>NC_080591.1:53952500-55202500 GCF_029962835.1 Magnolia sinica | reverse complement strand
GGACCGTTCAGATCGATCAATTGAACTGTCTAAAAGTCGCAATGTAACTAGGGGTACCATAACAGTTATATTACTCAAAAACGAGAGCATTTCTCCAATTCAAATATGTGGGGAGGTCTTGCACGTTCCTATTTGCAGACTGACAAATCCCGTTCTCGGCAATTTCTCCGGATGGGAATTTATCAAGATATTTTAACATTATGACATTTTTCTCTCGGGATATTATCAAAAAATCTTGCTGAAAATAAATTATTAAAAAGCTTTATTACATACTAATATATATATATATATACACACACACACACACACATATGGGAAGAGGTACTATACGCTCGACCGTATTATACCTTCCATAAGGTAGAGTGCTGGCATCGCGTTATTCGTCGGATGGTGAGGAAATTTTATAAGGAAACTAAATAAACAAAACCGAAGAAATTTGGTAGGAAACAAATGCGGATTAGCTACTGACAGGTTGGGCAGCGGGACTTGCTAGTGAAGTTACGTAACCAAGTTTTGTGGGCCTCTATCCACTCCGTCCATCCATTTGGAGAGATCATATTATGGCATGATCCAGAGAATGAGTCAGATCAAAAGTTCAAGTGGACCACCACAGATAATAGTGGAGAGAGTGACGCCCACCGTTAAAAACTTCTAAGTGTTACAAAAGTTTTAGATCAAGCTAATATTTGAGATGTCTGTCTTTCATGTCTGCATTAACACATGAACAGGTTGGATCTCAAATAAACATCAAGATGGACCTTAGGAAGGTTTCGACGGTGGTCGTCACTATCCCCACTGTTTTTTATGGTGGGTCCACTCGAGCTTTGGATCTTCCTCATTCTTTGGATCATGCCATAAAATGATCTTTCCAAATGGATGGACGGTGTGGATACAACACATATATTGTGGTGGGCCCACAAAATTCGGTGACATGACTTCTGCAGCTAGTTTGGCTACTCAACCCGTCAGCAGCTAGTCAGCAGCTAATTCGCGTCCATAGGAACCCACTGTAATACGCACTTCACTCCTAGATTCTCGAGACACAATCTGCTCTAAGTTTTCGTAGGAAGTTAGCATGCCGGAAACTAAGGTGGGGCCCACCATGATGTTTATGAAAAATCTACCCCATTCATCCGTTTTTTGAGCTCATTTTAGGACTTGATACCAAAAGTAAGCTTGATACAATATCTGGTCCACCATGAGAGGTTGAATTGCTGAAGTCACGTCACCAAGTTCTGTGGGTCCGAGCATGGTGTATGTATTATATCCACACTATTCATCCACTTTGAAAGATCATATTATGGCATTATCTAAAGAATGAGGCAGATCAAAAGCTCTAGTGGACCCTACCATAGAAAAAAGTGTGGAGAGTGATGCTCACGCTTGAAATCATCCTGAGGCCCATTGTACTGTTTATTTGACATCCAAACTATTGATTAGGTCATGCAAACCCATGTGAA
Organism: Magnolia sinica; assembly: GCF_029962835.1. Classification (NCBI taxonomy): domain Eukaryota; kingdom Viridiplantae; phylum Streptophyta; class Magnoliopsida; order Magnoliales; family Magnoliaceae; genus Magnolia; species Magnolia sinica. Next base: position 55,201,040 of record NC_080591.1, on the reverse strand, counting down.
AGAAAAAAACAAAGATCAACTTATCCAGAACTTTTATGGCCACCCAAAAAAATTTAATGGTCGACGTCCATTCAACATTGTTTCCTATAATGTGGTCCACTTGAGATTGGGATATACCCCATTTTTTGTCTCATTACCATAAAATGATCTAGAAAAACATATAGATGGCATAGATGAAACACATACAGCATGGTGGGGCCCATATAGCACCGACCACCAGCCATTAGCTGGTGGCGGGGGAGTAGCCAGTACGTTTCCAGATTTCCTACTAAAGCCTTTCCCATGAAGATTCATGAAAGGTTTCTGTGTGGGGCCCACTGTGATCTTTGTGTGAAATCAAACCCGTTCATTCATTTTTAGATATCATTTTAGGACATTATACTGAAAATGAGGAGGATCCAAAATTCAAGTAGGCCATACGAGATGAAACACGACGGAAAGGAATGCTTACTGTTGAAACCTTCCTAGGCTCCACCTTGGTGTTTATATTCCATCCAAACTGTTTATAAGGTCATTTTCAGTGATATGAAATGAAAAAACCACGAACATAAACTAATACAAAACTTTTGTAGCCATATGAATGTTTCAACGGTGGTCACTAAATCCATGTTGTTTCCTCTCATGTGTCCCATTTAATTTTTGGATCCTCCTCATTTTTGGTCGCATGTCCTAAAATGATTTTGAAAAACGGATGGACGGTTTGGATTTATCACAAACATCATAGTGAGCCCCATACAGAATTCTAGCACATGATCTTCCAACAATGAAAGGCTCACACATAAATTTCTTACGATTTGTTTATTCAGTTTCCTATAAAATTTCTTCACCATCTGACCAATAACGTGTCGCTAGCACTCAACCTTATGGAAGGTATAATACGGTTGAGCGTATAGTACCTTTTCCCTATATAATATATATATATATATATATATATATATATATATATATATATATATATATATATATATTTGAGAAAAAGGAGAATTTCATTGATGAGGCAAAATTACAAGGAGGGAATTCAGGCTAAGACCATAGACAAAACAAAAAAGGATGGCCCGCCTATCATATCCTATACATAACCGATCTTCTCTTTCTAATAGATAACAACCCTGTTTTGTCCAAAAAGAAGGAACCTCTAGCAAGAGAAGGGAGATCAGAGGGAACCGAGATGCGTTTGGATTCTTGGGATGTACTGCTTTACTTAGCTAAACAGTCTGTCGGGCCGTTGGCCTCTCTAGGGATGAGGGCAAGGGAGAAGGACCCTTTGGAAAGGAGTTTCTCAATTCTATGAATCTAATATATAGTTCCATTTCCACTCGATAGAGGACTTCCCTAGAATGCAATCTACAACCCATCTTGAATCCGATTCAATGAGAACGTTCGGCAGCTTGTGGAGGACACACAGTTCCACTCCATCATGGAGAACCCTGATTTCCGTTCTGTTGTTGGATGTTACATTGTAGACGTTGTGAAAAACGAAGATCATGGTGCCGTTATGATCTCTACAAATGCTGCCACCCCAGCGGGCCTCGAATTCCTGATGGCGGATCCGTCAACATTGAGCTTGCACCAACCGGCTGGGGGTTTTTGCCACCTCACGACCTCGAAACAAGTGGAAGGAAGGGAAGACATGGAGCCTGGGACAGCTGGGATGGATGGGGAAGACTGAGGAGGCCTGTGCCATGTGACTGAATTCTACATCCACCAAGAAGCTCTATAGAACACACTATGGACTGAGACTTTGCGGCCATCGAATCTTAACTCATTCTTAGCCTTTTAAATCTCCCATAACAGAAAAGCCGGCGCCAATCGAAAGGCAGAAGAAGCACAACTACGCAGGCATGGGAGAACCCACCACCACAAGAGACGATCCAGAATGGAGGAATGAGGAACTGACAGCACTTCCAGCATGTTTGCAGCAAGATTCTAGATCTCCTACGCCAGGGACCCGTGCAGCAAAAGATGGGACAAAGATTCAGGGGAAGAATATAGATTATGTCCCAAATCGCAGCATTCACACATCGACGCTAGGGAAATTCCTTTTTTTTTAACATTTCCATCAACGAGGAGCGCATTCATTAGAACTTTCCAAAGGAAGACAGATTTTTAGAGGAAGTAATGGGTGCCACACCCACTTAGCCTAGGGCAATCTTTGCCTGTGTGTCCTCACCACCTCCCACCCTGATTTAACAGAAAAAATCCCACCAGGGCCATGAGGCCAGATGAAAGAATCATCACTGTTGGAAGTGCAGAATCCTCCATTGATGATGTGAGCCCGAATCGAGGCAGGGAGAGCTACCGGCGTGTCCTGCTTCAAGCCGTTAGTTGTGAGAAAATCAGCCACCAGAATGTCCCAATGATCAGAAGGGATGATAATGGAAGGGATGTCTTGCAATGGACCCAGGCCTGACCAGTTATACCGCCACATATTATAGTTGCTGCAACCAATTTCCCACTGGCCATGCCTATTCAGAATAGGAAATAAATTCACCAGTTTATTCCAAAACAGCGAGCATCCAATGCCAGATCTGAAACTAGAAGGGTTTGGGCCAGGCAATCTATATTTAGACTACATAAATTTCGCCCATAGATTATCTTCGCTGATGTACCTGACCCTCCACACCATCTTGAGATGAAGAGACCGCATGACATCCTTCAGCTTTTTGATGCCCAACCCACCTTCAGCCTTAGGGGTAGAGACTAAACCCCAGCTCTTCCAATGGACCTTATTTCTACCTTCTCACCAGCCCCACAAGAAGTTTGCAATGGCCTTTTCAATTTGCTGCAGAGTTTTGGAAGGAACAACCAAGGCTGACATGATGTGCACAGGGATGCTGCACAAGACTGAAGAGATTAATGTGAGCCTACCCGCTTGAGAGAGGAGCCTACCATTCCATCCTTGAATCCTGGCTAAGATCTTGCCAGTCAAGGGGCTGAAATCTCTACTGGAAGTTCTCCCTTGAACAATGGGGATACCCAGACAAGTAAGGCCCCTAGGAGCTTTCCCAAGGCCTAAGGTCCTCTCAATGCTCCGGATCCTGCCTGCAAGGAGCTTAAAAGAACAGAAAAGTGCACTCTTTCTCAAGTTAACGCATTGGCCTGACACTGATTGATAATTTTACAAGAACTCTCGAACTACTGTGAGCGACCAGTGGGACCCATTGATGAGTAGCACCATGTCATCTGCATATAAGAGGTGGGAGAGTTGGAGGCATCCCTACTTCAACTTGAAAGGACTAGACAGGCCATCAGCAATGAGAGAAGAGAAGCCCCTACTAAGAGCCTCGGTTGCGATGATAAATAGGCACGGGGATAACAGGTCACCCTAACACAGCCCACGAGAGGATTTGAAGAAGCCACAACTCTCCCCATTAACTAGGACAAAGAACTAGTTATTTTGCCAGCAAGATTCGATCATCTGGACCTAGGGAGGCCCAAAACCGAATTGAAGAAGGACCCATTTCAAGAAAGACCAGTCCACTTTGTCCTAGGCCTTTTCCATATTCAACTTTAACAAGAGATTCCCACCTCTAACCTTCTTGTTGATTTCTCTAAAAGCTTCATAGGCAATGACAATATTTTCCGCAATTAATCTTTCTTTAACAAACGCGCCTTGTTCTTTGGAAATCAGCTTAGGCAAAATGGAACTTAGCCTAGCTACCACAATCTTGGCGAAGATCTTGTAAATGCAATTACATAGGTTAATGGGGCGGTAGTCCGAGAAAGATTTTGGCCCGATAGACTTTAGGATCAAGGCTGTAAGAGAGGAGGTGAAGGCCCAAGGAATCTCTCCCCCTTGAAAAAATCCTACCGCAGCTTTGTAGATATCCACCCCCCGTAATGTCCCAGTAGCTAGCAAAGAATGCACCAGAGAAGCCATCAGGCCCTAGAGCCCCATTTTGAGGAATGGCGACCGCCACGCATCAGACTTCCTCCAAGGAAGGGATCTGCACGAGGAAGGTGTTATCCTCCTCCGAAATAAGTGAGGGGATAGAGAAATCAGCTGGATCTGCAGGCGGCCAACCAACTGGGGGAGAGGGCGCTGTCAGCAATGCTTGGAAAAAGCTGACGGCTTCCCACTTAATCGTCTCCTGATTGGTTGATGTAACCCCAGAGGGAAGCCTAATATGAAAGATGCCCGACCTCCTAATCTTATCAAAGGCTGATAAATGGAAGAATTTGGTGTTTTTATTACCTTCATTAAGCCACCTGTTGCGAGATTTTTGCTTCCAGAAAATCTCGCTAGCTAGTTCCATGTAAGCCAACTTGGATCTGGCTGCCACAATCTCTTGAGTGCTGATGTTTGAAAAAGGAGTTTGGACCAAACCCTCCAGCTAATCTAAAGCTTCTGCTACAGCTTTGATGTTTTGGGAGACATTTCCAAAGACATCACGATTCCACGATCTCAGATATCTCTTCACTTTCTTGAGCTTTAGGAGAATGTTCAACATGGGCTGGTCTGAAAAGGAAGGTCTCCACGCTTCCTTAACCACTTTGAGAAAGGACTCATCTAGCAGCCACATCCTCTGGAACCTAAAGGGCCTCAAGGCAGAAATGAAGGGCTTCGGGAAAGTCAAGATCAAAGGAGAGTGGTCAGAGTTCATCCGCAGAAGATGATAAATGCGAAAACCAGGAAAACAACTCATCCAAACCCTATTACACAAAACTCTATCAAGCCTCGCCCAAACCTTAGTCGCACCAGTTCAGTTATTGCTCTAAGTAAAATTGTTACTTATGAAATCGACATTCATAAGACTCGCCGAATCGATAGCATCACAGAACTCATTGGAGCTTGCCTAATCAAAGTTTCTGCTGCCAATCCTCTTAGAAGGGTCTAGAACTGCATTGAAATCCCCACCAACTAATCAAGGCCCAGAAAAACTTGCTGCCATCGACGTCAGGCTATCCCAGAGTAACCTTTGGTCATTTCTGGAACATTTAGCATAGACAAAAGACAACCTGCAGGAGGGATAAGAATCTGATTGATAAACAACTATAGAAATGATCAGGTTAGTCATATTAATGAGGGAGAAAGAAATAGAATTATTGTAGAAGACCCAAATTTTACCCCCTTCGCTGGCATTGGAGAAGGACATGTGGAAGCCCATCTTGAGTCCTATCCCAGCTCGTTTATGCTCACCCATCATGGGTTCTAAGATGGCCAAGATCACTGGGTTGTGATCCTTAATCAACCTACGGACAGTTCGTGTAGTGGCTGAGTTAGCCATGCCCCAAACATTCCATATGAGGATATTATTCATTATGAACACCCTCGTAGACGGACTCATTAAGAACACCCTCGGAGACAGACTCTTTTCCAAACGAACAAGGTTTACTTCCTATATTGACGTTACTGCTGAAACGGAAGCCCCTAGCGATCTTCGAACACTCTATCCCCTTACGCAAATCAGACCAAGTCCTATTACTAGGCTTCACAGAGGTGATGGGAGAGTGGTTGACAGCTTAAATATCTGATTGGGGGCAGGAAGCCGCACCCAAACAGGGAGCACCCTCAGCCAAGGTGCTACAAACAAGGCTGCCATTAGCCAGGTCTTGGATTTCCTGGGGGCTGGTTCTACGATTGTCTCCTTCGCTGTGAGATAGCCGATAAGGGGAAAGATCGACTAAGAGATCTAATTTCCCATATATTGAGATGCAACCATCAGACAGACCAGGCGGCATTGGCCATCCCATTGCATTCTCAATGGGCAGTGGAGTTTGGACAGGGGATTCAGAGCCTATCGAGTCCAAGTCGTAATCACTGCCCTCTAAAGGAAAGATTGGAGAGTGCCCGACTGATCTGGATACTCCCGAGGGGTGGTAATCGAGCAGGACGCCACCCTCAGGCTACTGCAGGGGACCCGATGAAGCCAAACAACCTGTATGGGAATCTACATTTCTATCACCATCATTTATATTCTTAAATAAATTACGCACTTGGCTAATTATCATTTCCTTCGATGAAGTCAAAGGACGGTTGCCCGGGAGAAGAGCCTTGTGCAAATGCTTCTCAGATTCGGCATTATCTCTTGTAGCTGGTTGCGTAGAGAAAGAGTTATGTGATATATCAGCATCAGCAGGTTGGGAAGAGGGTAAATTAACTGACTTTGCTGGGGGAGGGTGGACGATATCCACAGCGAGGAGCTCTGTGGAGATGTTGGAAGGGATGCCACGATCTTCAGGATTCAACTAAGGTACAATGGAAGGAACGGGGCCACATCTAAGGCTAGATCTCCTTGATGAGTAGAGCAGAGTTGGTTGTGGTCCATCACAAGAGATGGGTCTGCAGGATGTGCAAGCTTTTCAATAGACTTGTTGGTGTCTGTAGCATTTGCCCAAACAATTGTGGGGCACTCCTCTACACCGGATTTCCCGCCATAAAATCCATTGGAAACCCATTCTCTAGTCGATTCAGGGGCCACATTTTAATCACCTTTATAGTTGCCATTGGGAAGGGGTGGGACAGAGGCCCTGATGTTCTCCAAATGGCACCGAATTGGGAAAGATTTCCCTACAACTAGTAGGGACAGCTGGGATTGAACAAAGGAGCCCAACACCAATCTCACCTGGATTCTTGCGAACCGCTAGAAGATCCCATATTGAGAACATGTGTCTATCTGAAGAACTGAACCTAGTGTGGCTCCCAGATCATGAAGCATGCCTTGGTCCACGCATGGGCAAGAATGCCATAGAGCTTGATCCAAACTTCTTCGCACAGAGGGTAGATATCCGGGGAACATGGGGATACCCTGACCAGCCCAAACCTTTGCCATAGGGCGGAATCCTCAACAAAATCAATCATTTCAGCCCTAGTTTTGAAGGTGAACAGGAAATGGGAGTTGGAGAATCTGACAATGTCGATTGCTGAGGCCCTGAATCTAAAGTCCCTAATACCACCCTGAAGAAAAGTAACTGAAATCACCTTCTCACCTGACCATCCAACCAAACCAAACTCCAGATCCTGCAACTTAGCTGCCACCATAGCAGGGTCCGTCGAAATCTATCTGTGGGAGGGACGTTCATCTCTTAGGTTTGAAGGGGGTGTCTCCCAGCCTCTCCACCTAGGGCTAGGGTTTCTACCGGGGGAGGGGGAAAATCAGAGGGTTTTGGTGGGGGATTGAAAGGGAATTTTGTGGTAGGGGTTTTAGAATGAGCGAATTGGACGGACACCACTCTGCCATCAATCCTTTTCCCATCAAGCACCCCTCTGGCAGCCCTAGCATCATCCTCATACATGAATCGGACAAACGCAAAACCCCTAGGTTTTTCGGTACCAGGGAAAAGAGGGGTAAATGAACCTCAACCACCCCGCCGTATTTCTGGAAAATCTATATATATTTAATAGTTATATAGAAATGAATGATCTGAATTCTTTAAAGAAAAAAAAAAAAACTTTAAAATCTGATAATTTTTTGATTATATCATGATATTAAAGTGAAGAGATTATGAAGATATTAAAATATATTTTGTGAAAATATCACGATATTTTAAAAATCTCGGAGATAGTTATCACAGGGCCCATTTGCTACATGGAAGATGAGTTCACAGGGCCCATTTGCTGCATGGAAGATGAGTCATAAAGTAACTTTCATTCATCACATGGGAAATTACACTTTCAACACATGGTTGTGTGATGTATCAATCCGATCCATCCATCTATTGGGCCACAAAAATCAAACTGATTATATGATTCTATCCTTCACTTTCTACAATTTAGCTTATTGAATATTTTGTCCTTCTCTGTTATCGTTGCCGCTGCTTTTGTGTCCACCAATTAGGTGAGCTAGATTTCAATTAGGTGTAATTTTTGGGAAAATAAGCCATTCTTCCAGTGGCCCAGTTCATGAATGGATACTATAGTGGCACCGATTAGGTGAGACCATGGTAATAGCTTAGTTGGAGAGTCCCCGACTTCGGGCCCACCTTGATGTATGTGTTGTATATTCTCTCCATCCATCAGTTTTTCCAGTTCATTTTAGTGTATGGTTCAACAAATGAAGCAAATCTATATCTCAAGTGGACCACATCATAGGAAACATCCATGATTGACCATTAATAACTTATTGTGGACTACAAAAGTTTTGGATCAAGTTGATATTTGCATTTTTCCTTCATTTAGGTCCGTGTGATCTTATTAATAGGTTATATAGCAAATAAACGTCACCATTGGCCCTAGGAATGTTTTTAATAGTGGGCATTCAATGACTAATGTTTCTTACGGTATGGTCTAGTTGAGATTTGGGTTTGTTTCATTTTTGGGACTATGCCTTAAAATGGCCGGGAAAGCTGATGGACAGTTAATATACAACACTTAGGGTATGTTCCATTAAGCCCGGACTCACCAAATTTGCACCCACATTATTCGTACTTGGGAGAGTTGGTTGTACCATACTCTGGTTTTTCTAGCTCTAGTGTATTGTCTCCCTTGTATCAAAGAAAGATATTCCTTCACCCCTTTAGCTTAAGGTTACATAGGAAAAGAAAAATTCAAGTCATCAAAATTTTGAAATTTTATGAAAAATACTTTACCCATCAATTTTGATAAAATCATCATGATTAGTGTATTTAACATGCATGTGTTGAAGGGTGATTTATCATTTAGGACCATCCATTTACTTTTATCATGAATACCAAATGACAACCGTCAACTAGAAAATCGAAAATAATCATTGGTCTAATATTCAATGGGGTACATTAAAGATGAGTAGTGCATAGGCTTGTTCAATAATTGAGAATTTTGAAATGGGACATGATTTGAAAGAATTGGTTTAACCATAATCAACTAGAGCACCAATGAAAGAAAGATGCATGACATTTAAAATCACCATGTATAAATTTAAATGCTAAAAAAGAAGAGTGATACTTTTTTTTTTATCAAGTTTAAAACATAAGTTAAAAATTAAAAGGGAAAGAAGATTAAGTTTTTAGGAACAAATAATGGAGGAGAGTAATACACCTTGAAAAAGTTAAAAGACTTTTACAGTGATTATGACATTGAGAGGCAGTACACAATCTCTGGAACTTTATTATAGAATGAAGTCATTGAACATGTGAATTGTATACTAAAGGATCATGTTATGAGCATGATGTGTTTCAATATGCTCAATTAATATTTTTGAGTGGAAGTCGTTAACACTTCTTGTTACTTGGTGAATCGTTTTCATATGATTATGTTAAGTTACAAGATCCTTGAAGAAATATAGTATGAAAAACCTCTTAATTATTCATTCATTTATATTTTTCGTTATGATGCTTATAATTCTCAATAGATAAAGGACTAAGCTGAATGCAAAGTCTATAATGTATATTTTTCGTAACTATGCAGAAAAAACAAATGGTATAGATTATGCGACCCTAATACCCTACAGGTTGGTGATTAGCCAAGATGTCATTTTTAATGAAGTTTTGAGCTTAGAGTCGTGAACTATAATTGAATATGAATTTCTAAACAATGTTAAAAAGCAACCTAATAATTCAAATGAGATACAGAATAGTGAAACTAAAAGTATTCAAGGCTAATTGAAGAACAATAGTACCTGTTTGACTTAAGAATTATTTTACGACTTATGCTTTATAGAAGAGCGTGAGCCTTACTCATACAAAAAGGTATGTGAATTAGTGGATGCTAGCTAGTAGAGAGCGTACATGGAGGAGAGATGAAAATGCTTTATAAAAATAGAACTTTAAAATTAGTTAAATTACTTTAAAAGAAAAGGATTATTAGTTGTTGGGGGACCGTAGAAGCACACAAACATGAATAAACTGGAGTAATCCAATTGCACCAAGCAAGCACAATGCAAACACAATGATTTTAACATGGAAAAACCCTTGTAGGAAAAAAACCATGGCACAAAGCGACAATAAATACCTTAAAAGTATAAAATTACAAGAGATAGAGAGAATACCCCATTCGAACAAGACTCGAATCTCCCTTACAAGCCCTTGAAACCCTACGAATGAATTAGAAAGCCTTAAATACCTCTCAATCCCGATTACACCCAAATATATAGCCTTTAGAGGAATCCTAATCGAAATTGGAAACAAACCTCGCAAATTCGCAAATATGCATAATTTCGCGTTACACTTGATGACACCTTTGATGGGACTTCAATGACATCAAACTAAACCTTCGATGTTATAAGAATAGCACCAAAATGTTCCAGTGGCCAAACATGAAAATCTGAATTTTATCGATGACATTGATCAACCTTCGATGACATTGAAACTTACTTCGATGGCTTCGAACAACATTCGACGACATCGAAAAGGGCACCTAAAGCGTCCAACAACCAATTTGATTTATTTCGAAAAACCTCGATGGCATCGAGCCGACTTTGATGGCATCAAAGCCTGTTCGATGGCATAGAACCTGTTACCGACAGACTGTTGAATTACAGATTTAAGACATTTATCAACAATCTTCATCATGCCTTCAATCGCCATCCTTCAAGACTTCTTTTCCTCTTTCTCTAATCCTTCCTTGCATCAGAGAGCCATCATCGCTTCTTGTGTACACTCTGTCATTCTTTTACGCCTTTACTAAGCCTAGAGAAGTTGCATAGAACTTGAACTTCTCTATGGGAACTACCTTAGTGAGCATGTCCAATGGATTCACGCTCATATAAATCTTCTCCAGAGTCATGCCTCCTTCCTCAAGTACCTATCAAAAAAAATGGTGACGAACATCAACGTGTTTTGAACATGAGTAATAAATAAAATTCTTAGCTAAATTTATAGCGCTTTCGCTATCACAATTAACCAGCACAGCCTCCTGCTAAAGCCCTAACTGATTTACCATGCCTCTAAACTAAATACTTTTCTTGAATGCTTCCGTCACAGCCATATACTCAGCTTTGGTTGTGGAAAGTGCAACCACTGATTCAAGCTTTGGCATCCAACTACTCCACCCGCTAATATAAAAGAGTAACCCGAAGTTGACTTTCTGAAATACATATTGCTTGCGTAATCTGAATCCACATACCCTACTAAATTAGTCCTTGTTTTCTCAAAAGTTAAGACGTAGTCTCTTGTACCTGAAATGTATCGAAGTAGCCATTTCACTGCTTCCTAGTGTTTCTTGCCGAGATTAGACATATATCTACTCACAACACCAACTTCCTGTGAAATATCTGGTCTCGTATAGACCATGACATATATTAAACTGCCTACAACATTTGAATAAGGCACACGAGACATATCATGCTTTTCCTCATTTGATTTAGGACATTGTTCTGAGAAAAGCTTAAAGTAAGCCATATGGGAAACACTATCTTACTTTGCCTTGTCCATCCCATACTTGATCAACACCTTCTCAAAGTATTCTGCTTGAGATAACTAAAACATGCTCATCTTTCCGTCTCTATGAATATCTATGCCGAGTACCCTCCTTGTAACCTCCAAATCTTTCATCTCAAATGTCCTTAATAACTAAGTCGTACATCGATTTCAGACATGCTATGACTGTCGATTAACATGTCATCAACATACAATACTAAGATGATGAACTTGACATTGCTAAGTATCTTGTAATAGACACAATGATCGTATTCACTCCTAGTAAAATTTTGACTCAGCATGAAAGAATCAAAACTTTTTTACTACTACCTAGGCGATTGTTCTAGGCCGTACAACAACCTTTTTAACTTGCAAACCTTGTTCTCTGTCCCTTTAACTTTGTAGCCCTCTAGTTTTCGTGTAAATATGCTTTTCTAATTCTCCGTGCATGAATGAAATCATTATGTCCATCTGTTCCAACTCGAGATCATATTGGGCAATGAGTGCCAACGCGAATATGATAGATGATTACTTTACAACCAGTGCGAATATCTCTATGAAGTCAATTCCTTCTCTCTAAGCATAACCCTTTACTACCAACATTTTTTTGTATCTATTTTATTTCTTCTTGAAGATTCACTTGTACTCGATCACTTTTCAGCTTATTGGAAGCTCCACCAGCTCCCATGTCTCGTTCTTCTAAATAGAGTTCATCTCATCGTCCATTTTTGCCTTCCACTTTTCTACATCAGACTCATCAAGAGCCTCCTAAAGAGTAGATGGATCTCACTTATTTGTAATAAGGGCATATGCAATATTAGAATCATTCATCTATCTCACCGGTAATTTGTGATCCCTCGGTGGATTCCTTCTCACAAGTAGTTGCTCCACCTGCTTCTGTACCTCTGTGTGCACATCTATCTCAGCCTAAGTATCACCCGTGTCAACCTGAACTTCCACGACTAACCTTTCCGGTTCCTTTCACTCGTCTTGATAATTCTTGTGGCATATGGAGCCTTCGTCGAATTTGATATCATGGATTGTGATGATTTTACGTGTGACCTTGTCATATAATTTATAACCTTTCACACCAACACTACAGAAAAAAAAGATGTATATTTTATCTATTTGGTCTAGCTTATCTCTCTTAACTAACAGTACATGAGAGTAATCCTCACAACTAAATATTCACAATCTTGAATAGTCTATTTTCTAACCACTCTACACTTCCTCTAAAATCGTATAATCAATTGTCATAAAAGGGGACCAATTCATCAAATAGTAAGCCATGTTAACGGTATCGTCCATAGGTCCTTGCCCAACCCAACATTACTTATCATGCATCGAGCCCTTTTCAAAAGAGTTTGATTCATCCGCTCAACTACACTATTTTGCTTGGGTGTGTAGCACACTGTGTTGTGCCTAATGATCCCTTCATCCGTAAAAAAATAATTAAATTCAGTGGAGTTACCACCACCATTATTAGTCCTTAAAACTTTCACCTTTCGCCCTGTCTGCGTTTCCACCATGGCTTTCCATTATTTGAAATTGGTGAAAACCTCAGATTATGTTCCATAAAATAAATCCAAACTTTCTAGGAGTGGTCATTAATGAATGTGACAAACCATGATGACCCTCCAGTAGAAACCACGGATGACATCCCCCATACATCAGAATGCACATAATCAAGAACACCCTTACATACATCTTTAGGAGACTTAAAAGATAACCTTTAATGTTTACCATATATACACTACTTGCATATATTAAAATCAATGCTTTTAAAGGCTGTAATTAAACTTTAATCAGAAAGTACCTTCATGTTTCACTCACTCATGTGATCCAAATGTGCATGACACATACGTATAAATGTGGAATCTGCCATAGCTGTTGCAACTCCACCTGTTGAAGTGCTCCCAATCAACCTGTAAAGCTTCTCGCTCCTTTGTGTTTTCATGACCACGAGTACCCTTTTGAAACCTTAAGGATACCATTGAAACTAGTGAATTTTCTCCTAATTGTCTTGAGTGCGTTAAGAGATATCAGACTCTTCTTCATGTCAGGAACGTGCCTCACCTCAGTCAAGATATGCTCCATACCATCAAACATCTTAATGCATATCAAACCAACAACGACAACATTACAAACATTATCATTGCTCATAAATACCTGTCCACTGTCGCACTCCCTATAACTGGTGAACCAACTCCGATGAGGAGTCATGTGATATGAAGCCCCTGTGTCCAAAATCCACTCATCTTTACGATCATTATATAATTGTTCGATTATAGGCACTGACGACACATCACTACCACTTGTTTCTTCATCAGACGTGACAGGGTTGGTGTTGAGTGCCAAAGATTGCATATTTTTCGCTGTTTGTACCTTGGTTTTATGAACATGATAACACTTAATTGATATATTTATGCACATTTGTCTTGTGAGGTGATTTGGAGAGCTGGAAGTGAAAAGGATGCTAAAAGCATGGATTTAATGCTCAAGAATTGCTAAAGCAAGGATTGGATATTTAGAGGCCAGGATTAAATATTTCAAGAGTTCAAGATCCAAGAAAACCAAGTGAAGAATGAAGAAAATTGAATTTTTAAAATGTAAAAATTCAGAATTGTTGAACTTAACTGTTCGATTGCATTGAACACACTTCAATGACATCAAAGTAAGTGTTCGTGGCCATTGAAGGACAAACGATCACGTCGAGAATTTAATGAAAAATCAAGTTTGTTGCTAGAAATTGGGTGCAATGTTCGATTCCATCAAGGACCCTTCAATTCCATCGAAGGTAAGTTTCGATGTCATCGAAGCTAGTTTGATGACATGGAGAATTCTTGATTTTCAAGCTTGACTCGTTGGACGGTTCTGGACCAATTTCGATTACATTGAGGAGTTATTCGATGACATTGAAGACTATTTGATAACATTGAAGGTCGAGTGATGACATTGACAACTTACACAGTGCGAAAGGCACGAGTTTCCAAATTCGAATCAAACTAGGTTCTGAACCTTCGATATCATCGAAGTGCCATTGTAGGTGGCATCGAAGGTGCACAGAGTGCGTAAAATTGATGCAGTTTTCAAAGTTGGCTGAACAAAGCCTATATGTTTGGGTTTTTCAAGGGATTCTAAACACGAATTAGGGTTATAGAAGTAGAGCCAAGAGTGTAGCATCTTCCAATGAGTTCTTTCTTCTTCCTTAGTTTTTCATGTTTTCCTTTAAGAATTTTTAGTTTAATCATGTCTTTAGTTGGCTAATCTCTTAACTAGAGCTAAGAGGTGAAGCTTGTAGTTTATTTTGATGCTTATTTTAGTTTGATTCAAGTTATTGTTGAACTTTCAATTATTTCTAATTTGAATAAATGAATATTTTTAGTTTTCTATGATTTATTGTGACTGAAATTACAGTAGATGCCCGAGAAGTTTTTGATATCTTCTTATTCATTTTGAAAATCTTGTGATCTGTGAAATTTATGATCCATCATTGTTTATGGTCATGGTTGATGCATAAATTCCCTATGATCATAAGATTAATACTTCATGCGTGAACTAATTTGATGAAGTTCAACACCAAGTCATAATTTAACTGCTCCATCTTCCAACTGAATAGAATATGACTTTGATTCTAGTTGTGTTTGATTGAATCAAGTAGAGTAGCATGATAATAGCTGCAAGTGGATCCTTGACGCTCTAGTTTCCATTACTTTGATAGATTTAATTCATAATTTCTCTCTAAAATTCTAGATTTTGGATTACTAGTTCTAGTTATTCTCAGAATGCGTACAAGGTAAGTCCATTTGGATTTGACCTCGGTCTCACCGAGTTATTACTACATCACAACCCTACACTTAGGGTTGACGAACAAGATTTTAGTGTCATTGCCGGGGACTTCAGTTGTGTTTTTCTAAAATTAATTAGTGTTGGAATTAGTCCAAGATTAGGATCTGTTTTTGCTGTGTTTTTATAACTAATCTGTTTTTCTGTTTTGTAGCAACTAACATAGCACTCTTGATTCAATAACTTCTTTCTAACTTCTCTTTTTAGATTTCTTAATTCTATAGTTTCTTCTTAGATTTTAGTTTTAGAACTTGAGGATCGAGAGTGTTTCATGCCCAAGTGGATCTGTGACAATACTTTACGACTTTTAAGTGAAGGAGGATTGGTCGAAGGATTGCCTATCCATCACCAGATTAGACATCATCTAAGATCACCTGAGTTGACAGAAATGATGGTTGCGAATCAACTGCACTCACCAGTTGAGGAACACCAAGGCGAGAATGAGGTGCACAATGCCCTTGCACCAAGAACATTGAAAAATTATCTCTAACCAATGAGGTTAAGTACACCTTCCTACATAATGTTTCCACATAATGTAGGAAACATGGACTTTAAACCAGGAGTGATCCAACTCCTTTCGAAGTTTCATGGACTTGATTCTGAAAGTCCATACCTACATCTTAAAGAGTTCAATGAGATAATAACGACCTTGCACTTCCCGACTGTGTCAGATGACACTGTGAAGCTCAAATTATTTCCATTCTATTTGAAAAAGAAGGCTAAGTCATGGTTACATGTCCTTTAAGCAAGATCAATAGGGACTTGGGCTGAGATGACCTGGGAGTTCCTTTAAAAGTTTTTCCTAGTTCACAAGACCAACACATTGAGGAGAGTGATCATGAACTTCTCCCAAAAAGAGGAAGACATTCTTCCAATGTTGGGAGAGATTCAAGGATCTCCTAAACTCTTGCCCACATCATGGCTACGAAATATGGTGGGTCATAAGCTTTTTCCATGATTGGACTAACTTCGCTCATGCGCCAATTCGTAGAGATGATGTGCAATAAAGAGTTTATGAACAAGGAGGCCGATGACGCATGAGACTATTGAAAAGGCGAGCTTAAGAATTCCAAACTAAGCAAGAGTAAATAAAACTATCTATTACAAACATTCACCACTTTAGCATAAAAGAAATTACAACCATTCACCATAAAAATAATAAAAGCATTCACCACAACACCAAGAATTATAGTGGTTCGATGTATCAACAACTGTTCTCAAACAGTCATACCCACTTGACTCCTAAAATTTCTAACCACGTAATTTTGGCTTTCACTATGAATAAGGTTTTCACATGTTCACCTTAAAACCTAATACAGTTGTGATTTTATCAGGCTATCACAAACACAAACCCTCACTGAGATTTTCTAGCTTGTCTTAGAAAAACCAACACTGAGATTTTCTGGTTATCTCAGAAAAATCAAATACAAAATATAAATGTATACTTATCTTCACCATCGAAGAAGCTGTAGCCGTAGAACTGTTTTTCTTGAATGACGAATGTTCAATGTTCAGTTTGATAGAAAAGATCTAGGGTTTTATTGATTTTAGCTAAATTTAAACCAAAGGCTACTTGTATTAATTCTTTTAAATCTTAAAAAGAAGAGTATTCCCTCTCTTTTTAAAATCAGAATGACAGAATTAGAGATTAAAGAATTAAACAAAAATCTATAAAATAAATTATAAATACCGCTTAATAGCTTGACAATAGCTAAGGCTCTTCTCTCTCTTGCAGAAGGATTTTGGTAGACTTGAATTGTATTTTCGGATTGAGAAAGAACCTTAATTTATAGGCAAAGAAGTTGTTGCTTCGACTCATCTAAGACAGTCTTCGACTCGTCTAAGTACCGAATTCAGTTTCAACAAATTTTAAATTTTGAACAGGATAAGATCTAACAGATCTGCGATTGGTCGAAGGTGCTGCTCGACTATTCGAAGGTAGTCTTCGACTGGTTAAGGATACCAAAATCTGAACAGTTTTATTTGATGGACTTCGAGTTGAGAAACACTTGACTGGTTAAGGAGACCACTTGAGCGGTCGAAGGAGTAACATAATTTTTATTTCACTTCAGCTAGAACTAAGACTAGTCGAGAAAATCTTAGACTGGTCGAACCACAACTTAAGCTAGTCGAAACTCAACCAATTATAAGTATAAAAACTCAATTTAAAATATATTTTGAAAGCACCTAAACCTAAAGTCTTTCCAGGGTTTATAATACCTGTATGGATTGAACTTTATTGCTTTGAAGTATATTAGAGACTTGAACATTTCTTAGGAGCTTGATCTTCTACTAGAACTTAAGTAGATCGAGCTTGTTCTTCAACTTGAGATTGATCTTGATATTCAACTTAAGCTTGAGCTTGATCTTCAACTTGAGCTAGGCTTGAACTATGATCTTGAACCAATCTTGAAGATCATTTG
This sequence comes from Magnolia sinica, assembly GCF_029962835.1. Lineage (NCBI taxonomy): Eukaryota > Viridiplantae > Streptophyta > Magnoliopsida > Magnoliales > Magnoliaceae > Magnolia > Magnolia sinica. Next base: position 55,183,497 of record NC_080591.1, on the reverse strand, counting down.
CTAAGATGTTTTGATAAGATGAAATTTGACAAATAAGGTATAAAATGTGCTTTAATCATTATAGCACTTATAACTATTTTGATCTACTCGCTAAGAATATGAAGTCATGGGACACCTCCTCAAAAGCCTCGACTTCTAAGCCCAATCAATCAAGAGAAAATGGAGGAATATATGTCTTGCAGGAAGAGGAAAATATAAGTGCAAGGGTGGCCAACCTTACAAGAAAAATTCAGGCCATAGAACTAAAGAAGGTAGAGGCAGTCAAGCCTGAAGAAACCGTTGAAGTTGTATGTGGTATTTGTGCCAGTAATAAACACTTGACACAAGACTGTCCTACCATTCATGCTTTTTAAGGGTTATTACATGATCAATCGAATGCCCTGAATAACTATTAAAGGTCATTCAGGACACCCATCTCAAATACATGCAACTCTAATTGGAAGAACCATCCCAACTTCAGTTGGAGGAGTGGTCAATCGACTAATACAAATCAGCAAAGATCCCAAGAGAATTCGGTTCTTAAACACATTCAAAACTAAGAGCTTCTTAATCAGAACACTTTACAAGCATTTTAGGACCTTAGTAAGTCCATTCAAAGGATTGAGTCACACTTAGCGATTAGAGAGAAATAGACTTTTCTAGCCCAACATCTCCCTAATACGAAACCGCAATGTGAAATAAGTGACCCAAGCTCTTCAGACCAACATGTGGAACAAGCTAAATCTATTCTTAGAAGTGGAAAAATGATTGAAAAAACCATCCAGACAAGGGTTGAAAAGCCTAAGGACTCGAAAAAGTCTAAGAACGATGATAGAATTAGTGATGTCTCACATGAGAAAGAACCGGAGGGATAGTATAAGCCAATTGCATCGTTCCCACAACGGATGATTTCACCTAAACCCTATAAGCAATACTTAGGATATTTTAGAGGTGCTTAAACAAGTGAAAGTTAATATCCCTCTCTTGGATGCTATCAAGCAAATTCCCTCATATTCCAAGTTTCTGAAAGATCTATGCACTATTAAAAGACGGCAAAATATATAAAGCAAAACCTTTTTAACTGAAAATGTGAGTGCTATTCCAAAGTAAGATGTGCAACAAAAGTACAAAGATCTGGGTAGTTCGACTATCTCTTGTGTAATCAGAGACCACCAGATTGAGCATGCACTTCTTGATTTAGGAGCAAGCGTAAATTTAATCCCTTACTTAGTGTATGAACAACTTGGGCTTGGTGAATTAAACCCACCAGGACCACACCTCAACTTGCTGACCGTTCAGTCTGTGTAACTAAAGGGATAATCAAGGACGTGCTTGTCCAGGTATTGAGAGGGATGATTAAGGACGTGCTTGTCTAGGTCAATAAATTCTACTATCCAATAGATTTTATCATAAGATTGGTACTTCATGCATGAACTAATTTGATGAAGTTCAACACCAAATCATAATTTAACTGCTCCATCTCGTCATTCTTGGCCTCCCATTCCTAGCTACATCAAATTCCGTAATCAATTGTAGGAATGAAATTACGAAATTATCTTTTGAGAACATGACATTAGAGTTGAATATCTTTTATAATATGAGTAAACAACTAGAGGATGTTGATGAGACCCATGATGTTAACATAATTGATTCATTTATGGAAGATAGAGCACTTTTGACTGTATACTCCGACACTTTGGAGACATACTTGGCCCACTCCCCTGATTCGGATGATGACATGATTAAGGAGATGGATGCCTTGCTTAATGAGACGTCGGTGCTTGAAATTAACCAGTGGAGGCCCCAATTTAAGACTTTACCCTGAACCAAGACAATGCCTCTACTGTCTAGGTTCAAGGCATTGAAGCTTGACTTAAAGCCTTTGCCCGCCAATCTTAAATATATATACTTAGGTGAAGATGAGACATACTCATTGGTGATTTCTTCCCACCTTAAGAAAGAGCAAGAGAGTATGTTTATTCCTACTCTTAAAGAGCATAAGGGAGGCCTGAATGGTCAATTACGGACCTTAAGGGAATTGACCCCGTAATTTATACTCATCGCATTCATCTTGAGGGTAATGTGAAAACCTCTCGACAACCACAACGCCGCTTAAATCCAAATATGAAGGAAGTAGTTAAGGGTAAGGTTCTGAAATTGTTAGATGTGGGTATTATATACCCTATATCAGAAAGTCAATGGGTGAGTCCAACATAGGTGGTTCCTAAGAAGTTTGGAATCACCATCATAGCCAATGCTTATAACGAATTCGTACCAACTAGAGTCACTACTAGTTGGAGGATGTGAATTAACTACAAGAAATTAAATACCATTACAAGGAAAGACCACTTTCCTTTACCTTTCATTGATCATATATTAGAAAGGTTAGCTGGTCACTCTTACTACTGTTTCTTGGATGGGTATTCGGGCTATAACCAGATAGATATAGCACTTGAAGATCAAGAAAAGACCATGTTCACATGCCCATTTGGCACCTTTGCATACCGAAGGATGTCATTTAAACTGTGTAATGCCCCTGACATATTTCAGTGATATTTGTTGAGTATTTTTTTTTTGACATGGTAGGGAAATATCTAGAGGTCTTCATGAACGATTTCTCTATCTTTCGTTCGTCATTCAGCAATTGTATTTAAGGACTTTAGTCATCTCTCTCATCTTTTATGTAATCTCCTCCAAAAGGATGTTCCATACAAGTGGAGGAAAGAATACCAGGAAACTTTCTCTAAGCTAAAGGCTATGTTGCCATTGCTCATGTTATGCAACCACTCTATTGGAGTATTCCTTTTGAGATTATGTATAATGCAGCCGACTATGCCATTGGGGCATTGTTAGGCTACAGAAAAAAGAAGAAGCCCTATGTGATTTACTATGCGAGTAGAACTCTAAATTCTTCCCAAATGATCTATTATACTATGAAAAAGGAACTTTTAACCGTAGTGTTCGTCTAAACAAATTTAGGTCCTACTTGATCAGATCCAAGATCATCATTTACACCGATCATGCGGCGCTCAAGTACATTCTTTTTAAGAAGGATGTTAAACCTCATTTGATAAGATGGATCCTCCTAATCCTAGAGTTCGACATCGAAATATGTGATAAAAATGGAGTAGAGAATGTATTGGCTGACCATCTCTCTCAACTTGTCACATCCATTTCCCTTGAGCTGACACCAATAGACGACATGTTCCTTGATGAATAATTGTTTAAAGTTTCCTAATTGCCTTAGTTTGCGGATATTGTAAATTATCTTGCTACATGTTTCATGCCGATACATTGGACTACACAAAATAAAAATATAAATCTATATTGAGGTACATAAGTTTATCTAGGATGACCCTCATATTTATTCAGATATTGCCTAGATCAAATTCTGAGGAGATGTGTGCCAAACAATTAATATCATAGTGTAATCTCCTTCTGTCACTCTTAGGCCTATGGTGGTCACTTTTCTGCCAAAAAGACCACGACCAGAATCCTACAATGTGTCTTTTATTGGCCTACTATGTTCAGATACACTTATAAGTTTTGCAAAGATTATGAGCATTGTCAAAATTTTAAAGGATTGTTCCATAGAGACATGATGCCACTAAACCCCATTATGATCATAGAAGCATTCAATTGCCAGGACATCGATTTTATGGGACCATTCCCCCCATCATTTGGATCTAATTACATTTTTTAGCGGTTGATTGTGTTACCAAATGGGTTGAGGCGATCATGTGTTGAAACAATGATCATCAAACAGTTATTCAATTCTTTAAAAAAAATATTTTGTCCAGGTTCGGAATGCCTCGAGCCATTATAACTAATAGTGACTCACACTTTTGATATAGGCCATTTGAAAACTTAATGAGAAAATATAGATTTCACATAAAGTGAGTGTAACGTCTCAGAAAAATTCGTACAAGGACCCGAGTACCACCTCAGGCAGAAATCACCCAGGACCAAAAAACCTTTAGAAATTAGGTTAATGTTAACAAGTGCTAAACTAGAGAGCTTATGAAATTAGCACTAATCACTTTAAATATGATCTTCAAGACCCAAACCGTGCAGAATCCTTGACGCTACGTTACCCTGAAATCTAGAATCCATCTCTAAACCCGGTTGCTCTCAAGAGCACACCGAAACTCCGTATCGGACCTGTACCGCACGTCGAAAGCCCGATTACCCTGAAACTATACAGTTATGGCTGCATTACTGGACTTAACAGCCCTCTCGGAATTCAAGTCCTAATTGTGTCCAGAAATGCACAACTTAAGCCTGGAGCAAAGTGTGTGAGAAACGTGAATATATTTAGAAGTAAATACTGAATTTAAGTAATCTGAGTCATGTCGCTTACGGGTCAAATAAAAGGATTCTGACCATTAGAATCTGACCTAAATACACCCTCGGATCAGGAGAAATGTCCCACACATGTCGGTGTACTTGTGACCCTTATCAAGTGACCGTGACCGTTGAACTGAAATTGGTCCGCCATGGTCGATCTGTAAACCTGATCAGAACGAAAACTCAGCTTGACCTAGATCCATGGTCAGGGAACTTAAGTCCGACCACACACAGAAAAGGGGCCACCAGAAGTGCTCCGTTGGACCGGAACAGTCCGTATTTGGGTATAACCTAAGTATACCTTGGCCCTGGGGCCATTTCCATCAAACTTGGGCCTATATAAGGACCTTAAACACTCTCTCCCATATTCCATACAAATTTGAGAAACCCTAGGAGAGAGAGAAAAGAAAAGAGAAAGGAAAAGAGAGAAAGTGAGAGTGAGAGTTGGAGATTCTTCCTGGGATTCGATCCCGCTACTCCACGCACTCAACCACCATTCCTGTATCGCTATACAGGCGATTCCGACTCCGTATTTAGGTAAGAAAACCTAACCCTAATTTGTCTTAGGGTTTTTGACTAGCGTAATAGATAAATTAGATAACCTATTCCCTGTTATAGGTTATTGTGGTGCCGTAGACAAGACTTAACTTTTAAAACTGAGTTCGCTACGAGTCTACCGGTGAAAGGTGCAGACTATAAATGTTTAGGTTATGATTTTCAAGGCTTTCAATGTCAGCTAATGATTTATGACTGACTTGAATTGCTATCACATGCTTAGACACGTTGTTCCCGTACTTTACACATATATATGTACTATGTTGAATATTGTGTATTCTTGTGTTTGTTGAAATGTTTGTATGTATATGGATTCTAGATATGGATTTGCCATAATTAACTGTTGTAGACATATGGTTGAAGTATATGTGACAAGTCCTTAGTGAAAGGATTTGCCCCAATACGTGCTATCACCAACCAACATACATCATGTATGTTGGAATATGTAGTCTAAGTGTTTGTAGAAATGTCTGAATGAGCAAATGTGTAATAAATTGCACTTTATATGGGCATCGAGAAGAGATTCTCAACTATCTTAACGATGTATATGATTTCCTCCATGTAACTTACATTCTTTGTCTGTTTTACTTAGGGATTACATATGTGTGAATTCATGTTTAAGTTGAAATCCATCAAATGCTCATATGCTAGTATGATTGGAATTGTTGATCCATTACTGTTCTGATTAGTTTGTATGATTATCTGTTATAATTGAATGTGTTTAGGACTACGGAATAGTCCAGGCAATTGGTAATAGGCACTGAATAGGTGACTAAGGTTGTTTCACCACATAGGACGTGATCGATGAATCCGAGCCGAACTTGGGATGTCGGGAGTGGTTAGGCCACACGGAGTGCTTACGCACTTCATTTCGGTCAACTCAACGTGTGCTCGTACTAGTCAAGCTCGTCATGTAACCCGATTGACCCGATGTATGTTCACCATGTATGGACGCTACTGCTTGAATCTAAGGTACCAAACTCACCAGTGAAAACCCTTTTAAACCTTGGTACCTCGATCCGCTAAGACTCATGAGCAGGGCATGGTGGTATGAGACACCGTGGTCGAGCTGTCGGCCTACGCTGGGGTGACGAGCCTCCCCGTAGTGACCAGTGAACAACCCAGACTCGTGAGCTGAATACGATGGTATGGGACACTGTATTCGAGCTGTCGGCCTACACTGATAAGGTGACGAGCCCTTTATAGTGACCTCGAGCGTACGCTAAGACTGCGTAGAGGTGACAAGCCCTTATGTAGTAACAGGAGTACACTAGGCCTGCACTGATAAGTTGACGAGCCCTTTGCAGCAACCTAGAACCATAACATCGTATGAGATTTACTAGGATTGACGACCCTAGAATAGATCATTGTTTAAAAATTGATATAAGGGAGGTACCTTAGCTTCCTAATCCTACTGTATGAAAAGGACTAATAAGAACTTAGTAATCACGTTCATGCACCGCACTGCATGTGTCATTTGGCATTGGGCAGAGCACTGAGGAAGTGACTGACATGCGCAACCGTTAGATGAAGATCGCAGAGGGAGTGCAGGCGAGGGCATGCATTATTTATTCATACCATTCTTGCATTAATCAGAGTACTTAGGAATGTTTGATTGTATTATTTTATCATTACTACTTGACTAAATTGAGACCATGTTAACCTGTGCTATATTGTTCCACTGAGTTGATCACTCACTCCCACGTTATAGGGACGGTGTTGTACACACCAACCAGACTCTGTCTTAGCTACAGATGGAGACCTGACAGATGAGGCGGAGGCAGACTTTGTCGACGATGAGGATACCTTCTCATATATGCAGTTTTCAGGCGGGTTCGTATAGACAGTTCTGATCGGTGGGCTATAGGGTCATAATTGTAGTGGACTATTACTTTTTGACATTTTTATAATTTGAAACAATACATGTAATTATTGACCTGACAATGCATACATACTTTGGGGACCTATACTGAGTTATAACGTTATACATATTTGAGTAAGTCTTCCGCTTGCATACTACAACTATCCCTGGATTATGTATTGCTGATTTGGCTTAATCTTATTCATGTTTTATGCACAAATATAGACAGCATTTAATCATCATTAAATATGTTGCATAAGTGATGCATTGGAACTCGGGAGTTGGACTTCTACTGACCCCCCATTTTCAGGGCGTTACAGTGAGCAACCCATATTACCTACAGACAAATGGTTAAGCTGAAGTTATCAACAGGGAAATCAAACAAATTCTGAAAAAATGGTAAATCTCGACTGTAAGGATTGGTCAATCAGATTAATCGATACTTTATGAGCATATCGTATAACTTTTAAAACCTCTATTGGAATGTCTCCGTTTAGACTTATTTATGGGAATGTTTTCCATTTGCCTGTGGAATTGGAACATATGGCCTACTAGGCAATCAAAAATCTAAACTTCAACTTAGACAACGTCAACTCGCTATGCAAACTTCAGTTAAATGTACTCGAAGAGATCCAGAATGATGCTTAAAAGAATTTGAGAATTTACAAGGACATAATGAAGGTGTTTCATGACCGGAACATCATTTGGAAAATATTCACATAAAGTTAAAAGGTCCTCTTGTACAATTCTTAATTACATCTCTTTCCAAGTAAGCTTCATTCTCGTTGGACTGGCCCCTTCATCGTGAAAACTGTATATCCTTATGGGGTTGTGGATATTGAGAATCCAATGAATGGGAATAATTTGAAAGTGAATGGACATCGTTTAAAACCATTCATAGGATACGTCCATCCCTCTGATTGATCCTGAATATCAGGATTGACCTCCTAGTCTGATGAAGGTGTAGTTAGGTTTATTGCTTTCCCAGGATTTAGAATTAGAATAAGTTATTTTGATTTGTTTAGTTTTCATGTTAATCCCATTTACATGTTGAGAACTTTAAAAAAGCTTTAATTCTTTTTCTTTGGGCATTATCTTCCTAACACTTCCCTTTTATTTTCATTGTCTCATATGCATTACTTATTTACATCTTTTACATTGAGGACAATATAGAATTTAGGTTGGAGGTGAGATTAGAAAGACTAATTTGTATTTTCCTAGTTTTGAGCAAAAATCTTTGAAAATTTTCAATTTTCAATTTCAAAACATGTTTAGAAAGTGAATATTTGTGTAATCATTCGCGTTTTGAGTACTATGATGAGATATTGATTTGATTTTTTAAATTTTGAAGTTTGATCAAACGAGTAAACTATTAATTAATTTCTCTCAATGATTTAATCAATAGAAAGTTTAAACATCAATTGAATCTAATTCATGATTCACACTTTACTTGTTTTCTGTGAATAATATTGGAATTTCTGGTTTTAACATTTATATCACTGAAAAGTGTTAGAAATCAAGTCTAGAGTTCTTTATCCACCTTAAAAGATGAAAAGAACCAGCTAAAAAATAGTTAGAACGACAAAAAGGTCATATATATATATATTTATATTTATATATATATATAATATGTGTGTGTGTGTGTGCGCGCATGTGTGTGTGTGTTTCAATGGAATTTCAATAAAAAAGAAGGGAAAGACTGAAAATAAATGTTGTCGATACAAAATCCGAAGCTAGGAAAAGAAGAGAGATGGGATAGGTTCAGAATCAATGCTTGAATTAATCTTTTCACCTTGAAGTGATGAGCATGACGGACATTATGAAACAATGACATCGTTTATGGAGAGTAAGTTAAGATTCACTGAGCACATTAGAAACTTAATGTTTGAACCCATTCTATTAATTAATTAATATAAGGGGACTTAATTCAATTGTTTACCCATGAGATTTGACTCTAAATTCTAAAATTATCACTCTTTCATCTTTTATTCTTACTCATTCATACTTGATTGCACAGAAGTTTCTTTTCTAAAAGAAGTTTGAGATTTGAGAATTTAAAGATTGCTTCACGCATGTTTTGCTCGAGACTAGCAAAATGATGGTTGGGGAGTGTTTTGAGTGCCAAATATTGCATATTTCCTCATGTTTATACATTTTTTTAATGAACATGATAGCACTTAATCGATGTATTTATGTATGTTTGTCTTGCGAGGTGATTTCGAGAGTTTGAAGTCAAAAGGATGCTACAAGCATGGATTTGATGCTCAAGAATTGTGAAAGCAAGCATTAGATATTTAGAAGCTAAGATTGAAGATTTCAAGAGTCCAAGATCTAAGAAAACTAAGTAAAGAAAGAAGAAAATTGAATTTGCAAAGTGCGAAAATTTAGAACTGTTGAACTTGACTGTTCGATTGCATTGAACACATGTTCACTCCCCAAGTATAGGGTTGTGATGTAGTAATAAACTCGGTGAGACCGAGGTCGAATCCAAAAGGACTCGAACCTATACGTAATCTAAAATTAAGTAGAACTAGAACTAGACTAAGATGAAATTTAAATTAAGTATGATAGAATAATGGTGAAATATTTATCTAAAACTTAAAGAATTCAGAGGTAGGAACTAGGGATTCAGAGGATCCACTTGTAGATATCAGAGAGATCTTATGCTTGATTCAAGAACTCACCTAGACTTAGAGTCCCATCTTCATCCAGTTGAAGGGTGTAACCATGGAAATCAAAACTAAACTTCCTTTGATCTAGTTTTCAAGAGATGAAAGGTATATGAATTAGAATGGATTCCATCACCAAACCATGCCCAGGAGACAAAGCAACAACAAAATTAAACTAATTAACAACCAATCATAAGATGTAAGAAGGTTAGGAAGGGTACCGTCATCCAACCATGCCCAGGAGACGATGGTTAACAACTGGGCTTCCTGACGTCATAATCAAAATATGAAAAGGAACATGCTTAAAGCTATCGCAAACCCATTATAATTTTAGTCACAACAGACCATTAAAAACTAAAAACATTCCCTTAATTAAATTAAAATCAACATCAGTTCAGTCTAAACAAAAGGCAGAAGCAAAAAAGTCTCCCATCACACTACAAGCTTCACCTCTTAGCCCTAGCTAAGAGGTTTAGCCTAGCATAGACATAATTAGGCTAAACATCTTAAAAGAAATAATAAAAATAAATAGTAAAATAAAAAAAAAATCCTTAAATACTGTTCTCTCTCCTTGCTCCATGTCCACCACTTGCTGGATGCTTTGCTCCATCTCTTTCTCTCTCTTTTATAGGCAATGAAGGTTGTGGAGAGTTGTCGGTGGAGAACTGACCTTGACGGAGTTGGTGGAGTGTGTTAACGCACTCCTTTCGCAGGTCAGTGACTGTGTTTACACAGCAGCGATTCCTAGAAAGCTCTTTACGCGTCTATGATGATTGGTGGGCCCATAATTAATGCTGGCAAGAAAATCCACTCCGTCTAGTGGATTCACGTCAGAATTTTGGTTAGATATGGATTGATTTGGCTTGAATTTGGTTTGGCCCACGTAACTTTTCGCTGCACCATTCATCTTCCTTTTGGACGGTTGAAAACCAATCTTCATTGCTTCTTGCAATTCTGTCATTTGGGCTTAGATAAGAGGGAGCGTAGGCTTCTGATGGACGGTCCAGATTAGACCGACGAAGCACTGTGGTGGCCCACAAGATTTATCCGCAGGCTCTATTTACGAAACAGAGCAATGCACTGTGGTGATTAGTGGACCACTGATTGACGCCAGGTGTAAAATCCACTCCATCCATTGCCTTCAGGAAGAAAAACAGTCCAGATTTTCTTGGTTTTGGATCCCAACTGTGGTGGACCATGAGATCTTCATTCTGCCGTCCATCTCAAGTTTGAACACAGATTTCTTGTGACGGGTACATGAGACCAAAAGGTCACCATGATTGTGGTCGTTCCCACCGTACGGACAGAATGGACGGTCCAGATCATACATATGTATGATGGATGGGCCCCACTACTGTAAAACGGACGGACAGCATCCGTCCACTATCTTTCACTTGAGTGGGATCGGGTCAGCACCCACTGACCGAGTGCTCTAGATCCAGTGCACCTTGAGTGCACTTGTGCACTATACACAAGCACGGCTGGTGGGGTCCACATGTGATGTTTATGAAAAATCCTCACCGTCCATCCATTTTTTCACCTCTTTTAAGGCGTTGAGAAGAAAATTGAAGCATATCCAGATATCAGGTGGGCCCTAATTCGCTAATTTGGTGTCTAATCTATCCGTTGGGCCTCTTCCAGAGGGATACAATGGCTAAAAATCGAGATACCAGGTGGGCCCTAATTCTCTAATTTGGTGTCTAATTTATCCGTTGGGCCTCTTCCAGAGGGATCCAATGGCTGAAAATCGACATGTACGATTAAGTTATTGTCCTCAGGCCATGTATGTAGTTTCGAGCTGAACGGATTGTTAGAACCCTGTGATTTTGCATTCTGGACCAATTTTGGGCCACTTGAGCTTCAGTTTCTCGATTTTCTCTGATCTCTGGCGTGTAAATCTGTCGATCTTGGTCCCCTAGGGTCCGTCCCTTCCCTTGGTGCATTCTAAGTGTTAAATCCATGCTTTTAGCATCCTGATCTAGTCCAAGCTTATAATTACACCTTGCAACATAAACACGATTAAATTGGGCTATTAAACGGTACCATGTTCATAAATCAAGGCAATAACTGGGTCTGATATGCAATATATGACCCTTAACACAACCCCCAACTAGCATCTTGCTAGTTCCAAGCAAAGTATGCGAAAAATATGTTGAGAATTATAGGAGAATTTCTCGAGTGATTTTTGTAAAACTATCTAGATCCTAGAATTCTAAGAATCATGAATGTTGGGCATTATTTTCTCCTAGCCTTAAGGGCACGGTAAACTTCATAGTCAAGTTCAAAGTATTAATCCATCAATCAGAAAAATTCTAAACATTGAGTTCCATGGGTGTATAGTGTAATCCCGGCTTATCATCATTAAGAGATCCAATCGTCAATTTCCATGATAACATTAACGATAAAAAAAAGAAAATCAGGACAATAAAAACCTAAACCAGAACTTGCCTCATAGATCATCTTTTCATTCTTCCAGCTTTTGATTTTTTCATTAAAAGTAACGCCGATAAGGGGAATTGAATCCTCACCTATAGGGAGCAAACCTATGGTGAAGACTGTACACCCAACCCTTTTCACATATCATCTATGAGGAGTTAAATCTACACCTATAGGGAGCAAACCTATAGTGAAGATTATTCGCCCAACTCTTTACAAAGGTATCTACTTTTTTTTTTGTTTTTTTTTTAGCTAGGTATTTTTCTTTTTCTTCAATTGATCATGACGGGAATAATTTCCAGGCCAATTCCTTACATGCTTAGTGATTATCAAGTTAACCCTTCAATATCAAACTGAAACCTTAATGTGAAAGCGAGATGTGATATGTGAAATCATGATTCAATCAATGTTTATAACTTATAATTATGGATTAACACTTCAAACTTAGCTGTGAAATCTAATAGATAACTGAATCCAAGAGTCATAAATCACCAACATCACTTATCTTGTGTTGAGACATAAAAAATGATGAGCGACTGAAGTAAAGGAAGATTGAAATTGAGAAAGAGAATTGAAAAAGAAGAAGAATAAAGTGACTTGAGGTGGTTTGCGCGGGTCCGCGCAACAGATATCCATCGCGCGGGACCGCGCAACCAAAATAGGTGTTGCACGGGTCTGCGCAATGAGTTCCAGGAGTGATTCTTTAAAAAAAGGTTTTAAACATTGAAAGGTGGGTTCCGTGGCACCAAAATCGAGGTACCACACGTGCGAGGGCATATAAATACCCCCTCCCCTCCTTCATTTGGACCGATTGAAGATTTTTGAGAGGAAGCGGAGCAAGGAGGAAGATCGAAGGTGAGAGAAAGAAGGCTACGGTGATTTGCGCAGGTCCGCGCAACCGACATCCGTTGTGTGGGTCCGCGCAACTAGACTGCCCTGTAGTCTGTGAAGATAAGGGGCTGTCATGCTGTTAAAATGGTTGAAGTCTTCAAGTTCATTCTGTTTAAGTTTAAAGGAGAGTAATTAACAGAAGTGCATATTCCTCCTAAGTCCTAGGAGATGACTGAAATCACTGACGAAATGCTGCCAGATTTAATATTTGACTATGACAGTTGAACTCATAATAATTCCTTTATTCTGAGTAATCTATCTTAGAATTAAGGGATACTAGAAGGATGTAAATAAACTCAGTATTAATAAAATGTGATGATCGTTTTAAATACTCTTTCTCTGTTATGTTTAAATAAGATAATCTCCCAAATTAAACATATTGGTTTTCTTGTCAAAACAAAATGGCGACTCCACTGGAGAATTTATTTATCTTATTTAACATTAGCAGTGAAATCATTATGAAACTTTCATCATAGTTTGGCGTCTTTTAGATGCCAAAATGTCAACTCTCAGTGGGAACATCCTCCCCTTCATCTCTAAGATTAATTATTTACTTCTTCAACCACTAATTACAATCATATTTCATGTTCGAAGGTTTCTGCATCCGATTACAACCTACTACTCAAGGCAACTTCCATAAGAAAAGTGAACTTCCGATTTACTCCAACCGGGTTCGTGATAGAATACACACTGGATCAAATCCTAAAGCACCTGACTTGAATCCCTACAACTGAAAACAACATGACTTGAGTAACAGTTGGGGTAGTATCTGCTTCGCCTAAAACACTAGGAGGCGATGAAGGCTGGACTGTTGTAATGTCTCGTAAGACGAGGACACGAAATGCAAGAAGCCTTAGAATGAATTTGCCTTCACCAAGAGTCAAAGGGTTGATAACTGCTTTGTGTATTTCATGGGCCAGATGGACAAGGGAACAGAAAGGTAAAGCATTAATAATAAGCTTGCCAGTATTCGCGTCACCCCAGAAAAATTCACCGATGTTTGTATCGCCTCTATCGACCGATGGCATCGAAAGCATGAAGAAGTCGAATCCAAACAATATGACAACTACAGAGGATCATGTGAATGAGATGGTAGAAGCGCAAAGAGCACTAATGAATGAGTGCAGAAACCTTAAAGAGGCTTTAGCAAGCCTTACACATGATGTAGCCCAAATAGCAGCTTTCCTGATGGCAGGCATAATGAATAGACAAGGAAGTCAATCTGAAAACTCTCAACTACAAGGGGCGAGATCACGAGAGTCTGCTCCAAACAGAAGGGCCATAACGCAAAACAAGCCAAGGCAAATTGTTGAAGAAGTTGTCAAAATAGAAAGGGAACGTGGAACTATTGGTCCTTTCAGGTATCGAACACCGTATCCAAGAGAGGTAGATGATATTCCCTTTCCAGCCAACTTCAAGCATCTGGATTTTTAAAATTTTAATGGAGAAGGATCTCCAGAGGAACATTTAATGCACTTCGTTACTAGCATGAGAAATTTTTCTACAATACCACAGTATTGCTTACAGTTGTTCAGGGCATCACTGATAGATAAGGCATTCCGATGGTATTCTAGCTTGGCTCCAGGGTCAATCCGCACTTGGGAGCAAATGCAAGATGCTTTTGTGTCTAACTTTTTTTCTCCAGTACGAGATGTCAGTATTGCTAAATTGACTTCTGTGCGACAAGGCGAAAGCGAATCAGTAGGAAGGTTTATAGATAGATGGAAGACACTAGGAACTTCATGTAAACAACTACCAAAAGGAAACGAACAAGTCAAGATGTGTCTAAACTCTATGAAGATGGAATTCGTAGTTGGACTTACCAGTGCCAACATCAGAACTTTTCGTGACTTGGCCACTAAGGCTTATGCTTTAAAACTGATAAATTGGATAATGCCAGCGTTTCGCTATGATACAGCTCAAGGGGCTCGCAATAGGATAACAGTAAATACTATTGATCGTGATAAGCAGCGTAATAATGTAAGAGATTTAAAGAAAGAAGAACAAAAATGAAAAGAATGGTCGATTCAGCTAAGAAGGTATAAAAAACCCAGGACACTTAATTCACATGAAGGGTTTGCATTCGATAAAGAAAATGTCATTCCAATGATGGACCAACTATTGAAGGTCGGCACAATAAAATTGCCAGAACCCAAATGCCCTGAAGATGTGACAAGAATCGGAAAACGAAATTTTCGTCGCTATCATCGCTTAGTGGGATATCTAACAGAGAATTGTTATACATTGAAATGTATAATACAACGAATGATAGACAAAGATGAAATAATAATTGGAAAGAAAACAAGCAAGATGGTCATAAAAAGTATGGGTTTTGACTGCGAAGAATACACCGACCTAAATCACAGGAGAGGAATTCAAACTCCTATTGGGGTCGGCCAGGAGAAGCAAAGAAAATTTCAAGACATGGGGGCAAAGTCATCAGTAAATATGATTGCAACTGAGCGGCTAGCAAAAGAAAATCCTAAAATAGTCAAACATCCTGAGGTGGCTCCAAAGCAGATGGAAGACGGGGGCCAACCGACGACAGATAGTTTGCAAGAGATAAACTTGGGTACGAAAGAAAAGCCACGGAACACGTTCATTAGCGCCGACCTTTCTGAACAAGAATCTGCAGAATATGTTCAACTTCTTAGAGAAAATAAGGATGTATTCACTTGGACATATGCAGAGATGCCCAGCTTAGAGCCTTCCTTAGCATTGCACCGACTAAATATTTCTAAAGAGAAAAGGCTGGTTAAACAAGCACAAAGGCGATTTCATCCAGACCTGGTCCCCCTGATTGAAGAAGAAGTCAATAAATTGATAAAGGTCGGGTTTATTAAAGAGGTCAAATATCCCAAGTGGATATCGAATATTGTCCCGGTGAGGAAGAAAAATGGACAAGTCAGGGTGTGCGTCGACTTTAGAGACCTAAACAAAGCCTATCCAAAAGATGATTTTTCGCTCCTAATAACTGAACTACTGATTGATAGTAAAACTCAGTATGTTGTCATGTCCTTTATGGACGGTTATGCAGGATATAATCAGATTCGAATGGCCCCTGAAGATGAGGAAGCAACGACATTTAGGACTTCGCTGGGAATTTTTTGTTATAAGGTTATGCCATTCGGACTCAAAAATGCCGGGGTAACATATCAGACGGTGATGCAAAATATTTTTCAAGACATGATGCATAAACATGTTGAATGTTATATCGACGACTTGGTAGTCAGGTCGGGAGGCCATCAGGAACATCGTGAACACTTGGCGTCAGTTTTCCATCGACTTAGAAAGAAATAATTGGAGATGAATCCTGATAAATGCACATTTGGGGTGTCCTCCGGTAAGTTTCTTGGTTTTGTTGTCCAACATAGAGGCATTGAGAATGATCTAGGGAAAGTCAGGGCTAATCAAAATATGCCGCCACCAAAGACATTGAAAGAATTAAAAAGTTTGCAGGGAAAATTGGCATACATTCGTTGTTTCATTTCGAATTTGGTAGGGAGATGTCAGCCGTTTTCCCATCTGATGAAAAAGGGTACAGAGTTTGTATGGGATTAAGCCTGTCAAAACGTGTTTGACTCGATAAAGGAATTGCTGAAACAGCCACCAGTATTGGCAACTCCAGTGAAAGGAAAACCACTTATTTTGTATATATTTGTAGCTGAACATTCTTTAGGAGCTTTGCTGGCACAAGTGAATGAGTCTAGAAAAGAAACCACTCTTTACTATTTAAGCCAGATCCTAATGGGTGCAGAATGCAATTACTCCCCGATCGAGAAAGAATGTTTGGCATTAATATTTGCAGTGCAAAAGTTGAGACATTATTGTCTATCTCATCATATAACGTTGATTTCGAGGGCCGACCCGATAAAGTTTTTGATGACAAGATCAATGTTGTCTAGAAGATTAGCCAAATGGATGCTGTTACTTTCAGAATATACTATTACGTACGAACCAGCAAAAGCGGTAAAAGGGCAAGCAGTGGCAGATTTCCTTGCAGTGCACCCAGTAGCAGAATCTGAGGCCATTAGTGATGATTTTACAAATGAGCAAGTTATGTTAGCTGAATCGAAGAGGCCATGATAGATGTATTTTGATGGTGCTTCTTGAGCATTAGGAGTGGGGGCAGGAGTGATATTCATTACTCCCCAAGGTGACTTACTACCTTACTCCTTTACATTGGGAACTACGTGTTGGAATAATAAGGCTGAATACAAAGCCCTGATTATTGGAATGAAAATGGCTAAAGAAATGAAGATAAGAACACTACATATCTTCGGGGATTCTAAATCGATTATAAATCAATTGACAACTGAATTCGAGATAAGAAAGCAAGAACTTTTGCCATACTATCGGAAGGTATAACAGTTATTAGAACAGTTTTCCCATGTTGAAATCAAGAATATCCCTCGGTCAAAAAATGCAAAAGCGGATGCTTTGAACAGCTTGACAGCAGCTCTATCTTGTCCAAATTGAAGCCCTCTTCAAGTGACTATAGAAGAAAGAAGATTTTTACCATCATCAAAAGTTATTGAAGAAATTACCGAAACTCTTCCTGTATCATGTCTAGAGATCACAACAGATGATTGGCATCAGCCTTTCATAGATTATCTTAAATTTAACATCCTTCTCGTAGAACCCGCGTAGAGACAGCAAATTAGGCAACGGTCAAGTAGATTAATATGCAGTGAAGTGTTGTACAAAAGGTCTTACAATGGAACGCTGTTACGTTGCATAGATGAGCAAGATGCAGGCCAGGTATTATGAGAAGAATGCTCTGGAGAATGTGGAGCACATCAAGCTAGTCAAAATTTATTTCATCGAGTACATATGATGGGGTATTATTGGCCCACCATGTTCAAAGACGTGATAGATTATGCGAAATGATGTCATGAATGTCAGATTCACGGAGATGTTATACATGTTCCTCCAGAAGACCTACATCAATCAGTTGCTTCTTGGCCCTTCTCTACTTGGGGGCTTGACGTTATTGGTCCTATCAATCCGCCTTCGACTAAAGGGAAGCAATATATTTTGGCAGCGACAGATTATTTCTCCAAATGGACAGAAGCAGTTGCATTATGCAGTGTTAAAGAGAAGGATGTGGTCAATTTCATCCGACACGCGATAATATACCATCATGGTATTCCAAAGAAAATTGTTACAGACAATGGCACTCCCTTCAAAAACAAAGGCATGGGAAAATTATGTTAAAAATTTAGCATTCATCATTCGTTCCCAATACCTTATTATCCACCGGCCAATGGATTAACAAATGCGTTTAATAAAATAATAGTCAAAATACTGAAGAAGACAGTGACAGGGAATAAATGTGATTGGGATGAAAGTTTACAAGAAGCATTATGGGCATACAGAACTACTCACCGGACAGTGACAAGAGCAACACCATATTCACTAATCTATGGTGTGGAAGCAGTGATCCCAATTGAAATACAAGTAGCGTCACTAAGAGTGGCAGTACACCAGTATATAACCGATGACGAAAATGCAAAAATAAGGTTAAAAGAGCTGGATTTTCTTGATGAGAAACTTCTGGCTGCTCAACAAGGATTACAAACACATCATGCAAGAATATCAGCCGCCTTTGACAAGCGAGTCAAGTATCACTCTTTCAAAAAAGGGGATATGGTTCTGATGTTGAAAAGACCTATCATGGTCACCCGTCGAACAGGGGGCAAGTTTGAACCTAAATGGGACGGCTCGCATATAATAAAAGAAGTATACTCCAATGGAGCATATAGAATTATGGATCAAGATGGGCAAGGAATCAGTATACTGCTTAATGCTCACTCCCTTAAGAGATACCGTCCATAAAAATACTTTTGATTTTGCTCTAGAAAATTATCAGAATAATGATTCTGAATCAAAAGGGGACAAGAATAGATAATGGCCATGTATCATCTGTCGAATGAATAAAGAAGGTTCGTGAGTATATCAAGACTATGTAATAGCAAATATTGCAAAAGGAAAGTGAGCATCACCACATCAAATGAGCCCTACAAAATTCTGTCTGAAATTGATACCATTACCAAGCTGGTATATTATGAACAACACAGACGGACAAACAGGTATAATTGAAGATATTGACAGAAGTGGTGATGTATTAATTTCAGTTAGAGATGTTTATCGTTCTCATAATGACTGATCATACCTATCATTGCCCTCTAAGGCATTTTAAGGTAGCCTAGTCAAGCCAATGGCCAATCGCACATAAGACCTATCATTTTCGCCATTCGAGCAGCGGTGAGAAGCTACTGGCCCTAAAAAGCTCGTGAAGGCCATCGTACACATACCTATGCGGGCAGCTGACGGAGCCAGTGACCAAAAGTCGAAAAAGGCCAAAAGTCCTCAATGGCCAGTCACGTGTAACCCCCATGTGTCTATATAGCTTTCCGGCAATGTCACGGGGAATGGAAGAAAATGCCCTCCCGTGAATGGGCTCGACCTTGCAGATGAAGAAAATGAGGGATGCAGTGTGAGCTTTAAATAGGCCAACTGTGCGTAAGACCCCCCAGATCTACGGTTTGATTTCAGTACTAACTCATGAGGAAGGGCTTAAACCTACTCATTGATGGACTAGTAGCCCTAGATTTAGTATCCCAAAGGTCACCTTGTGCACCCCGTGAACTCTAGAGAGTTACTGCGACCAACCTTGTGCATAATTCCAACCGAGTTCACGGCCTCGGTAACTTCACTAGGCCCCTCTGATGGATCGCGGTTTGTGAACTCCCTACGCTATGAGAAGTCCAGTGAACTCCTAAGAGTTACAGAGGCCATTACGTGAGACCGGCACCACTACTCAAGAGCTTAAAATGTGTGTGTAACTGACTAAATTGAAACTTAGTACCGCCAACTAAAAAAAGTCATATAGGAATTCCTACACTAACAGGCATAAATGTTGGTGTCTTATAATTAGTTCTTTATTAACTGTTATGACAAGATTATTACATAGATAAATATAATTGAAATGAACTAGTATATATATATATATATATATATATATATATATATATATATATAAGTCAATGACAATGAAATGTGCATCTAAAATATGCAAAATATGTTAATGACAATTGATCACAAAATTCCATATACAGAATGCATTCCTGCTAAAGTAAATGAAATTACAATGTATTGAGTCAGATCAAAATACCTAATGCTTGAAATCCTTTACTTTAAACTATTTCAAAATATGTTTATTCTTTTGAAGAGGATGAATCTTCAATGACAATATGTTTGTCCTTTTGAGGTGGATCACGACGACGCATCTTGCCTTTCTGACGATGGAAGAGAATTATCTTGTAATATTTGCAAAGGTGGAGGAGGATGAAACTGTAATGAACTATCATTCCAAGGAGAGTTCGTTAAAGGAGTACCGAAAGCTCTCCATCCTTCAAGGGCATCAGTGAGCTTTACTTCATATATGGCATTCTCTAAAGAAATCCTTGTATCAAGTTGTTCTGGAAAAGGAGGAGGGCTCGTCTCTTCAAAATAGCCAATGCCTTGGTCTTTCTGATAATCCCTAAGATTAAGAGGAGGAATTCACATGGCGTGATCTACTGGAAGATTTTAAGGTACTCGAAGAAAGTCTGAACAAAGAAAAAAATTTATAAGTTCTGATTGAACAGTACCGCGCCACTAAAGTTAGAAAGGATTGCACAAATGGGAAAACTGTTGCGCGGGTCTGCGCAAATGAAAGTTGTTGCGCGGGGAAGAATAAGTGAGGCAAGGGTTCGCTACAGTGAGAGAAAAGTTAAGAATGAAGGAGGGATCAGGGTATTTATAGGATGAATGGTCGAGTGCAGTATGCGAGTTTCAGTTGCGCGGAGCTGCGCAAAGCAAGTCCGGATGATTATTTTGATCCTTTTTCTTTGATTTTTGGGGAAACAAAGAAAGGATCAAGGGGGCATCTGTTGAGACATAAAAAATGATGAAGGACTGAAGTAAAGAAAGATTGAAATTGAGAAAGAGAATTAAAAAAGAAGAAGAATAAAGTGACTTGAGGGAGGTTTGCGCGGGTCTGCGTAACAGATATCCGTCGTGTGGGACCACGCAACCAAAATAAGCGTTGCGCGGGTCTATGCAATGAGTTCTAGGAGTGATTCTTTACAAAAAGGTTT
The DNA here is from genome assembly GCF_029962835.1 of Magnolia sinica. Classification (NCBI taxonomy): domain Eukaryota; kingdom Viridiplantae; phylum Streptophyta; class Magnoliopsida; order Magnoliales; family Magnoliaceae; genus Magnolia; species Magnolia sinica. The sequence goes on along the minus strand of NC_080591.1, from coordinate 55,162,615 downwards.
AACACTGAAAGGTGGGTCTCATGGTGCTAAAATTGAGGTACTACACGTGTGAGGGCCTATAAATACCCCCTCCCCTCCTTCATTTGGACCGATTGAAGATTTTTGAGAGGAAGCGAAACAAGGAGGAAGTCGAAGGCAAGAGAGAGAAGGTTACGGTGATTTGCGCGGGTCCGCCCAACCGACATCCATTGCGCAGGTCCACGTAACCAGACTGCCCTGCAGTCTGTGAAGATAAGGGGCTGTCATGCTGCTGAAATGGTTGAAGTCTTCAAGTTCCTTCTGTTCAAATTTAAAGGAGAGTAATCAACATAAGAGCATATTCCTCCTAAGTCCTAAGAGATGATTGAAATCACTAACGAAATGTTGCCAGATTTAATATTTGACTATGACAGTTGAACTCATAATAATTCCTTTATTCTGAGTAATCTATCTTAGAATTAAGGGATACTAGAAGGATGTAAATGAACTCAGTATTAATAAAGTATGATGATCGTTTTAAATACTCTTTCTCTGTTATGTTTAAATAAGATAATCTCCCAAATTAAACGCATTTGTTTTCCTGTCGAAACATCTTATAATTCTAAATCCAAGATGGTCGTCAAAATCACTTTGAATTCACAAGAAATTCTAGAAAAATTTAAAAAATTTCACAATTTTTGCTCAAGACCAAGTAAACACTGATTAGGTAACCTAATCTCCCAACTCCAACCTAAAATCTACATTATCCTCAATATAAAGGAAATAAGCATGTAATGCACATAGGACAACAAAAGTAAAGGAAAAGTGATGGGAAGATAATACTTGGACAAAGGAATCGAGATAGACTTTTCCACAATGATCTCAACATGAAAGCAGGTCAGAAGAGAGTGAAAACACGAAAGCAAATTAACCTAATGGCATAAAACCATCTAACCTAAACAACATAAAGCAAACTACCTTAGTCCTATGAAAGAAGGGAAAAACTACTTGATCATGCCACAAACTTCCTCTTCCGGCCAATATTTTGATAAGTTTCTCAGTAAGTTCCTCAACAGGATCATCCAAAAGCTCTTTTGCAATAGGCTTGGACGCCCTGGAGCATGACTTTCCAGAGAAACTTATGTACCTTATAAGGAATTTTTTGTTGAATTGCTTGAGGTATCCAGAGTATATACGATTCACCTGTGACAGAAGAAGTTTCAACATTAGTATCCCATGGTGTATCAGAAACTACAAGTAGATAAAGTTTAGAAAACTTCTCAAGAAGTAATGTAGTCTCAATATATTTGAAGTTTCAGACTTCGGTTCCATTGTCAGCTCCTCCTTTAATGGTAGACATTTAGGATCTGGGGAAGAAGAGGCTGCAGAATAAGAGTTCTCTCAATTAGTAACAATACCGAGATATTCTCTTGCGAGGCATCCACTATTTCTTTAACATAGGATCATTTGAATTTGAAAAATGTGTCAAGCAATCATCCAAAGAGTCAGAAATTTCAGCTAAGAGTGACTCGTTTTCCTCATTAAAGTCTATAATAAGATGCTCAAGGACTCCAACGCCCTTAAAAGTAGATGGAGGTAGGCTCTCTTGCTCCAACCCTGCACAGACAAATTGAGGGTCAGTAGACGAAGTATTAATGTGAGGACTTTGTTCATTGAAACTACTCAGAAAAGACATTGAATCACAAAAGTATATAACTCAGATGGTGGCCTCAACTAGGTAGTTTCAACTTTTAGAGTCATATCGAGTGGCTCATCCATCTCTCGAATCATATCATCATTCAATTCAAGGGAGTGGTCTAAACATGCCTCACAAAGGTTGGAAGGTTTAGGTGAAAGTGGTTCATTCTCCACATCTAAATTGGCCATGTCAGATAGGTGGAGTAGAACTTTTTATGCCTCGTGATCAACTTATTAGACCATAATTGAAGTTGATTCCAGTGAAATTTGGGTTGTGCCCTCATGAATCTCATCCCAATACTTTTCAGCTTCCAATTTGGTGCAGTACACACTTGGGATGGGATCGCTTTCCTCATTTTTTATTCCTAAATTCGATGAGGTTCGAATAAACTAACCTCTACCTCATCATTGAAATCCTGTGTGTCATGTGAGTGCAGTGTGTCACTATCATTATATTTGAAAGACACCCACGTCTCTTGACCATTCCTTCGAACCATCATTGAGATCGACTCATCAAGAAATTAAACCATATGCTCATTAATGGACTCCAACTCCTCATTCGTAATTCCAGAGTTCTTCAAAAGCGAGTTAGGATCACTTTCCTTGCATTGTATTTCTGGAATGAATTGTGGCTGGGATGAACGAGCCTCCTCTACCTTATCAAGGCACGAATTCAGCGCTTCCAACGATTTTCTAATTTTCGCAAGATAGGCCATGTTTCGCTGAAATGAATCTTCTTGGATTGTTTCTGGTTGGATCTCAAAGGTAGGGGATCCAAGAGAATAATCATTATAACATGTTGTTGGTTCATTTTCCTAATTTTAATGTTTCCACTGATCATAGTTATACAGGGCATAGGTGGGAGAGTTTGATGGTTGTTGGTACACATTATCACCCCAATAATCGCGATGACCCCAATAATCACGTACTGTTTTCTTAATCGGTGGGGTGTAATTATTCACCCTCATATGATCGCGTATAGACTTCTTAATCGGTGGAAAATTATATTCTGGTCGGTTCTCAATCATGGTTTCAGAAAAATTTTGAGATATAGGTTGTTTCCAAGCATAAGCATTTAACACGTTTTCACGGAACCTCTCGTTTTGTAGAAATAGATTACCATACTCACGTGCCCACTCTAGCCACTCTTGTTCGTTCATGGTGAAACCTTAATTCTAAATCTAATCCTAAAAAATAAAAGAAAAGATCCTACAGCAGTATGGAAAGTAGAAGGAGGAGAAGTTAGAAGGAAGTTACCAGGTTAGAGTGCCTATTTTAAGATCCAGTAAGAGAAAACAAAAGAAATTAGTTTCTAAAATAGAAAGTCTAAAAATATAAAGTTCCTAAAATTTAAACTAGAGAGTAAACTAATTTCTAAAAGTTAAAGAAAGGACAGATGAAATAAATTAGGAAAATTCCTAGAATAAAACCTAATTTAGAAATAAAAAATTATAAAAACTAGAAAATTAGAAAGAGATTACCAAAGTATATGTCAGAATCCTAGAAAACAGGAAAAACAGGTTAGTTTCTAAAAATCAAATAGAAAGAAAAATCTAAAACTAAAGTTAGTACAATCTTAATCTTAATCTAATTCCAAAACCAATTAATTTCAAAAATACATAGCCATTAGTCCCCGACAACAGCGCCAAAAACTTGTTCACTCCCCAAGTATAGGGTTGTGATGTAGTAATAAACTGAGTGAGACCAAGGTCGAATCTCAAGGGACTCGAACCGGTATGTAATCTGAAATTAAGTAGAACTAGAACTAGACTAAGATGAAATTTAAATTAACTGAGTATGACAGAATAATGGTGAAATGTTTATCTAAAACTTAAAGAATTCAGAGGTAGGAACTAGGGATTCAGAGGATCCACTTGTAGAGATCAGAGAGATCTTATGCTTGATTTAAGAACTCAACTGGACTTAGAGTCTCATTTTCATCCAGTCGAAGGGTGTAACCATAGAAATCAAAATTGAACTTCCTTTGATCTAGTTTTCAAGAGATGAAAGGTATATGAATTAGAATGGATTCCATCACCAAACCATGCCCGGGAGACAAAGCAAACAATAAAATTAAACTAATTAACAACCAATTATAAGATGTATGAAGGTTAGGAAGGGTACCGTCATCCGACCATGCCCAGGAGACAATGGTGAACAACAGGGCTTCCTGACGTCATAATCAAAATATGGAAAGGAGCTATCGAAGACCCATTGTAATTTTAGTCACAACGGACCATTAAAAACTAAAAACATTCCCTTAATTAAATTAAAATCAACATTAGTTCAGTTTAAACAAAAGGCAGAAGCAAAAAAGTCTCCCATCACGCTACAAGCTTCACCTCTTAGCTCTAGCTAAGAGGTTTAACCTAGCATAGACATAATTAGGCTAAACATCTTAAAAGAAATAATAAAAAGAAACCGTAAAAATAAACAAAAAAGAAAATCTTAAATACTACTCTCTCTCCCTGCTCCACCTCCACCACTTGCTAGATGCTTTGCTCTATCTCTTTCTCTTTCTTTTGTGGGCAATGAAGGCTGTGGAGAGTTGTGGGTGGAGAACTGACCTTGACGGAGACAATGGAGTGCATGAACGCACTCCTTTCATAGGTCGGTGACTGTGTTTACGCAGCAGAGATTCCTAGAAAGCTCTTTACGCATCTATGATGATTGGTGGGCCCATAATTAATAATGGCAAGAAAATTCACTCTGTCCAGTGGATTCACGTCGGAATTTTGGTCAGATATGGATTGATTTGGCTCGGATTTGGTTTGGCCCACGTAACTTTTCACTGCACCATTCATCTTAGACGGTTGAAAACAGATCTTCATTGCTTCCTGCAATTCTGTCATCTAGGCTTGGATGACAGGGAGCGTGGGCTTCTGATGGACGGTCCAGATCAGACCGATGAAGCACTGTGGTGGCCCACAAGATTCGTCCGCAGGCTCTGTTTGCGAAACAGAGCAATGCGCTGTGGTGATCGGTGGACCACTGATTGACGCCAGGTGTAAAATCTACTCCGTCCATTGCCTTCATGAAGAAAAACCGTCCAGATTTGCTTGGTTTTGGACCCCAACTGTGGTGGACCATGAGATCTTCATTCTGCCGTCCATCCCAAGTTTGAACACAGATTTCTTGTGATCGGGTGCATGGGACCAAAAGGTCACCATAATTGTAGTCGTTCCCACCGTACGGACACAATGGACGGTCCAGATCATACATATGTATGATGGGTGGGCCCTACTACTGTAAAACAGATGGACAACGTCCATCCGCTGCCTTTCACGTGAGTGGGATCGAGTCAGCGCCCGCTGACCGAGTGCTCTAGATCTAGTGCACCTTGAGTGCACTTGTGCAATGTGCACAAGCACGGCTGGTGGTGTCTACATGTGATGTTTATGAAAAATCTTCATCGTCCATCCATTTTTTTACCTCTTTTAAGGTGTTGAGAAGAAAATTGAAGCATATCTAGATACCAGGTGGGCCCCAATTCACTGATTTAGTGTCTGATCTGTCTATTGGGCCACTTCCAGAGGGATCCAATGGCTGAAAATTGACATGTACGGTTAATTTATGGTCCTCAGAAAATGTGTGTAGTTTTGAGCTGAACGGATTGTTGGAACCCCGTGATCTTGCATTCTGGACCAATTTCGGGCCACTTGAGTTTCCGTTTATCAATTTTCTTGGATCTCTGGCATGTAAATCCATCGAGCTTAGTCCCCGGGGGTTTGTCCCTTGCCTTGGTGCATTCTAAGTGTTAAATCCATGCTTTTTGTAACCTGATCCAGTCTAAGCTTGTAATTACACCTTGTAACACAAACACGATTAAATTGGGCTATTAAATGGTAACATGTTCATAAATCAAGGCAATAACTGGGTCTGAAATGCAATATTTGACCCTCAACAAAATACTTCAATGACATCAAAGTAAGTGTCCGATGTCATCGAAGGACAATCGATCACATCGAAAATTTAGTGAAAAATCAAGTTTTTTGCTAGGCAATTGGGTGTAAAGTTCGATTTCATCGAAGACCCATTAATTCCATCAAAGGTAATTTTCGATGTCATCGAAGCCAGTTTGATAACATGGAGAATTTTTTATTTTCTAGATCGACTTGCTGGATAGTTCTCAACCAATTTCGATTGCATAGAGTTATTCAATGACATCAAAGACTGTTCGATGACTCGAAGTTTGGGCGATGACATTGATAACTTACACAGTGCGAAAGACATGAGTTTTCTTGTAGTGTGGTCCAGAACCTTTGATGACATTGAAGTTCCATCAAAGGTACGCAGAGTGCGTAAAATTGAGGCAATTTCCAAAGTTGGCCGAAAAAAGCCTATATATTTGGGTTTTCAAAGGGATTCGAAACAAGAATTAGGGTTAGAGGAGTAGAGCCAAGGGTGTAGCATCTTCTAAGGAGTTCTTTCTTCTTCCTTAGTTTTTCATGCTTTCCTTTAAGAGTTTTTAGTTTAATCATATCTTTGATTGGCTAATCTCTTAGCTAAAGTTAAGAGGTCAAGCTTGTAGTTTATTTTGATGTTCATTCTAGTTTGATTCAGGTTATTGTTCAACTTTTAATTATTTCTAGTTTGAATGAAGGAATATTTTTAATTTTCTATGATTTATTATGATCGAAATTACAGTAGATGCTCAGGAACTTATCCGTTTTGCAAATTATGTGATCTATAAAATTCTTGATCCATCATCATCTATGGTGATGCATGAATTCCCTGTGATCATAAGATTTGTACTTCATGTGTGAACTAATTTTATGAAGTTCAACACCACATCATAATTTAACTGCTCCATTTTCCAACTGGATAGAGTAAGACTTTAATTGCAGTTGTGTTCAATTGAATTAAGTAGCATCATAATAGTTGCAAGTGGATCCTTGGCGCTCTAGTTTCCATTACTTTGATAGATTTAATTCACAATCTCTCTCTAAAATTAGAGATTTTAGATTACTAGTTCTAGTTCTAGTTATTTTCAAAATACGTACAAGGTAAGTCCATGTGGATTCGACCTCGATCTCAATGAGCTATTACTGCATCGTAGCCCTGCACTTGGGGTTGAAAAATAGTGGGCCTCCCTGGAAGAAGTCTCTATGTTCTCTTTCTTTGCTTTAGAATTTGTGTAATCCTTCTTCATGTGCCCTAACATCTTCTTCTTCTTCTTCTTCTTCTTCTTCTTCTTCTTTTTCAAAAAACTGTTTATCAGGCTTGCCATATATCAATAGAAATCATTACAATTCGGGGATTCCCTAGGAATAAAAGAACCTACGGGAAACCTATCATCACACGGTAGCCTAACTATGCACATCTCTCAAAAGAAAGGAAGAAAAAGGAAAAGCCGAATATGCACAATGAACGCCAAAACCACTCATCCCCTATCTTCCCTAGCCACTTCCCTAACTGATCCTAGCCCCACTTTGTCAAGGAAAAGCAGACCTCTGACCTGGGCTGGGAGGTCCGCCTAGGTCACCGACAGAAAGGATGCCTGCTCCCTACTCCCCAACCGGGCTGACGCGTCGGCCGCCCCATTGCCCTCTTTGAAAATATGACAAAACTAAAATAGCCCTCTGCGCATCAACCGCTTGATCCTCCCGATCCAGTACCCTCATTTCCAACCGGGGCTTGAGGATCCACTCAGGAAGTTCACCACTAGCTGGGAGTTCGATTCCACCATAACCATGTGAAAACCTCTTTCCAGACACTTCTCCATACTTTCTTGAATGGCCCTCAACTCCGCATTTACATTTGACCCCTCGCCATAGCCCGAGGCAAATGCAAACCTAAAAATGCACCTATTGTCTCTGTAAACACCCCCTCCGCCTGAGCTACCCGGGTTGCCAAGCGTCGACCCGTCCATGTTAATTATCACCCATCTAGGAAGAGGTCTAAGCCATCTCACAAACTTCTGGGACTACATAGGAGGGGACCACCCTTTACCAACAGCAGAGAAATTGTCCAGGTCACTGCGTTATTCGAAAAAACTGGGCCTATCTCCTTGGAAGGTCGATGTTGCATTCTCCCATTGTTCACAATGGAGAGCCACCATTTGGCTCTTATAATCACATTAGCCACAGATGTTACTTTACCGTCGAACAACGCCGCATTCCTACATTTTCCAAATACACCAAAGGATGACACTTGGAGCCACCTTATGCAGGATGGATACCATCGAGCTAATAGTGAACTCACCCCACCATCAGGCCAGCCTGGTTTCTATTGAAGAAGTCACTAAGATGTGGATGCCGAAAAGCTTCCCAAAATAGGTCTAAGCAGCCACCGCTAATTGGCTTTTCAGAAACAGGTGAGAGTTAGACTCCATCGAATGGCCCTGCACCCCAATAACTCTGTAACAAACGCACCTAGTGGCCAAGCTAATACCATGGGATTGCACTGCTTCATCCACCGTCTTCGCCCTCATTAAAACTCTCCATGTGAATAGGGAGATCCTTGGAGGCACTTTCCGTGCCAAACGCCTCTTGCCCAGGTCCTATAAGGGAGAGGAGTTCTACATTTTTCTTAGGCTTAAGAGATAGAGAACTCTCCAGAGGTTGAGAGAGGCTAAATAGGGGTATCCACACCTTCTGAGAGGCAGAAACCTTGGTGAAAGATGAAGTCCACTACCTGTTGAGGGAGGTAGATCAAGGCTGCCGACGGCAGAAGCTGTCATGCCCCAAACTCGGAAACCGGGCTCAAAAAATTCTTGATCACCGAATTTAGTGCTGACAGCCTCCATATTACCCCATTCTCGGCTCCCAGCATTCATATACCAGGTTCCGATCCTAGGATCCTACAAGGATGATTTTTAACATCAATTTGATTCGTAATAAGCATAAGCATAAGCATAACCCATGAAAAATAACCAAGATACCATCACAAAATCTACTATGATCAAAAGCTTTAAGGTACAATGCAAATAAAGGAAAATATAATATCGATAATAAAAAAAACTCCAGAAGCTCTGCGGCACGCTTCTGGTCCTGCTCAGCTACAGTCTAGCATCGCATGCACGGATCAATTGTGCATAAGCTTATAGAAAGCTTAGAGGGTGGTGAAGGTGTGTGCACAATATAAGTGTGCTCATAATGCAATATTAGACACTACGCCAAAATTGAGAATTTACAACGGACCAAATCCGTCGTAAAATCAAATAAACGACGGATTTCATTTGTCACTGTTTATTGGGTCTTTTTTTTTTACAGATAAAATCTGTTGTTTAATCTGCGACGGAAAATAAAAAATCTGTCACTAAAATTCCAAAAAACCATTGTCATTAAAAATATCAGTGACGGATAAGGTCCGTCGCTAATATGAGGAGCGACAGACCTCAAATCCGTCATTGACTTCCAACTTGTTCAGAAATTAGTGATGGATTTGGTCCATCGCTAAAATATTTGTGAATTAAAAAAAAAATATTGCCAAATTTATTTTATTTTATATTTTTTTTCGAATCTTACACTTGATGGTCATTCAAAAAATAATTCACACGATTGTTTAATAAGAATCCTATTTAAAACATGGCCATGAATCTTGTTCCACCATCCACTATAGTAAGGAAAATGATAATTACAAACACAATATGCTATAAAACAAAGTTTAAAGCAAGAGAAAATACATATTTGGATGAAAAAATGCTTAGGATGAGTCTCATGGCTTTAGTCGAGTCAATTTGTTGAGTTTATGGCCTTGTTATGGGTAGACTCGACGAGTTGTAGAACTATAGCTGATGATCTGCCTATTAGATGCACCCTCTTCGACATGAGATCAGTCCCTTAAAATATGAACTCACGCTAAGCGATTATGAAAACAATTAATTAACCAACTGATTTTCTGAGTGCATGAAGAAATCAAAAAGGAAAATATGATCTCATAATGTCACAAAGAGTTGGAGATTAGCATGTATGTGCTATTTTTCTACATCCAACACCAAATTTATCCTAATTTGATTATGTGCTATTTCTCCCACCAAAAACTTATTCTAGCATTTTAACACCATTTTATCACCATTTAAAACTCATTCAAATGTAAGTTATAATAGATCCCATTGGCATCAAACAATTTATTTAAAAAACATGAAGTAATAACATCAGTAATTAAGTAACATGTAAGATATACTCACCATGGAAGAATTCAATTTTGCTTGTAACAAACCATTATGATCCCTCAAGTTTCTTAGATTTCCATATTATGTTCTTTTCCTTCTACAACTTGGAAATGTTCTCGGCAGCCAATGCTACATCCGATTGAAGATTGCTGTTGTATTACTACAAACTCAATGTTATATTCTTACAACCACTTGTTAACATCCTGAAGAGATGCTATCTACTAAATCCAATAATACCCAGTTGGGGATTTCAATTGAGATTCATCCAAAATGAAAATTGAAATAAAATGAAATAAATTAATTAATTACACTAAACATTCGCATGCCCCGTTGATTGGAGGTTAATGACTCTTGATGGGCTTTTTCAAGCTCTCCTGACAAAGAAGCATGCAACTTTTCAGAAGCAACTCTTGCCTCAATCTCTTTCCTATGAGAATTCAATCACTACCTTTCTAAATGCACAAAAGGAAAGACACAAATATCAACAATACTTAATATAAAATATTCACAGAGAACTGCGGTTTTCTCAAATTCTCACCAATTTATGGGCTTTCCCTTTTGTAAGTTTCATCATGCAAAGAATTGCATTTCCCCCAAAGTCCGTAATCATTTCAATTAAATCTTTTTCCTTTTGCTTCATTTTTGCCTCTAAGAAAATATAGATTTCAGGTTGCTATCTACTACATTAGCCGACTAAAGAAGAGTTGGCTAAAGGCCTTTTTAAGTTGTCTAGGTAATGTTATAGTTCACCTACTCTATAATGCAAAGAAAATCTTTTTCTAAATGCATAAAAGGAAAGACACAAATATCAATCACTTGTGAATCACATTTCCCCCAAAGTCCGTAATCATTTTAATTAATTCTTTTTTCCTTTTGCTTCATTTTTGCCTCTAAGAAAATACATGATTTTAGGTTGCTATCTACTACATTGGCTGATTAAAGAAGAATGGACTGATATTTGACTCTAATATTGGCTAAAGGCCTTTTTCAGTTGTCTAGGTAATGTTATAGTTCACCTACTCTATAATGCAAAGCAAATCTTTTTCTTTCTTCATTTGTTTATTCTTCTTCTTATTCTTCTTCTTCTTCTTTTCTTTTAGATGGTTACAGGCGTGACTGAAAGACATTGGAATCTTTTGTTAGAGGTATAGGTCAGGTTGTAAAGGGCTAGGATGTTGGCATTGCTGGTAGCTTCCTGGAAGATAGAAAATTTGCTGCCAAAGTTGTGGGGTGCAAGATTTTTTCTAGCTACATTGTTGTGCTCACACCCTTACATGAGTGGGCAAAACAAATTGATGCGGTGGATTTCTCAAAAACATCATGATAGGCCTTAGGTTGGTTTCAATAGGTCCTCACTTCTGTTGGTGTGGTCCACTTGAGCTTTGGATCAACCTCATTTTAGGCTCATGCCCTAAAATGAGTTGGCAAAATGGATGGACTGCATGGATAATCCATATACATTACATGACCCCACGGAGTCGCAGCAAGGTTGGTAAATATCCAATAGCTACTACCTCTGTGTAAGTGTGGAGATTGAATGTCAGCCCTTGAAACACTTGGGCCCACCATAATGTTTCTAATAATTCCACTCCATCCATCATTTGGGTGGCATCATTTTAGGTGGTTGGCCCAAAAATGAGGCAAATTCAATATTCAAGTGTGCCACACGGTTTGTATTGAACTCTGATTGTTCAACTTCAATCATTTGTGGGGCCCATCGCGATGTATCTAAGAAATTCACTCTGTCTATCAGTTTTGCCAACTCATGTTATGGGATGAACCTAAAAATGAGACAGATCCAAAACTCAAGTGGGCTACACAGCACGAAAAAGTGGAGATTAAGGGTCAAGGGTCACAGTCCAAATAATTGGCATCACCGTGATGTTTTTGAGAAATCCATCATGTCTATCTATTTTACCACCACAAATTGAGACATGATCTAAAAAATGAGGCAGATCCAAAACTAAAGTAGGCTACACAACTAGAAGCAATGGGAATTGAATGCCATAATTATCAAACAAGTTTTTTTTTTTTTTACTTCAGATTTCATATTCAGGCTTTAGATTTCAGATTCAGGCATTAGATAGATTTTAGATTCTGGCTTCAGATTTTAGATTCAGTCTTTAGAATTCAGATTCAGGCTTCAGATTTCAGATTCGGTCTTTAGACTTTAGCCATAATTATCAAACAAGTTTTTTTTTTAAACTTCAGATTCATGCTTCAAATTTCAGATTTAGTCTTAGAATTCAGATTCATGCTTCAGATTTCAGATTTGGTCTTTAAACTTCAACCATAATTATCAAACGAGTTTTTTTTTTTACTTCAAATTCAGGCTTTAGATTTCAGATTTCAGATTCGGTCATTGGATTTCAGATTTAAGCTTCAGATTTTAGATTCGGTCTTTAGACTTCAGCCATAATTATCAAACAAGTTTTTTTTTTTTATTATTTTTTACTTTAGATTTCAGATTCAGGATTTAGATTTCAGATTCAGGCTTCAGATTTCAGATTCAGTCTTTAGAATTCAGATTTCAGATTCGGTCTTTAGACTTCAGTCATAATTATTAAACAAGGGTTTTTTTTTTTTTTTGTACTTCAGATTTTAGATTCAGCCTTCAGAATTCAGATTTAGGCTTCAGATTTCAGATTCAGTCTTTAGAATTCAGATTTAGGCTTCAGATTTCAGATTCGATCTTTAGACTTCAGCCATAATTATCAAACAAGTTTTTTTTACTTCAAATTTCAGATTCAGCCTTTAGATTTCAGATTTAGTATTTAAAAGCTTGTTGATTGATCCATGAGAGTTTATACACACCATCCAGCCATTTATACCAACTCACTTCAGGGTACGGGCTCAAAATCAAGACTTTTAAATTTTAGGTGGATCATAACACAGAAAATGATGGGTTTTCCACCGTAAACCTTTTTGTGGGGCCCACTGTGACGTCTATCTATCATCTAACCTGTCCACTAGATCACTTGGACTTGGACGTAAGGTCAAGGTTTTAACGATCCTAATTTTTATGACCCACTTAAGACTTTAACTAAATAAATTAATAATTTGATTTTACTCTTACTAATAAAACCAAACACTTAGCCTTTTTAGTAAGAGCATTCGTGAGGGATACGTTAAGAGATTGACTCTTAACATTGCATAATTTTGTTTTGCCAAATGCACAAAAAATTTTGGTGAAATATTTTAGAATTAGTATTCTTTCTCTATTTAAATGGAAGATTTAAAGAGACTTCTACCCAAATATCCTTCCAAAAGCTAATTCTAGGACCTTGACCCACCAAAAATCCAACTACAGATAATGGCTTGATTAGACTCTTGTCAATCCGCCTAATCGCCCTCCACATATAAGATCCAACCAGATAAAAAATTTAGCCACATACAAAAAATATTGGACCTAGTATTATCTACTACATACTAGTAACATACAACCAATATTGGGGCACCATACCATAAGCTACAAAAATTTCATGTCCCCCTAAACAAGGTATCCTCCATTGATAACATATATATATATATATTATAAGTTATTTATTTTCATTTACATTCGCAAATACGCTTATCATCCATCCAACTATTAACAACATTTACAAAAAATATAAGATATCCAACTAACTCTTAATAATAATTTGTAACTTAACCTACTGGAAACCGTCATGCACCAAACACAACTACACTGGGAACTTCAACAACATCCAACATAACTTTGATGCAATCTGGAGGGATGCTTGCATTATCTCTAAGAAGATGCCCACATGCGACAACTTGACTATGAATATCTATCAAATGACAGATTTGTTCCACTTGTAGAGGTGGAGGTCGAGGTGGAGCCGACTCATCACGACGACTTGAGGTCTTGCCAGATCGAAAAAATGCCTACAACAAATAATTCTTATTATTTTCATGGATAAATTAGTAACTATACATTATTCTTTAATTGTTAAAATACTTGAGAACTAGCAGTGCTAGGAGAGCATTGCATTGGTTGAACTAGACTATTTATTTAATTCTAAAATTCAGCCATACTTTCTTGAATGTTGGATATCATGTCGTGGCACTCGTTCATCCTGTTTTCCATTTGATGTTTGAATTTATTCAATGATGCTTTAACCTCAGCAATTTCGCCCTTTCCTTCTCTAATTTCATTAATGTAAGGGTTGAAGCAAGAATGGTAGTTTTTGAAATATGACCCAACCCCCTAACACGTCCTCTTTTATCATGACCACAAACCTAAATGATAATCCACCATTATTAGTAATGCATGTATATTAGTAACAAAAAAGGTTTAGAAAGCCAAGTATGTCAAAGTGAAGAGAATGAATGAAAAACCTGTGTAACCGAGTCGTGATTTAAATCATTATGTATACTAACTGGGTCAGTGGCAACTATTTCTTTTATTTTTTCTGTTGTGATACTTAGCTCCTGTGAAGGGAGAGACCCATCAGATCTAGTATGAGTTGCCACAAACAAATATGTTCTCGTGATTTGAGTATCTGGATTTTTTTGTTGTTGTAATTTACAATAAGGAATCATGTTAAGCATTCTATATTCTTAAATTGGATTAAAAGAAATTAAAGTTATGTTAAAAACTTACCATCAACTCTGCCGTCCTAGCAGATCCCTGTCGACCAGTCGTGTAAGGGAGCTTCATCTCTCTTCGGGATACCTTTTCCTTTCCATGAAGAGACTTCGCCACTTTTGTATATTCGTAATCAACGAATTTGACCCAATCTTCTAGCTTCACACCATTAGGACAATTTTTTCTGTCTGCATTATGATCATACTTATCCAATACACTTACTCGCAACCTGTTCTTCCAGTCCTTCCATAAATCACTAGCATTCTTAATTATACATGTTTTACTTCTCTGAATATCGACAACATCATATTTGGCCTACATATTCCATTACATAGGGCAATTGTTAACAAAGATTATATTATAAACATTAGAAAGTAAAACTCATGTATTTCAATGCTTATCAAAATAGTTGACCAAACATAATCCTTCATGGTATTTGGTACAAGCCGCCAGTCTTTGTATGAAATCGGACAATGTGTCCTGACCGCATTTCCCAAAAATGAGGAGAATTGGTTTTTGTTTTCTCCAATAATCTCTCCTTTTTCATTGATTGAAAGTTTTATCTTTGTGGTGCTTCCTGGGGCAGAACCAGAAGAAGGCCCTGCATACGACATAATTCTTGAAAAAAAATTAAGATTATTAGTCATTTAATATATTGATATATATTATAAAGAGATGAAGTTATACACATGCATATGTTTTTGCTGAATTCAAAAAAAAAATGAAAAGGAAAAAAATCTCATATAGAAAATGTAATTAAATTTACTTCAACTTGATATGAAACTTGATCAATTTCTTATCCACTTTCGAATACATGGGTTAGTTGATTCATCTTTTGTTAGTTGCTTCGGAACATCTAAAATAACATACCAGTCACCTCTTGTCGGATCCTTGCAATAAAAGACCTGAGCCGCCTGAGATGCATGGATAAATGGCTCATCCTCTTCCTTGATATTCCCTCTAAACCTTCCTAGGTTAACAAATATCAGATTTGTTTCAGGATCTACATAACATCCATTTGAAGTATCTTCGATATGCACCCAATCACAGTAGAATAGTGTTATCTTAAAGGTGAAGTAGTTTAATTTAAGAATTTGTCTAATGATACCATTGTAGGTGGCTTCCTGATCTACCAAGTTCTTATCCCTAGCACAAATTTTCATTTTCTTGTTCCACATTTTGGAGAACACTGCTTATCAACATGGTCCTACCAGTACAAAATACAATCATTAGGGCATGCATGTACTGTCTCATAGTTCATACCCAATGAACTGATCAACCTCTTTGCATTATAAGTACTATCTGGCAAGGAGTTCTCGTTTGGAAAATTTTTCTTAAGGAAGTTTAACAACTCTGTAAAGTTATTGTCTGACCAACAAAACTAGCCTTCATACTTAGCAACTCCATTGTCACAAACAACTTTGTATGCTCGGGTTTACACGATTGATATAGGGGTTGTTTTGCATCCTCCATTAACTTCATATATCGAGCCTCATCGCCTAAATCATCATGAGGTTTAATATCATCTTCATTATTAACCTCATCCATACATGCATCTAACTCATCGGGTTAAAAACGACCAAAAGCATCGTTCACCAAATCGACTGTTCTGGGCAGCATATCTTCGTTATGATTATCGATAGATGTACTCGCACCTGTTTCGAGACGTTGTTCCCCATGGAGAAACCATGTCGTGTACGTTTGATCTATGCTATTACAAACTTAGTGTTCAGAAATGGTTTCTAATGTCATCTTCCCATGTATAATACAACACTTGGCACAAGGACAGCTGTGCCAGTCATCCTCATTTGAATTTTGTTTCACGTACTCTAGAAATGTTACAACACCTTCCATGTATTCAACAGTTAACCTTCCTACTCTCATCCAATTCTTGTATGGTGTCATGGAAGCCATCTCTGGTAACACGTACATGATGTGTTTAAGTTAGATTACGAATGAGTATGTCTATCTAACTGACTAAATCAGTCGCCCATCCAAGACTAGATAGAGTGTAACGGTTTCATTTTTAAATTTAAATGCCTACACCGAAATTCTATCAGCATCTCCCCATATCTCTCTAGATATATTGATCTTGTATTTAATTCCCACATCAATTATCGACACAAAATGAGGATATTTGACAATGAAAATAAATGTAAGAAACATATCCAGAGAGAGGGAGAGATGATGCATAGAAAAGGCAAATTCATTTGAATTACTAAAATGAAAGCATTACATTCTATCCGGTCTTGAACTGTCCAAACAAGGACAATTTAAGAATTTTTATGCACCAAGGAGCACACTGTATCTATGCCTGGCCACATAAAACCCTCAAATGGGTAATTGGTTATCCTAATCTATATACAATTACATCAAAATTTGTAATCTAAATGAACATAATTCCAACTCATTTCTATATGTAGAATCGCAGCAATTAACCATTTAGAAGCATGAGTTAAATATATTGGACAGGAGAAAGTAAGTGGACCAAGGGCACTTACGTCATAAAAACCCAGGTCCAGTTTAATCCAAATCATGCTCTGATACCAACTTGTAACACCCCAGATTTCGAGGGTCGAGCAAAGCTCAACTCCTGAGATCTAACGCATCACTTATACAACATAGATAATGATGTTTAAATGTTATCCATGTTAGTGCATTAAACATGAGGGGGATTATACTAAAATAGCATATCATACTCCAGAGTTAATATAATTAAGCAAGTGAAAGACTTAGATAAATATATAAAGTATATATGTGTTTCATAACCTCCAGAGTATGAGTATAGTACCGGGCTGAATATAAACATGGATTGTTTCAAATTTTACAAAATATCAAAATGTACATGTCCGACTAATCCATATAATCCCTGTGATCCCATCGATCAGTGCATGGTCTACATAGACCCGCCTGATAGCTGTACATAGGAGAACTCCTCGTTATCGTCAAAGAAGTCTATCTCAGATGTATAGACTCTGACATCACCTACATCTACAACAGAGTCTGGTTAGTGTTTTAAAATACCATCCCAGAGTGAGAGTGAGTGATCAACTCAGTGGTAGTATAAGGCAAAGGTTAACGTGTTGTCAATTCAGTCAAGCAGTAATGATAAAGCAATACAACAGTCATGTCCTAAGTACTCTTATTAATGCAGGGATGATATGCTGTAACGATACATGTACTCGCACGAAGCTCCCTCACAAGCGACTTTGTCGACCATTCGCGCATGACAAACTCCCTATACGTGCCCTTCATCACCAAAGCACATGCAATGCGATGCATGTTTGTGTTAGTTAAGTACTTAATTAGGCTTATTCATACAACAGATTTGAGAAGCTAAGGCACCTCCCTTTTTATCACTAACCCCAAACGGAGATCCATCTAGGGTTGTCAATCCTAGTTAATCACATACGATAGGCAAGTTGTAGGGCATCACCCCTAATGAAAGCGGTGGATAGGCAAGTTCAAGAGTTTATACTCGATGTCACTACGGGGAGTCTTGTCACCTCAGCGTACGCCGACAGCTCGAATACAGTATCCCATACAACCGTATTCGGCTCACGAGTTTGGGTTGCTCACTGGTCACTACGGGGAGGCTCGTTACCCCAGTATAGGCCGACAACTCGACTACGGTGTCCCATACCACCATGCTCGGCTCATGAGTCTTAGCGGATCGTGGTACCATAGTTGAAATAAGTTTTACATTGGTAAGTGGTACCTTAGATTCAAGTAGTAGTGTTCATACATAGTAAACACATAATAAGCTAATTGAGTTATTTAACAAGTTCGATTGGTACGAGCGCACGGTGAATTAATCGACATGGAGCGCATAAGAACTCCACGTGGCCTAACCACTATTGACAATCGTCGTACGGATTGGATTCATTGAATGTATCCAATGTGGCGAGACTAATTCGGTCACTCAATCGAGAACCGTTACCGATTGCCTGGACTACATTGTAGTCCCAATCATACTCAAATGCAGCATGTAGATACATGTGACAATCATATAAGCATTTAACAATGATCCAAGTATAACACTCATTTGAGCATTTTATCAAACATATTGAACATATTACAGAACATAATTACAATTCATCCATAACTTGCGTAGTTAAAATCAAGGTCACATAAAGGAAATCATACATATAATTAAGGTAATTGAGAATCCTATCTCAACACCCTTATTAAATACAATTCATCAAACAATTTCTCATTCAAACATTTTATTAAACACTTAGCCTACACATTACCAAATACATAGACTAGATTAGTTATGACATGAACTATAGCAATTTCCTACGCAACATAGGCTATAACGCATATAACAAACACGGATCTTAGATTAGATATCATGACAAGCACAAAATCATAATTTCAAGTTCATTCAAACATTTCGACAAACACATGGAATGCATATTTATCCAACATAGTTCATACATGTATAATATATGGAAAATATTTTAACTAAGATCATCTAGCAGCAATCAAGTCAGACATAAATCATTGCCAACATTGAAAGCCTTGAAAACCATAACCTAAACATTTATAGTCGCACCTTTCATCAGAATCCTCATTTCGAACATGGTTCGAATCCTACGTTCCCCTATACAGAGCAACGAGTACCTAAATCATGAAATAGGTTAGCTATTTCATTGATTACTCTATTTGAATTCCTAAATCAAGATTAAGGTTAGGATTTCTTAACCAAATCATAGTTGAAACGATTCACGTAGCGATGGTGGGGAGGTGAATCAACACGTGGAGTAGTGGGAGTGAATCCCGGCAACGATCTCCCGAACTCTCTCTTCTCCTCACTCTATTCTCTTCTTTTCTCTCTTCTCTCTCCTAGGGTTAGAGAAATTCGTATGGAATGGGAATGATGTGGTTTAAGGGCATTATATAGGCCCAGAACTGATGTCAGTGGCCCCAAGGCCATAGTATACTTAGGTTATAGCTAAAGGGTGTCTGTTTCGGGTAGACGGTACACATCTGGAGGTCCATTACCTGTCTATGTTACAGAGTAAGTTCCCTGACATGGATCTAGGCCAGGATGCGATTTCACCACATTTGGATAGGCCAATCAATCACGACGGACCTGTATCAGATCAACAGTTGTTGTCACTCAATCAGGGCCACAAGTATACGGATATATGTAGGGAAATTTCCCTGATCCATGGGTGTCGTTCGGTCAAAAACTGTGGTCTAAAATCTTCAATTTCACCCGTAAGCCAATGGCCCAATTTACTTAAGTTCTGGTTCATTTTCTAAAGATATTCGCATTTCTCACATACTTTGCTCAGGGCTCAAGGTGTGTATTTCTAGATACTATCTGAGCTTGATTTCCGCGATGGTTGTCAAGCCCAATAAGACGGTCATTAGCCTATAGTTTCTCATCATCAGACTTTCGACGTGTGGTCCAGGTCCGATACGAAGTTTCAATGTGCTCCCGAGAGCAACCGGCTTTTGAGATTTCTCCAAGGTTTTTAAATAGTGTTAAGTCAGTAATTTTAATGGGTTTGGATTTTACCATTCGTATAGATAGTGGTTCTAGCTAATACACCAATGAATTCAGTTTAATACTTAATTACTTTTCGTCTAACTTCTACAGAATACGGTCCTTAGGAATTTCTTCCTAAGGTGGTACTCGGGCCTTTGTAAGGATTTTTCCGAGATGCTACACCTTCTTCTTTAGCTCTAAGGAATGTTAATCTCCTAAGCTCCTTCTTTGATGGAGGATGATGAAATTTGGATGGTTGGATGGTGAGATGAGGGGCTAGGAAGTGGGCCACACCTAGCTCTCTTTGGGAAGAGCTTGGACGTTGACTCTCTCTTGGGGTTGCTTGGGGAATGGGGTGAGAATGAGAGAGAGAGAGAGAGAGAGAGAGAGAGAGAGAAGTGATGGGATGAAATGAGATAGGTGAGTGATGTGTGAGTGATGGGTGGAGTGGCTTTGTAAGAGATGGGATGAAAATGTACGGGTGGAGAGAGAGAGGCAGAGTTGACTTTGGGAATGGGAGAGGGATGGGCTAAGTACTTGCTTGAGGTGATCGATGGATGTGATGTGTTGTAGAGATTTCCTTGGTATTCGTAACACGTGACATTTTCCTTAAAATAAATGTGAGCTCACAACTCCTGGCCTAGGTATCGCATCGGCACGCGAGACACGGTATTGGAACCGGGCGACGGCGTGGTCGATAGGATACAAGTTTTGAGTCGAGCCGATATAGGTTGACAGGGTGCGACTCAGGGTTGCGTGCAAATGCTATCTACGCATCACGAGTTGTCAAAATTAGACTTAGAGGACAGTGGGAGTCCATGAAATGGTACGGTCTAAGATACGGGCCTTACAGAAGCGGGCTAGCCATGCCTAACACTTGCTTAGCTTTCACCTGTAGTAGAGATGGAGGTACTTGAGAGGTGGCTAAACGGTGGAGCGGGCCGAGATCTGTCCAGTTGTCGAACCAAAAACTGCATTTACCGTCTCCTAGGGTCCACTGCAGCGACGAATTGACCATGGGAATCATCGCATGAATCCTCTTCCACAGAGGAGAGGCGAACACAGCTAAGTTAGACGGACCGAGATTGGCAATATCCCTGACGTACTTCGCTAACATGAATGCACTCCACAGACCCTTGACTGGAGTGTATTTAATGGCCCAGGCCATCTTCATCTTGAAAGCTGTCATCATGTCCTTCAACCTCCCAATACCAAGCCCCCCTTCCTCCTTTGGGGTTGCAATCACCTTTCATCTTTTCCAGTGGCATTTGTTTTTGCCTTTATTCCAACCCCAGAAGAAGTCCACAAATTTCTTTTCTAGCATGGACAGAACAAGAGACGGGATCTGGGTCATTGCCAAAGAATGAATTGAAACGTTGCTTAAAACTTGGCGAACCAAGACAGCTTTTCTTGCCTAGGAGAGGCACCTCGCCTGTCAGCCCCTAATCCGCGCTTCCACCTTATCTATCATAGGTTGAAAGACTATCGCTTTTAGCCTACCCGCTGCCAAGGGCACCCCCAGGTATGAAAACCCCACTGACGCTCTTGCAATCCCAAGAACTGACTCGATCGCCCTCACCCTCGCCTCAGGGAGCTTGTGGGAATGAAAGAAAGAACATTTTTGCTGGTTCCCCTTCTAACCCGACGCAGATTGGTAAGAGTTGAGAAATGCTTCTGACCTGACAACAAATGAGATATCACTGGGCAACCATTTCTAATCTTGTACAGCTTACAGAAGCCCCACTCACCCAATGATTTGAGCCCTCTACTCAGAACCTCTGCCACAATAATGAAGAGACTGGGAGAGATAGGGTCCCCCTGCCTCAGACCTCTAGAAGACTTGAAAAAACCAGCACTCTCGCCATTAATAAGTACCGCGAACCAGTTCTTCACCCAGCACTTCTCCACCAGCTCGATCCACAGGGCGCAGAAACCGAACCGCTGCAAGACATGCTTTAGGAAGTCCGTCCCAATCCAGCCTATCACAAGTCTTTTTCCATATCCATCTTCAAAGTTATATTGCCACCCCTCACTTTTCTGTTCATTTCTCTAAATAGCTCCTAAGCTAGAGCTATGTTTTCCACTATGTACCTTCCCTTAATGAAAGCCCCTTATTCGGCCGAAATTAGGTTAGGCAACATCGTACTCAACCTGGATGCCAACACCTTCGAGAAAATCTTATACAAGCAGTTATAGAGGCTAACCGGTTTGTAATCTGTGAAGGTTTTAGGCGAGGTCAATTTCAGAACCAGACAAATCAGGGACGCAGTAACCGCTCGAGGCAGGGGGCCTCCTTAAAACATATATGATGTTGCCTTCAACAAATCATGCCCCACAATGCCCCAACATGCAGTGAAAAAACCGCAAGAGAATCCATCAAGACTAGCTGTGTCATCAGGTGGAATGGAAACAACTACCTAGTGGACCTCCAAAAAGGTAGGCAGGGACATGAGCATCTCATTCTTAGCAGGAGAGACCAAGGTAGGAATGATGTCTAACAGCCCATTACTGCTCTCACAAGGGACACCTTTGAGCAAATTATCGAAGTACTCCACCGCCACACTCTTAATTTCAGGATAATCATCCAGCGTATGACCCGATTCTAACCTGATGTTGATGATGACTGTTCTTCTCTGCTTTTCTATTACATAAGCGTGGAAAAAATTGGTGTTCTTGTCACCTGCCTCCAGCCACCTTATCCTTGCCTTTTGCTTCCAATAAACTTCTTCCAGCAGTTGAAGACGAGCAAGGTTAGTAGACGCCTGGAGATAGTCCTGCTACAGGTCAATGTTCCTGTTCGCTGACTCTGCTGCTTCCTGCATTCGATGCTCACAGTTATCCACTTCTTTCTCAGCTAGTGACAGCTGCACGAAAATATTCCTGAAGACCTCTCTGTTCCACACCTTTAGGGTCTGTTTAACTTTCTTCAACTTGAGAAAATTGTTGTAGATGGGGTGGCTTGAGGATTCTGAATCCCAAGCTAACTTCACCACCTGCTGGAAAGTTTCATGCCAAATCCACATGTTCTGAAATCTGAAGGGCTTCACTATCTATGTTGCGACTTGAGGGAAGTCCAATAGCAAAGGGCGTGATACAAATTAATTTGGGGGAGATGGATGACTTGAAAAGACAGGAATTGAGAGGCCCAGGCCCCATTCATCAGGGCCCTGTCCAACCTGGCCCACACTCTAGCTAATACTCCTTGATTATTACTCCAATTAAAATGATTCCTCAAGCAGCTAGCGTCCTGGAGGCCCATACTATCAACTGCTACAGTAAATTCCCATGAGCTGTTGCTATTAACCACTCTACGGCTCCTCCTCTCATTGGCTTCAATTGTGGCATTGAAGTCACCACACATAGCCCAGGGAGTGCTAAGGGCTAAGGATAATGAAGCCAGATCTCCCTAAAGACACCTCCTTTGAATCTTATCACATGTAACGACCTTAGTTTTGGGCGCCTTGTGGCATATGTTTGTACATGTAGGAAAATAATGAATATTATCATCATCCCTAATCATAATAGAAACACTGAATTTCGGGAACGAATTCTTTTTGAGGGGGGTAGATTGTAACACCCCGTACTTTACAGTACTCAAGTGTTACCATGTAGATTAATTTAATATGAATATATAAATAATGCAACCTAAATATATATGCTATGAAGTGTCTGTACTTTGTAAAGATTTAAAATTTCATGCTAAAATGATATGTACGTATTTAATGTATATAAATACTATGAAAATAATATTATGTTAAATAAACATAAGGAATAATAATTTCACAACATAAATTTAAATTACAAATAATAATGTAGCATTGAATATCTTTTATAAGTATGTATACAAAAATCATTAGATACTTTAATGGAATTGTATATTATTTAACAATATTATCAAATACAAATTTAATTTTTATTAAATAAGATATTGTACAATCTTCAATTCATTTATACGTATAATACAATATTGTATATTATAAATTATGTATACTAATGAATGTGTGAACAGCAGCATGTAATTAGTAGTTTGTTAATATTAAGATTATATTTATATACATGTATGAGATTTCAAATATTTTAATTATAAATAATATACAAAAGTAAAGGAATCTATGTTAATATTAGTATTAGTTAGTAAAGTATAACAAAAGCCTTACAAATGACCCTTTAGGACCCTTTTAACCGTTGACGTCCAACTTCGGAATCATCCAACCACTTGATTGACAAGAAACCACCATACGACTACAAATCACATTGTGGGCCCTAACTAGGCATTTCATTGGCTTGATCTTTAGTCAAGGCCCCTAAATGAGGCCTTCCAAGATGAATGGACGGTGTGGATTCATCATAACCAACACGATGAACCCCGCACACGAGTTGCATGTGCACCAAGGGCGGAGCACCTACTGTGCACTAGGCCATTGGGCACGGTCAAACATCTCTGACCCGTGTCCCTCCAAAAAAGGAGAAAACTCTCCTTCTCTCCTCAGTTACAGCAGCTGATGAACGACCGTACATTTCCTTGATCAAAGGCCCACCTTCAACATCCATCTCAATGATCCAAACCATCCATCTGACTCAGACGATGGAACCCACCAAAACCCAACTCACCTCACGAGTTGATGTACGTGTGTGCGGGCACAGTTTACAGTGCCAACAGGCCCTACAAAACCAATATTTCCAAAAATGGAAATTTGTTGCTACCAACGGGGCGATCTGCGTGATGTTAAAGCCACGCATCTTAGCCGTTCATCCCAATGCCATCTCGACCCCCTGTTCACTGTTCACGTGAAGTAAGGGTTTTTTATGGAAAACCGACACCAAAAACCACCCTGGTATCGCTGTTTCAAGAGAAACAGATGTTGGGATCAAATCCCAGCCTTCCATTCACATCCAACAGACCTGAGAGTGCTGAAATCCCTACAAGAAGGGAGAGAAAATGCACTATTCCTCCCATTCTGCAGTAGCCATGAAAAACCAACTGTTTCCTTCCTCTAGCGAACCCACTGCCCAAATCTCTCCCGAGCTTTAAAAACCCTTACCTATAAGCTTCCTAGGATCGATATGAACCTTCCTAAAGGAGTCGATTGGAGGGAGAAACCACCGTTTGTCATGCGCCATTAACAGTGGATCATCTCCCTCGTTGAAGTCAAACCAAATTGGGTCCGATTCATGCCAGAAATGGGGCCTGTTTGAGACTGTTTCAAGAGCTGTTGGATGCTTCCAGCAGTAGCAAACAGAGAAAGAAAGGAGGAGTGGGAGAAAGGAAAGTAGAGGAAAGAAGGAGAAAAGAGGAGAGCAGGAATGCGAACGTGGTGTTGCAGCTGCACCATGCTCGTCCAACTCGAACCGAGTCGCTAGGTCATGCTCGGCGTTCAGAGTTGTCTGGCGGACTTGCTGTGGCTACTGGGACCACTTCAGGGATGCCAAACCACCCAAACCATCCATACGATTTCCTCCAACCGAGCCCTTGCGGGCTGAGTTGACTCAGTGGTTGAAATTTTGCTACTCAGGGTGTTTCCTGATGAGTTGGGACCCTCTGGTCACCAAAACCAAGGCCTCTTTCCCCCTTGCTGTAACGATGATTGGTCCATCTCAGACAGAAATGCTGATCAATGCATTACACAAATCGCAGTGGGCCCCACCAAGTTACACACCTAGTGGGCCAGCTATTGTAATGGGCAAGTTCTAATTAGTCTAGAGACTTGCTGATGTGGGGTCTTGGGTGAGGAGGAAGGAAGAAGAAAAGGGAAAGAGTTGAGAAGGAGAAATGAGAGAGAAGATCGAGTCAACCCGGTTTCAAACCGAGTCAACTCACTGAGTCGGGGTGACCCGAATCCCATATTATTCGGGGACTGTACTCAGTCAGCAAATCAATGATATTGGGGCTCCCAGTCCTGATCCTAGTGCTAGGCATCATCATCAGGTAACCTTTCCACCTCAACTGAGTCGACTCAATGAGTCAATGTTTCCTTTATAGACTAGACGTGCCTTATTGTATTAATATCACTGTTGCACTCTTATTATTAAGATTGCTAATATTATATATGATTAGCCATTGACAGATAATTTATAATTAAAATTAGTGAATAGTGTAATTTACTTACCATTCTTAAATATTTTCATAATATTTACTATTAACATGTTACGATAATATTAGTTGTTATGAATGAAACTACCATTAGCGATATTGGCATGGTGTCCATCACTTGAAAATATATCTTTAATAATAAGTTATACTATTTTATTACAATTTTAATACTAATTATTACTAGGGTCACAAATAATAGTTGTATCGTTAAAGTTAAATTGTAACTAACCATATTACTATTACATTGTATTTAAGTTGCACATACATCATAAGTTCTACTCAAAGAATTAAACCCTAAGATGTAAACCCTAAATTCTACAATAAAACCCTAAAGGGTAACCCTAGGCGATGATCTTAAACCCTACGTGGTATGCAGAACTTGGATCTAATTGTACAAGTTCCTGATTTATGATAGGGATTGGTTCTAAGGAAACACGCATTCTCTAGCAACACTGGTAGGGAGTTCAAAGTATAAGGTGATGATTCTTCCCCTTGAGCTTTCCATCTTCTCATTAGCCTAAGTTACAGTTTTTATTCTAATTTATAAATGATATCTCTATTCTATAAGTACATGTGTTAATTATTGAAATTGAATTGCTATATTACATGCTTAATGTTCATGCTTATGGATTATTTGTGAATTTCTTATGGACTTTAAACTGGTACATTTGTGGAAAACCCCCACCTATAAATGTACACCTATACTTGGGATGTAACCCGACTGGTTGTAATTGAAATAGACCTTCGGCTTAGAGGTTATTGAATGGTGTTTTAAATTGACCATTGATGTGGGCCTACCATCCAGGGTTATTGTGTCCAATGGTTTTCAAGGATGGTCTGTTATCGCATGGTTTTGTACTCGCCCTATGTGGCCTATTTTGGTACTCGCCCTATGCGGCTTGCTTTGCTATCGCCCTATGTGGCTTTGTTCTAGTATTTTCCCTATATGGGTTCAATGTTTTATTCCGTGTAACCATGCGATGATAAGCCCTATATACTGTAATATGATTGGCCATTAATCGACAGGTTCCATTAAACATCCTAAGATGGTAGTCTCATGACCCAAGGATGGTGGTATGGGACCTATGCCTGAGCTGTCGGTCTACGCTGGGCTCTGAGCTCCCCGCAGTGACCTTTGAGCTTATTAAAATGGCTGGTTGTAATTGGATTAATAACGAATTGGCTAATCATGCATACATAGCACAAACCAGCATCTATTGCTATCGTACGTTATGTACGTAATATTTCAACTGGATGATGTTTCCTAGGTTCGATGATTTCGACTAGATGTTTTTCAGGTTCAATGATTGTATGGGTGATGACCCACTGTCCGCACAGATGAGCATCCCTGGGACGATAATTACATTCACGCATCCATGCATCTAATAAGACCTGCATCATGTATTATTTGTATGCTTTGTTTTATAACTATGCTTATCTAATGCGGTGGTATGTAATCTTGAGGGAAGTTCACACTGAGTTGGCCACTCATCCATCAAATATACAACTGTACAGGTAGTATAGGTGGCTTAAGTGATATGCAGGTTCAGACGTGATGAGGAGCAGGGTACGATCGCCAGGGATGCATAACTGTATTTGCCTGGAGAAGTTGCATTATCTTACGGCTTATATTTATTTGTTTCCGTTATTCTTCATGTATTAAATCATGTAAATCTTGTACTTGTTTAAATTCAGAGACATTGGTTTGTATAAGTCAATATGGGCAGCTTCTTGTATATTTGAATGATAATGAAATTTTCCTTTATGTCGATTTGTCCACACTACGCTCATCTGCTTACTCTGATTCTGATGATAAAAAAAATGTACACTCGAATTTGACCATCCTTTAAGGTTAACACTCGGGTTTTTGGGACACAGGTCATATACTTGGGTCCTGAAGATTCGGGGCGTTACAAGTTGGTATCAGAGTATAGTTTGGACAAACTTGGCCTTGGGAAATAATCTTATACAAGCTTTGAATGTCTCAAGTTAGGATGTTTGAAATTAGAAATTGAACTTAGGATAATTTCCCCTAGACATAGGAGAATGATTGGAAATGTAGAAAGTCAAAACTTAGGTTCCCTTAGAAGTAACTTGGATGACAATCCAAACTTATATGAAATTCCCTTTGAGCAAAGGACACCTTGAGAATTTAGAAATTCAAAACCTAGGTTCCCTTGAAAATTATTTGAGCAACTATTTGAACTTAGGTGAAATCTCCCTACAACTAGCAGGAGTTAAGAACTTGAGATTCTAAGCTCCATGTAGACGTGTTGGACAATCTTAGAAATCACGAGCTGAACTTAAGTCCCTTGAACATTTTAGGTTTAGTTATTTAAACTTAGAAATGAAAAACTTGAGGTTCCCTTGAAAATTTTAAGATAGACTTTTGAACTTTGGACTTATATGAAATTCCCTTGGAATTAGGAAAGATTTGAGAACGTTGATATCCAAAACTTTAACCCCCTTTGAAACTTTAGGGTGAGCCATTTGAAAAGAACTTTGGTTTCCCCCTATAAATTACTGGAACATCTGTTTGAAACTTGGAAACAAAACTTAGTTCCCCATTGTAGGATATCAGGGTAGCTGCTTAAACCTGGAAAATAAACCTAAATGTTGTGGGTGAACAAATACCATCGTAATGTACATAAGACCAAATGAAAACACTCCCTAGACTTGACTCCCAAAATGCAATTCCTAGAGACCTAGAGTTTGAATTCTTTTAGAAATTTCGTTAGTTAGAAATAATGGCGTACAATATTTAACATATGAAGCAAACTTAGACTTCATAAGCGATTCCTTACACACCACGTTGTACATTAGGTTGGACATAAGCACTCCCTAGACTAAGAAATCGCAATGGGAAATGTAATTTGACTTCCTTAACACATCTCTTTACTTAGAATTGATGTTTCCTACAAATTCTAGCACATGAAATTAATTAGAAGTGAAGTTATGAGATTTTGGGTAAGTTTTCAACCTTAGGTTGTGCATGTTGGAATTAGATTTAAAATTCTAAGTGTGTTTAGAAATTTTCGACTCAAACTTCATGTAGAAATCTTGATTCTAGAATTTTCGGTTAGTGCATTAAGGAATCAGAGTGCGCATTGGAAGCATAATGGGCCACGTGGTCTTATCCAATATGGAGGTAGGAAAATCACATGATATTTCCCATGAGTCTAGAACAATCGGGATCTCGGATTGATGGAACCATATTTAAGCGAAGCTTACACAGTTTAGGCTCAAGTTCTAAATCCTAGTGAATCTCAACAATCTTGTTGCCCTGATCAAGCAAAGGATTGAGATTTAACAGGATTGTGAGTTGATACCAAAATCTTCTGTCCAACAGGCAGGAGATCAATGTATTAGGCTCAAACTTACTACAACCATCTATTCGTGTTAACAATATTATTAGTGACCACTAAAATGAACTTGTAATATTTGTAGATACTATAAGAAATTTTAATGTTGACATGTGATAAGATAACCCTACTACTTGTATCATTAATAATTGGAAAGAGCATCATCAAATCTTGGGGACGAGATTCTTCTTTAAGGGGGGTAGATTGTAACGACTTAGTTTTGGGCGCCAAGTGGCATATGTTTGTACATGTAGGAAAATAATAAATATTATCATCATCCCTAATCATAATAGAAGCACTGAATTTCGGGGACGAAATTCTCTTTAAGGGGGGTAGATTGTAACACCCCGTACTTTACAGTACTCGAGTGTTACCATGTAGATTAATTTAATATAAATATATAAATAATGCAACCTAAATATATATGCTATGAAGTGTATGTACTTTGTAAAGATTTAAAATTTTATGCTAAAATGATATGTACGTATTGAATGTATATAAATATTATGAAAATAATATTATATTAAATAAACATAAGGAATAATAATTTCACAACATAAATTTAAATTACAAATAATAATGTAGCATTGAATATCTTTTATAAGTATGT
This sequence comes from Magnolia sinica, assembly GCF_029962835.1. NCBI lineage: Eukaryota > Viridiplantae > Streptophyta > Magnoliopsida > Magnoliales > Magnoliaceae > Magnolia > Magnolia sinica. Next base: position 55,132,689 of record NC_080591.1, on the reverse strand, counting down.
AAACAAAAATCATTAGATACTTTAATGGAATTGTATATTGTTTAACAATATTATCAAATACAAATTTAATTTTTATTAAATAAGATATTGTACAATCTTCAATTCATTTATACGTATAATACGATATTGTATATTATAAATTATGTATACTAATGAATGTGTGAACAACAGCATGTAATTAGTAGTATGTTAATATTAAGATTATATTTATATACATGTATGAGATTTCAAATATTTTAATTATAAATAATATACAAAAGTAAAGGAATCTATGTTAATATTAGTATTAGTTAGTAAAGTATGACGAAAGCCGTACAAATGGCCCTTTAGGACCCTTTTAACCGTTGACGTCCAACTTCGGAATCATCCGACCACTTGATTGACGAGAAACCACCATACGACTACAAATCACATTGTGGGCTCCAACTAGGCATTTCATTGGCTTGATCTTTAGTCAAGGCCCCTGAATGAGGCCTTCTAAGATGAATGGACGGTGTGGATTCATCACAACCAACACGGTGAACCCCGCACATGAGTTGCATGTGCACCAAGGGCAGAGCACCCGCTGTGCACTAGGCCATTGGGCACGGTCAGACATCTCTGACCCGTGTCCCTCCAAAAAAGGAGAAAACTCCCCTTCTCTCCTCAGTTGGAGCAGCCGACGGATGACTGTCCATTTCCTTGATCAAAGGCCCACCTTCAACATCCATCTCAATGATCCAAACCGTCAATCTGACTCAGACGATGGGACCCACCAAAACCCAACTCACCTCACGAGTTGATGTACGTGTGTGTGGGCACAATTTACGGCGTTAACAGGCCCTACAAAACCAATATTTTCAAAAATGGAAATTTGTTGCTGCCAACGGGGCAATCCGCGTGATGTTGAAGTCACGCATCTTAGTCGTTCATCCCAATGCCATCTCGACCACCCGTTCATTGTTCACGTGAAGTAAGGGTTTTCTGTGGAAAACTGACACCAAAAACCACCCTAGTTTCACTGTTTCAAGAGAAACGGATGTTGGGATCAAATCCCAACCTTCCATTCACATCCAACAGACCTGAGAGTGCTGAAATCCCTACAAGAAGGGAGAGAAAACACCATATTCCTCCCATTCTGCGGCAACCATGAAAAACCAGCCGTTTCCTTCCTCTAGTGAACCCACTGCCCAAATCTCTCCCGAGCTTCAAAAACCATTACCTATAACCTTCCTAGGATCGATACGAACCTTCCTAAAGGAATCGATTGGAAGGAGAAAACCCCGTTTGTCATTCGCTATTAACAGCGGATCATCTCCCTCTTTGAAGCCGAACCGAGTTGGGTCCGATTCATGCCAGAAATGGGGCCTGTTTGAGACAGTTTCAAGTGTTGCTGGATGCTTCCAGCCATAGCAAACAGAGAAAGAAAGGAGGAGTGGGAGAAAGGAAAGTAGAGGAAGGAAGGAGAAAAGAGGAGAGCAGGAGTGCGAACGTGGTGTTGCAGCTGCATCATGCTGGTCCAACTTGAACCGAATCGCTGGGTCATGCTCAGAGTTCAAAGTTGTCTGGCGGACCTGCTGTGACTGTTGGGACCGCTTCAGGGATGCCAAACCATCCATACGATTTCCTCCAACCGAGCCCTTGTGGGCTGAGTTGACTCAGTGGTTGACTTTCTGCTACTCAGGGTGTTTCCTGATGAGTTGAGACCCTTTGGTCGCCAAAACCAAGGCCCGAAATGTTGATCAATGCATTACACAAATCACAACGGGCCCCACCAAGTTACACACCTAGTGGGCCAGCTATTGTAATGGGCCAGTTCTAATTAGTCTAGAGACTTGCTGATGTAGGGTCTTAGGTGAGGAGAAAGGAAGAAGAAAAGGGAAAGAGTTGAGAAGGAGAAATGAGAGAGAAGATCGAGTCAACCCGGTTTCAAACCGAGTCAACTCACTGGGTCGGGCTGACCCGAAGCCCATATTATTCGGGGACTGTACTCAGTCAGCAAATCAATGATATTGGGGCTCCCAGTCCCGATCCTAGTGCTAGGCATCTTCATCAGGTAACCTTTCCAACTCAACTGAGTCGACTCAATGAATCAGTGTTTCCTTTCTAGACTAGACATGCGTCATTGTATTAATATCACTGTTGCACTCTTATTATTAGGATTGCTAATATTATATATGATTAGCCATTGACGGATAATTTATAATTAAAATTAGTGAATAATGTAATTTACTTACCATTCTTAAATATTTTCATAATATTTACTATTAACATGTTACGATAATATTAGTTGTTATGAATGAAACTACCATTAGTGATATTGGCATGGTGTCCATCACTCAAAAATATTATCTTTAATAATAGGTTATACTATTTTATTACAATTTTAATACTAATTATTACTAGGGTCACAAATAATAGTTGTATCATTAAAATTAAATTGTAACTAACCATATTACTATTATATTATATTTAAGTTGCACATACATTATAAGTTCCACTCGTAGAATTAAACCCTAAGATGTAAACCCTAAATTCTACACTAAAACCCTAAAGGGTAACCCTAGGCGATGATCTTAAACCCTACGTGGTATGCAGAACTTTGATCTAATTGTACAAGTTCCTGATTTATGATAGGGATTGGTTCTAAGGAAACACGCATTCTCTAGCAACACTGGTAGGGAGTTCAAAGTATAAGGTGATGATTCTTCCTCTTGAGCTTTCTATCTTCTCATTAGCCTAAGTTATAGTTTTTAGTTTAATTTATAAATGATATCTCCATTCTATAAGCACATGTGTTAATTATTAAAATTGAATTCCTATATTACATACTTAATGTTCATCCTGTATATTTGTTCATGCTTGTGTATTATCTGTGGATTGCTTATGGACTTTAAACTGGTACATTTGTGGAAAACCCCCACCTATAAATGTACACCCATACTTTGGATGTAACCCGACTGGTTGTGATTGAAATGGACCTTTGGCTTAGAGGTTATTGAAGGGTGGTTTAAATTGACCATTGATGTGAGCCTACCATCCAGGGTTGTTGTGTCCAATGGTTTTCAAGGATGGTCTTTTATCGCATGGTTTTGATACTCGCCCTATGTGGCCTATTTTGGTACTCGCCCTATGCGGCTTGCTTGGCTATCACCCTACGTGGCTTTGTTCTAATATTTTTCCTATATGAGTTCGATATTTTATATCATACAACCATGTGATGGTAAGCCCTATATACTGTAATATGATTGGCCATTAGTCGAAAGGTTCCATTAAACATCCTAAGATGGTAGTCTCATGACCCGGGGATGGTGGTGTGGGACCTATGCCCGAGCTGTCGGCCTACGCTGGGCTCTAAGTTCCCCGTAATGACCTTTGAGCTTATTAAAATGGCTGGTTGTAATTGGATTAATAACGAATTGGCTAATATGCATACATAGCACAGACCAGCATCTATTGCTATCATACGTGATGTACGTATTGTTCCGACTGGATGATGTTTTCCAGGTTCGATGATTCCGACTGGATGATATTTCCTAGGTTCGATGATTGCATGGGTGATGGCCCACTAACCACATGGATGAGCATCCCCGGGGCGATGATTGCATTCATGCATTCATGCATCTAATAAGACCTACATCATGTATTGTTTGTATGCTTTGTTTTATAACTATGCTTACCTAATGCGGCGGTGTGTAATCTTGTAGGGAGTTCACACTGAATTGGCCACTCATCCATCAAATATACAACTGTACAGGTAGTACAGGTGGCTTAAGTGATATGCAGGTTCAGACGTGATGAGGAGTAGGGTACGATCGCCAGGGATGCATGACTGTATTTGCCTGGAGGAGCTGTGTTATCTTGTGGCTTATATTTATATGTTTTTGCTATTCTTCATGTATTAAATCATGTAAATCTTGTACTTGTTTAAATTCAGAGACATTGGTTTGTATAAGTCAATATGGGCAGTTTCTTGTATATTTGAATAATAATGAAATTTTCCTTTATATCGATCTGTCCACACTATGCTCATTTGCTTACTCTGACTCCAATGAAAAAAAATGTACGGTCGAATTTGACCATCCTTTAAGGTTAACACTCGAGTTTTTGGGACACGGGTCATATACTCGGGTCCTAAAGATTCGGGGTGTTACATCACAGCTAGCATAAACGAATGTAATCGTTATCGGTAAAGAGATGGTCTACACTGAAAAAGCAATAGACTGTGATTGGTTAGACTTGTTGACAAGGGAAGGAGCGACCTGGTTGCTAAAATAAACCCAGATCTTCACCCCGATATCAGCGTTCAAGAAGGATTGATGGAAACCCAGGGATAGACCAACCCCCACTCTTTTATCATCTAAAAGCATGGGCTCAAGAAAAGCCAATATCTAAGGATCAAACTTATTGATGAGCCTTTTCGTGGACATCACAGAACGCTGATTGCTAGTTCCACAAACATTCCAAACAAGGATTTTATCCATCAATAACACAGCCTGAATTAACCACTCTTCTCTTTAATCTTCGGAGTCTTGATTCTCAATCACCTCTTGTGTACAACACTCTTGGTCTGCTCAAAGTTTTTTCCTTCTTACCCCCTCCGAAATATTCATAGTAGATTGAGTAGTGGTTCTGTTGTGGTATAGATCCATGACTGACTATGTTGGGCTTGCTATTAGCTGTCCTGGTTGCTTCTCTCTATCAACTACCTTCTGGATAGGAGGTTGGAGGTCTGTAAGACTGGTAGACGTGGGATTAGGGGGGGTATCAGGCTTGAAGACTGATTCCTGGCCCTCCAAGTTGGCCGCTGACGAGAAAAACAGAAATAGATCAATTGCGAAGACTGCCCTTCGAGCAGCTAGCTTGGGAGTATGGAGGGGTTTGCGCTCAGGCTGCACCTCGTAACACTCCCTTGCCTGAGAGATATCCACCTCAGACCTGTCCACTGTAAGAGGAGCCGTTGGGGAGGCTGAGATAGGGCGGGAGGGCAAAGCCTCCTCAACATTCAGATCTAGTCCTACCCTATCAAAATCATCCCTACCAAAGCTCTGCTCCTGAGCTCGCAGGGGAGAAATTCCAGCTTATCTAGAATGAATAAAATTGCACTTCTTCCTCACATTACGCAGAAGAGCGCCTGCAACTTGTAGAAGCATTTGCACTTGTGGTACTTTGCATACTGATCTAACTTCAGGCAGAGAAATAGTCTACCTATTCGACGGTTGATCCAGATGGACTGAGGAAGGATTTGCAAATTCAGTGTTGATGGACCTGGCTGGGTCATGATCCTGGGTTCTACATGAGGCGTGGGGTTGAGGGAATTAGTGATGTTTTTTCTGCATACTATTCTAGTGACTAAGGCATTTGAAAAACATGAGGGAGGCACAATTGGGCGTCCTCTGAAGCTGCCATCTGCCACTGGGGAAGGATTAACTTTCTATTTATCATTGTAGAAACAAACTGTTCCGGGTTCACACCTTCCCGATGTTGTCTCGCCTGATGATCTTGAGGTCCTATAAATGTATTTACCACCCATTCTTTAGTGCTAACTGGGGCTTGGCTCGTTGTAGGTTGAGACTGCCAGCCCCCTAATGCTTCCTTTGGTTCCATTTTTGCATAAATCGGGAACTCTTTATCTAACACCTTAAGATTAAGGACCCTCTTTAGATCCACCCCCAGTCTAATGCTCACCTTTATACGAGCAAATACTTGGAATATCCCGAGTCTAGCATTAACATCCACTTGGAGGACCCGTCCAAAATAATTACCCAGATCAAGAATCACTGCTTCCAACCAAGCATGAGTTGGAATCCCAAATAGCCTGATACAGATACCCTCTTCACCCGAAACTTTGTCAATGGACTAGGGGGATAACAACTCTATACCCATTTGGGCATGGAGAGACCGTCTTCCTGGAACTCAATGTACTCCGCCTTGGTCTTGAAGAGCAACGGGAAGCTACGCTTAGACAATCTAGCTATGTCTATAGCTGCTGCACCAAATCTGGAATTCCTAATAACTTCATTTAATCTCAAGATAGAAATTGACGGTTGAACCACCTTACCTACTAGTCCCAATTGAAGTTCCTGTATCTTCTGCTTCATCGCTTTGTGGTCCGCCACCGTGGAGACCTTTTCAGCCACGCTATCTTCAATACTTCTGCTCGGCATGTGAGAAAGCAATGCCGCCGCATACAAACGGCTGGGGTTTTCTACAGGAAGAGGGGTGTGATTCTCTAAGAACCGATGCGTCTCCCCTGTTAAGTGGGTGCCCTGCCTACCCTCAGGGTAAGGCTTTTTACTCTATTTTTCCCAACTCATAGAGACGATTCTTCCATCAATTCGCCTCTCGTTCAGAACTTCTATCACTGCTCAGGCATCTTGTTCATAGAGGAAACGCACAAACACAATCCCTGTGGTTTCGATGAACCCGGACGCAAGGGGATGTACACATCAAGTAATCGACCGAATTGATTAAATATGCGCCAGATATCTTTGCTAGTTGTGTCAAAGGAGATATTTCCTACAAACAAATTATAATCCGTCCTAGCTGGACGAGTAGCCTGGACCGAAAGGGTGGATGCTTTCCTAATCGACTTGCTTCGTATGGTGGGAATAGCAGTCGTAGGGGGTGGGGTTTTGATTTCAAGAGGGAGCTCTGGCTCTTCTTCTCCGGGAGGGCGATCTCCCCCTCATGGCCGTGTCCTAGATTCAAAGCCCTAGCCGGACGCGCAGCCTGGACCAAATGCCACTCACGAAAAGGAGACCATACAATGGATGGCTTTGATTCAACCGAAGTCCTTTGCTTGATGCAGGGAGCCTGATAGCCTACACAAACATTGAGGAGATCGAGTTGAGGACAAATCTTATGTGAGGACTATGGAACCCCACAAGCTAGAAACAATGTCGTTGACTGGGCCAATGAAATCTAGCAACGTCTCAGCGCGCAACATGGAATCTTAATTATTAGTATCAGCTCCCCTCTTAGCGTGCAACGTCCCAGTCCATGTAAGGATACCTAGTGCGTAATGCCCCAGTCCACACAAGGATACCTAGCACGCAATGCTTCGTCAGCATAAGGATCACATGCGAAGATTCGTGAGGAGAGGGAAAGGGAAAGGCTCCCTAGAGTGCAACGTCTCAGTCCACGCAAGGATACCTAGCGCGCAACGTCTCTGTTAGCACAAGGATCTCTGTCAATTCAAGGATCCCATGCGTAAACGAGTGACTGCATTCACCACACTTTTTATGTCATTGCTCATGACATCATAAGGTTGCCGATATTCTAGCGGCAAGAAGCCAATAGAGAGAAATCCTCCTCTTGGCACAGAAACCTGACTTGCGCGGAAGTCTCTGCTTGCGTAGAAATCTTTGCTTGCATGGAGTTCGCTTACGCGGAAGTCACTCTTATGCAGAAGGTGCTCGCACAAAAACCTGACTTGCACGCACTCACGCAAAAGACGCTCTCTGCTCGCGCGGAAGTCACTCTCTTGCGCGTAGAGAGCGAAAATCTCTCAACCTTGACATCTCACAATTCCATCACTTTAACTTCCCCTTGCCCTTGCCCTTGGATTTGGATCTTGATTGAGAAGATCATGTGTCTTGCTCAGAATTCTAACCCCTCATAATCAATGCATCGGTGGAGGCCCCCATGTTATCTTTTTTCTTTCTCATCGCCTTTCCTTGAACGGTTGAGATGACAGTATCTATACTGAGGGACAGGTTACTGGTGCACAACGTGTCTTTAAAAGACTCATACAAAGCGAGGAGTGCATTCAATAAGATACAAGCTCGATCTTCATCCTTAATCACTTCCTCCATATCCAGTAATTTACGGATCTTGCTAAAATTGCTAATGTGGGTCTCAACATCTTCCCTCTACCATCTTAAAGTTAAACAACTACAACTTTAAGTGTAGGCGATTTTCAAGATACTTCTTTGCACAGATGTCCTCTAACTTCGTCAACAAATCCGTTGCAGTTTTCTCCCTCATGACATTGTAGATCACCTCATCCGTTAAACACAATTGGATTGAGTATTTTTCTTTCTTATCCAATTTCTTCCATGCATCAACGTCCATAGTTTCAAGTTGCTTGTCAAGGACCTCATCTAATCCTTTTTGAACTAATAAGATAATCATCTTGACCTTCCATAATCCAAAGTTAATTTTTCCAGAATATTTCTCACCATCGAACTTAGGATTGACAGCCATTGTTACTCAATTTCAGATTTAAGCCTATGCCCCAACATGAGCTCTGATACCACTTGTTGAGGGGACAATAAAAGCACATAGAGATGAATCGAGTAAAGTAATCCAATCACACCAAGAAAGCACAACGTAAACATAACAATTTTAACATAGAAAAACCCTTGTGGTAAAAAAAACTACGGCACAAAGCGACAGCAAACACTATTAAAGCAGAAAATTACAAGAGATAGAGAGAATACTTGATTCGAACAAGCCTCGAATCTCCCTTACAAGCTCTTAAAATCCTAGGAATGACTTATAAAACCTTAGATACCTCCCAATCCTGATTACACCCAAATATATAGCCTTTGGAAGAATCTCGATCAAAATCGGAAACAAATCCCGTAAATTAGCAAATTTATGTAATTTCGTGTTACACACAATAATAACATATTCGATGGGACTTCGATGACATCGAACTAAACCTTCGATGTCATCGAACCCACTTCAATGTCATCAGAATAACACCAAAACGTTCCAGCAACCAAACATGAAAATATGAATTTTACCAATGGCACCGAATAGCCTTCGATGGCATCGAAAAGGGCACCTAAAGTGTCCACCAACCAATTTGATTGATTTCAAAAAATGTCGATGGCATCAAACCTGTCATTGACAGACTGTTGAATTACAAATTTAAAACATCTATTAACATTAGTTGTAGATGAATTTGCAAGTTGAAGAAAGATGTTAATGAGAATGTTGAAATATGCATAGCCCAATTAGTGAAAATCATATATTGACTTCAATAATATCTTTTCTCTAGTTATTTGTTTAACTACTATTAGTACTTTGTTGATTAAGTAATTGGATATAAAACCATTTTTTTTTCTTTTCTTTTTTTTTTAACAAGAATCTTGATGAAAAAAATTATATAACTTACCCTTAATATTTTTTTTTAAAATCATTTTTCAACTAAACAGATGACCAAGGTACAAGCAGTTTGATTCCTTTATTTGTGAACCTGGGATTTCAAATATGTGAATCAGATTATTGCATCTATATTTATTGTTATGATAATTGTAGTTTCTTGTTAAAATATGTGGATGACATACTAGTTGCAACTATTAGTAAAGATATTATAATAACATTAAAAGCTTGTTTAGCTAGAAAATTTGATATGAATGATTATAGTATTATTAATAAGATTCTTTGGATGACCATACTTATAAAATAATAATAATAAAATAAAATATGAAAGTATATATAACTTAAAAGAGTTTTGTTAAAAGGGTTTTGAATGGCTTCAACATGAAAAATTCTAATCCAAGTAGTATTTTATTTCTTGTTAGTTATAAGGTGTCTTTAAATTATTATCGTAACATATAAGCGGAGAAGACAAATTTATCTCAAGTGCAGTATTCATTGGTTGTATAGAGCTTTATAGTTTCCATGGTGTGCACTAAATTATACATTGCATAAGCAGTGTGATTAGTCATTAAATACATGATAAACCAAAGGAAAGACTATTGGACTAATGTAAAGTCGATCCTTCATTACTCGATCTGTACTTCTAAGGGGTTAATTGTTATAGTAGTTACAATTTATATGTGGTTGGGTTCGCCTATATTGACTATACATGAAATAGTGGTTAAAAAAATATCTATCATAGGTTATGTTTTCTTTTTAGCTGATAATGTGGTTTGTTGGATATTGAAATTATGGTCAATGATGGCCTTGTGATGTAGGGGAGGACATGAGGTCGAGCACCGTCTTCCATAAGAGGATAACTATTCTGAATCCACGGAACTTCTCTGGACTCCTCACAGAGACTTCTCGAATCCACGAGGAAAGAAAGCAGAAAATAAAAATAAATTCTAATAAACTTGAAATTGATTAATGAATGAATAAAAATGAGTTCAAAACCTTTAAATAGGGCTACCAACCAATGGGAAAGAAACCAGAACCAAACTACAACTAAAACTCCTAGAATTCGCGACTTACTATAAATAGTAAACTTACTATTTATAGACGATCGTGATGTCTACTAGTGCGCAAGGTTTTTGGCCAAAAATAGTAAGCGCCCTATTTGGCTTCACCAAACCGTTCTCCTAATTATTCTAAGCTCTTTTCACGTTGGGCGCAACTCCTAAAGCCTGACAAATGAAGAGTTATAATCAAACTAAAACCTACTATTTATAGTAAAAACGAAATTAAAACAGGGAAATGACCGTCGATCCAGGGGTTTTTCATAATTCCAGGCTGCATAACCTGGCGTAGCTGGGTTGGTTGGCTAAAGTAGCTCTATCTACCCAAAAATCATATATTTTACGTCAGATAATTCATTCCGGATTGCGAGATACGCCCGATCTAAGGTCCGATGGTCCGGATCACTTCTGTCGTCGACTGGGCCTTTTCTGATCCATCTTGGCCATGAAACTATCTACGACCTGCTCTACATCAGTCCCCTCCACTTCAAAAGAACTCGTCCTCGAGTTCTCATCCTGCGCTGGTTCATGACACTCGGCCAGGTCCACAACGTTGAAAGTCCGTGAGATCGCCATGTCATCTGGAAGATCAACAACATAAGCGTTATCATTGATTTTTGGATGAATGGTGGCGGTCCAATCTTTTTATTCTTCAACTTGTTGTACGTTCCAGTCGAAAATCGTTCTTTGCGCAGATGGACCGTTACTTGGTCGCCCACCTCAAACATTTTTTGTCGTCAATGCTTGTTTGCTTGCTCCTTGTACTTTTCATTCGAGACATGTAGCTTGGTTTGTACCTCAGCATGAATACCCATGATCTTGTCAGCCATATGTTCTGTTGCAATGCTCATGCCTGGAAGCTTGGGCAGAGAGACTAAGTCTAGTGTGTGGCGAGGTACTCGTCCATAAATAACCTGGAACGGGGATTTTCCTATCGAGCGGTTCACCATGTTGTTGAATGCAAACTCCGCTTGAGACAAAACCAAATCCCACTGCTTCAGTTTTTCTCCTGAAATACATCGAAGAAGGTTTCCCAATGTGCGATTCACAACCTCAGTTTGACCGTCAGTCTGTGGGTAGTAGGCACTGCTGAACTGAAGTCGTGTATCGAATCTAGTCCACAAAGTCTGCTAAAAGTGCCTTATGAACTTCGCATCACGGTCAGAAGTAATAGTCTTAGGAACCCCATGTAGCCGCATAATTTTTCTAAAGAATAAATTCGCCACATATGTTGCATCGAGAGTCTTCTTGCATGGAATAAAGTGCGTCATCTTGGAGAAACGATCTACTACCACGAACACCGAATCCATGTCGCGTTGTGTTCGTGGGAGATCAAGCATGAAGTCCATAGATAAATCCTCCCAAGGACCGTCAGGCATGGGTAACGGGGTGTAGAGGCTCATATTATGAGATTGCCCCTTGGAGGTCTGACAAATATAACAACGTTGGACTGTGTTTCCTACATCACGTACCAATTACGGCCAGTATTACCGTTCTTCCACAAGAGCTCACATCTTGTCTCACTAAGGTGTCCACTGAGGCCACCTCCATGTAGCTCTTGGATTATCTATTTCCTTAGCGAACTGTTCGGGATGCACAGTCAATTTTCCTTAAAAAGGAACCCGTCTTGCATATGTAAGTCACCAGGGTAACCTTCTTGGTATCTAACCCATGCGTCCTTGAAGTCGTCGTCATCAGCATATATGTCTTTGAGGCGCTCGAACCCGACAACCTCATTACTCATAGTGACTAACAAAGTTGCACGGTGACTTAGTGCATCAGCTACTCTGTTCTATTGCCCTGACTTGTGTCTTAGTACGAACGTAAATTCCTGCAAAAATGAGATTCATCTAGCATGCACACGGTTAATGTTAGCTTGACTATTAATGAATTTGAGAGCTTGATAGTCCGTGTAAAGTATGAATTCCCTCTAAATCAAATAATGTCGCCAGTGTCGTAGTGTCTCATATGTAGACCACTTCTTGCATGCATCGTTAAGTTTCTCATTGTAGAAGGCTACCAACCTACCTTCTTGAGACAAAACTCCCCCAATTCCGACATATGAGGCATCACATTTGACTTCAAACAGTTTGTCGAAGTTGGGAAGTACAAGAACCAAGGTCGTGGATAACCTGCGCTTGATTTCGGCAAAGCTCCTGTCGGCTTCGTTAGTCCATTGAAACTGCCCTTTCTTCATGCAATCTATGATTAGTGATGCAATGGTATTGAAACTTTTCACGAACCGACGATAATATATCGTCAGTCCATGAAAACTTCGCACTTCGTGAATATTTGTGGGAACCAGCCATTCTCTGATTGCCTTCACCTTTTCCTCATCCACCCAAATGCCCGTGGATGTTACGACAAAACGCATAAATAATAGGCTATCAATCATGAAGCTGCACTTTTTTAAATTGAGATACAGTTTATTTTTAGTGAGCACTTGAAGGACCTTCTTGAGGTGTTCCATATCGGTGGTTTCGTCTTGACTGTATATCAAAATATCATCAAAATAAATCACAATGATCCGCCCAATGAAAGGTTTCAGAACTTGGTTCATCAATCTCATAAATGTGTTAGGCGCATTCGAAAGACCGAAGGGCATGACCATCCATTCGTATAATCTTTCCTTGGTCTTAAAAGCCGTTTTCCACTCATCACCCGGCCGTATTCGAATCTGATGGTAGTTGCTCCTTAGGTCCAATTTAGAGAATATTTTTACACCCTCTAGCATGTCCAGCATATCGTCCAACCGTGGTATAGGAAACCTGTATTTTATGGTGATTTTGTTGATGGCTCCGCTGTCGACACACATACACCAACTCTCATCTTTCTTTGGAGTTAATAGAGTTGGTACAGCATATAGACTCATGTTTTCTCGAATAAGACCCTTATGGATCAACTTCTCTACTTGTCCCTGTAGAATCTCGTACTCATTCGGACTCATTCGATAATGGGGACGATTAGGTAAACTGGACCTAGGGACAAAGTCAATATGGTGTTGGATATCCCGCATGGGGGGTAACCCATCGAGAAGGTCATCGAGCCAGATTTCTTTGAATTCATGTAGCAGGGGCCTTAGTCTTTTAGGGATGTTGGTAGGCTCGAGTTCTTCTCCTTTTATAATTAATGCATAAGTCTGTCATGTTTCCTTAGATTCTTCCACAAAGTCCCGCATGGTTAAAAGAAAATGGCTCTCCACTTTAGAAGTTTCAGGTGGTCCCTCTAGATCCATAGGGGCCAATATGGTCTTCCGACCGTCCTTGACGAAGATATATATATTATCTCGCCCTTTATGAGTGGCGTCACGGTCAGATTGTCAGGGCCAACCGAGTAGTATGTGACATGCTTCCATGTCAACCACATCGCATACTACTTCATCCTTATAATGTTTGCAAATTGAAAAGGATATGGTGCACCGCTCAGTTATCTTTGTTTCGTTGACCTTCTTGATCCAACTGATTATATATGGAGAGGCATGACGCTCTTGGCTCCTAGCATTCATACGCCAGATTCCGATCCTGGGATCCTACAAGGGGGATTTTTTTTTTCTAATGTTTTTTTTTCTTTTTTATACATTTAACTCATAATAAGCATAACCACAAGATTACCCAATTGACAAAGGCAACATCATCATCACATATCCACTAATATAATCATTTGAGTACAACGCTGAAAGGAAAAATACACATATCGAAATCAAAGCTCCAGAATACAACTGCACGCTCCAAGCTCAACGCTGCTGCAACCTAATAACACCTGCACGCATCTATCGTGCATAAGCTTATAGAAAGCTTAGGGGGTGGTGTAAGTGTGTGCACAAGGTAAGTGCCAAGTATTCAATACAATGCCATTATCATACAAACTGGAAGTACTAGAAATCCATAAATCGTACAATATCAGAATAAGCAAAGATACTAGCAAGATCATGAATTATCTGAGTAAGCAGAAATACTGACAAGAGCAGGAATTATCAGAGTAAACAGAAATACTCACAAGATCATAGATCATACGATAACAGAGTAAGCGGAAATACGAGCAAGTCCATGAGCCAATCAATATCAGAATACGCAATATATAACAGCTACGCAAACGAGGAGTCATAAAGAGCCAAATATCAAATGCCGAGAATGCAATTGGGTATATAATTCCTTATGTGTTCACAAATACGTCAGCCATATCTAGACCATATAAATGCAGAAGCACAGTAACCCAAGATGTCGTATGCCGCGGATGTAATGCAATATGCGGTGTGAATGGAATGACCATGCTGGAGTGTGAAGTCGGGATGGTAGTATGTAGTATCGCAGGCTATGGGGTCCATCACAAGGGACTTCTATCCAAACCAGTCCCATACCTAAATTTGGATAGTCAGACTCAATGTGGTAAACTCCTGATCTCAGGTTAGTCGCGCGCCCTAACCGAAATCCTGGCCATTGCGAAGGCACACGTAACAACTAGTTGCGTACCACCAACCCGAGTAGATAGTGAATGAATGAATGCATGAATGAATATGCAACTCCTGCTCACTAAATCCACATATCAGTACATACATCTCGGGATCATCACCGGGTTTAATACACTCCAAATTTCACTTCCGCTCTCCTAGCCCACCCAAGTGAGCATAGGAAACCTCACTATCCGCCTGGCCAATAGTTTGCTAATACCTATCCGGCACATCGATAGCGGACCCATTCACGAACTGGTCAAACTTAGCCTAGTATTGCCCCTACCCTCGGGCGGGTAAGGCCACACCTCCTCCCAACCGACCACGACACAGTGGGAGACGCGGCCTCCTGGTATTCGGCACTCGGGAGCTCATGTATCCACTCAGTCTTGACGTTGGGGTGTCTCCTAGCCACGGAGGTTTAGGAATTTTCACCCAGGGACATCTATGGCACTTGTATGCTAGAACCAAACATTTTTGATATCCCATTTGGCCATCCGCGATATGCCTGTAGAGGCTACAGCCCTGATGTCGCTAGGGCATATAGTAATCATAATGCGAGATGCATGAGTCATACAATCCAGTCATATATCAATCCTGCGCATACCGCGTGTCCATGTGAGATAACCTACACCTATTAGGGAGTCTCATAACAACATGCTCAATGACGTACACAATGATCAACCACATCTCATAACAAACATGCAGATGATGCGTATGGGCATGTATCATGATGCTATGCTGTCACATACTTATAATCGGTATCAATATCTGGCCTCAACAATCGGCCTCGACAAGGCTTAATATACAACACAATGGGCCTTACCCAAAGGCCACATATACACAACGGGTGGGCCCTGCACATGGGCCTCAAATACATAACACGTGGGCTCTACACATGGGTCTCGAATATGTCGAATGGGCCATGCATTATGGGCCTAATATACATCACAATGGGCCTTATTACATAGAACCCTTATTCATATTAGGCCTTAAACACGGGCTGCATATACATTACGCAGACCGAATACACATCTCATTGGACCTCAACTACGGGTTGCATATACATCAAATAGGTCTCGACAAACTAAATCGGCCTTAATAATCGGATTCGACGCTCAGAACCGGCCTCGATACTCGGCCTTGGCAATTAGAATCGGCCTCAATAAATCGGCCTATACAATAAGTATCGATGAGAATGGGTCTAACTAGGCTTAAGGAAAGGTCACCATGTGGGCGTTTAACCATCATTACCCAAAAATGTGGACATTCAACCAACACTGCTCCCAAGCAGTGGTCCGCATAGGGTTAATCATAAGGTGGGCCCAAATATCCAATAAGTGGCCTTAATTAGTCATCACAGGTGAGCCTTACACATGAAGCACTTGGCCTACACATCATGGTGGTCGATACATTGGGCCGTACCAATGGGCCTCATATACAACAAGTGAGCCGCATCAATGAGTCGTACAATGCACAATAGGTAGGCCCTGCACATGCAGCAGATAGGTCCCACTAGATGGTTAGTGAGGACATAGAATGCATACATCTAGTGGGTCACACATCCCACGGACGGTGTGAATAAAACATACATCGAGGCTAGTCCTCTATGACCTGGACGGTTAGGGTGGAACATATGAGGTGGGCTCTAATCAAAACGAATATGGGCCTAGACAGACTATATGCTACAGGTACGGGCCTATTAATGGGCCCTAGGGAGAGAGTGACAATGCGGACATTAAACCAACGTCACCCTTACAATGTGGACATCAAACCACCATTGCTCCCAAGGTATAATCCACTATAAAATCAACATAAATACTATGGTGAATCACACTACAATGGGCCTTATGTACGTCCTGTTGGGCCTTGACCCATGGGCCTCCAGTACATCAAATGGGCCTCATACATGGGTCTCGTATATACTTATCAAGGTGGGCCTCATTATATGGGCCGCACCAAAAATCATTTCAACAGTTGTAGGTATAACATGTGTATTGCTCCACTCATGGCCCACATATGATGATCAGCACTGTCCAAACATATCCATATAAATCGGCGCCAATCAAACATTGTCCTGCACTATCTCAACATTATGGACGGTGTGGATACAAAATACGTACATCTAGGCGGGCCGCACAAGTGGACGGTGTGGGTGAAGTACACTCAGCATGGTGGGTCTGTATAATGTGGGCGGGCCCAGCACATGCAGCAAGCGGCCCTGCGCTATCAAGACGGGTAGACAGTACGGATATAAAATACATACATCGGGAGGGAAGAGTCTTACCATCCAGTGGGAGGTCCCACAATCAAGTGATCAATGACCTAGATAATGCACGTGCCGGATCTCATAATCTGAGCGTCGCATTGACGCACAAGACGCGTCGCCGGAACCGCGACGACGGCGCGGTCGCAATGACATAGGTCTCATTTTGACGGTCAGATTGTCAGGGCCAACCGAGTAGTATGTGACATGCTTCCATGTCAACCACATCGCATACTACTTCATCCTTATAATGTTTGCAAATTGAAAAGGATATGGTGCACCGCTCAGTTATCTTTGTTTCGTTGACCTTCTTGATCCAACTGATTATATATGGAGAGGCATGACGCTCCATTTTTAATTATAATTTTTTCACCATGACCTTGGAGACGATGTTCTCGATGCTCCCACTGTAAATGATCACGCATAAACCTTTCGATTCATCGTACAGCTAGTGCGGAAGATGTTATGCCATTGTGGATGTACTTCTTTTCTTGGCGCATATAATAGTCGCTTTACGACGAGCGACTCGCCGTGATCTTGCTGAACCCAACCTGAATCATCTGCCTTGTCCTCGGTGGTATGCTCTTATTATTCAATATCTGGATCTTCATAAGCGTTATCAGTACTGCCATCATTGATAGCGAGGTTTGCCACTTTTCACTGGGGACAAGTATTTGATAGGTGGCCTGGTTGGCCACAACGTTTGCAAATACCATTAAAACTAGGGTTGTTACAAGTCATTACGCCCCTTTGGAGCCTAACTTGTCTACTTCCTGGATCTTGGTTCATGGGTATAGGAGGTTGAGTGCATGCTCCTATAAGTTCTTTCCCTTTAGCTTGTGAATATCCATAGGAAGACCTGCCACGGCGACCTTCGTGGTAGGGTAAGTTCTGTGTTGGGTTGCTCAAGCTGCGCTTCCGCTCGGGTAGCCAACTTGATCGCATCATTCATTTTCCACATGGGCTACATTTGGACCTTATCCTGTATCATCATATGCAACCCATCATTGAATTGGGCGACTTATTACGATTTAGTTTCAACCAAATCATTTCATGCCGCCAAGCGGCAGAATTCTTCTGCGTAATCTCTCACCGACTGACTATCCTTCTAACAATTTTGGTATTGTTAGAACAATACCTGATTGTAGTCATTAGGGAGGAATGGTGTACTACTAGCATCTTCATCCGCTACCATGTACGAATTGGTGCTTTCATTTGTCTCACATGAGTTGCAGTTATTCCCACCAAGCTGAAGCTCCTTCTTTCAACTTCTAGGCCACAAGCTTGACCTTCTTTGCTTCAGGGATGTCCATATAATCGAAAAATTGCTCAACTTCAAAAAGTCAATCGAGAAAATCCTCAATGTGTAGTTGGCCATTGAAGCTAGGAATATCAACCCTCATCTTGAATTCTCGATCCGTTCGATCTACTCGATCGCCGCCATATCTGGGGTGTTGAAAGATTATGTCGTCGATCTCCTCCTCACTGGAGCTCCCTTCCTCATGAATGACCCTTGAATGCACTGCCGGTACTATCCTGTGATCAGGGCGATTACGAGTTTCAGCAATTGGCGGTGGAGGATTACCACCAGGAACACAGAGTTGCCTTAGGTTTTTTGCCAAGAGATCCGCTATGTGGTCGATGGAAGCCTACAACCCTTGCATGGCTTGTTGATTCTCTCGTTGCGCTACTTCGAAAGTTGCTGCTGTTAAAGGTAAATTTCTTGGAGCACCGTGCATGAGATTGTTGCCTGACCCGTCGTTAGAAGTCATTGATCCGAGGAGAAACCTCACTTTGATACCAAACTGACGCAGGGGAGGACGTGAGGTCGAGCACTGTCTTCCTCAAGAGAATAACTATTCTGAATCCATGAAACTTCTTTGGACTCCTCACAGAGACTTCTCGAATCCATGAGGAAAGAAAGCAGAAAATAGAAATAAATTCTAATAAATTTGAAATTGATTAATGAATGAATAAAAACAAGTTCACAACCCTTTAAATAGGGGTACCAACCAATGGGAAAGAAATCAGAATCAAACTACAACTAAAACTCCTAGAATTTGCGACTTACTATAAATAGTAAACTTACTATTTATAGACGGTCGTGATGTCTACTAGTGCGTAAGGTTTTCGGCCAAAAATAGTAAGTGTCCTATTTGGCTTCACCAAACCGTTCTCCTAATTATTCTAAGCTCTTTTCACGTTAGGCACAACTCCTAAAGCCCGACGGATGAAGAGTTATAATCAAACTAAAACTTACTATTTATAGTAAAAATGAAATTAAAACAGGGAAACGACCGTCGATCCAAGGGTTTTTCAAAATTTTAGGCTATGCAACCCGGCATAGCCAGGTTGGTTGGCTAAAGTAGCTCGTTCTACCCAAAAATCATATATTTTACGTCAGATAACTCATTCCGGATTGCAAGATACGCCGGATCTAAGGTCCGATGGTCCGGATCACTTCGGTCGTCGACTGGGCCGTTTCTGATCCATCTTGGCCATGAAACTGTCCGCGACCCGCTCTACATCACCTTGTCTAATATAGAAGTAGAGTACATGTTAACTACACAAGCATACAAAGAAAGTATTTGGTTAAAGTTGTTAAAAGAATTAAAATTTAAGCAAAAAATGATAGTAATTCATTGTGGTATTAGAACATATTATACTTAGCTATAAATATGATGTTTTATGCTTATATGATATAGGGCAGTTCGCAAACACTTTCATGTCCAAGATGGATCAGAGAAGGCCCGATCAGAGGCAGAAGTCATCAAGACCGTCAGAACCTTAAAACAGACATATCTCGCAAATTGGAGTGAGTTACTCGATGTACCATATGATTTTGGGGTAAGATGAGCTACTTTAGCCAACCAACCCAGCTATGCTGGGTTTGCCCATTTCGAATTTGCGAGATTCCATCATATCGATGGTCGAATTCTATGTTTATTTCCATTTTTGCTATTTTTATTAAGTTTTAATATGATTATAACTCTTCATCAGTTGGGCTTTAGGAGTTGCGTCCAACATTAAAAGTGTTTAGAAAAATTAAGAGAATAACGTGGTTAAGCCGCATAAGACACTTACTATAAATAGAAATTTACTATTTATACTAAGTTACCAATTTTACGGAGTTTTAGTTATAGTTTAATTCCTAAACTTATTCCAAGTTTGGTATCCCTATTTAAAGGGTTGTAGAATCATTTATTTCACTGATCAATCATTCAAGAAGTTTCTTTTCATATATCTTAAAATTATTTATATTTCTTTTGCTCGTGGATTCGAGAGGTCTCTATGAGGAGTCCAGAGAAGCTCCGTAGATTCGGAGTACTTATCCCCTTGAGGAAGACGGTGCTCGACCTCATCACGTTCGTCACTGCATCATTATACCACGTTCATTAATATTAGTATCACTTTATTCGTGATATGATAGAAGATGAATAAATTTCATTACAAAATATTCACATCGGTGGCAGCATAATATATATTCTGAAGAAGTCTATTGTTAGGTCGAAGTTTGATTAGAACAAAAATTTTATTGGACTTATTGGTATCGAGTGTTTGGTAAATATTTAAATAGTCGTTGTTGTTGAAAGCGTTTTATTTATTTATTTATTTATTTATTTATTTATTAAGCTATTAGATAAAGTAGTTTTCATGTGAAAGAATATTAAAATAATAGTATAACATGTATTTTTCTCGTAGGAAAGGCTATACTCACTCTCCTCACATTTTATGTACATGTGTACCTATGATAAAGTATAGTCTTTTAGGAAGTGGTTAGTGTTATCTGTGTAAAGGGAACATGAACAGAGAGGTTAGTAATTTTGTACGGTATTTTTTTAGTAAAAGAGTTCTTATATATTGAAAAAATAACCTGAAAATATGTTTTATATTCCTGATTTTTTATTTTAAGTAAGAAAAAAGTTCTGTATTATCGTGGGGGTGCATTCAATATTGCTAAATCTCATAAATATTATATATATATATATATTTGGCACTCTTATTTTGGTCAGGTGGAGCGTACACTTGTCTTTCAGCAACGTGGGTCTAGTACATGTTTTTATTTATTTATTTTTCTTTCTGTCCTTTTAGTGTTACTTTGCCAGCCAACAATTAAAGGCCAGGATCAACCCAAAGGTGTGATATTTGTACCACCATCCTAGGATTACCGTTTCAATTTCTTCCTTCCAAGCCACGTTTGCAGGAAATGAGTTCGTTATGCCTCTGCAGCGACTCAGGATCAACGGTGTATCGCCACTCCCTGGGGCCCACATGCCGAGATGTCCAATGTCTTGAACTGTCCATATTCTCTTTACCTTAAATAAGCTAAACTCTAATTGACGAAACTTCAGAGATCCTAGCTTTTGTTTTTTAGAGTGGAATTCGTGCCATTGGAATTCATCTATAAAATTTTGAAGGTCAGGATCATCCGTGCATCATAAGTTTATTAGGATGGTGTGTGCAGCAGACAGTTGACAACATGGATAGATGATTCCGATCATCAGACCATACAGCATGTGGGCCCCAGTGAGCGGCAACAGAGTAGAATCTGAGTGGCGACTGAGGCGAAACGAATTCAAGAATATAAGATGTGAGAATGATGGGCGGCCCTGAATCCATGCATTCATGTGCAATGCTAACTACGATTACGAGCGGCGATTCGTTGAGAGGCTATTCGCCAAACGATTCTCCGTATAAAAGGGACCCGTGTCCTCTATCTTGCGCGACCTACAAAAATCTTTGTGGGGCCATCATAATGTAAATGCTAAATCCTATCCCTCACTACTTGAGCCAGCCATTTTTGGAAGCGTGTCCTAAAATCATGGCCATCCAAAACTCAAGTGGACCATACCATAGGCAAACGCGTGAATAGATATGTCCACCGTTGAAATCTTCCATGGCCCATTGTGATATTGTATGACATCCAACCCATTCATAAGGTGAGTCGACAGAGGATGAATGTAAAACCCAAATATCTGCTTTATCCAAAACTTCGGTGGGTTCAAGAACATTTCAATGGTGAGCGTCCTATTCCTCTCTTCCCTGTGGTGTGGCCCAATGACGTTTTAGATGGGTCTAATTTTGAGGCTTACAATGATCTTTTCTGAACGATGAACGGAATGGATTTCATTTAAACATCGTGATGGGCTTCATAGATAGTCTGTACAGAAGACACGTGTTGGTCTAACAGGGCTAATCGCTCGAGCAAATCGCCCGAGAATTCCTCGAGCACACGCAGTTTGGCTTGTGACTCCTGTACACGCCAGCTAGCTGGTGTCAAAGCTCTGTGGCCCCAACCATGATCTACGTGTTTTTTCCACGCCGTCCGTCCATTTTTCCAGCTCATTTTAGAGCATGAGCCCAGAATTGAATCATATCCAATGACCAAGTGGACCACACCACAGAAAACAGTGGGGACAACGATGTCCACCGTTGAAACCACCCTAAACCTCAATGTGACGTTAATTTGTCATCCAACCTGTTCACAAGGTCACACAGACCTTGATGAAGGGAAAACACAAATATCAGCTTGATCCAAAACTTCTGTGGCCCCGATAAGTTTTCAATAGTAAGCAATCAATACTCACTGTTTCCTGAATTGTGGTCCATTTGAGATTTTTATCTGCCTCATTTTCTGGCTCATTGCTTAAAATGAGCTGGAAATATGGATAGACAGCATGGATTAGACATATACTTCATGGTGGTGCCCACAGATCTTTGACACCAGATAGCCAGCTGGTGTTGGGTCACCGGCCAAACCGCGTCCGCCACGGATTCACATATGGCTTCTAAAAATTCGAGACAAGAAAAGGAGGTGGTTTCTGAACCGTCCATCCGCAGGATCTGATTTTAACCCCACCTACCCCAATCCATTGTTGACCATTGATGGGGCCTTCTTGGTCGCATGGATGGTAATCTGCTTGTCCACCTCGTGGGCCACAACTTAGATGGGCTGCTACGATAATATCAAGTTGATTACACCATCTTACCCATCCGATTGAAAACCTGGAAACAGACGGCTTAAAACAAGAAAGGCCAACACACGCATTTAACTGGTAGAGAGCAATGATGAAAAAATTTCTTCTGGACATCTACAGTAACAGATTCCTCTACACCAACCTTTCGTAGGCGGCGCAGCGCGTTTGGGACACCATGTTATCTTTGTGACATCCACTGCGTCGACGTCCGTCAGGGGTCCACCTCGACGGACAAAAATATCCGATCCAAAACTCAGGTCGGCCGCGCTTTAAGGTTGGAGATGGGACACCAACCATAGGTTTACGTTGGGCCATCATGGTGTGTATATTTCATCCAAACCATTCATCATATGTGAGCCACCAAGATAAAGCTAAGGTAGAATATCATCCTAATCGAGAACTCAGTGGGACACACCACGTGCAGTTAGAAGTATTAGGCTAAATTTTAAATTGTACCCACTGGTGTTGCGGATCTGAGTTTTTTATGAGGCTGATATTTTGCATGCAGTGTGAACGTAAGGTTTAACACATGATGGACGGCTTGGATTTCACATTACTCTACAGAACTTGCTTTATGCAGAGCAGAAAACACCCAAGCTCTTTGGGCCCACCATGTGGTATATTTGAAATCCACTCCGTCCATCAGGTGCAATCTTCAATTCTAGGAACTGGGGCCAAAATTAATCTAGATGCACAACTCAGATGAGCCATACTAAGTGATCAATGGGGATGGGAGGCCAACCATAGGTTTTCATCGGGGCCATCTTGTTGTTTATATTTCATCCAAACCGTTTATCAGATGTCAACAGCCATGATAAAACACCCAGATCCATAGCTCAATTGGCAGACTGAGTGGAGATACCTCGTTTCAACACTTGAGGGCTTGGTATCGATCCCTAGCGGGGGTAGCTAACATGGAGTGTTTGTGTGTACCGACATGGGTGTGTACTAACAAGCTAACCCAAAAAAAAAGAAGCCATGATAAAGGTCAAACAGAAAATCCAGAAAATCCATCCTGATGAGAATCCAAGCGGCCAAACCACGTGCACTTAGATATATTAGGCCTAATTTTAATTTTTAAATCGTTCCTAGTGGTGTTGCCCATCAGAACATTTTACGATCTTCAGTATGATAGACGGATTGGATGTCACACACTCTACCACACCTTTGTTATACAGCGCATAAAATATCTAAGCTCTTTGGGGCCCACCCTGGTGTATATGTGAAATCCATTCTATCCATCAGGTTCGTTGGTTGATGATATGACCTGGAACAAAAAATCATCCAGATCTATGATTCAGACAGGGCCACACAACAGGGGACAATGGGCATGTAGGTTTTTGTGTGGGGGCGATCATAGTGTGTATCTTTCATCAAACGGTCATCAGGCGTGACTCATCAGGATGAAGGGAAGAACAATCAGCTAGTCCAAAACTCAGGTGTGCCACTCAGATTGAACTTAAGGTTTTAGGCTCGACTTCACACTGTTCCCATTGGTGTGGCCCATTTGAGTTTTTAAATCCTGCTAATCTCTTAAATGTACGGTGAAGATAAGAGTAGTACATGATGGACGGATCAGATGTCACACATGCACGCCTTTTATACCAGATGTCGTTATCAATTCAACCCTCCCATAAACAGCTAACGAATAATAAGAAGGACAAAATATAACAGAAAAAACGGCTATTGAAGAAAAGAAAAAGAAAATAAAGGAGCCGCGCGCTGGATAACTCGTGATAGGTACCTCGAGCACTGACAGCCACGTGGGCGGAACTTTAATGAGATCCATTCCGTCCATCAGGTTCTCTGCATGATGTTCACGTTGGGATCCTAAATCATGACCATCCATAACTCAGGTAAGCTATACAGCAGGAAAAGAAATTGGCCTTGGTCGCCAACCATTAGTTTTGTGTTGGGCCCAGCATAGTTTCTCATATGCAATCCAATTCATTCATCTGATATGACTCATCAGCATGAAAGAATTACCCAAAATCACAGTATTCTAAAATTCGGGTGGGCCATACCACGTGAATTAATAGGTATTTAGGTATAAATTTATGGGGTGGCCCACTTGAGTGCTGAATCATCGTGATGAATCGGCTGAAGGCCAAAAAAAGGCTAATGTACCTGATGGACGGGACGGATTTCATGCATGGTACGCAAGAAAGATAAGAAATATAACCCAGCAAGAACATATTACATGAAGAGAATGATAATAATAATATACATATGATTTCCTACATAAATCCTACAAACTCAAATCTCCAACCTCTTCTTTCCATCTCCAGTCATCAGATCTTCCCAAGAATATCATGGCAAACCAAGAAACAAAAATCTCTAAAAAACAAAAGGGCAAAAAAAAAAGAAGAAGAACAAGAAGAAGAAAGAAAGAAAGAAATCTACCCACCATGAGGAACGGTGATCAATGATGTCGAAGCGGCTACCCATTTCATAAATCGTCCCTAAGGTTGAAAACAAACCTTCCATCGACTGTTTCAAGGAGCCCCACATCGTCGATGCAGGGATCATCTTCCGCATCATCAAAAGACAGATTCAAATCCAAAGAAATACAAGGGCTGGTATCCTGCTCGCAATCCACCGCTTTGTCTTCTTCCCCGCTCTCCACTCTCTGCTTGATGGGAGGAGAAGAAGCTCTAGACCTTGAGTCGAATCTCTCACAGCTAAAGATAATGATCGCATCGTGGAGTCGGACTTCGTCACCGTTTGAACTTCTTATCCGTCCTCTTTCGATCGCGCTTTTGATGCCCAAGTGAGAATAATAATCGATTTGCTCGATATCTTCCAGGAAGAAGACACGGTGCGGATTGCTGCTGACTGCGTTGGCAAACCTCTCAATGTAGCTGCAACTCGACTCAGCCCTTGACCGTTTGTTTCTGAGATCTTCCATGTAGTCAGTCCTCACAGACGAGAAGCTGCTCAATCCAATGGAAATGAAGTTGGTGTTGGAGCCAAACACAAGGGAAGCTAACTCCCTAGCAATCTTCTCTTTCCCTTCAATATCACTACCTTGGAAGAACAACCATGTGTCTTCCTTCGTCTCACCGAACTTTGACTTCCCTTTCCTTCTCACCATTCCTGATCGGCATCGAAGGATAGTGCTCGCGATCTCAGGAGTGATGTCCTTCTGCCATGGGACCTTTTGTTCCAATGCATTGCATAGAGTCTTGAGATCCTCAGCATTGAGCTCCTTGAACCTCTGAGGATATTCCATCTCCATTGTATCGCTAGAAGAAGCTGAATTAGGGTTAGGGTTAGCTAAAACGGTTGGTTTGGGCTCCCTGTGCTCCGGGATGTACATTCTCAAATTGGGTTCATAGCCTTCATCAGCAACATCGGACATCCAGATGTAATGTCCCCGCCATCGCTGTTTTGTGTCCATTGCAAGGGGCCATGCTTGGTTGGTTTGATGCAAGTTGGTGTAGGGATGGTCGTATGAGGAGACGGAAGAAGATGGAGAGACTGAGCAGAAACTTAGGGTTTTCTCTGGTGGTTGGTGGTGTTTGTGGAGTGAATTGCATATAGAATTCCACTTCTTGCAGAGATCTCTGATCTGGAGACATTCCTGAAGAGGTCAGACCAAAAAACAAAAAACACTGAGTTTGGATTATGAATGCATTTATACTTTCAATAGGAAATGCACAAGATTTTTTCCATACAAGTGGGCCCCACTATGGATGGACCATGCCTCAAAAGATCTTCATCATAAGAAAATTTCAGCCATGCAATCCCTTGAATGTGGACCACTGGCCTGTCCATAGTAGGGCTCACAAGATCACATATCAGAGAAAAGAATTTCATGGTATGGCCCATCCAGAATGAGTCTCACAAGATGAATGGTCATGATCACCAATAATGTTAGCCCATATAACTGCAACAAGTTCAGGTAAGATAATTACCTGATCGTTAGAGGTCAGTTTTCTGTTCTCTTCCTTGTACTGTTGGAGCCAAGTAGGGAGGCTTGAAGCAACGGTGGTGGAATCATGGTGGGCAGCGCTGTTTACTAGACCGCGAGCTTCGGTTTCAAACTTGGTTGAGCAATCAGCACAGCAAGTGAGCTGCTTCTCTAATCCGTCTTGCAGGTGAGACCAAAGAGGCCCATCTCCAATTCTCTTGTTTCTTGATTGCCCTTGCGAATCGCTGATTCAGGTAAATAAAACCAACAAAAGATGAAAATGATAAGAAGATTCGAACGAATCACCACCCCCCCAAAAAAAAAAAAGTATAAATTCCTTATTACTCCTTATGTTTTGTAATTTAATCAACTACTACTGAAAAGAGTCAAAAACAAAGTAAAAAAGCTTGAATTTTTCATAATATCTTCTTCCATTCTGATGTTCTCACATAAGAAAGAGAAGGAAAACACACCATATAAGACTAGAATCTCAACCTTTTCAGGGACCCAAAAGAACCTAAACTTCAGAAAAAAAAAAGAAAAAAGAGGCAAACAAACCAACCTTGAATTCCCAACTTCGTTTGACGATTTAACCAACAAAGAAAAGGAACTGCAAAAATTCGTTGAATTGATTTTTTTTACTACTTCAATGAAAACTCTACTGCTTCTAACTGATTCTTGAAGAGAAAAAGAAAGAAAAAGACCCAAACGGTAGAGAAAAAGAATTCACACCAAAACTTTAAGAAAAGAAGGAAAGTAAAGTCATGATCTTGATTTTTGTAACTGTTCATGAATTTTACCTGTCAGGATTGAGGCTCAAAGCCAAACTTCCAGCAGGAATTGCAATAGGATGGAGACCCCAAGTAGCTTCCAATGAAGGATTTCCAACCCTACATCTCATGTAAGTCTGGTAGGTTGCAATTCCCATCAGCCACAGCCTCCCACTCTCACCTGCACCACACACCAACCTCCCAAGCTCCATGATCATATGCTCCACAGGACAATAGAAAGCCCTCCTTTGGTCAATGGAGCTGCTACTAGCCCTATACTCAGCAGCCCATTTGAGATCTCCCATGTACAAAACAGCCCCTCTCCCCACACAGCTCTTCACAAGGCACCTGATCTCGCCAAGCTTCTGCTCAACCTCCTCTTTTGAGAGATGCCCTAAAGAGAAGAGAGGAAGGCTTATGAACTGCACGTTCCTCAAAGAATCAGGAACCTCTCCTTTATCCACCCTATCCATCAAGTTCCTAACCACACCCTCAGAGCTACTTAAGTCCTCTCCTACAATAACACAACTCCTCCTTCTCCTATGAATCAAATTCTCCATAACACACATCACATCCTCACTCCTAACATGATCCAAAGGCCTACTTCCTTTGCTAGTCTTCAATCCAAACTGACCCAAATGGGAAGAAGAGGGCGACACAGTGCTACCAAGAACTAGAAGACTCCCACTTTCTTTGGGTTTGCTAGGAGGAGGGTTTGGTGGACATATCTCCAAAGAGACTGCCTGTTCGACATTGCTCTTCACTTGGGTGCTTGAGAAACCAGCCTCTCTCATGACTCTACTCACACTTGGGTCATCTAGGATGGAGATTATGAGCTGCTCCACCTCTACCTTGACAGCAAGCAAGGGCTGCTGCTGGTTCTCAATTGATCCGCGCCGCTGGTGAGCCTGGGCCCGCTTGAAGGCGGCGACCAGTGCGTTGGAGAGGGACGGGTGGTGGGAGTGGGGGCCAAGCATGGGGCTTGAGGTGGATGCAGGGAGACGGTTGAGCGCAACGTTGAAGCAAAGCTCAAGGGCCTTGCACTGGAGGGGGTGGGAGTGGGATTGGAGGCAGGCAGTGCGGAGGAGGCCAGTGGAGGACGCAAGCATGGTGTTGGCAACATGGAGAGGGGTGACTTGGGCATGCCCACGCCGCCTCGCAAGGCTTACAGCTTGCTTGACTATGCTTGCTGCCTCTGGTGTGAGGGCTTGTTGCACTGTACAGCCTCCTGTTCTCATTTTCTCCGTTTTGTAGCCCTTGTCTGGTACAATTGATTGTGATGGTGGAGGTTTTGGTGTGGGATCAAGGAAGAGGTTTTAGGGGTTTCATTTGAATCAGAGAGTGGTGGGAAGAAGTGGGTTGGTTTTGGTTTTGGAGAGAGAGAGAGAGAGAGAGAGAGAGAGAGAGAGAGACCGCGTTTTGGGGGAGTGTTGGGGGGGATGTAGGTAGGTTTTTCCAATATGAATGTATCTATCTATTCTATTCTATGTGGATGTGTACGAGTATATATGTGGAAGTTGCTGTATGCTTTTTTTTTATGTGAGTGTGGGGTAGAGTGAGAAAATATATGGATGTGGGCTGTGTGCTTTTCTTGCAAGGGAGGTAATTTGGGGTCCAAAGTGGATTTTTCAGTGGAAAGTGGAATGCATGTGCTGACAAGCAGGAGGAATGCTGCAGTATCAAAGGCAACTCTCTCTCTCTCTCTCTCTCTCTCATGGCAAAATGGTAAATACCATTAACTGCACAAGCCTAGAAATCCAACATGAATCTTCCATAAGAACTGAGAAAAAAATTGATTCACCCGAGGAGTGTGACCTTCAAACACATGCATATAAAGGATGCACACATGGTATAAATGAACCCAAATGGTTCATAACCAAAAATCACACGTAAAGGATTAATCTAACCATCCGATTGATAGTTATCGAATGAGTGGTTTAAATGAAATTCTGAGTAGTTCGCATGCAACGGAGAATTTCAATTTGCTTAGATGGAATATGATGGGTGTGCCACAGCTACAGTGAGGCCAGGAACTAGCTGGTTTGGATTAAGGTAATTAGACACTGGTTGTATGAGTGCTATTGATGGTCATGCTCTCCCAGGGCATCAGATAAGTTTAGTACTGATGTGGGACAGGTTCGAGAAGATTTCATGGAGGGCCAAAATCAAATGAGCAAGGCATGAAGGTCCAAGGTCTTCTGACGGCCATGATTAATATTTTACTACTGGTTAAAAGAATCATACATATAAAATATTATTAGAAAGCAATCAACATGCCCTATAAATTGGTCAATTGTCTATTGGCTCTCGAATAGTTTTGCAAAATAAAGTCGTTTTAAGGGTCATTTCAGTGTGAAGAGCCTTTTCTTTTTATCTTTCTTTATTTTTTCTTTATCTTTTTTTTTTCCCCCTTCCTTTGAGAAAGATGTGAGCACACCATCTATGATATACTGAGATACAGAACCTTGTACACCTAAACGGGCAGGGCAGTGATTTAACCCGGACGAAAAAATAACACTTAGCAACCATATGGCATAAGCTCCTTTCAACGAGTTGGATGTCATAAACACAAGACACAATGGCATGGATCCACTAATTGGACCCTAACTTAAAGGGAACTGGATTAGCCGGTGACTGGATCATGACGGATATCACCGGTGACCTGATGTGGCAGGATTTGATTATGCCACTTGCAGTTACTAAAGATGAGGCCCAGACAGCACATTTGAAAGTTGTTGGGTCAAATACTTACTCGACCTCTGCATATGACCCAATTAAAATCCGTCACCTCATGTCACTAGAGATATCCTTGGTGATTAGGTCACCAGGGAATCTGCTTCCAATTATTATTATTCTTATTATTATTATTGTTTTCTTTTTCTTTTTTTATAAGAGTAACACATATAAACATACCAACATACTATTAGTGAAGCCATTGTAGGTAAATATACCAGGCAAGATTTGCCTTCCTCTTCCTTCAGTTTTGGAATGATATGTGAGCTTTTCTTGTATCTGTAACTCTTTTCTACGTATTTCTCTTTGTTACGAATGAAAGAAGATAAAATAAAACCCGGTTCTTTAACAAAAGGTAAAAAGAAGAAAAAAGAGGGAGAGAGAGAGAGAGAGGAAAGCAAGAGAGAGAAGAGCAGCTTCTTCTTTTCTTCTCCAATACCGAGGGCCTGAAAAGAGGAGAGCGGTCTGTCTGAAGGAATCGGGGAGTGTGTACGATTTTCTTCTCGACTCAAAGACAAGGAATAAAGCGATCCGATTGTGTTGTGGATCACTTGACTGTACCATCCGAATAGCCTCACTCCCTATTTATTCCATAAAGTTAGCTTTTGAACCCCCTTCCCTTTTCTCCCAATAACACAAAAATAAAACCCAATAATTCCCACTTGTAACTTCCCAGGAGGCTGCAATATAAATAAAATAGATTAACAATAATAATAAGAAGAAGAAGAATAAGAATAGCCCGTTCAACTGAGGTTGTGGTCATCTACATAGTGGAATGGAAAATAGTATTTAGGGTTTAGCATTTCATGTAGTCAGCCCTAATTAGGTGGCATGAGTCTTAAATGCTGATATAGAAAAGGTCGTGGATAAGATGGACAAGATGGACTAGAGAAAGCTCAATCGGAGGCGGAAATCATTAGGACGGTCAAAACATTAAACAAAGTGTATCTCACAAATCGGAACGAGTTATTCAACATATAATATATGATTTTGGATAGGAGAAGCTACTTTAGCCACCTAATCCTGCTATGCCAGGTTTCCCATGCTAGATTTACAAGATTCTATCAGATCGACGGTTGAAAGTCCATTTTAATTTCATTTTTACTATTTATATTAAGTTTTAGTTCGATCATAACTCTTAATCCTTTGAGCCTTAAGAGTTGTGCCCAACATGAAAAGGGCTTAGAAAAATTAGGAGAATAACATGGTTAGGGCAAATTAGACACTTTACTATTTTTGGCCGGAAACCATGAAGTCTAGTAGAAATCATGACCATCTAAAGAGTAAGTTTACTATTTATAGTAAGTCACATTTTTTTGGGAGTTTGAGTTGGAGTTTGATTTTAAATCTTCTTCCTAGGTTTGATATAACTATTTAAAGGATTGTAAATTCATTTTACCATTAATCAACTTATTTTTGAATTTAGTAGAATTTATTTCTATTTTCCCATTTTCCTTCATGGATTCAAGGAATCTATGGGAGGAGTCCAGAGAAGCTCCATGGATTCAGAGTAATTATCCCTTGAGAAGGATAGTGATTGACCTCATCATGTCCATCCCTACGTCAATTGGTATCAGGGTGAGGACTCCCCTCGGGACGATGAAAAATAATGACGTTATGGACCAAAATCCTGTAGACGGTGATCCAATGATTCATTATCTTCTGGAAAGAATAGAAACTTTCCATCGGTAGAGTTAGTTGACCAAGCAAGGGTTGTAGGAAGCACTCTACCTTCTTAGATACGCTTATTCTATCCTAAGCCCAAGGCGATACTCAGTCGCTCGTGGTTGCTGTACGACACAACCCCGATTTTCGTAGGACACTTCTGGAGGTGAATCATATGGCTACCCTGATGAGTCGAGCTCCAACGACAAGGACATCGATAGTGACTTTACTCGATGACCAGTCCATAGAGGTGATCAACTAGATCGTACTGAAAAAGACTA
Organism: Magnolia sinica; assembly: GCF_029962835.1. Taxonomy (NCBI): domain Eukaryota; kingdom Viridiplantae; phylum Streptophyta; class Magnoliopsida; order Magnoliales; family Magnoliaceae; genus Magnolia; species Magnolia sinica. Next base: position 55,100,485 of record NC_080591.1, on the reverse strand, counting down.
TCAAGGTAAGGCCGAACTTTTCAGTTTTAATGGCTTATTACATATAAGAGATTTTCTCAACTGGTTAGTCAAAGTAGAATGATATTTTGATTACATGAATGTATCGGGACATAAAAAGGTAAAATTAATAGCATTCAAATTAAAATCTGGTACTTTTACTTAGTGGGAGCAATTACAACTCTCGCGTGCCCAACTAACAAGGCCCCATCCGATCATGGCCACAGATGAGACTCCTTTTTCGATCACAGTTCCTCCCTAGTGATTACGAGTAGGTATTATTTCGGCAATACCAAAACTGCCGATTGGGGAATTGAACTCTCACAGATTATACTGAAGAGTTCTAGCAGTTGGCAATATAGAATGAACAGTGAAAAAATGAATCGTAGAAGATAGCACGATTGACATGCAGGTTACGATCGACGATTTAGGATAGGTTTAGATACACCTAGTCGGGACCGTGGATGAAGTGATTCAGTTGGCATGTAGGGCAGAAACAAAGTTTGCAAGAGTCCCTACTCGACCTTATCTTTCGACTCGGCTCCCATGATGAGTCCCACGTAGGATTCAGTGCTGGCAAGAGGAAATGAACCAATAGGGAGGGCTGTTCTCCCTTTTCTCACCTCCCAAGCTTGGCTCTCAGCCTGCTCCTGCCAGGGCCCGTGTTTGGAAGAACCTGGGGTTTGCCCCTCCTCAGTGTGCTAGCGACAGAGTGGAATGGGTCAGCTGGTCTAGGCCTGCCAGGGATTGGGTGAAAATTAATGTAGATGGCTCCTCCTTAGGTAATCCTAGCCAAGCAAGTGGGGGCGGGATTGCTAGAAGTCACTTGGGGGAGTTCCTGTTTGCCTTTGTGGCATGCTACGGGTCTACCTCCAACAATAAGGCTAGCTAAGATGAGGGCTGTTCATGATGGCCTTACTCTTGCTTTGAGTAAGGGGCATAGCGGCATTGAGATTGAGTCAGATTCCAAATTCATGGTGGAGACAATCCAGGGGAAGACGTCTTGCTCGTGGCATTGGAGGCACTGGGTGTCTAGGATTAAATCCGTTATGAAATGCAACTCTGTTTTGATCAAGCTCATCCTGAGAGAGGGGAATGGGCCGGCAGATGGGTTGGCCCGCATGGGCAATGGCAGCCAGTCCTCGCAGGTTTTTGACCAGGCGTACGATCTCCCTGTGCCAATTAGATGCTTGGTGTTCCTTGATAGGGTTAGCCTGGGGTCCACTTGGATTGTGCGGATGTCTCCTTTTTAAGTTTTTTGTCTCCTATGTATAGGGTAGTATAGTTTTTGGTCGTATTCTTGTTGGGGCGCCGAGTTGGTTTTTTAGTGGCTTTGGCGTTGCGAGGTTTCCCTCTGGTTTTTTTTAGGTTGTTCTCGTTGTGTCGATATGATAGGTGGGCTCTTTGCATTTCGGGTTGGGCCCGCCTGAATGCTTGTTCTTCTCTCTTTTTAATAATGAATACAGGATAGTTTTAGTAAAAATATAAAATTAAAAAAAAAAAACAGTAGGAGGACGTCATCCTGTAACCGCAAACTGTGACAAGGGGAGCGGTTCATCTATGCCTCAATGTGTGGCACTCACTATTGCGGGTCTGAGTAGGATTCCAAATCCTTATGATCAGTTAAGGTCAAACACTTTTTACCATTATGGCCAACTAGGCCACTTATCAAACACCTACCCTCAACGCCCCTTAACTCACTTTACCATTAATGAAGGGGGCATTAAAGGTGATGCAATGGAAGAAGACCCTGAATTTGATGAAGATGAACAAGCCACTGAGGAATGAGCTAGTGATGAAGAATAACGGTTGGCCGAGGATCATGGCGAATCCTCAGTCATAAGGTGATTATTGTAAACTCCACAAAAGGAGTTGCATCCACAGCGTCACAATATATTTTGTATATGGTGTAACGTCAATGGAAAGGTCTGTGATGTAATCATAAATATTTGCAATAACGAGAATATCGTATCGAAAGTGATGATGGACAAGTTGTGGCTACCTATGACAAAACATCATTCCCCTTACTAGATCGGGTGGATAAAAAATATAAACAAGACCAAGGTAACCGAACAATGCTATGTCTTGTTTTCAATTGGTAAAAATTATATGGATCAAGTACTTTGTGACATGGTCAACATGGAAGTATATCATATGTTACTCAATCGACCATGGCAGTCGGACCATGATGCGATCTACCAAGGACGAGACAATATTTACGTCTTTGTCAAGGATGGTTGAAAGATGGTCATTACCTCTATGGTGCCAAAGAACCACCTTGAAACTTCTTAAATAGATAAGAGTTCCCTTCTGACCATTCAAGATTTTATGGAGGAATCTAAAGAAACCGGCGAGGTATATGAAATAGTGATAAAGGGCGACGAATCGGAGCCCTTAAACATTCCTCCATGTTTAAGGTCATTGCTAAACGAATTCGAAGAAATCTAGCCTAAAGAGTTACCCGATGTATTACCCCCATGTGGGATATCCAACATCATAGAGACCTTATCCTTGAGCCTAGCTTGCCCAACCACCCTCACTATCAAATGAATCCGAAAGAGTGAGATATTTCTGGGGCAAGTAAAAGGAATTGATCCATAATGGTCTTTTGAGAGAGAGTATGAGCTCATGTGTCATACCTGCATTATTAACGCCTAAGAAAGATGGGAGCTGACGCATGTTTGATAAGATTATCATCAAATATCGGTTCAGAATACTGTGGTTGGATAACATGCTTAATATGTTAGAAGGTGTCAAAGTGTTCTCTAAACTATATCTAAGGAGCGGGTACTATCAAATTCGTATCCGGCCTGTTGATGAGTAGAAAACGGCATTCAAGACCAATGAAGGGTTATATAAGAGGCTGGTCATGCCCATCGGTTTGTCGAATGCATTAAGCACTTTTATGCGTTTGAAGAATTAAGTGTTAAAGCCATTTAATAGCCGGTTTGTGGTAGTACATTTTGATAACATCCTGATATATAGCTATGATGAGATTAAGCATATAGAACATTTCAGGCAGGTGCTACAAGTCCTACAAGTTATAAAGTTGTACCTCAACTTGAAGAAGTGCATTTTTTAATGGACAGCCTTTTGTTCTTAGGATTTGTGGCGACGTCCATGGGCATCTGTGTAGACGATGAAAAGGTATAAATGATCAAGGAGTAGTCAATCCTGACGAACATTTATGAAGTAAAGAGTTTCCATGGGTTAGCAACCTTTTATCATCAATTCGTGTGGGATTTCAACACTAAAGTCTCACATATTATGGATTAGATAAAAAAGGCCCATTTCAGCAGACCGATGAGGCTAATAAGAGCTTTTCTGAAATCAAGTGTCGATTGTTCACATCACCGGTCTTAGTTCTTCCCAATTTTGATAAATTGTTTGAGGTTAAGTATAACACCTCATATGTCAAAATTAGAGAAGTCTTATCACATGAAGGTAGGTCGGTAGCCTTTTACAACAAGAAGCTTAACAAAGCCCGAAAAAAATGGTATATATATGAGCTTGAGTTATACATAGTTATTCAAACACTGCGACATTGGTGGCATTATCTGATTCAGAGAGAGTTTGTTCTTTATATTGATCATCAAGCCTTAAAGTTTATTAATAGTCAGGCTAACATGAATCATATGCATGCTAGATGGGTTGCGTTTTTGTAAGAATTCACATTTGCTTTAAAGCACAAGTCAGGGCAACAATATAAGATAATTGATATACTTAGTCATCGTGCATCACTACTTGTTACAATGAGCAATGAGGTGGTCAGCTTCTACTGTCTCAAGAAGTTGTATGCCGAGGATAATGACTTTAAAGATTCATAAATGAGGTGCTAAGAAGGTTATCCTAGTGACCTACATATGCAAGACAGTTTCCTCTTAAAAGAAAATAAAATGAGCATCCGCCAAAGTTCTTTAAAAGAGTAGATTATTTAAGAGATACATGGAGATAGCCTTGGTGGACACTTTAGGTGAAACAAGATGCGAGCTCTTGTGGATGAGCAGTATTACTGGACGTAATTGGTACGTGATGTTGGTAAAGCAGTGCAATGCTATTATGTTTGTTAGACCTCCAATGGATAGTATCAGAATACGGGCTTCTACACCTCATTACATGTGCCTGATGGCCCTTGGGAAGACTTATCTTTTGACTTCATGCTTGGTCTCCCACGAACACAGTGCGGCATGAATTCGGTGTACGTGATGGTAGATCATTTCTCAAAGATGATGCGATTTATCTCATGTAAGAAAATTTATGATGTAACACACGTGGCGAATTTATTCTTGAGAAAGATTGTGTAGGTACACGGGATTCCCAAGACCATTACTTCTTAACATAACTCGAAGTTCATTAGTCGCTTCTGGTGGACTTTGTAGAATCGGTTTAGTACACAACTTCAATTCAGCAGTGCCTACCACCCACATACCGATGGACAGATTAAAGTTGTGAATTACACATTGGGAAACCTCATTTGATGTATTTCAAGAGATAAACCGAAGTAGTGAGATTAGGCCTTGTCTCAAACGGAATTTACATTCAACAATATGGTAAACTGCTCGATAGAGAAATCCTCATTTCAAGTTGTTTATGGTTGAGTGCCTTGCCATATACTAGACTTAGTCTTTGGGGACACATTCATGGCTAAGATGGACAAAAGAAGGCCTAATCGGAGGTAGGAGTGATCAAGACTGTTAAAGCCCTAAAGCAGGCATACCTTGTAAACTGAAATGAATTATTCGACGAACAATATATGATTTTAGGGTAGGCGAAGCTACTTTAGCCACCCAACCTCTCTATACCGAGTTGCCCATGTCGTATTTGCGAGATTCTATCAGATCGATAGTCAAAAGTTCATTTTAATTTATTTTTTACTATTTATAATAATTTTTAGTTCGATCATAAATCTTGATCCTTTGACCTTTTTTTTTTGGACAAAATGGTTTTTTTTTTAAAGAATTTTTTTTGAAAAGTAGAGAATTACAAATTTTCAGGTGAGGTCCAACAAAAAGGGCAGGCCACACCTATCATATGAAAACCACAGATTAAAAGCAGACACCTACAGACCGAGGTGCCAGGGGCCGAGCTTCGTAAAACTTCTTTTCCTGACCGCCCCCAGCCCCACTATATCTAGGAACAAGAGGCCCCTAACCTCCTGAGGAAGGTCGTGAATGTTGGAAAACAGTGACGAACCCTGATTGGTGCTTCCCATCTTAGCCATACCATCTGCCAGCCCGTTGCCTTCTCTATAAACATGAGTGAACAAAACCTGGCACTGCCTAGCAAGATTCTGAATTCTTTCGATCGAATACCTCCACTTCTACCTAGCTTGAGATGAGCCCGAAAGGAGGTGCACCACCAATCGGGAGTCAGATTCTTTTGATCCTTTGACCTTTAGGAGTCATTCACAACATGAAAAGGGCTTAGAAAAATTAGGAGAATAATATGGCTAGGCCAAATTAGACACTTAGGCCCTGTTTGTTAACGCTGAATTTTTGCACTTAACGCGGAATGGGGAAAATAGTCCGTGTTTAGTGGTGTTTGTTAATGCATCGTTAACACGGAAGAAGGAAAGCGCTGAGAGGTTTTTACTGAATTCTTTCCGTGATAGGAGTCTGGCTTAATGGTGAACGCGGAATGTGCTTAGTGAATTTTTCATTAAACAAAAATTTCTACCTCCAAAATTACCCCTTTCTAAGTTACTACGGAAATTTTTTCTCTTTAAATTGTTTGTGCAATACAAAATTAACTTTTAACCTATGAAACTTCATTATGCCCCACCATAATGCATGTGTTTCATCCATTCCATTCATCCATTTTTAAAGATCATTTTAGGGCTTGGTACCAAAAATGAGAGGAATATAAAACTCCGGTGTACCATACCACAAGAAAACAATAGTGATTGGATATCCACCATTAAAATTCTCTTAAGGCCTAATGTACTCTTTATTTGACATCCAATCTGTTGATTAGGTCATATAGACCTAGATGAATGGAAAAAACAAAGATCAGCTTGATCCAAAATTTTTATGGCCCCCAAAAAGTTTTTAATGGTCGACGTTCATTCAAGACTATTTTCCTATAATGTGGTCCACTTGAGATTGGGATATACATCATTTTTGGTCTCATACCATAAAATGATCTATAAACATAAATGAGCGGCATGGATTAAACACACATAATGGTGGAGCTCACATAGCACTGACCATCAGCCATCGGCTGGTGGCAGGGGAGTAGCCAATCTGTTTCTGCGGATGCGGATTAGATACTGACAGGTTGAGTAGCGAGACTTGCCACTGAAGTTACGTCACCAAGTTATGTGGGCCCCATCATGATGTATGCTTTATATCCACACCGTCCATCCATTTGGAAATATAATTTTAAGTAAAGATCTAAAGAATGAGTCAAATCCAAACCTCCAGTGGACCTCACCACAGAAAACAGTGGGGAGAGTGACACCCACCATTAAAAACTTAAATAGGCCACAAAAGTTTTTGATCAAGCTGATATTTGTTTTTCCCTTCTTCATGTCCGTGTTAACTTGTGAACAGGTTGGATTTAGATTTCAAATAAAAATAATGGTGAGCCTTAGGAAGGTTTCAACGGTAGGCATCAATCTCACCACTAGGTCAACTATATATTTGGATCTGCCTAAAATTAAATCTCCAAATAGATAGGCATTGTACACAAAGCACATACATCATAGTGGGCCCATAGAACTTGATGACGTCACTTCGGTAGTCAAATTCAACCTGTAAGTAGCTAATCCATGTCCAAGGAGGATGTGGATTGGTTGGTGTACCTCACACCAGCTATATAACCACTGTATTGACGCCAACAAGTTTTATGGGTCCCATCATGAGGTATGTGTTATATCCAAACCATCCATCCATTTGGCAAGCTTATATTAAAGCTTGGGACGAAAAATAAGTTGCAAAAAGCGACGGGGGATTGAACGTCTACAATTGAAACCCTTTCTGGGGTCATAGAAGTTTTAGATCAATATGATTAATTTTTTTTTCGTTTTGGATAGCATATAAATATAAGGTGAGCTTATTTGAAGGTTTTGTTGCTACTGGTGTTCAATCCTATAAAATCTTCCCGCTAAGAGGAATTGAGGCCTTATGATGATTTTTAGTTTTTTATAAAGTATTTTAGTTTATTTAAATTAAATATAATGGTTTTATTTTCATTTCATAAAAATATAATTTCTTTATAATGTAAAACATTTCCAAATGAGAGATAGGGACAAATGTGTCAAATTAACATATTTCAGACATTTAAGATGTTTGTTAACAAACAGTCTGTTTAAGATTCAGTACTTAATTTTTAGACTTTAGCCATAATTATCAAACAAGTTTTTTTTACTTCAGAATTTAGATTTAAGCTTTAGATTTCAGATTCAGGCTTCAGATTTCAGATTTAGTCTTTAGACTTCAGATTTAACAAACGGGGCCTTACTAATTTTGGCCAAAAACTATGAAGTCTAGTAGAAATCATGACCATCTATATATAGTCACGTTTTTTAAGGAGTTTGAGTTGGAGTTTGATTCCGAAACTTCTTCCTAAGTTTGATATACTATTTAAAGGATTGTAAATACATTTTATATCAATCAACTTATTTTCGAATTTATTAGAATTTATTTCTATTTTCTTATTTTTCCTTGTGAATTCGAAGAATCTTTGTAAGAGTCTAATTTGAGGAATCTTTGTAAGAGTCTAGAGCAGCCATGTAGATTTGGATTAATTATCCCCCAACAAAGATGATGATGGACCTCATCACGTGTATCCTTGTGTCAAATTCGTAGATGATGATGACAACAGACGACAATTGTGGGCTTTGATAGGGCCACGGTGCCACAGTATAGTACACTAGTGAGCTTTCAACCCTGGGTTGCATCTTAAAAATGATTTAAACGGTTCATGTTTGTGTTGCCGCCATCTAGAAGCTATGGTATTATAATTATGCTTTACTGATTATCTGGAATTTTGAATATGAGCCATTAAATATTTATTTTCATACATAATCACTCATTTAATAAATGCGTCTTGTGATGGCACTGGTGGCATAAAGTCCACAACATGAACAGCTCATATCATCATTTAAGATAGAATCTCGGGTTAGAAACATGCCATCGTTCCCTATCAAAACCTTAAGATGATATAGAGTACACCTTACCCTACCCTTCATACGGTTTGGAGGAGATGTCTCTCATTTTCGAACTGCATGACGTTGCTCCTACTCACCAAGGAAATAATCATGCCAGTGGGATGATCTATCAGTCTAAGAATAGGCCCCTTCTTGGCAGCCATTGATTTTAAAATTGGAGTTGGATTAGTTAGGATTGCTTGATCAGGTAGATTCTTTGAAACATAGACAATCTATGATGGGGGACCACAGAATGGACGGTTCAAATTGTTGATTGCACCTATTTTCGCCATAAACACACTCCACCTTCTGGGACTGGAACCACTCATTTGGTGAGCCCCAGCAATACAAAAGATCTACCAATTTTGTTACCATTCCCTAGAGTTAAAAGGACTTTTGGCCTTTTACTTCTAATCATTGATTTGCAAGCTACTGCAGGACTCAATGGATCATCTAATCGGTATAATTTTCTCAACATGGGCCATCCATAGTAGGGTTTACAATATGAACGGTTCTGATTGTGAATTGTGGGTCCCGCCCCAATGGCCAACCAAGGACTAGCAGTCCCACGGAGTCTATAAAAACATTAAGGTTGGTTATTTTTGTTAGGGTCCATGTTCGCGACTGGTCTTCCATAGCGTGCCTTTGCATAGAAAGGAGAGCTCACCACGACCGGCACCACCACCACCATTGCTATCTTGGTCATATAAAAGAAAGATTAAAAATTAAAAAAGGCCTACTAAATACCACTTACACACCATACGAGAGATTTCCCCTTCATTTCTCAATCATCTTCGACTTTACTAAGTTATATATGTAATTTCATGTCATGAGTCCCCACAGACCAATTAAGCTGCACTCTCAGCTCTCTCCTTCACAGTCTCCCCAGGTGTGACTTAAAAATAAAAAATAAAAAAATAAAAATAAAAAAATAAAAAATGATTTATATATGTATGTATGTGGATACCATCCACTCCATCCATACGAAACACACACACGCACACATGAAAATTGCTCACTTGTACCAATACATTCATGTGGTTTGCTTGGGATGGGCTCCACCTTAATGTGTTGCTCATATCTTGATCCGATCAGATGCATCCCATGTTGCACTTTTTTGTTTTTTTCCCTGGCGTACTTGTCCTCTGCATGATAGGGATCATTACAAAGATCTTTAAGAAAAATAAATAAATTAGGGTGGTCCACTTGACCAGTGGGCCACATTGAACATTAGGTGAGATCATTGATCACCATAGTTGATTTCAACTATGTGACCCACATTCTTAGTGGACTGTCCTGATTTCCTCACTGGGTGATCTTCATGATAGGTCCATTTTTTCGCATGAATCATGGAAAAAAAATATATGCTGCATGCTATTCTTGGCATTCTGGGGCGGCATATGATCATCCATCTTTTTTTCTTTCTTTTTTTTTTTTTAATGCGCGGGGAGCAAAGGTTTTTTTTTTTTTTGTTAATTTTTTATATTTAAATCATGCGGCGCAGAACCCACTGGGAATGTTGCATGAGGACCCCAAGGAGGAACAATATCATATCATGACATGACCTTGGGCTTGTCATGCATGGGAATGTTTCCAATCTTATCATCTCTGATTTTCCTTTTGTGTGCGTGTACCCTCTCTGAACACTATTTCTATCATTGTATAACAAACTCCCCATCTCAAATCAATGTATGTTATTTTATTACTGGGCCAGACTTTGTATGGTTCAGAACCATTTTTATTTTATTTTTATTTTTTATTTTTTATTTTAAGGTGTGGTGTTTCATCCAGTTTACATATGGCATCCATGTAGGGCAATCTTGGCTGTCCAAATCATCTTCCTGATGAATGTATGCAGGCCGTGGCTCTTCCATTTGATTGATTTCACTCGTGAATTAGACTGATGAATATTTCACTTTTAGCCAAACATTGGATGGTCTCCAAGTTGATGGTTTGGATTGTTCAATTAGTATGATGGAGGTGATTTGCTAGATCGGAAATAGCCCTGCAGTTTGGATGGTCTGGATTAATGTAAAGTTACAACGTGTACCGTTGATGAGGCAAAACAACTTGAAACATGGTAGACCTTAATTCACGTTTTGGGTTGGCCACAGCTGAAAACTTATGCTTTGACCATCCAGAAGTAGGGGACTGATCAGACCGTTGGGGACATCCAATCTATGTGAATTTAGTCAATACATGACCCAATAGATGGCTTGCATGGGCCATTGATAGAATGATCTTGATCAAAGACTGCATTTTACCAACTCGATGATTGATCTGGTTTTTATACCGTGTCCAAATTTTGTAGTTTATACCAAGCGCCGTCCATTTGTACTTTTTTTCTTCTTTACACGCGCACACACCCTCGGACACTCACGCCGTAGTGGAATTTCACCACCTATGGATACTCGAACCCTCGACTGGGTGTTGAAACTCCCCAGAGTCTACCACCGAGGCAAGAGGAAGGATCCCCACACACTCACGCCATCCATTTGTACTTTGATATTAGACATCATAGTTACATCCTAGCCATCCTTTGCTGTGGACCAACCCGTCTGTATTCAGTAAACTTGATTCTATCAATTCGAGTGTGTGGGTTTCGCGAACTAGAGTGGACACCCTTTTTCTTTTTTTTCTTTTTTTAAATTTAAACTGGAACTTCATTGACGTGAGAAAATGCACAAAGCAATGTTATACGGGTGGGAAGCTGGGCCCATGGCCTACCCCACCTATCATATCCTACACTATGAAGGACTAAATACATTTCGCATCGAACCTATACCAGCTTTATCCATTAGGAAGAAGAAGCGGCCCTAGCTAGGGAAAGGCAGGGACGTCGATGAAAAACCTGTTAGACTGGCCCTTGCTGCCCTCATTAGCTAAATCATCTGCCGTCCCATTCGCTTCTCTAGGGATATGGGAGACACGAAAGGAGCCCCTCGAGATAAGGATCTTGATCCTTTCAATCCAATACTTCAATTTCCAAGCTCAGGATGACTTCCCCAAAATACAATCCACTACCCACCTAGAGTCAGATTCAATGAGAACATTCCCCACACCACGCGATAAACAGAACTTCATACCATCATAAATAGCCTGCAACTTGGCCCCGTTATTGGATAAGTTCCCATAACCACTGACGAAGGCAAAAATCAGATTACCATTGTGGTCACTACAGATGCCCCCACCACCAGCGAGCCTAGGGTTGGATTGGGTTGAGCTGTCAACGTTTAACTTACAGGTACCCTCTCTTGGCCTGATCCATTTTACAATACAGAAACTTTGGGGGTGACGGCCCTAACGGATCTAACGGTGGGTAGCAGGAAGGGAAGAGGCTTCCGATTGATGGAGGGAAGACTGAATGAGGGGGAAACACAATTCCATCCACCATTTGAACCTGATGAACACTATTTACAATGCATTTATAGTTCAAATGTGATGTGGTCCTAAAGGCACTGAACGGTCTATATACTCCAGGCTTTGAGGTGGGGCCTAGCCACAGCTGGTGCTTGATGTAGAGCAGGTCACAGATACTTTCATGGTAAAGATGGACTAGAGAATGCCTGATTGAAGATGGAAACGATCCAGACCGTCAGAACCTTAAAACAGCCGTATTTTGCAAATTGAGATAAGTTTTTTGACATATTATATATGGTTTTACGGTAGAAGAAGCTACTTAAGCTAACCAACCCTACTATGATAGGTTACCCATGCCTGATTTTTGAGATTCCATCATATCGATGGTTAAAAGTTTAATTTATTTTCATTTTTACTATAAATAATAAGTTTTAGTTTGAATATAACTTTTGATCATTTGAGCCGTAGAATTCATGCCTAACATGAAAAGGGCTTGGAAAAATTAGGAGAATAATGTGGTTGGGCCAAATTGGACACTTGCTATTTTTAGCCAAAAACCATGAAGTCTAGTGCGAATGGAGACCATCTAGAAATAGTAAGTTTACTATAAACACATTTTTAGGGTGTTTGAGTTTAAAATTCCATCCCAGGTTAGAGCCAATTATTTAAAGGATTATAATTTTTTCTTTTTTCTTTTCTTTTTTTCTTTTTTTTAAAAAAAAAAAATTTATATATCATCAATCAATTTATTTTAAATTTATTTGAAATCATTTCTACTTTTATCCCTCCTAGAATTGAGGAAGCTCTATGAGTTTGGAGAGCTTCACGGATTTGGAGTAGATATCCCGGGAAGATGGTGATCGACCTCCTCACATCCCTCCTGCATCAGTGCTTGATGTAGTCCTCCAGGTCAAAAAAACGTGGACCCTTCATGCGATGCATAAAAAATCTTAGCGTTTGGATGGTTTGATCACAACCGTAACGAAAATCAACGGAGGAGAATAATTTTGCCACTTGTATCAAAATGGTTCGGAAAATTCAGTCATTTATTTTCAAAAAGCACACATTGGTGTGCATATGAGTGCATTAATCAGTAAATGGAGATGTTTCAAAAATGCTAAGTGTCCCTTTTCCAAATGAGTCTTATTCTCAGTCAAAAAAGCTCATCTGTCCACTGGTCTAAAAGACACACAAGGACACCAAATAATTTGAAAGGCTAAAGTATACTGCAATGCAAGGAAAGGAGAGCTTGAATGAAGAAAATACAGTTACAATGCAAAAATCCTTCTGCCTCTTTCTCAGCTCTAACGGTTGCTTACTGTTTGGGAGTTTGGGCGCCATGGAATGCGTGTTAAAGTGAAAATTCCATGGCTTTTTCTTCATATGAGGTGTCACTCCATATGCTGCCGGAGCAGGGCTATCCATAGCCATGCAAACACAACCGCCATACATGTGGCATGCATGAATCACATTTCAAATAGTCAGACGCGCCAGCCGCGTTGGTGGGGCATATAGCATTGAAATCAGATCTGCAAGATAATCCCAACATCTAACTATCATACACTAGATTGTTTTCACTTTAACCATCCATTTCATAGCAACTAATCAGTCAACAACAACACCATGAAAGCTTTCTTAAAAAAAAAAAAAAACTCCATGGCTTTTTCTTCATATGAGGGTCATGAATGATGTTGAGTCTGATTGGTGGGACCTGTAACGAAATACCCATGAAAGGCTCACCGAAGGCTAGGATCACTTAGATGGTGGGACCCAATATGCTAATCAAGGGCGTGGGCTACTTTTCACAATATCACAATCACGTCCTCCACGTTCAAACGCAATGACCAATGCATGATTCATAAAAAATAAAAAATAAAAAAAATCCAAACTTTAGAATATTTTGATCATAAGTTGTCTGAAGATCAATAGTAGAGTTTAACTTAACTCGAATGTTCTCTGCAATGACCCATCTACAACGGTTCCCACGGTCTTAAAAGTTCATATTCAAGTTGCATGTATGGCCGTGCATCGAAACCATCCATTCACATGTGTACAGATCATCATGCTCCACCAACTTATGAAGCAACGGTCCCTTTTGGTTGGCCATGAAGCTTTTCATTTCATGGGCAACTTTGCATTAGATCCAAATGACAAGCCTCATCTCTTTTAAAGTAAAGCACTGATGAAAAGCAACATTAAAAGTAAAATATGGCATTATCTGCTCAAAAGCGGCCCTCATTTAATGCTAGCTTCAATAAGCATCTTTGGGTTTTATTGCGTGGCCATGTGAGCAAAAGCATTATCTTTGGTTACAACATCAGAGGCGAATTCTCTACAAGTGTTTGGTTGTCCACCTTTAAAGAAAAAGTCTCTTGCTTTGAAATGACAGCCTTGTTAATGTAAAGGTGATGGAATTACGTACGACACTCTACTTTCCCTAAAAGCTTGTAATTCTTTTTTCATAAGCAAGGCCCATGCTTCTTAAGCGCGTCCCCTCTCAATTCCTTAATTGGTGGTGACTCATCCACCGTAGGATTGCGCTAACTGATAGCTATGTGGCACAAAGGTTCGTCAGATCCACCCTGTCCATCAGGTGCAAAGTCACGTTTTGACCATGGATCTCAAAAATAATCTGAATCCAACACTTAGGTGGACCACAAACCATAGGGAGATGTGTAAAATCACACATAAAACTCTAAAATCTGGCCAACATGAGTCTTAGAATGTCCTGGATTTTGGGAATCCATTCATTCTGGTGTACTGCATCAGATGAGTGGATTGGATGTCATATATGCACGAAGTTAGACCCTATACTTAATTTGGACGATTTTAATGGTGGTACTTCTCATATCAACTGTTTCCCATGTGTGTAGCCCACCTCAGTGTTAAATCAGCATGGGTTTTGAGCCGCAGTGTAAATATAGGTTGTACACGTGATGGACGGAGTGGATCTCATCCATTTGAATTTGTTACGTCCAAGCCACCCAGCGAAAGTAATCACCGAGTATCCATACATGTAAGTCCTTTCATCCACCATGGTGGCATATATCCACGTCAATCCACACCGTGTAAATCGTGGGCGCGCCCAAAAATCGCATTTATAGAACCTCGATAAGCATCCGATACCGTCACTCAAATTTGGGTAGCAATAATTCGTCTGATGTCCACTAAATGGATGGCTAAGGTTTATCCATACAAAATGGGGGCCATTATTTGGATGGCCTGGATGGACCCATGTCTAGGTGGATGAGTCACCACTGCTTAATAAATGGTTCCAAACCCACGTAGTTTGCCCTTGTTTGTATTAAAAGAAGCCAAAGTGATGAGAATGTATGGGTATTGTTTTTGCATTTGCAGTCATATATCATTGAAATGGGAATAAAAGGGACCTTGTACTATTTGTACGGATGTGAGTCAATTGGGTGACTGCTCCTAGTTGGAATGTGGCCCTTGTTACTGTAGAGATTGGCACGTACAAAGCAACTACACGTGTATATATATTGTACAAACCCTAAGTTTGATTGCTGATGGCCCACCATACGAGTTGGGAAAAAATGGATTTGAAGAAGGTATTCATTGACTTGCTTTTTGTGTATGTGGCAAAGGTGTTAAGAGGTAGGAAAAGATCGGCTGGTAGGTCTTGGATTTGGATGGGCCATGTCCAAAAAAATGGCGAACATGAGAGAGCATTAACCTTGGACTGCTGGATTTATTTTAGAAAAGACTGGACCTTTAACTTTAATTTGGTTATAGCCATTGATGTAATCCAAAGGGGTTAAAATGCTTATCAAAAGAAAAATGAGGACCCGTCAATTCAGTCACTCTAAGCCCTTGATTCAAGGTATGTATTTCGTATTTGATCCATGAGGATGGTGTGGCCCATTTATGGGGCTGCAAATCAGACATTGAGATGTACCACAAAGCATGAGAAAGAAAAGCAGAAAGAGATGCGTTAACATGGGCACGTGGTCAATCAGAGAGGACGGTCGAGAAGACCCAAATATTACGAATGTCTGGGGTGTCCCTGACTGGTGAAAAACCAAGTTCTACGCTGTCATTTTTTATATAGGATTATGCCAATATAAAAAATTGTTGAATAGAAATAATAAATATTACTGAATCAAACTAAGATCTCAATCGTAATAGTATTTAGAAATTGATTCAAGCCTAGTTCAAAGGACAACCTTACACCAAAAATAAATATTTATGGTAGGGTAACCTGATTTCTTAAACTTTGTAAGGATAAAGATCACAAACCAAAATAAGAGGTAAATAAAGTAAGTTATCTATTACAATCATTCACCACATGTACATGAAAAAAATGATTACAAACATTCAACACACATTCATCATATACATCATCATCCACCTCAAACACCAAGATATATAGTGGTTCAGTGTGTACACAAACTGTTCACAAACAGCCACCCCTACTCTACTTCTAACAATTACAATCCACGTGATATTGGCATTCACTATAAAACAAAGTTTTCTTGGGTTCGCCTTGAAACCTATATAATTGTGCTTTCAAATGGATTATCACAATTACAAACCATACACACTGAGATTTTCTGGTTATCTCAGTCAAAACCACAATAGAGATTTTCCTGAATATCTCAAATAAACCAAATAGCAAATAAGCAAAATACCTATCTTCTTCTTTAAAGACGTTGCTTGATGTAGCCCGTAGAATCGTTTTGCTTGATGTGTAGATGTTCAATGTCTAATAAATAGAATCAAGGATTCTAGGTTTTAAATAGATTTTAAATTATCTTAAACCTTGGACTACTTGTTTGAATTCCTTGGATCTCAAAAGGTAGAGTAAGAACTCCCTTTAAAATAAAATCAGATTCACAACAATAAGATCAAGGAATTACAAAAATAAATAAGTTAATAAAGAATTTTAAATTACCGGACTATATTTTGATAATGACGGGGACTTTTCTCTCAAGGTGGAAGCTTTTTGTGGCTTTTCTTTAATAATTTAGAATGAGAAAAGACCTCTATTTATAGGCTGAAAATCAGTTCTTTCGACTGGTCTAAAGTTCAACCAAATTTCAAATTTTCTAGTGCGATCGGATAAAATTGACTTACGACTGATCAAGTGGCCTGCTCGACTAGTTGACTATGACCCACAACCGGTCGTGAGACCCACAAAAATGTTGTTGGACTTTGAATCGAGTGGTTGATGACTGGTCGAGCCAGTGTCCACGACTGGTCGTGGCTCTACCAGAAAAACTCAAAATTTGAATTTGAAACTAGGACTGGTCAAACCAAAACCTGGAGTAGTCGAACATAGGCTAGGACTAGTCAAATTTAAAACTATTCAAAGTATAATAACTCGTAGATAATATGCATAAGAAATGGCCTAAACCTAGGGTCTTTCTAGGGTCATATATATCTGAAAGATTGGACATTGAACTCAAATCTTCACTAGCTTCAGATCTTCTATTTGAAGTAGATTTAGTAGCTTGATCTTGAAGTAGAGTTTAATCTTGAAGTAGACTTGATCTTCATGTCTTACACTTACCAACTTCATGTGGTCTTGCACTTTCTAACTTCATATGATCTTAAACTTTCCTACTTCACGTGATCTTAAAGGTGAACTTTCTATCATACTTGAACTTGAAAGTGAACTTTCTATCATATGAACAAGTCATAATTTGAATTATTTTTGCCTCATCAAAATTTGACAACAAAGGGTGTTATATACATCATAGTACTTACAATTTCCCCCTTTGTCAAATTCGTGACAAAACACATTCAAACAAATATACAAACTTCACACAATACACTTTCTCTTAATATGAGCACAACACATACTCCCCCTCAATCTACTCCCTCTCAATCTGAACTTGGAATTGTAACTTGGAATTGTGTAGAATACCTGTAGCAAATATACATATATCCAAACATCCACACAATCCAAACATTGGAAAAAAAAATGTGATCATAAACCTTAAATTTCTCTCCCTTTTTGTCACAACTTGATAAAGGAAGACAGAATCATAAAGAAATAAAGCACAATAAAAGTAATATGATTAAACATCCAAGATCAGAAATATAATTAAGAGTGAAATATAAGAGTAGCAAATAGAGAGTAACATAAAGAGAGTGTCATCCAACATTAAGTTATACAATCTCAAAGAAAATGAAAGTTAAAGTTATACAGATCCACAGTAGATAAAAATAGAAACTAATCAGAACCTGAAGAAGAATGAGGTGGAATGGACGGGTCGATCTGATGGAGTCCCCTGATAATGCGATGAAAATACTTACGCATGTACTTCATAGAAGATTTTTTACTCTCATTCAGATTGTCATGAGACATTTTCAACTCACCCACCTTCTCCTCTAGTGAGCGAAGACGCTCATCAAATTGAGACGGCTAAAAATCAGGGTCCGCCTCATCATCAGATTCCAACTCATCAAAAATATCATTCATCATAGTATCATCATGCAGAGTGTCTTCTTCTTCAACTTTAACATCCTCCTCATCGCGTTGGCCCGGTAAGAACTTCAACTTCATCTTGTTAATATTGGAATTATTGAAAGGAAGAACCCCTATTGGTGCGTCAGCAGATGGCATGACCACATTACAATGAAGAGCTAATGTAGTCATTAAATAAGCAAACAGTATATAACTATGGCCAGGATGGAGACGAAATTGAATGATAATGTTGCAAATCAATGAAGGAAGACAAATGGGTATGCCTGATACAACTGAATGAAGAATGCGAACCATAAACGATGTCAACTCAGCCTTGTTCCCAAAACGAGGATACACATTGGCAATGAAGATGTGATGGAGAACCCTGTATTTGGGTAACATTTGATTAGCACGGAGCGCATTACCTGGACTCCACTTCGATCAAAATGACATAATTTTGGGGTAATATGCGCCGCTTAGATTCAGACATTCTATCAGCAAGGGTTGTTATAAATATACCGCCATCATTAACATTGATGTCTAATAAACCCGATATGAGATGTTTATCAACTTTGAATGACCCTTCTCTAAAATTAAAAGAGAAAGTAAGATCATCAAGGGACGCTTCATCGATTAAAGCATATATCCCTTTTATCATGCCCCAAACTCGGAAAACGGGCTCACAAAATTTTCGATCGTCGAATCCGGCACCGACAGCCTACGTAGTGCCCCATCCTCAGCTCCCGGTATCATATGCCAGATTCCAATCCTGGGATCCTATAAGGAGGATTTTCAGTATGATTTTTTTTTTGTAATGGAGTATAACCACAGCATAACCAAGTCACAAAACAACATTACCACATATCTACTATATCAAAAACTTTAAGTACAATGCGGAAAGGGAAATGCAAGGTGATCAAAGGTTCAAAATAATCTGATGCGCGCTCCTGCCTCAGCGCTGCTGCGATCCAACGCCACCTGCACGCAACAGTTGTGTATAAGCTTACAAAAGCTTAGAGGATGGTGTAAGTGTGTGTAAAAGATAAGTACCAAGTATGCAGTATTAGAGTAATGCGGAAGAATGCTAGTAAGTCCATGAATACCATCAGCCGTACCAAGGCTATGCGATGCAAGACATGAATGCTATCGGCCATACTAAGGTCATGCGATGCGAGGCCTACGTAGACGAATGTTATATGCGAGATTCAATACAAGCATGTCAGTCCTCATCAAGTACATATATCAATACAGTTCCTCTCTGGGACATCACCGGGGTCCAGTACACTCCACACTAACTGTCGCCTCCCTAGCCACACAGCCCAGCGAGCGGAATAGACCACACTATCCGCCTGACCAGTAGTCTGACAATACCTATTCAGCTCGTCGATAACGGACTCATTTGCGAGCTAGTCAAACTCAGCCTAGCTTACAACCCCTCACTCGGGCAGATAAAGCCATACCCCCTTCCAACAGAACACGACATAGTGAGAGACGCAACCTACTTATATTCGGCACTCGGGTGCTCATGTATCCACTCGGTCTAGACATTGGAGCATCTCCTGGTACCAAAATGGTTCTGCGACTTTCACCCAAGGACATCCTAAGTGCCCACAGTGCTAGAATCAAGTATTTTCGGTATCCAATCCAGCCATCCACGATGTGCCTGTAGAGGCCACGACCCTAATGTCACTAGTGAGTATAATGATCATGTCACACATATGTGGGATGCATGAGTCACACCGTCCAGTCATGCAGCAATCCTGTGTGTATCGCGCGATCATGTGGGGCACTCCATCTCATAAGGAGTCCCGTAAATGTCTTAGCCTAACGGCTTATGCTATGATCAAACATTCCACATATCAAGCATACATATGATGTGTATGAGCATGAATCATGGAGTTATACTAAGCCTGTTATATGGTGATGAACTATCCTTCCAACGAAGATGGGCCTAGCCGGCATACACATAACAAGTATGGGCCTATCAATGGGCCCTAGGGAGAGTTACAATCCGGACATTTAAGCAACATTATTTTTACAATGTGGACGTCAAACCATCATTGCTCCCAAGGCACGGCCTGTCATAAATATCATTACATAAACCATGGTGAAATCACACATTGCAATGGGCCTTATGTACATCTCATTGGGCCTTGACCCATGGGCCTCAAATACATCACATGGGCCGCATCACATGGGCCTCATATATATCAAGGTGGGCCTCAACAATGGGCCTCATACACCACATCAAGGTGAGCCTCAACAACGGGCCTCATATATCACATCGGGCCTAATCAAATGGGCCAAATTAATGGCCTGAATCAAATAGGCTAAGTTGAATGAGCCAATTCAAATGGGCCAAACACAATTCATCTATTTCTAGAGATCAATATAGAGTATTTATATAAAAATGAATCATATCAAAAGATCAACCGGACCATATCATATCTAACAGTGGTGGTAATGATTTCCACAGTTAAATTCTAGTGGGCCCCATCACAGGGTTTATTTCCCATCCAGCCTATTCATAAGGTTACAAAGACTTGGATTTAGAGGAAAAATAAATAGCATATGGGTCCAAACTTGGTAGCCCAAGGGTTTTGATGGTGGATGTTCAAACCCACTATTTTTGGTAATGTGGTCTTCCTTATCCTAGATCTGTCTCATTTTTGCTCTCAAGCCTTAAAATTATCTTTCAAAATGATTGGACGGTTTGGATGCAACACATGCATCATGGTGGGTCCCATAGATGGACGGCGTGAATGAAACAAGTGGGAGTCCATAGAACTTGGTAATGCCATTACAGCAGCTATGAAGTTGGAGTGAGGTACACCAGCCGTCCCACTCCCCTATGTGGGGACGACGTGGGTCAGACACAACGTCAGTGTGTCCCACGTGGGGCCCGCCATGACATTTATCTTTCATCCAAACTATTGATAAGGTCACACAGACCCTGATAAAGAGGAAAAACAAATTTCATAAGGATCCAAAACTTCTGTGAAATCCAAAAGGATTTCAATGGCAGATGCTCAATCTTCACTGTTTCCTGCCGTGTGGGCCACCTGAGCTCCTATTATGGCTGATTTTTGAAGGGCCCACTGCCCTAAGGGGCCCCATCAAAATGCACGGTGTTGATGTTCCCACACATCATGGTGGGGCCCATGGCTGTGACCTGCCCGTTCGCCAACACAACATCGCAGGACGCTGCTGCCCGTCCTCTGTCAGCAGCAGCAGCGTCTGCTATTGTTTCATATATATATTTTTTTAAAGGGGTTTTCTTGTGGTTTTTCTTAGGTGAAGCCCGCATCAGGAGAATCCAACCCACTGGTTGGGTTCTATGGCTCATGATGGACCAAACGAGCCCAATATGCAGCATGTTTTGGTGTATCGAAACATCAATGTGGGTCCTAACAACCTTAAACGGTGGAAATCACTATTTTCTAAGCTATGGTCCGCCAGAATATCGGATTGACTTCATTTTTCGGCTCAACACCTAAAATGAGTTGGGAAATAGAATGGACGGTGTGGATTAAAGCTATACATCAAGGTGTGAGAGAGAGAGATAAAGAGAGAGAGAGAGAGAGGGTGGTTGTAAGAGAGGTGATGAGTGTGAGTGATGGATATGAGTTGATAGGTGTACTTGACATATATACGTGTGTAAGAGAGAGGGTGAGAGAGAGTTGACTTTGGCGTTGCTTTTGTACTTGACATGAGGTGATTAATTGATTGATTGAGTGATGAGACATGTTGTAGAGATTCTCTTGGGATTGCAAGCGTGCAGTGTTTCTTCAAAATAAATGCGGGCCCACATCTCCTGGCCAGGGTATCAGATCAGAGCGTAATATGCGGCGTCGGAACCACGGCGACGGCGCGGTCGTAATGGTACAAGTCTCGGATTGAGCCGACTCAGATCTATGTGATACGACTTAGGATCATGCACAAACGTCGATTATAGGTCACAAATTGCTGGAATTCGACGGGAAAGATCACGGGAGTCGTCGGAATAGTACGGACTAGGATACGGGCCTTACAGCTCTCCCCATCTAATAAAAATTTCATCTTCAAAATTTACATTTCCATCGCAACTAAACATAACTCAAAGGGAATATAAAACATAACATCATATATGATCAAAACACAATACAACATACAATCAAACATTGAAAAGGTGAGGATGACGCTCTCAAATCTCCGCCTCGCGCTCCCAAGACGCCTCATCCACAATATGATGGCCCCACTGCACCTTCACCAAGGGAATGACCTTTGTCCAGAGGACCTACTCCTTCTGATCGAGGATACGAACTGGCTGTTCAATGTAAGAAGTGTCCTCACGAACCTCCAACGGTTGACAATCAATAATAGGAACGATATCTGACCCACACTTCCTCAACATAAAGACATGGAAAATATTGTGAACGCTAGACAATTGAGATGGCAAGGCAAGCCGATAGGCCATGGCGCTAATGCGCCCAGTGATCTCGAAAGGTCCTATGAATCTCGGGGCAAGCTTGCCCTTCACTCCGAAACGAACCACACCCTTCATGGGTGAGACCTTGAGATACATATAGTCCCCAACAGTAAACTCTAAGGTATGATATCGATGATCAGCAAAACTGTGAGACCCGTATCCTAGCCCGTATCGTTCCATAGGCTTCCGTGATCCTCCCAGTCGAATTTCGGTGACCTGCGATCTGTTATCGATAGTTACACATGACCCTGCATTGCATCCTGTCGATTTGAGACGGCTTGGCCTGAGACTTGTATCATTGCGACCACGCCGTTGCTGCGGTTCTAACGCCGCGTCTTGCGCACCGATCTGATACCTAGGCCAGGAGATGTGGGCCGACGTTCAGTTCAAGGAAAATACCGCACATTACAAATAACAAGAGAATCTCTACATCATGTCCCATCAATCAACCAACCAACCAATCAATCAATCACCTCATGTCAAGTATAAGAGCAACCCCAAAGCGGACAATATCACAATGATGGGGCAGGTCGTTTCATTTTGTATCAGAGCTGAGGACGACTCTGTTCCAACGGTGGGAGATTGTGACGCCCCGGTCCCTACTCCAATGTGGGCGAGCGTGATGTGGGCAGGGTTGTGTGCCTGGGCTAGCTACCGCGCTGGGCGAGCTACTGTTACAGGCAACTATGGATGGAACTCTATCACATATCACTTGGATAATCGTTCGAAGTCCTGGCTATATGTGGATGCTCTCCCTTAACTGTTGTAACACATTTTAAAGCTGTGTGGGGGAGACCCTAAAGCGGACAATATCACAACGGTGGGGCAGGTTGCCTCATATCGCGATACATCTTCGTTGAGTCAGGGTGGATAGAGAACCGCGATCGATGTGCCTCGGTCATAATCTCTACGCCTCTGAAGCGAAGTCCACCATCATAACCAATCTGCCAATCTGACTGACTCTTAGATGATGCATCTGCTAGATAACTCTGCACTGACTCATTTGCCTGCTGAGCCTCGATCACCCTTGCGACAAGAGAGAGTTGAATCGACAGGCTCGATAACTGCACAATAGAAGACTGCAAGTCGATCTCGAAGTCAAATGTCGACACATTATCAAGCATCTTCCACTCCTGAATCATCATGTGCGCCACCAGGCCTCGTGGCTGACGGCTGAGGGCATCCACCACCACATTCGTCTTGCCCGGTTAGTACTGGAGATCAAAATCATAGTCCTTCAGGAGCTCCATCCAACCCCTCTGCCTCATGTTCAGCTCGGATTGAGAGAACAAATACTTTAAGCTCTTGTGGTCGGAGAAGAGCTCGAACCCTACCCCATAAAGACTGCCTCCACACCTTCAGTGCGAAGACAATTGTTGCCAACTCCAAATAATGCATGGGGTAGTTCAACTCATGGACCTTGAGCTAGCAAGACGCATAAGCCACCAGCTTCCCGTGCTGCATCAGGACAGCACCCAAGCCAACTCGCGAGGCATCAGTAATTACAACAAATCCATCACTCCTAGAGGGAAGAGTGAGGACAGGAGAGGACATGAGGCGGTCCTTCAGCTCCACAAATGCCTTCTCACAAGCGTCGCTCTAAACGAACTCGACACCCTTTCGGGTCAACCTAGTCAACGGGGCTACAATACGAGAGAATCACTCAATGAAACGTCAATAGTAGCCCGCCAAACTAAGAAAACTACGGATCTCGGATGCATTTGTGGGCTAGCCCCACTGATGCACGGCATCGATCTTCGAGGGGTCCACTGCGATGCCTTGCCTCGTCACTACATGACCGAGGAACTTCACCCCCTCCTACCAGAACTCACACTTCTTTAGCTTTGCGTAAAGCTGATGTGCACGGAAGGACTGAAAGGTAATCTCCAGATGTCGCTTATGCTCCTCACGGTTCCTCGAATATATCAGAATGTCGTCGATGAACACCATAACAAACTGGTCAAGATACGGACGGAAGACCTCGTTCATCAACTACATGAATACTGTGGGCACATTAGTCAGTCCGAAGGACATGATCTAGAACTCAAAATGACCATAGTGCGTCTTAAAGGCTGTCTTTGGGATATCCTCATCTCGGACCCGAACCTAATGATAACCAAACGCAAGTTTATCTTTGAAAAGAACTATGCCTCCTGCAGTTGATCAAACAAATCATCGATCCTCGGAAGTGAGTATTTGTTCTTGATCGTGACCTTGTTGAGCTCACGGTGGTCAATGCAAAGCCTCAACGAACCATCCTTCTTCTTCACAAAGAGTACTGACACTCCTCACAGCGAACTGCTTGGACGGATAAAGCCTAGATCGTGCAACTCGTCCAACTATTTCTGCAGTTCTCGCAACTCCAACAGTGTCATATGATACGGGGCATTTGAAACAGGTGTGGTACCGGGCACGAGACCAATCTGGAACTCAGTGTGCTGACGAGGTGGTAACCCCGGAATCTCTTAAAACATATCGCCAAAACCACAAACGACCGGCAGTTAGTCGATACTCGAAGCAACTGACTCCTCAACGGCACATGACAACAGGCAGGAAAGCTACACTCCTCTGGGCTCGGCAACAAACTGGAACTCTAGCACGCCGGATATATAGAACGTGACTGTCCTCGCAGAGCAGTCCAATATAGCGTGGTACTCGGCGAGCCAATCCATGCCCAAGATGACATCAAACTCAGACATCGATAATATGAACAGATCTGCTGGGAAAAAGGTATCCCCAATCAGAACGGGGCAAGACGAGTAAAATCGGTCTATTACTGTAGTCTTCCCCAAAGGCGTCAAAACCAACCAATCCTCACAGGCAGACTCCATCGGCAAACCGGTCGATCGGTAGAAATCATCGAATACAAAGGAATGCGATGCACCAGAATCAAACAATACACGTACAATGCATGTAGAAACAGGAAGAGTACCCTTGACGACCCCTCCTGATGATTGAGGGTCCTGTTGGGTGGCATAAAACCTGCCTTAGACCTGTTAGGGAGGTGCAGGTCCCCTCTGAGGTCTCTACTGCTGCTGTTGTCGCTGCGGTGGCCTGATCTGCTACCTTTGCTGCTGCGGGAGAGGTACAGGAGGCTAGTGCTGCAGTCGCTGCTGCTGCTGTGGGGGCTGTCGCGGAGGCTGATATGGTTCTCTCGGCTGCTGCTGCTATGGATGGGGACATTCATGCTTACGATGTCCTGTCTTACCTTACCCAAAGCAAGTACCTGAAAATGGTCCTAGAGGTGGTGCTGGGTGGGCCGTGGTTTGCTGCTATGGACAACGGTGCTGCTGATGGGAGCTACCGGAGGGCGCATTTCTCTTCTGATCCCCTCTTTGATCATGGGTCCTCTGCAAGCTGGCCCAATCTGCCTCGTAGATTTGAGCCCTCTCCACAATCTGCTCAAACGTCGAAAGCATGTGTCCGATCACATGCCTCCTGAGGGCAGGACGCAAGCCGTTCTCAAAACGGCAGGCCTTTCACCTCTCATCATCAACAAAGTATGTAGCGAACCTCGATAGCTCTATGAAACATGCCTAATACTAGGACACACATGTCTCCCTGGACCAGAGTCTCAAACTCCAATGCGCGCTGCTGTCGAACGTGCTCAGGAAAGAACTTCCGGTCAAACCGGTCTACAAAGTCCTCCTAAGTCCACTCAAAATTGGCCGCTATTGTTTAGGTAACTAATGCCAACTAGTGTTGAGCCTCGCTTTGGAGAAGAAATACGGCTAACGGGACCCGCTACTGGGTTGTACATCTCATAGTGTCAAAAATTTTCTCCAACTCAAAGCATCATATCTCTGTTGCAATAGGGTCTGGCACGCCCTGGAAGCGCAGGGGATCGTGCCGTCGAAAGTCTCTGAGAAGGGCGCTCGCATGCTCCTGCTCTGCCTGGGTTGACGTAAGAACAGGATGTCCGCCTTGCCCCTGAACGATAGCGGTCATCGTCTGCAGCATTTGCTAAAGTTGCTCTGCGGTCACGGGTGCTGATAGGGTTGCGCCAAGCTCACACGGGGGAGCAGGAGTCGCTCAGGTCACTCTCCTAGGCAGCACGTCCTACAGGAAGGAACAAGGGCTTATCGGCCTTGAGAGTTCTTGAAGGCATAAATGTTAAAGTCTATATCGGAAGATCGCTAACTTATTCGGACTCGGGACCTGTTCATTCTAAGTTCATAGTAGATATGTGATTTGATCCTCAGGTATTTCCAAGTTATGCTCTGATACCAACTTCTGTCATACCCTAAACTCGGAAAAAGGACTCACAAAATTCTTGATCGCCGAATCTGGCACCGACAGCCTCCGTAGTTTCCCATTCTCGGCACCCGGTATCATATGCCAAATTCCTATCCTGGGTTCCTACGTGGAGGATTTTCAATATGATTTTTTTTTGTAATAGAGCATAACCAAGTCACAAAACAACATCACCATATATCCACTATATCAAAAACTTTAAGCACAATGCAGAAAGGGAAATACAAGGTAATCAAAAGGCACAAAATAATCTGATGTGTGCTCCTGCCTTAGAGCTGCTGCCATCCAACGCCACCTGCACACAACAGTTGTGCATAAGTTTACAAAAGCTTAGAGGGTGGTGTAAGTGTGTGCACAAGACAAGTACCAAGTATGTAGTATCAGAGTAATACGAAAGAATGCTCGTAAGTCCATGAATACTATCAGTCATACCAAGGTTATGCGATGCAAGACATGAATGTTATCGGCTATAACAAGGCCATGCAATGCGAGGCCTACGTAGCTGAATGTCATATGTGAGATGCAATACAAGCATGTCAGTCCTCATCAAGTACATATATCAATACAGTTCCTCTCTGGTATATCACCGAGGTCTAGTACACTCCACATTGACTGTCGTCTCCCTAGCCGCACAACCCAGCGAGCGGAATAGACCACACTATCCACCTGACCAGTAATCTGCCAATACTTATCCGACTCGTCGATAACGGACTCATTTTTGAGTTGGTCAAACTCAGCCTAGTTACAACCCCATCACTTGGGCGGATAAGGCCACACCCCCTTCCAGCCAACCACGACACAGTGGGAGACGCAGCTTACTGGTATTCGGCACTCGGGTGCTCGTGTATTCACTTGGTTTAGACATTGGAGCATCTCCTAGTACTAAAAAGGTTTTGAGAATTTCACCCAAGGACATTATAAGTGCCCACAGTGCTAAAACCAAGTATTTTCGGTATCTAATCCGGCCATCCACGATGTACCTGTGGAGGCCAAGGCCCTAATGTTGCTAGGGCATATAATGATCATGTCATACATATACAGGATGCATGAGTCACACCATCTAGTCATGCATTAATCCTGTGCGTACCGCGCGATCATGTGGGGCACTCCATCTCATAAGGAGTCCCATAAATGTCTCAGCCCAATGACTTATGCTATGATCAAACATTTCTCATATCAAGCATACATATGATGCGTATGGGCATGAATCATAGAGTTATACTAAGCCTGTTATATGGTGATGAACTATCCTTCCAACGAAGATAGGCCTAGACAGCCTACACATAACAAGTATGGGCCTATCAATGGGCCCTAGGGAGAGTTACAATATGAACATTTAACCAACCTTGATTCTTATAATGTGGACGTCAAACCATCATTGCTCCCAAGGCACGGCCTGTCATAAATATCATTACATAAACCATGGTGGAATCACACATTACAATGGGCCTTATATACATCCCAATGGGCCTCGACCCATAGGCCTCAAATACATCACATGGCCACATCACATGGGCCTCATATATATCAAGGTGGGCCTCAACAATGGGCCTTATACACCACATCAAGGTGAGCCTCAACAACGGGCCTCATATATCACATCGGGCCTAATCAAATAGGCCGAATCAATGGCTCGAATCAAATGGGCCAAGTCGAATGGGCCAATTCAAATGGGCCGAACACAATTCATCTATTTATAGAGATCAATATAGAGTATTTATATAAAAATGAATCATATCAAAAGATCAACCGGACCGTACCATATCTAACTGTGGTGGTAATGATTTTCACAGTTAAATTCCAGTGAGCCCCATCATAGGGTTTATTTCCAATCCAGCCTATTCATAAGGTTACAAAGACCTGGATTTAGAGGAAAAATAAATATCATATGGGTCCAAACTTAGTAGCCCAAGGGTTTTGATGGTGGATGTTCAAACCCACTGTTTCTGGTAATGTGGTCCACCTTATCCTAGATCTGTCTCATTTTTGCTCTTAAGCCTTAAAATTATCTTTCAAAATGGTTGGACGGTTTGGATGCAACACATGCATCATGGTGGGTCCCATAGATGGACAGCGTGGATGAAATAGGCGGGAGTCCACAGAACTTGGTGATTGCACTACAACAGCTATGAAGTTGGAGTAAGGTACACCAGCCGTCCCACTCCCCTATGTGGGGATGGCGTGGGTCACACACAACGTCAGTGGGTGCCACGTGGGGCTCACCATGATGTTTCTCTTTCATCCAAACTATTGATAAGGTCACATAGACACCGATAAAGAGGAAAAATAATTTTCATAAGGATCTAAAACTTCTGTGAAATCCAAAAGGATTTCAATGGCAGACGCTCAATCTTCACTATTTCCTGCCGTGTGGGCCACCTGAGTTCATAGTACGGCTGATTTTTGAAGTGCCTACTGCCCTAAGGGGCCCCATCAAAATGCATGGTGTTGATGTTCCCACACATCACGGTGGGGCCCACGGCTGGGACCTTCCAGTCCACCCACGCAGCAGCACAGGACGTTGCTGCACTCCTTTGTCAGCAGTAGCAGCATTTGCTGCTATTTCATATATATATAAGGGGTTTTCTTGTGGTTTTCTTAAGTGGGGCCCGCATTAGGAGAATCCAACCCACTGGTTGGGTTTTATGGCTCATGATGGACCAAATGAGCCCAATATGTAGCAAGTTTTGGTGTATCGAAACATCAGTGTAGGTCCTAATAGCCTTGAACGGTAAAAATCACTATTTTCTAAGCTATGGCCCACCAGAAAATTGGATTGACTTCATTTTTCCGCTCATCATCGAAAATGAGTTGGGAAATAGAATGGACGGTGTAGATTAAAGCCTTACATCATGGTGGGGCCTGCATAAGTGGTTCACTCAAAGCCTTAAATCAAACTGATATTTATTTTCTATGGCTGGATGGTATACCACACCATCAGTTCACGCTTCATTGTATAGCCTCATCCAGCATCCCTGGACGCTGGACGGTTTGGGTAACACATATATAAGGTGGGCCCCACCTACAGATGGCTTGGATAAAATACATGCTTCATAGTGGGGTCCATCCGAGTGGGTCACATAGCCACATCATCATACAAAAATGAAAGAGAGAGAGAGAGAGGGGGGGGAGGGGGGACACGTGTGATGGAGGGCTCTGCCACTATGAGCCCTCCCTTGCATTCAATCATACATCAAGTGGGTCCCTTTACCTGTGGGCCCACCAAATCAAAAATCAATGGTGGAGATTCCTTCTCCACCAAAATGGAAGGTCTAGATGACCCTATTTATGCAAGGAAGATAAACATCATGATGGGGTCCATGGAGAATGGCCCCATCATGGCATGATCATGAGACTCAAGGTGGGCCATCGGCCACATCTAGGGTCTAAAGTGAGATCCACACTATTAATCGGTAGGCCCCACTTGGCCCATCATCAAAAGAATGTAATCTAGGCCTATAGAACACCCACCGTTTGATCTTCTTGGTCCGATGGAACGCTAATCTTCTTGTGTCTCACTTTGATGGAAGAGGATGAGAAATGAAGGGCTAGGATGATAGATCTTGGGATGGAAAGTGGGCCACACAACTCACTCTTTTCTCTCCTTGGAAGAGCTTGGACGTCCACCACTTGCTTCGAAAATGTGAAGGGAAAGAGAGAGAGAGAGAGAGAGAGAGAGAGAGTGGTTGTAAGAGAGGTGATGGGTGTGAGTGATGGATGTGAGTTAATAGGTGTACTTGACATGTATGGGTGTGTAAGAGAGAGGGTGAGAGAGAGTTGACTTTGGGGTTGCTCTTGTACTTGACATGAGGTGATTGATTGAATAATTAGACATGTTACAGAGATTCTCTTGGGATTGCAAACGTGCGGTGTTTCTTCAAAATAAACGCGGGCCCACATCTCCTGGCTAGGGTATCGGATCGTTACGTAATATGCGGTGTCGGAACCGCGTAGACGGTGCGGTCGTAATGGTACAAGTCTCGGATTGAGCCGCCTCAGATCTACAGGATACGAGTTAGGGTCATACACAAACATCGATTATAGGTCGCTGATTATCGAAATTCGACGGGAAGGATTGTGGGAGTTGATAGAATAGTACAGACTAGGATACGGGCCTTACACCTTATGCAATGGAGCAATATGCGGGTCCGCCCTAATTCAGGATGTTTCCCAACCTACAACGGTAAGGATGGGAAGAAGATGGATATGAGTCAAATGATCAGCATTGACTGTACAATCAATAATTACTTCCTTACTGCGGAGATCCCGCACATATTCCGCGTCTTACTTGGGTGGTCGTATGGTATGCATCCTAAGAGGAGTTTCCCTAGAAGAAGAAGCATAAGTAGCTTTCTTCTCAGACCGAACATCCATTGAATGCAAGTAATAGAGAAAAACAACAAAAGATTGATGTTGAGGGTCAAATATTGCATATTAGACCCCTAGTTATTACCTAATTTTATGAACATAATACTTTTTAACAACCTATTTTAATCGTGTTTGTGATGCAAGGTGCATTTAGGAGCCTAGACTTAAACAGGGTACTAAAAGCATGGATTTAACGCTCAGAATTCACCAACGTAAGGAATAGACCCCAGAGGACCAAGATCGATGAATTTACACCCCAGAGATTTGAGAAAATCAAGTAACCGAAGCTCAAGTGGCTTGAAAGACATCTAGAATGAAAGCTCACAGGGTTCCCACCATCCGTTCAGCTCAAAACTTTATATATAGCCTGAAGACCATAAATTAACCGTACAAATAAAATTTCAGCCATTGAATCCATGTGGAAGTGTCCCAACGGACAAATCAGCTCCTAACATCCTGATTTGGGGCCCACCTGATCTCTGGGTATGCCTCAATTTCGATCTCAACACCTTAAATTATATGGAGAACCAGATGGATGGAGGAGATTTTGTAGATACATCATGATGGACCCCACATGTGCACTGCATGCGCATAGTGTACACATGCACCGGCCATGCACCCATGCAAAAAATCCAAGATTTCCCAAAACGCAATAGCGTTAATGCTGTCCGTCGCCGATTTCGCTCAGTGGGGCCCACCCAACTCACATTTCAGAAATCTTGACCATCCATTATGTACAGAGGTGGGGCTTGACCATCGCCTAGCTTTCCTTTTTGGTCCATACACGTGTACGCACGTGGATGGTCAGGAAACGTAGGATGGACGGCAAAAGCAAAACATTAATGGACCACACCAAAACTCGACCAAAACCACCCCCTCCCGATTGGTTTTTCTCCAGGAATTCAATAGACGGGGTGGATTTCATCAAAAATATCACTGTGAGGTCCACCGAGCATGACAGCGTAGGTCCCTTGCATCGGTTACGCAGTCTGCACAACTGGACGCTGTGGGCCTGTTCGGTGATCAAGATCATGGTCAGATGCATGATCCAGACCATTCAGAAGTTGCAAGAGGAGGTCTTAAACCCCACCATGAAGTCAGATTTCAAGAACTAGTTGGCCATCCATGCCAAACATGGGTTGAGCACAAGAAGTTCCTGCGCAAAAATAGAGCGCGTGCATCCGCTTCTTGGCTGCGTAAGGAGAGCTGCGTAAAGGCTCTCTTCCAGCACCGACTCCAGCCATTCGACAGCCCTTTGGCTATATAAAGGAGAGAGAAGAATCATCATGAAAGGGGGGAGGGATCAATTGGACATCAGAGAGAGAAAGACAGTAGAGTTGGTTTTCTTTTTCTTTACTTTTATTTTTTATTTTATTTTTTATTTTTGTTAAAGGGATCTAGCCTAATCATGTTGTTAGGCTAAACCTCTTAGTTAGGGCTAAGAGGTGAAGTTTGTAGCGTGATGGGGAGACTTTTTGTTTGTGCCTTTTGTTTAGACTGAATTGATATTGAATTTAGTTAATTATGGGGAATGTTTTCAGTTTTTAATATTCTATTGTGACTAAAATTACAATGGGTCTGTGATAGCTTTGAGCATGTTCCTTGTCTTAATTTGATTATGATGCTAAGAAGCCATGTTGTTCACCATTGTCTCTGGGGCATGGTTGGATGACGGTACCCTTCCTAACCTTCATACATCTTATGATTGGTTGTTAATTAGTTTAATTCTGTTGTTTGCTTTGTCTCCGAGGCATGGTTTGGTGATGGAATCCATTCTAATTCATATACCTTTTGTCTCTTGAAAACTATATCAAAGAAAGTTCAATTCAATTTTCATGGTTACACCTTTCAACTAGATGAAGATGAGACTCTAAGTCCAGTTGAGTTCTTGAAGTAGGCATAAGATCCCTCTGATCTCTATAAGTGGATCCTCTGAATCCCTATTTTCCCTTCCTCTGAATTCTCTTAAGTTTTAGATTAATCTCTCACCATTATTCCTCAAATTATATTCGGTTTAGATTTCATCTTAGTTTAGTTCTAGTTCTATTTAGTTTCAGATTATGTATAGGTTCCAGTCCCTTGGGATTCGACCTCGGTCTCACCGAGTTTATTACTACATCACAACCCTATACTTGGGGAGTGAACAATTGATGGGTTTCTAAGAGATCGGATTTTTTGATCAAACCCTACAACAATGGATGGGAAAACTCAAATCGACTTCAAGATATAGCAAAATAAGCATGTAATGACCTAAATCTAGAAGGAAAATGAAAATGGAGCACTTTCCAAGATCCTAGGTTGATGGGTCCAACGAGTCGAGAGAAAAGCCGAATGTGGAAGATGAAGAAATGAGGGGAAAAAAAGTGATTTCCCTCTTATAAGACACCTTACCTACGATTCACGATCAGTCAAGTACATGCTCGACCCGTTGTGACTCGACTGGTCAAGTATGTACTTGACCCGTCGTGAGACACTGAAAAAATTAATTAATTTTTTTATTTTAAATTTTCAGAAATGTTTGTATATATATATATATATGTATATATATATATATGAGAAAAGGTACTATGCGCTCGACCTCACGATAAGCTCCTATGAGGTCGAGCTGTGTGGGCCCCACCGTGATGCGTGTAGACCATCAACACCGTGCATTTAATGGGTCCCCTTTAAATTATGGGATATCCCAAAAATCAGCCGTATACGGTACTCAGGTGGGCCATACCATCTAAAATCATGTGAAGACATCGTTAAAACAGATAAAAGCACTTGGTGGGGCCCACCTAAGTTTTGAATGCTGCTGAAACTTGGTCTGAACCCTCATCCAAGTGGGACACACATAATGGATGGGCTGGATTTACAAACCACATCTTGGTGGGCCCAAAAAATGATTATGAATGTTTTAATGGTGCACGGCCCCTCCCCACTTCTGTATGTGGTGTGGCCCACACAAGTCACGAATTGACTTGATTTTTGAGACCTAGGCCCACGATGGAATAGTGGGGTCCACAGAACTTGGTAGCCTGCGGTGGGAATTGGACCCCACCAAGGTAGCCTACGGGATGGTTTATAGGAGACCATTACTCTCTCTCTCTCTCTATATATATATACATACATATATATATATATATATATATATATATATATATATATATTATATATATATATACTCGAGGTATAAAATCACTTTCCGTAGGGTTATATTCATCCTCTTGGTATCGAGGACTAAAAGCATGAGTAAGGACTGTTTTTGGAATAGAATTTGGCTGTGGAAAAGAAGTAGGTTGAAAAGAAGAACTTGGTTCTTTAGAATATTTGGAAAAGAGGATATCAACAGAACCATCATTATTTACTTGTATAATATCTGGTTCAGTTATTTTTTTTGGAAGTTTTTCATGGGCATCTTCAATATGCCATTTGGCAATATTGATTTCATCCCATTTAATTCTTTTGGGAACCACGATATTGTGGTTTAGGTTAGCCATAAAAAGAGTAGTTAAACCTTTAACCCTGTCTTCATAGGCTGTCTCTGGAGCATTTGTTTTCATTAATTTGTAATATATACAATATGTTATCGTAATATTTTCGCTTCCTGGTAACATATTAAATCCCTGGGTATAGATTCCTAATCTTAGAAATCTTGATAAATGCTTATCTGTTAAAGATACAGCATAGTTTGGGATACATATAAAATATGCAGGTCCATCAGTAAGGGTTGCTTCAACCATTCCAATTAAGGAATCATTAAAGGCAAGGTGTCTTTTATCTCTTAAAGTCACCAGGCAAGAAGTCTGTAAACCTAATCGAGTTAATGGTTTTACAGCAACTTGAACAAACCCTAGATGAAGGTAATTATATTTAGAAGAATTTTGGATTATTTCTCGAACAGAGAGTAAAGATAAATCTTCATTTTGGTGAGATATAGGAATTGTTTGTTCAACAGTTTTGATGATGAAATCAGATTCAAGTGACTCATCATTTTGGAAAGATCCTTCAATGTATATTTCATTTGTAGGAACTTGTGGTAAATTCCAATTTTGGAGTGATTGTTCGATATCTGAGTATCGAATTTCTTCTAGATTTTTAATAGACATCGTCTCAGCAAAGGCTGTCTTGCCAATGCTAGTAGATTCTATTGTTTTGCTTGATTTTGCAGATTCTGAATCAAAATTACTTTGGGTAGAAAACCATCTGATTATTTTGGATTTTAAACTTTTAGAAGGGGTAGTAGTATTTTGGCTAACAGAAGCAGAGCTATTAGATCTATCTAATTTTGAATATTTAGCAGACCTTTCAGAAAGAGATTTTCTTCCTGGTTCCATATCCTAACTTTTAATTAAAAGAGTGGCTTGTCAATAATAGAATTCCCAAAAACAGTCTTATGCACCACTGGCTAATGACTAGAGGGTATTACGACAAGGAAGCCTCGAACCTCTTTTAACTTCAAGCTAAGTACAGAATAAGAAATTGATCTAAATCGCAAAGGTTTGAAAATACAAACTGCGTAAACACAAATACAACTTTAAACACAAATTTAAATACAAATACAACTGCTTACAAGATTGGCTTTGATACCTATATATATATATATATATATCGTGGGAACTTCCCATGAGAACGAAAGAAAGAGAAATCCAGAGAAAACAAGAAATGAAGAAGGCTCACAATTGCTTGCTAGTCAAGCACTCTCTTGGACTAAACATTGAATTCGCTATTCGAATTCCTGATTTTTAAACGAAAACTACACTCCTTATATAGAGTTTGGAATGGAACTATTACAAAGCGGATTTACAAAACAGGGGGAAAGAAACTGTGGGCGCACAGTAACCGGTTTTGGTACTGTATGATTTTACTATTCTGGAAAGTGAATAGTAAAAGTGCTACAGTGGAATGGCGTGCTGCTACAGTAGATTCGCTGCAGTAGCTCTTTTGGAGTTTTCTGATAACGTGTCTTTTGGCAGGTAGCGAAGACAGCTTGGCTTTGGCTTCGACTGTCGGTGCTTGCATGTCTTTTGGCAGGTAGCGAAGACAGCTTGGCTTTGGCTTCGACTGTCGGTGCTTGCATTTGACTTTAATTTGGCTTCGTGCTTGCATTTGGCTTTAATTTGGCTTCAATTTGGCTTCATGCTTTGAAAGAAATTGCATTTTGAATTTCTCAAGATTTTTAGAAGAATACATCTTGATCATCAGGATGAAGATCAATATCAGGAGCAGCTGTAGAAGATTCTTCGGATTCCACATAAGTTGATCCTTGTCTGCTAGATACTTGATCTTGGAAAGCAATGAATGCAGCTTTGAGTGTACTCAGCTCTTTCTTTAATTTGGCTGTTTCATCTGGAGGAGATGATGCTATAATAGCCTCTTTGAATGTCTTTGGCAATTTTTTGGAGGAAGACTGCTTCTTTGTTGCTTCGAGAACAATGGAGCAATCAAATTTATTCCATCACTTGATGTAGGTGGACTGGAATAAAACTTTGGCATTCTGATATTCAGAGGGTAAAACTTCATATTTCCATTGGAGAATCCATGGAATCCCATGTTTAGCATAATATTGCATCAGACAAAATCCTGGATATTCAGGATTTTGAGCTTTCTCAAGATTTGAATAATGAGAAAGTAAGTTTTCTGGCAAAATGTTTGAATGGCCACCAAATAAAATCCACCATTGAGTATAAAACCATGATGGGATAGATTTGGTATATGGTCTTGAAAAATTTAAAAACCACGAATGGCTATTTTCAGAATTTTGGAATAAAAGAGCATATTTCCATGCAACCATATAATCCCAATAGGAAAAAGAATGAGACTTTCCATCAGGACTATGGATATGTTGGACTTGGGAAAGAGAATCTCCCCATTCCTTTTGGAGAATGATGTTGATGATTTTCATTTTGGAAAATGAAATTTCTTTTTGGTTTTGGTTAGTGCGATGCTCAAAAATTGCACTTTTGGTTTGGATCAGAATAGCTTCATAGAAGTTTCTAGAGAAATTTGGCTGTCTTGGGTTAAAATGATTATTTGGAAGAAAAAGTTTTTGAATGAGAATTTCTTCTGGAAGTTTGGAGAATTCTGGATCTAGGGTTAATACCCTATGTTTTCCTTTTGGTTTGTATTCTTCGGGATTTTTGGTATTTGGTATGAATGCTGTTTTTGGAGGATTTTGGATTGTTTGAAATGGATCCTTTGGGACAATTTGGATCGAAGGTTTTTTCTGTTCTCCGATCTGGAGAGGAGTCTGGAGAAGAGGAAAGAAGGAATTCTTGATTTCTAATTCCATTAGTTCTTTTCCCTTGTTTTTGGCCTTTTGTGGCATTTTGGAGTTTTTGGGGTAGATCTCGATTCAGTTTTCCCTGTAAAAATTCGCGAGATAAAAAATCAGGCAAAGAATTCTTTTTTCCCGGGATAAACTCGATATCAAAATCAAAAATGGATAAAATAGCTTGCCATCTAGCAAATATTTGTTTTGAAGCTAGGTTTTTCACATCCTTTTTCAAAACTTCTTTGGCAGCTTGGCAATCGACACGAAGAATAAATTTTTGGTTTAAAATGTCGCTTTGGAATTTTTGGATACAAGAAACCATTGACAAAATTTCTTTTTTAATGGTAGAGTAGTTTTGTTGAGTTGGGTTCCAAGTACCAGAAGTAAAACAAACAAGTTGTTCTTTGTCTTTTGAATCTTTTTGTAAAAGAATTCCACCATAACCGATGTCGGAAGCATCAGTCTGGATGATTTTTGGAAAATCAGGGTTTGAAAGATTGAGACAAGGAAGATGTCTGACTTTCAATTTAATATTTTTGAGAGCATTTGTATGGTCTTCTGACCAAATAGTTTTTGGTTTTTTGGTTAAAAGATTTTGTAAAAGAGCTCTGTCTTTAGCTAAATCTTTATAAAATTCAGATATATAATTTAAACATCCAAGAAATCTTTGGAGTTGTTTTTTATCAGTAATTTTGTCAGGAAATTTATCTGCAAATTCAATGACTCTTTGGATTGGCCGGATTGTATTTTTTGAGATTTTGAATCCTAGAAATTGAATTTCTGGTTGAAAGAGCTTGATCTTTCTTAAAGAAAGGACAAGACCATTTCTTTCAATAACAGATTTAAAAATTTCTAAGTGTTTCCAATGTTGATTTATATTTTGGGAATAGATGAGTAAGTCATCTATATATGAGAGAATGAAATCTTTATAAGGATTAAAGATATCATTCATAATGTTTTGGAATTCAGAAGGAGCATTTTTTAGGCCAAAAGGCATTACAGTCCATTCGAAATGTCCGAAGGGAACAGTGAATGCTGTTTTGTATCTATCTTTAGGATGAATTTGGATTTGCCAAAATCCTGACTTGAGATCGAATTTTGAAAATAGATTGGCTTTGTGCAATCTATTTAATAAATCTTTTTTATTTGAAATTGGATATCTGATTGTTTTTAGAACTTGATTCAAAGGCTTGTAATTTATAACAAGCCGAGGAGCACCTCGTTCAATCTCAGGAGCTTTTTCCACATAAAAAGCAGCACAACTCCATTGGGATTTTGAGGGAGTTATAAGACCTTTTTGGAGAAGAGAATTGATTTCTTCATCACAGAGTTTAAGAAGTCGAGCATCCATTTGGGAAGGGCGAGCTTTAGTAGGAATGTGAGCTTCATTAAAGTTCTCTATATATGGTAGAGTAACTAAATGAGTTTTTCGATGCCAAAAGGCATTTGGAACTTCAGAACAAAGATGTTCTAAAGTTTTTTGGAATTTTGATAATTGCTTTTGGAAATTTGGGTGTAGAAGTTGTTTTTGGATTTGAAGATGGGAAATTTCATTTCTTAGGAAATGAATTTGGGTCTCCTTATTGGAAACACAATTAACAACTTCCGATATTAAACCATGTTGAGGTGGTTTAATGAATTCAAAGAATAAGTCTATTGAATTTATTCTGGTTTGGATTCCTTTACTAGTGGTAGTAAAGGGTTGTATTTTCAGGATGAAAGGAGTACCAAGAATGGCATCTTGTTGGAGGTTTTTAACAATGATGAAAGTGAGTGGAATACACACTCCATTTTTGCAAATATGAACATTTGGTAATTTGTATTCAATATGAGATTCTTGGCTATTAGCAGTATAAATTGTATAATTTGTCTTTTCACAGTATTGAGTAGGAATCAATCCTTCTCTAAGACAATTTACATCTGCCCCTGTATCTATTAAGGCAATCACATCCTTTTTAAAATTTTGATTCGTAATGGTAATAGGAGTATACCATTTTTGGAATTGGTAAATTGTCAAAGAATTGACAATATTTGGATTAATATAGTTTTCAATTTGATCATTTAGTTCTTCATCTGGAGAAATAGATTGCAAGATTTCTACTTGCCTTTTGAGAGTAGAAATTTCCTTTTTAAGGATATTTACTTCCTTATAAAGGTCTTGCAAATTAATCTGGGTTAGGGAAATGTTACGATGGTTTTGAAGGCGTTGATACACATCAAGCATGGATGTATTAGCAACAATTTTTTGGAAAGGCATTGAGTTATTTCTAGAATTTTCTTTAGGGACTTCTGGTGTTAAAGCCTGATCAAGGGCTTGTTTAAGATATTTCGTTTTTTCCTCAGGGTCATGGACTTGATTAATGAGTTCAAGAATCAATTGATAGTTGGCAGTGATCACCATGACGTTTGGTTTGGAAGAAGTAGAAGAAGAATGATGTGAGTCTTCTTCAGAGAATTTACATTTACATTGCTGATTCTCTTCCTTATCAGAAGAATCAAAGGGAAGTTCAGCAGCAATTTCTCTGACTCGGCGTTTTGGAGTATTTTTAAAGCATTTATTTGCATAATGACCAGGAAGGCCACATTTATAACATTTGGGAAAATTTTTTCTTTGTTTTGAATGCTTGGGTTTAGGTTTTGGTTTTGAGTAGGTTTTAGGAAGATTATCCCTGTTTCTTCGCTTAATATATTCTGGAGGATAATAAGCTTTGGATTTAGAATGTTTTCGAGTAGAAGGAGAAACGATGGGGTCATAACCAAATTGGTAACAAAACGTACCTAATTCTTTTCGGCCATTAGATTGTTCTCTTTAATTGCTTTTGGAGTTTCATTTCGGTACAAATTCCTAAACCGACTTGGCAAATGGTTTGAATGAGTTCACCAAAAGTGTACTGGTTATAATTTAGTATACCAAAATTTAAATCTTTTAGTTTAGCTTCGACCTTTTCTGAGAACAAAGGAGGAAGACCCAGGATAAATTTTTCTTTCCATATAACATCATTACAGGAAGTAATTTTGTATAATTTGGAGAGAAAAACATCTTTATACCATCGGAAATCAGTTAAGGTTTTACACCTAAGATTCATTAATTGTTCTTTGTTCTTCTCAGAAACATCATCGGTCGATCCTACAAAATGTTGGATTATATTAACAAGCAGACTAATAACTTGGTCATCAATTGGATTCCCTTTATCATCAAGGATAGGATTTCCTTGAGCATCCATTTTAATAGCAGAAAGAATCTCATCTCTTTGATTTTGAGAAAGAAAGGAATTCCACCATCCATATAACTGGCCAGTAAAACCTTGCGTAATAGCACTAGCAATGTTGGCAATTGTATGGTGGTAAATTAAACAGGCGTTTTGGTAAATTAACATTTGGTTGCATAACTGAAGAATTTGGTATTCAGTCATACCATCTAGATTCCATTCATAAAGATGGTTTCCATCAAAATGGAGTCTAGAGAATGTTTGTTGTTCTTCTATCTGAAGATCAACAGGAGTAGGTCTTTGGTAATATTGTTTAGTAGGTTTAACAATGCTTTGAATTTGGGGAAGATTTCTTGCTTCAATAAATTGACTTTTTATTCGCTCAATGTCTGGATCGGTACAAGAACCAGATTCTGAATCGCTTTGGTCATTGTCAGATTCAGAAGTAGAATTGAGATGAAGTTGTTGAAGTGGATTATTTATTTCAGAAGATTCTTGAAATTCTTGGGAAAGAACATTAACAGAAGGATTTTTTGCTTTTTCCAGTTCTTTGGCTAATTCAGATATAAAATCTGATCGTGAATTTGGATTTGGAAATGCTGGCTTAGCAGCTTCTTTGGGTAAGAAGAAAGCAGAGGTTTTTCTTTGCTCTATTGGAGATGAAGAAGAAGATGCTGGGGAGAAGGGTATTTTATTCAAATTCATTTGTTCTCCAAGAGTATGAAGAAAAGTGTTCGTATAGTTGTTTTGTTCAACTATAGGAGCTAAATCTTTTGGAGTAACTGGTCTATCTGCAGGAAATTTTTCTCCTATTTTTATAGGGGATGCAATAGTACCAGATATTTTGATGGATTGGAATGGAGGGAAAGTTTGGTTTAATTGATTTCCAGCTTGAGATTCCCATTTTCTAGTGAGATTTTGGAGCATAAGAATTTCCTTTGAGGGAGTTGGAATTTGTTCAGTATGTAATTTAAACCATGTAAAGAAAGGGATAGTTTCTTTCACTGTTTCCATGTGAAGATACCATTTTTCTTTAAGATCCTTTTTAACTATTTCAGGTATATTTTTAAAATACCATTTAGTTAAAGGATGTTTTTGGAAATCTTGCTTTAGATATTCAGTATCTATAGCAAATGATTTTGGAAAGTTGGATCCAGAGGGAATGTCTCCAGAGGAAATGACATTTACTCGAGGTATAAAATCACTTTCCGTGGGGTTATATTCATCCTCTTGGTATCGAGGACTAAAAACATGAGTAGGGACAGTTTTTGGAATAGAATATATATATATATATATATAGATATATATATATATATATATAACATGCAAACATAATTCAATTAATTTGAATTACACATACCAATATCAAGTTTTAATTTAGAAAATATATTCCTATCAAGCGGTTTAGTTAAAATGTCAGCAAGATGATTTTCATTTGAAATATATTTTAAAGAAATGCATTTATCTTCAACCAATTCCCGAATGTAGTGATAACGAATGTCAATATGCTTAGTACGAGAATGCTGAATATGATTTTTGGAAATATTAATTGCACTAGAATTATCGCAATATAAAATCATTGTATCTTGTGCAACTCCGTAATAATTAAGCATTATTTTCATCCAAACAAGTTGGGTACAAGCATTACTAGTTGCGATATATTCAGCCTCAACTGTGAATAGCGATACTGAACTCTATTTCTTACTGTGCTAGGAAACTAAACAATTCCCAACATAGAAACATCCACCACTGGTAGACTTTCTATCATCGATATTGTTCACTCCCCAAGTATAGGGTTATGATGTAGTAATAAACTTGGTGAGACCAAGGTCGAATCCTAAGGGACTGATACCTGTACGTTATCTGAAACTAAGTAGGACTAGGACTAGACTAGGACGGAATCTAAATCAAATAAATTTAAGGAGGAATGGTGAAATATTTATCGAAAATTTAGAGAGATCAGAGGTAGGAAACTAGGGATTCAGAGGATCCACTTGTAGAGATCAGGGAGATCTTATGCCTACTTCAAGAACTCAACTAGACTTAGAGTCCCATCTTCATCTAGTTGAAGGGTGTAACCATGAAAATCGAACTGAACTTCCTTTGATATAGTTTTTAAGCGATG
This sequence comes from Magnolia sinica, assembly GCF_029962835.1. Taxonomy (NCBI): domain Eukaryota; kingdom Viridiplantae; phylum Streptophyta; class Magnoliopsida; order Magnoliales; family Magnoliaceae; genus Magnolia; species Magnolia sinica. The sequence continues at coordinate 55,057,869 of NC_080591.1, read as the reverse complement.
AAAGGTATATGCATTAGAATGGATTCCATCACCAAACCATGCCCAGGAGATAAAGTAAACAACAAAATTAAACTAATTACCAACCAATCAATAATGTATAAAGGTTAGGAAGGGTACCGTCATCCGACCATGCCCAGGAGACATTGGTGAACAACAGGGCTTCTTGATGTCATAAACATAAAAAAAGAAAGGAACATGCTCAAAGCTATCGTAGACCCATTGTAATTTTAGTCACAAAAGAACATTAAAAACTAAAACCATTCCCTTAATTAAACTATAATCAACATCAGTTTAATCTAAACAAAAGGCACAAGCAAAAAGTCTCCCATCATGCTGCAAGCTTCACCTCTTAGCCCTAGCTAAGAGGTTTAGCCACACATAGACATGATAAGGCTAAATCCCTTAAAAACATAAAAATAAAAATAAAAATAAAAACAAACTCTACTGTCTCTCTCTTATACGTTCAAGCCGTAGATGATTCCCTCTCTCTTATTTCTTATCTCTTTTTTATAGTAGTGGAAACAAAAGGAATGTTGGTGGAGAGACTGAGAGAGAGAGAGTCAACTGGAACTTATGCACAAAAGACAGTGCAGAAGGCTTCTTTATGTAGAAAACGAGTCGCACCCCCTGTTTTATACAACAAAGAATGGATCAGATCTACTCCACTTTCTTTTCTTTCTCTCTAAAGAAATAACGTCCCCTGGGACGGTTTTCGACGACCTACTGGATGAATGGATCAGATCTTCCATCCGATCAACGACCATGATCGTGCAATCAGCCAAGAATTGTTGGTTTCAGACGTTGAAACAGAGCCTATGTAATAAGACTTACGCTGTGACATTGGTGGGGCCCATGATCAACATCTTTTGGGAAATCCACACCGTCCATTGAATTCTTGACGAAAAAATAGTTAGGAATGGGTGGTTTTGGTCAAGTTTTGGTGTGGTCCAGTGATGTTTTTCTTCTGCCGTCCATCCTATTTTTTATCGCAATTTACACGTGTGTGCATGCATGGGAACAGAAGGACACCTAAGCGAGGGTCCAGCCCCCCCTCTAGACGCAATGGACGATCTAAATTTTGCAAAAGGATGATGAGTGGGGCCATTAGTGAAAAATAGACGGATAGCATAAAGACACTGTTCGTTCTTGCGTAGAGGAGAGAGACGAGACAGGTCAGCTTATGTTGACCAGACTCTCCGGTCCGGTGCACTGCAAGTGCACGTGCACTGTTTGCACGTCCAACCCCATGCGGGGTCCACTGTGATGCATGTGAGAAATCCAATATGTCCATTTACTTTGTCATCCCATTTAAGGGGTTGAGAACAAAATAGGGGTATATCCGGATGTCAGGTGGGCCCCAAATTCGAGATTAATGGGCTGATTTATCTGTTAGGTCACTTACACAAGGATCCGAGAGCTAAAATTCGACATGTACCATTAATTTGTGGTCCTCAGGCCATATATGAAGTTTCGAGCCGAACGGATGGTTGGAACCCTGTGATCTTGCATCCTTGACCAATTTCGGGCCACTTGAGCTTCAATTTCTCAATTTTCTCAGATCTCTGGCATGTAAATCCGTCGATCTTGGTCCCATGGGGTCCATCCCTTGCCTTGGTGAATTCTGAGCATTAAATCCTTGTTTTAAGCACCCTATTTCAGTCCAAGCTCGTACATTCACCTTGCATCACAAACACGATTAAAATAAGGCATTAAACGGTATCATGTTCGTTAAATCAGGTAATAATTGGGGTCTACTATGTAATATTTGACCCTCAACAGATATTCCCTGCCCAGTCAGCATCTGTATATCCAGTTAATTGAGCATTTGTATCATATGGATACCAAAGGCCTAAATTAGTAGTACTTGCGACATATCGAATAATGCGCTTAACAACAATAAGATTAGATTCTTTTGGATCAGATTGATATCTAGCACAGATACCTACACTGAATGCAATATCTGGTTTACTTATAGTTAAGTATAAGAGACTACCAGTCATGCTGCAATATAACCAAGAGTCTATACTTTTACCTATTTCATCTTTGGATAGCTTAAGAGTCATACTAATAGGAGTATCGAATTTCTTACCATTTTCGAATCCAAATTTCTTAACCAAACTTAAAGTGTACTTGGTTTGAGAAATGAAGATACCATCTTCTAGCTTTTTAACATGTAAACCTATAAAATAGTTCAACTCTCCCACCATACTCATCTCGAATTTGGATTTCATAAGCTCTGCAAACTCAATGGACAGGTTAGTGCATGTAGAACCATAGATAATATCATCAACATATATCTGTACAATTAGTATGTGTTCATTATATTTTTTAACAAATAAGATTTTGTCAACACTTCCCATAACAAAATTGTGACGAGTAAGAACTTAATCAACTTCTCATACCATGCCCTGGAAGCTTGTTTCAAATCATAAAGTATCTTTTTAAGATGATAAACATGATTAGAGTGTTTAGGGTCCTAGCCCTTAGGTTGTTTAACATATACCTCTTCATGTAGATCACAATTTAAGAAAGTACTTTTAACATTCATTTGATATATCTTAAACTTTTAATGTAGGCAATGGATATAAATAGTCTGATAGATTTAAAGCAATCTACAAGAGCAAATGTTTCATTATAATCAACTCCTTCTATTTGAGTGTACCCTTGTACAACCAATCTAGCCTTGTTTTTTATTATATTTCCTAATTCATCAAATTTGTTCTTAAAAATCTATTTGGTTCCAATTATGTGTTTATCAGATGGTCTTGGAACCAAATACCAAGCATCATTCCTAACAAACTGATTTAATTCATCTTGCATAGCAACAATCCAATTTTCATCAGTAAGAGCTTCTTTTACGTTGGCTGGTTCAACTTAAGAAGTAAAGCAAACGTAGTTGCAAATATTCTCTACTTGTTTTTTAGTACGTACGCCAATGAGAGGGTTACCTAGTATTTGATTAGTAGGATGATCTTTGACTAATCTTAGTTCAGTATTGACTAGACTAGATGGAGAGTCAGGTTTCTCAATTATATTGACTTCATCATCTTCTGAACTTGATGGAGGTGTGTTCAAGTGATCATCAATTACCGCATTTATGAATTCCTAAATTATGCATGTTCTCTTATTAAGAATATAATATGCTTTACTATTCAGAGCATAACCTAAAAATATCTCTTCATCACTTTTGGCTTCAAACTTCCCTAAGTTTTCACTCTCATATAAGATGAAGCACTTACTTCCAAAAATTTGAAAGTATTTAACAATAGGTTTCTTATTAAACCACTATTCATAAGATGTTTTATTTTTAGATTTTCTGATGTACACATGGTTTATAATATAGCACACAATATTTACAGCTTCAACCCACAAATTTTTGGGTAACTTCATGTTATTTAACATAACATTAGCCATCTCTTGTAGCACTCTATTTTTTCTTTCAATAGCCCCATTTTGTTGAGGTGTTTTAGGAGTTAAAAACTCATGCGATATACCATGATTGGTATAAAATTTCTCAAAATTGCTATTTTCGAATTCTGACCCATGATCACTTCTGATCTTGATAACATTTAATTCTTTTTACGTCTGAATTCATTTTAGAATCTTTTTAACTTCATCAAGAGTATCAGATTTTTCTTTCATGAATGCTACCTAAGTAAATCAGGTAAAGTCATCAACAATCACCAGAAAATACTTTTTACCACCTCTACTCTCCATTCTAGTTGGTCCAATAAGATCCATATGGAGAAGTTCAAGGGGTTTGGGTGTAGAATAGGAGTTCACTTTCTTGTGACTACTCCTTGTTTATTTGCCAATCTGGCATGCGCCACATATTTTATTCACTTTCTTTAATTTGGGTAGTCCTCTAATCAGATTGATTTTGCTCAGTCTATATAGATTTCGATAGTTAACATGTCCATGGCGCTTGTGCCATAATTTGGTTTCATCAGTTGGGACCATGTAACATGAGAATGTAGATGAGCAAGATTCATTAGTGATATAGCAATTTTCGGACGTTCTATGACCATTTAATACCTTTTTTATTTGAAATCTCACATCCTTGATTAGTAAATTTAACACTATGTTTGTTATTGCACATTTGAGATATACTTAAAAGATTGTGCTTAAGACCTTCAACATATAAGATATTTTCAAAAGGAGGAAGGTTAGAAATTTGTACGGTACCTTGGCCAATAATCTTGTAGTTACTTCCATAACCAAAAGTGACTGAGCCATCAGTCATTTCTTTGTAGTTGGTGAACATATATTTGTTACCTATCACATGTCTTGAACAACTACTATCTAGGTACCACTTTGAATGGCTAGAAGCCTTGAAGGCGGTGTGGGCAACAAGACAAGTAACTTTAGGAACCCATTTCATTGTTGTTTTGGGTTTTGGAGTACTTTTGATTTTCCTTGCCTTAGTAGAATTGAAATTTCTTTGTTTATCAACTTTAATATTAGAATTGAGAAGCTCCTTGAGTAAGTCCACAATCTTTTCAGCTAAGGGGTTAGAACTTTGTTTTCGAAAGCTGAAGTTATTTGGATTGACTTTAAATGCTTGAAAAAGTTTTGAATTAAAGTTGTTTTGTTCATTATTTTTCAAGCTCTTTCCTTTCGAATTTGAGGATTCTCCTTTAACAAATATAAGAGATACATTCTTATGTTTCAGTGGTGTATGGTGTATCATTGATATAACCCAGACCCATTTTATCACCACATTTTTTGGATGCGGTTAATAATTTTTCAAGCTTAGGGTCTTCATGGGCATGCCTCCAAGTATCCTTAGAACTCATTAGGGCAGAAACTTCAAACTTTAGTTTCTCATTTTCTGTTCTGAGTTTTTCAAGTTCAGAAGTTCTAAAACTTAAATCACATTTAGCTTTTTCATAACAGTCAGAAAGATGAGATTTTTCCAAAACTGAATTTTCAAGTTCTTGTTTTAATTTAATTTTTTTTTCCTTTTGAAGTTTAACTTGACAGAAATCTTACAACTTTCCCTGTATAGGACATTATAGGCATCCTGAAGATCTTCTTCATTTTTATTTTCAGGGTCACTCATGAGATTTTCATAATCAAATGAATTACAACTATCCGAGGAGGTGACTCTAGTGATAGTCATTAGATCCTTTGCTTTATTTAAAGTTTCTTGTTCTGATTCATCCGACTCAGAAAAAGCTTCAAAGCTAGATGATTCATCCCAAGTGGCTAACATGCCTTTTCTTTTTGGCTTGTCCTTTTTTGGACACTTATTTGTCAAATGCCCATATTCATGGTAGTTGAAACACTGACTGTCTTTTAGAGATTTTCAATTTTTAGATTTTCCCTTTCTCTTCTCAGAGGGTTTTTGAAAATCAACTATTTTCTTACTTTTAAAAATCCTATAAAACTTTTTAGCAAGTAAAGCCATACCATCCTTTGAGTTTTCAAAATCAGAATTGCTATCTTTTGAAATAGATTTGAATGATTTAAGAGCTATAGACTTACCTTTAGGAGCTTTAAAATTTAACTCATAGGTTTGAAGTGAACCAATGAACTCCTCAACCTTCATTTGATCTGTGTCTCTTAGTTCTTGAATGACAGTAACTTTGGAATTAAACCTCTTAGGAAGTGATTACAGTATTTTAGCACAGACTTTGCTTTCTGGGATCCCATCTCCTAGACCCCACATAGAATTGATGATGCCATTTAGTTTCGTATAAAAGTCCATGAAAGACTCATTTTCTTCCATATGAATTTCCTCAGCTTAGTAGTGAGGATCTGTACTTTAGACTTTTTGACAATAGTCGTTCCTTCATGTGTCATTTCAAGAATGTTTCAAGCTTGTTTCGCTGTATCACATGAAATGATTCTTTTGAATTTATCAAGTGATAGAGCACATGTAATTGCATTTAAAGCCTTAGCATTCGCACTGCTTTCATTTTTCTGAGGTGTGGTCCATAAATGATAAGGTGATTCTTTAATGAACTTGGTTCCATCACTGCCTAGAACCTCAAACACAGGTGGTTTCTATTTAGTTACCATGGCTTACCACACGCTTTCATCAATGGATTTTAAGAAAAACCTCATTCTGGTCTTCCAATAAGCATAGTTTGAGCCATCAAAGGGTGGAGGCCTAGTAATAGATAAGTTATCAAAATTTGACATAATGAAAGCTCTAGATCGATAAGCTCAAGGAAATTAATCCAAGAATTGAACAACTCAGTCCTCGAAGGGGAGGGGGTGAATAGGACTTTGCCAAGAAAAATTGCTAAACAGAAATAATAAATATAACTGAATCAAACTAAGATCTCAATCGTAATAGTATTGAGAAATTGATTCAAACCTAGTTCAAAGGACAACCTTACACCAAAAAATAAATGTTTATGGTAGGACAACCTGATTTCTTGAACTTAATAAGGATCAAGATTACATACCAAAATAAGAGGCAAATAATGTAAGCTATCTATTACAATCATTCACCACATATACATGAAAAGAAAGATTACAAACAATTAGCACACATCCATCACATACATCATCATCCACCTCAAGCACCAAGATATATAGTGGTTCGGTGTAACATCCCGAATTTTCACAGCAAGAGTTTGTACTCGTGCCCGAGGAAATTCGGGAGTGTCCAAACGAAAGGATGCAGCTAGGAGCACCATATATATATATATATATATATATATATATATATATATATATATATATATATATATATATATATCACATCCAGTTACATGAAAGTAACCATTTACAAGAATAAAATTAACTGTCACTATTATTAAGAGAATTTAATAGAACATCAAGTGTCCTCTTTATAGGAGTTTATTACATTTATCAGAGTTCGCAGCGAAAGTATAAAACTAGTTCATAAATTGTCTTTTCCTTCTTTCAACATAATTTTCCTCAGGGAGAATGTTCACTAGGTCTTCAAAGACACGAGTGGTAAGGCCAACTCAAATAAATTTGATAAGGCAAGGGCAAGGCTTATATTCCTGCCCCCACATAAATTTAGAGAAATCACTTATAATTGACATCATGTCATAATCCCAAAAGGGCCAACAATTGTGATGATATTAACTAAATTAATTGAAAGGATAATTATCAGAAAACATGTAAATATGAAAGGCAGGATAATTCCTATCATTAAAGGCGAGAAAAAGGCAGCATGAAGGTAAGGGTACGTAAAGGACAGATGAATTAACATCAAGGCATATAAAAGGTAGAATAAATAGATCAACTTAAATCATTGTAAGCTTAAAGGATAAAACCCTAACCTGGCCTCGAGTCAAACTCAATGAGTCGACTCGGCTCAACTCAGATCTCTCCCTTTCTTTCTTTTTCCCTTTTTCTTTCCTTTTCTTTTTCTTTCTTTTCTTTTCTCTCTTTCTCTTTCCTTTTCTTTCCTTTCTTTTTTTCCTTTCCTTTTCTCCTGCTATGTCCAGCAGCAGACTGGCCCGTTCAGCAGCCTACAGCCGGAATCCCTCTCTCGCCTTCCTGTTGCTTCTACTTCTTCAGTGATTGCTACTCCGGTCGAGAGTTCTCTTTCTCTCTCTCTCTCTCTCTCTCTCTCCCGTTTTCTTCTTCCTTCACCATTTTCTTTTTATTTTTTTCTTCCTAGAAGTCATTTTTATAGAGCATGAAAGCTCTCGGACGCCTAATGTGTAAACCTTATGCAGTGGATTTACGCAGAAATTCCTGCGCAACCGAAAGATCAGGTATTCTCTTTATGCACACTTCTGTTTGCGTAGCCAGGAAAAATCGGCACATATGCTTGGGTTTTCTCCTTCCTTCTTCATCAACTGATCATAGATCTAGCCAGTGCACGTCCTAGATGTTTTGGATTCTAAAATGGGTTGCCTCCAATCGTCCAGATCGTCGTTCTTTGAATGAGAAAGGTGGTCCTGCTTTCATGAGGATCTCACCACCGCAGATCGACCATGGAGATGATGACCACGGTCGGTTTGGATTGATTTTTCGGTGAGGATGTAGATAGTGGGAAGGATTGAAATTGTTTTTTTTTTTCGAAAAGGAACCAGCCTCATGCACTTGACTTTCACGCTCTCCCGTGTGCACATGTGTGCGATTTAATGGTCGAAAATAGGTGGGGATTGGTCGGTTTTGCCCCATGAATCTACGGATCGGTTCTGATTGTTGTGATTCATCACGATGGTGGCCCACTGATGTTCTCAAACGGATGGTCTTAGTTGTAGGATTTCTTTTCTTCAGCTTGGTTGGACTTTGATTGATGGTAGGATTTTTATGAGGTTTTGGTCGGGGTGGGGTCTGTACATGATGGGTGGTCCAAATCTTTCGTCCGATCAAGCGTGATGGGCCATCAAACATCCCAGTCGGACGCTGTCCATCCGCAGGAAGGGAGCAAGGAAGAAGCCTTCCTTGGTTAGAATTCCATCCGGTCAAACCTCTTCCTTGGTTAGAATTCCATCGGGTCATATTTTGGTGGGCGTCTGGTGGGCACCCTCTGCGTATGCATGTAGTGTAGGGTGGGGTCCACCGTGTTGTCCCTTGAAAATCCACTCCATCCATTTGCTTCTCCACCTAATTTAAGGGGTTGATCTCAAAATTGAAGCATATCTAAAGGTCAGATGGGCCTCGAAATCGGTGTTTATTGTCTGATCTGTCCATAGGGCCCTTTATATAATGATCTAAGGGCTAAATTTCGACTTGAATTGCTAATTTATGATCCCTAGGCATGGTATAGAATTTCATACTACACGGATGGTGGGAACCATAGGATTTGGAATTTCATGGTTTAAGTTAATGGCGTTTTCGTAAGTATTGATGATCTGTGAGTTTTGGGAAATTTAATGGCTCCATGTGGTTGTAGGCATGTTTCTAAACAATTCTTACAAGAGAACATATAATTAAATTATTATGGATAGGGGGTTATCCATCATGTCCTTCATGGGAAAGCACTTACGTCAAAATATGTGATGGAGAGTCTTACCTTGAAATCAATGGTCAGATGGCTTGATCTATGAATGGAGATCATTCCTAACAGTCAGGTTTAGGTCAGGGTAAGGATGTAAGGGCTGGAATAGTCGGATTAGTATCACACACACGTTAAATCTTATGATAACGCTCTAGGACTTTTGATGCTCGAGTATTGAAAAGTTCGGGGCGTTACAATCTACCCCTTTAAAACATAATTTCGCCCCCAAAATTTAGTACTTTTATTAAACAAGCCATTTCCCATGTCTCAAGGATTCCTTATTTCCTGTGTAGGAGGTAACATGAATAGATGGTTGTAGTGGGTTTGAGCCCAATACACGGATCCTTTGCCTGCGTAGTACAGAGGATTTACCGGTATCAATTCATGATCCTGTTAAATCTCGATCCTTTGCTTGATCAGGGTGTTAAGATCCTCTGAGATTTTCTAGGACTTAGAAATTGAGTCAAACCACGTAGATTTCTCATAAATATGGTTCCATCAGTTCATAACCTCGATCATTTTTGACTCGTGTGAAGTCCCATGTACTCTTGTATTCTCATAAAGAATGTGTCTACATGAATTGGGATGTTACAATCTACCCCCCTTAAACATAAATCTTTACCCCAAGATTTTGTAATTGAATTAACTCGCGCAAGCCTTACCTGATTTTTATTCAGTTATTGGGATTTGAACCTGGGTCAACTGGATGGAAGCCAGGTATCCTAACCAGACTAGACGACAATGGATTTAAAATTCTTTAGAGGAAGGTTGACGGGGACCTAGGTTCACAGATTCTAGATTCCATGTCTGACTTAACATTTTCAATGGGGAACCTAAATATGGGTTTCTAATTCTTCAACTCCCTAGTTCACTTGGGAATTCAATTGAGCATATGTCACTAATTCACCATATATCCTAATTGCGTAAACTTTATGGACGTCCACTCCCCTCAGGACTAGTTAATCTCATTCTCATGCTATGATACCAACTGTAACATCCCGAATTTTCACGGCCAAAGTTTGTACTCGTACCCGAGAAAATTCGGGTGTTAATAATGTGAAACTTGGATGCTTTAAAAATCTCACCATATATATATATATATATATATATATATATATATATATATATATATATATATATATATATATATATATATATATATATATCACATCCAGTTACATGAAGGTAACCATCTATGAGAATCAAATCAACTGCCACTATTATTAAGAGAATTCAATAGAACATCAAGTGTCCTCTTAATAGGAGTTTATTACATTTATCAGAGTTCGCAATGAAAGTATAAAACTAGTTCATAAATTGTCTTCTCCTTTTTTCAATATAATTTTCCTTGGGGAAATTGTTCACTAGGTTTTCAATTTGTACGTCACCTGTATAATCTGTACAGTTGGGAGAAGGTTAATGCCCTACTCATAGTGAAGGTTATCTTTTAATATTAACGATAATTCAAGAGATTCATAAAAGGCAAAGTAAAGGGTACTGATACGTCTCGTACTCCATTAATACATGAGATATCATTATGCGTAAACAACCTACATGAGATGCATACCTAGCATAGTGTGTGCGGCTCATCATACGTAGTAATCGTCATAATGTGGAGTACAATTCATAGGAAACCTAGCTCGACCTGCATCCCATAACTACGGATATTCGTCGGCATGGCCAATGTTAATGTGGATTTATGCGAGCATCTCAAGGCAACACAACACGCGGTTAGAGGATTTACGTAACACGATGTGTTCATGGAGCGACTATTTACGACATCCAATTTCAAAAAGTTGATGTAACATATATGTCGATTTATATACATCGATTGTGCACCACGCCAACTAACCCACGAAATTACGTGCCGACCAAGAGGGCCGCTACCCATAATGCATTACATCCATGATAAAATATCTGAATCACTAGTTGTAATACCTCTTAACACATCACTTGCACTTATAGAGAATATAAACTGAATCACAGAGGTTTTGGAATAGCAAGACACATGTCTAAGCCTTAAAGATAGATGGCACAAGGCCAACATAATAAAGAGAAGAGTGGTAATGGTCAACTCAACAAAAGTGGCAATGACCAACATAATAAGAGAAGAGTGATAATGGTCAACTCAATAATAAGGAGAGTAGCAATGATTAACTCAACAAATAGAAGAGTGACAAGGGCCAACTCACATAGAGACAAGTGGCAGGGCCAACTCAAATAAATTTGATAAGGCAAGGGCAAGGCTTGTATCCGTGGCCCCACATAAATTCAGAGAAATCACTTATAATTGACATCATGTCATAATCCAAAAAGGGCTAATAATTGTGATGATATTAACTAAATCAATTGAAAGGACAATTCTCAGAAAATATGTAAATATGAAAAGCAGGATAATTCATATCATTAAAGGCATGAAAAAGGCAGCATGAAGGTAAGAGTACGTAAAGGATAGATGAATTACATCAAGGCATATAAAAGGCAGAATAAATAGATTAACTTAAATTACTATAAGCTTAAAGGATAAAACCCTCACCTAGCCTCGAGTCAAACTTAGTGAGCCAACTCGGCTTAACTCGGATCTCTCCCTTTCTTTCTTTTTCTCTTTTTCTTTCCTTTCCTTTTCCTTTCTTTTCTTTTCTCTCTCTCTTTTCTTTTCTTTCCTTCCTTTTTTTTCCCTTTCCTTTCCTCCTGCTACGTTCAGCAGCGGACTAGCCCATGCAGCAGCCTACGGCCAGAATACCTCTCTTGCCTTCCTGTTTCTTCTCCTTCTTCCGTGATTGCTACTCTGGTCGAGAGTTCTTTCTCTCCCGTTTTCTTCTTCTTTCACCGTTTTTTTTTTTTTTTTTTTCCTTCCTGAAAGTCGTTTTTATAGAGCATAAAAGCTCTCGGACACCTAGTGTGTAAACCTTACGTAGTGGGTTTACGCAGAAATTCCTGCACAACCGGAAGATGAGGTATTCTCTTTACACACGCTTTTGTTTGCATAGCCAGGAAAAATCTGCCCACATGCTTGGGTTTTCTCCTTCCTTCTTCATCAACTGATCATAGATTTGGTCAGTGCACGTCCTGGATGTTTTGGATTCTAGAATGGGTCACTTCCAGCCGTCCAGATCATCATTCTTTGAATGAGAAAGGTGGTCCTGCTTTAATGAGGATCTCACCACTGCATATCGACCATGGAGATGATGACCACAATCGGTTTGGATTGATTTGTAGGTGAGGATGTGGACAGCAGGAAGGATTGAAATCCTTTTTATTTTTAAAAAGGAACCATCCGCACGCACTTGACTTTCACGCTCTCCCGTGTGCACATGTGTATGATTTAACAGTCGGAAATAGGTGGGGATTGGTCGATTTTGCCCCATGAATCTACTGATCATTTCTGATTGTTGTGATTCATCACGATGGTGGCCCACTGATGTTCTCAAACGGACAATCTTTTGTCAGTTACGGCATTTCTTTTCTTCGGCTTGGATGGACTTTGATTGCTGGTGGGATTTTTATAAGGTTTTGGTCGGGGTGGGGTCCGTACGTGATGGACGGTCCAGATCTTGTCCGATCAAGCATGATGGGCCATCAAACGTCCCAGCTGGATGTTGTCTATCCGCATGAAGGGAGCAAGGAAGAAGCCTTCCTTGGTTAAGATTCCATCGGGTTTGACCCGATTTGGTGGGCGTTTGGTGGCCACCCTCTGTGTATGCATGCTGTACAAGGTGGGGTCCACCATGTTGTCCCTTGAAAATCCACTCCATCCATTTGCTTCTTCGCCTAATATAAGGGGTTGATCCCAAAATTGAAGCGTATCCAAAGGTCAGGTGGGCCCCAAAATCAGTGTTTATTGTCTGATCTGTCCACAGGGCCCTTTATATAATGATCTAAGGGCTAAATTTTGACATGAACGGGTAATTTATGATCCCCAGGCATGGTATAGAATTTCATATTACACGGATGGTGGGAACCACAAGATTTGGAATTCCGTGGTTTATGCTAATGGCATTTTCGTAATTATTGATGATATGCGAGTTTTGGGAAATCTAATGGCTCCATGTGGTTGTAGGCATGTTTCTAAACAATTCTTACAAGAAAACGTATAATTAAATTATTATGTATAGGGGGTTATGAAAAGGCCGAGCTAATAAGTCCTAGAGGGGGGCGGGGGTGGTGAATAAGACTATGCCAAATTAAAAATAAACATCGAAAATTAATCAAAATATAAATACCGATAGTACCAAAAAATCTCACAATGCTGAAAATAAATACAACATCAAATGTACGAGTATTGAGATATTGAAACAGATGTTGTTATAAGGACAACTTTGCATTAAAAACCAAAGGTTTACGGTAGGACAACCTGATTCCTAGAAAGGTCTGTGTATCAAAAACTTAAACTGATACTAAAGAATAAAGAAATAAATACCAATGAATGAAATCTATGCTATTACAACATTCCCACACTTGCATAAAAGAAATTGGAACATTCTCCACAAATGCAAAAAGGGAAATTACAACCATCCACAAAAAGAAATAAACATTCAATCTACAAGACCTGAAATTATAGTGGTTCGCTTGTGTCAACTATTTAGAAAAACAGCCACACAACTACTCCACTCTTAATATCCTCACACAGTGGATATTAGCGTTCACTATAAAAATAGGTTTTTCAAGGTTCACCTAAAACCCTCACAATTGTGTCTTTCAAGTGGGCTTACACAATTCAAAAACCCCACATTCTGAGTTTTCTGGATCACCTCAAACAAACCAAAATATAGAGATATTTCTGGCACAATCTCAATGAAACCAAAATACAGAAATTTACAATAATGTAAAATACCTGGATATTCTCTTTTTGATGCAGCCCGGAAGAACCAAATCGGAGTAGAAGTTCAACGTAGAAGTTCATTGTCCAAACTCACATATGAAATGGTTCTAGGTTCTAAATTGATTTTAAATTAAATTAAGTTGGGCTAGCTTTATTTGATTTTGATCCCATGAAAAGGGCAAGTCTCAATCCCTTCTTCAAATATGATTGTAATAAAGAATACAAAATCAAATATAATAAAACTAAATTAAGAGAATATTAAATGAGCATAGTATAACTTAAAAAGATGACTAACTTATCTCTCAGAGTGGCATATTGATTTAGCTTGAATTCGATATTAAACTTTGAAATTCGTGCTCTATTTATAAGTGAAGAAATCGCACTCTTGACTGGTCCTGAGGTTGGTACGACTGGTCATAGGACCAACAGGTTTTTGAAATTTGGGCCCGATAAGATAAAGCCATTCCACGATTGGTCGTAGGCCCTACACGACCGATCGAGGGACCTCCACAATTTGTTGTGACCTATCCACGACTGGTCATGTGGATCCTGATTTAGTTGCTAGACTTTGAGTTGAGGCTGTAGGACTGGTCGAGCACAAGTCGAGCACTGTTTATACGACCAGTCGAGCAGTCTCCAGGACTGGTCGAGGCTTAACAAAAAATTTTGAAATTTTGTAACAAACTTAGGACTGGTCGAGGAATTTCTTAGACTGGTTGAGCCAGTGCTAGGATTAGTCGAACATAGTCAAAGACTAGTCGAGAAATAGTCTAAACACTTATAAAATGATCTAATTGAATTATGTATTCAAAATGACCTACCCTATGGTCAATCTAGGGTCATTCATACCTTAAACATGATGTATGAATATTGAAACTTCTTTTCCTTGGGATGATAGCTATTCTTTGAAGTTCACGAAGCTTGTGATCATTAAACATGATGAAGCTTGAACTTGAGACATTTTGAAGTATATTCAAACTTGAATTTGTAACCTTAAGAAGCTTGAACTTGAAATATCTTGAATCTTGAGCTTCAGGTTCAAAGTAAAAAAGACTTTGTCCTGACTTGGAGATTGAATTATGAATCTTGAACATTGAACACTCACTTGATGTTGTACTCGAACATGACCATGTAATCTTGCATTTCTTAAAGTAAAGACATTTGTTCTTGAGTGATGCACAGTCTTCATTATATAGATGAGCTACATAAGACACAGATTCCAAGAGAGGTTTTGGCACTACAAAATTTGACAATTATAAGAGCAAGAAACCATAGCACTTACAATCTCCCCCTTTGTTAAATTTGTGACAAAACACACTCCACAATAACATAAGCATTATACGCACAAAAAAAACATGCATCATTTATCAATATGAACTAGTCAACCTGGTTAAAGAATCATGCACCAGTTATAAACAGGTCGCAAAAATTCACATCATACTCTCGCATCATACTCCCCCTTACTTACTCCTCCCTCTTACACAAAGAAGGCTATATGTCTACATGTCTACAATCCACATGCCTATATCATTATCAATATGAACCATACTCAAGCATGAAAGCATGACAAAATTCTCCCCCATTTTGTCACAATATGACAAAGGAAGAAATCACTACATGAAACAGGAGATAAAACACAAGGAAGAATAAGTCAAGCAATGAGGAATAATGGATCAAGATAACCACGATATTAACTTTATAAGCAGGTAATGTTCAAGCATAAACTACCAACATCAACATAGTTCAACCAAAGTCAATCCCACAAACCGAAAGAAAATGAAGTATCATAAGAGTTATTACAAGCCAAATTGGAAAACACTAATCAGAACCCGAAAAAGGAGCAGGTATGGTAGGATCAAGTTTATGAAGTCCCTTGTTCAGGCGCCGAAGATATTTACGCATATATTTGAACTACAAATCATGGGACACATTCATATTTTCTACCTTCTCCTCAAGTGAGCGCAACCACGCATCAAAGTCAGAAGGCTGATAGTCAGGATCATCTTCTGAATCAGACTCGATCTCATTAAAAATATTATCCATGTTTATATCATCTGTATGTAAATCACCTTCTTCTTCATTCACTGCAGCAGCTCCTCCAACACCCACATTGACTTGGCCTGCGGCCAACCTCAGATTCATTTTGTTTATATTGGAGTTGTTAAATATTAGGTGTTGAATGGGAGCCTCTCCAACAGGCATAGCCACTAATAAATGGGTGGCTAACACAGTCATCAGATAAACAAAAGGGACATCACTGTGTCCAGGATGGAGACAATTGAATGATGCAATGACAGATTAAAGAAGGAAGACATGCATTGGTTCTAGAAACAATGGCATGAAGAATCCGAACCATGAAAGTAGTGAGTTCGGTTTTGTTACCAGAACGAGGATACATATTGAAAATGAATATCCTATGAAGGAATCTGTATCTGGGTAATAAATACTTTGAAGCAAGTGCATTTTCATTAGTACTCCATTGCACATCTAAATTACACAAATCTCTAGTAAGCATACGTTTTCTGATTCAGATGGTTTAGTTACTAAAGTGCTAATGGGAAGACCTTCATCATTGATAGATATGTCCATTAGACTAGAGATCAAATGTCAGTCAATTTCAACTGGACCTTCTCTAGTAACAATAATAAATGTTAGATTTTCAGTTGAATAATCAGAAATACATGCATACATAGCTTGCGCAATGGACCGATATGTCAGCCTACCCCAATGTAGAATGTTATCCCATCCTATAGATTGGAGAAGATCAGGAAGGATTTCAAATGAAGCAAGATGTTCAACATGAATAGGTCATTCAACTATTACATTGCACAACCTTATATCCCGCACATAAGAGGGATCATCTTCGGGTGACCGAAGGTGGCACCTTATAATAGGTGTCGATCTAGACGTTGAAGGACCATAAGAACTTTTCTTTTTTCCTCTACCTTCCATTTGTAACTAGGAAATCAAGGAACCAAGTGGTTGCAAAAGAAGTAGAATGAGTTTTCTCAAGATCATATTTTAGAGAAGAAAACCCCAAAAACTTTAAGGAAATAAGAAATAAATCACACCTAAGATGAAAAAGGAGTGAAACAACTGGAATCTACAAGAAAAATATAAATAAAGCACTAACCTTAAAGAACAAAGTGATGGGTTCGACCGGTCAACTCAGGACCCGTTGGAGAAGAAGCTCATAATGAAGAAAAATAGATTTTTTCTCCAAATAAAGGTCAAACCCGCACTACATGACTGGTCGAGTACATGCTCGACTGGTCGTACCACAACTAGTCGAGTATGTACTTGACTGGTCGTGCGCAACAAAAAATGTATAATTTTCATATAATTTGAAATTTTAAACATAAAATAACAAATATATATATATATATATATATATATATATATATATATATAATATGATACATAAATGCATGAATAATCAATTCAAATTGCACATACCAAGATCAAATTTCAATTTAGAAAAATTGCTTTTGTCGAGCGGTTTTGTAAAAATGGGTGCAAGTTGAGTCTCAGTTGGAATGTATTCTAAAGAAATTATCTTTTCTTCTACTAATTCACGAATGTAGTGATATCTAATGTCAATGTGCTTGGTTCGTGAATGCTGGATTGAATTTTTAGATATAGTAATTGTACTAGAATTATCACAATATAAAACCATAGAATCCTGTGCAATTCCGTAATCGCTTAACATTCTTTTCATCCATACAAGCTAAGTACATGCATTACCTACTGCAATGTATTTAGCCTCAGCAGTTGAGAGCGATATGGAACTTTGTTTTTTACTTTGCCAAGAAACTAAACAGTTCCCAACATAGAGACAACCACCACTGGTTGATTTCCTGTCATTAATGTTACCAACCCAATCAGTATCAGTGTTACCAGCTAATTAAACACTAATATCATGTGGATACCAAAGACCCAGATTTACAGAGCTTACGACATATCGCATAATCTGCTTAACAACAGTTAAATGTGACTCTTTAGGATTAGATTGACATCTAGCACAAATTCCTATACTAAATGCAATATCAGGTCTACTTGCAGTTAATAAAGTAAACTACCAATCATACTTCGATATAGTTTAGGATCC
Source organism: Magnolia sinica (assembly GCF_029962835.1). Taxonomy (NCBI): domain Eukaryota; kingdom Viridiplantae; phylum Streptophyta; class Magnoliopsida; order Magnoliales; family Magnoliaceae; genus Magnolia; species Magnolia sinica. The sequence continues at coordinate 55,039,998 of NC_080591.1, read as the reverse complement.
ATACTCTTACCTGTAGAGTCCTTTGAGAGTTTCAAAGTAGTACTCATAGGAGTATCAAAATTTTTATGAGACCCGTATCCTAGCCCATACTGTTCATATTTAGTTTGAGAAATAAAGAAACCATCAGGTTGCTGTTTAACTTGCAACCCTAGGAAATAATTCAATCCCCCAACTATGCTCATTTCGAACTCAAATTTCATAAGATCTGCAAACTCAACAGTCATGTTAGCACAGGTAGATCCATAAATTATATCATCAACATAAATTTGCACTACTAAAATGTGATCATTATGTTTCTTAATAAATAAAGTTTTATCAACACTTCCCATTAGAAAATTATGACTCAGTAAAAACATAGTTAATTTTTTGTACCATGCTCTGGGAGCTTGTTTCAAACTGTAGAGAGCCTTTTTTAGGCGATAGACATGATCAACATTCTTAGGGTCTTCAAAACCCATTGGTTGTTCAACATACACTTCTTCATGCAAATCGCCATTTAAGAAAGCACTCTTTACATCCATTTGGTATATTTTGAACTTTTTAAAGCATGCAATGGATATAAATAGTCTGATTGATTCAAGACGAGCTACAGGGGCAAAGATCTCATCATAATCGATGTCTTCAATTTGAGTGTACCTTATACAACCAGCCTAACCTTGTTTCTAATGATATTATCGAGTTCATCAGACTTATTTTTGAAAATCCATTTAGTTCTGATAATATGTTTATCTTTAGGTCTTGGAACTAAGTACCAAACAACATTTCTAACAAATTGATTATGCTCTTCTTGCATCGAAACTATCCATTTTTCGTCAGTAAGAGCTTCTTTTACATTAATTGGTTCTATCTGAGAAGTAAAGCACACGTAATTACACATATCTTCTAGTTGTCTATGAGTGCGTACACCGTGAGAGGGTTTCTAAGAATCTGATTAGTTGGATGATCTTTAACAGTCCTCAGTTCAGATTTTGACTTGATGAAGTATCTGGTTTATCAATTAGAAGTACTTCATCATTTTCTAAACTTGAAACAGGTTTATTCAAGTGATCATCAATAACCACATTAATGGACTCTTGAATAACACCAGTCCTCTTATTAAGAACCCGATATGCTCGACTATTCAAAGCATACCTTAAAAATATTCCTTCATCACTTTTGGTGTGAAACTTACTCAGATTTTCTCGGTCACGTAAAATATAGCACTTGCTGCCAAAAACTTGAAAGTATTTGACAGTAGGCTTCTTATCAAACCACATTTCATAAGCTATTTCACAATTTAATTTTCTAGTATAAACACGGTTAATTATATAACACGTAGTATTTATGGCTTCGGCCCAAAGAATTTTAGGGAGCTTCATACTGTTTAACATTATATTTGCCATTTCTTAAAGTGCTCTATTTTTTCTTTCTATTAAACCATTTTGTTGTGGTATTTTAGGCATAGAGAATTCATGTGATATTCCCTGATCACTGCAAAACTTCTCAAACCACTATTCTCAGATTCTGATCCATGGTAGCTACGAATCTTATAGACTTGAGAGTCTTTTTCAGTTTGGATACATCTAAGTACCCTTTTTACTTCATTGAGATTTATGATTTATCTTTTAAGAAGACTACCTAAGTATATCTAGTAAAGTCATCAACAATTACCAGTATGTACTTCTTGCCACCTCGACTCTTCGTTCTAGTTGGTCCAATAAGATCCATGTGGAGGAGTTCGAGCGGTTTAGATGTGGCATTAGAGTCCATCTTTTTGTGAGAGCTCCTAGTTTACTTGCCAATCTAGCATTCGCCACAATTTGATCTATTTTCTGTATTTTGGGTAAGTCTCTTACTAACTCTCTTTTGCTCAATCTATATAAGTTGCGATAGTGTACATGTCCGAGGCGTTTATGCTATTACTCGGTCTCATCGATATGGACCATGTAACAAGATAGATTAGATGAGCTAGAATCACTTACTATGTAGCAGTTTTCAGAAGTTCTGCGACTAGTTAATATTACAGAAGCATGTTTATTTAAAATTTCGCACCTTAGGTTGGTAAATTATACACTATGATTCTTATCGCATATTTGAGAAATGCTTAATAAGTTGTGTTTTAACCCTTTTACAAATAAAACATTCTCAAATAAAGGGAGGTTAAAAAGTTGGACCGTACCTTAGCCAACAATCCTGCAGTTGCTACCATCACCAAATGTGACTGAACCATCAGTCATGTCTTTAAGATTGGTGAACAGACCTTTGTCGCCTGTCATGTGTCTGGAGCAACCACTATCTAGGTACCACTTTGAATAGCTTGAAGCTTTGAAAGCGGTGTGGGCAACCAAGCAAGTAACCTTAGGAACCCATTTCATTACAGTCTTGGGTTTAGAAGTATAGTTGGTCTTTTTATTTTTGTAGTTGATATAAGATCGACCTATTGAGTTAGATTTTAACAGCTCCTTAAGTAAATCAATAATTTTCTCAGCTAAAGAATTACGATTCTAATTTTTATAGTTGATATGGTTGCTTTTAGGTTTTAAGGATTGAAAAGTTTTATCATTTTTAGGATAATTTTGATTTAGGCTTTTCCCTTTTAAGTTTGAAAACTCTCCTTTCACAAACTTAGGAGTATTCTTATGTTAGGGAGGAATACTTTTATCATAACCCAATCTAGATCGGTTGCCACATTTTTTGGATCCGGATAATAGTTTTTCTAAGTTATGATCACCTTAGGCATACTTCCATGTGTCCTTTAAACTCAAAAGTGAAGAGATTTCAAGTTTTAGTTTTTTGTTTTCAGATTTTAAGTTTTCAACTTAGGAGTTTTGAAATCTAAGTCGCACTTAGTTTTTTCAAAACAATCTAAAATATGAGATTTTTCTAAAACAAGAAAATAAAAATTTTCTTTAAGTTTTGAAAACTTTTCTTTTTGAAGTTTAAGTTTAATAAGAATTTTACAACTCTCCTTGTAAAGGGCATTATAAGCATCTTGAAGATCTTCTTCATTTTCATGATCACTATTCAGATTTTCTTCACTAGTTGAATCATCATGATCTGAAAAAGTGAACTTGGCTAGAGTCATAAGGGCTTTGACTTCATTACCCGACTCGGTTTCAGAATCTTCTGATTCAGAAGAGGCTTCAGAGCTAGAAGATTCATCCCAAGTAGCCAACATACCTTTTGTTTTTAAGTTTGTCCTTTTTAGGACACTTGTTTGCTAGATGCCCATATTCATGGCAGTTGTAACATTGACTATCTTTTAAAGATTTCTAGGTTTTAGATTTCGATCTTTTCTTTTCATTAGGTTTTTAAAAATCAACCTTCTTTTTACTTTTGAAAATCTTATAAAACCTTTTAGCTAAAAGGGCCATATCATCTTCAGAATTTTCTAAATCAGAATTACTATTTTCTTGAGAAATACATTTAGAAGATTTAAGGGCGATAGATTTACCTTTAGGAACTTTAAAAGTTAACTTATAGGTTTGTAAAGAACCAACTAATTCTTCTACCCTCATATTATCCGTATCACGAAGTTCCTGGATCGCAGTTAGAATTAATATTTTCTTGAGAAATACATTTAGAAGATTTCAGGGCGATAGATTTACCTTTATGAGCTTTAAAAGTTAACTCATAGGTTTGTAAAGAACCAACTAATTCTTCTACCCTCATATTATCCGTATCACGAAGTTCCTAGATCGTGGTCACCTTTGAATTGAACTGTTCAGGGAGTGAGCGTGGTATCTTTGTACAGACTTTACTTTCTGGGATTTTATCACCAAGACCCCACATAGAGTTGACAATGTTATTCAATCTAGTATAAAAGTCCATGAAAGTTTCACTTTCCTCCATACGTATTTCCTCAAATTTGGTTGTGAGGATTTGGACTTTCAATTTCTTAACGATTGTTTTTCCCTCGTGTGTCATTTCTAAAATATCGAGGACGAAATTTTTATTAGGGGGGTAGATTGTAACACCTGGTCCATTCGGTACTATTTTCTATGCATATGTGCATGATGATTGATGTCCTTAGCTAAACATAGATTGACCGTTCATAATACACACCCAACTGACCAGAACCCAAGACCTTGAAACCTATCTCATATCGACCGCCCCATCGCCGCGATCGTGGAGGTACCACCCGTGCGTCGGTATGATACTTCGTTAGTGAGATACGCCGTGAAGAATAATAAGTGTATCATGTGCGCATGGCACCATGTATTTCATTCCACACATGTGCACAACACATGTCAAGCACACATGTACATGCCACACATGGGTGAGAGAATCTCTACCCATGTGTGTGATGTCACATACCCATACCTCCCATCTCTCATGTGCTCCCCAAAGTCAACATCTCTCCATGCCACACCTCATGTATGACATCATCAAACCATGCCATCCCATGCTTCTTTAATCCACCATTAATTACAAATCATGAGTTAATTATCAAAATTATAGCCTAAGCTAATATTAATCACATTAGCCTAACTTAACCAAAAGTTTATCCATTTCTCTATAAATACACCTCCACCCCTTAGCCTTTCACCATTTTTCTACAATTAGAGAGAGAGAGAGGATTGATCTTGGTGGGCCATCAATCACATCCCTTCCATCCATCTCAACCATTAATTTCATCTCAACCATCCATCTAATTCATCAAGGTGAGTACACCCACCCTACTCATTCTTATTTTATTTTGTTGTGTTTATGTATGGTAGAGATGATGTTAATGATGATGTGATTAATGGTGTGGATGATGAAGATAGTATGATTGATGGTGAAGATAATTGCAATAATGATGATGATGCTATTAATGGTGGGGATGCATAGGAGAAAACATATAAAATTAATTTATTATAGAGTTCATGTGGGACCCATTGATAGTGAGCCCCACCAAAATGTTTGTATGGCATCCAAATCACCCATCCATTGGCCCATTGGGCTGGCCAAACTCACACACACTTACACGTATAAAAAAAGAAGAAGAGAGAGACACTTCCAGCCATTTGATTTAAAGGGGTAGGGGTTGTGGGTCCCCAACGGGCCCCACACGTGATGTATGTATTTAATCCACGTTGTCCATTTAATTTCTCAGCTCATTTTAGCCATGGAGCTGAAAAATGAAGACAATCCAAATCTTAGGTGGCCCACACCATCTAAACTAATGTGTAGACATGGCTAAAGCATATAAAAGCACTTGCTGGGCCCCACCTGAAATTTGGATGCATCTGAAACTTGGATTGAACGCTCCACCACGTGGGACACACACAACATATGGACTGGATCGTCCTGTTGTGGGCCCCATATATGAGAAACAAAAAAAAAAAAAAAAAAACACTCTGACGCTGTTGCTGCAACGTCTCTATTATGCTGGAAGAAAATGGGCCCCACCACAGGCCCTAGCTTGATGTATATTGAACATCAGTACCGTGCATTTGATGGGTCCCCTCTTAAAAATGGGTCACGCCAAAAATTAACCGTACAAAGAACCTAGGTGGCCCACACCATCTAAAATAATGTGCAGACATGGCTAAAACATATAAAAGCACTTGGGCCCCATCCGAAATTTGGATGCATCAAACTTGGACCATCCCCTCCATCAAGTGGGACACACAATAGATGGATGGATCATCCTTTTGTGGGCCCCATATATGAAATTTTTTAAAAAAAAAAAAAAAAACAACTTGCGCGGGAAGGATGTGGGCCTCACCACAGGCCCCACCTTGATGTATGTCGAACATCAAGATGTGCATTTGATGGGTCCCATTTAAAAATGGGTCACCCCCAAATTTCAGCCGTACACAACGGCCCACACCATAAAAATAAATATTAATAATAAATAATAATTACAAAAAGATTTCAGATCTGATCGATCACGAGGTATGTGTTATATCCAAACCGTCCATCCATTTGGCAAGTTTGTCTTAAGGCTGGAAAAAAAAAAAAAAAAGAGATAGATTTAACTATCAAGTGGGCCACACTACAAAAGTGGCGGGGATTGAACATAAACCATTGGAACCCTTTTGGGTTAGAAATTTTGGAGCAGTATGAAATTTGTTTTTCCCCTTAATTCAGGTCTTTGTGACCTTATGAACAGATTGGATGGAAAATAAACGGTATGGTGGGCCCTGTAAATTGTTTAGTGGTGAAATCATTATCTCCACTACTGTTTGTGGTGAGGTCCAGATAATCTTCGGATATGATTCATTTTTGGATGATGCTATAAAATGATCTCAAAAAAATAATAATAATAATAAAATAAAAATAGGTGAATTGTGTATATGCAATAAATACATCTCTTTGCACCCATGTAACCTTGATCTCCTTAACTGTCTGTACAACTCGAAGCTCGAGTATGTAAATCACCTGTTAGGTCCACCTGAAATTTGGATGTATTTGAAACTTGGTCTGACCCCTCAACCAAGTGGGACACACATAATGGATGGGCTGGATTTATGAACCACACCTCTGTGGGCCCAACAAATAATTATGAATATTTAAGGGAGGGTAACGCTCTCAACTTGTGTGTGGTATGACCCACTTTGATGTCGGTGTTATGCCACTTAATCCACCATGGTTATGACATGATTTATATTTAAGATCCTCATCGTTTATCTATTTTATCAACTTTTTTTGACGATATGTTACTAAGACTTAGGCCCATCCAATGATTAGATAGTCGTACGTTATGAAATAATGCAAATTAAACTCTCATCATTGAAAATTCATTATGAGCCATCCTGACGATGTATTAGATATCGACCCATATACCGGGTTTCCTTTAAGCCATTATCCCACAGAACAGTCAATCCAACCTGAATTGGACCATACAATACAAGGCTGTGAGGATAAGTACTTAACTATTGAATTCAACTTAAGGCCACCATGGTGTATCTATTTAATCCATGCAGACCATCCACTTCCTCATATCATTTTAGGACTTGGACTAAAATAATCAAAGCAGACCTAAGTCGTAGGTGGGTCACACACAACTCAACCTCATGGGAAATCCCCATGGACTCTACTGCATAGGACCCATTATGAATTCCATTGATATGTGAGCCTAAGAATGTTAAGGCCCATTTTGAGTGAACGCCATGTGGACCCATCAGTGATAGCCTTGTTTGGGCTAACCATTGGGCCTCTTCGATAAGAGTTTGTAATTTCCATGTGTGGAATGTATGATGAACTGGTATTGTAATTTTTGAAGTAATGATGATTAATCCTTTAAATGGGCTGATTGTGGACATCCCTTGATCACTTGGCACTTTGGTTAGAGTGCGGCCCCAAGTAATAAGATCATGATACTTGTGTTTAAACTCTTAAAAACATGTTTAATTATAACAAATATATAAACTCTAGTGGTGTGAGGGTGTGATATTACCTGTTTGGCCCATTGATCATGTGGGTATTTGATGTATGTATAGCCACCTAATCATAGGCAATGGTGGAGTACATGTAGTATACGTAGTCATCTAATTGTATGAATGTGAAATACGTACAAGGCCACCTAACCGTATGAAATCAAGTGGCATTGATGACCATTCAACAATGTAGATTTGTACTTATCGACATAGATACCACCACTTGAATCACACATGACCAAGTTGTACACTAAACCGAATATGATTTAGGGTTATATTACCCAAGCTAATGCTATCAAGATCCTGGATTTTTATACAATGTGATCTTTAAACTATAAATGGTATGATGAAATGTGGCTCTCGGCCCATGTGATGCGAAGTGGTTGTAGTATAGGACTTATCATAATTGGTGTAGCCATGTATTCGTGGCCTATGGGCAAGGCCCATTGAGATATATTTCCGGTCCATATGATGAAGCTCATTGTGATGTATTTTCGGCCCATGTGATGCGGCCCATAGTGATGTGTATTAGGCCCAGGTATGTGGTCTACCTGTGAAATAGATTTGAGGCCACTTGCAATGTATTCGAGGCCCATGAGCGAAGCCCAATGTGATGTAATTGAGACTCATGGGCGTGGCTAATTGAGATATATTTTAGGCCCATGGGTTGTGGCTCATTGTGATGTATTTAAGGCCCGTGTGTAGGGCTCACCTCTTGAGTATTTGAAGCCCATGGGTCGTACAGCCTGATGTGGTGTATTCATGGCCCATGAGTGAGGCCCAATGCGATGAATGTGCGGCCCTTGTGTGAGACCCGAAGTGATGTATCTGAGGACCGATGTGGTGTGATTTCACCATGATGTATGTATTGATATTTATGTGGGTCATTCCTTGGGGACAATGTTGGTTAAATGTCCACATTGTCGGGATTGATTGTTGCCGATTATCGATTATGAGTATGTGAAACAACATTATCATACATGCCCATACGCATCATTGCATGTTTTTATGAGATGGGTTGACCATTGCATATGTCGTTGGATAGAGTTGTTATGAGACTCCCGATAGGTGGAGGTTATCTCGCGTGGATTGATGCATGACTGTTTTGTTTGACTCATTCATCTTGAATTGTGTGCCCTAGCAACATCGGGTAGCCTCCACAGCATATCGTGGATGGCCGGATGGGACACCGGAAATATTTGGTTCTAGCATACGGCGCCATAGATGTCCCCGGGTGAAAATCCCTAAACCTCCGAGGCCAAGAGACGCCCAACGTCGACCGAGTGGATACATGAGCGCCCGAGTGCCGAATACCGAGGCCGCGTCTCCCACCGTGTCGTGGTCGGTTGGGAGGGGGTGTGGCCTTACCCGCCCGAGGGTAGGGGGCATTACTAGGCCGAGTTTGACCAGCTCGTGAATGGGTCCGCTATCGACGGGGCAGGTAATTATTGGTGGGGCGGATAGTGAGGTTTCTTACGCTCACTTGACTGGCTAGGAGAGAGACAGTGTCATTTGGAGTGTATTAAACCCTGATGATATCCCAGCGCACTGATATGGGACTTATTGAGCAGAGTTGCATACTCATTCATTCATTTATTTACTATTCACTCGGGCTGGTGGCAACTAATTGTGTGTACCTTCGCAATGGCCAAGATTTCGGGGCGCGCGACTAACCCGAGATCAGGAGTTTACCACTTTGAGTCCGACTATCCAAATTAGGTATGGGACTATTTTGGATAGAAGTCCCTTTGACCCCATAGTCGCGATACTACGTACCACCATCCCGACTTCACTCCAAGGATAGTCATTTCATTCGCACCACATATTGGGTTGCATCCTCGACATCCGATATTTGACTCTTTATAACTCCTCATTTACATGCTAATTTATATTGCGACTTCGATATTGTATGACTCATGGACTTGTCAGTATTTTCGATATTGTATAATTATGGCATGACAATATGATGATGATGATGTGATTACGGATGCATGTAATATGGTTATGGCTGTGGTATGATTTCCTTGTAGCATATTTATCTTGCCTGCATGTAGGACACATTGCACACACGTGTGTACTCGCTAGGCTTTTTGCCTAAGCCTCCTATTTCCCATTTTTTTCAGGGCTGGAGTAGCTTGGAAGACTTAACTTTCTCGATGCATTACATCTATTCTTCGATTTGGCAATGTTGACGTTACGTACCTTTTATAAAGCATTATACTTATAACCATCGGGACTTATGATAGAGAATGTTGCTTGGTATTTTGATTATGGATCTTGATGCTCAGGTATTATCATATGTATATACAAAAAAAAAATTAATAAAAAAAATCTTCCTTGTGGTGCGCCGAACTCGGGACTTGGTGTATGGAAGTCGAGTGTCGGATTCAGGGCATCACGGAAGCTGTTCGTCCCCGGGTTTGGGGCGTGACAGAAGATGGTATCAGAGCATAAGATTTGGGATCAATTACAAGCAAGGTCTGCAAGTGGAAAACATAGAGGAACTTAAACTAGGTCTCCTAGTGTCGTTGATCGAAAACCTAGATGCTGTTAGTACCCTTGATTTGTATGAATCTAGAGACATGAATTTAAGATTCCCGGTTTGAGAACCTAGTTAAAACAGGATCCTCTATTTGAGAATGTAGAGGCTATACCTATCACCTAGGCATGAGGGAATAGCTGTGAGCAATACCTCTAGTGTTTGATGGATGATTGCTTGATAAATTTGGTGATGTATGTTTGGATTCTATGTTGTGAGTTTGATACTGTGCTTAGAACTAGAAATTTCGAGGACGAAATTTTTATTAGGGGGGTAGATTGTAACACCTGGTCCATTCGGTACTATTTTCTATGCATATGTGCATGATGATTGATGTCCTTAGCTAGACATAGATTGACCGTTCATAATACACACCCAACTGACCAGAACCCCAAGACCTTGAAACTTATCTCATATCGACCGCCCCATCGCCGCGATCGTGGAGGTACCACCCGTGCGTCGGTATGATACTTCGTTAGTGAGATACGCCGTGAAGAATAATAAGTGTATCATGTGCGCATGGCACCATGTATTTCATTCCACACATGTGCACAACACATGTCAAGCACACATGTACATGCCACACATGGGTGAGAGAATCTCTACCCATGTGTGTGATGTCACATACCCATACCTCTCATCTCTCATGTGCTTCCCAAAGTCAACATCTCTCCATGCCACACCTCATGTATGACATCATCAAACCATGCCATCCCATGCTTCTTTAATCCACCATTAATTACAAATCATGAGTTAATTATCAAAATTATAGCCTAAGCTAATATTAATCACATTAGCCTAACTTAACCAAAAGTTTATCCATTTCTCTATAAATACACCTCCACCCCTTAGCCTTTCACCATTTTTCTACAATTAGAGAGAGAGAGAGGATTGATCTTGGTGGGCCATCAATCACATCCCTTCCATCCATCTCAACCATTAATTTCATCTCAACCATCCATCTAATTCATCAAGGTGAGTACACCCACCCTACTCATTCTTATTTTATTTTGTTGTGTTTATGTATGGTAGAGATGATGTTAATGATGATGTGATTAATGGTGTGGATGATAAAGATAGTATGATTGATGGTGAAGATAATTGCAATAATGATGATGATGCTATTAATGGTGGGGATGCATAGGAGAAAACATATAAAATTAATTTATTATAGAGTTCATGTGGGACCCATTGATAGTGAGCCCCACCAAAATGTTTGTATGGCATCCAAATCACCCATCCATTGGCCCATTGGGCTGGCCAAACTCACACACACTTACACGTATAAAAAAGAAGAGAGAGACACTTCCAGCCATTTGATTTAAAGGGGCAGGGGTTGTGGGTCCCCAACGGGCCCCACACGTGATGTATGTATTTAATCCACGTTGTCCATTTAATTTCTTAGCTCATTTTAGCCATGGAGCTGAAAAATGAAGACAATCCAAATCTTAGGTGGCCCACACCATCTAAACTAATGTGTAGACATGGCTAAAGCATATAAAAGCACTTGCTGGGCCCCACCTGAAATTTGGATGCATCTGAAACTTGGATTGAACGCTCCACCACGTGGGACACACACAACATATGGACTGGATCGTCCTGTTGTGGGCCCCATATTTTATAAAAAAAAAAAAAATAAACAAACCAAAAAAAAAAAACTATGACTCCAATCATCTGCTGTTCACGTTGGAAGAAAATGGGCCCCACCACAGCCCTACCTTGATGTATATTGAACATCAACGTGTATTTGATGGGTCCCCTCTTAAAAATGGGTCACGCCAAAAATTAACCGTATTGAGAACATAGTGGCCCACACCATCTAAAATAATGTGCGAGACATGGCTAAAACATATAAAAGCACTTCTTGGGCCCCATCTCAAACGAAAGCATCTTAAACTTGGACCGTCCCCTCCATCAAGTGGGACACACACAATAGATGGACTGGATCATCCTTTTGTGGGCCCCATATATGAAAAATTATAAAAAAAAAAAAAAAAAAAAAACCACAACATCAGTGACGCTGTTGCTGCCAGCGTCTGACGCTGGAAGGATGTGGGCCTCACCACAGGCCCCACCTTGATGTATGTCGAACATCAGCACTGTGCATTTGATGGGTCCCATTTAAAAATGGGTCACCCCCAAATTTCAGCCGTACACAGAACTCAGGCGGCCCACACCATAAAAATATTATATATAATAATTACAAAAAAAGATTTGGATCAATCTGATCACGAGGTATGTGTTATATCCAAACCGTCCATCCATTTGGCAAGTTTGTCTTAAGGCTAGAAAAAAAAAAGAGATAGATTTAACTATCAAGTGGGCCACACTATAAAAGTGGCGGGGATTGAACATAAACCATTGGAACCCTTTTGGGTTAGAAATTTTGGAGCAGTATGAAATTTGTTTTTTTCCCCTTAATTCAGGTCTTTGTGACCTTATGAACAGATTGGATGGAAAATAAACGGTATGGTGGGCCCTGTAAATTGTTTAATGGTGAAATCATTATCTCCACTACTGTTTGTGGTGAGGTCCAGATAATCTTCGGATATGATTCATTTTTGGATGATGCTATAAAATGATCTCAAAAAAAAATAATAATAATAATAAAATAAAAATAGGTGAATTGTGTATATGCAATAAATACATCTCTTTGCACCCATGTAACCTTGATCTCCTTAACTGTCTGTACAACTCGAAGCTCGAGTATGTAAATCACCTGTTAGGTCCACCTGAAATTTGGATGTATTTGAAACTTGGTCTGACCCCTCAACCAAGTGGGACACACATAATGGATGGGCTGGATTTATGAACCACACCTCTGTGGGCCCAACAAATAATTATGAATATTTAAGGGAGGGTAACGCTCTCAACTTGTGTGTGGTATGACCCACTTTGATGTCGGTGTTATGCCACTTAATCCACCATGGTTATGACATGATTTATATTTAAGATCCTCATCGTTTATCTATTTTATCAACTTTTTTGACGATATGTTACCAAGACTTAGGCCCATCCAATGATTAGATAGTCGTACGTTATGAAATAATGCAAATTAAACTCTCATCATTGAAAATTCATTATGAGCCATCCTGACGATGTATTAGATATCGACCCATATACCGGGTTTCCTTTAAGCCATTATCCCACAGAATAGTCAATCCAACCTGAATTGGACCATACAATACAAGGCTGTGAGGATAAGTACTTAACTATTGAATTCAACTTAAGGCCACCATGGTGTATCTATTTAATCCATGCAGACCATCCACTTCCTCATATCATTTTAGGACTTGGACTAAAATAATCAAAGCAGACCTAAGTCGTAGGTGGGTCACACACAACTCAACCTCATGGGAAATCCCCATGGACTCTACTGCATAGGACCCATTATGAATTCCATTGATATGTGAGCCTAAGAATGTTAAGGCCCATTTTGAGTGAACGCCATGTGGACCCATCAGTGATAGCCTTGTTTGGGCTAACCATTGGGCCTCTTCGATAAGAGTTTGTAATTTCCATGTGTGGAATGTATGATGAACTGGTATTGTAATTTTTGAAGTAATGATGATTAATCCTTTAAATGGGCTGATTGTGGACATCCCTTGATCACTTGGCACTTTGGTTAGAGTGCGGCCCCAAGTAATAAGATCATGATACTTGTGTTTAAACTCTTAAAAACATGTTTAATTATAACAAATATATAAACTCTAGTGGTGTGAGGGTGTGATATTACCTGTTTGGCCCATTGATCATGTGGGTATTTGATGTATGTATAGTCACCTAATCATAGGCAATGGTGGAGTACATGTAGTATACGTAGTCATCTAATTGTATGAATGTGAAATACGTACAAGGCCACCTAACCGTATGAAATCAAGTGGCATTGATGACCATTCAACAATGTAGATTTGTACTTATCGACATAGATACCACCACTTGAATCACACATGACCAAGTTGTACACTAAACCGAATATGATTTAGGGTTATATTACCCAAGCTAATACTATCAAGATCCTGGATTTTTATACAATGTGATCTTTAAACTATAAATGGTATGATGAAATGTGGCTCTCGGCCCTTAACCAGGTGGCACCGAATATGAGTCATTATCTATGTGACGTGCGAAGTGGTTGTAGTATAAGACTTATCATAAATGGTGTAGCCATGTATTCGTGGCCTATGGGCAAGGCCCATTGAGATATATTTCCGGTTCATATGATGAAGCTTATTGTGATGTATTTTCGGCCCATGTGATGCGGCCCATAGTGATGTGTATTAGGCCCAGGTATGTGGTCTACCTGTGAAATAGATTTGAGGCCACTTGCAATGTATTCGAGGCCCATGAGCGAAGCCCAATGTGATGTAATTGAGACTCATGGGCGTGGCTAATTGAGATATATTTTAGGCCCATGGGTTGTGGCTCATTGTGATGTATTTGAGGCCCGTGTGTAGGGCTCACCTCTTGAGTATTTGAAGCCCATGGGTCGTACAGCCTGATGTGGTGTATTCATGGCCCATGAGTGAGGCCCAATGCGATGAATGTGCGGCCCTTGTGTGAGACCCGAAGTGATGTATCTGAGGACCGATGTGGTGTGATTTCACCATGATGTATGTATTGATATTTATGTGGGTCATTCCTTGGGGACAATGTTGGTTAAATGTCCACATTGTCGGCCGATTGTCGAGGCCGGTTATTGATATCGATTATGAGTATGTGACAAATACAAGCATTATCATACATGCCCATACGCATCATCCGCATGTTTTTATGAGATGTGGTTGACCATTGCATATGTCGTTGGATAGAGTTGTTATGAGACTCCCGATAGGTGGAGGTTATCTCACATGAGTGCACGGTATGCGCAGGATTGATGCATGATCGTATTGTATGACTCATGCATCTTGCATTGTGTGCCCTAGCAACATCGGGCCGTAGCCTCCACAGCATATCGTGGATGGCCGATGGGACACCGAAAATATTTGGTTCTAGCATACGGCACCATAGATGTCCGTGGGTAAAAGTCCTTAAACCTCCGAGGCCAATAGACGCCCCAACGTCTAGACCGAGTGGATACATGAGTACCCGAGTGCCGAATACCAGTAAGCTGCGTCTCCCACTGTGTCGTGGTTGGTTGGGAGGGGGTGTGGCCTTACCCGCCCGAGCATAGGGGGCATTGCTAGGCTGAGTTTGACTAGCTTGTGAATGGATCCACTATTGACGTGCCGGATAGGTATTGGCAGACTATTGGCCAGGCGGATAGTGAGGTTTTTTATGTTCACTTGGACTGTACAGCTGGGAGAGCGGTAGTGCCATTTGGAGTGTACTAAACCCCGGTGATGATCCCAGAGATGAACTGTACTGATATGTGGACTTATTGAGCAGGAGTTGCATACTCATTCATTCATTCATTTACTATCTACTCGGGCTGGTGGTGCGCAACTATCTGTTGTGTGTACCTTCGCAATGGCCAAGATTTCGGTTGGGGCGCGCGACTAACCTGAGATCAAGAGTTTACCACATTGAGTCTGACTATTGAAATTAGGTATGGGACTATTTTGGATAGAAGTCCCTTGTGACAGACCCCATAGTCTGCGATACTACGTACCACCATCCCGACTTCACTCCAGCATAGTCATTTCATTCGCACCACATATTGTGTTGCATCCTCGACATCCGATATTTGACTCTTTATAACTCCTCATTTACATGCTGATTTATATTGCGTACTCTGATATTGTATGACTCATGGACTTGTCAGTATTTTCGATATTGTATAATTACGGCATGACAATATGATGATGATGACGTGATTACGGATGCATGTAATATGGTTATGGCTATGGTATGATTTCCTTGTAGTACATTTATCTTGCCTGCTTGTAGGACACACTGCACACACGTGTGTACTCACTAGGCTTTTTGGCCTAAGCCTCCTATTTCCCATTTTTTCTGCGTTGGAGTAGCATGGAAGCCTGAGCTGTCTCGATGCATTGCATTTATTCTTCGATTTGGCAATGTTGACGTTGCGTATATTTTGTCAAGCATTATACTTATAACCATCGGGACTTATGATGGAGAGTGTTGCTTGGTAATTTAATCATGGATCTTTATGCTCAGGTATTACTATGTATATAAATTAAAAAAAGAAAAAAAAAATTCAGTCAAAAATCTTCTTTGCGGTACGTCAAACTCAGGACTTGGTGTATAGAAGTCGAGTGCCGAATTCGGGGCATCACGAAAGCTGTCCATCCCCGGATTTGGCACAGGATATAATTCTCTTCAATTCATCCGGTGATAGTGCGCAAGTTATGGCATTTAAAGCCTTTGCATTAGCACTATTCTCATTTTTCTGAAGAGTGGTCCAAGTAAAATAAGGTGTGACTTTCATAGATTTGGATCCATCGATACTAGTTACTTCAGTGGTAGGAGGGGTCCATTCAGTCACTGTGGCTTGCCACACACTCTCATCTATGGATTTTAAGAAAATTCTCATTCTGGCTTTCCAATAGGCATAATTGGAGCCATGAAATGGTAGAGGCCTAGTGACTGAAAGGCTATCAAAATTTGACATCTCAAATAGCTCAGATCGATTAGCTCATAAAATTAATCCAAAAGTAAAAACAATTAAAACGAGCTATTAGGATCTGATACCACTTGAAAAGGCCGAGTTATTAAGTCGGGGGGGGGGGGGGGGGGGTGAAAAGGACTATGCCAAATTAAAAATAAACAGCAGAAATTAATTAAAATATAAATACTGATAGCACTAAACAATCTCACAATGTTGAAAATAAATACAACCTCAAATGTACGAGTATTGAGAGATTGATACAGATGTTGTTCTAAGGACAACCTTACACCAAAAACCAAAGGTTTATGGTAGGACAACCTAATTCTTAGAAAGGTCTGTGTATCAAAAGCTCAAACTAATACAGAGGAATAAATAAATAAATAACAAGGAATGAAATCTATGCTATTACAACATTCCCATACTTGCGTAAAAGAAATTACAACATTCTCCACAAATGCAAAAAAGGGAAATTACAACCATCCACAAAAAGAAATAAACATTCAATCCACATAGCCAGAAATTATAGTGGTTCGCTTATGTGTACACCAACTGTTTAGAAAAGAAGCCACACAACTACTCCACTCCTAATATCCTCACATAGTGGATATTAGTGTTCACTGTGAAAATAGGTTTTTCAAGGTTCACCTAAAACCTTTACAATTGTGTCTTTCAAGTGGGCTTACACAATTCAAAAATCCCACACTCTGAGTTTTATGGATCACCTCAGACAAAACAAAATAGAGAGATTTTTCTAGCACAATCTCAATAAAACTAAAATACAGAAATTTACAATAATGTAAAATACATGGATATTCTCTTTTTGATGCAGCCCAGAAAAATTAAATCGAAGTAGAAGTTCAACATAAAAGTTCAATGTCCAAACTCACTTACGAAATGGTTCTAGGTTCTAAATTGATTTTAGATTAAAACAAGTTGGGCTAGCTCTATTTGATTTTGATCCCAAGAAAAGGGCAAGTCTCAATCCCTTCTTCAAATATGATTGGAATAAATAATACAAAATCAAATATAATAAAACTAAATTAAGAGAATATTAAATTAGCACAATATATCTTAAAAATATGACTAACTTATCTCTTAGAGTGGCATATTGATTTAACTTGAAATTGATATTAAACTCTGAAATTTATGCTCTATTTATAAGTGAAGAAATCACACTCTCAACAGGTCCTGAGGTTGGCATGACTGGTTGACGACCAACAAATTTTTGAAATCTGGGCACAATAAGATAAAGTCGTTCCAGGACTGGTTGTAAGCCCTGCACGACGGGTCGAAGGACCTCCACGACTGGTCGTGACCTGTCCATGACTAGTCATGGGGATCCTGATTTAGTTGCTAGACTTTGAGTCGTGGCTGCAGGATTGGTTGAGCACGAGTCGAGCACTATTCATACAATTGGTCAAGCAGTCTCCAGGATTGGTCGAGGCTTAACAAAAAATTTTTTAAAATTTGTAACAAACTTAGGACTGGTCAAAGAATTTCTTGGACTGGTCGAGCTAATGCTAGTACTAGTCGAACATAGTCCAAGACTAGTCAAGAAACAGTCTAAACACTCATAAAATGATCTAATTGAATTATGTATTCAAAATGACCTACCCTATGGTCAATCTAGGGTCATTCATACCTTAAACATGATGTATGAACATTGAAACTTCTTTTCATTCGGATGATAGCTATTCTTTGAAGTTCACGAAGGTTGAGATCTTTACACATGATGAAGCTTGAACTTGAGACCTTTTAAAGTATATTCAAACTTGAATTTGTAACCTTAAGAAGGTTCAAAGTAAAAAAACTTTGTCTTGACTTGGGGCTTGAATTATGAATCTTGAACACTCACTTGATGTTGTTCTCAAACATGACCATGTAATCTTGCATTTCTTGAAGTAAAGACATTTGTTCTTAAGTGATGTACAGTCTTCATTATGTAGATGAGTTACACAAGACACAGATTCCAAGAGAAGTTTTGGCACTACAAAATTTGACAATTACAGGAGCAAGAAACCATAACACTTATAGGTTATCCATCATGTCCTTCATGGGAAAGCACTTACATCAAAATACGTGATGGAGAGTCTTACCTTGAAATCGACTGTTAGATGACTTGATCTATGAATAGAGATCATTCCTAATGGTTAGGTTTAGGTTAGGGCAAGGATGTAAGGGCTAGAACAGTCAGATTAGTATCACACACACGTTTAATCTTATGGTAACGCTCGAGGACTCTCGATGCTCGAGTATCAAAAAGTTTGGGGCGTTACATTCGGTGTGTACACCAACTATTCTCAAACAGCCACACCTACTCCACTCCCAATAATCCCAACCCACGTGATATTGGCATTTACTATAAAACAATGTTTTCTCAGGTTCACCTTAAAACCTATACAATTGTGTTTTCAAATGGGCTATCACAATCACAAACCCCACACATTGAGATTTTCTTGTTATCTCAATCAAAACCATAATAGGGATTTTCCTAGATATCTCAGATAAACCAAATAACAAATAAGCAAAATACTTATCTTCTTCTTTAAAGATGGTTCTTGATGTAGCCCGTATAATCGCTTTGCTTGATGTGTAGATGTTCAATGTCTAACAAATATAATCAAGGATTCTAAGTTCTAAATAGATTTTAAATTATCTGAAGGCTTTGGCTACTTATTTGAATTCCCTGGATATTAAAAGATAGAGTAAGAACTCCCTTTAAAATAAAATCAGATTCACAACAATGAGATCAAGGAATTACAAAAATAAATAAGCTAATAAAAAATCTTAAATTACCAGACTATAGCTTGATAATGACAAGGACTTTTCTCTCAAGGTGGAAGCTTTCTATGGCTTTTCTTGAATGATTTAGAATAAGAAAAGACCTCTATTTATAGGCTGAAAATTAGTTCCTTCGACTGGTCTAAGGTTTAACCAAATTTCAAAATTTCTAGCGCGATCAGATAAAACCGACCTACGACTGGTTGAGTGGCCTGCTCAACTGGTCGAGCATGGCCCACAATCGGTCGTGGGACCCACAAAAATGTAGCTAGACTTTGAGTTAAGTGGTCCACGATTAGCCGAGCCAGTGTCCACGAATGGTCGAGAAGGGAGCTCGACTAGTCGTGGCTCTACTAGAAAAACTCGAAATTTGAATTTGACACTATGACTGGTCGAGGCAATTCCTGGACTGGTTGAACCAAAGCTTGGACTAGTTGAACATAAGCTAGCACTAGTCACATTTAAGCCTATTTAAAGTATAAAAACCCATAGATAATATGCATACCTAGGGTCCTTCTAGGGTCATATATACCTGAAAGATTAGACATTGAACTCAAATCTTCACCAACTTCAGGTCTTCTATGTAAAGTAGATTTAGTAGCTTGATCATGTAGTAGAGTTTGATCTTGAAGTAGACTTGATCTTCATGTCTTGCCCTTTCCAACTTCATTTGATCTTGCACTTTCCAACTTCATATGATCTTAAAGGTGAACTTTCTATCATACTTGAGCTTGAAGGTGAACTTTCTATCATATGAACAAGTCACACTTTGAATTGTTTTTGTCGCATCAAAATTTGACAACAACAGGTGTTATATACATCATAACACTTACACTTATGACATTGGAATGTTTTTCATAGTTTTGTACTATTTGGGTTTTAGGTATGAGAGGTTTTTTTTTGTGTACTTTTGTTTTGTTAATTACAAGATTTATTAGGCTAACTAAATTTATTTACAATCCAATTTTTTTAAAATTCCCTATATTGTTAAAAAGCACCCACAAATAATCAATGTAAGCAAATGAAAAATTAAAAAAGGAAAAGAACTAAACAACTTCAAAAAATAAAGAAAACATTAAATAATAAAAGACTTAAAGATTTATATGGTTCAATAAATGCTTTCATAGCAATATGAAGCCTTTTTATCCATTAAAATAAGAGAAATCAAATATATAATAATTATCTCTATTCTGTTGAGAGAGCGCGAGGAAGCAACCCTAAATTAGAATCAAACAATAAGAAATCAAATAAACCAAGCATACAAAGACCACAAGGTTTTCATGTGAAAAAACTCAATGGAAAAAAATCACAGCACAAAATGACATCGAATCCAATATGATAAACAATGTTACAAGAGATGGAAGAACTTAACAATTCAAGAATTAACCCTAAAAATCATACCCTAGCTTTTCTCTCACTTTGCTCACAAAAGCCCTAAATACATTCTCTATACCCTAATTCTATATTACAAACCCTTAAATAGAGTTAAAACAAAATTAGGATACAAAAACTATAATTCCACAAAACTGCACAACTCGGTTGATGGGAACTTGGATCAAATCAAGTGCCATCGACAACCCATCAATGGGTTTGAAGCCATCTTTAATTAGATCGATTTGGACCCAAAAATTGTCCAGTGAGCAAAAGCAAAAAATGAGAGTTTATCAATTAGACCGAGTGGTCTATTGATGCCATCGACATACCCAATACAGACAGATTGAAGACATCTGACAACAATCTCAACCATGTCTTGAATTATCACGAACCACAACTCCAATCACTATCTCTAGTTACCTACATCATAGCTCCACCATCGTCTCTGCTTCTCATGCATAATCCATCTTCATCAAACCTTCGCCAAATCTAGAGAAGTTGCACAAAACTTGAACTTCTCTGTAGAAACTACCTTCATAAGCATATCCTTCAAATTCATGCTTGGGTGGATTTCTCAAGACTCACTGTCTTCCTCAAGTACTTGTCGGATAAAATAATAATGAACATCAATATGTTTAGTACAAGAATGGTAAACTAAGTTTTTTGCAAAATTGATCATGCTTTTGCTATCACAATTTATTGGAATAGCTTCCTGCTAAAGCCTAGGCTGATTTATCATCCCTTTCAACCAAACATCTTATTTGAATGTTTCCTTCACCACCATATGCTCAACTTCGATTGTGAAAAGAGACACCATATACTGAAGTTTCAACATCTAACTTATCGCTTCATCTGCTAGTACAAACGATTAGCTAGAAGTCGATCTCTTGTTATCCACGTTGCTTACATAATCAACATCCACATCTCCTACCAACTTATTTTTAGACTTTTCAAATGTCAAAACATATTCTACTATATCTAGAATATATCGAAGTAACCATTTCACTACCTTCCAATATTGCTTGTCGGAGTTAGCCATGTATTTGTTGATCACAATACCCACTGCATGTAATATATTAGGGCTCATAGAGACCTTTAAAAAAAAAAAAAAGATAACCTCTTATATTCCATTAAAATGAAGAAGTTATACAGTTAAATGGACATTCAGGCTACCCCTAGTAGCAAAAAAAAGGGGGCGCCTATCATGGTGGGTAGCCGACAACGACCGCTAATGTACAAAAAAAAAAAAAAAAAAAAAAAAAAACTCCCTAAGATCCCACTGGGTATGACCTTAAAGAGCCCAACCTAACTTTATCTAAAAAGATCAACCCTCGCACCTTGGTAGGAAGGTCATTCACCTGGTTGTAAAAGGAGGCTCCCCTCATGAGCCATCCCATTTGCCGGTCCATTGCCTTCCCTCTAAATAAGCCTGTAAGAAAATGTTCCTCTCGGCTTCAATTTGTCGATCCTTGAAACCCATGGTCTCCACTGCCAGGGAGTGCCAGATTTCCCTGATAAGAGGTCAACGACGACCTTCGAATCAGATTTAACCTCAATCATATCTAGCCCTTTGTCCATACACAAAATGAGACCGTCATAAATCACACGGGGTTCATCTTTATTGTTGGAACCCACCTCGTAGCCTATCGAGAAAGCGAAAACAAAGTTACCATTGTCCCTTCTACATATGCCTACCCCTCTTGACATTCCTGGGTTGCCTCTCGCCAAACCATCCACATTTAACTTGACCTAGTTTCTTGTTGGTTTCTTCCACTTAATTATCTCTATACGATACCGTTTTTTGGGGTGGAATCAAAATTCTTAGTTCTTCCATGATGTGATCCTGGAGAGGATTGAACATAGTCTTGCCGTCAAGTAGCGTTTTGACCCACCATTTGATAACCTTCATGAGTCTTTGGTCATATCTAGCTTTGTTTCTGGCTCGCCATGTTTTCCATAGGATCATGTTTAGGAGGAGTTTGCGGATGGGGGAATGGACATTGTTGGGTGCCAATGCACATTGCCATTGCATCATTCTCCCTTCTATCGATTGGTGCTGTAGAGGGGGGGATGTTGAATAACGAGCTAAAATGATTCCAAATTTTTGTTGCTTACTGCCCATAGAGGAAAAGTTGTAATAGCGACTCTATCTCAGGATGAGTAATGGGCCCATCTTCATAGCAAATACATCTGGAGGCAATCAAAATCCCTTTGGACTGAACGCTGTCGTCCACCGAGACGCTCCCTGCAATAATCTTCACATAAAAATTGTTATCTTTGGTGGCATTTTACCATGTCAAATCCAGTTCGACCACCTCGTGGTATGGGACCTATCTCTGCTTAGATTCCAGGCCGACTTTATAGAGAATAAGTCGGAGGAATTGAGAGGCTAGAAGCATGCAGATCTATCTTCCGACGTGGCAAACCCACCATGAAAGATGAAGTTTAGGACTTCCTGGGATAAGAAGGAATATATTGAGGATGGAGGGAGTGGCCCAACTGTTCTAAGGAAATCACTTTCCTTCAGTGACAGCAACAAGCCAGGGATTGGACTGACAGCTAGCTGTTGGAGGGGGCCTAGCCCTGTCCAGTTGACGTTCCATAGGTTCTATTCTCCTATACTCACATGCCACTGCACGTTTTCTACAAGCTTAGGCATAAACGTTCTGATTTTTTCCAGAGCAGCGTGGCATGGCTAGATATAGTACCCGAAACTGTCATCTCCAGGTGTAACGCCCTGAATTTCGAGGGTCGAGCAAATGCTCGACTCCCGAGATTTCGAGCATCACTTATGCTTTACGGAAGCTAGTTTCCCGATTACTTCTACATTGGGCAATTAAACATGTATAGGATTATACTAAATAGTGTATCATACTCCAGAATAAACATGATTAAAGTAAAAAATTAAATTGAAATGCATGTAGTATGATTATCCAAAGTATGGGTCCAACTGGGTCCAATATATAATTGCAAAATCAACAAAAATGTGGAAAAGTGGTGTCTAACTAAGCCCAATCGCTCGAATCTCCTTGTCGAGAAGTGCGCAGCCTACATCGGCCCATCAAAAAATTGAAAATAAGAGAACTCCTCATCCATGCCCGCCTGGTCCAATGCATTGGCCGCGGTGGTCCCTGCATCTGTATCAACATCTGGTTGGTGTTTTAAAATACCATCCTATAGTAGGAGTGAATGATCAACTCAGTGGTTCCATAAAGCATGGGTTACACATGTTATCAAGTCTATCAGCACAGGAATGCTAAAGCAATGTAAAACAATCACTTCATTTTTACTCTTATTAATTCAAATAATGGGGTTTATGAAATGATGCATGCCCTCACCATCTAACACTCCGTCAACACGCGACTCCGACCACTTGGTTCACAAATGACAACACTTCCTCAACACATGACTTCAACGCTTATAAAAGTAATGCTCATGGTCACTACGGGGAGGCTCGTCACCCCAGCTTAAGACGACAGCATGGACACGGTATCCCATACCACCATGCCTAGCTCATGAGTCTTGAGAATCACGATGGTAGTAGTTAATAGTAGACCTTTGTAATTGGTAAGGGGGTGTCCCAGATTCAAATAATTACAATCATACATGGTGAACATATATAGGGTTAGTCGGTTCTTTAGACAATTTCGATTGATACGGGTGAAGACCGGCATTACCGGCGTGGAGTGTGTAAGCACTCCGTGTGGCCCAACCAATGTCGGTCGTCCGTGTTCGACTTAGATCAATTGAACGTTTCCAGGGTGGCCAACCTAATTTGGTCAACCCATATCCAGAAATTTGTCGACTAACCACACTACTCTTATAGTCCTACTTAATCTAATCAATTCAACAAGCATTAAAGATGATTGGATTTATATTCAATCATTAAGATTAATAACATTCAGGCATTTCATCGAACACGTAGGTGTCGCTATACTAAAATTTGCAATCCATTGAACATAAATTGAAATATATGTAAGTTACCATGTACGTACTACATTAGCAATCATAACTCATTAACTGGAGCAGTAGCATTGATAAATCGTAACTTAAGCACTTATGGTCTGCACCTATTGTTAGTACGTCGGACTTGGGGTCATTCCTGGGATTACGTTTCCAAGGAAGGATCATCGGCCAACTATACGAGTACACGGGTTCGTTAAGGTTGGGAAAAACCCATTTGAAGACTTGCATCAACAAGGAATGTTCGAAATCTCACCTTTAATCATGGAATGTTCGAAATCAGAGTAGTTTTAACAATGGAAGTGGTAGTAGTTAGGCTTATAAGCCAAATGGAATAGGGGAAATCTCCTCTAGCATCCACTCCTCCTATCTCCCGTCTTTTCTCACTCCTTTCTCTTCTCTTTCTCACCTTAGGGCTCTCAATTTTAGATTGGGAGAAAATGAGGTGATTTGGGAGCTATTTATAGTTCCAAATGGCCTTAGGGCCACTCTATTTGATACTTATACCCTATGGGCAGTCATTTCTAACTAATGGGGCCCCCGGGAGGGTTTACATGCTCATCTATACCATATGGTAGGTTTTCCACCAATGCATATATGCTGAGACATAGTTTGGGCATGATCGGATATGCAGATCAGCCGTGGGAAGCCTATGTCAGATCAACAGTTGATAACATTTGATCGGATCTGCGGTTATACGGATGTGTGTGGAGAATTATCCTTACCCTATATGTGAAGTTTGGTCTTAAACTGATGGTTTGAAATTCTCAAATTTGTGAAAGAGTGTACAACTTAAATCACTTAAGTCTTCATCTCTTTCCTAAGATATTTGCACTTCTCATGCACCCACCCTTCGACTTAAGTTGAGCGATCCTAAACACTATACAAGTTTGGTTCTTGAAATGGACATCAAGCCCAGTGAGACAAACATTATCCTATAGTTTCAGAATTAATGGCCTGTTAACAAGTGGTCTAGAGCTTGTTTGGATAATTAGGGTATTTCTGGAATGAATTAGGTATCAAGATTTCTTATGTGCAATGATTAGGGTTTAGATTAACTATGTTCATAGTGTGGCTTATTCGCAATTAATGAAAGTGACGATTTAGTCATAATCACTCTAAACCGTTAGTTCATAGGCTAAATGGATAATTGGGTCACTTTGGTTTGTTAATTACGATCCAACCACTAGTTGTCTCGGCTTTGGGTTGATTTTTAATTTAGCTGTGGTCAACTTGATTAGTCAGTGATAGGTCGGCTGGATTTGGGCCCTATGTGAATAAAGCACAAGGTTATACTCAGTGCTTAAGTGATCGGGCGGATTCATTGACTTTGTATGGTTAATTAATTAAATTTGTGTGGTTCTTTACTAGCACCACCTGCATATAGGCTCACTTTGAGCGTCAAGGGTCAAAAAGCGACAATATAGGCTAGTCATATCGAAGGTTTTCAAGGTTTTTTTGGAAATCCAAAACAGTGAATATCCAGGATGTTACACCAGGTCTCTGTGGCATTTAGCTTACATTAGAACTACCTAGGGACCTTCGTTTTTGCCGAATTTTACATCCACGCCATCTTCATTCGGAGAGCTTCCATTACATCCTTCAGTTTTCTAACTCCCAACCCACCTTCCCCAATGGGCATAGTAATTTTCTTCCAAGTGATCCAATGCAATTTTCACTTTCCTTCCACGCATCCCCAAAAGAAATGTGCAAAACTCTGCTCCAGCTTTGCAATGCACTAAGACCTGCTATACATCTAACTGCCAACAGTGCTCGAATAGGGTACAAGAGACATCACTTACTTTTCTTCCTATATAATTGGACATTATTCAGAAGAAAGCTTAAAGAGAGTGAAATTGCGGTAGAACCGCTTTAGTAGAAGTATGGAATTAGTCCAAGTGTCCTAAAGGGGGGTGAATAGGACTTTTTAAAATTTTATTTTCTTATAATACCAAACAATGCCTGACTTTATGAAAGATAAGTAAGGCAAAGTAACTTTATGGCTTCCAAGCCAATAAAGGGTCCAAACACATAGGCTACTCAAGATTTACCTGTAAAGTAACTAGCCTATGGAGATAGTGTATGTGAAAGTGCATGAGATGTGATTCCTATCAATGCTTAGACATTTACTTAATCATGCATCATAATAATCATTTGATAGACATAAGCATAATTAGATCAATGCATAAAATCTCAAACACAATCATATATAGTGGCTTAACTACTTGCCTACTCTACTCTCCACTGACGCAATCTCTCCTAGAGTGTACCAGATTTCACTATCCAATGGTTTTAAATTAAGTTAGCCATGAACCTTCACAATCTACACAAAGTTAACTAAGGAGCCTACATAAGGTAACTTTATATGCCTGCACAAGGCGACAAGTCCTACACAAGGACATAATTAGGAGCCTACACATGGTAACCTGTGCCTACACAAGGTAATACTCCAACACAAGGACAACACGTCCTACACAATGACAATACTTCCTACACAAGAACAAAGTATTCTCCTGTCAGAGGCCTACAAAAGGTCTTGGCGAGTTTGTTAACTTAAATTCTGAATCACAATCTTACACAAGGAAAGGGCTTTAGACTCAATGAACTCTATATATTTACAAGTACATGAGTGAGTCCCTTTCTCGCACAATATGAAGATGATCTTCTTGTTTACGAAGAGTCTTTTGCTCCCTTGAACAGCAACCGCTTCTGATGCTTCGATCAATGCTCCGAGGTTGTGAGGTTTATGGTTTTGTCTGATCTTCTCTATTAAATGATATGATTTAAATACATAGAGAAGATTCCAATGAGCTAAGCATTCAAGAGTTTTAGCACAATGCTATGCCTATGAAGGGTGCTACTGAAAACTCAATGAATGCTAGATAGAGTTCATGATTCAATCCAAGCAATGAAGTTATGAGTAAATGCTAATGTAAAGGATTGAATAATGAACTCTAATGGGAAAGAGGGAATGAGGATGTGGGTATTAACTCTTGCAACAACTCTCTCAAACTCTTAAATTCTAGCTCCTTTTATTAGAGGTAAACCATGTGTATTTATAAATTTGAAATCCCAATGGTTAAAAAATGAGTAGAAATCCAACATTGTCGATGCCATCGAAGGGTAATCGATGCCATTAAAATTTGAATTTTGATGTCATCAAACCTTCTCCAATAACATTGACCTCCTGTACAACATATTTAGTTAGGTGTAGGTTTGATTCTGTTCGATCTCATCAAGCATCCTTCGATGTCATCAATGTGCACTTCGATGTCATTGAGGGGTGTTTCGATGCCATCGGGATTCCCTTACAAAAATACATAATGGTTGCTGGACAGTTTTATCCCTTGTTCGATGCAATCGATCAGTCCTTCGATGCAATCGAAATTTGAATTTCAATACAATTGAACAATCTTCGATGTGATTGAACATATTGGTTTTACCTGAAAAGCTTGCTGAACAAACTGGTCCTCATTTCGATGTCATCGATCAGTCTTCGATGCCATCAATAACTTACTCTTGATAGTATCGAAGAAACTTCGATTACATCAAGGAGCACTTAGAGTATTTTTTATTCTGAAGAAAATAAGCCCAAAGTTGATTCAATCGAAGTGAGTTTGATGCCATCAAAACTTAAGTTTCAATGTCATCAAACTGCTTTTGATGCAATCGATAATTCCCAACATTTATTTATTTTGTTGTTGGACAATGTGGGCTTGTTTTCGATGCAATCGTCAAGACCTTTGTTTTACCTGTTCAGTTCATACTTCCTTTAATCCTCAAAGTGCTATCAACCCAATCTTACCAGAAGATTTTTAAAGTAGTTAAGGGTAACTTAGGTTCTTTTAGGGGCATATACCTGTCAAGGTTTGTTTTGGGTAGATGAGGCTTAGTTTACCTTTTAAACACGATCGTATGCCTTCATCTTGATGAGTCTTGAGCTTGATGTCTTCATCTCGGGATTCACTTGACTAATAAACTCAACACTCACATATATTGACAAACAAGGGCACTTTCAAAGAGCAGCATGGGGTGTGCTAACCAGTTTCGTCTTGTCCATATCAAACTTAATCAATTCTTTTTCAAGGTATTCTATATGTAACAACCGTAACCTGGTACTCTCTCTATCTCTGTAAATATCTATGCCGAGAATCTTCTTTACAGCCCCTAGATTTTTCATTTTAAATGTCTCTAACAATTGAGTCTTTAACATATCAATCTCAAACATGATATAAGAAACAATAAGCATGTCATCTACATACAGTACCAATACAATGAATTGTTCATCACTCAATGGCTTATAATAGACATAATGATCGTATTCACTTACGGTAAATAACTGACTTATCATGAAAATATCAAACCTTTTGTACCACTACCTAAGTAATTATTTCAGGCCATACAACGACTTTCTTAACGTGCAAACTTTATTCTTTACCCCTTCATTTCATTCTCTTCTGGTTGCTTCATGTAAATATACTCCTCTAACTCCTCATGTAGAAAATCATTCTTCACATTCATTTATTACAATTTCAGAGTGTATTGGATAATCAACGCTAATATAAATACAATAAACAACTGCTTGATCACAAGTGTGAAAATCTCACTAAAGTCGACACCTTGCTTATGTGCATACCCTTCTGCGACCAATCTTGCCTTGTATCTATCTGTTTTTTCTTTTAAATGCACTTACAGTCGATTTATTTACACTCTACTAAAAGCTCCACCGACTCCCATGTCTTATTCTTATATAGAAAATTCATCTCATCATGCGTGGCCGCTATCCACTTCTCAGTATCAAAACCATTTAATGTTTCCTGGATGGTAAGTGGATCCCCCTCATATGTAATGAGAAAAATGTAACATTCGAGTCATCCCTGTATCTAACTGGAAATTTAGGATCTCTTGACGGATTTTTTCTAAGAAGTGGCTACTCAACTTACTCTTGTACCTCTGTCTGCAGCTCGGGCTCATCTTGTATTTCAAAATTTTTAATTTTAACGTCTATTATCATTGATTTTTTTTTTGCTTATCTGTTTTTAATTTTTAATTTTTTATCAAACCTGACGTCTTGGCTAATTATGAAATTCTATGTGACCCGGTCGAACAATTTGTACCTTTTCACACATCACCATAGCACACAAAAATAGACTTGTTATTCCTTGGTCCAGCTTATCGCTCTCAACTAATGGTACATGAGAGTAAATGTTATAACCAAATACACGCAACTATGGAAAGTCTACCTCATGACCACTTCATACTTCCTTAGGAATCTTGCAGTCTATTAGTGTAAACGGGGACCGATTCACCAGGAACAAGCTGTTCACAACCCCAAGTGCAGGGTCATGATGTAGTAATAATCTCGGTAAAACAGAGGTCGAATCCACAGGGACTGAACCTTGTACGTATTTTGAAAGTAACCAGAACTAAAACTAGAAGAAGATGTAATCTAAATTAGGAGAATGTAGGAGAATAATAGTGAATTATTTAACTAAAACTTATAAAATTCAAAGGTAGGAAACTATGGTTTCCAAGGATCCATTTATAAAGATCAGGGAGATCTATGCTTGATTCATAAGCACAACTGGAATTAGAGTCCCATCTTCATCCAATTGGAAGATACATCATTAAAAATCAACGATGAACTACTTTTGATCTAGTTTTCAATGAATGATAAGTGTGAAAACTAGAAGTGACTCCATCACTAAACCATGCCCATGAGACAAATCAAACAACAAAATTTAACCAATCAACAACCAATCTGAGAGAGTTATGAATGTTAGGAAGGATTCCATCATCCAACCATCCCCAAGAGACAATGGTGAACAACAAGGTTCCCAAGTTCATAATCCCTATAATGAAAATAACATACTCAAAGCTATCGCAGACCCATTGTAATTTAAGTCACAACAAACCATTAAAAACTAAGAGTATTCCTCATAATCAAACTAGAATCAAAGAGAGTTTAATAAATATGAATCAAAGCCATAAAAAGGATCCCATCATGCTACAAGCTTCACCTCTTATCCCTAGATAAGAGGTTTAGCTCATCATAGACATGCTTATCTAAAATCTCAGAAAAACATTTAGGAAAACAAAGGAAAGAGAAGGAAGAACTCTAGGGCCGGCCACACTCTTTTTCTCTCTCTTTCTTCCCATGGCTGCCTCCACACGTCCTTGGATTATCTTTACATGTTCTCTCTCTCTTTCCTTTTTTAAGAAGGGGAGGTCATTGGCTGGAGTCAGTGATACAAGTTACGCAGCAAGAGTCTTGCGTGCATAGCGAAACCATAAGCCAGTTCACGCTTAGATCAACTTTTGACCTATCAACGTACCAAAACTTGATTCTGACTCCATGGTGAGGGTCATGATCATCCTCTGCATCTTGTGGACGGTCCGGATCATAAATCTGACCATGAGCTGCGCACGTTGTTGCGCATGTGAATTGCGGTGAGGTGTTCAGTGGGCCCCAAATCAATGTTAACAGAGAAATCCACTCCGTTTATTGGATTCGTGGAGAGATTTCAGGCAGGAATGGATGATATTGCTCGACTTTGGTGTGGCCCATTGTATGAAATCTTCCTGCCGTTCATCCTGCATTTGATCATGCTCTTTGTGTATGCACATGCATGGTTGTAAAAGGACACCATGGTTATGGTCGGCCCCACCATCCGAACACTTTGGACGGTTTAGATTGTCCAAAGGGATAATCATAGTGGGCCACTTCTCCCCACAGCGGACACATGTCCGTCCCTTTGCGTAAGAGAGAAGCCGGGTCGAGTTAAATGACCTTTGACCGGACTCTCCGGTGCGGTGCGGTGCGAGTGTGCACCTTTTGTGCACACACACCCTTCCCCGTGGGATCCACTGTAATGTTTCTAATAAATCTACACCAACCATCCTTTTGTCATCTAATTTAAGTGGTAGAATCCAAAATTGAGACATATCCAAAGATCAGGTGGGGCTCAAATCGGTGGTTTTGTGGCTGATCTATCCATTGGGTCATTTCCACAATGATCTAAGGGCTGAATTTCGACGTGTACATTTATTTTAGGGTCCTCAGGCCAGATATAAAGTTTTGAGCCAAACGGATGGTGGGAACCCTGTGATCTTGCATTCAAGACGATTTTTAAGCCTCTTTATCTTCAATCACTTGATTTTCTCGGATATTTGGCATGCGAATTCTTAAATCTCTGTCCCCTAAGATTCGTCCTTTGCTTTAGTAGTTCTTGAGCATCAAATTGTGCTTTTAGTACCCTTTTCAGTCCAAGCTCTTAAATTCACCTTGCAACACAAACATGATTAAAAAAGGACGTTAAACATTATTATGTTCATAAAATCAAATAATAATTAGGCTCTAATATGCAATATTTGACCCTCAACACAATCCCCAACCAGCATTTTACTAGTCCGAAACAAAGTATGCGAAAAATATTTTAAGAATTACAGGACAATTTCTATAAACTCGAGTGATATTTGAAAAGCAATCTTGATAATAGAATTCCAAGATACATCAATGTTGGGCATTACCTTATCCTAACTCAAGTGCATGGTAAACTTCATGGCTAAGTTCAAAGTATTAATCCATCAATTAGAACAATTCTAAACATTGAGTTCCATGGGTGTATAGTGCAACCTCGACTTATTACAATTAAAGGTCCAATTCTCAATTTTCATGATATCATTGGTAACCAAAAAGAGCATTTCGGATAACCAAACCTAAACTGAAACTTGCCTTACAGTTCAACTTTTTTATTCTTCCAGCTTTTTATTTTTCCATCGATGGCTTCATGATGTGTCAACCTTTTTAAAGATCTTTAACAGGTAGTCATTTTCGATGACAACTATTTTTTTTTTGAATGAACATGATGGACAAATTCCCCAGGTTGGTTCCTTCCATGCCTAGTAATTACCAAGTTGACAATTCAATATCGAACTGAAGCTTTAATGTGTAAGCTAGATGTGACATGTGAAATCATGACTCGATTAATGTTTAAAATTTCTAATCACGGATTAATAATTTGAACTTAACCATGAAATCTAACCAGTAACTGAATCCAAGAGTTGTAAATCACCAACATTACGTATCTTATACTTCTTAAATCAAGAATATCCTTCAAAATTACTCGAATTCACAAGAATTTCTAGAAAAAAAATTTAAAAAAAATTCACAATTTTTTCTTAAGGCCAAGAAAATACTGATAAGGTAACCTAATCTCCCATCCTCAACCTAAAATCTACATTGTCCTTAATGTAAAAGATATAAGCATGCAATGCACATGAGACAACAAAAGTAAAGGAGAAGTGATGGAAAGGTAGTACCTTACAAGGAGACTGTACGGCTTTTTTCAAATAGATCTTAGCGTGAAGGTAGGTCAGCACAAGAGTTAAACCAACAAAAAGAAAACTATCCTAGAACAACTGAAAAGTACACTATCCTAATAGCATAAAGCCAACTATCCTATAACAGCATAAAGCAAACTACCCTAGTCCTTCTAAAGCAGTAAACCTACCTATACCTCCATCAAACTAGGAGATCAATCATAGTACATAGGATCAGTCAAAGGTATGGACATGTCCTCTGAATCAAATTTCTCAACAAATGGCTTTAATCGATGTCCATTTACTTTAAACTCATTGCCATTGTTTAGATTCCGAATCTCGACAGCCCCATGAGGATAAAAATTGATAATAGTGAAAGGGCTTGTCCAACGAGATTGGAGCTTACCCGAAAAGAGATGTAGTCGAGAATTATACAAAAGGACCTTTTAACTTGGCATGAATGATTTCTGAAGAATGTGTTGGTCATGAAATGCCTTCACCCTGTCCTTATAAATTCTCAAGTTCTTGTACGCATCATTCCGGATTTCTTCAAGTTCATTTAACTGAAGTTTGCATAGCGAGCCAACGTTGTCCAGATTGAAATTTAGATTTTTGATTGCCCAATAGGCTATATGTTCCAACTCCACAGGCAAGTGGCAAGCTTTCCCATAAACAAGTATAAAGGGAGACATTTCAATAGGGGTCTTAAATGCGGTACGTTAAGCCCATAAAACATCGGTTAATCGAATTGACCAATCCTTACGGTCAGGGTTAATCGTCTTTTCCAAGATGCATTTAATTTTCTATTGAAAATCTCAGCTTGCCCACTTGTTTGTGGGTGGTACGGAATGCTCACCTTATGAGAGATGTCATATTTCTTCATTAAATTCACGAATGGCCTATTACAAAAATGTAACCCCCATCACTGATGATGGCTCAAGGCGTTCTGAACTAGAAAAGGATTTTCTCTTTTAAGAATTTAATGACCGTTTAAGGGTCATTGTTCTGACATGGAATTGCTTTGACCCATTTAATGACATAGTCTATGGCGAGCAAAATATATAGATTTTCAACAGATTGGGGGAATGGTCCCATGAAATCGATGCCCCAACAATCAAATGCTTCTATAATAAGGATGGGGTTCAAGGGCATCATATTTTGACAGGACAATGCTCCTAATGTTCACTCCCCAAGAATAGGGTTGTGATGTAGTAATAAACTTGGTAAGACCGAGGTCGAATCCACAGAGACTGATACCTGTACGTTATCTGAAACCAAGTAGAACTAGAACTAGACTAAGATGTGATCTAAACCAAATAGAATTTAAGGAATAATTGTGGAATAATTATCTAAAACTTTAAGGAATTCAGAGGAAGGAAACTAGGGATTTAGATGATCCACTTGTAGAGATCAAGGAGATCTTATGCCTGCTTCAAAAATCATGAAAATTAAACTAAACTTCTTCTGATATAATTTTAAAGAGATGAAAGGTATATGAATTAGAATGAATTCCATCACCACACCATGCCC
Source organism: Magnolia sinica (assembly GCF_029962835.1). NCBI lineage: Eukaryota > Viridiplantae > Streptophyta > Magnoliopsida > Magnoliales > Magnoliaceae > Magnolia > Magnolia sinica. The sequence continues at coordinate 55,005,569 of NC_080591.1, read as the reverse complement.
AAGAGACAAAGTTAACAAAAGAATTAAACTAATTACCAATCAATCAACATGCCATGAAGGTCAGGAAGGGTACTGCCATCCTACCATGCCCATGGAACAATGATGAACAACAGGGCTTCCTGACTTCATAACATAAAAAAGGGGAAAGAAATACTCAAAGCCATTGCAAACCCATTGTAATTTCAGTCACAACAGACCATTAAAGACTAAGAAAATATTCCTTTAATAATCAACTAAAATCCAATTTATGAATTTTAAATTACAAGCACAAATTATAATCTCCCATCTCGTTACAAGCTTCACCTCTTAGCCCTAGCTAAGAGGTTTAGCCACACATGAATGGGCTGAACGAAGCAAATAAAAATAAAAAGAGACAGAAAAGAACAAGAAGGAAAGAAGAAAGAACCAGCCGCACGTCCCTGCCCAGCTTCCTTCTTCCCTTTCCTTCACGTTTCAGCTTCCAGCCCCCCTTGCTTCTCTCTTTCTCTCTTGCTTATATGGTGGTCTCAACCTTCCTCGGGTGGGAGTGCCTACGACAATGCGGAATGGTTGCTGTGAAATTGTTTCACAACCAGTTTGCAGACTTTGGGATTCCTTGCGCAAACGTACCAAGCTACGGCTGAACTTTTTGGATTGTTGATTCCTTCAGTCGAAATTCCGGCGACATAGCTAGGATCATGGCTGATCTGCGCTCCTACTAGACGGATCAGATCAACCATCTGATCAACAGGGTTGGACCACATCATCCCGAATTTTTCGGATCACGTGAACAGAGGCACACACGTCCGGACGTTGTACTTCTGGTGGCGCCCACTTCACTGCTGGTTCGAGGAATCCACGACGTCCACTATATTCTACTCACAAAACCGTTCTGATATGGTCGGTTTTGGATCGACGCTGAAGCGTCCCACCTGATTTTCCATATCACCGTTCAACCTGCGTTTGAACGGTATTATCCCGTGTATGCAAGCATCGATTTAGAAAAGCCTCATGTGTACGGTCGGTTTGACCTTCTGAAACAAATGGACGGTCTGGATTAGGGATATCTGCGATGATGGTGGCCCACCTGAAATCACCCGCAACTCCCTGTTGCGAACAGAGAACGGTGATTTTCATTTTTTTGAATAAGGTCAGTCAAAACCGACTTTGACCACTTTTGTTGGTCCGGTGCACAGCGGGTGTACACTCGCTGTGTACATTCGCCTCTTGAAGTGGGGTCTACCTTGATGTTTGTGGAAAATCGGATCCACTCGTCCCTTTTCTCATCTCATTTAATGCATAGAGTCCAAGTTTGAAGCATATCTGAATATCAGGTGGGCCTCAGATCAGTAATTCATGGGCTGATCTGACCATTAGACCACTTCCATAGGGGTCCAACTACTGAAATTTGACGTGTACGGTTTATTTAGGGTCTTCAGGCCATATATGAAGTTTTGAGTCGATCAGATGGTGGGAATATTGTGACCTTGCATTCTGGACGTTTTTCAGGCCTGTTTGAAGCGAGTGGCCGAAATTTCTCTGGTCTCTGGTGTGTAGATCCTCAATCTAGGCCCCATAGAGTCCCGTCCAATGCCTTGGTGATGCTAGAGCGCTACATCCATACCTTTAGCATCCTTTTCAATCCATGCTCATCAATTCTCCTTGCATCACAAACACGATTAAAATAGCTCATTAAAACAGTATCATGTTCGTAATTCAGGAAATAACTGGGGTCTAATATGCAATATTTGACCCTCAACACAACCCCCAACCAGCATTTTGCTAGTCCCGAGTAAAGTATGCGAAAAATAAGTTGAGAATTACAGAGCACTTTCTATAAAATCGACTGATTTTTGAAAAACAATCCAGATCCTAGAATTCTATAATTCATGAATGTTGGGCATTACTATCTTCTGAACTCGAGCACACGATAGCTTCATAGTCGAGTTCAAAGTATTAATCTATCAATCAGAACAATTCTAAACATTAAGTTCCATGGGTGTATAGTATAATCTCGGTGTATTAACATGAAACTCACTTCTCAATTTCAGGATATCATTGGTAACCAATAAGATAATTCATGATAACCAAAACTTTCCTCACAGATCATCTTTTCATTTCCCCAACTTTTGATTTTTCCATTAAAAGTAACGCCAAGAAGAGGAATCAAATCCTCACCTATAGGGAGCAAACCTAAGGTAAAGACTGTACACCCGACTCTTTTTCAAATATCATCCATGGGGGGTCGAATCCTCACCTATAGGGAGTAAACCTGTGGTAAAGACTGATCGCCCAATCCATTCAATTTCCCAAGTTGGTTCCTTTCATGTTTAGTGATTACATAATTAATCCTTCAATATCGAACTGAAACCTTAATATGCAAGCGAGATGTGTCGGCAAATTCATGACTCAATTAATGCTTATAAATTCTAATAATGGATTAACAATTCAAACTTAGCTGTGAAATTTAACAGATAACCGAATCCAAGAGTCGTAAATTACCAACATCATGTATTTTGCAATTCCCAGTGTCCCAGATGGCCATAAAAACACATTGAATTCATACGAAATTCCAGAAAAATTGAAAATTTTCACAATTTTTTGTTCAAGACTAAGAAAACACTGATTAGGAAACCTAATCTCCCACCCCCAACCTAAGATTTACATTGTCCTCAATGTAAAAGAAATAAGCATGCAATACACATGGGCAATGAAAATATAAGAGGAGTGATGGAAAGATAGTACCTGAACGAAAGAATTAAGAGGCTTTCCAAAGATATCTACACCATTTTCATAGGTGCTCTCAATTGCATTTAGCGTATGCAACAAGCCTTTAAACCCCTAGGTTGCCCCTGGTGGACGAGTTGTAGTCTCGTGAGGGTTTGTAGTAATGTTACCCACAAACATTGAACTAACTAATGATAAAAACGAAATGAAATGAAGAGCTGGGTTGCCTCCCAGGAGCGCTAAGTTTATCGTCTTCAGCCAGATAAATCAAGCAACTACCCTAGTCCTAAGAAAGCGATAAACCTACCTATACCTCCATCAGACTAGGAGATCAATCCTGGTAAACAGGAGCAGTCAGGGGCATGGACATGTCCTCTGAATCAAAGTTCTCGACAAATGGTTTCAATCGATGTCCATTGACTTTAAACTCCTTGCCATTGTCGGGATCTCTTATCTCAGCGGCCCCATGAGGAAAAACAGTAACAATAATGTAAGGGCCGGTCCAATGAGATCGAAGCTTACCCGGAAAGAGACGTAATCGAGAATTGTACAAAAGGACCTTCTGACTAGGCGTGAATGATTTTCGTAAAATATGTTGGTCATGAAATACTTTCATCTTGTCCTTGTAAATTTTCGAATTATCGTACGCATCATTCCGGATTTTCTCAAGTTCATTTAATTAAAGTTTGAGTAGCGAGCCAGCGTTGTCCAGATTGAAATTAAGATTTTTGATCGCCCAGTACGCTTTATGTTCCAGCTCCACAGGCAAGTGACAAGCTTTCCCATAGACAAGTCTAAAGGGAGACATTCCAATAGGAGTTTTAAAGGCAGTACGGTATGCCCATAAGGCATCGGTCAATCGGATTGACCAATCCTTACGATCAGGGTTAACCGTTTTCTCCAAAATGTGTTTAATTTTCCTATTAGAAATCTCAGCTTGCCCACTTGTCTGTGGGTGGTACAGGGTGCTCACCCTACGAGAGATACCGTATATCTTCATTAAGCTCTCAAATGGTTTATTACAATAGTGTGAGCCCCCATCACTAATGATGGCTCGAGGCGTTCCGAATCGAGAAAGGATGTTTTCTTTTAGGAATTTAATGACCGTGCGATGGTCATTACTTCGACATGGAATTGCTTCGACCCATTTAGTGACATAATCCACAGCGAGCAAAATATACAGATTTCCAAACGATTGGGGGAATGGTCCCATGAAATCGATGCCCCAGCAATCAAATGCTTCAATGATAAGGATGGGATTCAAAGGCATCATATTTCGATGGGACAATGCTTCCAATTTCTGACAACGCTTACAAGCTTTGCAAAACTCATGAGTGTCCCTAAACATAGTGGGCCAGTAAAAGCCACACTGCAGAATCTTGGCCGTGGTCTTTTTAGCAGAAAAGTGACCACCACAGGCCTGTGAATGACAGAAGGAGATGACGCTCTGATGCTCATCGTCTGGTACACATCTCCTTAGGATTTAGTCTGGGCAATATTTAAATAAATAAGGATCATCCCAGAAAAAGTTGCGCACCTCGGTGAAGAATTTCTTCTTATCTTGCGCACTCCACTGTATTGGTATGGCACCTGTAACAAGATAATTAGCAATATCAGCAAACTAAGGTGAATGGGAGACTCTGAACAGTTATTCATCAGGGAACATATCATTGATATGGGTCGTCTCAGGGGAACCAGAGGTATTAAGGTGAGAAAGGTGATCGGCCACAACGTTTTCTACTCCCTTTTTATCTTTAATTTCCAAATCAAATTCTTGGAGTAGAAGGATCCATCGTATCAGGCAGGGCTTAGAATTATTCTTAGAGAGAAGATACTTCAGGGCCGCATGATCTGTATAGATAATGATCTTGGATCCGATCAGGTAGGATCTAAATTTGTCCAAGGCGAACACTACGGCTAAAAGTTCCTTTTCCGTAGTTGAGTAGTTCACTTAGGCCGGATTTAAAGTCCTACTCGCGTAATGGATGACGTAGGGTCTCTTATCTTTTCTCTGGCCTAGAACCGCTCCAAGAGCATAATCAGAAGCATTGCACATAAGCTCAGAAGGAAAGCTCCAGTCGGGTGGCTGTATGATAGGTGCAGTGGTTAACGTGCCCTTAAGCTTGGTGAAAGCTTCCTGGCATTGCTCAGTCCACTCGTACGGAGTATCCTTTTAAAGAAGATTACATAAAGGACGAGAGAGGAGACTAAAGTCCTTTATGAATCGCCTGTAAAATCCTGCGTGTCCTAAGAAGGATCGCACGTCTCTGATGTTCTTGGGTGGAGGTAAGTTAGAGATAAGATCGATTTTTGCCTTATCTACCTTGATTCCCTTGGACGAGATGATATGCCCAAGGAGAATTCCCTTTTGAACCATGAAATGGCACTTCTCCCAATTAAGTACCAAGTTCTTTTCTTCACATCTTTTCAGCACACATTTAAGACTTTCCAAGCACTTGCTGAAAGATGGACCATAAATAGAGAAATCGTACATGAAGACCTCTAGATATTGCCCCACCATATCAGAAAAGATATTAAGCATGCATCGCTGAAAGGTGGCAGGGCATTACATAGTCCGAATGGCATCCTTCGGTAGGCAAAGGTGCCGTAGGGACATGTAAATGTGATATTTTTCTGGTCTTCAGGGGCTATCTCTATCTGGTTGTAGCCCGAATACCCGTCAAGAAAACAGTAATAGGAATGACCAGCTAACCTTTCCAGGATCTGATCAATGAATGGTAAAGGAAAGTGGTCTTTCCTCGTGACGGTATTCAACTTCCTGTAGTTAATGCACATTCTCCAACCAGTAGTGACTCTAGTTGGCACGAGTTCATTATTAGCATTGGCTACGATGGTGATTCCGGACTTCTTAGGGACCACTTGAGTTGGACTCACCCATTGACTATCAGATATAGGGTATATGATACCCACGTACAATAGTTTAAGAACCTTGGCCTTAACCACTTCCTTCATGTTTGGATTTAGTCTACGTTGTGGTTGTCGAGTGGTTTTTGCATTATCCTCAAGATATATGCGGTGAGTACAAATCGAGGGATCGATTCCCTTGAGGTCCGCTATCGTCCATCCCAGGGCTCCTTTATGCTCAATGAGAGTAGATATGAGCATACTCTCTTGTTCTTTCTCTAGGTGCGCAGAGATCACCACCGGGTAAGTCTCATCTTGACCTAAATAGGCATATTTCAAATCCGAGGGTAAAGGTTTTAGGTCAAGCTTCGGCGGCTTGAGGTTAGACGGTAGAGGCACTACATCGGTTTGTGGCAATTCTTCAAATTATGGCCTCCACCGGTTAACTTCAAGTACCGGTGTAGTATCAAGCAAGGCGCACGTCTCCCTAATCATGTCATCATCAAAATCATGGGAGTGGGCCAGGCACGTCTCTAGAGAGTCAGAGGATAAGGTTAGAGGTGTCGTATCTTCCACTAAAGAGTCAATCATGTTAATGTTGTGGAAATCGTCATCCTCCTCTAAGTTTCTGCCGTTATTGAAAAAGATGTTTGACTCCAATGTCATATTCCTAAAAGACATAGTCATGACACCATTCTTGCAATTGATAATTGCATTTGAAGTGGCAAGGAATGGGCGGCCAAGAATGACGGGGATCTGAGTGCTTATGTTATTGATGAGTTCGGTGTCCAGGATGATAAAATCTACAGGGTAGTAAAATCTATCAACTTGGACCAACACATCCTCGATTATCCCTCTTGGTACACGAACAGAGCGATCAGCAAGTTGTAGTGTGGTTAGGGTGGGTTTTAATTCACCCAAACCTAACTGTTTGTATACCGAGTAGGGAATCAGATTGACGCTCGCTCCTAAGTCAAGAAGTGCGTGATCAATTCGATGGTTCCCGATTACACATGATATGGTTGGGCTACCGGGATCTTTGAATTTCTGTGGCACGTCTTTCTTTAGGATGACACTCACTTTCTTAGTCAAGAAAATTTTCTTTTGAATACTTTGTCGTCTTTTGGTCGTGCATAAGTCTTTCAGAAATTTGGCATATGAAGGAATATGTTTCACGACATCAAGTAGAGGAATGTTGACTATCACTTATTTCAACACCTCTAGGATATCCTGAGAGTTAGAGAGAGGTTTTGGTGAAACCAACCATTGGGAGAACGGATCAACTGGCTTCTCTAGAAGTTCCAGTTCTAATTTTTGTGGGGTATCACTGGATCCATCATTGTTGTCCTCTTCTGGTTCTTGAGGCTTTTTGGGCCTAACTGGAAGAGTTTTATCAATGATCTTTCCACTCCTAAGAGTAGTGATGGATTTAGCGTGCCCCATCTGATTTGAAGAGCTGGGATCATTAATCTCGTACTGCGGTTTAGGATTGGGGAGGAGGTTGTGCAGGAAGCATCCCCTTTTCTATAACCGTCATACAGGAATCTATCTTTTGCATAAAATCTGTAATTCCCCGCATTGCCTGAGCTAGCTCTTGTATGAAATTTTGAACCGATTCCTCTTGAGGTTTCACTTGATTTGGATTTTTATTGAAGAAACCTTGACGAGTAGCTGTTTGTCCGTTCCTCCAACTAAAGTTTGGATGATTTTTCCAACCAGGATTGTATGTATTGGCGTTAGGTCCAGTAAAAGGTCTTTGATAGTTGTTTATGGCATTAGCTTGTTCATTCAACACCCCTCGAAAGGCGGGTATTGTAGGACAATTTTCAGTTGTGTGAATGTTGCAATCACAGTTGCCGCAAACAATTTCATTAACTTTATCCTTCTTTCCTTTCATGGCCTCAACTTTCCTTATGAGTGTAGTCACTTTACACTTGAGATCGTCCTCTTCTTTCAAGAGATATAATCCACCTTTCTCCTTAAATTGAGTCGGCCTAGATGTGGTGTTCGACTTTGGGTAATAGTCCCATGATTGTGTTTTTTCAGCAAGACTATCGAGGTAATCCCATACCTCGTCAATATCTTTATTAATGAACTCTCAATTACACATTGTCTCGACCATTTGGCGCATGGAAGATGTCAGTCCATCATAGAAAAAATTTGTAATGCGTCACGTTTCAAATCCGTGTTGTGGGCATGAACTGACCAAATCTTTGAACCTTTCCCAACATTGGAAGAATGTTTCATCTTCCTTTTGGGCAAAGTTCATGATTGCTTTTCTGAGGGTAATCGTTTTATGATGTGGGAAGAATTTTTTTATGAATTCCCTCTGCATGTCATTCCATGTGCCAATGGATCTAGGACGCAGTGAATGTAACCATGTCTTAGCTTTCTCTTTTAAGGAAAAAGGAAAGAGTTTCAGCCTGATTGTATCCTCAGATACATTAGGAAAACATAATGTAGCTATAATCTCATCGAACTCTTTCAAATGTAAATATGGACTCTCTGATTCAAGTCCATGAAATTTGGGAAGGAGTTGGATAACTCCTGGCTTGATGTCCATTTGTCCTGTGTTTTCTGGAAAAATCATGCATGAGGGCATACTCACTCCCGCCGGTTGTAGATAATTTCGTAAAGTACGAGGCGGGGGTGCCTGATGTACCTCGTTCTCATCTTGGGTATCCTCCACCCTGGGTGGAAGTAGAGGAGGTTGGTCTTCAGCCATAACTTCAATTAACTCAGGGGATTTTGAGTGGTGTCTAGTCTTCCGATGGATAGTCAACCCCTCAACCAATCCTCCTTCAGTTAAGAGACGTTGAGTGTTGTCACGGGCCCACTTGGGCATGAAAACACTCGCAACCCTAAATCAAATTCAAAACCTAATCCTAAGAAAGGAAAAGAAAATCTAAAAAAAGAAGGAGAGGGAGAGTTGGAAAGAAATTACCAAATTGAAGCCCCTAAGTAAAGGACCTGGAAAAGAAAACAAATAAGTCAGTTCTAAAGAGAATGTCTAGAATTAGAAAATCCTTAAAAAGGAAGATAGAAGTAAACTAGTTTCTAAAAGAAGAAAGTCCTACACTAAAAAGTAAATTAAAAAAGAGATATGAAAAATAGAAAGTGGAGAGAAGGAACTTACCGAATTAGAAATTTCTATCTTAAAGGCCTACACAATAGGAAAGTTAGTTTCAAAAAATTCTATGAGTAGAAAATTAGGAAACAAAATTAGATTCTAAAAGAGTTAGAATTAGAAAGTTACTAGAAAACAAAAATAGAAGGTTAATCTCTAAAAAGGGAAATAACTAACCTAGTTTCTAAAAACAAAAGAGGAAAGTTTCTAAAAATAAACTATTTCCTACAAATAGAGAAATACTAGAGTTAGAAAATTTCTAAGATTTAAACCCTAATTCTAAAAACAGAAAAAGTAGAGAAATTAGGAAAGAATTACCAATTTAGAAACTCATGTCAGGGTCCTACAAAATCATGAAAACAGGTTAGTTCCTAAAAGAAATAAAAAAACTTTAACCTAAAGTTAGTAAAATCCTAATCCTAACCTAATTCTAAAACTAATTAATTTCAGAAAAACGTAACTGTCAGTCCCCGGCAACGGCGCCAAAAACTTGTTCACTCCCCAAGTATAGGGTTGTGATGTAGTAATAAACTCGGTAAGACCGAGGTCGAATCCACAGGGACTGATACCTGTACGTTATCTGAAACCAAGTAGAACTAGAACTAGACTAAGATGTGATCTAAACCAAATAGAATTTAAGGAATAATTGTGAAATAATTATCTAAAACTTTAAGGAATTCAGAGGAAGGAAACTAGGGATTTAGAAGATCCACTTGTAGAGATCAGGGAGATCTTATGCCTGCTTCAAAAATCATGAAAATTAAACTGAACTTCTTTTGATATAATTTTAAAGAGATGAAAGGTATATGAATTAGAATGGATTTCATCACCACACCATGCCCAGGAGATAAAGTTAACAAAAGAATTAAACTAATTACCAACCAATCAACATGCCATGAAGGTCAGGAAGGGTACTGTGATCCTACCATGCCCATGGAACAATGATGAACAACAGGGCTTCCTGACATCATAACATAAAAAAGGGAAAAGAAATACTCAAAGCTATTGCAAACCCATTGTAATTTCAGTCACAACAGACCATTAAAGACTAAGAAAAATGTTCCTTTAATAATCAACTAAAATCACATTCAGTTTATGAATTTTAAATCACAGGCACAAATTATAATCTCCCATCTCGCTTCAGGCTTCACCTCTTAGCCCTAGCTAAGAGGTTTAGCCACACATGAATGGGCTGAACGAAGCAAATAAAAATAAAAAGAGACAGAAAAGAACAAGAAGGGAAGAAGAAAGAACCAGCCGCACGTTCCTGCCCAGCTTCCTTCTTCCCTTTCCTTCACGTTTCAGCCTTCAGCCCCCCTCGCTTCTCTCTTTCTCTCTTGCTTATATGGTGGTCTCAACCTTCCTCGGCTGGGAGTGCCTAAGACGATGCGGAATGGTTGCCGCGAAATTGTTTCGCAACCAGTTTGCAGACTTCAGGATTCCTTGCGCAAGCGTACCAAGCTGCGGCTGAACTTTTTGGATTGTTGATTCCTTCAGTCGAAATTCCGGCGACATAGCTAGGATCATGGCTGACCTGCGCTCCTACTAGACGGATCAGATCAACCATCTGATCAACAGGGGTGGACCACATCGTCCCAAATTTTTTGGATCGCGTGAACAGAGGCACGCACGTCCGGACGTTGTACTGCTGGTGGGGCCCACTTCACTGCTGGTTCGAGGAATCCACGATGTCCACTATATTCTACTCACAAAACCGTTCTGATATGGTCGGTTTTGGATCGATGTTGAAGTGGCCCACCTGATTTTCCATATCACCATTCAACCTACATTTGAACGGTATTATCCTGTGTATGCAAGCATCGATTTGGAAAAGCCTCATGTGTACGGTCGGTTTGACCTTCTGAAACAAATGGATGGTTCGGATTAGGGATATCTGCGATGATGGTGGCCCACCTAAAATCACCCGCAACTCCCTGTTGCGAACAGAGAACGGTGATTTCTGTTTTTTTGAATAAGGTCAGTCAAAACGGACTTTGACCGATTTTGTTGGTCAGGTGCACAGCGGGTGTACACTCGCTGTGTACATTCGCCTCTTGAAGTGGGGTCTACCTTGATGTTTGTGGGAAATCGGATCCACTCGTCCCTTTTCTCATCTCATTTAATGCATAGAGTCCAAGTTTGAAGCATATCTGAATATCAGGTGGGCCTCAGATCAGTAATTCATGGGCTGATCTGACCATTAGACCACTTCCATAGGAGTCCAACTACTGAAATTTGATGTGTACAGTTTATTTAGGGTCTTCAGGCCATATATGAAGTTTTGAGTCGATCAAATGGTGGGAATATTGTGACCTTGCATTCTGGACGTTTTTCAGGCCTGTTTGAAGCGAGTGGCCGAAATTTCTCTGGTCTCTGGGGTGTAGATCCTCAATCTAGGCCCCATGGAGTCCCGTCCAATGCCTTGGTGATGCCAGAGCACTACATCCATACCTTTAGCATCTTTTTCAATCCATGCTCATCAATTCTCCTTGCATCACAAACACGATTAAAATAGCTCATTAAAACAGTATCATGTTCGTAATTCAGGAAATAACTGGGGTCTAATATGCAATATTTGACCCTCAACACCTAACTTCTGACAATGCTCACAAGCCTTACAAAACTCATGAGTGTTCCTAAACATAGTGGGCCAGTAAAAGCCACACTATAGAATTTTAGCCATGGTCTTTTTAGCAGAAAAGTGACCACCACAGGCCTATGAGTGACAGAAGGAGATGACACTCTGATGCTCATCATCTGACACACATCTCCTTAAGATTTGGTCTGGAAAATATTTAAACAAACACAGATCATCCCAGAAGAATTTATTCACCTCGGTGAAAATTTTCTTCTCATCTTGCGCAGTCCAATGTGTCGGCATGAAACTTATGGCAAGATAATTAGCAATATCAGCAAACCAAGGTGAATAGGAGACTTTGAACAGTTGTTCGTCAGGGAACATGTCATTGATATATGTCGTCTCAGGGAAATTAGGGAGATTAAGGCAAGAAAGATGGTCAGCCATTATGTTCTCTACTCCCTTTTTATCTTTTATTTCTAAATCAAATTCTTGGAGTAGGAGGATCTATCTTATCAGGCAGGGCTTAGTATCGTTCTTATAGAAAAGATACTTGAGTACCCAATGATTTGTGTAAATGACAATCGTGGATTCGATTAAGTAGGACCAAAATTTGTCCAAAGCAAACACTATAGCTAAAAGTTCCTTTTCCTTAGTCGAGTAATTCACTTAGGCAGGATTTAAAGTTCTACTTGCGTAATGAATAACGTAGGGCTTCTTTTCTTTTCTTTGGCCTAAAACCATCCCAAAGCATAGTCAGATGCCTCGCACATAAGTTCAAAAGGAAGGCCCCAGTCGGGTGGTTGCATGATTGGTGCAGTGGTTAACATGCCCTTAAGCTTAGTGAAAGCTTCCTGGCATTGTTCAGTCCACTCGTATGGTGCATCCTTTTGAAGCAGATTACATAGAAGATGAGAGAGGAGACTAAAGTCCTTTATGAATCATCTATAAAAACCATCGTGTCCTAAGAAGGATCGCACGTCTTGTATGTTCTAAGTGGAGGTAGGTTAGAGATAAGATCAATTTTTGTATTATCTACCTTGATTCCTTTGGACGAGATGATATGTCTAAGGACAATTCCCTTACAAACCATGAAACTTCTCCCAATTGAGTACCAAATTCTTTTCTTCACATCTACACATTTAAGATTTTTTCCCACCATATCAGAGAAGTCGTCCATGAAGACCTCTAGATATTGCCCCACCATATCAGAAAAAATACTCATCATGCATCGCTGAAAAGTGGCAGGGGCATTCCATAGTCCGAATGGCATCCTTTGGTAAGAAAAGGTGTCATAGGGACATGTAAACATAGTCTTTTCTTAATTTTTAAGAGCTATCTCTATCTAGTTATAGCCAAAATACCCGTCAAAGAAACAATAATACAAATGACCAGCTAGCCTTTTTAAAATTTAATCAATGAAGGGTAAAGGAAAGCGGTCCTTCCTTGTGATGGTATTCAACTTCCTATAATCAGTGCATATTCTCCAACCAGTAGTAACTTTAGTTGGCATGAGTTCATTATCAGTATTGGCTACGATGGTGATTTCGGACTTCTTGAGAACCACCTGAATTGGACTCACCCATTGACTATCGGATATATGGTATATGATACCTACATCTAATAGTTTAAGAACCTTGGCTTTAACTACTTCTTTCATGTTTGGATTTAGTCTACGTTGTAATTACCGAGAGGTCTTCACATTATCCTCTGGATAAATGCGGTGAGTATAAATCGAAGGGTCAATTCCCTTGAGGTCCGCAATCGTCCATCAAAGGACTCCCTTATGCTCAATGAGAGTAGATATAAACATATTCTCCTGTTCTTGCTCAAGATAGGAAGAGATCACCACCGGGTATGTCTCATCTTGACCTAAATAAACATATTTTAAATCAGAGGGCAAAGGTTTTAGGTTAAACTTCGGTGCCTTAAGGTTGAACGGTAGAGGCACTTCATCAGTTTGGGGCAACTCTTTAAATTGTGGCCTTCATTGGTTAACTTCAAGTACCAGCGTAGTATCAAGCATGACACCCATATCCCTAATCATGTCATCAACAAAATCATGGGAATGGGCTAGGCACGTCTCTAGAGGATCAGAGGATAAGGTCAAAGTTGTTCTATCTTCCACAAAAGAATCAATCATGTTAATGTCGTGAAAATTGTCATCATCTTCTAACCGTTTGCTAGTGTTGAAAAGATATTTAACTCAAATGTCATATTCCCAAAAGACATACTTATAACTCCATTCCTACAATTGATAATTGCGTTTGAAGTGGCAAGAAATGGGTGACCAAGAATGACGGAAATCTGAGTGCTTATGTTATTAATAGGTTCAGTATCTAGGACGATAAAATCTACAGGATAGTAGAATCTTTCAACCTGGACTAACACATCCTCAATTATCCCTCTCGGTACACGAACAAAGTGATTAGCGAGTTGTAATGTGGTTAAGGTGGGTTTTAATTCACCCAAACTTAAATATTTGTACACAAAGTAAGGAATCAGATTTACGCTTGCTCCTAATTCAAGAAGTGCCTATTTTATTTGGTAGTTCCCAATTACACAAGGTATGGTTGGGCTACCAGGATCTTTAAATTTTTATGGCATATATTGCTTTAGGATGACACTCACTTTCTTAGTTAAGAAGATTTTTTTTATAAATATTTTGCTGTCTTTTGGTCGTACATAAGTCTTTCAGAAATTTGGTTTATAAAGGTATTTGTTTAACCGCATCCAGTAGAGGAATATTGACCTTCACTTGTTTCAACACCTCTAGAATGTCCTGAGAGTTAGAGAGAGGTTTTGGTGCAACCAACCGTGGGGAAAATGGAGCAACCGGCTTCCCTTGAGGTTCCGATTCTAGTTCTCGTGAGGCATGGCTAGATCTATCATTGTTGTCATTTTTCGAGTCCTTAGGCTTTTCAGTCCTAACCAGAATGGTTTTGTCAATGGTTTTTCAACTCTTAAGAGTGGTGATAGATTTATCTTGCTCCATCTTATTTGAAGAACTCGAATCACTTATTTCATATTACGGTTTAGGATTGGGAAAAGGTTGGGCTGGAAGAATCTCTTTTTCCCTAATTGAATTTTTTATCTCACACCCTTGTATGGCCTTTAAAATGTCTTGAAGGGTTTACAATATACCTTGAGTGATAAGCTTTTGATTTTGAATATGTTTTAGAACCGAATCCTCTTGAGGTTTTACTTGATTTGGAATTTGATTGAAAAATTCTTAAGTAGCAGTTTGTCCATTCCTCCAACTGAAGTTTGGATGATTTCTCCAATTGGGATTGTATGTATTGGAGGTAGGTCCATTGAAAGGTCTTTGGTAATTATTCATAGCATTAGATTGCTCATTTAACACCTCTTAAAAGGCAGGTATTGTTGGACAATTTTTAGTTGTGTGAACGTTGCAAGCACAAATACTGCAAATAGTTTCCTTAACCTTATTCTTCTTTAATTCCATGGCCTTGAATTTCCTTATAAGATTAGACACTTTTGCATTGATATCATCATCCTCTTTCAGAAGGTATAATCTGCCCCTCTCCTTTAATTGAGTGGGCTTAGAAGTGGTACTTGATTTTGGGTAAGTGTCCAATGATTACGCGTTTTTAGCAAGTTTGTCCAAGTAATCTCACTCATCATCGACATTTTTATTCATGAATTCCCAATTGCACATTTTCTCAACCAATTGACGCATGGAAGATGTCAGTCCATCATAGAAAAAGTGTGTAATATGTCACATTTCAAAACCGTGTTGTGGGCATGAACTGACATGATCCTTGAACCGCTCTCAACATTGGAAGAATGTTTCATCCTCCTTTTAGGCGAAATTCATGATTGAATTTCTAAGGGTGTTCATTTTATGATCTGGAATTTTTTTATAAACTCCCTTATCATATCATTTCATGTGCCAATAGATCTAGGACGTAGTGAATGCAACCACGTCTTAGCTTTCTCTTTCAAAGAAAAGGAAAAGAGTTTCAGTCTGACAATGTCCTCAAGCACGTTTGGAAAATATAAAGTGGCTATGATCTCATTAAACTCTTTTAAGTATAAATATGAATTTTCATATTCAAGCCCATGAAATTTTGGAAGGAGTTGGATTACCCCTGACTTAATATCCATGTGTCCCGTATTTTCTGAAAAAACCATGCATAAGGGCATACTCACCTCCGCCGGTTGTAAATAATCTCGTAAAATATGAGGCAGGGGTACTTGATGCACCTCATTCTCATCATGGAGTTCCCCAACCCGAGGTTGAGGTTGTCCCTCTGGTTGATTGGCCAAACGATTTGCGACCATAACCTCAATTAACTTTGGGAATTTCGAGCGGTGTCTAGTCCTGCGATGGATAGTTAACCCCTCAACCAATCCTCCTTCAGTCAAGAGATGTCAAGTGTTGTCACGTACCCACTTGGGCATGAAACACTCAGATCCCTTAATCTCAGATTCTAACATAAACATAAAAGAAAGAAATGAATAGAAATCTAAAATTAGAAAGAAAGAAGAGTTGGAAAGAATTTACCAAATTAGAAGTTCCTAAGTTAAGGTCCTGCAAGTCAGTTTCTAAAAATAGAAATTCTAAAATTAGAAAGTTCCTAAAATAGAAAGTAATCTAGCTTCTAAAAAGGGAAAACTTCTAAAAAAATGAAAATAGAAAGTTTTTAAAAACTGATTAGGAAAGTTCTAAACCTAGAATTAGAAAGTATGTTAATTTCTAAAAATAAAAGAAATCCTAGAATCAGAAAGTTTTTAAAAATAAAAAATAAAACCCTAATCCTAAAAATAGAAAAATAGAAAAATTAGAAAGAGATTACTAATTTAAAAAGTCTATATCAAGGTCCTACAAAATACGAAAGTTAGGTTAGTTTCTAAAAATCAAACAAAAAAACTTAAACCTAAAATTAAAAAACCCTAATCTTGACCTAATTTTAAAACTAGTTAATTAAAAAAAAAATGCAACCGTTAGTCCCTGGCAACGGCGCCAAAAACTTGTTCACAACCCCAAGTGTAGGGTCGCGATGCAGTAATAATCTCGGTAAGACCGAGGTCGAATCCACAGGGATTGAACCTTGTACGTATTCTGAAAATAACTAGAACTAGAACTAAAAGAAGATGTAATCTAAATTAGGAGAATGTAGGAGAATAATGGTGAATTATTTAACTAAAACTTGTAAAATTCAAAGGTGGGAAAGTAGGGTTTCCAAGGATCCACTTGTAAAGATCAAGGAGATCTATGCTAGATTCATAAGCACAACTAGAATTAGAGTCCCATCTTCATTCAATTGGAAGATACATCATTAAAAATCAATGATGAACTACTTTTGATCTAGTTTTCAATGAATGATAAGTGTAAGAACTAGAAGTGACTCCATCACTAAACCATGCCCATGAGACAAATCAAACACCAGAATTTAACTAATCAACAACCAATCTGAGAGAGTTATGAACGTTAGGAAGGATTCCATCATCCAACCATGCCCAAGAGACAATGGTGAACAACAGGGCTCCTAAGTTCATAATCCCTATAATGAAAATAACATACTTAAAGTTATCGCAGACCCATTGTAATTTCAGTCACAACAAACCATTAAAAACTAAGAGTATTCCTCATAATCAAACTAGAATCAAAGAGAGTTTAATAAACATGAATCAAAGCCATAGAAAGGATCCCATCATGCTACATGCTTCACCTCTTAGCCCTAGCTAAGAGGTTTAGCTCATCATAGACATGATAATCTAAAATCTCAGAAAAACATTTAGGAAAACAAAGAAGGAAAGAGAAGGAAGAACTCTAGGGCCGGCCACACTCTTTTTCTCTCTCTTTCTTCCCACAGCTGCCTCCACACATCCTTAGATGATCTTTACACGTTCTCTCTCTCTCTCTCTCTCTCTCTCTCTCTCTCTCTCTCTTTCATTTAATAAGATGGGGAAGTCGGTGGCTGGAGTCGATGATACAAGTTACGCAGCAAGAGTCTTGCGTGCACAACAAAACTGCAAGCCGGTTCACTTTTAGATCGAGTTTTTGACCTATCAGCGTACCAAAACTTGATTCTGACTCCATAGTGAGGGTCGTGATCATCCTTTGCATCTTCTAGACGGTCCGGATCATAAATTTGACCGTGATATGATCACACAATGGCCTAGGGAGGCCGACAACATCCGGACACTGTTCTTACGCAAGTGAGCTATGCTGAGGTGTTCGATGGGCCTTAAATCAGTGTTAACAAAGAAATCCACTCTGTTCATTGGATTCGTGGTGAAATTTTAATCAGGAATAGATGATTTTGCTTGAGTTTGGTGCGGCCCACTGTATCAAATCTTCCTATAGTTCATCCTGCGTTTGATCATGCTCTTTGTGTATACACGTGCATGGTTGTAAAAGGGCACCATGGTTATGGTCGGCCCCACCATTCGGACACTTTGGATGGTTCAGATCGTCCGAAGGGCGATCATGGTGGGCCACTTCTCCTCACAGCGGACGCACGTCCGTCTCTCTACGTAAGAGAGAAGCTGGGTCGGGTCAAATGACCTTTGACCAGACTCTCCAGTCCAGTGCGGTGCGAATGTGCACCTTTTGTGCACATGCACCCTTCCCTGTGGAATCCACTTTAATGTTTCTGATAAATCCACACTGCCCATCCTTTTGCCATCTAATTTAAGCAATAAAATCCAAAATTGGGACATATCCAAAGATCAGGTGGGCCCCCAAATCGGTGGTTTTGTGGCTAATCTATCCATTGGGTCATTTCCACAATGATTTAAGGGCTGAATTTCGACATCCATAGTTAATTTAGGGTTCTCAGGCCAGATATAAAGTTTTGAGTTAAACGGATGGTGAGAACCCTGTGATCTTGCATTCAAGATGATTTTCAAGCCTCTTTATCTTTAATCACTAGATTTTCTCAGATCTTTGGCGTGTGAATTCTTAAATCTCAGTCCCTTAAGATCCGTCTCTTGCTTTGGTGATTCTTGAGCATCAAATTTATGCTTTTAGTACCCTCTTCAGTCCAAGCTCTTAAATTCACCTTGCAACACAAACATGATTAAAGTAGGACATTAAGCATTATTATGTTCATAAAACCAAATAATAATTGGGGTCTAATATGCAATATTTGACCATCAACACAAGTCATGTTAACGACCTCTGTCCATAACTCATTGCCCAATACAACATTACTCAACACGCTTCGGGCTCTCTATAAGAGAGTCCAATTAACCTGTTCTGCAACTCCATTCTACTTAGGAGTGTGCCTTACTGTATTGTGCCACACAATTCCTCGTCTTTGCCAAATTGATTAAATTCATTTTATGTGAATGCACCTCCGTTATTAGCCCTTAATACCCTAAGTTTCTTCCATATTTTCCTTTCAATCATCACCTTCCACACTTTAAATGTGGTAAAAATATTAGTTTTATTTTTGAGAAAATAAACCCACACTTTCTTAGACTAGTCATTGATGGATGAAACAAAATACGATAACCCCTTAGTAGAAATAACGGGCGACGACCCCATACATCTGAATGCACATACTCAAGCATACCTTTATAAAAATCATTTCAAGTCTTAAAGATAGCCTTAATTGTTTACCATATATACAATGCTCACTTATACTAAGTTTAATACTTTTAAAAATAAGAACTAAGCAACGATTAAAATGTACCTTCATATTGTAGTCGCTCATGTGGCCTAGGCATGCATGTCATAATCATGCATACGAGGACTCTACTATAGACGTTGCAGCTCCGCCCATTTTAGTGTTTTTGATCAACTTATATAAATTACTACTCTGTTGTCCTTTCATCATAATAAGTGTCCCTTTCAAACCTTTAAGGACCTTATCATAATCAATGAACTTACAACAAAGTGCCTCAAGATCTCCAGAGATATCAACTTCTTCTTGAGATCTGGAACATGTCGAACATTTGTTAGAATATGCTTCACCCCATTGAACATTCTTATGTACACTAAACCAATTCCAACAACATTACAGGCAATGTCATTGCTCATAAAAATATGCCTAAACTGTCGTACTTGTTGTAGATGGTGAACTAATACATGTAGAAGTCATGTGGTATGAGGCCCACGAATCTAAAATTCAGTTGTTACTAAGGTAACCAGATTTGGATGCGGTCAAGATATCACCACCATCCGCCTCCTCGCATGATTGTGTTTCAATGACCTCGTTTGACGCATTCTATTATTTTCCCTCCTTTTGAGCCTTAGGATTCCTGCAGTCATTCTTCAATGCTCTGTCATCCCACCATTCTATCATTTCATCTTGCTTTTTTCCTTTTGATTTAGATCCCAATCGAGAATTGTTATTCTCCCTTTCAATATTCCTTCCCTTGACAACCAACACATCTGTAGGGGTACCTTCACCATTGTCCTTCTTTCTCAATTGTTTTTCATGAAGGGCTGAGATGAAATTTCAACATTAATAGTATTCCCACCATGGATCAACGTGTCTACCAGATTCTCAAAAGATTGTGGAAGTAAATTCAAAAGAGTTAAGGCTTGATCTTCCTCTCCGATCTTAACATTCACATTCACCAATTTATATAGAATTCGATGAAGTGCTCATGTGTTCATTAATGTCAAACCCCTCTGACATCTTAAGATTATAGAATTTATTCTTAAGATACAGATGGCTACCTAAGAACTTCTTCATGTACTATCTCCATTCATCTATACCATTGCGACAGTCTTTTAATCCAAGACATTATATAGAACATTTTTTGTTAGACACAATTATATTGAGGTTGTATCCCTCTCATTTAGTTCATCGCACTCTTTATCAGTAAAAAATGCAGGACACTTCGCCTTATCAAGGAGAGCATGTTACAATCCTTATTGAACTAGAAGCCTTCTCATCTTAACCTTCCATAGTTTAAAGTTATTCCTCCTAGTGAACTTCTCAGTTTCATACTTAATATAAGATCCCTTAGATAACATATTTTTAGATTGAAAAAACTCAAAACTCTAACGTTCTCTCTAATACTACTTGTTGGGGGGACGCACGGAAGCAACCCAGAGTTAGAATCAAACAATAAGAGATCAAATAAACCAAGCATACAAATAACATAAGATTTTTACATAGAAAAACACTTGTAAAAAAAAAAAAAAAAAACCCATGGCACAAAGTGATAGCAAATTCACTATAATAAACGATGTTATAAGATATAGAAGAACTTATCGATCTGATAATTAACCCTGAAAAATATACAAAACCCTAGATTTGTTCTCCCTTTGCTAACAAAAGCACCAAACACGTTCTTTATATCCTAATCCTTGATTACAAACTCTTAAATAGAGATAAAATTGAATTAGAAAATAAAAACTGTGATTCTACAAAATTGCAAAGTCAGTTGATGGGATCTTCGATCAGATTGAGTGACATCGTGATGGGATTTTCCTCCTCAATTCAAAGGAGATGTGGTGCAGATCGATGCCATAAATATTGGCATTACCACGCTACTCGACTAGTCGAGGGCACTGCTCAACCGATGGAATATGCCGCTCGACCAGTAGAGCGGTGCTTGACTCAAAGTCTATTGAGCTATTTGTTTTAGAACTTCGTGGGGCTCGACCAGTCAAGGTTCAAGCAAGACCGGTCAAGCACCCGGCTTGACTAGTCGAGAGTTATGCAGATTAATCGGGATTTGGTGCAGACTGCGTAAATTTGAGGCGGTTTCGCAAGAGGTGCGAAAAGGAGTTGCTTAAACTATAAATAGGGGTCCTAAAGTTATTCTAGGGCAATACAAGGGAGTTTTCTAAAGCTTTACAAGAGTTTGTTAAAGGGTTTAGGGCTATTAAAGGGTGAGAGAGAGAAAAAGAGAGAGGAATCTTGTGGAAGGGAGGTTCTGCTCGTAAAGGTGATCTACTTCGCATTCGACGTCTCATCGCTTCTACGTCCTCGTAATTGGTGAGATCTCTCCATTTTTCCTTATTCTCTTATTGTTCATCCACTCTTATGTGAGTGAAAAAAGTTTGATCCAAGTGGTGTGTGCTTGTGATCGATTGTAATGTTCTACTTCATAGTGAATTGTTGCTCTGGACGAGGTCCCGTGGTTTTTACCTCTTTGAGAGTTTTCACGTAAAAATCTCTTATGTTGTGTAGTTTATGCTTTGCTTTATTTTATTGCTTTATTATCCCATAATTCTGGTGTTTTAGGAGACTAGATCCTAAGGTTTTGTGCAACGACCCCCAACAAAGTGGTACCAGAGCGTACAGGTTGGTTGAACGCAGTGGGATCGGTTTTGAATTATGGAAGGTGGCTCATTAAGGATGATCAATCTTAATGGTTCTAACTGGACCATATGGAAGGCTAAGATGGAGGACTTACTTTATTATAAGGACTTGTATTCTCCAATTCAAGGCATATCAGCAAAGTTAAAGGATATGTCAGATGATGATTGGAAGAAGTTAGACCAGAAGGCAATGGGGTTTATTAGACAATGGTTGGACGATTCCATATTCCACCATGTGTTTACGAAGACCTCAGTTGCTAACCTATGGTTGAAACTGCAAGAGCTATATGAGAGTAAGACAACTGGCAATAAGATTTTTCTAATAAGATGACTTGTGAATCTCAAGTTCAAAGATGATAGCTCTGTGGTTGAGCACAAGAATGAAGTCAACAATATATTGAATCAGTTCTCTGTTATGAAGATGGTCATAGATGATGAATTACAAGCTTTAATATTGCTTAGCTCATTGACTGACAGTTGGGAGACATTGATGGTGTCTCTGAGTAGCTTCGCGCTAGACAGAAAGGTATCCGTGGAACAAGCAACTAGTTGTCTCTTCAATGAAGAGAGGGGAAGTCTCAGGGGTCTACTCAGTAAGAGGCCCTTGTGACACAAGATCAGAGGAGAGGAAAAAACAGAAAGGGAAAGAAGGCCCGAGATAAATCAAGAGACAAGTCGAGTATTAGGAAGGATGTTGAATGCTTGCAAGAAGAGCCACTACAAGCATGAATGTCGTAAGAAGAAGAACGACAAGAAAGGGAAAGGGAGTTGCCTAAACTATAAATAAGGGTCTTAGGGTTATTTTAGGGCAATGCAAGAGAGTTTCCTAAAGCTTTATAAGGGTTTGTTAAAGGGTTTAGGGGTATTAAAGGGTAAGAGAAAGAGGAAAAGTGATAGAGGAAGCTTGTAGAAGGGAGGTTCTACTCGTAAAGGTGATCTACTCCGCAGTCGACATCTCAGCGCTTCTACGTCCTCATAATCGGTGAGATCTCTCAATTTTTCCATATTTTCTTATTGTTCATCCACTCCTGCATGAGTAAAGAAGGTTTGATCTAAGTGGTGTGTGCTTGTGATCGGTTGTAATGTTCTACTTATGGTGAATTGTTGCTCTGGACGAAATTTCATGGTTTTTACCTCTTTGAAGGTTTTCCACGTGAAAATCTCATGTCGTGTAATTTATGCTTTGATTTTTTTTCATTGCTTTATTATCCCATAATTCTGGTGTTTTGGGAGGCTAAATCCTAAGGTTTTGTGCAACGGCTCCCAACACATCGATGACCCATCAATGGGATCGAAGCCATCTTCGATCGGATTGATTTGGATCCAAAACTATCCAGCGAGCAAAAGAAAAGGAAAAAATAATAATAAATAAATATATAAAATAAAATAAAATAAAATTATAAATGGGATTGAGTGGACTGTCAATGGGAGTGACAATTGCTTGATGAGATCGAGTAGTCAAACAAAAGACATCTTACAACATATTCTCTCCCACTATATATAAGGAATCTCTCACTAAGGAATTCTTAAAAGATGCATATCTTTCTGTTCTCTGTGTGTACTCATATAGGTAACACCAAGGGAGAGAGTATTGCCAAAAGTCTAACGAAACTAAGCTTCACCATACAAAGCATAATAGGAGGAGAAGGAGAGCCGTTTCCCAAAAGTAAACAGAAACACATTTACACTACAAAGGGCTACCACCCAATACGGTGAGGCACCACCTATACGCCTTGTTTTCCTTTCCTTTCCTTATCTTGCGTGAGATTGAATTCTTTAATTTCCATCAATTCAATCAATCCAAAATTGTGTCGGCTAGTATTAGAGCGAGTTAATTTGATGGAAAGTTGATCATAAGTACCTTGAAGATATAGAATGCCAACTGTTGATTGATTGCGAGATCGCAACAATAATTCAAGAAAGGGAACGTAGATTTATGGCCTGAAATCTAGGTTTGCTTAAGCCAAATTCAGGCGACTTTTGAAGAGAATGTGCCTATCATACTAAAAGGGGAGGTCAACATCATGCATCGGCATGCCGACCAACATTCAATCCGTGGGAGGAGGAGATAGAGAGAATCCAAGGGAAAATAGATGTTCTATCCTGGTCTATCACTCGAAACCATCCATCATCTTACAAAATCGCCGACCCAGAGCTTTCAGAAAATCCGACCACTACCGTCACTTCCATACATTTCCTCACAGAACCATCTTATCCTTAAGGATAACCCATAGTCATCTATTCGAATTTATACCTTAAAAGAATCCTAACCATCTCCGTCTCAAGCCCACACCACTTAAATTTTCAACCATTACATAATCCCCATCTCCACCGCACACTGCAGCAAGCTTCTTCCATCAATATTCTCCATATCAAATCCCTGCCAACAAGATCCATATTCATAACTATCATTCAGCTGAGGATAGGATCATCTGACCAAATGAAGTAATTAGAAAAAGGATGGCTATAAAAAATAAAACCAAATCAAGAATGGATATTATCATCTGACCAATGTGATTTTTTATTCGTTGCCCCCTTAACGCGTTTACTTGACTTAATAGACAGTTCAAATCGATTGATTGGATTGTCCAATCAATTAGGACATTATAATATACTTTCTCTAAGATCAGTGGAGCTTTTCTCTTGGTTAATTAAAAATAAAAACAACTTGCATGTTTAGGTGATCCAGTGGACCATTGAAATATGAGGGCACACGTTTCAACATGTTGCACTTGTCAAATGGCTGACCACTTAATGGAGGGGCTTGATTGATTCTTGGGCCATGTATCTTAGACAGAATAATGTAGTTTAAAGAATGAAAATGGTTCACGCAAGGCATTTCATAATGAAACCGTTGTTATAACAGCCACTTTTATTACTATTACGATACTGTTTGTAACGGCTGTCGTTTTGGCTCCTTAATAGACCATAATGGTGCGTTACTGTTATTTTCATTACATTATCATTTTTAATACCTCGGTTTCACCTTTGAGCTGAGTGGGCTAGTAGCTGGTACAAATTAGTCCTTTCATCTAATAAATTTGAAAATAAATTGATTGATGATAACAACGAATTTACAATCATTTACATATATAGTGATATCAAACCTTGGAAGAAGTTTCATAATCAAACTCCAACTCAAATTTCCTGAAAACCGTGACTTACTATAAATAGTAAACTTATTATTTATAGACTAGTCATGATTTCTACTAGACTTCATGGTTTTCGGCCAAAAATAGTGTTTAATTTGGCCTAACCATATTATTCTCCTAATTTTTCTAAGCCCTTTTCATGTTGGGCATGACCCATAAAACATAAAGGATCAAAAGTTATGACCAAACTAAAACTTATTATAAATAGTAAAAATGAAAATAAAATGAACTTTCGTCGACTGTCAATCTGATGGAATCCGGCAAATTCGGTGTGTGTAACCTGGCATAGCAGGGCTGGTTCGCTAAAGTAGCTGTTCCTACCCCAAAATCATATATGGTACATCAAAAAACTCATTCCGATTTAAGAGATACAATTACTTTAAGGTTCGTGTCCGCGATCCGCTCTACATCAGTATCTTTAGACAAAATAATATAGTTTAAATAATAAAATTGGTTTCCCCAAGGTATTCCATAATGAAAACCATGGTTATAACAGCCGGCCACTTCCATTACTATTATGATATTGGCTATAACGGCTGTCATTCTGGCCTTGTAATGGACTGTTATGATATGCCACGGTTATTGCCGTTACATAATCATTTTTACTACCCTGGGTTCACCTTTGAGCTGAGTAGGCCAGTAGCTGGTACAAAATGGTCCTTTCATCTAAAAAGAGAATACCTTATAGGATTCCTCTTTGGTACAAGTGTCCTTAACAACGTATCATCCTGACTTTTGGTAACTCCATACGTGCATGGTTTGGTGGTACACAGGTTGATTTGGACCCGATACCTCAAAGCGAATAAGGCCTATAACCAGTGCAGCTCACGAATTAAACAGACCTTAATATATTGCTTTAAAAAGTTCAGCTAATTATCATTGAATAGACTGATTGAGTCAAGTAAAGACTCGTTCGAGCCCTCAAGTTGATTCGAGTTTCTGAGTTTTTGAACTAGGTTTCATCTGGTGCCAGTACTCAAACGAGAGTGGTGGACACAATGATCCGTGGTCCAAACCGTTCGTTTAGTGGGACAGAATGTCAATCAACGGTAGTAATTCTCAATGGCTAGACTATCAACTGGTGGGGTTTACAAGAGTATGGGCATAGCAGACCTTAATATTTCTCACTAACGTGTAGCTCTTCACTAATTTAGAAGCATACGGCCCCGGTGGACCGTTTGGATTATGAACACACGTGCAAGAACAGCTTTGCCTTGTGCACCAAAGGGCCTTGTTTTTGAATGGGGTACTGAGCATCTATGATTGATGCGGATTAGGGCTATCAATGGACTGGACCTCCGGATGGATTTTGAACAATTCAAGTTAGGTTTTTGGGCTGGGCCTACTCAAATTGTTAGAGTTGTCAATGGACTTTTGTTTTTTTGAAGGCAAGAAAGAAATCTCTTTTATTACGCCAAGCAAAAGCCTGAAGAAATATAAAGAATACATCCAAGGGAAGGTCCTTAATTAAGAAAAGAGAGAAGAAACGGAAATGAAATTTTGAAAAAAAAATAAAAAAATAAAAAATATTAAAAATCCATATTGTGAGTCAGGAAAAAGCGCCCACATCCGGATTCAGCAAAGAAAATACCTACATATATAGAGTTAGAAGAAAATTCAAAAAAGAGATTTGTTCATACCCTTAGCCCAAGGAAAAAAAATTACTCACACCCCAAATAGGGAGGAAAATACCGTCCCCACCTTGGAGGAAGCTAATAAACCCCAAGCTGTGAGGGCGACAAAAGGGAGACTAGGTGAAGATAATGGTACCACCCAAGAAGACAACTTAAATATTAGGCCTAAGATGAGCTAATAAGAAGAGTTATAGCCTGAATTCAATTTAGCAATCTTTCAATTGCACGACCCTTAATTCACATGTACGAGTCACACCACTTGTCCGAGTCCGATGCAACTTGTACGAGTTGACTCAGACTCAGTCAGACCCGATTCGGTTCAGCACCACAACGCACCCCTAACTCAGGTAAGTCGAGGCAATCCACCCCCTACTTGTCGGAGTCCCTACTCGCGTCAAGACCAGCCTACTCGGTCTGAGTCGTCGCTGAGTCTTTTAACCATGTTATATTAGCACAAATCAGGCTCAGCTCCAGCCCAAGCTTTACTTTTAGGACTGAAGATAAGGCCAACGCTCATTTGAGAATCACCTCGAGCCTTTCTTGTGGGCCTAAAACTCCGGCCCATCTCAGCAACTGTCCATCTGAGCTGTGTAGTCCAATGGTTCAGCTCCGTCTATTGGCAGACATGTCCACTGGTGGTATGGTTGGCAAAGTGTCTGTGGTTCGGGGTTGGGCCAAAACAGGCCGACAACCCATTGCCCAAGGCCCAGTTGGTCCTAGCCCAACCGATTTAAAATTCACTGATGTCAAACACAACCCGACTTGGCCCATTGAATTGTAATGTAGAAATCATTGGATGTGTTTCGACCTTTCGAGGGGTACAGGTATCGAAACTCTATATTGTTATTCATTTCGGATTGACTCCGATGCGGGCCTGATCAGGTACTGTGAATCAAACCGAGCCAGACCGTTTTCTTAAATGGGCGCATTTCATGCACTGAAGCTGGGGCCTTTAATGGCTTGGACGGCCCATCAGGATTTTGAACCTTACCAGGTTCTGGCCAGATTTTGGATGAATAATAGACACAAGGGCCGGGCCAGTGCCTAAGAATTTAGGCCCGTTTAATAAACGGGCTCGGCAAGCCCTATCCAGCAGTTTTCGGGCCTGGTCCTCATCAACTGGGCCTTGGCAGTGCCTGTAGGTTGTGGTGTATATCTCTAGGCCCACTAAGCAAGATTCCAAGCCCAGATCTTTCTTTAGAAGTTGATGGGAAGCCAATGCCTTGCTATAGGCAGCGCGTGCAACGCTCTAGCTTTGTAAGGTCTTTCACACGCTATATCCCTTCCCCAGTGTGGTTCGACTGATGAACGACTTGGATGCAATATTTAAACAACAAGGTTAACTTACGAAGGTTTCAATAGTGGGCTTCCCATCCCTACTTTTAATTGTGGTGTGGCCCACCTGAATTGTGGATGACCTGATTTTTATAATCCTAACATAAAATGATGTGCCGCATCTGATGGATGGAGTGGATGCGATGCATGCATCAAGGTTGGCCCAAAGAGCTCGGCTGTTGGAGAGGCACCATACAACAGATTGTAGGATCCTATAGTATTCAGGTCCAGAAAAAGCAACTGGTCCCCCCCCCCTTCCATACAACCAGTTGTAGGTGAGCACTTGTCCTTGGGGCAACTCACGGTAAGGCAAACACGTGTGTCATTCCAGACGATACAAATCTTGGGCTCCGGCGTGGATGGTCCATATGCTGAAAATTAAACTAATTAGAGGATCTTAACCTTCTAGTTTCAGCCACTGAATTCAGACAACTAGTTGGACGGTTAGAATCCTCTGATTGATTTATGAGAACTGCATCAATTGTGATAGGAACTGATTTTTGTGGGCCCCTATCATACTGGGCAGATGAAAAAAGAAATCTAGATCATGTGAAAATAAAAGCACAAATTGGTCCACTGAATCTAGACCGATGAATAGGATCATCCAAACAATGTGATCTTTGGGCACCCGCAATAGATGTTGGGGCCCGAAAGACGGTCCCAATCTTGTAGCATACAGCATATCCACCACATGTGGAGATTTAATTCTTGGTAAGGCTGTCTTTTTTCTTTTTTTTTTCAAATAAGCGTGGCTCACCTGATGAGTGGACCAGCCATAATGGACAACCTAGATCATGCATTCACTATCTGCACTTGTGCAATTGAATGCTATTTACTTGGTATTCGCATGTGCTAAAGTCCAATTGGCTGTGTTAGATATCCCAACCCTTCATCATGTTGGACATGCCTAGAAGTAGATTGAATTTAATTTAATTTTATCTCCATCGTGTGGAAACTCTTCGTCAAGAATAAAAAACTGTAACTTTATAATATTATTATATTCCAAAATAGAAAAACAATTAAGGTGTCTTCTTTTGTATGTAAATATTATTATTATATTATTATTTTTATTTTATTTTTATTTTTTTGTACAAAATGCCCCAAAACTACAACATTTCAGCAACATTTTTTCTTATCAGAAACCTATAACGTCTTTCCTACTTGTAGCATCCAACCAAATCCAAGCCATTCAAACAATAAAATCATAGAAAACAATGGCCTTTGATTCACCTTGTTCATGTCTTCTCCCATCTTTATGTTAGGCTTCCATGATGGCCTTAAACTTCATTTTCCTAAAATCATGAAAGTATCCTGGTTTGGCTGTGGTTTGCTAAAATCAGGCCGAATCAACCCAGTTAGAAGCTGACCTGGAAAATGAGAGCCGATTCTCTGACAAACTAGGGCTTGCCTGGTTTGCCGAACCAAATTAAGTGGCCTGGATCATCATCTTGTCGCATTGACTAGGACGAGAAATGGGTTGACCCATTGAGTTAGCAAACTAAGTCTCCATGGTCTCTCTCTCTCTCTCTCTCTCTCTCTCTCTCTCTCTCTCTCTCTCTCTCTCTCTCTCTCTCTCTATATATATATATATATATATATATGCATGTGTGGGTCCCACTTGCCAAGTACTGGTGCACGCAGATTGCATGTGATAAGAGCACATTATATTTAAAATAATGTACCGGTAATGAAAAAGCATCATACATGCATATCGACAATCAAGCCCACGGTGAAAATGGAACTCTTTATTTTTCATTGTGGGCTATAAACACACAGATTGCATCTATCATATTGACGCAAGGATAAACATGATGAGGTCATCACTTCTTCCTCACGGGATAATTACTCCGAATCCATTGAGCTTCTCTAGACTTGTCATGGAGATTCCTCAAATTCACAAGGAATTTTTTTTTTTTTAAATGAAGAGATAAATTCTAATAAATTTTTTAAAAAAATTAATTGATGATAAAACAAATTTACAATCATTTAAATAGTGATATCAAACCTAGGAAGAAATTTTAGAATCAAACTCCAACTCAGACTCCCTAAAAATGTGAATTACTATAAATAGTAAACTTACTACTTATAGACTGTCATGATTTCTACTAGACTTCATGGTTTTCGGCAAAAAATAGTGTCCAATTTGGCCTAACCATGTTATTCTTCTAATTTTTCTAAGCCCTTTTCATGTTGGGCACGACTCCTAAAGCTCAAAGGATAAAGTGTTATGATGGAACTAAAACTTACTATAAATAGTGAAAACGAAATTAAAATAGACTTTTAACCGTCGATATGATGGAATCTCTCAAATCTGGCATGGGTAACCCAGCGTAACCGGTTGGTTTGCCAAAGTAGCTTGTCCTACCCAAAAATCATATATTGTACGCCGAATAACTCATTTCATATTGCGAGATACGCCTGCTTTAGGGTTCTGACGGCCCTGATCACTTCTGCCTCCGATCAAGCCTTCTCTGGTCCATCTTGGCCATGAAAGTATCTGCGACTCGCTCTACATCAGTCCCCTTCACTTCAAAAGAACTCATCTTTAAGTTCTCATCTCACTTCGATTTATAATACTCGGTCAAGTCTACGACGTTGAAGGTACGTGAGATCTCCAAGTCATTCGGAAGATCAACAATGTAAGTGTTATCATTGATCTTTCGAAGGATCGGTGCCTGTCTAATCTTTTTGTTATTTAACTTTTGTAGGTCCCGGTCAGAAATATCTCCTTATAGATGCACCATAACATGGTCGCTCACCTCGAACTCCTTTTGTCATCGATGTTTACCGGCTTGCTCCTTATACTTGTCATTCGAGGCATGCAATTTGGATTGCATAAAGGCATAAATTCCCACGATTTAATCCACCATATGTTCTGCTGCAATACTCATTCCCAGGAGCTTAGGCAAAGGGACCAAGTCAAGTGTGTGGTGAGGCATTTGACCATAAATAATTTGGAATAGAGACATCCCTGTCGAGCGGTTCACCATGTTATTGAATGCAAATTCTGCTTGAGACAAGGCCAAATCTCACTGCTTCGGTTTGTTACCTAAAATACATTGAATGAGGGTTTCCCAATATGTGATTTACAACTTCAGTTTTTCCATCAATTTATGGGTGGTAAGAACTATTAAACTGAAGTTGTGTACTGAACCGATTCCACAAAGTCCAGTAGAAGTGGCTAATGAACTTCATGCCATGGTCAGAAGTAATGGTCTTGAGAACCCTGTTTATCTGCACAACCTCTTTGAAGAATAGATTCGCCATATGTGTTGCATCGAAGGTCTTCTTACATGGGATAAAGTGAATCATCTTTAAGAAACAATCTACCACCATTAACCCTGAATCCATACCACGTTGTGTTTGTGGGATACTAAGCATGAAGTCCATAAGTCCTCCCACGGGCCATCAGGTGTATGTAATGGGGTGTAGAGGCTCGTATTTTGAGAATGCTCCTTAGATGTCTGACAAACATAACAGTGTTACACTACTTTACCCACGTTAAGTACCAATTATGGCCAGTAATACCTCTCCTACATAAGAATCCATGTCTTGTCTTAAATAAGGCCACCTTCATGTAGCTAGCTCTTGAATAATTTGTTCCCTTAGAGAACTTTGGATGATATACAGTCAATTCCCTTTGAAGAGGAAATTTTCTTGCATATATAGGTCACTAAGATGACCCTCTTGGCACATCATCCATGCATCATTGAGTCCTCATACTTAGTATACAGATCCTTCAGGCAGTCAAGTTGACCACCTCATTGCTCACTATAGCAAGCAATGATGCATAACGGCTAAGTGCATCGGCCACCTTGTTCTGCTGTCTTGACTTGTGCTTCAGAATGAACTTGAATTTCTACAAAAATGTAACTCATCTAGCATACATACAGTTTACGTTAGCCTAAATATTAATAAACTTTAAGGCTTGATAGTCATTGTAGAGAATAAACTCTATTTAAATCGGATAATACTTCAAATGTCGCAGCGCTTGAACAACAGTGTATAGCTCAAGCTCATATGTCAATCACTTCTTTCGGGCTTCGTTGAGCTTCTCGTTGTAGAAGGCTATTGGCCTGCCTTCCTATGATAAGATTCCTCCAATTCTGACATATGCCTTGTTACACTCAACTTCAAACAGCTCGTCGAAATTGGGAAGAACTAAGCCAGTATTGTGAACAATCGATGCTTGATTTCAGCAAAGCTCTTGTCAGCCTCATTGGTCCACTAAAACGAGCATTTTATCATACAATTTATATTGGTAAGACTATAGTGCTGAAATTCCTCACGAATCAACGATAAAAGGTCATCAACCCGTGGAAACTCCTTACTTCATAAATATTCATCGGGATCAGTCATTCCCTGATGGCTCATACATTTTCATCGTCCACACGAATGCTTGTGGACTTCACTACAAATCCTAAGAACAATAGGTTGTTTGTTAAAAAAATGCACTTCTTCAAGTTGAGGTACAACTTGTTAACTTATAGGACCTGTAACACCTTCCTGAGATGTTCCATGTGCTCTATCTCATCCTAGTTATATATCAGGATATTATCAAAATATACTATCACAAACCAACCAATGAACAGTTTCAGCACTTGATTCATCAGACGCATAAAAGTGCTTAATGAGTTTGATAAACCGAATGGTATGACCAGCTACTCATACAACCCTTCATTGGTCTTGAATGTCGTTTTTCACTCATCATGAGGACGAATACGAATCTGATGGTACCTATTCCTCAGATCTGGCTTAGAAAATACCTTGGCACCTTTTAGCATATCGAGAATGTCGTCTAACTACGGTGTTGGGAACCGATATTTGATCGTAATCTTGTTAATTGCCTGACTTTCAACACACATGCGCCAGCTCCCATATTTCTTAGATGTTAACAATGCTGGCACGACACATGGGCTTATTCTCTCTCACAAGACCTTTACGAATCAATTCCTCCACTCTTTTGAACTCATCCGATAGTGAGGGTAGTTGGGTAAGCTAGCCCTAAAGACGATGTCTGTGTGTTGTTGGATATCCCACATGAGGAGCAATCCATCGGATAACTTTTCACGCCAAATTTTCTTGAATTCGTTCAACAACGACCTTAAACTTGGGAGAGTGTTTAAGGGCTCTGATTCCTTGCCTTTACTACTATGGCGTAAACTTCGTTGGTTTCCTTGGATTTCTCCATGAAATCCTGGATGGTCTAGAGGGAACTCTCCTCTACTTTAAAAACTTCAGGGTGGTTCTCTAGTTCCATTGGGGTAAAGACCATCTTTTGACTATCCTTGAAGAAGACATAATCATTGTCTCATCCTTGATGGGTCGCATCACGATCTGATTGCCATGGTCAACCAAGTAACATATGGCATGCTTTCTTGTCAACTACGTCATTAAGTACTTGATCCTTATAATTTTTATCAATTGAAAACAAGACAATGCATTGTTCGATTATCTTGATATCATTTACCTTTTTTATCTAGCCAAGCGAGTAAGAGAAATGATGTTTTATCGTAAGTAGCTGCAACTTGTCCACCATCACTTTTGAGATGATGTTCTCACTACTACCATGTCTGTGATTACATCACAGACCTTGCCGTTGACGGCACACTGTATACGAAATGTATTGTGCCCCTGTAGATGTAACTCCCATGGAGTATATAATAATGTCTCATGACTAAGGATTCGTCATGATCCTTAACCAACTGTTCTTCGTCACCAGCTCCTTCCTTAGTGGCTTGTTCATCTTCATCAAATACAGAGTCTTCTTCTGTTACATCTCTTTCAATGCCCCCTTCGTTAATGGTCAAGTGGGTTGTAGGGAGTTGAAGGTATGTGTTTGATAAGTGGCCTGGTTGGCCACAACGGTAACAAGTGTTCACCCTTGACCAATCATAAGTATTTAGAATCCTACTCAGACCCATTGTAATGTGTGTCATACGTTAAGGCTTAGATGGACCGCTCTCCGCGTCACGTTTTGCGATTGTAGGAGGTTGAGGATGTCCTCATACTAGTTTATTTCCTCGTGTAAGTGTTGAATACTGCGTGGGACCTGGTATGGTGGGACAAGTCGAAGGATAAGTCCGAGTAGGGACTCTTGTAAGCTATGTTTTCTTCCTACATGCCAACTGAACCGCTTTATCCACGGTCCCAATCGGATGCATCTAGACTCGACCCTGAATTTTTGATCGTAACTCACCTACAAATCGTGCTACTTTTTGCGATTAATTTTTCAACAGGTCATTCCGCGTTACCAACTAATGAAATTCTTCGGTATAATCTGTGATGGTTTGATTCCCCTATTGATAATTTTGGTATTGTTGGAACAATACCTGCTCCTAATCACTGGGGAGGAATAGTGATTGAAGAAGGCGTCTCATTCATGACCATGATCGGATGGGCATCTTGTTCTGTCAAGCGCGTGAGAGTTACATTGCTCCCACTGTGCAGAAGTACTGGATTTTAATTTGAATGCTACTAATTTCACATTTTTATGTTCCGGCACATCCATGTGATCAAAATATCGTTCTACTTTGGCTAACCAGTGTAGAAAATCTTTTATACGCAATAAGCCATTAAAATTAAGAAGTTCGTCTTACCTCGATAGTCTCTTTCAGTACGATCTAGTCGATCGCCTCCATGGACTGGTCGTCGAGCAAAGTTGTCATCAATCTCCTCGTCATTGGAGCTTAACTCATCTAAGGTAGCCACACGATTCACCTCTAGAAGTGCCGTATGAAAATTGGGGTTGTGCCGTATAGCAAGCACAAGTAGCTGAGCATTGCCTTGGGTTCGGGGTGAAATTAGCGTATCTGCAAGTCAGTCGAAGGTTGCCTACAATCATTGCATGGTAAATTAACTCTCTTAGTGAAAAACTTCTATTATTTTCAAAAGATAATGAATTCCTAGACCACCATCTACGGGATTTTGGCCCATTCCTTTTGTTATTTGCCATTAGCCTAGGGCATTCCTTTCGTTATTTGTCATTAGCATAGGGGGAGTTTTCACTCTAATACCAATTGACGCAGGGATGGACATGATGAGGTTAATCACAATCTTCCTTAGAGGATAATTCCTCCAAATCCATGGAGGTTCTGTAGGCTCCTCACAGAGACTCCTCGAATTCACAAGAAAATTTAGAAAAATAAAAATAAATTCTAATAAATTCAAAAATAAATTGATTGATGATAAAAACAAATTTACAATCCTTTAAATAGTGATATCAAACCTAGGAAGAAGTTTTAGAATCAAAGTCCCTAAAAACACGACTTACTATAAATAGTAAACTTACTATTTATAGACGGCATGATTTCTCCTAGACTTCATGGTTTTCGGCCAAAAATAATAAGTGTTCAATTTGGCCTAACCACGTTATTCTCCCTAATTTTCTAAGCCCTTTTCATGTTGGGCACGACTCCTAAAGATCAAAGGATCAAGAGGTGTGATGGAACTAAAACTTACTATAAATAGTAAAAATAAAATTAAAATAGATTTTCGACCGTCGATCCGATGATATCTCGCAAATCTGACATAGGCAACCCAACATAGCTGGGTTTGTTGGATAAAGTAGCCTCTCCTACCCATTATAATATATTGTATATCGAATAAATTATTCTAGTTTATGAGATACACGTACACCTGCTTTAGGGTTCCGATGGTCCTGATCACTTCCGTCTGAGCCTTCTCTGGTCCATCTTGTCCATGAAAGTGTATGCAGCCCGCTCTACATCAAACATGGCCTGTTCAGCGAAGAAGGGACTCCAATGAAAAAGGGAAGATGTACGTGTGTGAAGCATTATACACTCCACACCTGATACATGCAACCGGTGCGTGTCATCACTAGATCAAATACATGCTGGCACACCTAACAGAAGCAATTAGCGTCAAATACCGGTGAAAAAAGGGACCACTAGGCTTAAACCCTTCCCGGTAGCTTTGTTCTGAACTTCTTCCAGGCGATGATGACATAAATAAAGAAGAATCCAAGCCATACGATGGCAGTGCCCCAAAATATTGTAATAAAACAAATTTTTTTTTTTTTCCAGGATTAATGGGGATGTTTCCATGGATTCCAGGGGTTAATAATGCTCTGGCATGATTTAATGGTTGTTGAGCGTTGCAATCCTCAGACATGTATAAACCAGCCCATGTAAACGCTACCAAATGTGCCGTCTGATCGCATCCATCCATTAGGAATGACCCACTATATTGATGGCTTTGGACAAGAACTTAGTTGGTCCACTTATCATGTGTTTACAATGTGAAATAAAGGTACGGCTGAAATAAATTTACCAATGTTTTCTAAGTTTTCAACTGTTTGTAATATGGTGGCCCAAATGATCTCTAAACAGCCTGAATTTTGGACAAGAACATCTGGATGGCTAGACCACGCATGATGGACGGTTGGGATATTGCACCAGTCTATCATGGTAGGAATTGTGATGGCATGTAGGGGGTATGCTTCGTACATGTGTGTGTGACGCTTAGAAAACATCGCAATCATTTAATCAACCATTAGATCGCCAACTTTGAGTCAACTGTGTAATAAGTTATCTTATGACCCATTTAAGGTGTACCAAATGAGTTAAATGGTCCACTTTTCAGTTTCTTATATGTGACATCTACGGTTTCTGTATGTGATCCAGTCTACATCCAGACCATCTTTTTAAGATCCTTTGGCCACCGAGCTACTACTTAGACTAGGGCTGTCAGGTACAGGCCCGGCTCGGGCGGACTAAATCAAAATTTTGAATTGCCAGGCCCAGTTTAGATAGTTCAAAATCTGGGCTAAAGCCAACCCCAGGCCCGGTCTGTTAACAACCCTGACCTAGACACCCATTGGCTCAAATTCCGATGTCGTGGCAGTCAGATTGTCATTTTGGAGTAGGAGGACTTGATCATCCAAAGGTCCAGTCAACTTGATGGGTCCCATTGATATGGGTCCCATTTGAAGTTCCTTGGTGATACAATTTCTTGTTTTTTAGTTGGTTGAGCTAGTTTGGTTCTCTAATTTGTTTACTTTAGAAAAAATAAAAATAAAAATTCTAAATATTTATGTCATGTATAATGCAGCCAATTTTGAAATAACTAAAATTCGTTTAGTTTGTAAGTTGAATGAATTAGCTTTCCAACGAGTTTAAGATTTTATAATAATTCTTATAAAATATGAGTTATTTTCAATTTATTGTAAGTTTCTTTTGAAATTAAAGGATATCTTTATTTTACTTAATTTCTATTGAGATAGATTGTTAGGATTAAAAGTAAATGATGGTTAAGATTATTAAGGTTTCTTTACTTTAAGAATAGTATATAATCATGTAAATTACATTCTTATATATAATCATATTATCAGCATAGAGGGTTGAGTTTTATATACATGATAGACCTTAGGTATATCATAGCAACCCTTAATTAAGGGATTAAAAAGATATTGATTAGAGGATGGCGTAGGAACTCTGCATGGGAATATACTAGGCAAGGGTGGAGGGAAACACACACTATAAATAGGACGGGCTTGATTTCCCGATTAATGGGTTGGACCTGATTTTCTTGGCCCTTGCCCCCTATGGGAGAATATATTAACGAGGCATATTTGCTGCTCTCAGGATTCAAACATAAGACCTTCCTCTCTGATACCATGTCAAATCACCATTTTCTTTAAAATCTTGAGCCGTTGTATATTAAGTGACTTTAACAATCCAATCTATCCATTAGATGTGTCGCCTTACATTGTCTATAGGGCTAAAAAATCAACACAAGCTAAAGGTGGGATACAACATAAGGGGGTAAGTTATGAGGGCCATGCATGAGAGTACTAATGAATTTTGTTATAAAATGCAATGGAATTTAAAGATTTTTGAAAATTTTTATTATCATTTTTAATAGGATGCCCGTCTAGATTAGTCTGTGTTTCTCAAAAGAAAGAAAAGTTTACTTTCTAATAATGCTAGATGTAAATTTGTTGATCGTTATTGTTGCTGATCTCTGAGTACAAGGAGTTGTTGGGGCACAAAAAATACTCCAAATCTCCCAGTATGTGCTACCTATTGCGCGCACCTTCCCATTCCCTGGATTCCCTATTGCACGCACCCTCTCCCTCTCTCTAGTTCCTACCCATTGCGCACACCTTCCCATTCCCTAGATTCCCCATTGGGTGCACCCTCTCCCTCTCTAGTTCCTACCTATTGCGCGGCCACTCCCTCATCTTGGAAGTCTTATTGCGCGGTGGATGGCCCGGCCTCAGTCGACTGTTGCGCACCCAACTCCAAGTAAGACATGATGATTGTGCGGGATCAATCCTCTCTCTACCAACCTGTTGTGTGCCCCTCATTCCCCAGTCAAGAAGGCATGTTGCGTGAGAATGGGCTTCACACGTGTGTGATATCTATAAATACTCTTATTTTCTCCTCATTTGGCAGAATCACAAAAGGCAAAGAAGCTTTAAAGCTCTTGAAGAAGATAGAAGGCAAGACTAGGTATCACCTGCGCAACAGCACCCATCGCGCAACAGACCAGGTTTCTTATAAAGAGTTCACGATTTTAGTTGAATTTCAATCTTTTCCTTCAAGATTGTCATCTCAGATCAATCAAGGAGAAATAAAGGACTCACGCAAAACTTCTTTCATCGAAATGGATGCAAAACACAGCGAAATGCTGCCGAAATTATTATTGGATTGTTTCTTTTTTATGTCACTGTATTGATTCATTGTACTCTGTTTCAGAATCAAGGGAAATATATGGATCGAAACGAACCTAAAATTAATAAAATCTCTGATGATGAATTTTCTTCTATTTTTTTTTATTAATTATTGAATAAGATCTCCCCAATTAAAATGCATTTGTTTCTTGTCGAAACAGGAATCTCTTCCAAATTTATTCCAAATAAGGAGATGTGTGAGCTTTTGTCAAAATCCTATTAGAGACTAGATATGACTACAGTCATTCGATAGTGGACCTCACACTAACACATGTGGATGTGTGGACCTAAGGGAGTGTGAGTGGGGCCCACCTGCTTTCATCTCTCTCTTTCTCTCTCTAAGCTTTAATGGGACGTCCATTAAAGGAGGGAAGGTGCAAATGTCCAAGCTTTCTCTCATCTCCCTTTGGAGTAGGTCTTACATGAGGGGTCAAAGTTTTGGAGAGAGCACATCATATGGTGCTCTCCTACCTTACAAAAATTTTGTGTCCTTATTATGAAGGATGTCTATTTATGTTCCTAGTTCATTCACCCCATGATCACATCTAAATATTGTATATTTATCATATCAACTATATTAGTTTTCCTGGTATTTAAATTTTAATTTGATATAATTATATATGTTTTATTCACGCGAGATGATTTTTTACTTAAAGAAGAATATGTGCTTAAATAATAGATTTAAGGCTCAAAGGAATGATAAATGAAGAATTGGAGATTTGGAAGTTATTAATGAAGATTTCACATGCCAAATATCTAAGAAAACCAAAGACAAAGGATAAAGAAAAGGCTAAAAAAATCACAAAGTGCATCAATAGAAATAATAGACTGTTCGGTCCACCAGAGGTTGGTTTGGTTCGACCGAATGTGCATAAAATAGTCTAGCAAGAAAATTATGATTTTCAAAGTTAATTTGACTTAAAATTAGGTCCAACCGAAGCAATGTTCAGTACCACCGAATGAGAGTTCGGTGTGACGTAAGGAAGATAATGCATATGGATATTGAAGAAATTCAGCTGCAACCAAGAGACTAATTCAATGCGACCAAATCGTAACAAAAGTGCATAAATTTGAGGTCAATTCGAAGTCAGTGTGGATTTTTCATATTTAAATGGGGTGTTCTAAGCTTTCCTAGTTACGAATTAGGGCTTGGGAGAAAGACATAAGGATAGAGGAGCTTCCACGGAGTTGTCTTTCTTCTTTGATCCCTTAAATCTAGTTTATTGTTTTAGTTTTTCTTTTATTTTTTTCAAGATGTTAGCCATGCTAGGCTTATCTCTTAGCTAAGGGTAAGGGATGAAGCTTATAGTTCAATTACAATATTTAGTCTATTTGATTCAATAACATTGGTTTGAATGGTGATATTCTATTGATTTGGTTTGGATTTACTTTAAAGTCTTCGAGTTGTTATTTATAAATTGTTGTGTACTACAGGTATAATGAATTATTTGATTTAAAATTTGTTTAGCATAAATTAGAGAAGGATAGAATATTTATAATTAATTAATCTATTGTTGCCTAAGGGTACTTTAGACACTTTTGATTCCCTACGATTGAGATATAATTGCTTCATAAGATAATCGTTTAATCAAAATCATATTCTTATTGGTGTTTCATGATCGGTTTAATATAATTATATTCTCATTGGATAGGATAGGACTTCAATTTCAATTGAGTTATACATTAAATCAATGAATGTTATATTGTATTTGCTACTAGTGGATTCCTATATCCTTATTCTTGTATTTATTTGTTTGAAAAACCCTTTTACCTAATCGCTAGATTTAAAACCCAAACAAACATTTACAGTTAGATTTGTTCTAGGTTGTGTTCCCCATTCCCTGAGGATTCAATCGACCTTGGTCTCATCGTATTATTACTGCATCGCAGCCCTGCACTTGAGGTTGTCAACCTTTGGGTTCAATTAAGTTTTTGGGATCGTCACTAGGGAATGACGCAAATACAATTAGGTTTAGGTTTTCTAGGTTTTTTTTTTTGTTTTAGGTTAGATTTTTCTATTTTTCTTAATATTTCTAACTTAGGGTTTATAGGATTTTCTAATTTCAGAATTTTCTAAGGTTTGTGCTATTTCAGATTTTCTAATCTTACTAACAAAGTTGCTTGTTTCTGTTTTACAAGTTTCTTCTAATTCTTCTTATCTAGTAACCTCCTACCTTACTCTCTTCAAAATAACTTTCTCTTAATTTTCTGCAAGATTTTTTTAAAACTCAGGTTCAGAATTATAGTTTTATCATGCTCATCCCGAAGTGGACATGAGAATTTACTTCTAAGGGACGAGATATTAGTTGAAGGGCTATCAGATCATTATGTTAGGAAACACCTTATGTCTCATAAATTAACTAGAGCCACGATGGAGGGCCGGCCAGGATATGATGTTCCACCTATTAAGAAGACAATGCGTGATATATGGGAGAGAGGATTTATCAATAACCATCAAGTACACCCATTTATGACTCGTATGATTTTAATTGGTGGAACCATCAAATCTTAAATTGGTGAAAGGAGACAGTTCATCACAAAACCATGGATTCTAATGACTATCCCATTGGGCCTCCTACTTATAAGATCCCACCGAAAATAATCAAAGAGTATCTAGTTCAGAGATTCATAGATGCTCAAGAGAAAGTCAACCAAAACATCATACAAATATTCCAAAACATCATAACATCATTAGAGATGTTTACATCCTCCATTCAAAGAATTTAGTCACGCCTCATTGATAAGGAAGAGGCTTGTTTAGCCTAACCTCAACCCAATCCAAAAATACAATGTGAGGAGAGTGATCTCAACTCACTTGTTGAGCATACTGAATTTAAGAATGAGGAGTTGGAGTATGCTCAAGAGCCTATGGTTCAACTTTCCCAAGGGTTGATCTTAATTAAGGTACCAGTTAATGATCAAGAGACAGAAAATTTTCAAATACAGTGATGTTAATATAATCTACTAATATGACATGTCCGATTCCATTATGAAGAATGAGTCATTTTCAACCGAATATCTGGAGTCTCTAGAAGTTTTCTTGGCACACTATCAGGGTTCAGATGATAACATGATTAAAAAAATAGTGAATGACTTCCAAGACCACACTCTAGTAGTTGATACTAACTGGGGGGGGGGGGGGGGGTCTCCTTCCACCAATCTGGAATGTTTATCATCAAAGGTGTAGGAGCAAGAATTAGAACCAAAATCTAAAACTTCATATTTCATGAAGACTACACTACCTAAAGAGAATTTTTCTAAATATAAACTAATTGTAGT
This sequence comes from Magnolia sinica, assembly GCF_029962835.1. Taxonomy (NCBI): domain Eukaryota; kingdom Viridiplantae; phylum Streptophyta; class Magnoliopsida; order Magnoliales; family Magnoliaceae; genus Magnolia; species Magnolia sinica. Next base: position 54,963,942 of record NC_080591.1, on the reverse strand, counting down.
CTTTAATTCATTGTGGTGCACTAACATTGACAAATTTTTTTTTTTTTTACCACAGGTGAAGTTTATAAAAGATTGGCACCTCAGGTTAAGAAAAGAATATTTTATGCCGAGGTCTATAAATTTCTTTGGACATTCATACTCCGAGACATCTTAGCCTACTGTATAATGGGCTTTTAGATGGTTTTGTTGAGAAACCTATTGAGAAATTTATTAAAATACTGGCCAGATGAGGAACCTATCTATCCAGAATGAGTAGTTTTTAATTACTTTCTTAGATTATGAGTTTTTATTTGTTGCTCATTATTAGTTCTATTTATTAGTTTAGTTTAGTTGTTGAAACATCAATTGATAGGAAGTTTGTACTATCTTATTTGTCTGTCGCCTTCGAGGTACTTTTCATCTACTCCTCTATATATTTATTGCTCTCATATTGCTCTTATTTCATTTTTATACATTAAGAACATGTAGAATTTAGGTTGGGGAATACGATTCCTTTGGAAATTTTTCATATTTGTACTGAACTTTTTAAATTTTAGAGCTATTTTTTTTTCAAATTTTCTATGAATACGGGTGATTTTGAAGATGAAAGGATGAGCTATAAATGTCCTAGAGGGGGAGTGAATAGGATAATGCCAAATATTTTGATACAATATGGAATAATAAAACAAATATATTCAATTACTTAGAGTATTAAATTCTTGATATCTAATAGTTCGTAGGACAACCTTCACCTAAAAGATTTAGGCAGGACAACCTTATTTCACGAAGTTTTTGAAATCAAAATATCAAACTTAGCAAGAGTTAATCAATCACAAGACAGGCATATAAATAATAAAAATAATCACCATAATGTACAAAAGAATTATAGTGGATCAGTGATTAAACCTACACCTACTCTACTCCTAAAATTACTACTCTCAAAATTAAACCCAAAATGAAATGAATATAAATACAGTACTTATCTTCAAATGGCGAACAAAAACTTTATTGTAGCCTGATTATTGCGATCTTCTTTCTTGGGATATTGATTAAGTCGTGTATAAGTTGAACCCAAAAAGAATATAGGGATCTAATGCGTTTTCAATAAACAAAAACTCTAACAACTGCAAATTCTATTATTTGAATCTCAAGTAGAGTATGTATTACTCTATTAAAAATTATTAAAACTATCTTGAGAAAGAGAATAAAATAAGCTAAACAAATATTAGAATTACCGCACAAATAGCTTAAGAAGAGCCTGACTTTCTCTTTTGCTTTGAAGAATTTTCTCACTGATTTTCGTGTGTTGAATGAATGAGAGAATGCCTTTATTTATATCTAAAGGATATGAAAATTTGATTGGCCCGAGTGTCGGTTCAGCTAGCCGGATTGCAATGATTTCATTCCAAAGGCACTCGGATTTCGCAGGATAAGATCTTTCAAAAATTCGGCTAGCCTAGGCTAGGATTCAGCTAGCCGAATGCATGGTTCAGCTGACCTGATCTCTTTGAAATCCGAAGAAATGCATTGGTGGAAACTTGACCGAACATACTTCGGCCTACCCAACCAGTCATGTTTGACTAGCCAAACCCAAGGTTGGGCCAACCGAACTTATAACACCCCAAACTTTTCAATACCCGCATATTGAAAGTTCTCAAGTGTTACCATAAAATTTAACTTATTATGTACATGTGTATGATACCAATCTAACTATCTTAACCTTACATCTATTCTCCAACACAAATTTAACCATTGGGAATAATCTCTATTCATAGATCAAGTTCTTTAATCGTTGATTTTAAGATAGGATTATTATATACCTAAATATTCTCACTTGTCTATCATAACCAACCGCTCAGTCAAATATGCACCGCTAGATAGAGACATTTAACCGTTCACTTTAATTTTGGACCACCCGATCATAGTAAACTAGCTACTTGATCTCTACATCCGCTTGTACACACGTCAAGTTGATATTCTGATCTGTTCATCTTATTCATCATCTATGAATATGCTTAACCCACCACTAGAACTACAATCTGAGAAACCTACACATGTGAACAAGACACTTGAATCCACGATACACGTGTCCTACCCCCTAATCATTCTAGAAACCCACCTTATGTTCTTCCGTTTACAAAACTGGTTATAAGTATACCTAGATACACTGCTAGAGTACCAACCATCATGTTTTCTTATTTTAAACATGTCATCTGACCATCCATTGTTTGGTTTGATATATGTACATTCCTTAATTAATTTGGTGAATAACTCTTTATTCATAATGATGTAGTGTGAGACCCGACCAAAGTTCGCATGTGTGCATGTGTGTGTGTGAGTATGCATCTTATTCATCATGGTCTCGCGGTCCTACCAGTCGAATCCCGGTGACCCACGACCCTCGGATAGTGTATGCGGTCATCCTTAAGTCTGGCTATGTAAACCCGACTCGAATTGACTCGAGACCTATGCCACCTTGTTCGCATCGTCGTTGCGGTTCCAAAGACGTGTCTTGTCCGTCCATCCGACTTATGGATCAAAAGTTATGAGCATTTCATAGTATGGCCCTTAATCATGTGACCCACTTTTATGCAAATGCATAAGGACCACCTCTATGGCATAAGTCCCCATACACACACTACACACACTACACAATTCTATAGAATGACACCACCCACTCAATTCATTACCCAAGCCTAGTCTAAAACCTAAAACATAGTAATTTTCACCCATAACCATCATTACTTTCTTACAAACTCATGATGGCTTTTCTCTCTCTCCTTATCTTTCGTTCCCTCTCATTTTCTTCTCATAGCTAGCAATTCCTCCCTCTCCGACGTCCATTTTTTTCTCTTCTCTAGCCTCCTTACCCCCATCATACTCCCAATCCCTCCATTGAACTAGATCTCTACCATTGAAATCCATTCCTTGCTCCAAGAGCTTCATGGAGTAGAAGTTTGGGAGTGAGATCACAAGTGGGTAACTATGATCTTGCTGATATGATTTTTTACCTTTAAATTTTCTTATTTCTTTTGTGTGGATCATATGGGGCCCACCAATCCATGGTGGGGATCCCATTTGACCTCATGGATGTGGCCTTTTGGCCCATCCTACATGCATATCATGAAACATGATGGGGCCATCTCCATGGACCCCATCATGATGTATTGTATCATCCACCTTATTTCAAGAGTATCTAGACCCTAGAAGCCATGTTGGGATGACATCCCAACCACCCATTCTACTCATAGATCATGCATGCATTAGTTTAATGTTGCATGTTCAAGTAACATTATTGTATAGTTGAGATTGACTCTTGGGAGGGCCCATTAGTGGCAGGGCCCTACCCCCATGGCCAAATTACTTTTTTCTTCTTCTTCTCTTTTCTCTGATGTGTGGATGATGATGTGTGTGTAGCCCATTTAGTGGGCCTAGGATGTCCCAAAAAAATAAAAAAATTCAGCAAGGTGGGACACCCTTACCACCCAACTCCATGATCCTTGGACACCTTAATCGATGCACGCAAGTATCCTAGTCTTAGTCTGTGATCTGGACATATGTGGGGCCCACTAAGGAAGGCCACACACCCCTTTTATGGCTGAGATTATTGAGATATAGGCTGATGTGTCCAGCCATGTATTGTTGTCCAAAAATTTAGACTGTTGCATGGACTGTCATGTTCAATGTTTGGCATGGATTTTTGGATCATGATTTCCATTATTTTGTTTATAATTATGGAGTGCAATGAGAAGGTGTGGACCCCACCTTGAGGTATGGTGGATCATACCTCAGATGGCCGATGAAATGGTACCCAAAAAGGGAGGCCCATAGGGGTGGGCGGTCCACCTTGTTAGGCTGTCCAGCCCACATGTATGGAGGGAAAACATACACCTCAGCTTGGTTTCTCTGAGGGGTGGGCCACTTTTTTGGACCCCACCTTACTGTATTTTATGAAAAAAAATACTAAACCATCATTTTCCCCCTCCTGGATGAAGTTTAGGCCCACCTTATTGGGTAAACAATTCATGGACAGCAACATCTCTTCCTGGACAGATTGTAATTCTTAATTTAATTAAAATACTTATGAGTATCCAAAAATTATAAAATATTTCAGAGAGGTGTTCCACTCATGGTAGGACCTACCTACAAAATTTTGGGGCCAATAGACACCTGTACACACCATGGTGGTGGTTGGACCGGCCCACTATAATATGGTGTCCAGATCAGTCCGATTTTCAAGATAGATTGATTTCTTTAAATGAATTAAAATATTTTTAGATGTCAAAAAATTATAAAATTTTGTGAAGGTATGTTCACCCATGGTAGGACTCATCTACCAAATTTTAGGGTTAATAGACCCCTGTGCACACCGTAGCAAGGGCCGAACTGGCCCACCACATTGGGACGTCCAGGTCAGTCTGACTTTCTAGACAGACTGTATTATTTAAATTAATTAAAATACTTAGGAATATCCAAAAATTCTAAAATTTTTGGGGGGTATGTCCCACCCATGTAAGTGTTATCCTGCAAAATTTCAACTCAACAGATATTCAAGCTGACTGTGGTGCATCCTGGAGTGGGTCCACCAGGCAGGGACGCCCAGGCTGGGGCATCCAGCCTTGGCGGGCCATCCAGCCTGCTTTGTGGGCCCACCTAGACGTGTTATATTCACTCCGTTCATCTGGTGGGGCCCACTTTAATATGTGTGGGTCACCATGGGTCAGTAACCCATTTAGATTAAATAAATTTCTGGACTCCAGCAGGCCCAGGGAATGGGTGGGCTGGAATTCCAGCAAGGGGCCCAAATTTTGCTTCATGGTTGACCTTTTTGGAGCTGATGTGGCCCACCATATTTAAGGGAATGTTGTGTAAGACCCGTGTCCTAATCCGTACTGTTCCGTTGGCTTCCGAGGTCCTTCCGGTCAAATTCCGGCAACCTTCGCACCGTATTCGGTGTTTGCGCACGATCCTAAGCCAGGTCCCGCGCACCGACGTCGGCTCGATCTGAAACTTATGTCTTGGCGATCGCATCGTCGCCGCGGTTCCAACGCCGTGACTTGCGCACCGAACCGATACCCAGGTAAGAAGATGCCGATCAGCGTTTATTCTGAAGAAACACCGCGCGTTGCGGATTTCGAGGGAATCTCTACACAATTAGTCCCACTAATTAACCATAAATGCAACCATACCTCAAAGTACTTCACCCATTCCCTCTTTTTCCAAAAGTCCACCATCTTTCCACCTCACCATTCCTCTTTTTCTCATTTTCAACCTCAACCATCCCTCTTCTCCACCAATTTCAAACTAAACCATACCCCTCATCACTCCTTTCTTACAACCATCACTCCACCCATCCCTCCACCCATTATTTCTATCTATCCCTCTCATTCTCTAGCAACTTTTCCAAATTCCATGAGAAATTTCACACATCCAACACACTCTCTCAACTTCAAGTGTGGCCCACCCTCTCATCTCCAATCTCAACCATTCATCTTTCATCAACCTCCATTAAAAGTGAAGGTAAGGAGTTAAGGAGTCCAAGGGAGCAAGGAGAAGGAAGATAAGGTGGGTGATCCACCGTCATTTCTCCTATTTTTTTGGGCCACATGTGGTGGGACCCGTTTGATGTATGCATGTTTGAAATGGAGGGCCCATAGTGGCGGGGTCCCTCCTCTATCTCACCGTGTATCTCTCTATTTTTCTCTCTTTCCCTCTCTTTCTCTCTTCCTTAGAATGAAGTGGGCCCCACCAATATATTAAATCTACTCCATCCATCAAATAGGGAGGCCCACCTCATTTTAGGAGAGATTTCCCCCTATTTAGAGTAAATGATATATTATAATATTTTATTAATATTTATATATATGTAGGCCATGATCATGTGGGACCTACCTTGATGAACATGGGCCACTCACGCATGGGACCCACCATGAGGCAGTGTTTATCCAAATCGTCCAACGTCCAGAGACGCTTTGGCTGAAACAAAAAAAAAAGAGATTTCTTTGGGTTTTGGGGCGGACCGCTCATGCAGGTCCCACCTTGATGTTTGTGCTTAATCCACGCCGTCCATCCCATTCAGGGGATCATTTTAGGCGTTGAGCCTAAGGATGGGACTAATCCAATTTTTTGGTGGGCCAGAGCATACGAAAACAACTTCCTTACCGTCAAAAATCACCCTACCGTCTCTGTACTCCGAAAAATACCCAATGTTGGGCTCGTTGGGTTTGTATTGAGACCCAGCAATTGATAGTTGGGACGGATCCACCTGATGTGGGCCCCGCGCTCGAAAAACCCCAAGATTATGAATTAGCCAGCGCTGACACTGCTGCTGCAGGACGTGCAGGCAGCGCCTGCGGCTGGCGGGCGGGCGGCCAAGAGGCAGGGACCCACGGCTCCATCCGTGGGCCCCACCATGATGTATATTTTGTATCCACACCGCCCATTTGGTGGGCCACTATCTGACATGGACCCCCCTCAAAAAAATCAGGCCAATCCAACGCTCGGGCGGCCCACATCACAAGAAACAGTGTGAATTGAACTCTACCATTGAAACCCTTTCTGGGTCCACAGAAGTTCCAAATCAAGCTGAAATTTGTTGTTCCCCTTCTCCCTGGCCCGTGTGACCTTATGAACGGATCGGATGGAAGATAAACACTATGGTGGGCCTCACATGGGACCCACAGTGATGCATGTGTTACATGCCCACCGTCCAGACGGACGGTGGGGCCTACTTGATGTATGTGTTCATCCGCACCGTCCTAGACGGTGGGACCCCTCCCTACTGCACGTGAATGTGCACGTGTGTATGCATGTGGGCGTGTGTGCACGTGTGCATGCATGTGGGTGTGTGTGCACGTGTGTATGCATGTGGGTGTGTGTGCACTTGTGTGAGTGTGTGTGGATATACATACATACATATCTATATATATATATATGTATATGTGTATATATATATATTATATTATTATTATATATATTTACATATATTAATATTATATAATATATATATATGATGGTGGGCCTATATGGGCCCCACCATGATGCATGTGTTGCATCCAAGTTGTTCAACCATATGGCCGTTGTTGAGGCCCACTTGATGTGTACTTGTGGCTGGTGTTGAGGCCCACCTGGATGTGTATTTGTGGCCATTATTGAGGCCCACCTTGGTATATACATAAGGCCCATGTGATTCGACCCATTTAACGTATTTAAAGGCCCATGGGTTATGGCCCATTGCAATGTACATAAGGCCACGAATGCGGCCCACTTGATTTATATAAGGCCCATATGAGATGGCCCATTTGATGTATCTGAGAACTATGGGTTGAGGCCCAATGAGATGTATATTAGTCCATTGCAATGTGTGATTTCCTATGGTTTGTGTAATGGTACTTTATGGCGGGCTATGCCTTGGGAACAATGTTGGTTTGACGTCCACATTGTAAGGACAATGTTGGTTAAATGTCCGCATTGTCACACTCCTTAAGGCCACTGATAAGTCCATACTTATACTCTGCAGGTCGTCTAGGCCCATTTCTGTGATACGCAGAGCCCATCCCTATATGCATGTTTAGTATAGATCCATGATTTATCATCATACGCATCATATGTATGACTGGTATGAGGAGTGATTGATCATAGCAGACTGTTACGAGCTCCCTGATAGGCGGAGTTGCCCAGTATGAGCGCATGGGTTACGTAGGACTATTGCATGACTGGTAGTGTGACTCATGCACTTGCATTGTGTGATTGTAGTTACTGTATGTCCTAGTGACACCAGGGCCATAGCCTCCATGGACACATCGTGGGTGGCTGGATTGGATACCGGAAATGTTTGGTTCTAGCATACGGGCACCATAGATGTCCCTGGGTGAAAATCCCTAAACCCGATGGTACTAGAGGATGACTCCAATGTAGAGACCGAGTGGATATATGAGCGCACGAGGGCCGAATACCAGGAGGCCGCGTCTCCCACTGTGTCGTGGTCGGTTGGAAAGGAGTGTGGCCTTACTCGCCCGAGGGTAGGGGGCAATACTAGGCTGAGTTTGACCAGCTCGCGAATGGGTCCGCTATCGACGTGCCGGATAGGTATTGGCAGACTATTGGTCAGGCGGATAGTGAGGTTTCTTACGCTCATTTGGACTGTGCGGCTAGGAGAGCGACAGTGCCATTTGGAGTGTATTGAACCCCAGTGATTATCCAGAATGAGAACTGTACTGATACATGTTGAGGATTGGCATGCTTGAGTTGCATCTTGCATCGCATGGCCGTGTTATGGCCGATAGCATTCATATCTTGCAGCGCATAGCCTTGGTACGGCTGATTGCATTCATGTGCTCATCACCATGATTCCGCATCACTCTGACCTTACATTTTGAGCACGTTTATATTGCGCACACACTTACACCACCCTCTAAGCTTTCCATAAGCTTATGCACGATTGATGCGTGCAGGTGACGCCAGGACGCAGTCGCAGCCATAGTCTCGCCGTAGTTGGACCGTGCAGACGAGCTTCTGGAGTTTTGTTTCTTTTATTACATTGTATTTTCCTTTTCTATCGCATTGTACTCAAAAGTTTTTGATCATGGTGGATTTTGTGGTGGTGTTCTTATGGTTATTGTTTGTGGGTTATGCTTTTGTTATGCTCATTATGAATCAGACTGATGATTTGAAACCCTCCTTGTAGTATCCCAGGATCGGAACCTGGTGAATGGGTATCGGGATCCGAGAACGGGGTTCTACGGAGGCTGTCGGCGCCGGACTCGGCGATCGGGAATTTTGTGAGCCCGGTTTCTGAGTTCGGGGCGTGACATGTTGCATACACTCTTTTCCTTCTGTCTTTAGAAATTTTTGGGCTTAATTAGTTCCCCTTAAGGCCCACCTTTATGGTGATGTTGTGGGCTAGCCTTAACTAGATTTTTTTTTGGGTAGTTTGTAGGCCCAATGGGCTAGAACCCTTTTAATAGGCCTAGTGGATCCTTGGGCTGTATTCTCCATGGTATTCTGTTGGGTTAGTGGACTGGAATGTATGAGGGGTTGGACCCTTAGTTGCCCACCAAAACAACTAAATTCTTGGGCTAGGCTGTAAGGCCCAACTTGCTTATCTTGAATACAATTCTCGCCCATGTGTTGGAGTAATGGGTTGCCTACTATACCCACCACAATGTATGGACTTAGTGGCCCTTATGTTTGGCCCCTAACCTTCCTTATGGGCCCATATTATTGCATGTGGACTTGGCTGTATATTTCCCCTATTAGACCTATGAATTATGTGTAGCTTTCGGCTACTTTATCGAGGCCCCAACATGTGATGTATCTATATGTATATATCTGCCCATCTCTTTTTTATGGTGATGCTCGGGCCATAGGCCTTAATCCATGGCAGATTATTATTAGGCTGCCTTTAGGGGACAATAGTGGTTGAATGTCCACCTTGATGTGCCCCTCTAGGCCCTTGTTAAGCCCATCCTTGCTTCTATGGGTGGTTAAAGGTCCACCATAGACCATTGCTAGGCCCATTCTTATTATTTAGGCCCATGCCATTATTTATCTAGTCTCATGGGCTACCCTAGGCTATTAGGGCCCCACTAGAGGTTTTGTTCCTTTTGGGAAACTGTCTAAGTACCTAGACCCTACTGGTTAGGAGGGGATAACATTTTCATCACATTAGTATTTTGTTCACCTTCATGGGCCACTCCCATACGCATCATATGCATGCTTGGCTGAGATATGAATTGGTCATGGTTATGCCATTGGGCAAGATATTGTGAGGGATGGAGTTTTTTCCTCTAAGCACGTTGGATGTTTGGGTATGATGCATGGTTGTTTGTGTGATTCATGCATCTGACATTGCATAGTATGATCGACATTCGCCCTGACTTCATTAGCCCTTGCCTCCACAGGGATATTCGTGGGTAGCTGGACGTGTGGACACTGGAAATGGGTGCATAGGATGCCCATGGGTGAAATTTCTAAAGCTTTTATGGTACCAAGGATTAGCTTCAACGTCGTGACCGGGTGGAAACATGAGCGCACGAAGGCCTTACACTTGTAGGCCGTGACTCCCACTGTCGTGTAGTCGGTTGGATAGGGATGTGGCCTTATCTACTTATAAGGGAGGGCATTATTAGGCTGAGTCTGACCAGCTCGTGAAATGGGTCCGCTATCGTCGGGCCTTATTGGTGATTGGCTGTCCACAGGTAGGTAGTGAGGTCTCTTGTACTCGGTTGACTATGCGGGTCTGTAGAGCGGCAGTCATTCAGCAGTGTAATGGACCTCAGTGATTTTCTTATGAGTGAAAATGTACTTAACATGTGGTTTGGATATGACCACTAGCATTACTTGTATCGCATTAACATTGGTCGTATAAGCCCTTCATGCATTGCCTTGGTATGGCGTCTAATACTGATTGCATCGTATTTATGATAAGCCTTGGTAAGGCTAGTGATATTCTCATTAAGCATGTTTCTTTTCTTGTTCCTCCTGCTATTCTCTTGTGTACCATTGACACACACTTTCACCACCCTCTAAGCTTTTATAAGCTTATGTACGATTGATACGTGTAGGTGATCCTAGACAAGCATCATAGAGGCAGAGCGTGGAGTAGAGTTGAGCTTGAGAACTCCAATGTTACTAATTTCTCTCTCTTTTCCTATTATCTGATGTATGTCATTTTTGGGCCTGATGTAAACTTGTAAAAGTTCAAATTCTTAGTGGATTTTGTGATGTGTGCCCTTTGTTATTCTCAGATATACTTGTTGTGATCTTGGGTATGCTCATAATGGAATGATTATACTATTATAAAAATTCTCATTGTAGGATCCCAGGATCAGAACCTGTCTCAGGAGCCGAGAATGGGCTACTACGGAGGCTGTTGCGGTCAGAACCGGCCATCGAGTTCCTTATGAGTCCAGTTACTGAGTCTGGGGCGTGACATGTAGATATAAGTCCTTTTGTAAGAATTACTCAAAAATGCATCTATAACCATATAAAACTATTAAATTTCCTAAAACTCTCATGTCAGTAATAATTACGAAATTACCATTAACCTAGACCCCTGAATTCTATATCACATGGCTCCCACAATCGGTTTGATGTGAAATTTTATATTATGCCTATGTATCATAAATTAATCATATATGTCAAATTTTGGCCCCTTAGATCATTATAAAAGTGATCTGATTGACAAATCATCTCCTTAACCGTTGATTGTGATATCCATCGAGTGAGAAACCTCGTGAGTAATCGTAGTAGGATATTTCCCTTCATATGAACGACTTGAATTGCCCATAACATGGACCAGGTACGAAATATGAAGACCCCACTTTGGTAGGCTTTTTCTTAGTGGCGAAGTTATCCTTTCAAGGCTTATCAACTCCTTATAAATCTGGATCTTCCGATTTAACCACTTCCTTTCATCCATTGTAAATCAAATTTGGACCACACTCTAGTCTCATATGACTATGAGATTATACAAAATTTAGACTCTGATCTATAATCCTGTACAGTTAAACGCTGAAGCCAACTCTTACTTTTGATGCAAAAGATGATATTTTAGATCTAGGCCTTGTCCACCATCAATCAACCACTAAATTTTTTCCAATCGTTTGCCTATCCTGACTACACATTTCCTTCAAAATTGGGCCTTAATCATTAAGTGTGGGCCGTTAATTGAGATCAAGTTCGTTTTGGCACCATTAAGAGAATTTTCAAGATATGTCAATCTCAATTTCGGATCACTAAGAAAATCATATACCCCAGCCCTATTCAATGACCCTGACACAATAGATGAATTAGATTTAAAGAAAGATCGTCAGAAAAGGAAAAATTAGAGAAACCCAATCCAAGTAAGATAGGAAACACGCCCCTCACACGCCCACTCCCTTTTAGAAAGGGGGTGTGCTTTCCCCTCTCCACTCACACACTCACCTCCCAAATGTCCAATGAGAGAGAGAGAAAGAGATATAAAGAGAAAGAGAAACAGAGAGAGAAAGAGAAAAAGAAAGAAAAAGAAAAAGAAAGAGAAAAAGAAAAAGAAAGAGAAAGAAAGAGAAAGAGAAGCCTAGACATTCATCATCTGCTTCCTTCTCCAAACATCTAGTATCTCCCTCTTATTCAAGCGATGTCATGATTCATGTACAAGCCTTCCTATATGTATATTAATTTAGGGTTTAAATCTAAGGCTAAGGTGAGGGGTTCCTCTAAGCTTATATTAATTTGAGTTTGTATAATTTATTCTGTTCCCTCACATGCTTCCCTACAAATATTTAATTTACCACAACCAATTATTTATCCTTTGGGAATAATGGTTAAGGTATGATGATAATTATACATGACCTTTCTGAATTTATATAAGGATTTGTTTCCTTTAAGCTTACTTGATTTAAGATGATATTATCTTACCTTTTACATGCTTCATGATGCTGTGAACTTCCCTACAATTGTTTAATTTACAAAAATCAATTATTTATCCTTTGAGAATTTTGGTATGACTATAATTATGCGCGATCTTTATGAATTTACATGAGGCCATGGATACAAGCCTTGCTCTTACCTTTACCTCTTTGTTGAGTTAGCCCTTGCTACTCTTCTCTTTATTGAGTTGGCCATTGTCACTCTCCTTATTATTGAGTTGGCCATTGCCACTCTCCTCTTTGTTAAATTAGCCATTGCTACTCTCCTCTTTGTTGAGTTATTCATTGCCACTCTTCTCTTTATTGAGTTGTTCATTGCCACTCTCCTCTTTGTTGAGTTAGCCATTGCTACTCTCCTCTTTATTTTATTAACCATGTGTTATCTATCTTTAAGGCTTGGACATGTGTCTTAATATTTCAAAACTCCCATGATTCAGTTTACATTCTCTTTGATGCAAGTGATGTGTTAAAGGTATCACAAGTAGTGATTCAATTATTATATCATGGACAGAATGCACTTTGGGTAGAGACCCTCTTGGTCGTCGCATAATTCCATGGGTTTTGGGGTAGTGGTGCGCAAATCGATGTAAGTAATTTACAATATGTGTTACATCACTTCCGGGATTGGATGTCATAAATAGTCGCTCCATGAATAAATCTGTTACATAATTTATTTGACTCATATGTTATGTCGCCTTAAGGTGTTCGCGTCAATTCACAGTAGCGTTGGACATGCTGGTGAATGTTCGTAGTTATGGGATGTGGGTCGAGTCAGGTTTGTTATGAATTATATTCCACATTGTGATGATCACTACGTATGATGAGCTGTACATACTTTGTTAGGCATGCATTCATATATATGGTTGTGCATACTGATACCTCTCGTAGTAGTGGAGTACGTGACATATCAGAACCTTTACATTGCTTTTATAAATCTCTTGAATTATTGTTAATCTTAAAGGATAACCATCACTCTGAGTAGGGCGTTGACCCTCTCCAACCGCATAAATGATGCGAGTGACGTACAGAATAAAGACCTAGAGGGCCATCTCCCTATGGAAAATTATACTGAAAGAATAGGAAGATAGTTTTATGGTTTAGTTTTCTATTTCCATTGCGAACTCAATAATATAATAAGCTCCCCTTAAGAGGGTATTTGATAATTTGTTGAATTCTTTTAGTTTAATGAAATAATAAATATAGTCAATTTTATTCTCGTGAATGGTTACCTTTATGAATGTAATCGAATGTGATCTAAATGAAAAAAAGTACGATTTTTATAGCATCCAATTCATTCAATTATTAACACTCGGTTTTCTCAGACACGAGTATAAACTCTAACTATGAAAATTCGGGATGTTACAGAACTTGCTGTGGAAAATCTCTAACAATCTATAAACTTAACCAAATTATGTTGGGTTAGCTGAAGGTAGTTAGGCTGGTCGAACCAAATGTCGGGCTAGCCCAACTAGAGTGTATTTTATTTGAAAATATGTTCATTATAAAGCTATGTGAAATACACCTTACCTAGGGTCATTATAAGGTTATATCACCTAATGATTGACTCATAAGAAGTATTTCGATCATGTCCTTTTATGCCTCTAGATGTTAGTTCTTCCTTGAGATGCTTGATCAAGTCGATAATGGTTCTTCATGAGTTGTCAAAGAGTATCATGAGTGCTTATGTTCCTTTTAGGAATAAGAAATTTGACAAACCTAATTGTGCTTAAGTATAAGCACTTACAATCTCCCCCTTTATCAATTTCATGACAAAATACAATCATACAAATATACAACTCATCATAACACATTACATCATCTCACAGACTAATCACATTTATATGATCTGTGATTCAAAGGAACATCTGTACACCACTAGTGATATCAAATCTTGGATCTTAATACTCACCCTCAGAACAAGCATTCGTAAGTCCCCCTGAGCACTTATCACATAGAATATATATCCATACAATCCAATCACATGCCAAAAAAAAATATAACCATACCATATGATCTATGCATGTGAGTGTAGGTGCTCATATATGTATTCAAAATTAAGAGTGAGTTGTGCATGCATGTGTTCATATTATGTTCATATTATCCATATTTTTTCTCCCCATTTTTGTCAGAAGTTAACAAAGGAAGAAATAGATAAATGAAGTATTCAAGCAGATAATCAAGGATAATAAGATACAACATAAGGATAGAAACTCGTTTAAACGTTAGCTATAAAATCATCTGAATGTTAATATGACAAATATCCAAATGTACGTAAGGGAAAGCCATCTAAGATGCATGTAATCTAATGAGAGAATAAAGTTATTACAAACCAAAATACATAATATCAATCAGAAACAGAAGAGGATGGTGCAGGCATCTTAGGATCATTGATTTTCAGACTCCAATTAAATCGATGAAAGTACCTTTTCATGTACTCCATTTGTTTTTTGAGTCTAAAGTAATGATTCCTAGGAGACATGCAACACATCCACCTTCTCTAAGCTCGCCAACCTCTCAGAGGATTATGAAGGCTGAAAGTCTGAATCATTTGTATCACTAGATTCTTCCAAATCAGCAAATGTCTTCCATGTTGACATCTTCTTCAGGAATTGTTTCCTGATCACCTTGCTGCTCACGTCTCAGTTCTAGCTTCATCATGTTCAAGTTTGCATTACCAAATGGAAGCTTGGACTCTGGTGATTCTATCGCGGGAATTTGAACTTTGAACCACAAAGCAATGGAAGTCATAAGAAATGTAAAAGGAATAGAACCATGACGAGGATGAAGACAATATTGACTAATCAAATCAGATATTAATGAAGGAAGACAAATGAGAATTCCGGATATAACAAAGTGTAAAATATGCATCATGTAGGGAGTAAGATTAGTCTTATTCCCATCCTTTGGATAAACATTAAAAGTGAAGATGCAATGAAGAACGCGATATTTTAGAAATAAATTATAAGTGGGGAGAGAGTTACCGGTTCGCCATTGGGCGTCAAAACCATATAACACCCCGGTAATGGTATTTCTTTCTTAAGGATACATATCTTCAAAAAGAGTAGTAATAGGAACTCCATCTTTCGCCATATTAATGTCCATAAAGGATGCTATGATGGAGGGTGTGATAGTGACAGTATCTTCCAGAAATTGAACATTAAATCTTAAGGAATCGGAAGAAACTTCACTTATGGATGCATACATCCCTTGAGTAATCGACCGGTAAGTCGCTCCGCCCCAATTAAAATTTTTCTCACATCCCACCTCAGAGAGAATTTCAACCAGAACATATTTAGAAATGTGATTGACATTCACAAGTCACTCTATAATTATACTTCGAGTACGGAAATCCCGTACATTCTCCGAGTCATCCTCTGGTGTGCGAATGGTGCACACAACTGTTAAGGGTCGAATATCACATATCAGACCCCAGTTATTGCCAGGATTTACAAACATAGTACTGTTTATTGGCCTGATTTAATCATGTTTGTAATACAGGACGTATTCATGAGCCTGGACTGGGAAAGGGTACTAAAAGCATGGATTTAATGGTCTGAAGTCACCAAGGCAAGCGACAGACTCTAGGGGACCAAGATCAACGGAATTAAACGCCAGGGATCCGCGAAAATCGAGAAATTGAAGACTCAAATGGCCTGAAAAGTGTCCAGAGTGCAAGAACACAGGGTTCCCACCACCCGTTCAGCTCGAAAATTCATACATCGCCTGAGGACCGTAAATTAACCGTACACGTCGAATTTCATCTGTTCAATCCCTGTGCAAGTGTCCCAATGGACAGATTAGCCCATAAACCCTTGATTTGGGGCCCACCTGAGCTCCAGATACGTTTCAATTTCGAACTCAACATCTTAAATTAGATGGGGGAAAGGATGGACGGTACAGATTTCTTGAGAACATCATAGTGGACCGCACCTGCACTTGAGTGTGCACAGTGCTTAGGTGCGCTAGATGCTCACTGGACGGTCAGCCCTGTCAAAGACGGGCTGACCCGTCTCCTTCTCGTAAAATAACAGCGGACGGACTCTGTTCGTCCGTTTTTCAGTAATATGGACCACTCATCATAGGGCTCGATGATCCGAACCGTTCACCGGTCTCAGGATACGACCAGGACCAACCCCTAGCTGTCCGTCTGGTCCCATGCATAAACATATGCATAGATCGCTGTTTAAACGCAGGATGGATGGCTGGGCTACAATCTCATGAGACACTACAGTTTGGATCGAAAACTGAGCAATCTTAGATGGTTTTTGGTCCTAAAAACAATGGACGGAGTGGATTTTCCACTTGACTTCAAGAAAGGTGCGAACGTGATTTCGCAGCAGCGATAGCGGCGACTCTGTTTCGCAGCAGGACTGACGGTTGATCTGTGTGGGCCACCATCAGGGCTCATCAGGCAAATCAGGACCATCCTTCACGAACCCACGGGCCCTACCTCCCTCGCCTAGGTGGTGGAATTGCATAGGACAGCTTTAATTGGATTTCGACCGTCCAATCGGAAGACCGGCGGTGAATTGAACTAATTCGTGGTTCACCTAGAAGCGGATCCAAAACCAATCAGGTTTCACTGATTTTTCGAGGGAAAACTAATGGATGGGTCGGATTTCTCATCCAACATCAATCCTAGGCCCACCAGTCATCACAGATGCAAGGCTGTGTTTCTTTTTGCGTAAACAGGGAGTCCCGCTCTGTTGCAAATGGACTGCGAAGGAGAAGTTGGTGTTCGACTCAGCCACCACTGCCGGAATCCTATAAAGGAGCTGGGTTGGGACGAAAGAATGGGAGGAAAAGGGGGGAACGTGAGAGAGAGAGGGAGGCAGCGTGGAAAGGAGGACGGGAAGCTGTTTTTTTTTTTCTTAAGCTAGTTTTTTTCCTTTCCCTCTTATTCTTTTCTTTCTTTTTTTTTCTCTGGCTTTGTTCAGCCCATTCATGGGTGGCTAAACCTCTTAGCTAGGGCTAAGAGGTGAAGCTTGTAGCGAGATGGGAGATATTATTTCCTGCTTTTCATTTAAATTCATGAACTGAAGTTTATTTGTATTGATTATTGAAGGAATATTTTCTTAGTCCTTAATGGTCTGTTGTGACTGAAATTACAATGGGTTTGCAATGGTTTTGAATATTTCTTTTTCCCTTTTGATATTTATGACGTCAGGAGGCCCTGTTGTTCACCATCGTCTCCTGGGCATGGTTGGATGGCGGTACCCTTCCTAACCTTCATAATCATCTGATTGGTTGGAAATTAGTATAATTCGGTTGTTGACTTTGTCTCCTGGGCATGGTTAGATGATGGAATCCATTCTAATTCATCTACCTTTCATCTCTTGAAAACCAGATCAAGTCAATTCAGTTAAATTCAATAAATCTTGATGCAGGCATGAGATCTCCCTGATCCCTACAAGTGGATCCTCTAAATCCCTAGTTTCCTTCCTTTGAATTCCTTAAGTTATTAAATAATTATTCCACAAATTATTCCTTAAATTCTATTTGGTTTAGATCACATCTTAGTCTAGTTCTAGTTCTACTTGGTTTCAGACAATGTATAAGTTTCAGTCCCTGTGGATTCGACCTCGGTCTTACCGAGTTTATTACTACATCACAACCTTATACTTGGGGAGTGAACAACAACCTGAGTAGCAAAGCGGGATGAAGAATCGGACTGAGGACGACAAATGGTATGCTTAGTCCAATGTTCCATGGAAGAAATGACTAAAGAATAGCAAGGAATAGCAAAGAAATTGATGTGTTTCACTAGATCAAAATTTTTAGCAAAACCCACTAAAAAGAATTATATAGATTCAAGCAAAATGATGGATTCTTAAATAAATCACTACTAAGAAATTAAATCTAGAATAAAATGACAAATAAACCATTTACAAGGAGGTTAGGACAATGAGTTGGCTGAAGGAAGCACCAGCGCGCCGAGGAAGATGACGTGGAAATGAGGCATTTGGGGTTTGTCCCCTTTTTAGCTCAAATCGCACACGGTTTGGCTAGCCCGAGTATGCTACTCGCCTGGCTGAACTGGTCGATCAGTTATGGGCTGGCTAAAATAATCCCAAAAATTTTATTTTGATATTTTCTTATATATTTTTTCTTTTAATGCAAAATAAAATAAAATAAATTGCAGTAAAGGATGATTAATCAGGAAATACAACATAATCCAATATCAATTTTCAAATTGAAAAATTTGACACTGTTTAATGGTTTTGTTAGAATGTCTGCAAGTTGTTTCTCAGTATTGATGTATTCAATCATTACAATTTTGCTTTCAACTAATTCTTGAATATAATGATATTGAATGTTGATGTGTTTTGTTCCAGAATATTGAATAGGATTTTTGGATATGTTTATGGCACTGGTATTATCGCAGTATAAATTCATTGTATCTTGATCAATACCATAGTTTGCTAACATATATTTCATCCAAATTAATTGCGTGCATGCATTCCCTACCTAATATACTTAGCTTCAGCAGTGGATAATGATACCGATTTTTGCTTCTTGCTCATCCAAGAGGCAAATAGTTTTCAATGTAAAAGCATCCACCACTTGTGGATTTTCTATCATCGACATTACTAGCACAATTAACATCAGTATATATAGCAATCTGTAGTGATGTATCATGATGATACCATCAACCCAAATTAGCCATGATGGCAACATATTTAATTATTCTTTTAACCGTAGAAAAATGAGATTCTTTAGGGTTAGATTGATATCTATCACATCAGTTAAATATAATAGACTACTAATCATGCTACGGTAAAGATGCGGGTCAACACTTTTACCTGAATCATCTTTGGACAGTTTGAGTGTTGTAGTCATGGGTGTTTAAAAGTTTTTAGTATTCTTAAAGCCAAATTTCTTAATAAGATTCATCGCGTATTTGATTTGAGAGATAAATATCCCATCCTTAAGCTGTTTCACTTGGAGACCAAGGAAATAATTTAGCTCACCAACCATACTCATTTCAAATTCTAATTTCATCAAATCTGCAAACTTAGAGGAAATGTTAGTATTTGTTAATCCATAGATAAATATCATCTACATATATTTGAACAATCAACATATCTTCATTATATTTTTTGATATACAGGATTTTATCAACACTTCCCATTTTAAAGTTTTGACTAAGAAGAAATTTAGTTAGTTTTTCATACCATGCTCTTGGAGCTTGTTTTAAGCCATACAGAGCCTTTTTAAGACGGTATACATTGTTGAGAAGTTTAAGATCTTTAAACCCTTTAAGTTGTTCTACATTAGTTCCTCATTTAAGTCACTGTTCAAGAAGGTACTCTTAACATTCATTTGGTATATTTTAAAATTTTTATAACGTGCGATGGAAATAAATAACCAGATGGATTCAAGTCAAGCAACTAGAGCAAAGGTCTCATCATAATCAATTCCTTCAATTTGAGTGTACCCTTGTACAACCAATCGTACTTTATTTCTCATAATATCACCAAATTCATCGAATTTATTTTTGAAGATCCATTTAGTTCCAATCACATGTTTGTCAGAAGGTTTAGGAACTAGATATCAAGCATCGTTTCTGACAAACTGATTCAATTCATTTTACATAGCCAAAATCTAATTTTCATCAGCAAGGGCTTCATTTATATTAGTTAGTTCTATTTGGGAAGTGAAGCACACATGATTGCATATATTTTCCAATTGTCTTCTGATTTGGACACCTGTGTGAGGGTTACCGAGTATTTGATTAGTCGAATAGTCCTTGACTAATTTATTCTCAGTTGGATCTGATTTTGATGATGATTGAGATTTATTGACAATAGTAATTTCATCATCATGATCATAATTGGGAGTGATAGTTTGATAATCGATAACAACATTTATAGATTTTTGTATCACCCTAGTCCTTTTATTCAAGACACGATATGCTCTAATATTTAGAGCATACCCCAAAAATATACACTTCATCACTTTTCGCTTTAAAATTTTCCAAATATTCTCGATCTCATAAAATGAAGCATTTACTTCCGAAAGTACGAAAATAATTCACAGAAGGCTTTTTATTAAACCAAAGTTCATAAGCTATTTTATTTTTACATGCTCTTATATAAACTCGATTAATAATATAACAAGTGGTATTAACAACTTCAACCCATAGATTTTTTGCTAATTTTTTACTGTTAAGTATAACACTCCCCATTTCTTGTAGAACTTTATTTTTCCTCTCAGCAACACCATTATGCTCGGGGGTTTTAAGAGAAGAAAATTCATGTAATATTTCATGATCATTACAGAACTTATCAAAATTGCTTTTTAAATTCAGTGCCATGGTCACTTCTTATTCTAATCATAGACAATTCTTTTTCAGTCTGGATACGTTAAAATAAATTTTTGACTTCGCCAAAAGCATCCGACTTTTCTCTTAAGAAGGCTATCTAAGAGTATCTAATGTAGTCATCAACTACAACTAGAAAGTATTTCTTACCGCCTCTACTCTCCATTCGAGTTGGTCCAACTAAGTCCATATGGAGTAGTTCAAGAATCTTGTTGTGGCTAAGGAGTTCACCTTTGTGTGACTACTCCTGATTTGTTTGCCTATCTGACAGGTGCCACATACTTTCTTCTCTAATTTTTTTAGTTTTGGTAAACCTCGAAGATGATCTCTCTTGCATAATTTATATAGGTCTCTATAGTTTACATGTCCAAGATGTTGATGCCACAATTCAATTTTGTTTATTTGGACCATGTAGCAAGAGTGATTTGAAAACTAAGAGTCATCAATGATATAACAATTTTCAAAGGTTCTTCGACCATTTAATATTATGTGACTTTAATTATTAATTATCTCACATCCGTGATCTAAAAATTTAACACTATGATTATTATCACATATTTGAGATATGCTTAGCAAATTATGTTTTAAATCTTCAACATATAAGACATCTTTAAAGATATGTAGGTTTGGAAGTTTTACATTACCTCTTCCGATGATTTTACAGTTACTACCATCTTCGAATGTCACTGAGCCGCCATCGATTTGATTGATGTCTAATAGAATCACTTTATCACCTGTCATATATCTATAACATCCACTATCTAGGTACCTTCTTGAATGGCTTCTTGATTTGAAAGTTGTGTAGATAACAAGACACTTATCGTTTGGAACCCATTTCAATATTGTTTTGGGTTTAAGAGGATCTCTTACTATTCAATGTGTTTAAAAGTAAGAGTTTTTCTTGTTTCTCCTTACTCTGTTATTTCTAGAGTTGGATTTCAAGAGTTCTTTAAGCAAGTCCACTATCTCATTTGCTAGGGGAGAATTATTGTTTCTCTTTTCATATTTATGATAGTTGGCATTAGTTCTTGGATTAGAAGTTTTTTTGAAATGATTTTTCATTCTTCTTTACTTCTTTCATATTATCTTCTCTAATTTTTGAAGATTCTCCTCTTACAAGTATGGGAGCAGAATTTTTTAATTTTTGTGTGACTTTCAATATATCCCAAACCAGATTTGTCGCTGCTTCATCGAGATGCAGTTAATAATTTTCAAGTCTCTAGTCACCATAGGTGTATATCCAAGTCTCTTTTGAAGTTTTAAGAGAAGCAACTTCTAGTTTTAAATTCTCATTTTCAGTTTTGAGATTTTGAATTTCATAAATTTTCACACTTAAATCTAGTTTGGTTTTCTCAAACCAATCAGAAAAATGAGATTTTTCCAAAACTAATTTTTCAAGTTCTAATTTTAAATTAGCAGAGTTTTCTTTTTGAGTTTTCAATTTGACCGCAATCTTACAACTTTATTTGTATAGGGCATCATAAGCAATTTGAAGATCTTCTTCATTTTCAAAATCACTTCCAAGGGTTTCATAGTCAGAAGTTTCACCTTCCTCTGTAGAAGTGATTCTAGCTATGGTCATGAAGGCCTTTGGATCATTATCAGTTTCTTAGTCTAATTCATCAATTTTTTAAATTGGATTCAAATTATGATGATTCATCCCAAGTGGCGATCATGCCTCTTCTTCTAGATTTATCCTTCTTAAGATAAGAAAGACTCAATTTATAGCAAAGAAGTTAGAACTCAGCTAGCCTAAGATAGGCTTCGACTAGCCCAAGTTCACTGGATTCTGTTCAAGGGATTTCGGATTGTGCGTGATAATAATTATCTAAAATTTGGTTGGCCTGGGGTCAAATTCAGCTGGCCGAGCATCAAATTTGTCTAGCCAAATTTGCCATTCAGCTAGCCGAATTCCTCAGAATTCGAAAAGTTCGTGTTACTAGAATTTCACCCAAACTTTCTCAGGCTGGCCAAATTTCAAGCTTGGGCTAGCTGAACCAAAACTCGGGCTAGCTGAATTTCGAATAGAAGTTATTATTTTGCTCAGGCTTAAAGTTTGGCTAGTCGAACCAAAAGTTAGCTGGCCGAATTCCATAGTAAAAACACTTGTAAAACCCATGATAAAGAATTTTTGAAAGCACATAATCCTAAGGTCTTTCTAGGGTTATACCACCTGAGATATATCAAATATCTGAGTTACTTTGACTTGTACTTTGTCTTAGACTTTAACTTGAATACAGGCAATGATTTCTTTGAGAAGATGTGTCGATCTTGTCTTGATCACAAGCCGATCTTGAGTTGATCTTCAGGTTCTAACTTGAAGGCTTTTGTTTCACGAAATTTGACAATTTATGTGTGTTTAACATCATAACACTTACATATGTCATCTTCTTCCTTTATAATATATATTCCTCCTTTCTCCTTTAGTTGGGTAAGCTCAGAAGTAGTGGGTCTTGGGGAGGTATCCCATGATTACACATTTTCAACAAGTTTATCAAAATAATCCCATGCATAATCAACTTCCTTGTTCATGAATTTCCCATTACACATCATCTCCACAAATTGGCGCATGGGCGAAGTCATTCCATCATAGAAAAATCTTGTCACCCGGCACGTTTCGTAGCGATGTTGTGGAAATGAATTTATGAGATCCTTATATCGCTCCCAACATTGGAAGAATGTCTCACCCTCTTTTTACATGAAATTCATGATTGCTTTCCTTAAGGTATTTGTTTTATGATACAGAAAGAACTTTTTAAGGAATTCCCTTGTCATCTTAGCCCATGTGCCAATGGACCATGTTCTTAAGGAATGTATCCATAACTTAGCCATTTCTTGAAAGGAGAAAGGGAGCAACTTCAGTCTTACTATGTCCTCGGACACGTTTGGAAAGTACAATTTGGCTATCTCATCGAACTCTTTTATACGCAAGTATAAACTTTTAGATTCTAGTCCATGAAACTTAGGAATGAGTTGAATTACTCCCGATTTAACATCCACTATTCCTGCATTTAATGAGAATATCATGCAGGAAGGTGTACTTACCCCCACCGGTTGTAAATAATCTTGTAGAGTACGAGGCGGGGGTGCATGATGCACCTCATTCTCATCATGGACTTACTGAACTAGGTGTTGAGGTTAATATGCAACCATTACTTTTACTAACTTAAAGGATCTCAAGTAGTGCCTAATCCGATGGTTGATAAACAACCCTTCAACTAATCCTCCTTCACTCAAGAGATGGAGAGTGTTATCACAAACCACTTTGGCATGAAACATTCACAACCCTCAAATTCTAAACAACTAAAACCTAAGAAAAGGAAAACTAAAAACTATAGAAAATAAGAAATCTAAAATTAAAAGAGAGTTGGAGAGAATTTACGAGATTGGACTTGCTATGTTAGGATTCTACAAAATAAAAAACAAAGTTAGTTTTTAAAAACAAATTCAAAAAATCCTAACCTAAAAACATAGAAAAAGTTAACCATAATCTTAACCTAATTCTAATGTTAAATAATCTCAGAAAAATGTAGCCGAAGTCCTCAGGAACGGTGCCAAAAACCTGTTCACAACCCCAAGTGCAGGGTCGCGATGTAGTAGTAACTCGATGAGACAAAGGTTGAATCCACAAGGACTATACTTGTACGTATTCTAAAAGTAAGTAGAACTAGAACTAGAATCAAAATTAAAACTAAAATCTGGAAGAGTTGAGAATAAATGTGAAAGAATTATCAATTAAAAGAGAAACTAGAGTATCAAGGAACCACTTGCAGTTATTGAGATGCTACCTTACTTAATTCAACCAACACAACTGGAATTAGAGGCCCATCTTATCTAGTTGGAAGATAAAAATAGTTAGAACAAAATCTAAACTTCTCATTGAATTAGTTCCCACATGAAGAACCATTATTGTCGCGATTGAAAGGGAATTCAACCATCCACCATGCCCAAGAGACGATGGTGAATCATGAATTTTACCAATCTCAATAATATAAAAATAGATAAGAAGATATTCAAAGCTATCACAACATCTATTGTAATTTAAGTCATAATAAATCATAGAAAACTGAAAATATTCCTTTAATCAAATTAGAAATAAATGAAGTTCAACATAAATTTGAATCAAAGCAAGATAAACATCTTAACAAACTACATGCTTCCCCTCTTAGCCCTAGCTAAGAGGTTTAGTTAACCATATACATGATTAAGACTAAAACCCTTAAACAAAACATTAAAATAAATTAAGAAAGAAGAAAAACTCTTAGGAAGCTGCTCCACCCTCTTCCTCTGCTCATTAAACCCTAATTCGTGTGTAGAACTCCTTAAAGAACCCATATATTATAAGCTTTGTTCAGCTAACTTTGAAAACTGCCTCAAACTTAAGCACTCTGCATAACGCCTTCGATGGCTTCGAACGTGGATTCCCAATTTGAATCGAATTCGAAAGTCACACCCTTTTGCACTACGTAAATTGTCATTGCCATCAACCGACTTCGATGGCATCGAAGATTGATGACTCGAAAAACATCCAAAAACTGTCTAGCAAGTTGCTCCATAAATCCTCAAAATTCTCGAGGCCATCGAATATGTTTTGATGCAATCAAATTGGTCTTCGATGGATTGAAGAATTGTGCCAATTAGTCTGGCAATCAAACTTGAAATTCCTGTAAATCTTGATGCAATCGAACACTCTTCGATGGCATCAAACAGGCTTCAATGGCATTGAACACTTACTTCAATGGGAGCGAAGGTTGTTCGATATCATCAATAATGAGTTCGACAATTTCTGTTTTTTCTACACTTTGCACTTGTGGCTTCCTTCCTTCTCCACTTGGTTTCTTTGAATCTTGGGGTCTTGAGATCTTCAATATTGGTCTCCTAAGATCCATCCCTTGCCTTGGTAATTCTTGAGCATCAAATCCATGACTTTAACATTCATTTCATTCCAAGCTCTCAGATTCACCTCGCAATACAAACATGTATAAAATATACCCATTAAGAATTATCATGTTCATAAAACCAAGATATAAACAGGGGAAAATATGCAATATTTAACACTGAACAATCATCAAGCTCCTTTTTTTCGGGGGGTGTAGATCTACTCTTTCTTTGCTCCTTAAGGTGTTGAGTCGTGCCTACTTCAGGAAAAGTATTGTATCATTGGTTCTTGCCGAGGTATTCAAGGGGCTGACTAATTGTGCCTGAGGCCGCACGTGCATCCAATGAGGTCATCGCACCTTCCTCCAGGTATTTTTCCTTCTTGGCATCACCATCATTTTGCATCTGTTCTTTTCTGGTCATCCTCGTTGATTTCTACTTATTTAGACTTTGGCAATTATGGCTCTTGGAGCGGCTAGTGATGATAGCTCCTCTTTATCGATCCATTCCTCACGCTGACATTTCTCACCATATCATGGGGAGGCTTCCTCGTATTATTGCTATGAGTTAGTGTTTGTACCGTCAGATGTTTATGCAGCTACAAAGTTGGGAGATCTGCTGGGAGTCCTCTTGGCTCTTGAGTCCACTAGTCATAGGTAGTGCCAATAGAGAGTCTCTAATAAATATCGGGTTGTAGTCATATTTTTCATATCACTCGATCACATTTTTGTGCCAATTCGGATTTTGTTAGGAGATTTGAGCTTTCATATTCTCGGGCTTTGGACACTGTCCTCTTCCTAGACTAACCCGAGGTCTTAGCTCTCAAGTTCGAGTAATCTAGGATGGTTGTTTGACTACTAATGTGATCGGATTTAAGACCTGGGGCCACCTTTAGTGACCATTCCATATCTTTATTGGGTGGTTGAGCAATCCCTTTATCGATGCCTTCTAGGTTGGCTTCTGACTGACAAGATCGAGCAACTTGATTTCCTTGATGTTGGGTCAACTATCGATTTCTATGAGCCATTTAAGGAGCGACCATTCACTAATCCTAACTTCCTAGTATTCGCCCATGGTCATTTTCTATCTGAGATCTTCTCGCTACACTAACTATGTCTAAGATGTCTCAGCAACTTTCGACTTCCCATTAAGAGGATGATGAGGAGAGAGTCGCTCGACAATATGAGAGAGAGGAGTTGTACTACCTACATATGGAGATCAATAGGCTATGAGAGAGGTTTGCTAAGTATAAGGCTAGGGAGTGGTACTTACCTGGTGAGGATAAGATCTAACAGTTTTTTTTTGGGTCGTTTGTACGCTATTTTTTGTCTATTACATGGATGAAAGATAATTTTAAAAAAAAAAAATATTACGCCTTCTATCATCTGTGTATGTGTGTGTTTGGATTTTTGTGTCAGGGTGCAGGAATCAAAATTGTGGCTCAGCCAGTGTTTTGGCTTGTGACTTAGGGTAATGCCTTAGTAGAATCCTTAATTTCCTAGGGGAGTACGCAGTTGAAATCATTACTTTTTGGAATCTATCATATTTTACAGCATCTTTATCTTTAACTATATTTCCTATTGTTCTTAATTAAGGCTACTTGTTGAACTGTCTTGGACTTGTCTTATGGTACTTGCTTTTTTAATTTTCTTTTCTTAAGCCAATTTTTCTTGTAGCGCCCTTTCAGGTTTTCACCAGAACTGGCTTTTTCTGTCATTTTTGCCCATAGTGCCCCTTCAAGTTTCCACCACGTATTAGGTATTTGATCTTGATTGCCCCTTGGCATCTATGTTGTTTTTACCCTTGGTTCCCTTTCGAGTTTTCACCAAATCTGCCATGTGCCCACTATTTTTACTTGGAACACCTTTTCGGGTTTTCATTTCACCCTTTTTATTTAGCATATTTCTTTCTTTTTTAATTTTTTTTTTCTTTTTCGCATCGGCTGAGGGGTCAAAATTCCATCGTTGCCAGCCGAGTATCAGCTATTCCAACCTTATGTTGAGTTACAATGGTGAAGTTGTTGACCTTATCCAGGCTTATCCTGAGCTGAAGGGCGGTTGTTTGTGCTTTGGAGGTCGATATTCTTTTCTATTTTTTTCCTTTTGGACTACGCACTCTTTATTCCCTCATTTCCTTTCTTTTTTTAAAAATTTTTTTATATTTTCACTCTTTTTTCTTTCTGTGATTTTATTTTTTACCCTTTACTTGAAGCACTTTTTAGTGGATGGGAGGTGATTTTCAAGATAACTAGCCCTGGTCTTTAAAAAAATAATAGAAAAAAAAAATCATCTTTACTAATGTAACTGTAGATGAAATTAGATAGGCTTACCCATGAAAGATTTTCATGTTGTCGGCATTTATTAGCTTCAGAAGATCCTCTCCCTTTATGTTGGTGAGTTGGAGGGCCCCTCCCGGAAGTACTTCTCTGATGATCAGTGGTCCTTCCCATGAGAGTTTGAATTTTCCTTAAGGATTTGGGAGAAGCGATGGTGGAATGCACTTCATGACCATGTCATTCACCTTGAAGCTTCTTTTTGAGACTCTCTTGTTGTAGGCCTTAAGTGATCTTTTTCTGATAGCATTGGGAATGAGTTAGCGCATGCATGCACTTTTCATTTGCAAGATGCAGCTAATCATTTATCTTTGAGCCATTCCCCTTCCATGACTTCACTCTCAAGTAACACTCGAAGAGATAGTACTTGTACTTCAACTAGTAGAACTGCTTTCATTCCAAATGTAAGCTTGAAAGAAGTTATGCATGTAACAGACCTTATAGACATTCGATAGGCTGAGAGATGGTACTTATACATTTGCTTGTAAATAATTTCTATCGAAGAGATGGTACTTATACTTTCTCTTGTAAAGAATTTCTCCACTGATGATGAATTGTTCCATTAAATGTTAGATGGTTCGATGGTCGATTGATGTAACTTCTTCTGGGTACTCCTGGCTTTCCAAATACCGTATGATGTCAGTATACCAGGGTTTACTAATAGGGGCAACTTAAGCCTCTTCAATTTGCAGGCCGAAGGCAGGTTCATCTTGAAGTTCAATTGCGATCTCCCATTCTAAAGCTCCTCTTAGAATATCCAGCATCGATCCTAGGGTGGCGAGAGCATTTGTGAACTAATTCTTTGCTTATGGCATGGATGTGAAGGTGACTTCTTTGAATTCTTCAATCAAATTCTCAAGGTATACGTGGGTATAGTATCAACTTCTCATCTTGAGTCTTCCAATCGCCATTGGTTTGGTTAATGGTAAGATATGAGTCTCCGAACACTCATAACTTCTTTACGCCGGAGATTATGGCTACTTTTAGACCGATAATGCAAGTTTCATACTTTGCCATGTTGTTGGTGCACTCGAATGCTATACGCCTAGAGATAGGAATTGAGACATCATCAGGAGAGTTAAGGATAGCTTAGATTCCACTTCCCTAGGAGTTTGTTGTGCCATAGAAGAATAACATCCACTCATCTATCTTTCTTTCTTCTTCTTCCTTCATGAGTAAGAGGTCTTCATTAGGGAAGAATGTCTTCAATGAATGATAATCAGGTAGTGAGTGTGTAATAAGATGATCAATTAAGGCTTGCCCCTTGGTTGCCTTCTAAGTGATATAGGCGATGTCAAACTCAGACATAAGTAGATGCCATTTGGCTATTCTTCTAGTAAGTGACGGCTTCTCGAATAGTTATTTGAGTGGATCCATGCAAGCGAGGAGAAGGATAGGATATGTGATCATGTATTGTTGAAGTCACTGAGTTGCCCAGACTAAGGGTAGGCATATCTTCTTGAATGCTGAATATCAGGTCTCAAAATCGGTGAACATGCTACTTAGATAATATATTGCTTATTCCTTTCTTCATGTTTCCGAGGAAACAGTCAATGACATCCGCTTCTACCGAGATATATAATAGTAGAGGTCGTCCGAGAGTTTGTGGCATTAGAACTAGTGGATTCATGACATATCTTCTAGTGCGGTCGAAGGTAGCTTAGCAATCATCATTCCATTCCTTAGGTGAATTTTTCTGAATGAGCTTGAATATTGGCTCATATATGGGAGTGAGTTGTGCAATGAAGTGGTTGATGTACTGAATTCTGCTGAGAAAGCCATGGATTTCTTTTTTACCTTGGAGGTGGCATTTCAATGATGGCCCTTGTCTTCGTTTCATTGACCTTGATGCCATCCTCACTAACTATGAATCTGAGAATTTTTCCTCAGTTTGCACCAAAAACACATTTATGAGGGTTAAGAGGGAGCTTGTACTTCTCTAACTTGTCAAAGAGCTTCTTTAAGTCTTCAAAGTGTCCTTTAATCATGCGAGATTTAATGATCATGTCATATATGTATACTTCCATGTCTTTGTTCATCATGTCATGGAACAAAGCTGTAATTGCTCGCCTGTAGCTCCTACGTTCTTTAGAAGGAACGACAAAACCCTATAGTATAATGTTCCCCATGGCGTGAAAAATGAAATCTTCTTGGGATCTTCGAAGACCATCTTGATTTGATCGTAGCCTGAGAAATTTCCCATGACCAAGAAGATCTTATGCCCTGCAGTGTTGTCGACTAGACTGTCAATGTATGGCAAGGGGAAGTCATCTTTAGGACTAGCCTTGTTGAGGTCTCGAAATTCGATGCACATTCATACTTTTCCATCCTTCTTTGGCACTGGTATGATGTTAGTGAGCCATTTAGGGTAGTTAGAAACTACTAAGAATCCCACGTTACATTGTTTGATGACTTCGTCATGAACTTTTAGGGCCTATTCTCGGTTCATTCTTCTAAGCTTCTACTTTATTAGCTTCATCTCTGGCTTCGTTGGCAGATGGTGTACAACGAACTCTTCATCGTGCACTGGCATATCTTCATACGAGAATGCAAAGTTGGACAGTCTCAAAATTAAGAATTCTATTATTCTTTGAATTCTAGCGACAAGGATTTTCCAATGTGTACTTCCCTAGGGACTTTAGGAGTTTCCAAGTCTACTACCTCAAAGCCATCAGCTACACATTGGCTTTGGTTTTGAACTTTTTGAGCATATCCTCAAGTTTGGGAGACGGATCATTATCTTCCCCACCTTGGACTTCGTCCAGTCCCATGAGTTCGAAGTCCAACTCGATGTCGAAATCATATGTGTCAACTCCAAACTCATATGGCACTTCAGACTTACTAGGCTCATTATTGAATGTAGGAATTCAAAAGCTTTCTATTTTTAAAAATTTTGAGAAATCAAAATGCTTGGTGTTTTTGGTTTTTCACGATTTTTTTTCTCTTTTGGATTTTTAGGTTCCAACGCACCCTGAGCAAGTGGGCATTACGAACCATGGTTGATCCTGACCTGCCTTGGGATGCCAAACGCTATTTAAATTGGCAGTTTTTTGGAGATCGGTGCCTTTGGATGGCTCACTAGCTAATTCGATGGTCAGGTAAGTAGATGTCCAATTGAGACCCCACACTGCCTCCCCTTGAGAGGCAGGAGTTGATGCATTGAATGGAAGGTCATGGTCTGGCCCGATGACCATGATTTCCCTTAAGTCAAGTTCAAGATATGAGTTGTACTCAGTCCCTCATGGATCACTTACCGTGCATTGGAGCTCTTTTAGCTCCACTATCTAGTATTACTTTGGGAATTGCACATTAGACCAATCCAAGGCTTGCCATTTCCCCTTCATAGTCCAATAGATTGGACTGTCTTGATCGTCACTAGATGATAGGGATTTTTTCCCCTGGCTATTGGTGAATGACATTAGTGTAACTAATGGTGTAAGTGGAATAGGCAAGGCATGCCCCTGGTTAACGGATGCTAGGATGGACAAGCTGTGCCCCTAGTTGACTGCTAAAGTGGGGAGGTTGTCCCCTTGATTGATTGAAGCTAAGATGGGCAGTGCATGCCCCTGGTTGATTGCTGAAGTGGGGAGGTTGTCCCCTTGATTAATTGATGCTGAGATAGGCAGGTTGTGCCCCTGATTGATTGCTAGAGTGGGGGGGTTGTCCCCTTAATTTATTGATGCTGAGACTGATAGGTTGTGCCCCTAGTTAATTACTAGAGTGGGTATGATGATGGGTATCAAGGCATCCTGATGATCCTCGAGGAGTTGCACTTGGTCTTGCTCTTGGTTTAATGCTTATTCTTCTTCTTGTGTAGGCGGTTCCTTCCCCACTGGTCCTAGGATTATTTCCCACTGGATAGGATGCCACAGAGTCTTACTTTGCCATAAAGGAAGGCCTTTATTTTGTGCGATCAATCCTTCTAATATCTCCATCCTCATAAGGAGCCCTATGTCTGACAAAGTTGATTAGCGTGCATCAAAATTTTCTCTATCTCCATTTCTCTTTGAAGGCAAGCTTGTATCGTAGTCCCCACTTCCTTGTGTTGTCAACCGTCTTCACTGCCCTTGTCCTGGAGTGATTCTTTGTATGGTATTTGAAGCATTGTTGCTCTACCAGTGAGAAGACATACTCAGTACTCATTAGTGATGGATTGGTGATTGTATTCATAGTCTCGATCTCGAAACTGTGGTAAGGAATGTCTTCCTTTGAATGATGGATGTCAATAATTAAGATGTCTGGTTCTTATGTAACGTACCAGCTTGGAATGATAGACTAATATTTAGCTAGGACAGAGATTACCTTTTTGTCCATGATATATTTTCCCACTGATGGAGAGTAGAAGGGATGGCTCTGACTTTGTGAAGTCATGACCTTCCCAGTAGAATGTTGAACGACGTGGGTATATCCAAGACTTGGAAAGTGATGATAGAAATATTTAGGTCGATCTACACCTCAATATATACTTCTCCCTCCACAATTCGACAAGAGTTTTCAAAGGCCCTGACACTCATGTTGATCAACCGGAAGGATGATGGTTCGATTCTAAGGCAAACTGCAATTCTGAATGGCACATGTTCAAGATTGAGCTGTTGTCGAGGAGGACCAATGGAACTCGTAGGTTCTCATAATGCATAGATATATAGAGAAACCCCCTATGATTTCGGCCTTCAGGAAGAAACTCATCATCCGTAAAGGTAATGGCCATTGGAGCAAGGAATTGCCCAATTATGAGTGCAATCATCTCAGATGGGGTATTGGAGGCAATATGAGTGTCACTCAATGTTTTGGTAAACAACTCCCGGTACATTCATGATGTGCATAGCAGCTCCCATACGAATATCTATATAGGGATCATCTTGAATTGTGTTGCCACATCATATGTTGTCTCTTGTCCTAGCCCTGACAGAGAGCCTTTGGAGTCCCCTTTGTTCATGTTGTCTCTTCAAGCACAACCTCCGCTAAGGTTCATGTTCCCTACTTCATCGCACTCTGGATAATTCTAAGGAACTGAATTGTAGCATGGAGGCGCTTTTTCCTCAAGTGTCATCGGTTCTTCGGAAGTTGGTAGTTATGCTAATGCAGGGAGGGTTGCCGGTGGTTCTTCATGTGGAGCCATTGCTTATGGGACCACTATGTTAACTACGCTGAATGGGATATGGTGAGTTTCATCCTCATAGATGATACGAGGCTTAAGCTTTTATGTTGGTTGTACTGGTGGTCGAAGGTTTCCATAGGATGAAGAAGGTTCTTTTCTCCCTTACCGACGGTTGGCGGTGAGGCCTCCTGTCATGAGCTAGCAGATGTGCCATGCAGAAAGGTGCTCCAAGTGATCTTTTGGTGATTGCTCACGTTGCCCCTTATAAGAGAATTGGCTCATGTGTTGAGGGCTCTCCTTCCAAAACTACTTGTAATATCCCGAACTTTTCAATACCCAAGTATTGAAAGTTCTCGAGCGTTACCATGAAAATTAACTTAGCATGTACATGTGTACAATACCAATTTTAGCCAATCCTAACCTTACATCTAAATTACCATTTGAAATAATCTTCATCCATGG
This sequence comes from Magnolia sinica, assembly GCF_029962835.1. Lineage (NCBI taxonomy): Eukaryota > Viridiplantae > Streptophyta > Magnoliopsida > Magnoliales > Magnoliaceae > Magnolia > Magnolia sinica. Next base: position 54,930,457 of record NC_080591.1, on the reverse strand, counting down.
GTCAAGTCATTCGACCATTGATTTTTAAGACAGAACCATCATATATCTAAGTATCCTCACTTGTCCATCATAACCGACCGTTCAGTCAACTATGCACCGCTAGGTAAAGATATCTGACCGTCCACTTTGAGTTTGGACCACCCGATCATAATAAACTAATAACCTGATATCTATATCCACTCATATATGTATCAAATCGAGATTTTGATCCATTTATCTTGCTCACCACATATGAATATGCTTCACCCACCATCAGGACTACAATTTGGGGAAGTTACACATGTGAATAGGTCACTTGAATCTAACGATAGACATTTTCTACCTCTTGATTACTCTAAAAACCTACTTGTGTTCATCCGTTTATAAGACTGACCGTACAACCACCTACATACATGATCAGAGTACTAATCATTAAGTTTTCCTATTTTTAACATATCATTTGACCGTCCATCATATTTGAATCTGCCAAATGGGCCACGTAAATATCAAAATGAACTGCTCAATTCGAAGATTATAAGGTATATGCCACAACTACCGGCTGGCTTCTCTATTAGATATATGAAAGCGTTGATTTAGACCTCGGGGTGGTATAGCCCATTAAAAAGGCATCTCGGTCATCTGTAAGCGATCGAGGCCCAAAATGAGACGATGAAAAGAGAATGAAAAATAAAGAATGTTTGTCAAATTTCAATACATTTAAATGGTGTAGTCCAACGTTGCGGATGGTCGAAGTTGGAGAAATAAAAGATGACAAAATCATAAAATTTAATGCCATTAACCTATACCCCTGAATTCTAGATTATAAAGTTCTCATGATCCATTTCATGTGAAATTTTATACCATGCCTATTTATCATAAATTAATCATACACGTCAAAGTTTACCCCTTAGGTCACTGTAGAAGTGGCCCAATTAACAAATCAGCCCTTAATCGTTGATTTTTGTGTCCATTAACTAAGAAAAGCTCATAGGTAGTCATAGTAAGATATTTCCATTCATATGAATGACTTGGATTGTCCATCATATGAACCAAGTGTGAAATAAGAAGACCCCACTTTGGTAGCTTTTTCCTTAGGCGCTAAGTTTTCCTTTTGAGGCTTACCAACTCTCTATATATATATGGATCTTCAAATTTAAACACTTCTTACCGTCCATCGCAAATCAAATTTGAACCACATGTTAGCCTCATATGAATGCAAGGTTATACAAAATTTAGATCTCGATCTATGATCCTACACCGTTGAACATTGAAGCCAATTCCTTACTTTTGCCATAAAGGGTGAAACTTCAGATGTAGGATTCTCCCACCATCGATCATCCACCAAATTTTGTCCAACCATTCACCTATCTTGACTACAAATTTTTCCCAAAATTGGTCCCTGATCATTAAACATGGATCGTTAATTAAAATGAAGTCCGTTTTGGTGCCTGCTAGGAGAACTTTCAAGATAAGCCTCCGATCATCTCCATATTCACAACTATGCCCTAAGTGATCCTACGAAATCGATGAAGGGAGTGGATTTCCCAATAACTCATCATAAGTGGACCCCAATTAATGCTACAGTCAGTCACGTCTCTCCAAACTAGCAATGCCTTCTGCAATTAGCTTATGTTCAAAATAGAGTTTACGTTCAAAACCGAACTGCCTTCGTCTCTTCCTCCCAAAGCAAGCATGTCCCAACTAGGATTGTCATCACCAAATCTCAGCACTCCATATGGGATGATCTCCACCAATTAGTGGATGTTCACAACCACAAGTGTAGGGTTGTGATGTAGTAATAATTTCGGTGAGACCGAGGTCGAATCCACAAAGATTAATCTTGTGTGTCTATTTTGATAGTAATTAGAATCAAAAGTAGGAGAAGATCTAACCTAAATCTGGAAGTGAAGAGAGTAATTATGAGAGATTTAATGAAAAACTTAAGAATTTAAAGGTGGGAACTAGAGTTTTCAGGGATCCGCTTGCAGCTATTAGGATGTTTCCTTATTTGATTCAAGAAACTCAATTGGAATCGAAGTCCTATCTTATCTAATTGGAAGATATACATTAAGATCGAATTTGAACCTCCATTGACCTAATTCTCAACGAATGAAAGCTGTGAAGGTTGGAAGTAATTTCATCACCTAACCATGCCCAAGAGACAATGGTAGACAATAGGGTATATCGATCCAATAACTAACATGGGAGAATTGTGAAGACTAGAAGGGAATTCGTCACCCATCCATGCCCAAGGGACGATGGAGAACAATAGGGTTTCTTATTTTCACAAACTCCAAATAGAAAAAGAAAATACTTCAAGCTATTGCAAATCCATTGTAATTTCAGTCACAATAAATCATTAAACACTAAAAGTATTCCCTAAATATCAAACAAGAATCAAAGGAGTTCAACAATAACAAAAATCAAATAAGAAAAACATTCCAACAATGTTATAAGCTTCACCCCTTCGCCCTAGCTAAGAGATCTAGCCAACCATAGACATAATTGGATTAAAAACCCTAGAAGAAAGCATTAAAAACTAAGAAGAAAGGAGAAAGAACTCTTGGAAGCGGCTCTACCCTTTTGGTTTACTTCTCCAAACCCTAGATATCCTAGAAAGACTTAGGAAACCCCTATTTATAGGTAAAGTTCTACAAATTTGCAAAATCGGATCAAATTTATGCAGTCCACGTAAACACTGCATAACCGGTTCAATGTCATCGAAGGGGTTTGAATCTGGAAGTCATGCCTTTTCTTCTTTTACATTGCGTAAGTCTCTGTGTCATCGAACTATCCTTCGATGTCATCGAGCAAAGCTTCGATCGATCGAACATGTCTTCAAGTCATTGAGAATGTGTCCAAAATAGTCCATTGAGTTGTTTCAATTTCTTCAATAAATTTGATGTCATCGATAGTCTTTGATGTCATCGAGCATCTTCCTTCGAGTCATCGAGTATGTCTTCAATTGATCGAGAAAAGCACCCAATATGTCCAGCAACCAACTCGATTTTCCCTCATAAATTTGATGTCATCGACCAGTGTTCGATGTCATCGAACGGTTCTCGATGGCACAGTCTTTGTGATATCTACGCTTGTTCTTTCGACTTCCTTCCTTCTCCACTTAGTTTTCGTGGATTTAGAGTCTTCAATCTTGGTCTCCACAGATCCCTTATTTACTTTGGCAATTCTCGAGCACTAAATCCATGCTTTTAACATTCTTTTCAATCTAAGCTCTTAAATTCACCTTGCAACATAAACATATGTAAAATATACCATTAAGCCATATTATGTTTGTAAAACTAAGAAATAAATGGGGGATAATATGCAATATTTGACCCTTAACACAATCCTCAACCAGCATTTTTCTAGTCTCGAGCAAAATATGTGTAAAATAATCTTCAATCTCAGTTCAAAACTTTGTAGGAAGATAATCTTTTATTTACTCAAGTATGAATGGGTAGAGATAAGATACAAAAGTGAGATTTGAAACCCTAGAGCCGAATCACATAGGTAACCAATCAAATAAGTTCTTTGTCAATCAGATCAGAGTATAAGTTTATATACTATATTTTTTAATGTGCTCAGTGAAAATCAATTTACTTTCTGTATGAATAATATTGTTTCATAATGTTAGCCATGCTCATCACTTCAAGATTGGTTTGAACTCAAGTACTGATTCCAAACTCATCCCATTTTCCTTCTTTTTCTAGTTTTTTTCTTTATATATTGACGGTCAATTTTTATCCATTCTTTATTTTTGAATTTTCCCAAAATTTTCATTCTTTTTCACGACATCTTTGTCGATCTCCTATTTTTTAATTGGTTCTTTTCTTCTTTTAAGGTGGATAAAATTCTCCAGACTCGATTCTTACCATTTATCAATGATTCACATATTGACAATCAAAACTTCTAGTATGTCTTATAGAAGACAAATTGAATGTCCTGTGATGTAGATTAACATAATATTTAAACTACCTCTAAAATAATTGTGCACAAGAACTGAGGTGGTAGATTACATAGACGATCAAACTCCAACAATCCAAAGTTTACTCTCTATCTTATCATACTCAGAGCATTCTTAGTACACAATTCATTGCTTCCTAAATAGATTTCAACTTGAAAATATTGAGAAATTTTCAAAAAATAAAAAAAAATAAAAAAAGTTGCCCAAAACTAAGGAAAACACTGATTAGGTTACCTAATCCCCTGCACCCCATAAAAATTCTACATTGTCCTCAATGTACAAGAAATAAGCATCTAATGCAAAAGAGGCAACGAAAATAAAGGAGATGGTGTTGGAAATATAGTACCTAGAGGAAGGAATTTTGAAGTTTTTCTACGGATCTCAGCATAAAATGGGTTAGCACAAAATCAAAACTCAATAGAGTATAAGCAAACTATTCTAAACAGCAAAAAGCAAACTATCCTAAATATAAAATGACAACAATAAACCTAACTATACCCCCATCAGACTAGGAGGTCAATCCTGGTACACAGGATTAGTCAGAGGTATGGTCATGTTCTCTGAATTGAATTTCTCAACAAACGGCTTCAACTGATGTCCATTCACTTTAAACGCATTTCCATTATTGGGATTTGTTATCTTAACGGCCCCATGAGGGTAGACGTTTGTAACAGTGAAAGGGCTGGACCAACAAGATTGGAGCTTCCCTGGAAAAAGATGTAACCGAAAATTGTACAAAAGGACTTTTTGGCCAGTTAAGAAAGGTTTCCGAAGGATGTTTTTATCATGGAACACCTTCATTTTATCTTTGTAAAATTTTGAGTTCTCGTATGCGTCATTTCGAATCTCCTTGAGTTTATTTGCTACCAAAAAATAGGGCAACACTGAGGCAATGACGCTTCCCGACAGGTTTTAGCAGTCGCAAGGTCCGTCGGTAAAGAGTGCGTCTATGTTGCTCGCCAACGGATTAAAATCGTCGGCATTTCCGACGGTAAGAGCAACAGCCATTTCAACGGTTTTTAGCCACCGGCGATTCTAATTAATTTAAAAAATAAAAATAAAAATGAATTGAATTTGGATGACATATTTGATTTTTTTGTTTTCTATTGTGTATACTTCCCTTCTCAAATAGGTTGGTTCATTTAGGGCTTTGGAGAAATGGGTATATTTAAAAATGGATGTGCGTTGAATGACAGATCTATTTACAAGGACATCCATTTATAGATATACCCATTTCTCCAAATCCCTGAATGAACCAACTTATTTAAGAAGGTAAGTCTACACAACAGGAAAGGAAGAAATCAAAATCAAATATATCATCCAAATTCCAAATATTTGGATTAGATATATGCTTTAAAAAAAAAAAAAAAAAAAAAACGAAGATATATAGAAGCTTTGGATATCATAGAAAGCCTTCCAGTCGTTTATCGAGTAGCTGTTAGTAGCATCATTTCTTACCTGACCTCATGAACTCTACTTTAATTACCCTTCCGTGAGTCCATTGATGTGGCCATCTTACTAGTTGGATTTGAATTGACTTAGGTATCCACTAGAGTACGAAATGACTAATTAGACAGGAAGAAAGAAGAAGACTGCCACCTTACATAACTTCCTGTAATAAAGACATTTCTTCCTTTTTCTCGCCATCTCATCTGATTAAATGGAGATGAACTCGTGCTGCAGTGGGACATGGGCACTGAGAAACTGTACCTATGGCATGAAGGTAACTCAAGCTGTCCAGATGTAGGTCATCACTTTAAGCTAAAAGAAAAGAGAAAAATAAAATAAAAATCAATTGGTGGACATTTATTGGATGATTGATATCTAACAAAAAAAAATGAAGAAAGAAAAAAATACCCAATGATCTGGATTCAGCAACAAGTGCCCATGAACCAGAGGTTAATACTATTAAAACAATAAGATAGTTAGGATGATGACCTATCTAGGACAGTTTCCCTTGATTTAATGTACACCAGGTGTACAGTTTCTGAGTGCCTGCTTATCAACCATCATAGACGGCTGGAGTATCAAACGCCTCTTAATCAAATGGAAACTCATCTGTAAATAAATGGACATTAAAAGAAATTGACCAACAATTCACCTTCAAAATGCATGTGTTGCCCGCTAGATGAGCATATTGGCTAGATTTTACCACGGGCCTAGGTGAGCAACGGATAGAGTCTCTCACACGTGTTTCTCCACGACACGTGAACAGCAAGTATCATGGCATCTTTATTGAGCGTGTAGATGATTGCCATGAAGATTGCAAATGGATGGTTGAAGAAATGAAAATATTGGGCCGCACATATTTCAACAGCCTCGAAAAGGGTGCTCATAAGGTGTTTCTACTAGACCCAGATTGCATATTGACGTCACTCTCAGTAGCTACTCGCTACTGAATGGTGCTGTGAGCCCACCATGATGTATGCATGTGTTTTATACATGCCATCTATCCATCCATTTTTCCAGATAATGTTAGGGCCCGAGCCCAAAACTGAAACAGATCTAAATCTCATGTGGACCGTACAAAATAAAAATAAAAATGGCGATCGAACGCCACCATTAAAAACTTATTGAGGGCTGCAAAAGTTTTGGATTAAGCTTATATTTATGTTTTCCCTTCATGTGGGACCGTGTGACTTAATCAACAAGTTAGATGGAAAATAAATGTTACAATAAGACTTAGGAAGTTTTTAATGATGGGCCTTCAATCGCCCTTGTTTTTGTGTGGTGTGGTCCACTTAGATATGAATCTGCCTCATTTTTCAGGTCATGCTCTAAAATAATGATCTAAGTAGGGCCATAGTTGTATGAGAAAAACGGACAAAAAAAAGGGACCAGTGATCCATACTCCTAATCTTGTCTACATGCTCATAATCCTCCCTATCTGATGAATGGTGAGGATTGTGCATGCACATGTTGTGTTCGCCTGTGTGCTGCAAAGACTCCAATTTTCCTCATGTAGTAAGTTCACCTAGCACTCCTCTATTTCTATAGGTAAAAAACACTCAAAGAGTCTTGAAATTGCACTTGATCTGACGAGTTTCAGTAAATTACAAATTACACGAAGCTCGACAAATTAGCAAACAATGACCAAGTCCAAAAAATGATAAAGGTTGTGTTTAACACATGGATTTTATTTCTTATTATTATTTTTTTTTAAAAAAAAAGATCGCTGCATTGTATTAAAAGAAAAGGAAAAAAGACAGGACGAGAGGGGCCATTGAGAAAGCAGACCACCTAAACTCCAATGAAGAGAATATTACAACCCTTGAGACTATGTACATTAGAAACCCATTCAATAATCAACCATTTAACCTTGCGCACTAGAAATTTTAGGAACCAAGAAAAATAATTCATGGTTTTGGAATTTTTACACTAAACAGAAAACAAAAACTATTGAAATAGGGCCCTTCTGTGTTGCATTGGATAAAAGAACTCTTTCCTATTCATAAAAATATCAATTCACATTCTCTGGAGATTCTACTAAAGGTGGTGATCATGTTAACGGAGATTCTACTGAAGGTGGGAATGCAAAAAGGGCTCTTTTGAGGATTTTGGAGGAATCAAAATCCAAATCTTTCAAAATCCTTGCTACCAAACATCCCAAAAAACTGAAATCCCCACAAATTCCTCCAAATCCATGCTGCCAAACAATCCCTGAGATTAAAAATCACAATTCTTGTGGCATGAGCCAAATGCAACCTAACTCGAATGGAATATTTCTCTTCTCTAAATAATCAATGCACATGAACAATAACTGTAAATCAAAATGAAGCAAAGCAAACAATGCACCCATCGGGTCCTATATTTGGCCATGAATGTGTGCCATAAGGACCTACAGAAGTTTATCTCAGGCATGTTTTTCTTGGGAGGATAACATAATTGCAATTAGGGTGTGTTTAGGTGCTCAATCAGTTGAATCAAATAGTGATAAATCAATTTAATAAAGAGGAAACAACAGAACTAGGCATTGCAAAATTTGAGATTGTTTTGAGGAGCAGAAAGTTAAAAATAGTAAATAAACAAATAAAATCATCAAGTGATAGACCTATGCTTAAGGTGCTCGCCAGAAGATAGTAGTGCCATTTCTTGAACCAATAGTAGATCCATCGCAACAGAACAAACATAACATAGAACAAACAATACACGTAAGGTATATCTTGTGGTCCTGAAGATTAAAGTAACAAAAAATTTTGACCATTAATAAATCTCTGAGGATTCAAGAACAAAACTTCCCAAAAGGTATTTGAAGAAAACTTACTAGCTCCCAAATGGACCAGCAGGTGCACCTGTTCTTCCACTCAACTGCTGAAAAGAGAGAAGAAATGAGAATGCATGTCTACTGCCAAAAATGTCATATCAAAAACATATTACATATAGGTAGTGGATGCATATATTAACAGATCAGATCCGTTGCCATCACATTCTCAATCTAGGTAGTGGATGCAAGGGGTCCCCACCTGCAATTCATGTATGCCCAAACTGGTCCATAACCTAGATGACAAACAGCAATTCTAGAACCTGAAAAACATCAAAACTACCTCTTGCACTTTGTTAAAAGCCTTCCCAAGCCCCAATAAGTACCACCTCCAACATTCGTCCCACTGACCTGCTGAAAGTTCCCATCTCCATCCACCTATAACCATCTGAAGATAGATGAAACAGCTAGAAATCATGGTTTTAAGACTCATCCGAATCTGAAGCAACTCAGAGGAGTCAAAATGGACTCAGTGTGACCCAATTCATTTGACATCACGAGTTACCCCCTACTCGGGTGAGTGACGATTCAACACAGGGCCGAATGGTCATGATAACAACTTTCATGACACCAAGCATCATGAAATTTCTTCATAAATTAAAGAGTTTTACAAATCACTTTCTTCAGTCATATGAGAGGCCCATTAAACTTACTGCTTCATTTAACCTTAAGAAAACACAAGGGAAGATTTAAGGTTTTGAGGATTGTGAACCCCAGTCTTCTCTTGTTGAAGGTTCTCTCATCTCGCTAGCTTCCAACTTCATCTAGCACATGTTAAACAGTTCTTCTAACTATTTGAAACTTGAGATGACTGCTGGAAGTTTACTTTAAGCACTGAAATCTAGTCACTAGAAATTTCGCTAGTTGTTGGAAATCATTTTCTAACTGCTGGAAATTGACCCTCATTTGATGGAAATTGTGAATAGTTGAATGCTTAGTTTAAACACTGATTTCATTGGATGTTTTATAAATACTTCATATTTTGTGTTGGACATCGAAGTGGGCGCTGCCCTAGATCATTGGAATTAAGTGACAATCATTAGGTCACCTAAACCTATATCAATCCCACATCAGCCAATGGGATCCGATCTGCACTTTCGACACGTCCTTGCTTGATATAATTTTCAATGCAACTAAAAAAGAAATAGATGATGACCAGACAATGTTCTATCAAGTATGAACCACAATGTCAGAAACCCACTTACCTGTACTCAAGGATTCTGGAAATCATCCATAGTTGAGGCTAATGCATGCAACACCCGTTGATGATACTGAACCTGAAGGTCTGGCCCCAAATCTATAGGCAATTGTCCATTTGCATTAATAGCAGCCCAGCGCACACAAGGGTGGGGATCTTGGAACGAGTTCAAAACCATCGACACCACTTGGTCCAGATTTTTTTATCATCACCTGCATGGAATAAAAAGGAAATTAAATGAAAATGCAATTGTAAAAGAAGCTTTCTTGGAAATCATCTTAAAAGTCACTTGGATCATTCAAATTTTAAGATTATGTGTGCAGTTAAAGATTTCAAAAACATACACTTAATGTTGAAATTCACACACATTTTCATGAAAATCCATCATAAAACTCAAAATCAAGCTGCAAACAGAAGGAAACATAGCCTTAAATTTCAAATTCCTACCGTATTATTAAAAAAACATAAGGCTTTATTTAGCTCCAGCCATTAAAAAAATGATTTTTGGAATCTATAGTATTAGTACAATTCTGCAATTCAATCTGTCCAGATTTGACTCCTTTTAGAGGCTGTTTGATAGTCTAAGACTTCTAACTGAATATATATATATATATATATATATATATATATATATATATATATATATATATATAAAACATAACAGCTCCATAAATTATATAAATATAAATAAATGTAATATATCAATTCCCCTCTTAAATCAATTTCAATCTATGGTTTCATGCCAAAATAATCAAACACCCAGACTATAATCATCTGAAATTGACATTCTATTTATAAAACAGTCAAACACCCTATCAATACAATCAAAATCATACAAGAGTGGGTCAGTCTTGGAGGTGATTAGGAGGCAACTACAGAACTCAAATCAAAAAGTGTCTCCCATTTTGACCTGACCTTAAGAAAGCTAAATATGTATAGCTTTGGATGATTAAAAAAGATTTAAACAGAAACAGATACACAAATGCAAAAATAAGGCAAGATCATAGCTTGATGCAACTGCCAACACGTCACACGTGTGCTGAGATCAGCACCATTAATCAGTTGGGATCAGCACTGGACAAGCCGGCTTACTCTCCAGGTGGGCCATACGTGTGTGAAAGAAATGGACTGTAAGAGAAAGTGACCAATGGTTGAAGTACATGTCAGCGTGTGTATGTCTATTTCCATGTGGGGCCAACTTGATGAATGGCTTATCTCACATTAGAAGCATATCCGGTAGTTTTGGAGGGAACTTTTCTCTATGTCATTGCTGCATTCATGTCATAGGTGGACAAGATTGAAACTGCTCATTTGATATATGCAAGGGTGAATACGATCTATGTCCACAACATCATTTAATTAGATGGTTGGGATAATGAGCTTGTATCTTACCTTAAAGACTTAAAATGTAAATGCAATGATCATGAGTCCCAAACTGATCTACCAAGTGACCCAGTTCTAATCCTCTCACAGATTCCCAAACAAACACTAGAAAACAACCAAATAATCCCAATCATTTTACAACACAAAGATGTAAAAAAAATAAATTGTGAGCGGAAACAAATACATCAAGAAAGTGAAGCCATCCTATGTGGCTCCTATTTGACAACCAAAACCCCTTTGCAATTTGATATAATCACATACGGGTTAGAGTTGAACTGGTTCATTTGAATTTCACTTGTTCTCTATCTCTAGTATATACGAACCTACCTCACCAGAGGGTGCATGTTACAATCCAAGCCTACATGACCAGTATGACTTCACTTGCTGCTTTTTTTTCTGCATGTTACTCATAGATCATTCAATTAGACTTTTGGCCTGGCCCATTCAATAAGATCTACCTACAGTTAGCAAAACTCTGTTTTAGACTCAAAACTATTCGTATAGTTTACCAAATGTCTAGAACTCTGTTTATTTCAGAAAATAGTAAGCAAATTGAATTAAACACAATTTTCATTTTTTTGTCTTTATGAACTCATTCTTTTCTTTCCTTTTTTTAAATTTAATTTTATTTTAATTATCCAAGATGAATGAATCATTGGACACATGCAAACACTTCAATAACAGCAACATAGCATTTACACAGTTTAGTCTTGAGCATACATTTGAAGGCAGACTATCAATGGCTTAAGTTACCCAATCAGGGAGATTTTGTAGGCATGGGGCACCAATAACCAGATCTACTCGCCCTCCATTGTTGACACTGATGCGATTACTTTACAAATGACTGACTTGGAAAAGTTATAATTCATTCACGATGTAATCACCTCCGCACTTGGTCGAACCATAGCTACAAATTCAAAGAATATAAAGAACATATATTAATATATAGATCAGAATAAAGAAAAAGGATAGTTACCCAAGCATCAATCTTTCTGAGCATTACCCAAGCCACCCTGAAGGTTTTGAAGAACCTCACCCAAATGTAACTTCACTCATTGTCACCATCATCATAATCATCATAGGCTTTTGGTCCCATATGTCTAGTATTCGATCCCTAGTGGATAGTAATTAAAGTTAAATGAAGGTACAACATACATAAAAGCTGAAAAGCTGGTAGGAAGCGAATGCTTACCAAAAATACACCACCTGCAAAGGGGCTATCTGTTGGTCCCATAATTGTTGCTTGCCAGTGGAACATGTCATCAGCAACAGGACCTATAATCATATAAAATATCTAATTCAGAAAAGCTGAAAACCAACCATAAAAGACCTTCGAGCTAAATAGGGAGCCAAACCCAACCATAAATCAGAAACAACTAGAAAATGGATGTGGAAGTAATTTCCAGCAGTCTGCTAGTCTATTCAACTAGAAAGAGAAGACAGAAACAACTAGTGCTTGAGAAATTAGAGCAACTAATTCTCAGATTAAAACATGCCTGCTAGTCTATTCAATTAGAGAGAGAAGACATAAATCGGACTGGAACTAGGTAGGCCTTGGTTTGCAAGTAACTCAAAGCAAAAATAAGAACATTCATGGGCAGTCCAGTCTTTGGAAACACAATCTAGATTGCTCTCACTATATACTCTGCTATAACTTAAGACTCCAATAGGTATTCTGAATGGATTTGTTGCTCTGTAACAATGCGTCATGGTACTTGGAATTTTTGTTTGCTTGGAAAATTGGAGCTATATTTGCAGCTGAAACCTAGAAAAAGAGATTAGTTGTTGAAGGCCTCAATAACTTTTAGTAAAGATTGTACATTCTTGTATAAACAAAAAAGCCTATTGAGCATAGCATCACTAAGTTAAATGAGGATCGGACATTCTCCTTATATGGAAATGCATAACTCTTTGGACCTTTTAAGAAGTCAAGTTGGGTTTGAGTCTCACCTTTTTAGACTTGGTTAAAGTTCAAGTCCACCGGGGCGAACCTATCAACTTGAACTTGGCTCTACAAAGCCTTTGTTGCAAGGGCTCTCTATGTCCACTTATTTCTTGGCCTAGATGGTAGACAATTGAGGACTTGTTATCAGTAGTGACTATTGGAAAAGTTATGGGCCCTACTCTGATATATGTGTTTTATCCACGCCGTCCATGAGCCAAAAAATGCGGCGGATCCAAATCTCTAGTGGAGCATGCTGGATGAAACAATGGTGATTGAACGTCCACCATTAAAAACTTTCTAAAGGCCACTGTACTGTTTATTTACCATCCAACCTGCTGATTAGGTCACACAAATGAAGATGAAGGGAAATAAAAAATAAAAGGATTTAAAACTTTTATAGCCTTAAGAAGTTTTTAATGGTGAATATTAAATCACCACTATTTCCTATGGTGTGGTCCACCTAAGACTTAGATTTGCACCAAAATGAGCTGGCAAAATGGATGGACAGAATGGATAGCACACATACATCATGGTGGGGCCATGGAGCTTTTCCAGCACCATGTTTGGCACTGGAGGATTACTGCCGAATGGGAGACCATCAAAATGGGTAGCTTTTTTTTTTTCTTTTTTTTTTCTTTTTTTTTTTTTTTTTTTTTTTTTTAAAAAAAAAAACTCTGGCAAAGCATGACCCTTTATACGCAGGCAGCCATAAGTTCCACACATGACATGCTTGGAACCCACTGTCTGTGAGTCCTATTCCAACGACTCAATTTATACTTATACTAACTCTATTACTGTATATGGCTTGTACCGGCATCAGGCAATATTTATAGTTTATACTTAACAGTTTTGGCCGGTACTTCAAACCATTGATATGATTTTAACCGTTAAAATGTCTCTCTCTCTCTCTCTCTCTTTTTTTTTCATTTGTGGCCCACTTGATAAAGAGCATTCAAAGGGAATATATGAATTTTTGTCAATTTCTTTGTAAGGATATTTTAGGTGGGGTTAGGTTTGGGCACAACATATGATTCAGTCTCAATTTGGGCTGCTGCGCTAGGTCCATGCTAGGTTGGGCTAGCCTCATCTGCCCTAGATGAAGAGGGTTAGGGAAAAATTCAGGCTTTTCCGCAGCTCAAGAGGGCGCGGTGAGAATCAAAGGGTGTGAGTCCCCTCCCACCATGCTCCCTGTATTGTGGCCCAAGAGAGTCTCAGATCAAGCTGATTTTCAAGCCAGCAATTATCTGATGGACAGTTTTGAAGTGATGCATACACCACATGGGCCCCACATAGATCAGATAGTTAACACATTAGTTGAGCAAGCTTGGGACAAACATACATTTGCAAACTAATGAGACCCACATTCCATCATTTAGTCATGTTGATTGTTGGAATATGGATTTGTGTTGCAGAATATGATATTTATATGCCATCCAAGCCCTTCATAAAGTGATTCCCACCTGGATGAAGGGAAAACACAACAATTAGCCCAATCCAAAGCTTTCGCTATCATCGAGGAGATTTTTAATGATGAACTCTATTCCTTGTGTTGTGGCTCATTTGAGTCTTGGATCTACCTTTTTTTTGGACATCCTAACATAAAATGGAGCAACAAATGAACAGAATGGATATCAAACAAACACTACAAAGACCCCACACAACTTTTGGTTATACACGTCAGTGTTGGTATCCTGTGCCGCAAACACAGGATCTAGCACGTTGATAAGTCTCTTCCCCCTTTGGCCCAATGCATGTAACGTATCAAACCATGCACTTTGAACATTGACCATTGGGCATGATTTTTTCTAATTAACCAAACTATTCTAGATGGATGGACCTTTTCGGCTAGGGAACTTTCGCCATAAGTTCCAATCTTTCACATGATAGGCCACATCCACTGAGATTTGGGATGATTCATGAACCTCTCCTTTATACCCAATCCACCCTTCTTCCACACATGTTATTACTCTCCACAAGCTGCGCATCCATATATATACCCATCCAAAACCACATTTCCAAAGCCACAAGACATCATAGAAAGACATCTACAGGCTCCGATTGTTTCAACAGTGGAAGCACTACATGAAAAACGGAAAAACAAAAGGATGGATTTTGAGACGGTCTAGGACTGTTTCTAAAATTCTTTGGTATAAAGACGGTTTAGAGATGGCTGTGAGCCATCTCTAAAATTTTAGACGGTTCTTGACCGTCCCTAATATTATCTTAAAATGTTGAATGTCCACAAATCATTTAAGACAGTCGAAGACCGTCTTATATGTGGTCATCTGAGACGGTCAAAGACCGTCTGCATTAGAGACGGTCCTCGATCGTTTATATGCGGTCATCTGAGACGGTTATTGGCCGTCCGCATTAGAAATGGTCATTGGCCGTCTTTTACTTGTAATCTGAGATTGTCAAAGACCGTCTCTATTAGAGACGGTCCTTGGCCGTCTTGTAGCCCTGTCAAATACCTTCTTCATTAGAGACTGTCAAGGACCGTCTCTATTAGAGACTGTCAAAGACCGTCTCTATTAGAAACGATCCTTAGCCGTCATATAGCCTTGTCAAAGACCGTCTCTATTAGAGACTGTCAAAGACCGTCGAGATTGTCAAAGACGGTCTCTATTAGAGACTGTCAAAGACTGTCTCTATTAGAGACGGTCCTAAACCATCTCTTTAAATTTTCTTTTTCAAAATATCATTTTTCTTAAACATTGTAAAAAAATTAAGAAGCTCAAAAAAATTATGAATTTCGAAAAAAAATTAGTTGAGAAGCTTAGAAAAATAATTCACAATGTTTAAGAAAAATTTAAATTTTGAAAAAAAAAAAAAGAAGAAGAACAAGATTTCAATATAAAAAAATGATATTTTGAAAAAGAAAATTTAAAAAATTAAATAAAATTGTGAAAATTTTGACAAATTGAAAAAAAATAGATTTAAAAAAAAAGAAAACTAGATTTTATATTTTGACAAGAAAAATTGAAAAGTTATATAACAAAAGTGAGATTAAAAAAATGATATTTTGAAAAAGAAAATTTAAGAAATTAAACAAAATTGTGAAAAAATTGACAAATTGTAAAAAAATATATATTTTTTAAAAAAGAAAACTAGATTTTGTATTTTGACAAGAAAAATTGAAAAGTTAGATAACAAAAGTGAGATTTTGATGACGTGTTGTATATCCTTGCCGCCCCTATGTTTCTCCAACCCATTTTTGGGCCGGGTATAAAAAATTTTGTAGATTTAAATCTTAAGTGGACCACACCACTAGAAAGAATGATAATATAGTATCTCGCCATTAAAAATTATAAAGAGCCCATCGTAAGGTTTTAGTAATGTTTATTTGCAATCCAACTTGTTGATAATGTAAAGAAGATCTAGATGAAGGTAAATTACAAAGATCAAAGTGATCCAAAACTTTTATGGCCTTCAAAAGGTTTTTAATAGTTATTCATCATTATTTTGATTGGTATGGCCCACCTGAGATTATTGAGCTCTTATGATTTGAAATCACATCCTAAAATATGATGGAAAAATAGATGGATGGTGCCGATATACATAAAATATATCAAGGTGGCCCCTACACGGTTAGAGTAACACCCATAAAGGAGTTACCTAAATAGTGAAATGGTACTATAAGGTCACCTCATGGGAACTTCCCATGAGGTTAATCAGTGTGCGCCCCACCATGATGTGTGTAGAACATCAACACCATGCATTTAATGTGTCCGCGGCCTTTAAGTCAAAAAATCAGTCGTATACGAAACTCAGGTGGGCCATAGCATCGAAAACTATGTGAAGACATCCCTAAAACATATAAAAGCATTTGTTAGGGCCCACATGAGTTTTGGATGTGTATGAAACTTGGTCTGACTCCTCATCCAAGTGGGACACACATAATGAATGGGCTGGATCCACATCTAGGTGGACCCAATAAATGATTATGAATGTTTTAATGGGAGGTTAACCCTCTCAACTATAGTATGTGGTGTGGTCCACCCAAGTCATGGATTGACTTTATTTTTAAGGTCGTGGCCCACCATGGAATGGTGCATCTGACTAATGGGGCAGATCCAAAGTTCAAGTCACTACAAGAAAAATTTTGAGATTTTGAAAATAAAAATTCAAAATTTGTATTTTAAATATTTTTGAAATATTTTATAATAAAAATGATATTTAGTTAAAAGAGAAAAAAAAATATACATTTTGAAAAAAAAATGTTAAATTTATTTGTGAAAAATAAAATTACTAAATTATTAGGCACATCCACTAATTGAACCTTTAATCGTTTTTGGACAATCTAATCAGTTCAAATTGAAGAGTAAATAACTTCAGATGTTTAAATCAAATTTCACTAAAATTGTTGATCAATCTTGTATGCCCAATATATTTCTCATATGTAGCCTGATTGAGGCGAGTAACTAGTCAAATTAAGAGTATTGATCAATAAAATAGAGTGAATGGACCAGACATGTAAAATGGGCTAAATATTCTGGTCAAAATTGTGACCCAACTTACTTATCTCGTGAGAACCTAAGAATTGATGTTAGTAAGTTTTGTGGGCCCCATCATGATGTGTGTCGAACATCAACACCGTGGATTTGATGTATCCCCTTTAAGTTATGAGATACCTCAAAAATCATCGGTAAATGAAACTCAAGTGGGCCATACCATTTAAAACTATGTGAAGACATCCTAAAAAATATAAAAGCACTTGGTGGGGCCGACATGAGTTTTGGATGCAGTTGAAACTTGGTCTGACCCCTCATCCAAGTGGGACACACATAATGAGTGGGTTGGACATGTGAATCACATTTAGGCAGGCCCAATATATGATTATGAATATTTAAGGAAACCCCTCTCTACTACATTTAGGTGAGTTACTCAGTAAAAATTAGCATATTGAGTAAACTCTGTGGGGTCCACCGTTATTTATTTAATTTATCCACTCCGTTCATCCATGTTAACAAATAACTTGAGGTCTAAAGAACAAAAAGAAAGCATATCCAAACCTCAAGTGGACCACACCATAGGAAATAGTTTGATTGAACCTCTACCATTGAAAAGTTCTTGGAGGCCATAGAAGTTTCGGGTCGAGCAAATATTTGTGTTTTCTCTTCATTCACATCTTTTTGATATTATGAACAGGTTGGATGGCAAATAAACATTACTGTGGGCCGAACGAAGGTATCAACCTAGAAATCATTATTCCACACTATTTGGTATGGCATGGTCCACTTGAGCTTTGGATTTACCGAAAATTTAGGATCAACCCACACCGTTCATCCATTTTTCGAGATAATTTTAGAGAATTATCAAAAAAATGAATCATATCCAAAGATTAAATGAACCACACTACAAATAAGGGGAACGGATTGACTACTCCCCCTAACACCATCCAATGGCTGGTGGTTGGTGCTATGTGAGCCCTACCATGATGTATGTGTTTAATCCATGTCGTCTATCTATTTTTAAAGATCATCTTACGGTATGAGACCAAAAATGAGATATATCCAAATCTTAAGTGGACCACATTCAAGGAAACAGTGTTGAATGAGCGTCAACCATTAAAAAACATTTTGGGGCCATAAAAGTTTTGGATCAAGCTGATTTTTGTTTTTCCCCTTCATCTAGCCATGTATGACCTAATCAACATATTGGATGTCAAATAAACAGTACAGTGGGCCTTAAGAGGATTTTAATGATGGATATCCAATCACTATTGTTTTCATGTGGTGTGGTGCACCAAAGATATCGATTTATATACTTCTCATTTTTGGGATAAAGTCATAAAATGATCTTTATATACCTCTCAATTTTGGGCCCCACCATGATGTATGTTTTGTATCCACACCTTCCAACCATTTGGAGAGATCATTTTAGGGTAATGTCCAAAGAACGAGTTAAATTAGTGGACCTCAGCATAGAAAACAATGGGACAGTAATGCCCACCATTAAAAACTTCTAAAGGCCACAAAAGTTTTTGATCAAGTTGATATTTGTGTATTCCCTTATTTCATGTTTAAAAAAAAAAAAAAACTTTTGACCCAGTTGGATTTCAAATAAACATTCCGATGGACCTTACGATAGTTTCAACGGTGGGAATCACCCTCCCCGTTGTTTTCTGCGGCGGGGTCCACTACAGATTTTTATTTGTCTCAGTCTTTAGCTAATGACTTAAAATAATATCTCAGAATGGATAAACGGTGTGGATATAACAAATACATAATAGGTTTTTATATTTTTTAAAATATTATATATATTATTATATAGTAATAATATATATATGGAAAAAGGTTCTATACGTCGAGCTCATGGGAACTCCCCATAAGGTCGAGCTGTGTGGGCCCCACCATGACGTGTGTCTAACATCAACACCGTACATTTGATGGGTCCCCTTTAAATTATGGGATATCCCAAAAATCAGCCGTATACGGAACTCCAGTGGGCCATACCATCTAAAATCATGTGAAGACATGCCTAAAACATATAAAAGCACTTGGTGGGGCCCCACCTGAAATTTGGAGGTGTCTGAAACTTGGTATGACCCCTCATCCAAGTGGCACACACATAATGGATGGTCTGGATTTGTGAACCACATCTTTGTGGGCCTAAAAAATAATTATGAATGTTTTAATGGAGGGTAACCCCTATCAACTTTTATACGTGGTGTGGCCCACAAAAGTCACATATTGATTTGATTTTTAATCCCTGGGCCCACCATGGAATGGTGCATCTAACTGATGGGGTAGATGTTTAACACGCATCATGGTGGGGCCCACAGAGCCATACCAGATCCAAAGCTCGAGTACTGTTTTTAGGTGAGAGTGAAAGAATGTGAGTTTCGTATTTGATTTAAAATAATGGTGACTCATTCATAACAAGATTGGCAAAGATTTAGATTATCCAGACCATCCAAATAATCGGTTTAGTTGTATATGGTAAATATTTATAATTTTATTATATAATATAATTTAACCATCTAGAAAATGGTCCCATGCATGTACGGCTGTTAATATAGCTTGTCTTATAAACAATAGAAAACTCACAGAATTCGGATTTCAAGTTTTTATCATATCCAAAAGAGGATATCCGCGAGCGCCGTTTCCATCTTCCAAATTCATCTTCGAGCACCATTGCCTCTTCTCCCTCTTTCATCAAGCATCATCTTCCATCAAGCGTCATCGTCCATCTAGTGTCATCTTCCATCGAAGCATCATCTTCCAAATTCATCTCTCTCTCTCTCTCTCTCTTTTCTTCTCATTTGCATTTTCCAGTGAATCAGAGAGAAATCCTATAAGTTTTGGTTCTATTACTTGCCCCTAATCTCCTCCTCTCTCTCTCTGTATAAAATTTTGTTTCTTAAACCTCAGGCTTTCATTTGAGAAATCCAACAAATTCAGAGAAAAAGAGGAGACGAGTCTTCTTCCAGGAGATTTTTAAGGTTTCCATTTGCAATCTCTCTTTGATTGATCCTGCAAAGGCAAACACGAATTTCAAGTCCATTCTCATCGTTTCCTCTGAATCTATTGAAAATTTTCCTATTTCCTTATCTCTGATTGATGAATTTTCTGACTAATTAATGAACAATCCATAATCAATATAGACTGTCTATAGTCCATAAGATAGATGTCTACAATACCATTGTTCTTTTCCTGACGTGTTTGTGAAAATGCCATTACTCATGATGTGTTTGTGAAAATGCTCATGAAGTTTCTATTGGTTTCAAATGCTCTAGTCTATTTATTTGTGTATACATGTATTTTGAATATAATGTTGGTGTGGTAGTGAATCTTGAGGGAGAAATAGAAGGTTTGGAAATTACATGACCAATTCGGAAGTAACATGTAGATTTGTAGCGAAGAATTTTGTGTGCAACAAACACCATTGTTTAAGAGATGATGTCTGGTGTTTGGATTTTTTACTTTGCTGAATTTGAAATTTTATTTGTCTGGGAAGAAACTAAGCAGGTGTTTTGTCGGTAGAAGTGGAGTTTGTTTTAAATGATTTGAACCATTCATGTTCCTGATGCTACCGTATAGAAGATATGGTCTTATAATCTTGACCTTTGAATCTTTGATTTGACTATGAGCTATTAAATATTCTTGTTTATACGAAATCACCCATTCAACAATGCTTCTTATGATGGCCAGGGTACCATGGATCTGGAACACGAACGGTTTGGCTAGGACCATGAGAAAAATAATTCATGATTATCAGTATTTCTACTTTTTGTAGAATTTTTTAAAATTGTGAAACAATGCACATGTGGATGTGAAAGAGCCCTTTCTGTCTAATACAGCACATACAGGAGCCCCATTTCTCAATTGTTGGAAATTCTACTAAGTGCAGGGATTCCAAAATCACAAACTATTTTTCTCCATTTCTCAAGGTTACGAGCCAAATGCACCATAAAACCAGATCATTGGAAACACATTTAGATATGCATACAACTACTTCAAAATAGGTGTGGAAGAAATGGCAAAGTTTCTGCAATGAGCATAGGGCAGTTATGTTGGATAGTTGCTAAGTGAAAATTGGAATGGGAGCAAGGAAAATGTCCAAGTTGTAATTAGTATAATATGTACGAAGGAACTATTTAATTTGTTTCTTTTTTTTTCATTTTATGTTTGTCCATCTTTGTAATATGAGTTAAAGTAGAAGAAGTTATTTTATTGCGTAGGCTTGAGAGGAGGTCTGCAATGTTTCGCTGGGGAGTTCACATGGGTGCATGATCAAAGCTTTCTACTAAGTGCAAGCCACAATCTAGCTTCTACTGCACATAAAATTCAGGTAAGTCTAACTCACCTTGTATAATAGGTACGTAGCCCATTGATGAAGTAAGTTATTGCTATTATTTTTTATATATCTATCTAGATTTAGGGGCATAATTTGGATAGTTCAATCTAAGTTACATGTGTGTCACGGTGGCATTTTTAATGCCAATGCATCAACCATTCCACTCAAGCAAAGTATCAAATTTTTTTGTATACAAATAATGGCCTTAGTGCACTTGTGCAACGATATCCAAAGCATGAATGGACCCTCATGGTTGCCAACAACATTCTAGAAGTTTTCTAGACAAATACCTTCATGGTGATCAACAACATAATGGCCTTAGTGCACCTGTGCATGCATGCTTACGTGAGTATAGCTCACCTCCTGTTAAAGAGGCATTTGTAGGATGACCTACCTAGGAATGCTTTCTATTCTTTAGGTTGTCATGGTAATGATTATCAATTGTGATGTTGGCATATTTTATTAGTTTTGTATTTTATATCTCATCCAACTTGATTAAATGCTAACAATCATTTTTGTCCATGGTTCTTGGTTTGCAGGACTCCACTTAATGGAGTCATGAGTTCATACTCAGATATGTAATAGGTTTCTAATAGGGACATGAAAACTTGTATGAAAACAAAGTCATCTTAGGCATTGGGTTTTTTTCTTGAAGGAAAAGTATTTCATTTGGTATGCGTTTCTGCTTCTTTGATTGGTTACAAGTGCCTTTAGTAATCCTCTCTATATTTGAGTTTCCAATTTAATTAATATGATGATCATGATGTTAAGTAGTTATTTTAACTTCGCAAGACTAATGCACATCATATTGTTTGTTTTTCACTACTTCGTTCTTCTGATGATGTGTAATCCTCATAATAACTCTGTACTTTACTTGAAAAGAAATAGAAATATAGTGGTATCTAGTTCCTTACAAGAATATAAAGGATGTTGGTTCTGTTTCCTACTCCCACTGGAGTTGGATGTGTATTGTAATCTACAGGACAATATCTTCAGACATCAGTCCTTTGATTCAGATAGTTTATCTGCCAAGCCCATGGATGACTTGTTTCCTAAAATTTTTTCCAACCACATGATTTAGGGACAGTTTGGATAGAAATTTCAGTAAAAAAATGTGAAAATAAATCTGCTTGTATCTTCAGACAGTTTATCCATAAATCTGCTTGTATTGTAGCTACTTTTCATGGTTGACTAAAATAAATGATGAATGCTTCCTTGTGTATAACATGTTTCAGTGAAATTTATATTAGCAAACTTTTCATTGCATCAGCTAATCTATTGGGGAATATCATATCAGAATACAATGACATACTATCCAAGAAAAACATCATTGAGGTATATTGTTGTATTTCTCAGCCTGTAAAGGATCTCTCTCTTTAAAAAAAAATTGAATTTGTTTATGTCTGAAGTTGTTTGTTTACTGTATTCTTCTCTTGCTTACAATGATAAGTCAAAAATCAAGAAGGTGATTGAAGAGCTTGATGAAAAGAAGAAGGAAACACTAAAATCTCTAAACCTAAACCTACACCTAATCCTGCAGTTGTGCTTGTTTTAGATTATGGAGTGCCTTTTTTGGTTTGCATGCATGCCTCAGCTTCATATGATCATAAAATTCCATAGGTTGATCAATATATATGATGAAACCCTACTCTCTCACAGCAATGTGAGACTAACAGCACTCCAGATATGCATATCCTTTATCTTTCTTGTATGTAGTTACATGTCGAATTTCTTCGTTGTTTGATTCATTACACTCAATTTAGGTATAGTTTGCACCAATTCAAGAAACTGTACATTAGGCATTCAATATATAAGACTGGAGTGAGACTGATTAGGCATTTAAATGTGTTGCAGGATGTTGTTTGAATTGCTTGTCCTAATAGGTGCACAAGTTGGGATGGATTGGACTTCTATCTTGAGAAAACGCCATGATTTCAGGTAGTTATTATTGTAATGGAAAGTTAAAAAATTAAAAGAGAGAAAGAATGAATTCATGGAAAGAAATGTTCTTTATCATTAGGGTTTCTTTCACTGGGTTTAATGCAGAAATCGTTGCCAACTTCACAGAAAGACAAATAGCATCAGTGGCCTTAGAATCCTCCAGGTCAAATTGTTGATTAGACCTAATTTTATTTAAATGATCTTGATAATCCATTTTATTTAAATGAGCAAATCCGGATGTGCGTCGAAGCTATCCGAATGTTGAGTGGGGGTCCCTGGAAGGTGGGAACCACTGTTATGACCATGACGAAGCTGTCCATTTCCTATGGACAACACTAGAGTAGCCTGACCATTTGGACAAGCCGTGTTTATATCTATATTTACTCGAAATTGATGGAGCAGATTTGGATGGCGTCGAAGCTATTTAGATGTTGAGAGGGGGTCCTTGGAAGGTGGGAATCGCTGTTATGACCATGATGAAGCTGTCCATTTCCTATAGACATCATTGGAGTGGCCTGGCCATTTGGACAGGCTGTGTTTATATCTATATTTAGTTGAAATTGATGGAGCAGACCCGGATGTGCGTCGGAGCTATCCGGATGTTGAGTGGGGGTCTCTAGAAGGTGGGAACCGCTGTTATGACCATGATGAAGCTACACATTTTCTATGGACAGCATTGGAGGGGCCTGGCCAATTGGAGCAGGCCGTATTTATATCTGTATTTGTAGGGAGCACACCCTTAACCTATAACCTAAACCTATTCTCAAATCCCAAAACCTATAACTATAACCTAAACCTATAACCTATAAGCTAAACTCAATTCCCTAAACTTTAACCTACAACCTAACCTAAACCTATCCTTATTACCTAAACTAATTCTTAAATCCCAAAACCTATAACCTAAACCTTAACCTAAACCTATAACCTATAACCTGAACCTATAACCTAAACTCAATTCCCTAAACCTTAACCTATAACCTAACCTAAACCTATACTTATAACCTAAACCTATTCTCAAATCCCAAAACCTATAACTATAACCTAAACCTTAACCAAAAACCTATAACCTAACCTAAACCTATCACTTAAACCTTAACCTAAACCTAAACCTATAACCTAAACCTAAACCTAAACCTAAACCTAAACCTAAACCTATAACCTAAACTCAATTCCCTAAACCTTAACCTACACCTTAACCTAAACCTATTCTCAAATTCCAAAACCTATAACCTAAACTTATAACCTTAATCTAAACCTATTCTCAAATACCAAAACCTATACTTATAACCTAAACCTAAACCTTAACTTATAACCTAAACCTATACTTACAACCTTAACATAAACTTATAACCTTAACCAAAACCAATTCTCAAATCCCAAAACTTATACTTATAACCTAAACCTTAACCTATAACCTAAACCTATACTTATAACCTTAACCTAAACTTATAACCTTAACCTAAACCTAAAACTTAACCTATAATCTAACCTATAACCTATAACCTATAACCTAAACTCAATTCCCTAAAACTTAACCTATAATCTCTAACCTAAACCTATAACTTAAACTCAATTCCTTAAACCTTAACCTATAACCTATAACATATAAGCTAAACGCAATTCCCTAAACCTCAACCCATAACCTAACCTAAACCTAAACCTATAACCTAAACCTATAAGCTACACTTATAACCTAACTATAATCTAAACCTAAAACCTAAATCTAAGTCCCAAACGTAAACTCGATCCCGAACCCGAACCCAAATTTGATTTCTTAAACCTAAACCTTAACATATTCTCAATTCCCTAAATCTATAACATAAATCTAAACCTAAACCTTAACCTAAACCTATAACCTAAAACCTAAAACCTAAACCTAAACCTAAAACCTAAACGTATTCTCAAATCCCTAAACCTAAACCTACACCTAATCCTAATCTCAAATCCCTAAACCTAAACTTACACCAAATCCTAATCTCAACTCCCTAACCTAAACCTAAACCCAATCCCGAACCCGAATCTGAATCCCTAAACCCTTAGCCTAAACCTAAACCTATAACCTAAACATAATTCACTTAAAACCTACACCTTAACCCAAACATATAACCCAAACCCGTACCTGAACCCGAATTCCTAAACCTAAACCTAAACCTAAACCTATAACCTATAACCTATAACCTAAACCTATTCTCAAATCCCAAAACCTATAACTACAACCTAAACCTTAACCTAAACCTATAACCTATAACCTAAAACCTAAACTCAATTCCCTAAACGTTAACCTACAACCTAACCTAAACTTATACTTATAACCTAAACCTATTCTCAAATCCCAAAACCTATAACCTAAACCTAAACCTTAACCTAAACCTATAACCTAAACTCAATTCCCTAAACCTTAACCTATAACCTAACCTAAAACTATACTTATAACCTAAACCTATTCTCAAATCCCAAAACCTATAACTATAACCTAAACCTTAACCAAAAACATATAACCTATAACCTAAACCGATAACCTAAACTCAATTCCATAAACCTTAACCTACACCCTAACCTAAACCTATACTTATAACCTAAACCTATTCTCAAATCCCAAAATCTATAACCTATAACCTAAACCCGAAGATAAACCCGAACCCGAACCCGAATTCCTAAACCTAAACCTATACTTATAACCTAAACCTATTCTCAAATCCCAAAACCTATACTTATAACCTAAACCTAAACCTTAACCTATACTTATAACCTTAACCAAAACCTATTCTCAAATCCTAAAACCTATACTTACAACTGGAACCTTAACCTATAACCTAAGCCTATACTTATAACCATAACCTAAACTTATAACCTTAACCAAAACCTATTCTCAAATCCCAAAACCTATACTTATAACCTAAACCTAAACCTTAACCTATAACCTAAACCTATACTTATAACCTTAACCTAAACTTATAATCTTAACTAAAACGTATTCTCAAATCCCAAAACCTATACTTATAACCTAAACCTTAACCTATAACATAAAGCTATACTTATAACCATAACCAAAACCTATTCTCAAATCCCAAAACCTATGCTTATAACCTAAACCTTCACCTATAACCTAAACCTATACTTATAACCTTAACATAAACTTCTAACCTTAATCAAAACCTATTCTCAAATCCCAAAACCTATAACCTAAACTTAAAACTTAACCTACAACCTAAACTCAATTCCCCAAACCTTAACCTATAACCTATAACCTAAACTCAATTCCTTAAATCTTAACCTATAACCTATAACCTAAACGCAATTCCCTAAAACTTAACCCATAACCTAACCTAAACCAAAACCTATAACCTACACTTATAACCTAACTATAATCTAAATCTAAAACCTAAGCCTAAAACCCAAAAATAAACCCGATCCCGAACCCGAACCTGAACCCGATTTCCAAAACCTAAACCTTAAGTATTCTCAAATCCCTAAACCTAAACCTACACCAAATTCTAATTTCAACTTCCTAACCTAAACCTAAACCTAAACTTGAAAACCCAAACCTAAACCTGAACCCGAACCCGATTTCTTAAACCTAAACCTGAAACTATTCTCAATTCCCTAAATCTATAACCTAAACCTAAGCCTAAACCTAAACCTATAACCCAAACCTAAACCTTAACCTATAACCTAAACCTAAACCTAAACTTGAAAACCGAAACCTAATCCCGATCCTAAACCCGAACCCGATTCCCGAAACCCAAACCTTAACCTATTCTCAATTCCCTAAACCTATAGCTTATAACTCAAACCTAAACCTTAACCTAAACCTAAACCTAAACATAAACATAAACCTAAACCTATAACCTTAACCTAAACCAAAACCTATGCCTAAAACCTTAACCTGTAACCTATAACCAAAACTTATAACCTATAACCTAAACTTAACCTAAACCTAAAACCTAAACCTTAACCTATAACCTAAAACCGAAACCTAAACCTAAAACCTAAATGTATTCTCAAATCCCTAAACCTATAGCTTATAACCTAAACTAAACCTTAACCTAAACCTAAACCTAAACCTTAACCTATAACCTATAACCTAAACCTAAACCTATAACCTAAACGTATTCTCAAATCCCTAAACCTAAACTTACACCTAATCCTAATATCAACTCCCTAACCTAAACCTAAACCTACACTTAAAAACCCTAACCTAAACCCGATCCCCAAACCGAACCCGATTTTCTAAACCTAAACCATAACCTATTCTCAATTCCCTAAACCTATAGCTTATAACCTAAACCTAAACCTAAACCCTAACCTATAACCTATAACCCAAACCTAAACCTAAATCTGAAACCGAAATGTATTCTCAAATCCCTAAACCTAAACCTACACCTAATCCTAATCTCAACTCCCTAACCTAAACCTAAACTTGAAATAACAAACCTAAACACGATCCCGAACCCGAACCCAATTTCCTAAACCTAAACCTTAACTTATTCTCAATTTCCTAAACCTATAGCTTATAACCTAAACCTAAACCTAAACCTTCACCTTAACCTAAACCTAAACCTAAACCTCTAATCTAAACCTAAACCTAAAACCTAAATGTAATCTCAACTTCCTAAACCTAAACCTACACCTAATCCTAATCTTAACTCCCTAACCTAAACCTAAACCTAAACTTGAAAACCCAAACCTAAACCCGATCCCGAACCCGAACTCAATTTCCTAAACCTAAACCTTAATATATTCTCAATTCCCTAAACCTATAACTTATAACCTAAACCTAAACCTAAACCTAAACCCTAACCTAAACCTAAACCTAAACCTATAACCTATAACCTAAACCTAAACCCAAAACCTAAATGTATTCTCAAATTCCTAAACCTAAACCTACACCTAATCCTAATCTCGACTCCCAAACTTAAACCTAAACCTAAACTTGAAAACCAAAACTTAAACCCGATCCTCAACCCGAACACGATTTCCTAAACCTAAACCTTAACCTATTCTCAATTCCCTAAACCTATAGCTTATAACCTAAACCTAAATCTAAACCTTAACCTAATCCTAAGCCTAAACTTAAACCTAAACCTATAACCTAAACCTAAACCTAAACCTAAAACCTAAATGTATTCTCAACTTCCTAAACATGAACCTACACCTAATCCTAATCTCAACTCCCTAACTTAAACTTAAACATAAACTTGAAAACTCAAACCTAAACCCGATCGCGAACCCGAACCCGATTTCCAAAACCTAAACCTTAACCTATTCTCAATTCCCTAATCCTATAGCTTATAACCTAAACCTAAACCTAAACCCAAAACCTAAATGTATTCTCAAATCACTAAACCTAAACCTACACCTAATCCTAATCTCAACTCCCTAACCTAAACCTAAACCTAAACTAGAAAAACCAAACCTAAACCCGATCCCCAACCCAAACTTGATTTCCTAAAACTAAACCTTAACCTATTCTCAATTACCTAAAACTATAGCATACAACCTAAACCTATACCAAAGCCTAAACCTAAACCTTAACCTAAACCTAAACCTAAACCTAAACCTAAACGTATAACCTATAACCTAAACCTAAACCTAAAACCTAAATGTATTCTCAAATCCCTAAACTTAAACCTACACCTAATCCTAATCTCAACTTCCTAACCTAAACCTAAACCTAAACTTGAAAACCCAAACCTAAACCCGATCCCGAACCTGAATCCGATTTCCTACACCAAAACCTTAACCTATTCTTAATTCCCGAAACCTATAGCTTATAACCTAAACCTAAACCTAAACCTAAACCTAAACCTTAACCTAAACCTAAACCTAAACCTATAACCTATAACCTAAACCTAAACCTAAAACCTAAATGTATTCTCAAATCCCTAAACCTAAACCTAAACCTACACCTAATCCTAATCTCAACCCCCTAACCTAAACCTAAACTTGAAAACCCAAACTTAAACCCGATCCCGAAACCGAACCCGATTTCCTAAACCTAAACCTTAACCTATTCTCAATTTCCTAAACCTATAGCTTATAACCTAAACCTAAACCTATACCTAAACCTATACCTAAACATATAAGTTAAACCTAAACCTAAACCCTAAATATAATCTCAACTCACTAAACCTAAACCTACACCTAATCCTAATCTCAACTCCCTAACCTAAACCTAATCCTAAACTTAAAAATGCAAACTTAAACCCGACCCCGAACCCTAACCTGGTTTCCAAAACCTAAACCTTATCCTATT
The DNA here is from genome assembly GCF_029962835.1 of Magnolia sinica. NCBI lineage: Eukaryota > Viridiplantae > Streptophyta > Magnoliopsida > Magnoliales > Magnoliaceae > Magnolia > Magnolia sinica. The sequence continues at coordinate 54,900,731 of NC_080591.1, read as the reverse complement.
CTCAATTCCCTAAACCTATAGCATATAACCTAAACCTAAATCTAAACTTAAACCTTAACCTAAACCTAAACCTATAACATATAACCTAAGCATAAACCCAAAACCTAAATGTATTCTCAAATCCCTAAAAACCTACACCTAATCCTAATCTCAACTCCCCAATCTAAACCTAAACCTAAACCTAAACTTGAAAACCTAAACCTAAACCGGATCCCCAACCTGAACCCAATTTCCTAAACCTAAACCTTAACCTATTCTCAATTCCCTAAACTTGTAGCTTATAACCTAAACCTAAACCCAAACCTAAACCTAAACCTTAACCTAAACCTATAACCTATAACCTAAACCTAAAGCTAAAACCTAAATGTATTCTCAAATCCGAAAACCTAAACCTACACCTAATCTTAATCTTAACTCCCTAACCTAAACCTAAACCTAAACTTGAAAACCGAAACCTAAACCCGACCCGAACCCGAACACGATTTCTTAAACCTAAACATGAACATATTCTCAATTCCCTAAACCAATAGCTTATAACCTAAACCTAAACCTAAAGCTTATAACCTAAACCTAAACCTAAAACCTAAATGTATTCTCAAATCCCTAAACCTAAACCTACACATAGTCCTAATCTAAACACCCTAACCTAAACCTAAACTTAAACTTGAAAACCCAAACCTAAACATAATCCCGAACCCGAACCCGATTTCCTAAACCCAAACCTCAACCTATTCTTAATTCCCTAAACCTATAGCTTATAACCTAAACCTAAACCTAAACCGTAACCTAAACCTAAACCGTAACCTATAACCTATAACCTAAACCTAAACCTAAACCTAAAACCTAAATGTATTCTCCAATCCCTAAACCTAAACCTACACCTAATCCTAATCTCAACTCCCTAACCTAAACCTAAACCTAAACTTGAAAACCCTAACCTAAACCCGATCCCGAACCAGAACCTGATTTCCTAAACCTAAACATTAAACTATTCTCCGTTCCCTAAACCTATAGCTTATAACCTAAACCTAAACCTTAACTTTAACCTAAACCTAAACCTAAACCTATAACCTATAACCTAAACCGAAACCTAAAACCTAAATGTATTCTCAAATCCCTAAACCTAAACCTACACCTAATCCTAGCCTCAACTCCCTAACCTAAACCTAAACCTAAACTTGAAAACCTAAACCTGAACCCGATCCCGAACCTGAACCCGATTTCCTAAACCTAAACCTTAACCTAATCTCAATTCCCTAAACCTATATCCTATAACCTAAACCTAAAACTAAACCTAAACCCGATCCCGAACCCGAACTCGATTTCCTAAACCTAAACCTTAACCTAATCTCAATTCCCTAAGCCTATAGGTTATAACCTAAACCTAAACCTAAACCTAAACCTCAACCTCAACCTAAACCTAAACCCATAACCTATAACCTAAACATAAACCTAAAACCTAAATGTATTCTCAAATCCCTAAACCTAAACCTACACCTAATCCTAATCTCAACTCCTTAACCTAAACCTAAACCTAAACTTGAAAACCCAAACCTAAACTCGATCCCAAACCCGAACCAGATTTACTAAACCTAAACATGAACATATTCTCAATTCCCTAAACCTATAGCTTATAACCTAAACCTAAACCTAAAGCCTATAACCTAAACCTAAACCTAAACTCGAAAACCCAAACCTAAAATAATCCCGAACCCGAACCCGATTTCCTAAACCTAAACCCCAACCTATTCTTAATTCGCTAAACCTATAGCTTATAACCAAAACCTAAACCAAAATCTTAACCTAAACCTATAACCTATAACCTAAACCTAAACCTAAACCTAAAACCTAAATGTATTCTCAAATCCCTAAACGTAAACCTACACCTAATCCTAATCTCAACTCCCTAACCTAAACCTAAACCAAAACTTGAAAACCCAAACCAAAACCCGTTCCCGAACCCAAACCCGATTTCCTAGACCTAAACATTAACCTATTCTCAGTTCCCTAAACCTATAGCTTATAACCTAAACCTAAACCTTAACCTTAACCTAAACTTATACCTAAACTTAAACCTATAACCTAAACCAAAGCCTAAAACCTAAATGTATTCTCAAATCCCTAAACCTAAACCTACACATAATCCTAATCTCAACTCCCTAACCTAAACCTAAACCTAAACATAAAAACCCAAACCTAAACCCGATCCTGAACCCGAACCTGATTTCCTAAACCTAAACCTTAACCTAATCTCAATTCCCTAAACCTATAGCTTATAACCTAAACCTAAAACTAAACTTAAACCCGATCCCAAACCCGAACTCGATTTCCTAAACCTAAACCTTAATCTAATCTCAATTCCCTAAACCTATAGCTTATAACCTAAACCTAAACCTAAACCTAAACCTAAACCCATAACCTATAACCTAAACCTAAACCTAAAACCTAAATGTATTCTCAAATCCTTAAACCTAAACCTACACCTAATCCTAATCTCAACTCCCTAACTTAAACCTAAACAGAAACTTGAAAACCCAAACCAAAACCCGATCCTGAACCCGAACCCGATTTCCTAAACCTAAACATGAACATATTCTCAATTCCCTAAACCTATAGCTTATAACCTAAACCTAAACTTAAAGCCTATAACCTAAACCTAAACCTAAAACCTAAATGTATTATCAAATTCCTAAACCTAAACCTACACCTAATCCTAATCTAAATACCCTAACCTAAACCTAAACCTAAACTTGAAAACCCAAACCTAAACCCGAACCCGATTTCCTAAACTAAACCTCAACCTATTCTTAATTCCCTAAACCTATAGCTTATAACCTAAACGTAAACCTAAACCTTAACCTAAACCTATAACCTATAACCTAAACCTAAACCTAAACCTAAAACCTAAATGTATTCTCAAATCCCTAAACCTAAACCTACACCTAATCCTAATCTCAACTCCCTAACCTAAACCTAAACCTAAACTTGAAAACCCAAACCTAAATCTGATCGCGAACCCGAACCCGATTTCCTAAACGTAAACATTAACCTATTTTCAGTTCCCTAAACCTATAGCTTATAGCCTAAACCTAAACCTTAACCTTAACCTAAACCTAAACCTAAACCTATAACCTATAACCTATAACCTAAACCGAAACCTAAAACCTAAATGTATTCATAAATCCCTAAACCTAAACGTACACCTAATCCTAATCTCAACTCCCTAACCTAAACCTAAACATAAACTTGAAAACCTAAACCTAAACCCGAACCCGATTTCCTAAACCTAAACCTTAACCTAATCTCAATTCCCTAAACCTATATCCTATAACCTAAACCTAAAACTAAACCTAAACCTGATCCCGAACCTGAACTCGATTTCCTAAACCTAAACCTTAACCTAATCTCAATTCCCTAAACCTATAGCTTATAACCTAAACCTAAACCTAAACCCATAACCTATAACCTAAAAATAAACCTAAAACCTAAATGTATTCTCAAATCCCTAAACCTAAACTTACACCTAATCCTAATCTCAACTCCTTAACCTAAACCTAAACCTAAACTTGAAAACCCAAACCCAAACCCGATGCCGAACCCGAACCCGATTTCCTAAACCTAAACCTTAACCTATTCTCAATTCCCTTAAGCTATAATCTATATACTATAACCTATAACCTAAACCTAAACCTTAACCTAAACCTATAACCTATACTTAAAACTTGACCTAAACCAAAACCAAAACCTATAGCCTAAACCTTAACCTATAACCTATAACCTATAACCTAAACTTATAACCTATAACATAACCTTAACCTAAACCTAAAATCTAAACCTAAACCTAAACCTAAACATATAACCTAAAACCTACATGTATTCTCAAATCCCTAAACCTAGACCTACATGTAATCCTAATCTCAACTCCCTAACCTAAACCTAAAACTAAACTTGAAAACCCAAACCTAAACCTGATCCTGAACTCGAACCCGATTGTTGTAATAATGTAGCCCAATCACATGGCAACAAACAAGAATGTATCCCTTTTAACACATGCCCCTTTTTACAAAGCTTTAATTTTTTTTGTTGTTTCTATTAACTTGAATTGTAGCCCAATCATATGGCAACAAATAAGAATGTATCCCATTTTACACATGCCCCTTTTTATAAAGCTTTAATTTTTGTTGTTGTTTCTATTAACTTGAATTGAAACACTTTTTTGCATTATTTGCTTGCATTAGTGTTTTATTTTAAAAAAGTGCCCACTTTTTGGAAGAAGTTTCTGCAATTCTTCATGATTCTGAATTACAATGTTTTGTTGGTCGAATATTTTTTTATTAGATGAAAGACACAAAAAGAAAATTGTTGCTGATTTTTTTTCCTTTTTTTATTTATTTATGATGTTAAACTTATATGTATTTATGCGTGGATGAATGTAATGTGGATAAGATTGTTTGTGTTTGGATGGATGTAGTTTATGTTTGGATGAATGTAGTTTGTTTGGATGAATGTAGTTTATGTTTGGATGGATTTACGTAGTTTGGGTTTTAGATGGATGTGAATGTGAATATGATGAAATATATTATATAACAGGTGTATATCAAGAAGAATACGATGAAATATATTGTAACAGGTGTATATTGACCATCTCAAATTTGAAAATGTCCTTTGAAGGCTCATAAGAGACGGTTCATAGCAGTCTTTTTTAAGGACGGTCCATGGCCGTCCTTTTAAAGGACAGTCCATGATCGTCCTTTGAAGGTTCATAAGAGATGGTTCATAACAATCCTTTTTAAGGATGGTCCATGGTCGTCCTTTTAAAGGACGGTCCATGACCATCCTTTAAAGGCTCATAAGAGACGGTTCATAGCAATCCTTTTTAAGGACGGTCCATGACCGTCCCTTTAAAGGACGGTCCGTGACCGTCCTTTGAAGGTTCATAAGAGATGGTTCCTAGCAGTCCTTTTTAAGGACGGTCCATGGCCGTCCTTTGAAGGCTCATAAGAGACGGTCCATGGCCGTCCTTTTTTTGTCAATAAGAATGACGGTTTTCAACCATCCTTTAAGTAATACGAAACGTCAAAATATGAGGGCCCATGCGACGGTCCATGATTATCCTTTTTGGTCATTTGAGATGGTTTTGGACCATCCTTTTTTCGTTGTTTTGGTGTAGTGAAGCTCACCTATTTGAAGATGATGCTAATGGAAGATGACGCTCAAACGGCCCTGGAAGGAAAAGAGCAGGCGTTGGATGGATTTTCCTCTTTTAAATATGATAGTATTTTCAAATCCGTATATTGTGAGTTTTACATTATTTATAATACAAACTCTATTAATGGTCATACATGCATGGGACCATTTTCTGGATGGTTAAGATTGTGTTACATAATAAAATTATAAATATTTACTATTTATAACTAGACCAATTATTTGGATAGTCTAGATAACTCTATATCTTAGCCACTATTGTTATAGACAAGTCACCACCATTTTACATAAAATACAAAAATCATAGTGAAAGACCTTAGATTGAAAATGGCAACTTGACCTTTGGACTTGGTATCGCTCTATGGGCCCCACCATGATATACTTGTTTCATCCATGCCGTCCATCCATTTCACGACATCATTTTTGTATAAGACCCAAAAAATGAGACTGAAATAAATCTTGGGTGGGCCACACAATCAGAAAAAATTATTGATTGGATGTCCACCATTAAAAAGCCTACTTTGCTGGAAGACTTTTCGAATTCGGGTACAGGAAAAATCCGTCGGTGTTTTCGACAGCTAAAAGCCATCAGGGAAAGCTACTCTAGGCCATCGGCTTTGCTCTATTTTTTGGTAGTGATTCAACTGAAGTTTGTGTATCGAGCCAGCGTTGTCCAAGTTGAAGTTCAGATTTTTAATAGCCCAGTAAGCTCTATGTTTCAACTCCACATGTAAGTGACAAGCCTTCCCATAAACAAGTCTAAAGGGAGACATTCTAATAAGGGTCTTAAATGTGGTACGGTAAGCCCATAAGGCATCAGTCAATCGAATTGACCAATCTTTATGGTCAGGGTTAACCGTCTTTTCCAAGATGTGTTTAATTTCTCTATTAGAAATCTCAGCTTGCCCACATGTTTGTGGGTGGTATGGAGTGCTTACTTTGTAAGAGATGTCATATTTCTTCATTAAGTTTGTGAATAGCCTATTGTAAAAATGTGAGCCTCCATCATTAATGACGGCCCAAGGCATTCCGAACCGGAAAAGAATATTCTCTTTTAAAAACTTAATGACTGTCTGATGGTCATTGTTCTGGCACGGGATCGCTTCAACCCATTTAGTGACATAGTCTACGGCTAATAGAATGTATAATTTTCCTTGAGATTGGGGGAATGGTCCCATGAAATCGATGCCCAACAATCAAATGCTTCAATGATCAGAATGGGGTTCAAGGGCATCATATTTCGAGGAGACAATGCTCCCAATTTCTGACAAAGCTCACAAGCTTTACAAAACTCATGAGTGTCCTTGAACATAGTGGGTTAGTAAAAGCCGCACTGCAGAATTTTGGTCGTGGTCTTTTTAGCATAAAAGTGACCACCACAGGCCTGAAAATTACAGAAGGAGATGATACTTTGGTGTTCATTGTTCGGCACACATCTCCTTCAGATTTGGTTTGAGAAATATTTAAACAGATATGGATCATCTCAGAAGAATTTATGTACCTGGGTAAAGAATTTTTTCTTATCTTGCGCATCCAATGTGTCGGCATGAAACCTGTAGCAAGATAATTAGCAATATCTGCAAACCAAGGTGAGTGGGAGACTTTGAACAGTTGTTCGTTATGGAACTTGTCATTTATATGTGTCATCTCAAGGGAATTAGAGAGATCAAGGCAGGAAAGATGGTCAACCACTATGTTCTCTACTCCATTTTTATCTTTTATTTCCAAATCAAATTCTTGGAGTAGGACGATCCATCTTATCAGGCGGGGCTTAGCATCATTCTTAGAAAGAAGATACTTGTGCGCCGCATGATCTATGTAAATGACGATCTTAGATCTGATCAAGTAGGACCTAAATTTATCCAAATCAAACACTAGGTTAAGAGTTCCTTTTCTGTAGTAGAGTAGTTCACTTAGGCAGCATTTAGGGTTCTATTTACATAATGAAAACATAGGGCTTCTTTTCTTCTCTCTGGCCTAAAATCGCCCCAAGAGTATAATCAAATGCATCGTACATAAGTTCAAAAAGAAGGCTCTAGTCGGGTGGCTACATGATAGGTGCAGTGGTTACATGCCCTTGAGCTTAGTAAAAGCTTCTTGGCATTGCTCAGTCCACTCGTATGGTGCATCCTTTTGAAGTAGATTGCATAAAGGATGAAAGAGGTGACTAAAGTCCTTTATGAATGTCCTGTAAAAGCCAGCGTGTCCTAAAAAGGATCGCACGTTACCTATGTTCTTGGGTGAAGGTACGTTAACGATAAGATCAATCTTGCCTTTATCTACCTCAATTCCCTTAGACGAGATGATATGTACAAGGACAATTCCCTTACGAACAATGAAATGACACTTCTCCCAATTCAGTACCAAATTCTTTTCCTCACATCGCTTCAGCACATTTTTCAAATTTTTCAAACATTCGCTAAAGGATGGACCAAAAACTGAGAAATCGCCCATGAAAACCTCTAAATATTGCCCCACCATATCAGAAAAAATATTCAACATACATTGCTGAAAGGTGGCGAGGGCATTACACAGTCCAAATGACATCCTTTGGTGAGAAAATGTGCCAAAAGGACATGTGAACATGGTCTTTTCTTGGTCTTCAAGGGCTATCTCGATTTGATTGTATCCCGAATATCCGTCAAGAAAATAATAATAGGAATGACCAGCTAGCCTTTTCAAAATTTGATCGATGAAGGGCAAAGGAAAGTGGTCTTTCCTCATGAAGGTATTCAATTTCATATAGTCAATGCACATTCTCCAACCAGTAGTAACTCTAGTCGGCACGAGTTCATTATTGGCATTGGCTATGATGATGATTCCAAACTTCTTAGGAACCACCTGAGTTGGACTCACCCATTGACTATTGGATATCGGGTATATGATACCTACATCTAATAGCTTAAGAACCTCGGCCTTAACCACTTCCTTCATGTTTGGATTTAGTCATGTTGTGGTTACCGGGAGGTCTTCGCATTATCCTCTAGATAAGTGTGGTAAGAACAAATTGAAGGGTTAATTCCCTTGAGGTCCGTAATCGACCACATAAAGGCTCCCTTATGCTCAATGAGAGTATAAATGAGCATACTCTCTTGTTCTTGCTCAAGGTGGAAAGAAATCACCACCAAGTATGTCTCATCTTGACCTAAATAGACATATTTCAAATCAGAGGGCAAAGGTTTTAAGTCAAGCTTCGGTGCCTTGAGGTTAGATGGTAGAAGCACTACATAAGTTTGGGGCAATTCTTCAAATTGTGGCCTCCACCGGTTAACTTCAAGTATCGGCACGGTATGCAGCATGGTCCCCATCCCCCCAATTATATCATCATCAAAATCATGGGAGTGGGCCAGAAACATCTCGAGAGGGTCAGAGGATAAGGTTAAAAGTGTTCTATCTTTCACGAAAGAATCAATTAGGTTAATATCGTAGGAATCATCTTCATCCTCTCACTGTTTGCCTGTGTTGAAAAAGATATTCAACTCCAATGTCATATTCCCGAAAGACATACTCATGACTCCATTCTTGTAATTAATGATCGCATTTGATGTGGTGAGGAATAGGCGACCAAGAAGGACCGGAATTTGAGTGCTCATGTCCACGATAGGTTGAGTATCTAAGATGATAAAATCTACCGGATAGTAGAATTTGTCAACCTAGACCAACACATCCTCGATTATCCCTCTCGGTACATGGACTGAGCGATCGACAAGTAGTAACGTGGTTCGGGTGGGTTTTAATTCACCTAGACCCAGTTGCTCGTAGACCGAGTATGGGATCAGATTCACGCTCGCTCCTAAGTAAAGAAGTACGTGCTCAATCCAGTATTTCCTGATTACACAAGCGATGGTTGGGTTACCGAGATCTTTGTACTTTTGTGGCACATCTTGCTATAGGATGGCACTTACTTTTTCAGTTAAATATATCTTCTTTAGAATATTTTGTCGTCTTTTGGTCGTATATAAGTCTTTTAGAATTTGACACATGAAGGTATTTGTTTAACGACATCCAATAGAGGAATATTGATCTTCACTTGCTTAAGAATCTCTAGTATGTCTTAAGAGTTAGAGAGAGGTTTTGGTGCTATCAACCATTGGGGAAATGGGGCAGTCGGCTTCCCTTGAGGTTCCAGTTCTAATTCTTGTGGGGCATATCTAGATCTATCATTGTTGTCCTCTGCTAAGTCCTTAAGCTTTTTAGCCCTAACCAGAATGGTTTTGTCAATGGTCTTCCCACTCCTAAGAGTGGTGATAGATTTAGCTTGCTCCATCTGATTTGAAGAGCTCGAGTAAGTAATTTCATATTGCAGTTTTGGATTGGGAAGAGGTTGAGCTGGAAGGCTCCCTTTATTCCCAATCGCACTTTTAGTCTTAAGTCCTTGTATGGCCTTTGTGAGATCTTGAAAGACTTATAGCATACCCTGATTGAAAAGCTCTTGATTTTGAAGATACTTTAAAACCGGATCCTCCTGAGGTTTCCCTTGATGTGAAATTTGATTAGGGAATCCTTGAGGTGTAGTAATTTGTCCGTTTCTCCAACTGAAGTTTAGATGATTTCTCTAACTAGGATTGTACGTATTGGAGGTGGGTTCACTAAAAGGTCTTTGATAATTGTTTACGGCATTTGATTGCTCATTCAGTACCTCTTGAATGGCAGGTATTGTTGGACAATTTTCAGTTGTGTGAATGTTGAAAGCACAAATACTGCAAACAATTTTCTTAGCCTTATCCTTCTTTAGTTCCACATCTTCAAGTTTTCTTATGAGATTAGCCACTTTAGCATTGATATCATCATTCTCTTTCAGGAGATACATTCTGCCCCTCTCATTCGATTGAGTAAGCCTAGAGGTTGTGCTTGATTTTGGGGTGATGTCCCATGATTGTGTGTTTTCAACAAGCTTATCAAAATAGTCTATAACACCCCGGTTCCCGAAACTTGAGTACACCACTTGTTTTCCAAAAACCCAAGTGTCACGCCCCGCCCCAAACCCAAAGATTAGAAAAGAATCTTGATCACCGAATCTGGTGCTGACAGCCTCCGTAATACCCCATTCTTGGCTCCCAGTGGCCATATGCCAGGTTCCGATCCTAGGATCCTATAAGGAGGATTTTTCAACGTGCATTTATCTTGTAAGAAGCATAACCATAAGTTTGCCCAAATCACAAAGGCAACATTATCATCACATATCCACTAATAAAAACATTTGAATACAATGCTAAAAGGGAAATACATATGCCTGAAATTAAAGCTCCAGAAGTCAGCCACGTGCTCCAAGCTACATGCTGCTGCAACCTAACATCACCTGCATGCATCTATCATGCATAAGCTTATAGAAAGCTTAGAGGGTAGTGTAAGTGTGTGTACAAGGTAAGTGCCAAGTATTCGATAAAATGTTATAATCATACAATATCGGAGATTCTGGTAAGATTATGCATCATACAATATTAGAGCAAGCGAAAATACTGTTAAGTCCATGGGTCAATTAATATCAAAATACATAATACAGATCAGCTATGCACATGAGGAGTTATAAAGAGCCAAATATCAGATGTTGAGGATACAATGCAATATGCAATTCGGAAGAGCTAACGAATAGCATCAGCCGTACCTAGACCATATAAATGCAGAAACACAGTAATCTAAAATGTCATAAGTTACGGATGTAATGCAATATGCGGTGTGAATGGAATGACTATGCTGGAGTGTGAAGTCGGGATGTTGGTACGTAGTATCACAGACTATGGGGTCCATCACAAGGGACTTCTATCCAAACCAGTCCCATACCTAATTTGAATAGTCAGTCTCAATGTGGTAAACTCCTGATCTTAGGTTAGTCGCGCGCCCCAACCAAAATCCTGGCCATTACAAAGGTACACGTAACAAATAGTTGCACACCACCAGCCCGAGTGGATAGTGAATGAATAAATGAATGAGTATGCAACTCCTGCTCAATAAGTCCACATATCAGTACAGTTCATCTCTGGGATCATCACTGAGGTCTCATACACTCTACATGCAAATCGTCACCCACTGACGCATGACCATGCAAGTGGAAGAGACCTTACTATCTGCCTGGCCAGTAGTCAACCAATATCTACCTGGCACATCGATAGTGGACCTATTCATGAGTTGGTCAAACTCAGCCTAGCTATGCCTCCTATCCTCGGGCAGGTAAGGCCACACCCCCTCCCAACCGACCACGACATAGTGGGAGACGTGGCTTCCTGGTATTCGACCCTCATGCGCTCATATATATCCACTCGGTCTCAACGTTGGGGTGTCTCCTGGCCACGGCGGTTTAGAGATTTTCACCCAGGGACATCTATGGGGCCGTATGCTAGAACAAATTTTTGGTGTCCCATCTGGCCATCCACGATATGCCTGTGGAGGCTACGGCCCTGATGTGTTAGGGCACACAGTGCAAGATGTATGAGTCATACAATCCAGTCATGTATCAATCTTGCGCATATCGTGCGCTCATTGAAACAATCTCCGCCTGTCAGAGAATCTCATAACAACTCGCCCAATGACATATGCAATGGTCAACCACATCTCATAACAAACATGCAGATGATGTGTAATATCCCAAGTAAATTTTGGTGGTATAATTTATTTATTTATTTATTTGGTTGTTCATTCTTTTAAAAGAATTCTCCTATAAATATTAAAACTTGATACTAGTAACTATGATAGGATAACACTTTCCTTGGATGAACCCTACATCATATTGTCATATATCCCTTATAACTTTTTAACCACTCATTCAATTGATAAACTATCCGTACACTTATTCATATTTTAAGGAACCTAACCACCTGTTTATTTTTTTTCAATCTTAAAATCTAAATTTTTTTTATATAAATCAAGGGCCACAATTGCATAAGTCCACTTAACCGAATTCCTAACTTTCAGATTATGATATAATTTTCATAACTAAGATTCTTATCAGGTTAGATGTCATTAAACGTGATCATACATATCATAGGACCAATACCATAATTATGATTCAAATGGTATATGTTAAAAACGACATATATTTTTTAAATATTTTATCTGATCGTAAAACCCTCCATACATTTATCTTGAAATCACTAGATATATATTACATTCCATCTATAGGATTTTTGGACATCTCTATCATACCAAACAAAATGTCATATGATCAGATCCACCCATTTTTGGGACTTGAAAAAATACTTCGACATGACTATTATGATTCTTATATTTTTCTATAGAAACCATACCAATGAATTAAGATTCTAACAACTACAACTCGATCAATTTGGGCACCAAGTAATCCCAGAATAAATACCCACATGTACAGACCTTTCTCAAAAGCTACTTTCTAGAGGCCCTGTCAAAAAAAAAAAAAAAAACCGTCTAGACATTTTGTAAATGGCTATATGAGAATTTCAATCATCTATTTTGTTTTTCAAAAAATGTCCATCCAGTGGGTACTTATTAAAATCTGACGGTAGAGACCCAATTACAAAATTGAATTCATCATCACGTAGCGCTTAAAAACCCTTAACTGGGAATTCGTTCATCTTCAAAATGTAAGGTCCATCATCAATCCAAAACATCTAAGAGTGTAAATGCCCATGCACATAGACTATTCTTAAACCATATTTGCACATGCCCATTTATATCTGAACTTATACCAAGACCTATTCACCTAATTTAAACCAAAATCCCTTAATTTCTACACTTAGATCCATTATCTCACCATCCTTTGCAAATATGGATCATAACTCTCAAGTGGTCCATCTAAAAACTAACATTAATGGTTCATCATGAAGATCTTGTTATGTCGAATACTCTTATCGGTTGGTTCTGAGAAAATATCTCCTATGACACAATTAGACCCACAAATCAATGGTGATCTAGGCTTAGAAAGTTAGTTCTGACTTTATATTTTAAAAGAATGTGTGTACACTTATATATATTATTTCACCTTGAACATCACACAACAAACTCTTATACTTTAAACCATCCATGAAACCATCTGTACACAAACTTCATCTCTTGTCAAGGAACCTAGTGGACCATACACTTCTCATTTACAAAATCATCCAACCACTCATCATTCATTTTTTGTTATTATCATAGATCGTCTTATCTATTCAATCAATCATCGAACCAACGGTACACACTATACAACTTCGAAAATCATAAAACCTTGCCGGTTTAGTTTTAGCGTGAGGGGTCATATTTCATATCAAATATGCGTTTCATACCAAAATTTAGATAATTTTCAATATATATGAAATCCATAACTCACTTGCGTTTGGTCCAGCAAAGAGAAAAAAAAGCACGTGAAGATGAAAAATCATGTGTGAAACCTCCCATGCATTAACATAAAGTGGGACCCACCTTATAATATAAAAGAGAAGAGGAGAGATGTAAGTGATACCTCACTACCAAGCAGGAGAGAGAGAGAGAGAGGAAAGAGAAAAAGGAAATATAGCGGCGGCGCTCGAGTAGAGATGTGTTAGTGTTCGCCGTTCGTGTAAAAGAGTTATAAAAGTAAAAGTTTTATACACACACATACACACACACACACACACACACACACACACACACACACACACACACACACACATATAATTGTTTGTTCTTTTATGCTTATAATTAATCTTTGCCATCTTAGATTATTTTTCTTTAATGTAATTACTTACAATGCTTCCTAAAAATGATCTTTAATTTTTAACTTTTTCATTACATCGGTTGTCGTTATTTTAATATGCCTTAATTCGAGTTTTATATTGTCTTATTGTTAATCTTACATTAAAAAATTATTTTACAGTTTAACTTTGTTGTTAAAATTATTGTAAAAATCTTGAGTTTATATATAAACTTCTAAATTCTTAGATGTAATAAAGCACGTTGCGTGTTTATTATTATTATTTCTTTTCTTTACGTAGAACTTTAATCAAGATCTAATATATTACATTACATGTTTTTTTTTTTTTTGTAGAACTTTAATCATGTAAGGACAATTTACATTTATTAAAAATTTTATTTTTAGTTCGATAAATTATATACACAAAGTATTATGGATTGATCAAAGAATAGCAACCATTAAATATTTTTTTGAAATACTTGATTAATGCAATATTAAAATCATGCATCATTAAAAAAGTTATGAAACGCCAGAAAATAGGTGGGGCGATCAAGTCCTCTAGGTTGAAAATTCCTAAAGCGTAAATAGGTGGGGCGATCAAGACCCTTGGGTTGAAAGTCCCAGAAACCCAATTGGTACCTTTTGGAACCTCTACCGTACCCTTTAAGTGGGTGAGCATGTCAGGATTGCAAAAGGTTCCCACTGTCAGGTTCGGTAGGGTAGTAGTCAGACCAGCTAACGTACAAATGGGTCCCTCACCAAGTGCCCTTTAGATGGGTGAGCATGTAATGCAAGAGGTTCCCATTGCCAGACTAGGTGTTGTATTGGCGCGGGTGTTGGCCAATCCGTGTAAACTGGCCCTGGTGTTAAAAAGAATAAACCGCACATGTTATTATGGAGTATAACATATATTGATTTCAATCATCCATTTTTTTTTTTTGAATTTACATTGAAACATTTTTTTTTATTAAATCTCCTCATTTGTTGTTTTGCCCAAATATGTATTGTGTTTTTATACAGTTTTATTCATATTACATGAGATTATTTTGAAACCTGTGTTGAGATTACTCACTAGGCTTCGCAGCTTACCCTGTTGGGATTTTAAAATTTTAGGATCGGGATCACATGGAGGAGCTTAAAGAGATTTTGTTTTATTTATTTTTATTTCTTTACCATTTTTTAAATAAGTGTAATGAACATTTAGTATGACAACATTACGATGACATGTGTTTGATGATAATCTTGAATAGTCGGAACATGGACATTTTTCTTTAAATAAATGTTTAATTATTAAATTTTTGGATTGTTTTATTTTATGAATGAAGTTATTTTGTCAATATATGTGTGGAATATGAAATGTAAATATACAAAACATAAGTCATGCCTGCGGGTACGAAATCGGGGTCGAATATACTCAGGTGCCGGATTTCGGGGTGTGACATGATGCATATGGGCATGTATCATGATGTTATGCTATCACATACTCATAATCAGTATCAATAACCGACATCGACAATCAACCTCGATAATGTGGACATTTAACCAACATTACCCCTAAGGAATGACCCATATAGAGCCTAATATATAGTGGACCCATGGCCTCACACAAGGGCCAAATATATAACACCATGGGCCTCACTCAAGAGCTTAATACACATCACGATGGGATTTTCACATGGTCTTAACATACATCACAATGGGCACCATTGCTTGGCTCTCAAATGCATCACAATGAACCTTATCACATAGGCCTCATATACATTGCATTGGGCCTTAAACATGGACTGAATACACATCACAATGGGCCTCAAATACGGGCCATATATACATCACATTGGGCCTCAAACAGGGCCAAATGCACATCACAATGGGCCTCAAATATGGACTGCATATACATCACATTGGGCCTCAACAATCGGCCTTGACGATCGGAATCGGTAATCGGTCACGATAATCAGCCTTGATCACTAATTGACCATCGGCCACGATAATCGGAATCGATCGATAATCGAAAATTGACAATCAGCCATAACAATCGGAATCGATCGATAATCGGCCTCAATGATCAAAATCAACAATCAGTCACAATAATCAGCCTCGATCACTAATCGGCAATCGGCCACGACAGTCGAAATTGATCGATAATCGGCCTCGATAATCAGAATCAACAATTGGCCACAACAATTGGAATCGATCGATAATCGGCCTCGATAATCGAAAATTGATGAGAATGGGCCTAACAAGGCCCAAGGGAAGATCACAAAGTGGACATTCAACCATCATTGCCCATTAATGTAGACATTTAACCAACATTGCTCCTAAAGAGTGGCCCACATAAACATCATTACATACATCATGGCAAAATCATACATCACATTGGGCCTTAAATACACAATAGGTGGGCTCTGCACCTGGGCCTCAAAGACACAACATGTGGGCCCTGCACATGGGTCTCATATGCATCAAATGGGTCTTGTCAAATGGGCTGAAAATACATCACAATGGGCCGCGCCCATGGGCCTTGGATGCATCAAGTCGGGCCTTATCATGTGGGCTTCAAGTACAAAATAGTTGGGCCCCATCACATTAGCCAAAAAATACAAATAGGTGGGCCCGACACATGGGCCATAAACACATCACATCATGCCTTGCTCATGAGCCTTGAATACATCACAATGGGCCACAACCCATGGGCTTCAAATACACAATAGGTGGGCCCTATACATGGGCCTCAAATACATAACATGTGGACCTTACGCATGAGTCTCATATATATCAAATGGGTCATGCCAACGAGCCTAATACATATCACAATCGGCCGCATGATATGGGCCTAATACACATCACAATGGGCCTCGTATACATCAAGTCGGGCTGCATCAATGGGCCACACCAATGGGCCTCATACACATCAAGTTGGCCTCTCAAGGTAATGAGGCCTACAACCCAAAAATAAATGGACAGTGTGTGTAATACACATACATCATGGTGGGGCCCACGTCCTAGCTGGACTGGACGGCGTGGCTATAGAATACATGTAATCAAGGTGAGCCAGTCCTTAAAATGATCTAGAAAACTAGATGGACAGCATAGATATACAATACATGCATCACGGCAGACCTCACAGATGGCCGGCATGGATGCAAAATAGGTGGATGGCGTTAATGAATTCAAAAATCCTGGCGGATCCCACAGATTTGGATGGATGGAGTGGACATAGAGTAAGTACAAGGTGGGTCCCACCCACATGTGTGGGATGGGCCCCACATCTCAAGACAGATGGGTGGATGGAGAAACACATACATCGTGGTGTGGCCCATGTCCTCAAATGAACGGACAGTGGGTATTAAACCCATGCATCATGGTGCACCCCACACCTACACTGTCCAGATGGACGGTGTGGGGACCAAATACATAATCAAGGTGGGTCCCACCCACATGTGTGCCACACGTGTGGGGTGGGCCACACCATATGAAAATGGATGGACGGTACTGTATACATACATCAAGACGAACCCTCAGAACTAACAGACGTCAACCTCACCAGCAATATAGCAGGTGTGCATTAGACCAGCCAATCCACCTTTCCAATCTAGGTGGGTCCCACATGGGGCCCACCATCATAAGTAATATAATATATTATTATAATATTTTATTATTATTATTATTATTAAAATCATCAGCATCCAGCAACCACCGTCTAGTGGATTGGACGGTGTGGACAATGCATCATGGTGCATCCCGCCTGGATGGACGGTGGAGATTAAACACCTATATAAGGTGTGGTCCAGATGGACAACATCAGATAAGACACTTACATCAGTGGTGGGGCACTACAGCACCGTCCAGATGGTCTGGATGGTGTGGATGAACAACACATTACAGGTGGGTCCCACGTGGGATAAAATAGATACATTACGATGGTGTCTCACCGTCCAAACACTACCAAAAAAAGGGGAAAGGCTACGAATAAAATCCGTAGCCATAGACCCATGGCTACAGTTTTAGTCCATAGCTAGTCCGTAAGATGACCGTCGTCGTAAGTGCTGTAACATTAGGTCTGGAACCTATGGCTACGGATTTAATCCGTAGCTATAGGTTAAACAGCTACAGATATAATCCGTAGCAATTATATCTATAGCGAAAACTTCAAACAGCTACGGATATTATTTGTAGCTGAAAGTCCGAAGCAATATGCCAAAATTGAAAAGGCTACACCTGTCTGATTAGTGGCTCCGGTCAATATCCGTAGCTATTTTGTACATTGAAAAATTAAATTGTTTGTTCATTCAATTACCACCTGTACATACATTCATTCATTCAATTACAATCAATCATTCATTCAATTACAATCCTTCATTCAATCAATTACATCATTCATTCATTCAATTACAATCCTCCATTCAATCAATTACAATTACAATCCTTCATTCAATCAATTACAATTACAATCAATTACAGTTACAATTACAATAATGCTGAAAATATAAATCTTTGGCTTCATTAGAGAAATGTGCTCAACTTTACCTTGAAATTTCAACAGTTTCGTATATTCCATCATCCTACAAACAGTCATGTCATTCATAAATTAGAATACCCATTGAGGAAAAGAAAGACAGTGAAAGAAGTGCATCACGTATAACCACTTTTTTTTTCTTAATGAATTAAAAAAAAAACTCAAAGAGGAATGAAATTGACACAAAAGAAATGGTCTCACCATATGATTATAGGTTTTGGTTTAGGTTTAGGTTATAGGTTTAGGTTAAGGTTAGGCTATAGGTTATAATTAAGTTTAGGTTATAGGTTAAGGTTTAGGTTATAGGTTTTGATTTAGGTTTAGGTTTAGGTTATAGGTTTAGGTTTAGGTTATAGGTTATAGCTTTTGGGAACTTGATTATAGGTTAAGGTTTAGGTTTAGGAAATCGGGTTCAGGTTCGGAATCGGGTTTAGGTTTGGGTTTTCAAGTTTAGGTTTAGGTTTAGGTTAAGGAGTTGAGATTAGGATTAGGTGTAGGTTTGAGTTTAAGGATTTGAGAATTTTGGGTTTAAGGATTTGAGAATACATTTAGGTTTTAAGTTTAGGTTAAAGTTAAAGGTTTAGGGAAAAGTTATAAGTTTAGGTTAGGTTTAGGTTTAGGTTTAGGTTTAGGTTATAGCTTTAGGGAATTGAGAATGGGTTATGGTTTAGGTTTAGGAAATCGGGTTCAGGTTCGGGATTGGGTTTAAGTTTGGGTTTTCAAGTTTAGGTTTAGGTTTAGGTTAGGGAGTTAAGATTAGGATTAGGTTTAGGGAATTAAGTTTAGGTAATAGGTTTAGGGAGAGGTTAGGTTTAGGTTATAAGTTTTGGGATTTGGGAATAGTTTTAGGTTATAAGTATAGGTTTAGGTTAGGTTATAGGTTAAGGTTTAGGGATTTGAGTTTAGGTTATAGGATTAGGTTACGATTTAGGTTTAGGTTAAGGTTTAAGTTTAGGTTATAGGTTTTTGGATTTGAGAATGGGTTCGGATTTAGGCTATATGTTTTGGTTTTGGTTTAGGTTATAGGTTTTGGTTTAGGTTATAGGTTATAGGTTTAGGTTATATGTTATAGGATTTGAGAATGTGTTCGGGTTTAGGATATAGGTTTTAGTTTTAGTTTTGGTTATATGTTTTGATTTAGGTTATAGGTTATATGTTTAGGTTTTAGGTTTTGGCTTTGGTTTTGATTTAGGCTATAGGTTATAGGTTTAAGTTAAGGTTTAGGGAAAGGTAATAGGTTTTTATTTAGGTTATAGGTTATTGGTTTTGGTTTTAGGTTTAGGTTTTGGTTTTGATTTGGGTTATAGGTTATAGGTTTAGGTTTAGGTTTAGGTTTAGGTTATAGGTTTTGGGATTTGAGAATGGATTCGGGTTTAAGTTATAGGTTTTGGTTATAGGTTATAGGTTTTGGGATTTGAGAATGGATTCGAGTTTAGGTTTTAGGTTTTGGTTGTAGGTTATAGTTTTAGGTTAAGGTTTAGGTTTAGGTTATAGGTTTTGGGATTTGAGAATGGGTTCGGGTTTAGGTTATAGGTTTTGATTTTGGTTTAGGTTATAGGTTTTGGGATTTGATAATGGGTTTGGGTTTAGGTTATAGGTTTTAGTTTTGGTTTAAGTTATAGGTTTTGATTTAGGTTATATGTTAATGGTTTAGGTTAAGGTTTAGGTTTAGGTTATAGGTTTTTGGATTTGAGAATGGGTTCGGGTTTAGGCTATAGGTTTTAGTTTTGGTTTCGGTTATAGGTTTTGGTTTAGGTTTTAGGTTTTTGGTTTAGGTTTAGGTTATAGGTTATAGGATTTGAAAATGGGTTCAGGTTTAGGATATAGGTTTTGGTTTTGGTGTAGGTTTAGGTTTAGGGATTTGAGAATACATTTAGGTTTAGGTTTAAGTTATAGGATTTGAGAATGGGTTCGGGTTTAGGATATAGGTTTTGGTTTTTGTTTAGGTTATATGTTTTGATTTAGGTTATAGGTTATAGGTTTTGGTTTTGGTTTTGATTTAGGTTATAGGTTATAGGTTTAAGTTAAGGTTTAGGGAAAGGTAATAGGTTTTAATTGAGGTTATAGGTTATAGGTTTAGGTTTTGGTTTTGATTTAGGTTATAGGTTATAGGTTTAGGTTAAGGTTAGGTTTAGGTTTAGGTTTTGGTTTAGGTTATAGGTTTTGGGATTTGAGAATGGGTTCGGGTTTAGGTTAAAAGTTTTAGTTTTGGTTTAGGTTTAGGTTATAGGTTTTTGGATTTGAGAATGGGTTATGGTTTAGGTTTAGAAAATCGGGTTCAGGTTCGGGATTGGGTTTAAGTTTGGGTTTCCAAGTTTAGGTTTAGGTTTAGGTTAGGGAGTTGAGATTAGGATTAAGTGTAGGTTTAGCTTTAGGGAATTGAGTTTAGGTTATAGGTTTAGGGAAAGGTTAGGTTTAGGTTATAGGTTTTGGGATTTAGGAATAGTTTTAGGTTATAAGTATAAGTTTAGGTTAGGTTATAGGTTAAGGTTTAGGGATTTGAGTTTAGGCTATAGGTTTAGGTTTAGGTCTAGGTTTGGGTTTAGGGAATTGAGTTTAGGTTATAGGTTTAGGGAAAAGTTAGGTTTAGGTTATAGGTTTTGGGATTTGAGAATAGTTTTAGGTTATAAGTATAGGTTTAGGTTAGGTTATAAGTTAAGGTTTAGAGATTTGAGTTTAGGTTATAGGATTAGGTTTAGGCTTAGGTTTAGGGATTTGAGTTTAGGTTATAGGTTTAGGTTTAGGTTTAGGTTTGGGTTTTGGGATTTGAGAATGTGTTCGGGTTTAGGTTATAGGTTTTGGTTTTGGTTTTGATTTAGGTTATAGGTTTTGAGATTTGATAATGGGTTCGGTTTTAGGTTATTGGTTATAGGTTTTGGTTTTGGTTTAGGTTATAGGTTTTGATTTACATTATAGGTTAACGGTTTAGGTTAAGGTTTATGTTTAGGTTATAGGTTTTTTGGATTTGAGAATGGGTTTGGGTTTAGGCTATAGGTTTTAGTTTTGGTTTAGGTTATAGGTTTTGGTTTAGGTTATACGTTTTGGGTTTAGGTTTTAGGTTATAGTATTTGAGAATGTGTTCGGGTTTAGGATATGGGTTTTGGTTATATGTTTTAATTTAGGTTATAGGTTATAGGTTTAGGTTATAGGTTTTGGTTTTGGTTTCGATTTAGGTTATAGGTTATAGGTTTAGGTTAAAGTTTAGGGAAAGGTAATAGGTTTTGATTTAGGTTATAGGTTATAGGTTTAGGTTATAGGTTTAGGTTATGGTTTTGATTTATGTTATAGGTTATAGGTTTAGGTTAAGGTTTAGGTTTAGGTTTAGGTTTAGGTTATAGGTTTTGGGATTTAAGAATGGGTTCGGGTTTAGGTTATATAGGTTATAGGTTTAGGTTAAGGTTTAGGTTTAGGTTATAGGTTTTGGGATTTGAGAATGGGTTCGGGTTTAGGTTATAGGTTTTGGTTTTGGTTTAGGTTATAGGTTTTGGGATTTGAGAATAGGTTCAGGTTCAGGTTATACGTTTTGGTTTTGGTTTAGGTTTAGGTTATAGGTTTTTAGATTTGAGAATGGGTTATGATTTAGGTTTAGGAAATCGGGTTTAGGTTCGGGATTGGGTTTAAGTTTGAGTTTTCAAGTTTATGTTTAGGTTTAGGTTAGGGAGTTGAGATTAGGATTAGGTGTAGGTTTAGCTTTAGGGAATTGAGTTTAGCTCTTAGGTTTAGAGAAAGGTTAGGTTTAGGTTATAGGTTTTGGGATTTGGGAATAGTTCTAGGTTATAAGTATAGGTTTAGGTTCGGTTATAGGTTAAGGTTTAGGGATTTAAGAATGGGTTTGGGTTTAGGTTATAGGTTTTGGTTTTGGTTTAGGTTATAGGTTTTGGGATTTGATAATGGGTTCGGGTTTAGGTTATAGGTTATGGTTTTGGTTTAGGTTATAGGTTTTGATTTAGGTTATAGGTTAATGGTTTAGGTTAAGGTTTAGGTTTAGGTTGTAGGTTTTTAGATTTGAGAATGGGTTCTGGTTTAGGTTATAGGTTTTGGTTTTGGTTTATGTTATAGGTTTTGGTTTAGGTTATAGGTTATAGGTTTAGGTTATAGGTTATAGGATTTGAGAATGTGTTCGGGTTTAGGATATAGGTTTTGGTTATATGTTTTGATTTAGGTTATAGGTTATATGTTTAGGTTTTAGGTTTTGGCTTTGTTTTTTATTTAGGTTATAGGTTATAGGTTTAGATTAAGGTTTAGGAAAAGGTAATAGGTTTTGATTTAGGTTATCGGTTATTGGTTTTGGTTTTGGTTTTGGTTTTAGGTTTAGGTTTTGGTTTTGATTTGGGTTATAGGTTATAGGTTTAGGTTAAGGTTTAGGTTTATGTTTATGTTTAGGTTATAGGTTTTGGGATTTGAGAATGGATTCGGGTTTAGGTTTTAGGTTTTGGTTATAGGTTATAGGTTTTGGGATTTGAGAATGGATTCGGGTTTAGGTTTTAGGTTTTGGTTATAGGTTATAGGTTTAGGTTATAGGTTTTGGGATTTGAGAATGGGTTTGGGTTTAGGTTATTGGTTTTGGTTTTGGTTTAAGTTATAGGTTTTGGGATTTGATAATGGGTTCGAGTTTAGGTTATAGGTTTTGGTTTTGGTTTAGGTTAATGGTTTTGATTTAGGTTATATGTTAACGGTTTAGGTTAAGGTTTAGGTTTAGGTTATAGGTTTTTGGATTTGAGAATGGGTTCGGGTTTAGGCTACAGGTTTTGGTTTTGGTTTAGGTTTTAGGTTTTTGGTTTAGGTTTAGGTTATAGGTTATAGGATTTGAAATTGGGTTCGGGTTTAGGATATAGGTTTTGGTTTTGGTGTAGGTTTAGGTTTAGGGATTTGAGAATACATTTAGGTTTAGGTTTAGGTTATAGGATTTGAGAATGGGTTCGGGTTTAGGATATAGGTTTTGGTTTTGGTTTAGGTTATATGTTTTGATTTAGGTTATAGGTTATAGGTTTAGGTTTTAGGTTTTGGTTTTGGTTTTGATTTAGGTTATAGGTTATAGGTTTAAGTTAAGGTTTAGGGAAAGGTAATAGGTTTTAATTGAGGTTATAGGTTATAGGTTTAGGTTTTGGTTTTGATTTAGGTTATAGGTTATAGGTTATAGGTTTAGGTTAAGCTTTAGGTTTAGGTTATAGGTTTTGGGATTTGAGAATGGATTCGAGTTTAGGTTATAGGTTTTGGTTATAGGTTATAGGTTTAGGTTTGGGTTTTGATTTAGGTTATAGGTTTTGGGATTTGAGAATGGGTTCGGGTTTAGGTTAAAAGTTTTGGTTTTGGTTTAGGTTTAGGTTATTGGTTTTTCGATTTGAGAATGGGTTATGGTTTAGGTTTAGGAAATTGGGTTCAAGTTCGGGATTGGGTTTAAGTTTGGGTTTTCAAGTTTAGGTTTAGGTTTAGGTTAGGGAGTTGAGATTAGGATTAGGTGTAAGTTTAGCTTTAGGGAATTGAGTTTAGGTTATGGGTTTAGGGAAATGTTAGGTTTAAGTTATAGGTTTTGGTTTCAGTTTAAGTTATAGGTTTTGGGATTTGATAATGGGTTCGGGTTTAGGTTATAGGTTTTAGTTTTGGTTTAGGTTATAGGTTTTGATTTAGGTTATAGGTTAACGATTTAGGTTAAGGTTTAGGTTTAGGTTATAGGTTTTTGGATTTGAGAATGGGTTCGGGTTTAGGCTATAGGCTTTGATTTTGGTTTAGGTTTTAGGTTTTGGTTTAGGTTTTAGGTTTTAGGTTTAGGTTTAGGTTATAGGTTATAGGATTTGAGAATGGGTTCGGGTTTAGGATATAGGTTTTGGTTTTGGTATAGGTTTAGCTTTAGGGATTTGAGAATACATTTAGGTTTTAGGTTTAGGTTTAGGTTTTAGGTTATAGGTTAAGGTTTAGGTTTTAGGTTTTAGGTTAAGGTTAGGTTATAGGTTATAAGTTTAGGTTATAGGTTATAGGTTAAGGTTTTAGGTCATAGGTTTTGGCTTAGGTTAAGGTTATAGGTTTAGGTTTAGGTTTAGGTTTAGGTTTAGGTTATAAGTTATAGGTTTAGGGAATTGAGAATAGGTTAAGGTTTAGGTTTAGGAAATCGGGTTCGGGTTCAGGATTGGGTTTATGTTTGGGTTTTCAAGTTTAAGTATAGGTTTAGGTTAGGGAGTTGAAATTAGGATTAAGTGTAGGTTTAGGTTTAAGGATTTGAGAATACATTTAGGTTTTAGGTTTAGGTTTAGGTTTTACATTTTAGGTTTTAGGTTAAGGTTATCGGTTTAGGTTAAGGTTTAGGTTTAGGTTAAGGTTGAGGTTTAGGTTATAGGTTAAGGTTTTAGGTCATCGGTTTTGGTTAGGTTAAGGTTATAGGTATAGGTTAAGGTTTAGGTTAAGGTTTAGGTTTAGGTTATAAGATATAGGTTTAGGGAATTGAGAATAGGTTAAGGTTTAAGTTTAGGAAATCGGGTTCGGGTTCGGGATTGGGTTTATGTTTGGGTTTTCAAGTTTAGGTATAGGTTTAGGTTAGGGAGTTGAGATTCGGATTAGGTGTAGGTTTAGGTTTAGGGATTTGAGAATACATTTAGGTTTTAGGTTTAGGTTTAGGTTTTAGGTTTTAGGTTAAGGTTTAGGTTTAGGTTAAGGTTGAGGTTTAGGTTATAGGTTAAGGCTTTAGGTCATAGGTTTTGGTTTAGGTTAAGGGTATGGTCCCTGCAAATACAGATATAAACACGGCCATCCGGTGCAAATGGCCAGGCCCTTTCAATGCTGTCCATAAAAAATGGACAGCTTCATTATAGTCATAACAGTGGTTCCCTCCTTCCAGGACCCCCGCTCATCCGAATAGCTCCAACACACATCCAGGTTTGCTCCATTAATTTCGACCAAATACATAAACATGGCTTGTCCAAATGGTCAAGCCCCTCCAATGTTGTCCATAGGAAATGGACAACTTCATCATGGTCATAACAGCGGTTCCCACCTTCCAAGGACCCCCACTCATCCAGATAGCTCTGACGCACATTCGGGTCTGATCCATTAATTTTGAGTAAATTTAATGAAGCAAATACATAATCACTTGGCCCCAAATACTTACTTTATAAAAGAAAATTTCTCCTGTTTCTCAAATTTTCTATTTTGATATTTTTTGGCCCAAATCTATGTCAATGCATGAGAATCATGCATAAACATGGATTTTAAGCAAAATACATGAGGAAAATTACAACATAGATATCATGTACACGATATCACATAATGTATTATTTGATGAACTACACATGTACATTCTTGACAAGAGACATACCAAATGCTTGAATCTGAAATATGCAGCTCCAACCCTCCCACATGCAACATCCACCTGAAAGAATGCGCATAACCGTCATGCTTGAGTAATCAATACAGGAATGTATAGGTAAAACCATAAAACCAGAGATACTTACTGCATTTTCAGGATCTCCTTCATAGTTGACAATTCATTCTAAAGCCCTTCTCCCTCCTCCTTTACCCAGGCTTGGGACCGATAATGCAAGGAGTTGTATTGGTGGAGTTAAAAAGGGGCTCAGGCTCCATTTGGTTTTCAAAAAAAAAAAATGTTTTCATAAATACTAATGTGATGACCAAATGGAGCCTAAGACTATAAATATGTTCAAATATAAAGTACAAAATTCATTCAATATTTTAAAAAATAAAAAACAAGTGCCAAATTAGTTCAAAATTAGTTCAAAATGCACACAACAAGTTCAAAATTAGTTCAAAATACACACAACACATGTTCAATTATACAGTACCAAATTTGTTCAAATTATTGAATTCTCAAAGCCTCTTTCTCCCATTGCACAAATGATCCTGGACTGGCCTCTCCAAGTGTAGATGCGAATCCATCTTCTTTCCACAAAGGAGTATGAGGTTGTATAACCTCAGTCAGGATAACAACAAAAGCTCCATCCTCCAACGGCTCGCAATGGACAGTTGCATTTGGATTAACTTCGTGTACTTCATCATGTTTTCCAAAACCAAGCAAGTCGCATCTCTTACCGATATATATAATATCCAGCTACATTTACATATAAAATGGCATTGGCATTGTTAGCATTTATAATATAATTGTAAGCTCATTATAGTAAAAAATTTATACTTGCATATCGACAATGCCTGAGTAGATTTAGCGACTGTTGGTGATGAGAGATTTTGAGTATACTATCTCTCTTTCTGCATATCCACCAATGTTTTCTTCATCTCAACTATATCGTGAGTCATACCATCCAATTTTTCTTCACCTGAGATAACTCTTGAGTTACGCTTTCTTTTTCTTTTGTCACATTCTCTACCTTTGAACGAGCAGGGGCTGACTTCTTCAGTCCTACCTTGCTTATTGAGCAACCTAGACTTCACATTCGCCCTCTATTGTCAGAACCAACCAATTGTAAAATATTGTAAATCAAGTTATTAGGATATTCATAATTACATAAAACTTAAGTAATTTTTAAATTCTATTAGTACCTCTGTAAGGGTATCATCCATGTCGGTCATCCTAGAAGCAGGATTGCTACTATACAGCTCATCTAGTTTTTCCTATGAAAAAATACAAATGAATGCAATATAATTCAAAGTTATACATAGGCTTTTCATAAGGGTATTAGTTAGTGGTACGAGGGATGCACTTACAACAAGGTCAGGATATTGGACAACTTTGTCCTTTCTTGTATGGGCTCTTAAGAAGACTTCACATCTACCTATCTCGACATCAGAGATAAGATTCTTCTCCATCGCCTTTGGCACATTACATATCATTCAAATACACATCATTAATAAATTTAGATGAATGATAATTCAAATTTAAATTCAATTTTAAACTATAATATCTATTTTTAAATACATACCATCTTATGGCGAGTAATAGCCATATTGTGCTTGGCCCGATTGACTTTATTCCTTGCGCTTACCCTCTTGAATTCTTTGGTGGTACGTTGATCCACGAAGGCCCTCCAATCCTCCATAGGGATACCTAGGGGGGCAGGACTATCTCTCACAGCAATAGGACCCTTCTTTGTAATATATTTTGCAGTTAATCTTCTCTCGTAATTCCTCCACGCTTCATTGATGCGTTTTGTAACGTAATCAAGACTTGTAGCCCAACTTTGACCCTCAAACTTATAAAACTGTGACAATCTTTCTGTGACCATATGAATTTGTTCATGAGGGACTTGGCAAAAGTCTAGGTATATGATCGGGATATGAGAATGGGTGAGAACACCGATATGCGATGCAAAGTCTCTGTGATCGGAACAGTCCTCATTCGGTTGCCCGAATTCATTCATCTTTAGAACTTTTTTCCTATCAAGTGGCACAAGTAAAGAGACCGCCCTAGTAATGCCTCTTTTTTTAGATGAAGAAGAAGCTGACACAATTACATAAAAAGAATAACAGTTATATATACACATCATTGATTACTGGCAATATATAAGGAAAATAAAATTTACATATATAATTAAGGAGAAGTATCTTATTAACTTTAGTGTTGCTTGAATCTGTACTCCCAAGCACCTCGCCCAATACCTCTGGTTGTGAATCCATGTGCCTATTTCTTCCCTAATATGAAAAGATAAAAAAAGAAAAAAAAAGCTAATGGTTAAGAAATAATTTAGATCATAGATAAAGTATAAAAAATTCACTATACTATCCAAACCTTATTTAGATTTCCTCCAATAAATATCATTCTGTTACATGCTTAGAAAATACAAACAAATCAGTAGATTCTCGTCGATCATTTTCTTTTCTTTGTTTTCTCGACCACAACACTAACATCTTCAGATTCATTGAATATCAACTCATCAACCATTGATAATGAGGTGAGATCAGGTCCTGCATCGACATTACTTATAGCCTTTAATTGTTCCGATAAAACGCACGTTTCTTCTTCGACAAAATTTTTTTTGGAAACCTCAAAGACCACATGCCAGTTAGGATTTTTTGGATCTCTGGAGTAGAAAACTTGCCTGGCATGCTCTGCAAGAATAAAGGGCTCGTCACCGACTTTGTCTGAACTGTAAAGACTAGACAAATTTACTAATCTCAAATTTGCTTCTGCATCAAAAGAAACACCATGATGTGTCACTTTCACCTAATCATACTTAAATAGGACGGGCTTGTACCCTGTTCGGTACTCCAATTGGATAATTCTATGAAGGACTCCATAGTAAGGTTAATTTTCATCCACTGTATTAATATCCTTAGCACTTGATCGAAAGATTGTCATACCCTGTCCTAACCCCACTGTTTTTGTTCGTTTCATTCTCCTCATAGTCCTTAGTGACAAAGAGGAAATCATTAATACAATATTTATTGTATTGCATAGAAAAAGCTAGAGGTCCTCTTACAACATCTTTAAATTCATTATCATCAGATTCAATGAACTCTAGTTGCCTCTTCAACCAAGATATGAATTCGTCCTCGCTAGGCACCCTGTTGGTCCTCTTATAGCATTACTGCAAGAAATCTTTGTGCTTCCTGCGCAATATTCGATAACATTGTTATATTGAAATTGCATAAAGTAAGGAAGATATATATATATACATACATACATATATATATATATGAGCTTATTATACATACCATTCCCACTCGTCGTAGCTGGGATGACTCTTCAGTACCCATCTACGAGCTAGTTCGTATTTGATACCCGCTAGGATAACACTTTGACCTGAACCTACTGGACCAACATCGTCATCATTAGGGTTATCATCAACGATATCTTCCAACTTACGTCCTGGAATGACTCTGTTAAACCATTTTTTCAGCTTTTCAATAGGCTTGTTTTCTGTTTTCCTTTATATTGGTTGCAGAATATAACTGTCTCCTCTTGGATGTACTGTTCTGCAATACAACCCTCAGGTCGTGTCTTGTTACGGACATAGGCCTTGAATGTCTTCATGAACCTGACAAAGTTAATGATACATTATATATATATATATATATGTAAATGTAGATGTTAAGCCGATTTATTCTTATTAAGCTCATAGCGTACCTTTCGAATGGATACATCCATCGATAGTATACAGGACTACATATACGAGCCTCGTAAGCCAAATGGATCAACAAATGCATCATAATGACAAATATTGATGGCGGACATATAGTCTCAAGCTGATATATTGTCCTAGCCATGCCCCTCTCGAGAGTAAGGAGTGTTTGAAGGTCTACAGTTGTTGAGCACAAGGCATTAAAGAAGGTGCAAAAGCTTGTAATTATAGGATGAATGACCTTTCTATCCCTGAATGCATGCTGGATGAGAACTGGGAGCAGATGTTGCATCAACACATTGTAAGAATGAGACTTCATTCCCTTTAAATCCACGCAATCTTCCTTTACGATGGTCCTCCAATTCGCACTAAAACCGATCGGAACACGCAGCTCATGCAAAGTCTGGATGAAAAGTTTTTTCTCTTCTTTTCTTAGACAAAAAGAACTTTGTTTCTGAATCACCTTGCCATTGTTCTTTTTCAACCATAGACGCTTCTTAATTCTCAATTGTTTCAGGTCCCTGCGTGCATTAACATCATCCTTGGTTTTGCCAGGCGTGTTCAACATCAAGGCAACAAGGATTTCACATATATTTTTCTCAATATGCATGACATCAAGGTTGTGATGTACGGGAATATCTTTCCAATACTCCAGATCGAATAATATAGACCGTTTGAAGAACCACGGTGATTCAACATCATCCGCTAGCTCTTGCCGGCCTCCATCAATACCCCTTATATTATTCTTCTTAGTCTTCGCCCACTACATATTCAAGTTCACAGTTTGTCTTTTGACCTCAATCCCATCCAGACGGATCGGTTGACGTCGTATCTCCACCTTCTTGTTGAACGTGCTAGCACTTGTGTCCTTCCTAGCCTGTTCTGACATTGGCAACCATCATCTGTGGCCCATATAAACATGTTTCTTTCCATATTGGAGTCGCAAAGAATCCGTGTTAGGACCACATATAGGACAACCATACTTACCTTTTGTCCTACAACCAGAAACGTTACCATATGCTAGAAAGTCATGGATTGTCCAAAGCAGAACGGCACGCATGTTGAATTTGTTTTCATGGTATGCATCAAACGTCGTGACCTCTTCTCGCCATAACTTTTATAGTTCATCAGTCAATGACTGTAAATAAATGTCAATATCCTTTCCCGATTGTCGTGGTCCCTCAATGAGCAAAGTCAACATAGTAAATTGAGGTTTCATACAAAGCTTTGGTGGAAGGTTGTATGTCACACACATAACGGGCCATGAACTATGCAACATACTGAAAGTGCCGAATGGGTTAAACCCATCTGTAGCCAAACCTAAGATTCTTCCATGCAATAGAATCAGCTGGATGCTCCATTTTTTCATGTTGAAATTTCCTGGTTGAGTGCCAAGACATTTCTTTCACCAACCATGGCATACTGAACATTCTTTATAGCCTTGGTGTTAATGGAAAATACCTTAACACCTTCCTAGGTATTGTATATTATTTTTTCTCAGAATCCATTTCAGTCTTGTACCTAAAAGTTTTACAATTTAGACAAATGGTTTTCATCTCGTTCTCTCTCCAGTATAAGATGCAGTCATTTGGACAAGCATGGATTTCACATAATCAAGACCTAACTTTGTAATGATCTTCTTCGCTTGGTAGGTATTAGTTGGGGCTTGTTACCGGAAGGTAACACCTTCTTTAGTAGTTGAAGGAGCTCTGTAAAGCTTTTTTCACTCCATCCATGATTTACCTTTAATTTGAAAAGCTTTACAATGAAAGTTAGCACGGTGAAATCTTGGGCCCCAGGGTATAGCTCAGCCATTGCGTCTCGTAGATTTGCTTCAAACTCATTAGTTTCATTTTCTCTAAAGACGCCTTCGATTATAGGGGTCACGTTGGGCTCATCCTGTACAACTTCATCTAGGTTATTACCACCAAGTTCTTGAACGATCGCGTTGTGAATCTCATTTAAGTTCGAGATATTATGGTATCGTTGGGAACTTGATTCACGTACAGTACACTTAGGTGATTTTTATTAGATGTATTTCCATATCATCATAAGAAATTGAAAAACGTGCACATCTGCAAGTGGGGCATGGACAAGGAATGAATTCTCTACTAGGAAGGTTTTCTTGTGCAAACTTTGAAAAACTTCTGATTCCAGAAAGAAAATGTGGGTCTGGGAAACTTAGTGTCATCCACTCCCTATTCATTACAACCAAATCTCGATTAACCAACGGGTCCATTTTCAACCTGCACCTTACCAAAAATTAAAGTTGAAAATTAACCTAATGCACCATCCTCCTCAAAAGTTGGAAATGAAGGAAGTGCTATCAGATGATTGGACCCATACAAATATTATCTACCAAATACAATGTATTAAGGAGTTTAAAATCATTGTATTTTTACAATAAATTAATAATGTAATTTATAAGTAAAATCTTAAACCACTTGCATAGATGAAAAGTCTCATATGCAATTCTAATATATTAAGCTAAATGATGGATCGTACCAGTTAAAGACTTCACCACACAAGGGCAATGAAATGCTTACAAAGACCTATGATGAAGAAACCACACAAATATCAGCTCTATCCAAAATTTCTTCAACCCACATTAAGTTTTAATGGTGAATTACCACTGTTTCTTGTGCATCCAATCCATTCATATAGTATTGACTCATCATGATGAAAAGAACTACCCAAAAATTGTATTATTCCGAGACTGAAGTGGACCATACGGTGTATATTTAGAATTTTTAGGTATAATTTTATAAGTGGCCAGACTAGGAGTTGAAACAGCCTGATTTTTGAAATAAAAGCCAAAATGTTTACCCCCAAGCTAGTAAAAGAAACCCAAGGTACCCAAGCGGGGTACCTAGGCATGTTCCAATTTTCTCTCTTCTTCCTTTCTCTTGCATCATCACACCCTTATTTTTTTTTTCTTTTTTCTATCAAGACTCATTATAACAGGCCAATAGTCTTACCATCCAGCGCGAACAAAAAATAAATCATTCGCAGTTATAGACACTAAGAGATATTTCTTTTGAGGATTTTCATTTAAAAGGTTTATAACTCTATAGGGGCCGTTTGGATGCCTTTTACTTCTGTAAAATGTAAAAAGTCAGAGTAGGGCTAAAAGTCGGGTCAGATTGGTTAGGTGGATACATGCTAATATTTTTGTTATTAAATTAATCCGTTATATTTCAATACCCGTCTTATTTTTTATACTTATGATTTTATTAATTATATATTCATTTATTTATAGTAAAAAAGCTTCATTTTTTCTAAACAAACAAGGTAAAATACAGGACAACTACTCCTTTAGAAGTTATGTTGTGTAGCATTCAATTTATTTAGGAGAGAGAAATCTGACATACTTTGTTAGCTCAAGTCATCTGAAATGGCATGGACCAATGAGACCCTATGAGGTCAGGAAGGGCTCATATATTTATAAATCGCCATTACAAGTAATTGGGAGATGGAGAGATTCAATATAATTACAGCATGCCTGAAGCCAGATCATTTTATATAGCTAGGGATACAAGGAAGAAATCTGGATAAAAAATATTTAGAGTGGAGAATTATCCAAAAAATAAAAATAAAAATTCTTACTATTAAGAATATCAATATTGAGACATAAGAATTTCATATGCCTTCAAGAAAGACAATCCGCACCCAATTATAATTTATATATCGATCGGGTTCAGGCAACCTGATACCTCAACCTGAGCCAGACCCAAGTTTTATCAAGTTGGTGTTTATATACCCAAGCTTGAGACCAAACCCAATACATCTTGCCCGAGCCCGACCTAATGTCAGGACTTTCAGCCCTAGTTACAAGAAAGTGATTTAGGATGATGCAGCAGCCAATAAGTTCTCCAGCTACACTAGGGATGCCCTAAAACCTTCTCTTCATCATTTTTTTATATAATGTATTTTATATCTGGCAAGGCTTTAGATGGCACTGGTATAACCATGTGGCGGCTACTGGTTAGTGCCCTGTGAGGTAAACCATCTTGTAGGCGTTTTGGACCACACCATAGGGAAACAATAATAATTGAATGTCCACCATTAAAAACCTCCAGCCCTCTATAATGTTTGGTTGACATCCGACTTGTTGATTAGGTCATAAGGACTTGATGAAGGGAAAAAACAAATATCAATTTGATCCAAAAATTCAAGGCAGTCAAGTTTAATTATAATGGTGGGCACTCAATTAACATTGTTTCATGTCATATGGGTCACTTGAGATTTACACCAGTGTTTAAAAATTAGTTTTCAGGGTGTCCTATTTGCAATGCATTTCTGGCATTGTATTAGGTTTATATGGTTTCGCATTGGCCAATATGAACTATACTAGACAGGCCAATACGGTTCGCATTGGCCCTCAGCAGTAACCATCAACCCATCAGACGGGCATACCCAAAAATCCCCTCAATACATGCCCTCCCATTGTAGCAGTGGTCCGTATTCAGCTTTAATGGTGGGCATTCAATCACCATAGTGGTGAAATCCCATGGCGTACGTGTGGCGTGAGTGTGTGGGGGTGTGTGTGCGTGTGTAAAAAAAAATCACCACAGATTTGAAAAACAGAGAGAGAGAGAAACTTACCATCCTTCTTTTTCTTCTCCTTCTTCTTCTTCTCCTTCTTGCAGTGAAAGGGGGTTTTGACAACAAAGATAGGGGAATGCGGCCAATAGACAGGGAGAGAGGGTGAGGGAGAGCGGGAGATCGAGAGAGGGCAAGGGAAAGAGAGAGGCTGAGTGCGAGAGAGAGATGGAGAGATGGGTTTTTGTTTGCCTGCGCGCGAGAGAAAATGGCGGACGGAAGGTTTGGGGAGGGCCTTTTGGAAGTAGATTGTGTACCAAGTAACTCAGTACGCTTAGCGCACTGACTAAACTCTGTGGGTCCCACAGTCATTCGTGAATTTTATCCACTCCATCCATACATTTTAGAAGATAATTTTAGGTCTTTAGCCTAAAAATGAAGCATATCCAAAGCTCAAATGGACCACACCACCGGAAACAGTGTGAATTCAACATCTACCATTGAAAATTTCGTGGGGGCCATAGAAGTTTTAGATCAATATGATATTTGTGCTTTCACTTCTTCCATGTCTTTGTGATATTATGAACAGGTTGGATGACAAATGAACATCACTGCGGGCCATAGAAATGTTTCAACGGTGGAAATCATTATTCCCACGGTTTCCTATGGTATGTATCCACTTGAGTTTTAGATATACCTCAATTTTGGTATCAACCACTAAAATGATCTGAAAAAATAGATGGACGGAGCGGATATGACAATTGCATTCATGGTGGGTCCAATTGAGTTTACTCAGAACGATAAGAGCATATAGCTCAGTACGCAACTCCATTAAGGGAGTTTCTGAAAGGGCGCGTGACGGACGGCCCCTTTGGGAGTTGATTTTTAGGACCGTGGGGCCCACTGGATATGTATTTTATATATCGACTCTGTCCATTAATTTTATATTATTATTTTAAAAGCTGATACAAAAAATGAGTCAAAACGAATCTGTAAGGAAACCACACAACATATTAACAGTACATATTTAATTTTTATTATTTCTTATGGTGTGGTCCACTTAGACATTTAATTTATATAATTTTTGAGCTCGTCTACTAAAATTATATATCAGAATTAATGGGTGGCTTAGATGACCCCATGGAGCCCCATAAGCACCATCCATGTTTAATACCGTTTAGGAGAGGAGTTACGCTTTAGCTACAGATCAGCTAGGATTTAGTTACGGATTAAATCCTTAGCTAAATGCTTTCAACTTCCATAGCCTTTGCTCGATTTTTTGGTAGTGAGATGCTGTTGGACGGTGGGATAAAACACTTACATCACACGTGGCTTCGCACGTACATCACATGGGTCTCACCTGCCATCTCAAAATGGCTGGGCGGTATGAATATAGTACATGCATCAGGTGGGTGGCACATCCAGACCCTGGACAGTTTGGATATAACACAAACATCATAGCGGAGCCACGTCCAGACGTTGGATGGTCTGGTGGGTCCCACTGTCCCATGAGCAGCACTGTCCTAGCTAGGCGGTGCAGGGCCCACGTCCAGCACTGTCAAACTACTGGATGGTGTGGATGCAACACACTCATCAAGTGGGCCATCACACAAGGAAAGAGAGAGAGAGAGAGGGAGAGAGAGAAACGGATGGAGGAGGGGCCCCGCCATTATGGGCCCCTCAATACAATGCATACATCATGATGGGTCCCACTATATGTGGGGCCTCAAATCATCACAATCTCACAATCAAATCATAAAAAATACACCCACCGTTTGCTTCATCTTGGACTTCTCCTCATCTTTAGCTCCAATAGAACATTATTCAATGGTTGAGATTGATTATAGAGGGTGGGATTGGATGGTAGGAAGGTGGGCCACACCTAGCTCTCTTATGGAGCTTGGACATGAGTTACTTGGGAGAATGAGAGAGAGAATGAGAGAGAGAGGTGATGGGAGAAAAGTGATGGGAGAGAAGTGATGGTGAGTGATGGAAGGGGGTACTTTGTGTAAGAGAAAGAGTTGACTTTGGGGATGGGTGGTTATGCTTGGGGATGGGTGAGTGATGGGGTGTGATGTGTACTTGATTGATGTAATTGATGTGATGTTTTCTAGGGATTGCAATGCGTGGCATTTATCCTTGAATTGAACGCGGGCCCACATCTCCCGACGTGGGTATTGCCTCGGCGCGTAATACACAGTATCGGAACCGCGGCGATGGCGCTGTTAGTAGGGTATAAGTCTCAGGTTGAGCCGACTCTGGAATATGGGACATGACTCAAGGTTATGCGCAACTGCCAATAATAGATCGCAAGTCACCAGAATTCGACCGGAAGGACCGCGAAAGCCTATGGGACAGTACGGCTAGGATATAAGTTTTACACCAAGTGTTAACCTTTAACGGTGGCTCAAATTTCACATACATTTTTTTCTTTATCAGAGTTAGTAAACTAGCGGAATGGGAACAAATCAAGTATAAAAATTAGTCTAAATATATGTAACAAATTATTCATGTGGTTGGCTGAAAACTTATACAAACCAATGTCTCATAACTAAAGATTATATAACAAAATAATAAAAGTAGACTAGAAATTAGAGCCACATAGCCATCGATCTCTCCATGCGACGCACCAGAGTCAACTTATACATCATCCACGTATCCTACACACTGAATACGATTTGATAGCGTCAATGGCTATCGCAATGAGGTATAACCCTCAAGATTTATCGTATTATCAAGATAATTTAGCATAGTTATCAGGAACAGGCTATAAAAAAATATTTACAATGATTATCATAGAAATCAGATAAGATTCATTAGATACATATTTATTAAATAAATTTCACAAAGATAATCTTATTTAAATGCATAAATGCAAGTATATGCTTACAGACCTGGGGATGCATATCTAGCTGGCAAAAAGTTGCCCACGGAGAACTAGTCACCCGAAAAAGTACTCAAAGGTATGCCCTAAGGAGAATTAACCACCTAGAAAAGACCATACAACGAGGACACCCAAGGCAGACTACTCTCTTAGAAAAGTACTCAAGGGTACGCCCTAAGGAGTACTAGGCACCCGAAAAAGTCCATGTAAAAAGGACACCCACAGCAGTATGAATGCATGAAATAATAATTTAGGATCACTCGGTAAAATACTTTACGGTACAGCCCATAGTGATCCAAGAAAACTCCCGTATCTTATATCGACCGTCCAGTAAAGTCTGCATGCCATGAAAATGCATGATTAACCCAGTTGAAAAGGCCAAGCTATATGTCCTAGAGGGGGTGAATAGGACAATACCAAATAAAAACTTATAACAGCGGAATAATAAAGAAAATGATAGCCAAATTAAATAACAATGCAGGAAAGTAAAACAACCTCAAAATTCAGATCTTGAGAGGTTGATACAAATATTATTCTAAGGACAACCTTACACCCACACAGAGTTTATGGTAGGACAACCTTATTTCTAGAAAGGTCTTTGTATCAAGTCTCAAATCGAAGAGGAATACAAAACCAAATATGAACTGAATTGAAATAACTTGTAATTAAAGATGTATTGTTCTAGGGACAGCCATACACCATAAAAATGGCAGGGCAACCTTGCTGGAACAACTTTCAAATGAAATTGAAAATCAAGCTTATAAAGGAATAGCAGAAAGTAAATTCTAAGCTATTACAACATTCTCACAAAGCTTGAAATAATTACAACATTCACCACCATACATACATCCAACAAAAAGAATAAAAACAATTAAAAGAATAAATCAATCAACCACAACTCAAAGGATTTATAGTGGTTCGCCTGTGTGTTCACCAACTGTTATCCAACAGCCACACAAAAAGCTACTCCACTCCTAATATCCTCACACAGGGGATATTAGCGTTCAATAAAGATAGGTTTTCCCAGGTTCACCCAAAACCCTTACAATTGTTTCTTTGTATGTGGGCTTACACAATTAAAAACCCCACTTCTGAGTTTTCCTGTCTTTGCTCAGATAACTAATATAACAAGATTTTTCTGGCAAATCTTGAAAGAAACCAAAATAATAGAAAGGAATTTACAATATGTAAAATACCTGAATATCTTCTTCGTTGTAGCAGCCCGGTAGAACCAAATCAAAGTAGATGATTGAATGTCCAAGTTCAATGTCCAGTACTCGATTACAATGGTTCTAGTTCTAATAGATTTTAAATTAAACCAAACAGGGGTTGCCTTAATTGATTTTGATTCCAAAGAAAGGGAATAACAATTCCTCTTTTCAAATCAGATTGTAATATCAGAAACATAATAAATTAAAATAAAGCTAAGGAAAGAAGATATTAAATAAACACACTTAGCTTAGATGGCAGAATTATCTCTCATAAGTTCGACGAAGATTGGCTTGAATACTATAATTAAATCGATGATTTCTTCCGAGATTCGTCTCTATTTATAAGTGAAAAGATCGGGTCTTCGATGGTCTAGAGTGCTCTACGACTAGTCAAGCTCTAAAGATATTTGAAAAATCCGGGGGGATATGCTTTGACGTTCTACGATTGGTCGTAGCCCTCCTACGATTGGTCGTAGGTTTCCTTCGACCGTCGTAGGTCCCGCAAAGGTTTGACTTCGAGTCGGATTCTACGAGTCGAAGATCCGACACTTTTCTACGATCGTCGAAGCATTCTGGACTAGTCGAAGGCTAGATTTTATCCTAATATGTAACAAACTTACGATCGGTCAGGATTTTCTTAGATGGGTCGAAGCAATCTGGACTAGTCGGCAGAAAACTTAAGAACAACCAATCCTGAAAAATTTCCTTAGATCCGAAAGCCTACTTCAAGGACCTAGGTCAAAAAACCCAATCATGAAATACATTGAAAAAGGAACCGAAAATGACCTTAAGTCTTTAAGTTAAACCAAACTCAATCTTGAAATGGCTTGACCTTGAGTCTTGAGTTCCTTGACTTTCAACTTGAGTCTTGAGTTCACTCTTGCCTTGTACTTTCTTTTTCTTTTCCTTGGTTTTCTTGTTCATTTCTTGAGTCTTGTCTTGTGATCTTCTTTCATTCAAGATCCCGAGTCTTGTACTTGAGAGCATTGCTTGATGTGAGCTTAGCTTGTTCATGTATGTTGATCCTTGAGAGAGCTTCACTTAAGCAGGTTATATATAACATAACAGTGATTTTGGCACCACAAATTTGACAACAGACAGGGATATAAACTATAGCACTTACAATCTCCCCTTTGTCAAATTAGTGACAAAACACATAACCAAACAAAAGTAAAACAACCGGTTAATACATGCAAATCAATATTCAACATTCAACCAGTTTCAACATTCAACAAGAAATAAGATCAAACATATATTCTTCTTGACACCCCACTCCCCCGAGTAACATAACCAATGCTACTCCTCTCACAATCACATTAACAACAAACCATTCTCCCCCCTTTTGTCACAAGATGACAAAGGAGAACTAAATAAAGGAATGAGAGTAAACATGAGGAGGAAATAGAGTATAGCAAAAGAGTCATAGAGATACTCAAGATAGCATCACATATATCCAGCATAAATATTACATTAAGAACAAACATCCAGCATAGAATCCAACTCAAACTCAATCAAACAAGAGCAAAGTAATAAAGTTATTACATACCAAAAGTCTCATAGAAACTAGTCGAATTAGAACTTGAAGATGGAGCAGAATAGAAGGATCAAGTTGGTGCATGCCTTTGTTCAAGCGCCTAAGGTATTTGCGCATGTATTTGAATTGCAAATCATGAGCAACGAAACATGTTCTCCAACTTAACATTAATATTCTCAACTTTATCTTCTAATGCACTCGACGTGCATCAAATGAAGAAGGCTCAAAATCTAGATCATTTGTAGTCAATTCCTCAAAAATATCATCCATATTAATATCAACACCCGCTTCAAGACCACCATCAACACCACCACCTTGTTCAGAAGGATCCAATTTCATCTTATTAATATTTGTATTGTTGAAGATCGATGATGGATTGGTGCTTCATCAAGCATATCGACTAACATATGAGTAGCCAATACCATAAAGTATGCAAATGGAATGTCACTATGACCAGGATGGAGTCGAAATCGAATGATAATGAAGATTAAGGAAGGCAAACAAATAGTACCATTTGAGATAGCATGGATAACACGAACCATAAATGAAGTTAAATCGATTTATTACCCGATCGAGGATATAAATTAGACACAAAGATTCTGGAAGAATTCCGTATTTGGGTAACAAATACCTTGGGAGCGCATTCCCTTTTGAGTCCATTGAACATCCATATTACACAAGTCTCTAGTGAGCATGCTTTTTCAGCCATTGAGGGTTTATCGTTAAATTATGAATTGGAATACCCTCATCATTCACAGGAATTTCCATAAGGGCTGAAATTAAATGACGATCAACGCAAATGGCCCTTCTCTAGTAGAAATTTGAAAAGTTAAATTATCCGTGAAAATGCACTAATACATGAAAACATGGATTGGGCAATGGACCGATGTAGGCCCACCCCAATGCAATAAGTTAGTCCAACCTACCTTCAAGCATAGGAAGGATGTCAAATGGAGCAATGTGATTGACATCAACAAAGATGTTCAACGATAACCTTACGAGATCTAATGTCCCTAACAAATGATGGATCATCATTGGGAACAAGAAGATGACGTTTAGATAAAGGGGTAGATCCTGGAGGAAGAAGAAGGACCACATTAATAAGTATTCATACCTCTAGAAGCCAATTACAACAATGATTTAAAGAAATAAAGAAGTTGCAAAGGATTGAGAAGAGGGTTTGCTCAAAACAAATTTTTCAAAATCTCAACCTCAAATCTCAATGATTTTCAAGATAGAAAGCTTCAAGAGAGAAAAGGAAGCAATCTTGACACAAATATGCAAGAAAAACGGATTTGGAACACTAACCTTGAAGAACTTGAAGGATGGGTTCGACGAGTCGAAGTTCGGCTCCAAGGAGAAGAAAGAAGAAATGAGGAAGAAAGTGAAAAATCCCCAATATGAAGTGAAATCCGTGCTCCACGACTGGTCGTGGGTATCTACGACCGGTCGTAGTACGACTGGTCGTGTATACTCACGACTGGTCGTATAAACCCCAAAAATTCAATTTTCTTGCAATTTAAACAAAAATTGAAATTCAATCTAGCAAATATATACAATAATATACAAGAAGGCATAAATTATCAATTTAAAATGCACATGCCAAGATCAAATTTCATCTTTTTGAACCTGCTTTTATCAAGAGGTTTTGTGAAAATATCAGCACGTTGATCTTCAGTAGGAATATATTCTAGAGATATAACTTTTTCTTCTACTAATTCCCTTATATAATGAAATCTAATGTCAATGTGCTTAGTACGAGAATGCTGAATAGGATTTTTGAAATATTTATCGACCGGAATTATCACAATGTAATAACATAGAATCTGTTTAATTCCATAATCACTTAACATTCGTTGCATCCAAACAAGTGTGTACATGCATTACCAGCTGCAATATATAACTTCAACTATTGAAAGTGATATAGAATTTTGTTTCTTACTAAACCAGAAACTAGACAATTTCCAATGAAAAACAACCACCACGGTTGATTTTCTATCATCTAGATTACCAACCCAGTCAAGTACCCAACTAATTGAACATTGGTTTCATGAGGATACCAGAGACCGAGATTTACAATATTTGCGACATATCTAATAATTCGCTTGACAAACAATCAAATGAGATTCTTTTGGATCGATTGATATCTTGCGCAAATACCAACACTTAGAGAAATATCGGGTCTACAGTTAGATATAACAAACTACCAATCATACTCCGATAAAGTTTTGAGTCAACATTTTTACCATTAGAGTCTTTTGATAGTTTCGGGGTAGACTCATAAGAGTATCGAAATTCTTGCCATTCTCAAATCCAAATCTCTTGATTAGATTCAAGGCATACTTAGATTGAGAAATGAATATTCCTTCGATTGTTGCTTTACTTGCAATCCAAGGAAATAAGTCAATTCCCCAACCATGCTCATTTCAAACCGTGATTTCATCAAATCTGCAAACTCAGTAGTCAAGTTAGTACAAGTTGATCCATAAATGATATCATCAACATAAATCCGTACCATTAAGATATGATCATTTTGTTTTTTAACAAACAGAGTTTTATCAACAGATCCCATTTGAAAATTATGAGTTAAAAGAAATTTCGTTAGGTTCTCATACCATGCCC
Source organism: Magnolia sinica (assembly GCF_029962835.1). Taxonomy (NCBI): domain Eukaryota; kingdom Viridiplantae; phylum Streptophyta; class Magnoliopsida; order Magnoliales; family Magnoliaceae; genus Magnolia; species Magnolia sinica. The sequence continues at coordinate 54,858,576 of NC_080591.1, read as the reverse complement.
TAGGTGCTTGTTTTAATCCATAAAGTGCCTTTTAAGCCGATACACATAATCAGTATTTTTGGAATCTTCAAATCCCATTGGCTGTTCAACATAGACTTCTTCATGTAAATCGCCATTTAGAAAAGCACTTTTACATCCATCTGATAGATCTTTATCTTTCTAAAACATGCAATGGATATAAATAGTCTGATAGATTCAAGACGTGCTATCGGTGCAAAGGTTTCATCGAAATCAATCCCTTCAATTTGAGTATAACCTTGTACCACCAGTCTAGCCTTGTTTCTAATTATATTTCCACATTCATCGACTTATTTTTGAAAATCCATTTTGTTCCAATGATGTGTTTATCTTTAGGTCTTGGTACGAGATACCAAACATCATTTCTTATGAATTGGTTGAGTTCATCTTGCATCGCAACAATCCAGCTTCTCATCAGTAAACGCTTCTTTTACGTTAGATGGTTCAATTTGGGATGTAAAACATACATAATTACATATATCCTCAAGTTGTCTACGGGTGCGAACACCGGTGAGAGGGTTTCCAAGAATTTGTGTGGTTGGATGATCTTTAACATTCCTCAACTCAGAATCAGTTTGATTTGATGAAGTATCGGGTTTATCAATGATTAGTACTTCATCATTATCTCTGAATTAGAAGTTGGTGTGTTTAAATGATCATCAATGACAACATTAATGGATTCTTGAATCACACCATCCTTTTGTTCAGGACCCTATAAGCTCGATTGTTTAAAGAGTATCCTAGAAAAATACCTTCATCACTCTTCGTATCGAACTTTCCCAAATTTTCACGATCACGTAAAATATAGCACTTGCCGCCAAAAACTCGAAAGTATTTAACAGTAGGCTTTTTATTGAACCACAATTCGTAAGCCGTCTTATTATTATCTTTGCTAGTGTAGACTCGGTTAATAATATAGCAAGCTGTGTTGACTGCTTTAACCCAAAGATTTTTAGAGAGCTTCATGCTATTCAACATGACATTAGCCATTTCTTGAAGCACCCTATTCTTCCTTTCTACAATTCCATTTTGTTGAGGAGTTTTGGGAGCAGAGAATTCATGTAATATTCCTTGGTCGGTACAGAACTTCTCAAAATTGCTATTCTCAAATTCAGATCCATGATCACTACGAATTTTACTGATTTGAGAAGATTTTTCAGTTTGAATCCTTTTGAGAACTTTTCTTACTTCTTCAAGGGTTTCGATTTATCCCTTAAGAAGACTACCCAAGTGAATCCGGTAAAGTCATCAACTATTACCAAGATATACTTTTTACCACCACGACTTTCCGTTCTGGTAGGTCCTATCAAGTCCATGTGGAGAAGTTCGAGTGGTCTTGATGTGGTATTTGAATTCACCTTTTTGTGTGAGTTCTTTGTTTGTTTGCCTATCTGGCACTCACCACATATTTTATCTAATTTCAAGTTTGGGTAAACCTCTTACAAGTTCTCGTTTGCTCAATCGATATAAATTTCGATAATGTACATGTCCAAGACGTTTGTGCCATAAATCGGTCTCTTACAGTATGGACCATGTAACATGTTTGATTAGATGAGCTGGATTCACTAATAATATAGCAATTTTCAGACGTTCTACGTCCAGTTAATATTACATAACCCTTATTATTTAATATCTCACAACTTTGATTAGAAAACCGAACATTATGGTTATTATCACATATTTGTGATATACTAAGCAAGTTGTGCTTTAGGCCTTCAACATATAAAACATTTTTAAACACAGAAGATTAAAAAGTTGAACGTACCTTGGCCTAAAATCTTGCGATTGCTTCCATCACCAAATGTGACTGAACCATCACCATATCTTTCAGATCGGTGAATAAGGCTTTGTCACCGTCATATGCCTGGAGCATCCACCGCCTAGGTACCACTTTGAATGACTTGTTGCTTTGAAAGCGGTGTAAGCAACCAAGCATGTGACTTTAGGAACCCATTTCATAATCGTTTTGGGTTTAGGAACATAGTTGGTCTTCTTTTGTGTATATTTGTAGGAATGACCTATAGAGTTAGATTTTAATAGCTCCTTGAGTAAATCAACTATCTTTTCAGCTAGTGGATTTCGATTCTGATTAAAGTTGACATGGTCGTTTCTAGGTTTTTGAAAAGTTTTTGAATTTTTAGAAAAATCTTGATAAGTACTTTTCCCTTTTGAGTTTGAGGACTCTCCTTTAACAAACAGAGGAGGAGTATACTTTTGTTTAGGAGGTTGATTTTTATCATAGCCCAACCCGGATCGATCGCCACATTTTCTTGATCCGATAACAATTTTTCTAACTTTGGATCACCTTGGGCATATTTCCATGTGTCCTTTAAACTCGGAAGAGAAGATACTTCACTTTTAAGTTTCTCAATTTCAGATTTTAAATCAACAATTTGAGAGTTTTTAAATTCCAAATCGCATTTTGATTTTTCAAAATTATCCTGAAATTTGTGATTTTTCTAAGACAAGCGATTCAAAACAATTTTTGAGTTTAGAAAACTTTTCTTTTTGAAGTTTAAGTTTGACAGAAATTTTACAACTTTCCTTATATAGGGCATTGTAAGCATCTTGAAGATCATCTTCATTTTCACATTCACTATTCGATTTTCTTCACTTGTAGAGTCATTATCCGAAAATGTGAATTTGGCTAGAGTCATAAGAGCTTTGACCTCATTGCCCGACTCAGTTTCAGAATCTTCTGATTCAGAAGAACCTTCAGAATCCGATGATTCATCCCATGTAGCCAACATACCCTTCTTCTTGGGTTTGTCCCTTTTAGGACATCTATTTGCTAAGTGCCCATATTCTAGACATTGTAACATTGACTATCTTTCAAAGATTTTCGAGATTTGGGTCTAAACTTCTTTTGTCATTTGATTTTTGAAAATCAACTCTTTTCTTGCTTTTGAAAATTTTGTAAAATTTTTTAGCTAAAAGAGCCATATCATCTTCTGAATCAGATTTTTCTTCTGAATTACATTTAGAAGATTTTAGTTCGATAGATTTACCTTTAGGAGCTTTAAAGTTTAACTCGTAGGTTTGTAGAGAACCAACTAGTTCTTCAACCCTCATATTATCCGTATCACGAAGTTCTTGGATTGCGGTTACTTTAGAATTGAACCGTTCAAGAAGTGAGCGTAATATTTTTGCACATACTTTACTTTCTGGGATTTTATCGCCAAGACCCCACATTGAGTTTACAATGTCATTCAATCTAGTGTAAAAGTCCATAAACATCTCATTTTCCTCCATATGAATTTCTTCAAATCTGTTGTGAGGAGTTGGACTTTAGATTTTTGACAATTGTAGTACCCTCGTGTGTCATTTCTAATATATCCCAAGCTTGCTTTGCAATATCACAAGAAATGATTCTTTTGAACTCATCCGCTGATAGTGCGCAAGTAATTGCATTTAGTGCTTTAGCATTTGCACTACTCTCACTTTTCTCAAGGGTGGTCCATTGGTAATATGGTGTGGTTTTCATAGACTTTGAACCATCAACCCCAAGAACTTCCATGATAGGAGGATTCCATTCACCACCGTGGCTTGCCACACATTTTCATCCATTGATTTGAGGAAGATCCTCATTCGGCTTTCCAATAAGCATAGTTGGAGCCATCAAAGGGTGGAGGCCTAGTGATCGAAAGGCTATCAAAATTTGACATCTTAAATAGCTTAAATCGTTAGCTCAGAATTAAATCCAAGAATTAAAAGGAGCTATTAGGCTCGATACCACTTGAAAAGGCCAAGCTATATGTCCTAGAAGGGGGTGAATAGGACAATGCCAAATAAAAACTTATAACAGCGGAATAATAAAGAAAATGATAGCCAAATTAAATAAAAATGAAGTAAAGAAAAACAAACTCAAAATTCAGATCTTGAGAGGTTGATACAAACTTTATTCTAAGGACAACCTTACACCAAAAACGAGTTTATGGTAGGACAACCTTATTTCTAGAAAGGTCTTTGTATCAAGTCTCTAATCGAAGAGGAATACTAATACTATTCTGAACCTAATTGTATTTTCTTTTAATTAACGATGTATTGTTCTAGGGACAGCCATTCACCATAATAATGGCTGGGCAACCTTGCTGAACAACTTTCAAAATGAAATAGAAAAACAAGCTTATAAAGGAATAGCAGAAAGTAAATTCTAAGCTATTACAACATTCTCACAAAGCTTGAAATAATTACAACATTCACCACCATACATACATCCCACAAAAAGAATAAAAATAATTAAAAGAATAAATCAATCAACCACAACTCAAAGGATTTATAGTGGTTCGCCTGTGTTCACCAACTGTTATCCAACAGCCACACAAAAAGCTACTCCACTCCTAATATCCTCACACAGGGGATATTAGCGTTCACTAAAGATAGGTTTTCCCGGGTTCACCCAAAACCCTTACAATTGTGTCTTTGTATGTGGGCTTACACAATTAAAAAACCCCCACTTCTGAGTTTTCCTGGCTTTCCTCAGATAACCAATATAACAAGATTTTTCTGGCAAATCTTGAAAGAAACCAAAATAATAGAAAGGAATTTACAATATGTAAAATACCTGAATATCTTCTTCGTTGTAGCAGCCCGGTAGAACCAAATCAAAGTAGATGATTGAATGTCCAAGTTCAATGTCCAGTACTTGATTACAATGGTTCTAGTTCTAATAGATTTTAAATTAAACCAAATAGGGCTTGCCTTAATTGATTTTGATTCCAAAGAAAGGGAATAACAATTCCTCTTTTCAAATCAGATTGAAAAAAACAAAATCAATTAAAATAAAGCTAAGGAAAGAAGATATTAAATAAGCACACTTAGCTTGGATGGAGCGCAGAATTATCTCTCAGAAGTTCGACGAAGATTGGCTTGAATACTATAATTAAATCGATGATTTCTTCTGAGATTCGTGCACTATTTATAAGTGAAAAGATCAGGTCTTCGACTGGTCTAGAGTGCTCTACGACTAGTCGAAGCTCTAACAGATATTTGAAAAATCCGGCGGGATATGCTTTGACCGTTCTACGACTGGTCGTAGCCCTCCTACGACTGGTCGTAGGTTTCCTTCGACTGGTCGTAGGTCCTGCAAAGGTTCGCTGGACTTCGAGTCGTAGATTCTACGACTGGTCGAAGATCGACGACACTGCTCCTACGATCGGTCGAATGCATTCTGGACTAGTCAAGGCTAATGATTTTATCCTAATATGTAACAAACTTACGATTGGTCGAGGAATTTCTTAGATCGGTCGAAGCAAGTCTAGACTAGTCGAAGCAGACCTAAGACTGGTCAAGAACAGACCAATCACATGTAAAATAACATTCGACTTATGTATCCGAAATGACCTACTTCTAAGGTCATCCTATGGTCAAACAAACCTCAATCATGAAGTATGGACATTGAAACAAGAGACCATGAAGAATGAGCCTTGAAGTCTTGATGAAGATTAAACCTTGAAGTAGCTCAATCTTGAAAGTGGCTTGAGTTTCAGCTTGAGTCTTGAGTTCAACTTGACTTTCAACTTGAGTCTTGAGTTCAGCTTGAGTCTTGCCTTGTACTTTCTTTTTCTTTTCAGCTTGAGTCTTGTGAGCGGTTCTTGCATTCAAGAGTCTTGTCTTGTGATCAGTTCTTTCATTCAAGATCCCGAGTCTTGTACTTGAGAGCATTGCTTGATGTGAGCTTAGCTTGTTCATGTATGTTGATCCTTGAGAGAGCTTCACTTAAGCAGTTTATATATAACATAACAGTGATTTTGGCACCACAAATTTGCCATGAAAATGCATGATTAACCCAGCTATTATTATTCCAATTTCAAACAATCATTTTAAGAAAGTTCAAAGGTCACTATGGGGGGTTTGTCACCCAGCATAGGCCGACAGCTCAGGCATAGTATCTCATTCCACCATCCCTGGCTCATTAGACTAACAAATAGAATGTTTAAAGGTAACCTACTTAACTAGTAGCCAATTATAGTTCTATGAGTGGAACTTACCATCGCAAGGTTATATGAAGATGGTTCATTAAAGCCACATAGAGCAAATATTACATCAAGCCACATACGACAAACAGTCCATCCCAAGGATGTGATAAAATGGATTTTCTCAAAAACCACATAGGCAACAAATGGTCCCTAATATGGTAAATCCACAACAAAAACTCCATTTAATTTATTAGACAAAATGGCCACTAGTACGGGGATTTTCTAAAAACACCATCAAGTAAGCATAAGTGGTAGAACATGACACATACAATGTCATTAGCACTTACACATATAAAGAGCACATCTTAATTCAGAATAGGGATCCTAGAGATCCATAGCATGTTAAATTACTTGAATTTAAATCCAAACATGTTGCATTTATAAAGGATTACTTAAATGGAACTAACATTCATCATTATTTCCACATTGCACTATATTAAGTAATCAGCAAACTAAATGAACTAAGCTAACTATCATGACGTAGAAAATCTTGAAGGGTGATCCTCACTTTAGGATGCAGATTCTCTTTTAGGTCGATTAGAATGCATATTCGTACTCTTAGCACAGGTTTTAGCTAAATATATCATCAATGAACAATTAGGATTATCACTAGGGTCTTGGTCATGAATCTAGCAATATTAAATCTATATCTAAGGTTAAGTTTTTGGGAAAATTATCATAATTATACAATTTAAACCAATTGAATTTAGATTGCATTTAAAATTTACACTAGAGGCATGAAGATCATTTACCTTTTGATTTGCTATAAAAGGGGTTGAATTGAATCGACGCAATTCAGATGCACTCACCTAAATGAAGAAGCAAATATGGAAAGCTGGGAAAATCGATTCGTTAGTTGTTAATACTTTGATCGTTGAAGTCACTCCACTAACGGAAAAGAATTCAACGGTTAAGATTGAAAATCACCATAGAATAGGGTCCTGATTGGGCTGGACTCTAAGGTCATTTGAGTCGACTCAGCTAAAGATGATCAAGCCAGAATTCAATCGAGTGTAGTTTCTTCTTCTTTTCTTTTTCATTTTCTGCTTCTCCCTTTTCTCTTCTTTCTTTCCTCTTCTGTAATATCATTCGACAACCCAGATTGTGAACTAGGCTCTAATCAGTCCAGCTGGGACTGAGTTAACTCGTTAGAGACCAGTTTTCTCTCTCTTTTTCTTATCTCTCTTCTTTCCTCTCCCCTTTACTTTCTCTTTCTTTCTCTGCTTGGGCCTGAATCGAACCAAAACCAAGCTTTACATGCTTAGGTTCAAACGAGTCAACGAATTCGCTTGACTCAGAGAGTCCAAACTCGTTCTTCCTCTTCTTCCTTCTGCTGTCTCTTCTCCGTTCCTTTCCTCTACAGGAAGACATCCAGCAATGCATCCTCAAGCCGACCAGCAACATCTGTGCTTAAACTCATCCCTAACTCAGCATGACTCAAAGGAGTGTAAGGCCTGACTTGGCCAGAACCCGCCCCGACGTTAGGTGGTGCGACACCACCACACTTGGCTTGAAATCCTCATCCTTTTCCCACTCTCCTTCCTTTCTTTCTTCTGATGTTCTCCTTCATTCTTTTGTTGGAAGTCCAACAACTCAGCCCGAGCTCGGCTAGTGCGGTAGCGAGTTAGCGGCTAGATGGGTCACTCAGGCCCAATCTCTATAGGATTCGAACCAGCAACCTGACTACTCCATCTTCTTCTTTCTGCTTCTCCTTTCTTTGCTTCCTCTCTCTCTCTATAATTCCTATCCTTCGACCAGGCGGGGGCTGGACTTGGCCCGATTTATAGTGACTCAAGCCGAGTCGACTCCACTGGGTGCAGCAATAGAAGCGGTGCCTTCTCTCTCTCTATCTTTCCATTTTCAGAAATGATGCCCTAAAAGTGGCCTTTTTAAAGGCTCTATTAACCTCGTTCTAGGAGGGTTCAAAGTAACTAATCTAAGGATTAGTTACACCCAGCAATAAACTCGACGATATAATCACATTTGTTAATCAGATACAAGAGATCTGATTGCATGGCTTAGATCATACGTTAGGAATAAACTTTTAGATCCCTGACCCACCTAATGTGTGGTTTTGATCACTAAATGGTCCCATTATTTGATGGTGGGTACCTTCCATTTAACGAGGAAGATGATCCTGTCACAAATTGTGGATCTCCTCTCGATGGCTAATCCTAAGATCTGAACCATATGAATGGCATGGATTGTACCGTTGATCAATGTGAGGTCCATATTCTGGATGTTAGTGATTAGCATTTCTCGAGATCATTCATTTTCTCATGCCGGTTTGCATTTCTCCTGCAATATCGTGATCTTGTGTGAGTTTTCGTCTCTCTCTAGCAAGGAAGAGAGGTGCCCTAACGTCGTCGTCCCAGATGACTTCTGATGAGGTTTCTAGAAGGATTCTAGTGGCTGGGATTACACCAGCAGCGAAATGGCGGGATTCTTTCAGTTCATTTCTGAAGCCGTGGAAACCCTAGAGTGGCTCAGTTTATGGGCTGAGATTTACTCTTTTTGACGATTGAGATGAAGAGAGAGAGAGGAATGAATCTCCAGCCTAGCGCAGTAGAAACGGAGTTTCCATTTTAATGACATACTGCATGCGACTCCTCTTTGTGTCTAACTTTGTTCGTGTACACACGCATTTTGACATGCGATATGAATTGGGTTTTGTTTGGCCCATTGCTTTGATCATGATGGACGGTTCCGATCGTTGATCGGGACTTAATTGGTGGGCCTGATTTCAAATCCCCTGCTAGCGGGAAAATAAAGGAGAGAAGTCACCTTTTCTTATTTTTATCAGGTCAACAAGGTCAAACCGTGTTGATGGTTTTGGTGTGCTGCGTGTGCACACATACCTTGTGTACACGCAACCAAGGTGGGGTCCACATTGGTGTTCACGATGAGATCTACTCCATTCATTATGTTCAACTGCTCCTATTAGGTCATTATGCTAATTTTCCAATAGATCTAGTAGTTAAATGGGCCATAAATCCATATTTTTGGTTATTTAGTTGTATTTTTGCCATTATGATGGCCAGATTGTATTCAAGTTGATCAGTAGCAGATAATAGAGTTCTAAAGTCTGCCTAGATGGGATTTAAGAGTTGGATTTGGAGTTTAGTGGTCTATGTGTGATGTGTAAGTGACGGACCTTCAAGTTGGACCCAGATGAATGGTGGATTTGATGATCTAATTCCTGACTCAAAAGATGAACGGTTCGATTTACTCTGTTTAAGATGATCTATGGTGTTTATTGTTGGTTCTAGGCAATCTTTCAATTAGATCAATCCATATCTGACTCATGTGGGTTCTTATGTCTCTAAGAATTGCTAAATTTGCAGTTTAAGTATTCATTTAATGATCCAGTAACGGATTGGAAAATCGGTCATTATGGACTCGATCTATAGACAAAAGATCATTCGTACGGTTAGATTTTGACTAGAGTGTATATGAATGGTTTAATAAGCTACGATTTCATGGTAAGACCCGAGTAGTAAGAGTACGGGGTGTTACATAGTCCCACACATCATTGACATTTTTATTTATGAATTCTCCATGGCACATTGTCTTAACCAATTGGCGCATGGAAGGCATTAATCCATCATAGAAGAAGTTCGTGATGCGCCACATTTCAAAACAGTGTTATGGGCATGAACTGACAAGATCCTTGAACTGCTCCCAACATTGGAAGAATGTTTCATCTTCCTTTTGGGCGAAGTTCATGATCAACTTTCTAAGGGTGTTCCTTTTATGGTATGGAAAAATTTTCTTTATGAACTCCCTTGTCATGTCGTTCCATCTACCAATAGATTATAAACGTAGTGAATGCAACCACATCTTAGTTTTCTCTTTCAAAGAAAAAGGAAAGAGTTTCAGCCTAACCGTGTACTCAGACACATTAGGAAAGTATAGAGTGGCCATAATCTCATCAAACTCTTTCAAGTGTAGGTACGGATTTTCATATTTAAGGCCATGAATTTTTGGAAGGAGTTGGATCACCCTTGGCTTAATATCCATGTGTCCCATATTTTCTAAAAAAACCATGCATGAGGGTGTACTCACCCTCGCCGGTTGTAAATAATCTCCCAAAGTACAAGGCAAGGGTGTTTGATGCATCTCATTCTTATCCTAGATTTTCTCAACTCGAGGTTGAAGTTGTCTTCTGTAACACCCCGAACTTTTCAATATCTGAGTATTGAAAGTTCTTGAACGTTACCTAGAAATTATCTTATATGTACATGTGTATGATATCGATCCAACTATCCTAGCCTTACATCCTCGCCCTAATACAAATCTAACCATTAGGAATTACATCCATTCAATAAATCCAACCATCCATCACGCGATTTGACATAAGTACTTTTTCATGAATGACACGATGAATAACTCCCTATTCGTAATGATTTAGATATACATTCTTTTGTAAGAATTCCTTAGAAATATGCCTAGAACCATGTGGAGCCATTGGATTCCCTAGAACTCATAGATCATCAATAATTATGAAAATGCCATTGACCTAGACCCCTGAATTCTAGATCACATGGTTTCCACTATCCATTTAATATGAAATTTTATACCATACCTATGTATTATAAATTAACCATATACATTGAATTTTAGCCCTTAAGTTATTGTAAAAGTGACCCAATCAACAAATCAGCCCCTTAACCATTGATTTTGGTGTCCTTTAAGTAAAGAAACCTCGTGGGTAGTCGTAGTTTGATATTTCCCTTCATATGAATGACTTGGATCGCCCATCGTATGGACTAAGTATGAAATATGAAGACTCCACTTGAGTAGGCTTTTCCTTGGGCCGAAGCTATCCTTTTAGGCTTATCAACTCTTTATAAACCTAGATCTTCAGATCTAGCCACTTCTTGTCATCCATCAAAACTCAAACTTGGATCATAACTTAGCTTCACATGACTATGACATGACACAAAATTTGGACCCCGATCTGTGATCTTACACCGTTGAATGCGAAAGCCAATTCCTTCCTTTTAACGCAAATTCTAATATTTCAGATCTAGCCTTTTTCCACCATCCATCAACCACCAAACTCTGTCCAATTGTCTGCCTATCTTGACTACACAATCCCTCTAAAAATTAGCTCTGATCATTAAGCATGGACCGGTAATTAAGTTCAAGCCTGTTTTTGACATCCACCAAGAGAACGATCCAAATAAGCCTAAGATCAACCCACATCCACAACCATGGCCTAACACAGCTCTGTGAAACTGATGAATGGAGTGGATTTTATGAAACTCACCAGCGTGGACCCCACCTATCATGTAAAACCAAACCCAAGTTAAAACCTCCACAAGTCCAAGAGAAACCGCACACGAGAAAAACTCCTCCTTTTATGTTTCCTCTCGCGGGTGTTTGAGCAAACTATGTTCGTTGGGTGAGGATTTTAGCCCACCTCCATCACCTAGATGACAGATCTAAACGGTCCATCTGATTCAGACAGTGGGCCTGACCAAAACCCAATTAATTCTACCAGTCCCTTTGTACATGTGGTCACACAATCCTCAGCCCAAACTGAACTGTCCAATCAAGTTGTATAGTCACTAAAGCTTTGGATCCGCCTCACCTAGGGCCAGATGGACCTAGCTGGGCCATTGAAAATTGAATGGACAGAGTGGATTTTCCACAAGCATCACTGTGGGGGCCATCTTAACCACGTAGGTGCACCGAGAGATGTGCACCGGTGTCTCACCAAGCCATGAAAAAATGGTCAAGCTACCTTGACCCGTCAAAAAGGAATGTAATCCTTAGGGAAATTTACCGTACTCACCTCGAAGTTTGGGCAAATTACCTAGAATGCTACAACATTCCATATATTCCCTGAAAGGCCTTCTAACAGCTTTTGGAGTTTGTTTTGGACAAAAATGCCCCTAACCTTAGTTTAGGACTTGTACGGTTTTCTAGGGAAGAAGAAGTTACATCGTATTCAATGCCAAGAAAGTGATGTGTATGGAATCCTTTTTTGTGTGCGAGCAAGGACCAAGATCATGGGCCCCACATTGATGTATGTATATAATCTATGCCGCCCATCCTTTTTCCCATGTCATTTTAGGGCTAGGACCCAGATATCAGCCTAATCCAGAGCTTGTGTGGGTCACGTAATAAAAAATAATGGTGACAATGGAACCCACTGTTGAAACTTTTCAGGCTCACTGTGATGTTTGTTAGAAGTGGACATTGCCCAAGTCACGACTTTTTTAGGCCCAAGCAGAGTAGGCCGACAAGGTGAACGTAATGGATCACCCCATTGTGGGCCTTAAGCTATGGTACCAATGATTTGGTAGAAAAGGACGTGAACATGTTCAAAACCACGATCCATACAACATGACAACCACGACCCATATAACATGGCAATTACAACCCATGCAAACCATGACCTAAATGGACCCACACTGATGTATGTGTATAATCCATTCCGCCCATCCTTTTTGTCGTGTCATTTTAGGGCTAGGGCCCAAATATCAGCCCAATCCAGTGCTTTTATGGCCCACAAAATAGAAAATAATGGTGGCCGTTGAAAGTTTCTAAGCTCATTATGATGTTTGTTAGAAGTGGACATTGCCCAAGTTAGGACATTTTGGGCCCATGTCGAGCTGGCCGATAAGGTGGATGGATTCGATCACCCATTTGTGAGCCTTAAGCTATGGTACCAATGGTTTGGTAGAAAAGGAATTGAACATGTTGAAAACCACGATCCATACAACATGACAACCACGACCCATATAACATGGCAACTATGACCCAAATGGGCCATAGTTGTATGGATCGTAGTTGTCATGTTATATGGGTCGTAGTTATCCTGTTATTTAGGTCTTAGTTGTATGGATCGTAGTTGTCCTATATATGGATCATAGTTATCCTGTTATATGGGTCGCGGTCGCAATTGTCCTGTTATGTGGGTCTTAGTTTTCCTATTATATGGGTCTTAGTTGTATGGATCGCAGTTGCTCTGTTATATAGGTTGCAAGTATCCTGTTATATGGGTCGCGGTCACAGTTGTCTTGTTATATGGGTCATAGTTTTCCTGTTATATGGGTCTCAGTTGTATGGATCGCAGTTGTCCTGTTATATGGGTCGCAGTTATCTTGTTATATGGGTCGCGGTCACAGTTGTCCTGTTATATGGGTCTTAGTTTTCCTGTTATATGGGTCTCAGTTGTATGGATCATAATTGTCTTGTTATATGGGTCACAGTTATCCTGTTATATGAGTCTCAGTTGTATGGATCGCAGTTGTCCTGTTATATCAGCTTGATCCCACAATGATGTATGTGTATAATCCATGCCGCCCGTCCTTCTTGTCGTGTCATTTTAGAACTAGGGCTCAAATATTAGCCTGATCTAGAGCTAGTTTGGGTCACAGAATAGAAAATAATGGTGATAATGGAACCCGCTGTTGAAACTTTTTAGGCTCACTGTGATGTTTATTAGAAGTATACACTACCTAAGTCAAGACTTTTTGGGTCCACGACGAGCAAGCCGATAACGTGGACGAAACAGATCGCCCCATTGTGGGCCTTAAGCTATTGTACCAATGGTTATCCTTTCATTTGGTACTAAAGAAAGTAACTTGTAACAACCGCGACCCATATAACATGAGAACCATGACCCATATAACATGATAACTACGACCCACGACAACCACAACCTATATAACATGAGAACCATGACCCATGTAACATGAGAACCACGACCTATATAACATGATAACTATGAACCATGACAACCACAACCCATATAACATGATAACCACTACCCATATAACATGATAACTATGACTTACGATAACTATGACCCATGACAACCACGACCCATATAACATGACAACCACGATCTATGACAACTACGACCCCTACCACATTACAACCATGACCCTTACAGCATTACAACCACGACCCAGATATGGGTCGTGGTTGTCATGCTAAACGGGTCGTAGTCTTCATTTTATAGGCCTTAGCAAGGTCCATCTAGTGAGGCCTGCAATGATATATGTGAATAATCCATGCCGCTCATCCTTTTTGCCATGTCATTTTAGTCATAGGACCCAAATATCAGCTTAATCCAGAGCTCATGTGGGCCACATAATAGAAAATAATGGTGACAATCACACTCACTATTGATATTTGAGCCCACACGAGCTCTGGATCAGGTTGATATTCAGGTCCTAGCCCTAAAATGACATGACAAAAAGGATGGGTGGCAAGGATTATTCACATATATCAATGTAGGACCCACTAGTTGGTCCTTTCCAAGGCCTATCAAAATGAAGACTTCGACTTGTATAGCATGACAACCATGACCATTTCCTCATGAAAAACACGACCCTTTCCTCATGAAAACCATGACCCATACCCGGATCGTGGTTGCAATGTGGTAAGGGTCATGGTTGTAATGTGGTAAGGGTCGTAGTTGTCATGGGTCGTGGTTCTCATGTTATATGGGTCGTGGTTCTCATATAACATGGGTCTTGGTTATCCTATTATATGGGTCGCAGTTATTCTGTTATATGGGTCGTGGTTGTCATAGGTTACGGTTATCATGTTATATTGGTCATAGTTATCATATTATATGGGTAGCTGATAAGGTAGATGGATCGGATCACCCCATTGTGGGCCTTAAGCTATGGCACCAATGGTTTGGTAGAAAAGGAAGTGAACACATTGCAAACTATGAACCATGCAACATAAAAACCACAACCCATATAACATGGCAATTACGACCCATGCCAACCACGACTCAAATGGGCCCACATTGATGTATGTGAATAATCCATGATGCCCATCTTTTTTGCTGTGTCATTTTAGGAGTAAGGTCAAATATCAACCACGACCCTTTGTGGATGAAAACCACGATCTATTGTGCATGTGAACCATGACCCTTCGAATGGATCGTGGTTGTCATGTAGCAAGGGTCGAGGTTGTCATATTATATGGGTCGTGGTTGTGAAGTTATATGGGTCGTGGTTGTCATGGGTCGTAGTTGCCAAGTTATATGGGTCGTGGTTGTCATGTTATATGGGTCGTGATGCGTAAGTCAATGGGCCCAATAAGACCATTCATTTCTACATATATTGGGATGCATAAGTCGACTAACATGACTTACTAAAATAGCATTCCCGAGATCTTGAGAATCTGGACTCATTAAAGACTCCTACAGCTACACGTAAGTTGAGTAACTTCTAATCCACATCGAAAGTGAAAGTGGATTGGCTAGTGTACCGCCATGAATGTACGTGGTCTATCCACACCGTCGATTCATTTTTTCATCTTATTTTAGCAGTTGAACCCAAAATTTAATCATACCCAAAGATCAAGTGGACCTTACCATAGATCAAAAGTGAGCAGGATCCCAGACTTAAGTGGGTCGTGGTTGTCACGTTTTATTTAACTTTTGAACAAGTTGGATTTCAAAAAATCATTATGGTGGGCCTTATGATAGTTTTAATGGTGGGAATCACTCTCCCCACTGTTTTCTATGGTGGAGTCCACTATAGCTTTTAATCTGCCTCATTCTTTGGCTATTGCCCTAAAATGATATCTCAAAATGGATAGATGGTGGGGATACAACACATACATCATAGTGGGCCCATAGAACTTCAGTAGCTGACTCTGCTACTCAACCTGTCAGTATCTAATCCACATCCTCGGACGCGTATTTTCTGCGAAAGCCTTTCGCAAGAAGTTCCTGCGCTGGGATCGTAGGTGGGGCCACCGTGATGTTTGTCAGGAATCCACTCCGTTCATCCATTTTTTGAGATCATTCTAGAACATGAGACTAAAAGGGAGCAGGATCCAAGACTTAAGTGGGCCGTATTAAAGGAAAAGGTGGTTAGGTAAATTCCTACCATTAAAACCTCCCTGGGTTTGACAGTGATGTTTATATGACATCCATACCGTTAATAACGTCATTCCTACTGGGATGAACTTAAAAAACAAATATTAGCATGATTCAAAACTTCCATGGCCTCACAAATATTTCAACTGTGGATGTTCAATTATCACTTTTTCGGCCTACTTGAGCATTGCATACGGTTCATTTTTAACCTCATGTACTAAAATGAACTCACAAAATGGATGGACCAGGAGGATTTCAAACAAACATTGTAGTGGTCCCATGTGGGTTCCAGCGCAGGAACTTAATGCGAAAAGCTTTCGCAGTTGAAGGAAATCCGCATCCACATCCCAGTGTCCCGATGGAAGCAGATTGGCTCGTGTACTTCACATGCTATATAGCTGTTGTATTGCATCCTACCCACAGGGATCTATGGGGCCCACCATGATGTAAAGGATTTATCCACTCCTTCCATCCATATTACAAATAATTTTAGGCTATGAACCAAAAAAATGAGGTGGAGCCAAGACATTAAGTGGACAACAAAGTGGGGATTGAATGTCCACCATTAAAAATTCTTGGGAGCTCTAGAAGTTTCAGATCAAGCCTATATTTGTGTTTTCACTTCATCCAGGTATACATGACTTTATAAATAGGTTGGATGGTAAAAAAAACACCATGCTAGCCCTTAGAAAGGTTTTAACGGTGGGTGCCATTATCACTGCAGCTTCTTTTGGTGTGGGCCACTAGAGCTATGGACCAGCCTCATTTTTAATATCATTTCATAAAATGATCTGATAAAAGAGATGAACGACGTGGATAAAACCATTGCACCACGGTGGGCCCCACAGATCCCTACCCGGACGGATTACAGTCCGGGCGAGGGTATGCCCGTCTTCTCACAACACGTACCTACAACAGTTGTGTAGCTGGTGTGAGGTACAGTAGCCAAACTGCTTCCGTCCAGGATGGACATGGATTACGTCCTTCCCCCGCCTGACTCTAGCTCGAAACGGGCAGTTCTGTGGACCGGCCTACTGTGATGTATCTATTTATCCAAGTCGTCCATCCTTTTTCTCAAATTATTTGTGTTTGTCCTTCATCTAGGTTTGTATGACCTAATCAACAAATTGGATGTTAAATAAACAGTAGAGTGGGCCGTATGAGGATTTTAATGGTTGATATCCAACCAATATTGCTTTCCTATGGCGTGGTCAACCTTAGATTTATATCCCTCTCATTTTTTGTATAAAGCCCTAAAAGGACAAGGCTGAATGTATGAATGGAATGGATGATATGGTGTGGCCCAAGTAGCACTGACCACCAGTCATGGTGATGGTGTTAATCCACACAGGTTGAGTAGCGAGTCTGGATACTTAACCATTAGCAATCCGTGCTCGTTTTTCTTTGCCAACGTAAGTTGTGCTAGAGAAAGGAGTCCAGATTTCCAAGACCTCATGTTACTCGACTTACGCATCACAATATATGTAAAGATGAATCGTCTTATTGGGCCCACTGTGATGTATATATTTTATCCATGCCGTCAACTCATTTTGAAAGATCATTTTAAGGAATGAGCCAAAAAAATGAGGCATAGCAAAGGCTCATCTGGACCACACCATAGAAAGCAGTGAAATTGAAAACCTTTTAAGGCATAAAATTTTTGGATGTAACTCATTTTTTGACCAATGATGTTAAATTAAATTCTAAATCCAATGGATGGATTGGATTCAACACATAAATCACGATAGGACCCACGATCCATATAACATGAGAACATCGACCCTTATTACGTTACAACCACGAACCGTCCACACGTCACACATAACCATGACTCGTATCAACCATCACCCCTGTAACATGATAACTATGACCCATATAACATTACAACCATGACTCATATCAACCACAACCCATATAACATGACAACCACGACCTATTTAACATGACAACCACGACCCATATAATATGACAATCACGACCCATATAACATGAACCACGACCCATATAACATGCTAACTGCGATCCATGACAATTACGACCCATGACAACCACGACCCATATAACATGATAATCACGACCCATATAACATGATAACTGCGACCCATGAAAACTACGACCCTTACCACCTTACAACCATGACCCATACTGCATTACCACCACGACTTGAGAATTTAACCATACATCAGGACCCACATTGATGTGTGTGTATAATCAATGACACCCATCCTTCTTGTCGTGTCATTTTAGGGCTAGGGCCCAAATTTCAGCCTGATCCAGTGCTTGTGTGGGCCACATAATAGAAAATAATGGTGACAGTGGCACTTGCTCTTGAAGCTTTCCAAGCTCACTGTGATGTTTGTTAGAAGTAGACATTGCCCAAGTCAGGACTTTTTGGGCCCACGACAAGTTGGCCGACAAGGTTGATGGATCAGATCACCCCATGGTGGGCTTTAGGCTATGGTACCAATGACTATCCTTTTATTTGGTAGTAATGGAAGTGAACATGTAACAACCGCGACCCGTATCACATGAGAACCACGACCCATATAACATGATAACTATGACCCATGACAACCACGACCCATTTAACATGACAATCACGACCCATATAACATGACAACCATGACCCATGACAACTACGACAACCATGACCCATGACAACTACGACCCTTACCACATTACAACCACGATCCACATAACATGACAACCACGACCATGACCCATCTAACTTGACAACTACGACCATGACCCATCTAACTTGACAACTACGACCCATGACAACCACAACCCATATAACATGACAACCACGACCCATATAGCTTCACAACCATGAACCATATAATATGATAACCACGACCCTTGTTACATGACAATCATGATCCATTTGAAGGGTCCTGGTTCACATGCATAATGAATCGTGGTTTTCATCTACAAAGGGTCATGGTTGATATTTGACTCTACCCCTAAAATGACATAACGAAAAGGATGGGCGGCATGGATTATTCACATACATCAACGTGGGCCCATTTGGGTTGTGATTTGCATGGGTCGTAGTTGCCATGATATATGGGTCATGGTTGTCATATTGCATGGTTCATGGTTTGCAACGTGTTCACTTCCTTTTCTACCAAACTATTAGTACCATAGCTTAAGGCCCACAATGGGGTGATTCGATCCATCCACCTTGTCAGCTACCCATATCACATGATAACCACGACTAATATAACATTATAACTACGACCCATATATATAACAAAATAACTGTGACCCATATAACAGGACAACTGCGATCCATACAATTGTGAACCATATAACAGGACAATTGCGATCCATATAACATGACAACTATGACCTATACAACTGAGACCCATATAACAGGATTTAAGACTTAAGTGGGTATGATTAAATATTCGATATGGCTCATTTTTGGTCTATTATCTTAAAAATATCTCAGAAAACAGATGACAGGGTGGATTTCTCAAAAACATCACGTTGGGCCCCACCCAGGTTTCCAGCGCAGGAACTTCCTGTAAGATGTTGAGTAACGAGTCTGGATACTCAACCTGTAAGTAGCAATCTGCGCTTGTAGATTGAGTAGTGAGTCTGGATACTCAACCTGTTCAGTAGCAATCTGTGCCCCCTTTTCTTTCTTTCCCAGTGTAAGTTGCGCGCGAGAGAGGAAATTGGATTGAGTACTTAGTTGGGCCCACCTTAAATGTATGTGGTCTATCCACAACATCCATCCATTTTTCCATCTAATTTAAGGGGTTGAGCCAAAATTGAAGCATATCCAAAGATCAATTAGATTATACCACGACCTTAATTTGTAGCCTTTGATCCATTTACACTACCAAAAATGGATCGTTGTTGTCATGGGTAGTAGTTGTTATGTTATATGGGTCGTGGTTGTTATGTTATATGGGCCGTAGTTATCATGGGTCGTGGTTGTCATGTTATATGGGTCATGGTTGTAATGTGGTAAGGGTCGTTGTTGTCATGGGTCGTGGTTGTCATGTTATATGGGTCATGGTTGTAATGTGGTAAGGGTCGTTGTTGTCATGGGTTGTGGTTGTCATGTTATATGGGTCGTGATTATTATGTTAAATAGGTCGTGGTTGTCATGGGTCATGGTTATTATGTTATATGGGTTGTGGTTCTCATGTGATATGGGTCGCGGTTGTTACATGTTTACTTCCTTTGCTACCAAATGAAAGGATAGCCATTGGTACCATAGCCTAAGGCCCACAATGGGGTGATCTGATCCATCCACCTTGTTGGCTAACTTGTCATGGGCCCAAAAAGTCCTGACTTGGGCAA
This sequence comes from Magnolia sinica, assembly GCF_029962835.1. Classification (NCBI taxonomy): domain Eukaryota; kingdom Viridiplantae; phylum Streptophyta; class Magnoliopsida; order Magnoliales; family Magnoliaceae; genus Magnolia; species Magnolia sinica. Next base: position 54,838,401 of record NC_080591.1, on the reverse strand, counting down.
TGTCCACTTCTAACAAACATCACTGTGAGCTTGGAAAGTTTCAAGAGTGGTGCCACTATCACCATTATTTTCTATTATGTGGCCCACACACGCACTGGATCAAGCTGATATTTGGGCCCTAGCCCTAAAATGTCACAACAAAAAGGATGGGTGGCATGGATTGTACACATACATCAATGTGGGCATCGATGTATGGTCAAATTCTCAGGTCGTGGTTGTAATGCTGTATGAGTCGTAGTTGTAAGGTGGTAAGGGTAGTAGTTTTAATGGGTCGCGGTTGTCATGTTATATAGGTCATGGTTGTCATGTTATATGGGTCGTGGTTGTCATGGGTCATAGTTGTCATGGATCATGGTTGTCATGGGTCATAATTGTCATGTTATATGGGTCGTGGTTCTCATGTTATATGAGTCGTGGTTGTCATATTATATGGGTCGTGTTTGTCATGTTATATGAGTCGTAGTTGTAATGTGGTAAGGGTCGTAGTTGTTATGGGTTGTGGTTGTCATGTTATATAGGTTGTAGTTGTCATGGGTCATAGTTGTCGTGGGTCGTAGTTATCATGTTATATGGGTCGTGGTTCAATATTATATGGGTCGCAGTTGTTACATGTTACTACCTTTACTACCAAATGAAAGGATAGCCATTGGTATAATAACCTAAGGCCTACAATGGGGTGATCTGTTCCGTCCACCTTATCGGCTTGCTCGCCGTGGGACTAAAAAGTTCTGACTTGAACAGTGTCCACTTCTCATCGTGGGACTAAAAAGTTCTGACTTGAACAGTGTCCACTTCTCGTCGTGGGACTAAAAAGTTCTAACTTGAACAGTGTCCACTTCTAACAAACATCACAATGAGCCTGGAAAGTTTCAACAACAGGTTTCATTGTCACCATTATTTTATGTTATATGACCCAAACTAGCTCTGGATCAGGTTGATATTTGGGCCCTAGTCCTAAAATGACACGACAAAAAGGATGGGTGGCATGGATTATACACATACATCAATGTGGGCCCCACGAGTTTGGTCCTTGCCCATGCATAAAAAAGGGTTCCTTACACATCACTGACTAGGGCCCACATCTGATCCATTGATGTTTCAATAGTCACTATTATTTTCTATTATGTGGGCCACACAAGCACCGAATCAAGCTGATATTTGGCCCCTAGCCCTAAAATGATATGGCAAGAATGATGAGCAGCATGGATTATACACATACATCAATGTGGGGCCAAGTCAGGACCATTTGGGCCCATGGCAAGCTGGACAACAAGGTGGATGGATTAGATCACCCCATTATGGGCCATATATAACATGATAACCATGACCTACATAAAAGGACAACTGTCAAAAGGCCTAGCTATTAAGTCCTAGAGCTAGAAGGGGGAGGAGTGAATAGGACTATGCCAAATTTAAAAATTAACAACAGAATTTAAACAAATACAAATACTGATAGCAATAAATAATCTCACAATGTTGAAATTAAATACAACCTCAAATGTACGAGTATTGAGAGATTGATACAAATGTTGTTCTAAGGACAACCTTACACCAAAAACCAAAGGTTTATGGTAGGATAACCTGATTCCTAGAAAGGTTTGTGTATCAAAAACTCAAACTGATACAGAAGGATAAAGAAATAAATAGCAAAGAAAGAAATCTAAGTTATTACAACATTCCCACACTTGCATAAAAGAAATTACAACATTCTCTACAAATGCGAAAAGGGAAATTACAACCCTCCACAAAAAAAAAAAAACAATCAATCCACATGACCAGAAATTATAGTGGTTCGCTTGTGTGTACACCAACTATTTAGAACAACAACCACATAACTACTCCACTCCTAATATCCCACACAGTGGATATTAGCGTTCACTATGAAAATAGATTTTTCAAAGTTCACCTAAAACCCTCACAATTATGTCTTTCAAGTGGGCTTACACAATTCAAAAAACCCTACACTCTGAGTTTTCTAGATCACCTCAGACAAACCAAAATAGAGAGATTTTCCTGGCACAATCTCAATGAAACCAAAAGAAAGAAATTTACAATAATGTAAAATACCTGGATATTCTCCTTTAAATGCAGCTCGGAAGAACCAAATCGGAGTAAAAGTTCAACGTAGAAGTTCAATGTCCACACTCACTTATGAAATGGTTCTAGGTCTAGATAGATTTTAGATTTAAAGCACCTTAGGCTAGCTTGATTTGATTTTGATTCCAAGAAATGGGAATACTTTAATCCCTCTTTCAAATATAATTGGAATGCAGAATACAAAATCAAATACAAAGAAAGCTAATTAAAGAGAATATAAAATGAGCACTAGATAACTTAAGAATATCACTAACTTATCGTTCAGAGTAGCGTATTGATTTACCTTGAATTGAATGTAAAACTTTGAAATTCGTGCTCTATTTATAGTTGAAGAAATCGTAATCTTGACTGGTCTTGAGGTCGACACGACTGGTCGTAGGACCAAAAGATTTTTGAGATTTTAAGCGCGATAGGATAAAGCCGTTCCACGACTGGTCATAGGCTCTGCTCGACCGGTCGAGTAGCCTCCATGACTAGTCGAGTCCTATCCATGACTGGTCATGTGGAACCATTTTCAGTTGTTGGACTTTAAATCGAGGCTGCAGGACTGGTCGAGCACTGTTCACACAACCGGTTGAGCAGTCTCAAGGACTGGTCGAGAAATTCTTGGACTGGTCGAGTTAGTGCTAAGACTAGTCGAACAAAGTCTAAGACTAGTCGAGAAATAGAGAATGCACTTATAAAGTGACTCAATTTAAATTATGTATTCAAAATGACATACCCTATGGTCAATCTAGGGTCATTCATACCTTATCCATGATGTATGAACATTGAAACTTCTTTTCCTTCAGTTGATAGATGTTCTTTGAAGTTCACAATAGTTGAGATATTAACATTCGTAGAAGCTTGAATTTGTGACATATTGGAGCTTGAGCTTGAGGATTAAAGTATAGAAACTTTTTCTTAACTTGTACGAAGCCTTGAAAAACCTGAACTTTTGAAGCTTGAAAGATTGAATTCACACTTGATGTTGTACTTGAACATGAACAAGTAATCTTGCATTTGAAGATCTTGAAGTAAAGACCATTGTCCTTGCACTGTCTTGAATATATTGATGCGCTACACTAGACACAGATTCCAAGATATTTTGGCATTACAAAATTTAACAATTATAGGAGGAGAAACCAAAGCACTTACAATCTCCCCCTTTGTCAAATGTGTGACAAAACACACTTCATAATAACATAAGCATTATACGTACAAAGAATCATGCACCAGTTATCAAAAGAAGCCAGTGACAATCTGGTTAAAGAATCATGCACCAGTTATAAATAGGTCGCATTAATTAATTCGCATTAATACCATCAATGCCTCCAACAATGCTACTCTCCCTTACTACTTACTCTACCCCTTACACAAAGAATGCAACATGTCCACAATCCACATGCCATATAGCACAAACACCATATATCAAGCATGACAAACTTCTCTCCCTTTTTGTCACAATATGACAAAGGAAGAAATCAATACATAAAACAGGACATAAATAAACAAGGAAGAATAAGACGAGCAATGAGGAATAATGGATTAAGACAAAATTCATAAGCAATAATGTTCAAGCATAATCAACCAACATCACTAGAGTTCAACCAAATTCAATCCCACAAACTGAAAGAAAGCGAAGTATCATAATAGTTATTACATGTCATATGAGAAAATACTAATCAGATCCTGAAGAAGGAGCAGGTATGGTAGGATCAAGTTTATGAAGTCCCTTGTTCAGGCGCCTAAGATATTTGCGCATATTTTTGAACTGCAAATCATGGGACACATTCGTATTCTCTACCTTCTCCTCAAGTGAGTGCAACCGCGCAACAAAGTTAGACGCTTATAGTCAAGATCATCTGCTGAGTTAGAATCAATCTCATCGAAAATATCATTCCTATTAATGTCATCTGGAGGTAAATCACTTTCTTACTCATTCACTATAGTAGCTCCTACAACACCCACATTGACTTGGCCTGTGACCAACCTCAGATTCATTTTGTTTATATTAGAATTGTTGAAGATTAGATGTTGAATGGGAGCCTCTCCAACAGGCATAGCCACTAATAAATGGGTGGCTAACACAATCATTAGAAAAGCAAAAGGGATATCATTGTGTCCAGGATGGAGACGGAATTGAATGATGTAGTGACAGATTAAAGAAGGAAGACATACATTGGTTCTAAAAACAATTACATGAAGAATCCGAACCATGAACGTAGTGAGTTCAGTTATGTTACCAGAACAGGGATAAACATTAGAAATAAATATCCTGTGAAGGACTCTTTATCTGAGTAACAAATACTTTGAAGCAGGTGCATTTCCATTAGTACTCCATTGCGCATCTATGTTACACAATTCCCTAGTAAGCATACGTTTTTCTGATTCAGATGGTTTAGCAACTAAACTATTAATTGGAATACCTTCGTCATTAATAGGTATGTCCATTAGACCAGAGATCAAATGTTGGTCTATTTCAACTCGACCTTCTCTAGTAGCAATAATAAATGTTAAATTTTCAATTGAAAAATCAGAAATACATGCATACAAAGCTTGCACAATGGACCGGTATATCGGCCCACCCCAATGTAGAATGTTATCCCATCCTATAGATTGGAGAAGAGGAAGGATTTTAAATGGAGCAAGATGTTTAACATGAACAGGTCATTCAACTATTACATTGCGCAACCTTATATCCCGCATATAGGAGGGACATCTTCAAGTGACCAAAGGTGGTGCACTTGATAAATGTCGATCTGGAAGAAGGACCACGAGAACTTTTCTTTTTGCCTCTACCTTTCATTTATAACTAGGAAATCAAGGAACTAAGAGGTTGTAAAAGATGTAAAGTGGGTTTTCTCAATATCAGATTTTGAAGAAGAAAATTCCAAAAACCTCAATGAAATAAGAAATAAATCACACCAAAGATAGAAAAGGAGTGATATTAACTTGAATCTATAAGTGAAATGGAAATAAAGCACTAACCTTGAAGAATTAGGAGATGGTTTTGACCGATCGATCTAGGACCCATTAGAGAAGAAGCACAAAATGAAGAAAAAGGGATTTTAAATAAAGGTCAAACTTATGACCCACGGCTGGCCAAGTACATGCTCGACCGGTCATGCTACGACTGGTCAAGTATGTACTCAACTGGTCGTGCACAGCTAAAAATGAGCAATTTTCATAAAATTTAAAATTTGAAACATATAAAATAACAATATATATACATTATGATACAGAAATGCATAAATAATCATTTCAAATTGTACATACCAAGTTCAAATTTTAATTTAGAAAACCTACTTTTGTCGATCGGTTTTGTGAATATGTCAGCAAGTTGAGTCTTGGTTGGTATGTATTCTAAAGAAATTGTCTTTTCTTCTACTAATTCACAAATATAGTGATATCTAATATCAATTTACTTGGTTCGTGAATGCTGGATTGGATTTTTAGATATATTAATCACACTGTAATTATCACAATATAAAACCATAGAGTCCTACGCAATTTCATAATCGCTTAACATTCTTTTCATCCATACAATTTGAGTACATGCATTACCTTCCGGAATGTATTCAGCTTTAACAGTTAAAAGCGATACGAAACTTTATTTCTTACTTTGCCAAGAAACTAAACAGTTCCCAACATAGAAACAACCACCACTGATTGATTTTCTATCATCAATATTAATAGCCCAATCAGCATCAATGTAACCAACTAATTGAACACTAGTATCATGTGGATACCAAAGACCCCGATTAGCAGAGCTTGCGACATATCGCATAATCCACTTAACAGCAGTTAAATGTGACTCTTTAGGGTCAGATTGATATCCAGCACAAATTCTTACGCTAAGTGCAATATCCAGTGTACTTGTAGTTAAATAAAGCAAACTTCCAATCATACTTCGATATAGTTTAGGATCCACACTCTTACCTATAGAGTCCTTTGAGAGTTTTAAAGTTGTACTCATATGAGGATCAAAATTTTTTCCATTCTCAAATCCGAACTTTTTAACTAAGTTCAGAGCATATTTGGTTTGACAAATAAGAAAACCATCGAGTTGCTGTTTAACTTGCAACCCTAGGAAATAATTCAATTCCCCAACCATATTCATTTTGAACTTAGATTTCATAAGATCTGTAAATTCAACAGTCATGTTAGCATAAGTAGATCCATAAATTATATCATCAACATAAATTTGCACTATTAAAATATAATCATTATGTTTCTTAACAAATAGATTTTTATCAACACTTCCCATTAGAAAATTATGACTTAGCAAAAACTTAGTTAACTTTTCATACCATGCCCTGGGAGGTTGTTTCAAACCGTAGAGCCTTTTTTAAGCGATAGACATTATTAACATTCTTAGGATCTTCAAAACCCGTTGGTTGTTCAACATACACTTCTTCATGCAAATTGCTATTTAAGAAAGCACTCTTTACATCCATTTGGTATATTTTGAACTTTCTAAAGCATGCAATGGATATAAATAGTCTGATTGATTCAAGACGAGCTACTGGAGCAAAGGTCTCATCATAATCGATGCCTTCAATTTGAGTGTACCCTTGTATAACCAGCCTAGCCTTGTTTCTAATGATATTACCAAATTCATGAGACTTGTTTTGAAAAATTCACTTAGTTCCGATAATATGTTTATCTTTAGGTCTTGGAACTAAGTACCAAACATCATTTCTTACAAATTGATTAAGCTTTTCTTGCATCGCAACTATCCAGTTTTCGTCAGTAAGAGCTTCTTTTACGTTAGCCGGTTCTATCTGAGACGTAAAGCATACGTAATTACACATATTTTCTAGTTGTCTATGAGTGCGCACAACAATGAGAGGATTTTTAAGAATCTGATTAGTTGGATGATCTTTAACAGTCCTCAGTTCAGAGTTATTTTAACTTGATGAAGTATCTGGTTTATCAATTAGAAGTACTTCATCATTTTCTAAACTTGAAATAGGTGTATTCAAGTGATCGTCAATAACCACATTAATAGACTCTTGAATAACACCGATCATCTTTTTAAGAACCCGATACGCTTGACTATTCAGAGCATACCCTAAAAATATTCCTTCATCACTTTTGGTGTCAAACTAACTTAGATTTTCTCAGTCACGTAAAATGTAGCACTTACTGCCAAAAACTTGAAAGTATTTAAAGTAGGCTTCTCATCAAACCACATTTTGTAATCCGTTTTACTATTTGATTTTCCAGTATAAACACGGTTAATTATATAACACAGTATTTATAGCTTCGGCCCAAAGATTTTTAGGGAGCTTCATACTATTTAACATTACATTTGCCATTTCTTGAAGCACTTTATTTTTTCTTTCTACCATACCATTTTGTTGGGTGTTTTGGGCGTAGAGAATTCATGTGATATTCCCTGATCACTGCAAACTTCTCAACATCGCTATTCTCAAATCCTGATCCATGATCACTACGAATCTTATAGACTTGAGACTCTTTTTTAGTTTGGATACGTCTAAGTACCCTTTTTTACTTGATCGAGAGTTTCTGATTTGTCTCTTAAGAAGAATACCCAGGTATATCTGGTAAAGTCATCAACAATTATCAGAATTTACTTTTTGCCACCTCGACTCTCCGTTCTAGTTGGTCCAATAAGATCTATATGGAGGAGTTCGAGCGGTTTAGATGTGACATTGGAGTCTACCTTTTTGTGAGTACTCCTAATTTGTTTGCCAATCTAGCATTCGCCACATATTTTATCTATTTTTTGTATTTTGGGTAAACCTCTTACTAACTCTCTTTTATTCAATCTATACAAGTTGCGATAGTGTACATGTCCAAGGTGTTTATGCCATAACTTGGTCTCATTAGTATGGACCATGTAACACGATAATTAGATGAGCTTGAATCACTTACTATGTAGCAGTTTTCAGAAGTTCTGTGACCAGTTAATTTTACAGAACCATTCTTATTTAAAATTTCACACCTTAGGTTGGTAAATTTTATGCTATGATTATTATCACATATTTGAGAAATGCTTAATAAATTGTGTTTTAACCCTTCTACATATAAAACATTCTCAAATAAAGGAAGGTTAAAGAGTTGAATCGTACCTTGGCTAACAATCCTGCAGTTATTACCATCACCGAATGTGACTGAACTATCAGTCATATCTTTAAGATTAGTAAACAGACCCTTATCGCCTGTCATATGTCTGGAGCAACCACTGTTTAGGTACCACTTTGAATGGCTTGAAGCTTTGAAAGCGGTGTGGGCAACCAAGTAAGTAACTTTAGGAACCCATTTCATTACAGTCTTAGGTTTAGGAGTATAGTTGGTCTTCTTATTTGTAGTTGTTATAAGACTAACCCACTGAGTTAGATTTTAACAACTCCTTAAGTAAATCAACAATTTTCTTAGCTAAAAGATTACGATTATGATTTTTATAGTTGATATGGTTGCTTTTAGATTTTAAGGATTGAAAAGTTTTAACATTTTTACGATAATTTTGATTTTGGCTTTTCCCTTCTGAGTTTGAAGACTCTCCTTTCACAAATTTAGGAGGAATATTCTTATGTTTGGGATATATACTTTTGTTATAGCACAATCTAGATCGGTCGCCACATTTTCTAAATCCGGATAATAGTTTTTCTAACTTAGGATCACCTTGGGCATACCTTCATGTGTCTTTTAAACTCAAAAGTGAAAAGACTTCAAGTTTTAGTTTTTCATTTTCAGATTTTAGATTTTCAAATTGGGAGTTTTTGAAATCTAAGTTACACGTAGTTTTTTCAAAACAATCTGAAATGTGAGATTTTTCTAAAACAAGAGTATCAAAATTTTCTTTAAGTTTCGAAAACTTTTCTTTGTAAAGTTTTAGTTTTACGGCAATTTTACAACTCTCCTTGTAAAGGACATTATAAGCATCTTAAAGATCTTCTTCATTTTCATGATCACTATTCAGATTTTCTTCACTAGTTGAATCATCATGCTCTGAAAAGTGAACTTGGCTAGAGTCATAAGGGCTTTGACTTCATTACCTGAATCGGTTTCAGAATCTTCTAATTCAGAAGAGGATTTAGAGCCAGAAGATTCATCCCAAGTAGCCAACATACCTTTCTTTTTAGGTTTGTCCTTTTTAGGACACTTATTCGCTAAATGCCCATATTTATGGCAGTTGTAACATTAACTGTCTTTTAAAGATTTTCAAGTTTTAGATTTAGATCTTTTCTTTTCATTAGGTTTTTGAAAATCAACCCTCTTTTTACTTTTGAAAATCTTATAAAACTTTTTAGCTAAAAGGGTCATATCATCTTCAGAATTTTCTAAATCAGAATTACTATTTTCTTGAGAAATACATTTAGAAGATTTAAGAGCGATAGATTTACATTTAGGAGCTTAAAATGTTAACTCATAGGTTTGTAAAGAACCAACTAATTCTTCTATCCTCATATTATCCGTATCACAAAGTTCCTGGATCACGGTCACCTTTGAATTGAACCGTTCAGGGAGTGAGTGTAGTATCTTTGCACAAACTTTACTTTCTGGAATTTTATCACCAAGACCCCACATAAAGTTAATAATGTCATTTAGTCTTGTATAGAAGTCCATGAAAGTTTCACTTTCTTCCATACGTATGCCCTCAAATTTGGTTGTGAGGATTTGAACTTTAGATTTCTTGACAATTGTTGTTCCCTCGCATGTCATTTCTAAAATATCTCAGGCTTGCTTTGCAGTATCATAGGATATAATTCTTTTGAATTCATGTAGTGATAGTGCACAACTTATGGCATTCAAAGCCTTTGCATTGGTACTATTATTTTTCTGAAGAGTGGTCCAAGAAAAATAAGGTGTGACTTTCATAGATTTGGAACCATCGATACCAGTTACTTTAGTGGTATGAGGGGTCCATTCAGTCACTGTGGCTTGCCACACATTCTCATCCATAGATTTTAAGAAAATCCTTATTCTGGCTTTCCAATAGGCATAATTGAAGCCATCAAATGGTAGAGGCTTGGTAATTGAAATGCTATTAAAATTTGACATCTCAAATAACTCAGATCGATTAGCTCAGGAAATAAATCCAAAAAGAATAATTAAAAGTGAGCTATTAGGCTCTGATACCACTTGAAAAGGCCAAGCTATTAAGTCTTAAAGGGGGGGGGGGGGGGGGGGGGGTTAATAGGACTATGTCAAATTTTAAAATTAACAATGGAATTTAAACAAATACAAATACTGATAGCAATAAACAATATCACAATGTTAAAATTAAATACAACCTCAAATGTACAAGTATTGAGAGATTAATACAAATGTTGTTCTAAGGACAACCTTACACCAAAAACCAAAGGTTTATGGTAGGATAACCTGATTTCTAAAAAGGTCTGTGTATCAAAAACTCAAACTGATACAGAAGAATAAAGAAATAAATAGCAAAGAAAGAAATCTAAGTTATTACAACATTCCCACACTTGCATAAAAGAAATTACAACATTCTCTACAAATGCGAAAAGAGAAATTACAATCGTCCACAAAAAGAAATAAACAATCAATCCACAAGACCAGAAATTATAGTGGTTCACTTGTGTGTACACCAACTATTTAGAAAAATAATCACACAACTACTCCACTCCTAATATTCTCACACAATGGATATTAGCGTTCACTATGAAAGTAGGTTTTTCAAGGTTCACCTAAAACCCTCACAATTATGTCTTTCAAGTGGGCTTACACAATTCAAAAAATCCCACACTCTAAGTTTTCTAGATCACCTCAGACAAACCAAAACAGAGAGATTTTTCTGGCAAAATCTCAATGAAACCAAAAGATAGAAATTTACAATAATGTAAAATACCTAGATATTCTCCTTTAGATAGAGCCCAGAAGAACCAAATCGAAGTAGAAGTTTAACGTAGAAGTTCAATGTCCACACTCATGAAATGGTTTTAAGTTTAGACAGATTTTAGATTTAAAGCACCTTGGGTTAGCTTGATTTGATTTTGATTCCAATAAATGGGAATACTTCAATCCCTCTTTCAAATATAATTGGAATGCAGAATACAAAATTAAATACAAAGAAAGCTAATAAAAGAGAATATAAAATGAGCACTAGATAGCTTAAGAATATCACTTACTTATCTTTTAGAGTGGCGTATTGATTTACCTTGAATTGAATGTAAAACTCTGAAATTCGTGCTCTATTTATAGTTGAAGAAATCGCATTCTCGACTGGTCTTGAGGTCGGCACGACTGGTCGTAGGACCAATAGATTTTTCAGATTTTGAGCACGATAGGACAAAGCCGTTCCACGACTGGTTGTAGGCTCTGCTCAACCGGTTAAGTAGCCTCCACTACTAGTCGAGTCCTGTCCACGACTGGTCATGTGGAACCATTTTCAGTTGCTGGACTTTAAGTCGAGGCTGCAGGACTGGTCGAGCCCTGTTCACACGACCGATCGAGCAGTCTCAAGGACTGGTCAAGGAATTCTTGGACTGGTCGAGCCAGTGTTAGGACTAGTCGAATAAAGTCCAAGACTAGTCAAGAAACAGTCAATGCACTTATAAAGTGACTCAATTTAAATTATGTATTCAAAATGACCTACCTTATAGTCAATCTAGGGTCATTCATACCTTATACATGATGTATGAACATTGAAACTTCTTTTTCTTCGGTTGATAGATGTTCTTTGAAGTTCACAACAGTTGAGATATTAAAATTCGTAGAAGCTTGAACTCTAGACTTCTGAAGCTTGAATTTATGACATATTGAAGCTTGAGCTTGAGGATTAAAGGATAAAAACTTTTTCTTAACTTGTACAAAGCCTTGAAAAACTTGAACTTTTGAAGCTTGAAAGCTTAAATTCACACTTGATGTTGTACTTAAACATGAACAAGTAATCTTGCATTTGAAGATCTTGAAGTAAAGACCATTGTCCTTGCATTGTCTTGAATTTATTGATGCGCTACACTAGACACAGATTCCAAGATGTTTTGGCACTACAAAATTTAACAATTATAGGAGGTAGAAACCATAGCACTTACAAAATTTGACATCTCAAATAGTTCAAATCAATTAGCTCAGGAGATAAATCCAAAAAGAATAATTAAAAGCGAGCTATTAGGCTCTGATACCACTTGAAAAGGGCGAGCTATTGAGTCTTAGAGGGGGGGGGGGGGGGTTGAATAGGACTATGCCAAATTTAAAAATTAACAACGGAATTTAAACAAGTACAAATACTGATAGCAATAAATAATCTCACAATGTTGAAATTAAATACAACGTCAAATGTACGAGTATTAAGAGATTGATACAAATGTTGTTCTAAGGACAACCTTACACTAAAAACCAAAGGTTTATGGTAGGATAACCTGATTCCTAGAAAGGTCTGTGTATCAAAAACTCAAATTAATATAGAAGAATAAAGAAATAAATAGCAAGGAAAGAAATCTAAGTTATTACAACATTCCCACACTTGCATAAAAGAAATTACAACATACTCCACAAATGCAAAAAGAAAAATTACAACCATCCACAGAAAGAAATAAACAATCAATCCACAACACCAGAAATTATAGTGGTTCGCTTGTGTGTACACCGACTGTTTAGAAAACAACCACACAACTACTCCACTCCTAATATCCTCACACAGTGGATATTAGCGTTCACTATGAAAATAGGTTTTTAAGGTTCACCTAAAATCTTCACAATTGTGTCTTTTAAATATCCTCACACAGTGGATATTATTCTAAGTTTTCTGGATCACCTCAGACAAACCAAAATAGAGAGATTTTTCTGACATAATCTCAATTAAACCAAAAGATAGAAATTTACAATAATGTAAAATACCTGGATATTCTCCTTTAGATGCAGCCCGGAAGAACCAAATCAGAGTAGAAGTTCAATGTCCACACTCACTTATGAAATGGTTTTAGGTCTAAATAATTTTAGATTAAAAGCACCTTGGGCTAGCTTGATTTGATTTTGATTCCAAATGGGAATACTTCAATCCCTCTTTCAAATATAATTGGAATACAGAATATAAAATTAAATACAAAGAAAGCTAATTAAAGAGAATATAAAATGAGCACTAGATAGCTTAAGAATATCACTAACTTATCTTTCAGAGTAGTGTATTGATTTAACTTGAATTGAATGTAATACTCTGAAATTCGTGCTCTATTTATAGTTGAAGAAATCGCATTGTTGACTGGTCCTGAGGTTGACACGACTGGTAGTAGGACCAAAAGATTTTTGAAATTTTGAGCGCAACAGGATAAAGCCGTTCCACGACTGGTCGTATGCTCTGCTTGACCGGTCGAGTGGCCTCCACGACTAGTCGAGTCCTGTTCACGATTGGTCGTGTGGAACCATTTTCAGTTGTTGGACTTTGAGTCGAGACTGCAGGACTGCTCAAGCGGTGTTCACATGACCGGTCGAGCAGTCTCCAGGACTGGTCGAGGATTTAACAAAAATTCTTGAAGATCAGTAACGACCATAGGACTAGTTGAGGAATTCTTAGACTGGTCGAACTAGTGCTAGGACTAGTCGAACAAATTCCAAGACTAGTCGAGAAACAGCCAATGCACTTATAAAGTGACTCAATTTAAATTATGTATTCAAAATGACCTACCCTATGGTCAATCTAGGGTCATTCATACCTTATACATGATGTATGAACATTAAAACTTCTTTTCCTTCGGTTGATAGATGTTCTTTGAGTTCATGATAGTTGAGATATTAACATTCATAGAAGCTTGAACTCGAGACTTCTGAAGCTTGAATTTGTGACATATTAAAGCTTGAGCTTGAGGATCAAAGTATAGAAACTTTTTCTTAACTTGTACGAAGCCTTGAAAAACCTAAACTTTTGAAGCTTGAAAACTTGAATTCACACGTGATGTTGTACTTGAACATGAACAAGTAATCTTGCATTTGAAGATCTTGAAGTAAAGACCATTGTCCTTGCACTATCTTGAATATATTGATGCGCTACATAAGACATAGATTCCAAGATGTTTTGGCACTACAAAATTTGACAATTATAGGAGCTAGAAACCATAGCACTGAGACCCATATAACTGGAAAACTAAGACCTATATAATAGGACATCTGCGACCGCGACCCATATAATAAGATAACTGCGACCCATATAACATGACAATTGCGATCCATACAACTGAGACCAATATAACAGGAAAACTAAGACCCATATAACAGGACAACTGCAACCGCGACCCATATAACAGGATAACTGCGACCCATATAACAGGACAACTGCGCTCCATACAACTGAGACTCATATAATAGGATAAATGTGACCCATATAATAGGATAACTGCGATCCATACAACTGAGACCTATATAACAGGAAAACTAAGACCCATAAAACAGGACATTTGCGACCGCGACCCATATAACAGGATAACTGTGACCTATATAACAGGACAACTGTGATCCATACAACTGAAACCCATATAACAGGAAAACTAAGACCCATATAATAGGATAACTACGACTGCAACCCATATAATAGGATAACTATGATCCATATAATAGGACAAATGCGATCTATACAATTGAGACCCATATAACATGACAACTACGATCCATACAACTGCGGCCCATTTGGGTCGTAGTTGCCATGTTATATGGGTCATGGTTGTCATGTTGTATGGATCATGGTTTTCAACGTGTTCAATTCCTTTTCTACCAAACCATTAATACCATAGCTTAAGGCCCACAAAGGGGTGATCGAATCCATCCACCTTATCGGCCAGCTCGGCGTGGGCCCAAAAAGTCCTAACTTGGGCAATGTCCACTTCTAACAAACATCACAGTGAGCCTGAAAACTTTCAACCGTCACCATTATTTTCTATTTTGTGGGTCATAAAAGCACTGGATCAGGCTGATATTTGGGCCCTAGCCCTAAAATGACACGACAAAAAGGATGGGTGGAATGGATTATACACATACATCAGTGTGGGCCCATTTAGGTCGTGGTTTGCATGGGTCGTAGTTGCCATGTTATATGGGTCGTGGTTGTCATGTTGTATGGATCATGGTTTTGAACGTGTTGACATCTTTTTCTACCAAACCATTGGTACCATAGCTTAAGGCCCACAATGGGGTGATCTATTCCGTCCACCTTGTTGGCCTGCTTCGCTTGGGCCTAAAAAAGTCCTGACTTAGGTAGTGTTCACTTCTAACAAACATCATAGTGAGCCTGAAAAGTTTCGACAGTGGGTTCCATTGTCACCATTATTTTTTATTACGTGACCCACACGAGTTCTGGATTAGGCTAATATCTGGGCCTTAACCCTAAAATGGCACGGCAAAAAGGATGGGCGGCATGGATTATACACATACAATTTGGCTAGTAGTGTCACCAATAGGAGGCCGTTCCAGTTAATTGTAATAGCAAGAGTACTATCAATTTGGCTAAAAATTTTATTTATTACTCACGTACTAAACACATTGATGTTCATCACTACTTTATCCAACTGGTGCTTGAGAAAGGAGGCGTAACACTAGAGAAGATTCACACCAACATGAATCATGCAGACATCCTCACTAAGGTCATTCCTACAAAGAAGTTCAAGTTCTATGCAACTTCTCTGGCCGTGACAATAGCGTAAAAGAAGGACGGAGTGTGAACGAGAAGCTATGATGTGATGCAGAGATAAGAGAAGAGGTCAAAGAGCTACACAGTTGAAGATAGAAGACATGGTAGAGATTGTTGTCAGAAGATGTCTTTAATCTTCTGTGTGCTGCTCATCCAGTCGAGAGGACTACTTGACTAGTTAAAGAGAGCTTTGACCAATCGAAGTCTACTCGACTCGAAGTCTAGCAGCGCTGTTTTTTTTTAGTTCCATGGTGCTTAACCAGTCGAGGGTCAAGCTCGACCGGTCGAAGGGGTCCTTCGACCAGTCAAAGCCCTCCTTTGACTAGTTGAGGGTTACGCAGATGCTGTGTAGATTTTATACGAACTACATAAATTTGAGATGGTTTTAGAAAGATGTGTAAGTGGAGTTTCCTAAACTATAAATAGGGGTCCCTAGGGCCTTTCTAAACTATTCTAAGGCTTCCTATAGGGTTTTTCAGGGTTTCTAAAAGGGTTCTAGGGTTATCAAAGAGTGTAGAAAGGGTGAGATTCAAGCTTGTTTGAATCGGGTAAGTCCTCTCTCTGTGTAATTTATATTTTCATAGTGAAGATTGATCGCTTTGTGCCGTGGTTTTTTCTACTACTAAAAAATAGGACAAAGCTAATGGACATGTGGCTATTTTAGCTATGGCTTTTAGCAGTCAAAAATACTGATGACTAAAATCCATAGCCGAAGTACCATAATCCGTAGCCAAAAGGTAGATTTTTAAGAGTGGACGTTCAATCGCTACTGTTTTCTCATGGTGTTGTTCATCCGAGATTTATTTCGAGATGATTTTTTAGTATTAACCTTAAAAGTTGTTTACAAATGGATTTGTGATGTGGATTGAACACAAACATCATGATGGAGCCTGTAGAGCCCTACCAGATCCAAAGTACAAGCCACCATTGTCATTTATACAGTGAATGGGTGTGAGCTTTACAATTTATGTAAAATAGTGGTGACTCGTTCATATAAAACATGGGTTTGATATATGGCTATCAGGACCATCCAAATAATGGGTATTGTTGTAGATGGTTTATATTTATAATTTTCTTATGTAATAGTATCTTAAACATCTAATAAATGGACCCTTAATTGTATGGCTGTGAATAGAGTGTATTTATAAATTATGAAAAATGAACATTTTTTGGATTTGAACTCTTATCCCATTTCAAAAGAGGAATTTCCAAATCCCTCTTTTGACCACCTTTTCTTCCTCTCCGTTCTTGCTTTTGAACACTCTCTTCATCTTCCGAGCATCCTTCTGCCTTGCGGTGAAGTGATGATTCAGACCGTTCATCCAGAAGCTCGTATCCAGAAGCTATGAATCTTTCGAGCGCCCTTCTTTCGAATGCACATTCTCAATAATTAGAGATCATCATATTTCATGCTAAGGTGAGTCATAAATTTCCAAATCCCTCTTTTAAGTTTGTGTGGATGATAAGATGTCTAACGATGGTTTGACAAGAGGATTGTTGATGGTCCACATTCAACTTGGACGTGTGACCTCCCTGGCAAGTGGAATGGCCTGATTTTTCAAACCACGTGATGTGTAGTGTGGACTGTGGAATCCACCTGAGGCATTACTCGGATGTCACGTTGTTTATCTGCCAGCCCACTTCGATCTATGTGGTGTACATCCATGCTGTTTATCAGGTGGCCCCAAAATTGAAGCTGATCCAAATATCAAGTGGACCACTCCATATGAAACAGCTGTGATTGAACACCTACCGTTAAAAACTTTGAGGGCTCATGTAATGTTTATTTTACATCCAAATAGTTGATAAGATAAAAAAGACTAGATAAATATCAGCTTGATCTGAAACTTCTGTGGCCCACGAGAAGTTTTTAATGGTCAATCACTATTGTTTCTTGTGTTGTGGTCTACTTGAGATTTAGATATGCTTCAGTTTCATGTCTCACGTCTTAAAATGATCATAGGTTACGTATGTTTTACCTTTACTTATGAGTTCCTGTTTTCAGAGTTGCATTGCTAGTTTCGACTTTTAGGTATTTGATAAAATGCATGGATATGCTGTCGTGGTGGAATGAGCTGCATTATCTTTTTTGCTACGTCAATGTCTTGAGGCCAATGTTCTTTTGGGAATGAATAAGCACTTGCTGACATCCTTTGATCTCTAGCACTACAGATCTCATTGTTGTCCCCAACATTATTTATTTCTTTTGATCTATGTAACAATTGCTTAAGCTTAGTTATGTTGGTTAGCATGAGGAGGTGATTATAAATAGTAACTATTATTATTCTATGCTACTAGATGTAGTTAAGTGCAATGACTAGGGCTCTGAAGTTGACAATATCTCCCTATGTCTTATCTTTCAAAAAATTATTTCCCTATCTTGCAGTTGCCTTATAGCATGATCCCAAGTCTTAACATTTTTCTTTCTTCCAGAAACTGTGTTTGGCATTGGCTTCCAAATGGGCAATGGAAGATGGGAAGGATACAATCAATTTTAGGGGTGGATACAGTTATTTCACTTTCATATGGGGAAGTGAGTAAATCACTTGTGGGTTTCTTTTAAGCAACAACTATCGAGTGCCTTAAATTGGCTGGATTAACTATAACCTAATTTTACAAGCAGGAGGTGACAGTATCCAATGAAAAGCTATTACCTGCAAATCCAGATATCCTTGAGGGTGTCGATGATCTTATTAAGCTTAGTTACCTGAATTAGCCCTCAGTTCTCTACAACCTTTAGTACAGATATTGTCCTGAAAAGATTTATGTGAGCATCATTCTTGATTTTTTTTCCTGCTTAGTGTGATGTTGGTTCCACCTCCATTGCCTTTATTGACTTCCTTTCCCATTTATCTTTCTGTAGAGTATAGCAAGGCTTGTTTTGGTTGCAATCAATCCCTTTAAAGAGGTGTCTCTTTATAGAAATGATTTTGTTATAGGCTATAGACAAAAACTTATGCATAGTCCACATGTATACGCTATAGTAGATACTACCTTCAATGGGATGATTAGAGGAGGAATGGAAGAAACCTACCAAAGGATCCCTGAATTTCACTGAATTTTTGGATTTCCAGTATAAAAATGCTAACGTATTAGCTTATATGCACCAATAATCTCACATTTCACTAAATTTTTGGATCTGCAACATGAAATGAAGAAATTCACGAAGATGATTGTGAAAATGATGAAGGAAGAGAAGTTGTACGGATCTCAGGGGTGGTCCTATCGTCCTGTCGCAGGTTCGTTTCTTTTTGTAAGATGAACAATTCTCCAAATCCAGTTTTGGTGGGCCTTGTTTAATCTTGTTAATTGGATTTTACTCTCTGTCGAGTTCAAATAGAAAATGAATGCAACACAATTCAGGTTGCCTTTAAAGATAAGGGAGCATCTTACGTTCAGTGGGTGGCGCTAGGGATAGTTGTGCCATGGGTTATGTGCAAGTGAAAGGATGCTCTTGATCCAGTGGTTAATATGCTTACATATTCCATCCATCTATCCTGCAAGAAATGAGCAGTTCACATCAGAGGTAATGAAGGATTAAAGATGCTTTTCTCTCTTTTTTTCTGTTTTAATTAAAGATCAATGCTTGCAATGGAAGGAATTGCAGAGATACTTTCACTGGCCCTAATAAACCCTACAAGCCTATGCTATGGACTGAGAACTAGACTACTCAGTAAGTATAACTTCTTGATAATAAGACTTAAATAATTAGTGCATTGGACCATTCAATTAATTAATGATTATATTACCAATGATAATACTAAAACAAAAACAATAGGGGACCGGGGGTTATCTTTTAAACTAGATACGATCTTAATGCTAAAACTCTTCCTCCATACACATTGAATACATGCTGATCATGGAAAATTAAATAGTGAACCATTGCATGGATTCAAAATATTCTGAAAATTTTGATGATTAGACGATCTTAACAGTTTGAGCATGTAAAACTTGGAGTGCTAACAATTTATCCTTTGTAACTGTGAAGTTCATTGTCATCAACTGGATGTTTATGGTCATCTTATTAGCAAGTTTGGTGATATGTCCATCTACACTATGGGCCCATGATTTGGGTAGTCAGCATTGGCCTGTAAGTATGTGACATGTATGTTTGATGGTTTGGAGCATCCTATTGAGGTGTGGCTCACTGGATTTCAAATTTTCCCTAACAATAATATTAGGTCAAGAAGATGTATTTGTAAAAGAAAAAGAAGAAGAAGAAGAAGAAATATTTGCAACCAAAGTCTAGTTTGCAGCCAAAGTCTAGATGTTTTTCAAATTCAAGAAGACCCATTTTACATGATGGCCTGTTTTTAAAAGAGACTAACTGTATCAATTGGTTTGGTAATTACAGGTACAGATTGTTTGGTGACCTACCATCTCAAAGATCAGCCAAAGATCTAGCATACTCGATCGCTCATTTCTTCTTGAAGAACGACACACTCAACAACTACTACATGGTGCAACTTGTTCTGAATTTCTGAAACAACTTCTCGAAGACACAGTGACTCAATTGTAATCAATTAAGGCAAAGGAATCCTTTTCCCTGGCAATATTATCTTTTCATCTATACTGACAGTATCATGGAGGAACTAGTTTTGGGAGATACGCTTCTGAGTTCGTAACAACACGCTACTATGATGAAGCTCCACTTGATGAATATGGTTAGACAATTTGATCCCTTTCCTTCACCAATGAAATCTAATATTAATATTCCATATGAAACGTTACTAGTAGTCACTGAATTTCTCTTGAAAAATGATTGTAAAAGAGAACAAATTCAAATAGGAAGGTTGAACGTTCCCTGACAACTGAGATTATTATAATTTTGTCTCCTTTTTTTTACGTGAATTAACTAATTCAGCAATCATCAACTTCAGTTATAGGACTTTACTTTGTTTTATGGCAGAAAAATGAAATTACTTATGAGAAGATGCAAGTCCTAAGGTTAAATCAATATGTCAAATTGAATTGCAATTAATAGTCTAAGTGGAAGTACTCTTCTTGTAGTTTTCTTGCCTAGCATTCGTATTGAAAGACTGGGCTCTGAGTTCTGAAAGCACTACTTTGAGTTTTTAATTGAAAGAAATGTAACTGAAATTTGAAGCTACTTCCACAGTGTGAGTTGTAAGAAACATCATTGCATTTTGTCATTTTCTCTTGATTAATATGGACGTTTTTAATGAAAAAATAAAAATAAAAATGGATGTTTTCATTTCTCCTTGTGACCCTTGCTTTTTTCAATGTTGAGAGCATTTCAATCACAACAATGGTGCACGCTACTTTTCAATGATCAAATAAGCTGAATAGAAAGAGTTTAGCATCACAAGGCTAGAATTACACCACCTTCGAAGTTGAGCTATTCGTATGTTTTCAGCTGTGTGAAATTCTAAATGTTATCGAGAAAATAGAAATGACTAAAATTAACAAAACAGTTTGAAATAAAATGTCAATTATAAGAGAGTGACAACACAACTCTAAAGTGACTATGATCTTACCATTTTATTGTCAATGTAAAATTAGTAACTTGTTAGTTTTTCTATGTCCCTTATTAGTTTTAAGAGTTTGTCCAAAAGAAAAGAATTTGATTAGTTTTGATCTTTTCGTAAGGCATGCAAAGGGAAACAAAATGGGGCCACCTCAGGGACTTGCACTCTGCTTTGAGACTCTGTAGAAAGGCTTTGCTTTGGGGTTTTCCCATTGTCCAGAAATTGGGGGAGGAAATAGAGGTAGTAATACTATAGTTTTTTTTTTTCAGATAACAAGAAAAAGGATAATGATCCAACTATCATAGTTGAATAGGGACATGTGGGCAGTGCAATCACCTCATCTGAACTGTCCAGTAGGTCCATCCCACACTTCATGGGCTCCCATTTGAAAATCTCATTGATCATGAAATCCTAGCCATCCTGAATAGCCTATAAAATGGACAGTCAAGATTGTTTATGGAAATAAATAGTCATTCCACCCAGATATTTGGGACACTAATGGATTGATTGCTTATAGTTCAAAAAAATTATTTAATTATCATTCTTCATCATCCCATCCATGGCTTGGAAGGAAGTTGTGAACACATTTTTTTAAAGGATGGATTGCATCTCCATGTGGCATGATTCATGTTAACTAGTGAAATATTGATTGGGGCTAATGGTCTCTCCAAATTGATTGGATGGACCATTAAAATGTCCCTATACAACTAGGTAAAATGTTACTTGTATACTAGAAGATTGCTATGAGAGCAGCGGATCATTTCTCATGAAGAAGAAAGGAAAAAAGAAAATTAATATGATGGTTGTATGGAATGTTATAGTCTGATAAGAAGTTTGTGATGTAGGCTCAAGTCTATCAGCAGCCTGGAACTAATGTTTGTGCTACCTTCATTGCCAACAATCATTCTACCTCAGCTGTAACTACAAACTTCATTGGTGGACAATATTATCTTCCCCCACATTCCATCAGTATACTCCCTGATTGCAAGACTCGGGTCTTCAACACTTGAAAGGTAAATTAGGGGATCCTTTGGTAGGTTTGTAAGCTATTAGGGGAGGAATGGAAGAACCTGTCAGAAGAAAAGCGAGTGCCTTATGAAGAGGTCTTGGCTTATTGGTTATTGGACATTTTCTTCTCTGCCTATCCAAGTCTACAAACACTCTTAATTTCTGTTTCTTATGTATTTCAGATTGCCAAGAAGTAGAGGGAAGATTATCTACAACAAATGGAGCTTTACAAACAGAAGAAGAATGAGGTAAGTTTGCATACAAGCAATCAGATTTCTTATAAGACAGATCTGCAGAAAATGAGAATATATGTTATTTGGAACTAAGAAGCAACAGCTCTTCAAAAGGAAGATGAGGAACAGAGAAAGGTTCAAAAACAGGAAGCCATGTCTTGTTGATTAGCCATCGGCACTTTTTAAAGGATCTCAAGCATTCTTTCTTATAATTCAATGTTAGGAAGTTCATTCACCTACATTTAGCTGAAAGCCTAAAATATATCCCTGTTGTGTAAAGTAATAATTTAATTTCTCAGACAACACCATCTTTATTCCATAGACAAATTTCTTTTCAACAGTGACAACTGTTATTTGATGGTTAGGATCATCTAATTAGTGGGATTTTTGGTATATATTCCATCAATAATGGGGCCTGCGGTCTGGATTTAGGCACAGGTACCACACATGTAGGGTGGATGTCACTACAATATAGGAAAATGGTGGAAAATGCACATAGCAGTCTAGCTCATTAGCTACCCTTAGCCACAGGACATAATGGCATCTGTGTCTTTTGGTCTATCAATGGAAGGTCATTATGGTGGTGTACGGATGTATATCTAGTATTATATGCTTGGATGTTTGCCTCCACTATCAAAATTATTTTCTTTATCAACACTTTAACCATCCTGGCCCATGTTGCTTGCATTTTTATTTTTATTTTGGCTATGTGGACAATTGGAGGACTTTTGTGTGACATGTGCAGGTTCTTTTTTATTGTGCAGTGTAATGTCCTGTTTTCATTTTGTTCGCATTGATGTGGATCCTTTGGGTGTTTATATAGAAAGTAATGAGAGATTCGTTTTTGATGAGTTCTGTTGATAATAAAGCTGTGGTTTTTCCAATGGATGCATCTTTTTCATTAAAAAAGTTAACAAAACTGTTTACACTGTTGCATGTTGGTGATGTGCTTCGATTGGGCTAGTAGGTAAATATTTTTCTCATCATTTATGCTTCTTTAGAATTGATTCTTAGTTACCATTGTATGTATTTCATTTTTAATCGCACAGTCGATGTCCACCAATTCAATGGTCAGATAATCAAAATAATCTCTCTTTTTTTCTAGTTAATGATACATTTGAACTGGAATATATTATTTGGATAGTTTAATTTGAATTTCTTGTATGGCAGGTATTCAATTTTTAAGAAATTTGAAAGAGCTTGCATACCATCCATCACACTCTGTCAGAGTATTGAAGTTCTTCTCTTGTACAATTTTTACGTAGCTCAAAAAAGATGCAATGATGCAAGTCACGACACCATGGTTTTAAGATCAGAGACTCGAACTAACTCGTCTATTCCCGAGTTGAGTCGTACATGACGAGTGGGGAGTGACTCCTCTCACAATCCAATTCTCATTCATGTGAATATGCTTTGATATAAGACTGAAGCAGGATGGTTGCAAGTACTTAATTTTTGTCAATTGTAGTGTGGTACAGGCATAGAAAACCAAAATTTCCTTCAACTCTCCTTTTCATAGGCAAATCTAAAGTGAACCTTCAAACTAGTTTTGTGTTGAATATTCATATCAAACAAAAAGCAAATACAAAACCCAATCAAGACATTGAAGAATATGTGACTATCTTCCTCAAAGGTATGCATTTGCATCATGCTACAATTTGACTCATTAAACCACAAATTTTCAGTGTAGTAGTTAAATGCTTGTCCATATTACAGGTGGTTTTGCATCTCCAACTTCGCTTGGGTCAATGTGCTCCAATAAACTCATTTGTTGCTGAGTATGATAACATGCAATGCCTAAGGAGGCTGCTAGACATGGGATGTGTTTAGTGTAGTCGTAGTAGTTGTTGTAGAGGCTGCTGGTCATAAGATGAGATGGATGTTGTTGTGGAGGGACACTACATGCCATGGCGTTGTTTCTATTTTTCATGTTACAGCTCTGATGATTTATGGGTTGCTTATTTTTTTTATTGCTTTTAGTCCTTGTCTAAGCTTAGATTCCTTGTAATTGTTTCTTTTTATGGCATAAAGTGGTGTTATGCAATAGGTTAGGGCTGACACTTTTTCGTGGCGGTCAAGAAAATGGTATTTTTGAAAGACCACTTGCATTTCATTGCTATGTTCATAGATTTAGTTTCATCGAAAGCTTTTATTCATCCTCTGATGCTGCAACTGATGTTCGTATTTTGAAATTCTGATTTTCTGCAGGAGGGAATAGAAGCCCTAGACAGGGGAACTCTTACTCTGGATATACCAACATCAGTTGGTATCAACGCACACATCCATTTCTAGATATATCCATTTCTCCAAAGCCCTGAACGAACCAACCTATTTGAGAAGGCAAGTATACACAATAGAAAAAGCAAGAAATATATCATCCAAATTCGATGGATGATATATTATATATTTCAATTTTTTTAATTTTTAATTTAGGAACCGATAGCTAAAAATCGTCGAAAACACCAACAGTTTTAACCGTCGATCTTACCATCGGAAACGCTGACAGTTTTAGCCATCGAAAACTCCGACGGTTTTGGCCGTCGCCCTTACTG
The DNA here is from genome assembly GCF_029962835.1 of Magnolia sinica. Taxonomy (NCBI): domain Eukaryota; kingdom Viridiplantae; phylum Streptophyta; class Magnoliopsida; order Magnoliales; family Magnoliaceae; genus Magnolia; species Magnolia sinica. Next base: position 54,813,434 of record NC_080591.1, on the reverse strand, counting down.
TTGGCAATGCCGACGGTTTTAATCCGTTGGCGAGCAACGCCGACGCACCCTTCGCCGACGGACCTTGCGACAGCTAAAATCCGTCAGGGAAGGTCATTGCCGATGGTTTTTAACCGTCGGTGTTGCCCTATTTTCTGGTAGTGTTCCCGCAAGAGTTTTCCACGTACAATCGTTGTGTTCTCTTGTGATTGCTATCCTAGATCTAGATTTGTATGATTCCACAGCATAAATCCCAACAAGCCCTTCCATTTACATCCCTGTTAACTCTAAAAAAATGACATTCACTAATTCCCGATCAGGTTAGTCATCCACTCAATGATGTTTGCCACTCTCCAGGGACACCCCAGAGATCACCCATTACAATGTTTGTGGAATCTCCCTTTTTAAATTTTTTTTTAAAAAAACACCAGGGTAGAAATTATATCTAACCACCACTTTATCCACATGAAGAACTGCCACTGCCTTTGTGCATTAAGTATTTTGATGTGATTTTTCTGTCAATTGCCTTAATAATTGAACTAAAGGTTTCTATTTATGATCATCGCTGAATCACAACCTTGTTTGTGCTATTTAGGGTCAGCTTTATGTATCTCATTTTGCCTAAAACATGAATTCTCATGATTTCTTGGAAAAAATTCAGTGACTGACTACTTGACTGAAATCAACCCTCTTTCATTAGGGCTTGGGATCGGCAGGTGCATTATTGGCAGCTAGAGTTAGCTCAATATTTCTATTGTAGTAATAAATAGATAAGGTGATTGTGTATTACTTATCATAATCCTCTTGGTGTCGTGAACTAGTGTATAAAATGATAAGAATCCATTATTTCTTGCTATTCACTAGATCTGTTGGTTTTTACAAATTCATCATCATCATTGTCTAAGCCTTATCCCAACTAATTGAGATCAGCTATGCAATCTTATTCCGCCATTTTCCTTAAAATTTTCAACCTTTAAATTCCACAAGTGAAAACTTACTACACGATAAAGAGAATGAGACTATTGCAACCATATAATAGAAGTCATGACATTCTTTAATCTATTTGTTTATACTCGTGCACTATTAGGTGCAAGAAGTTGCAAAATGAGGTAGGTAGGCCATGATCAAGACTCTTGGATTGCCAAATTTGGGATTCGGGGTTGTAAATATGGAATGAGTTCATTGTTCAAAATTTCAAAAAAAAAATTAGAATGAGTTTCTTTAAGAGGCTTGGAATTGGTTTCCTTTAAGAGGCTTCTTTCTATTAAAGAAGTTGATGATTCCTACAATACCTTCTCTTAAATAATGCAGCATAAAGTCCATGTCGTGGAAGAGCTTTATTGGAATCCGTTTCTTTAACCGCTTCAGTTTTTCCCAAGATATATTTGTATAATTCTTCCACTTGATTTGGAGTTTGTGTTCTTCTTGAGAATGCTTTGAGTTCTTAAGGTAGGGTTGGTTTCTGAAATTTTAGCTTGTAGTGCCTCTTGAATTTTCAATTACTGTTGTTTGAGGTATGTGTTATGTTAAGGGGCGTTTGGCTACTTAGGACAAAACTGACCCACCACTTTTGAGTGGAGCACTTTCACTCATGCCTACTTGTTGAAGTTGGTTGCCACTCTACTGACCCAGTGAACCTCACACTGATACCGTTCTTTCTCTTTTTGTTGGTCTAGACTCCTCCCTAGATTTGGTAGACGTGATCCTGAGGAATGTCTAGATTGTCAGTCTCCAGTTCTAGCACCTCTTAGTGAACCTTCACTATGAAAGGGATATGTCCAGGACCCTCGGTTGGTTAGATGTGAGCCTGGGATCATTTATACATGGCATTTTTTTCAGCAAAGCTTGTACAAATAGGTCATTTCAATAGTTTGAGAATGCTTACCACTTGTTCCACGTGATTAGCTGAGTGTGCAACTCAAGTTTGGTATTATTCCTTCCAAAAGCCTTCCAGAAACTTTGGCTATTGAAAATTTCATCTGAGCCATGCCATGTTTACTGACAGGACCATATTTCCACTATAGATTTCTGTTCTAAGATTTTTATCTGGTTAACTTTTTATTTCGGTTACCATTAATAGCAAGATATCTTTGTCACAATGCCAAAGTGACGACACCCCATTGGTTTGAACCAAACAGCCTAATGGGCTAGGTTACTTGCTATAATTCACTGAGCATTAATCGAATCCTCTTTTCTTTTATCTATATAACGCAGCCACACATTCTTTTCACAAGGTACAACAGGACCTCATTCACGAGATCAGTAAGCATAGTTTTACTACATTTTTTTTAGTGAGCCTTTCATTTTCTGACCTTTTATTTAGTAAGCCTTTTTTTTTCTGCCCTTCGCCACTTTAGTCCACTCAGTTAGTCAATTCTCAAACCTTCCTCCTATTAGCCATAGGATCGAAATCGCAACATACAAATACAATCTTAGGCCCTTGGAAACCTTTCTAGGATAACCGTTTGACTATAGGCATAGTGAAAGATTTATTAATCACTAATTTGGACATGAATTAAAACAAGAACTCTCTTTGACAAAGACCCAAATGACAACCTTATAAATAGGAGATTTAAACTTTCCAATGATGTATAATATTCCATAAACATTTAGGTTGATCAGAATATGAAATTATGGGACCATACACTTGTGAAGTATTTGCAACTTGACCCAAATTTTTTATCATAAGCGACTACCAACGGACTCACATCTTTGGCCGAGTAGAAGGCCAGGATCCATAAGGATTAGGAAGAGATATAACGACTTGTCTGCCCTAGTTAGGCAGACAATCGACATATCGGATTTAAGCCTACCACAACCATTTTTACGTATAAACCCGATCATGAAGAGCATAATATACTACCCTTAGGTAAACTTTATTGTCCAACATATAGTGCAATAATAATGATTTTGACATCTATTTTTGAACCTCGTAGGTGGAAACTTTTAAGAGTGGTATACCACAACGAGCCAAGTCATTAGAGTTAGTATATACCCTAATATGTATATGAACGTAAAATCAACCGAAACTTAGGCGTATGAAATTAAAATATCTTTACCTATTTACATTAGGCAAATTTTGGGGACAAAATTGTCTTTAAGGGGGGTAGATTGTAATGTCCTGAATTTTCACCATTTTAGATTTCTAAAAACACTTGAAAATTTTCCCTATAATTAGCTCACGTTGTCACTAACCAACCCTTAATACTCGTGGTGAGCCTATACGTGAGCTGTACCAATAAAGAACCACCCAAATTTAATTAATCAACCGCATAAAACCAACAAATCCACCTGATCACTTAAGCATCAAGTATAACCTTGTGATTTGTTCACATAGGGCCCAAATCTAGCCGCTCTATCACTAACTAATCAAGACGACCACAACTAAATTAAAGATCTATCCAAAGCTGAGACAACTAGTGGTCGGATCATAATTAATAAACCAAAGTGACCCAATTATCCATTTAGCATACGAACCAACGGTTTCGAGTGATTATGACTGAATCACCATTTTCACCAATTGCAAATAGGTTACAATATGAACATAGTTAATCTAAACCCTAGTCATTGTGCACAAGAAATCTTGCTATCTAATTCATTCCAAAAATGCCTTGATTTTCTAAATAAGCTCTAGACCGCTCGTTAGTGGGCTATTAGTTCTGAAACTATAGAATAAGGTCTGTCTTACTGGGCTCGACATCCATCATGTGAGCCAAACTCGAATAGTGTCTAGCATCGCTCAACTTGAGCCGAAGGGTGGGTGCATGAGAAGTGCAAATATCATAGGGAAGAAGCTAAAACTTAAGTGATTTAAGTTGTATACTTTTTTGCAAAGTTGAGAATTTCAGATCATCGGTTTAAGACCAAACTTCACATGTAGGACAAGGATAATTTCCCACACACATCTGTATAACCACGGTTCCAATTGAATATTACCGATTGTTGAACTAACATGGTCTTCCCACGGTCGATCTGCATATCCGATCATACTGAAAATGTGTCCTAGCATTGATCCATTGGTGGGGAATCTACCACATGGTATAAATGAGCCTGCAAGTGCTCCAGGGGGCCCCGTTAGTTAGAAATGACCACCCATAGGGTATAAGTATCAGATAGAGTGGTCCTAGGGCCATTTACACACCATTTGAAACTATAAATAACTCTCAAATCACCCCATTTCCTCCCAATCTGAAATTGAGAGCCCTAAGGTGAGAAAGAGAAGAGAAAGGAAAGAGAAAAGAGGAGAGATTGGAGGAGTGGACGCTAGAGGAGATTTCCCCTATTCCCTCTAGCCCACAAGCCCAACTATTACCACTTCCATTGTCGAAACTACTCCGGCAACGATTAAAGGTAAGATTTTGAACATTCCTTATAGATGTAAGTCTTTAAATGGGTTTTCTCCAACCTTAACGAACCCGTGTACTCATGTAGGTGGCCGATGATCCTTCCTTGGAAACATAATCCTAGGAACGACCCCGAGTTGGACGTACTAGCAATAGGTGCAGACCATATATGTTTAGGTTGTCGTTTATTAATTCTACTATTCAGTGAATGATTTATGATTGCTAACTTAGAATTTACATGATAACCTATGTGTATTTCGATTTCAGTCCATTATTTACAAATCTTAAGATAGTGACACCTACGTGATTGATGAAATGTCTGAATGAGTAGGTTATTGATTTTGATTATTGAATGTGAATCTAATAATCTTTAATGTTAGTTGACTTGATTAGATTAAAAAGTAAGACTACAAGAGTAGTCTGGTTAGTCAGTAAATTCTTGGATATAGGTTGACCAAATTAGTTTGGTCATCCTGGGCAAGTTCGATCTATTCGGGTAGAACACGGACGACCGACAGTGGGTGGGCCACGTGGGGTGCTTACACACTCTATGCCGGATATGTTGGTATTCACCCGTATCAACCGAAATTGTCCAAAGAACCAGCTAACCCTATATCTATTCACGATGTATGATCACAACTATTTGAATCTAGGACACCCCCCTTACCATTTATAAAGGTGCTATTAACCATCACTATCACAATCCTCAAAACTCGTGAGCCAGGCATGGTGGTATGGGACACCATATCCATGCTGTTGGCCTACACTAGGGTGACGAGCGCCCTGTAATGACCACAAGCATTACTTTTATAACTTATCTTTCATATATATTCAGCTGGGAGTGACGAACTCAGACGGATTAGGGATTACAAGCATAGGACCATTGTGGTCGTCCCGTGCCTACTAATTCGGTTGAGACTGATGACTAAAAGGGAGGTATCTTAGCTTCCCCAAACTGCTGGATGAATAGGCATAATTAATTACTCCGCTAACATAATCATTCACTACATCGCATTAGTATAGAATGTGGTGAAATAGGTGTTGAGGAAGTATTGTCATTTGTGAACCAGGTGGTCAGAGTCACGTGTTGAGGGAGTGTTGAATGGTAAGGGCATGCATCATTTTATAAATACCATTATTTACATTAATAAGAGTAATTAGGAAGTGTTCATTTACATTGCTTCATCATTCCTGTACTGTTAGACTTGATAACATGTGCAACTCATGATTTATGAAACCACTAAGTTAATCACTCACTCCCACTCTGGGACGGTGTTTTAAAACACCAACCAGGGACTATCGAGGCCAGTGCGTTGGAGCAGACATTCATGGATGAGGAGGAGTTCTCCTACTTCCAGCTATCGGATGGACCGATGTAGGCCACGCACTTCTAGACAGGGAGCGCTAGGCACACAGGCTTAGCTGGACTTTGTATTTCTTCATTTTGTTTAATTTTTTTAATTATATATCTTAAACCCAGCTGTAGACCCATACTCTAGAAGAAATCACACTAAATATGTTTTGATTTATACATTTTCTTTAATCACATTAAACCTGGAGTATGATTCATTGTTTAGTATAATTCTATGCATGCTCAAATGCCCAATGTAGAAGTAATTGGGAAATCGGCTTCCGCAAAGCATAAGTGATGTCCAAAATCTCGGGAGTCAAGCTTTGCTCAACCCTCAAAATTTAAGGCATTACAATAGAAGCTGTTACGGATTTGACATTTGGCTTTGGAAATGTTAAAAGTTGATTTGGCTAAACACTTGCCAGTAAAAAGAGTTTGCCAATATCGTGAAAATAAATTTCCAAAAATTTATAAATGCTTCATGGTTGCAAATTCACGTAGACCATAAAACCCATGAATGTAATGGCCTTTTATTTTATGCTACTAAATTTTATAATGTCATTATACTAAAAGTTTGTAGACCATGAAAGTCATCTCATTAAATAAATACTATTGCTTCTATTTTTTTTCAAACTCTCTTTTAATTCATTGATTTGTTTTAATAAGATTGTACATATTCTGTTGCAAAGGAATAAAAAAGGGCTTGATTATTTTTTGAGCTCTTCTAAGCTTCCTTATAATTCATTTATGGCAATGCAAACCTTTGTTAAACTGTAACTCTAATCTGAACTTTGTGTGCAATATGATCAAGTGCGTTAATGGTTTAATTTGATCAAGTGCATTAACATATAATACTACAGTTAACATCTAATAATATCTTATTTCTTTGTAGGATAACATTACTGTATTTATGGGCCATAATGTTGTGATTCTTGTTCTCATCATCATTTGACTCTTATGCATGGGAACCAAGGAGGTATCCCTTTAACACATACCCTTTTTACAAAGATTTAATTTTTGTTGTTGTCTCTAGTAACTTGAATTGGAATACTTTTCTATATTATTTCCTTGTCCACTTCTATTATTTGCTTGCAATCAGTTTTATTTTAAAAAGGTGAGCTCACTTTTTCGAGAGAAAAAAAAAAGAAGCAAATGAAGTTTTAATTTAAGCTTAACAATTCTTCTTAATTTTGAATTATTTCTATGTTTTGTTGGTTAAATATTTTATATTAGATGAAAGAAACAAAAAAAGAAAATTGCTGCTGATTTTTTTTTTTTAATGAAAGAAATTTTCCGATGGCTTTAGACCGTCTATATTTTTCTAAAATATTGAAATTATAGACGGTCAATAACCATCTTTAAATGTATGGACCATCAGTTTTTTAAACGATCTATAACCGTTTAAAATCAAAGATAGTCCACAACCATCCTTTCTTAAGGATGATCCATAACCATCCATCTACAAATATGACACAACAAAATATGACAGCCCATGCAACTGTTCAAAACTGTCATTTATTGATATTTGAGACGGTTTTCAGCTGTCCTTTTTTCACTGTTTTGGCATAGTGGGGACTCCATCACCCATCTATGCCTAAGGGATGATGGAGAACAATAGAATTTCCTATTTTCACAAACTCCAAACAGAAAAAGAAAATACTTCAAGCTATTATAAATCCATTGTAATTTCAGTCACAACAAACCATTAAACACTAAAAGTATTCCTTAAATATCAAACAAGAATCAAAGGAGTTTAATAATAACAAGAATCAAATAAGAAAAACATCCCAACCATGCTACAAGCTTCACCCCTTAGCCCTAAGGGATCTAGCCAACCATAGACATGATTGGATTAAAAACCTAGAAGAAAGGATTAAAAACTAAGAAGAAGGGAAGAAGAACTCTTGGGAAGCGGCTTTGCTCTTTTGCTCTACTCCTCCAAACCCTAGATATCCTAGAAAGACTTAGGAAACCCCTATTTATAGGTAAAGTTCTATAAAATTGCAAAATTTTATCAAATTTACGCAGTTTGTGTAAACACTGCGTAACTGTTTCGATGTCATCGAAGTGGTTTGAATCCATAAGTCGTGCCTTTTATTCTTTAACACTGCGTAAGTCTCTGTGTCATTGAACCGTCCTTCGATGTCATCGAGCAAAGCTTCGATCTATTGAACATGTCTTCGAGTCATCGAGAATGTGTCCAAAACAATCTAGTGAGTTGCTTCAATTTCTTCAATAAATTCGATGTTATCAAGCAGTCTTCGATATCATCGAGCACCTTCCTTCGAGTCATCAAACATGTCTTCGATTGATTGAGAAAAGAACCCAATATGTCCAGCAACTAACTCAATTTTCCCTCATAAATTCGATGTCATAGATCGGTGTTCAATGTCATCGAACGGATCTTCGATGTCATTGAACGGTTCTCGATGGCACAGTCTTTGTGATTTCTACGCTTGTTCTTTCGACTTCCTTCCTTCTCCACTTGGTTTTCTTGGATCTTGGAGTCTTCAATCTTAGTCTCTATAGATCCCTTCTATGCTTTGGTAATTGTTGAGTACTAAATCCATGCTTTTAGCATTCTTTTCAATCCAAGCTCTTAAATTCACCTTGCAACACAAACATATGTAAAATATACTATTGAGCTATATTATGTTTGTAAAACTAAGAAATAAATGAAGGATAATATGCAATATTTGACCCTCAACAGTGGACCCCACCATATTACAAAAATCAGGCCAAAAGCAGAAGTTTAGTCGCTATAACAATGGCCAGTAAAAACGTTTCACAATAGGGAGCTCCTCACTAGGAAACTTCCAACATTGATGTGATCTAAGTTGTCCAACATCTAGAAAGGCATTTTTTGACTCCTTTTAATAAGGGAAGGAGTGAGAAAAGCAAGGATAAACATGTTATCTCTGCCGATTTTCCTGAAACTAAGCTTTATGTGGAAGTATCTTTCGCAAAACCCACCGATCAAAGCTTGCTAGACGTTTGATTTTTTTGTCCACAATATCCATATGATAAATCTAAGACATCCATCAAAGTTGGTTCAAAGAAATATGCAACGAACTCAAACTTGCCATTGAAGCTTCAATCCTCTTCTTTGATCAAATAGGGACCATTGTTCGACATTTTAACTTCGATTATGGATTAAATCCACACATTAGATAGCCCACCTAAATGTGAGGTATCCCCTAAATTACTAGAGGTAATAAACAAGAGATCTGGACCCTAGTTGTGAGATCAAGACAATATTTAAACCTACAGGTGCAAACACATCGTGCGCATGTCTCTTATAACAAACTGGGACTCTTTGGCCTATAATTACCAACTAAAAGCTCCTATAAAACACCCAACGTGTAACACCCTGTACCTTTGGAACACGGGTGTTACCTTTTAAACCCACATCAACCTAAATCAGATTGAATTAAACAAATAGCTTGAACTCAACATATACAGGATGTGGATTCTGGTCGACATTAAGGCCATCCATCAAGGTCTCTAGGAGCCAAAACGCGCCCTATGATAGTCAAGAAGGTAAGGTTATCCGAACACTCTAAATTAAAGCCATTATCTTGATTGATACTAGTACAACACACTTGTCACTAACACTTGAGAGTTATTTAGTGACAAATCAAGCCTTCATCATAACCAGTACCTTATATTAACCATTGAAAACTAGTATCAGGCCCACCCAATCAACAGATCACGTCATATGGGCCAATAATAGCCCAAAGAAGTGTGTAATGGCCCACCTGGGCCTCGTCCCCACACCAAAATGGGTCGGGACCCTTATTCCTAGGTCCCAAGAAAAATAAACGGAATTGATTTGTCACAGCTATCATGATGGGCCCCCTTACAGAGTGCATGTGCACCCCATGCAAGTGCACATGGCATACACTGGGATGATGGGCTCGGTCAAATGACCTTTGACCGAGCTCTTTACAAAAAATGAGAAAGAAAATGCCCTCCCGCCAAAATAGAGTTCAAACGAGCGGTCTGTAAGCTCCTAGGTGGCCCACCATGGCCACTTTCCAAGCAATCCAAGTCGTTCATTTTATTCGCGTGGGTCCCCTTAATAAAACCATATAGGCTTTTGAGCCCTTGTAAACGGACGAAGGTGATGGGTTATCACTATCCAATGTATTATATGTGGGAGGCATCCACGAGATGGGGCTTAACAGAGATCGTATGGACGGCTCACGATTGGTTCGATCGTGCAATCCCATCCATCCATTTGCCAAAATGAGGCGTGCTCTCCCTTTGCCAAGAATAGCCAGGCAGGGCCTGTGGAAGGAGAACTGGAGAGGAGACTTTCCTCCCCAGGAAAGCCTGGTTGGTGAAATCTCAGCCGTCCACAGTAGGAGCATTCTCAGTCGTTCCTGCTCTCTCTCTCTCCCTCTATATAAAGGGCCCTATAGACATGGGGATTCACACCAAGGAGGAGAGAGCCAGAGAGAGAGAGAGAGAGAGAGAGAGAGAGAGAGAGAGAGAGAGAGAGAGAGAGAGAGGAGAGAGGAGAGAGAGAGAGAGGAGAGAGAGAGAGAGAGAGAGAGAGAGAGAGAGAGAGAGAGAGAGAGAGAGAGAGTAGAGAATAGAAAGAGAGTGGCCGTGAGGAGTGAGCCACCCGTGTGGACTTAGTTTACACTGCTTCGACCTTGTCCGTGCAAGCATTGGACCGAGTCGGGTCAGTGAGGGGCCTGCAGTTTCACAATCGGGGGTGAAGAAGATAAAGAAGAAGGTGAGGGCAGCGTAGGAGCGTTGAGTCAAGTGAACCGTCTCTTTTGTGTTTTTTGTTGAAGCTGAAAAATGGACCTTCTGTCTGCCCATACAGTGCCTTTGTTTTGAGATGGAATTGGCCAAACAATGGCCAAGTTTCAGGCAAACAATAGGCCTGAATGGTGGCTGTAGTTAGGGCCAGAAACCATCCAAGTAATGGCTATGATCATGCCCAAAACAAGGCTGGAAAATGACTCTGTTTCAGTCCGGGCCCGAGCCAATCGATGACTGCGTGGTACACAGAGAAACCTGTTAGGCTGGGTCTTTGTTTAAGACCAAAGCTGAGCTAATCAAAGGCAATGTTCTGGACTGAAATCTAACCCAATTGTAGCACCTGTTTCGGGCTGGGACCTGGCCAAACAATGGCCGTGCGTCAGGCTAAAACTGAGAAGGACTGAACCTCTGTGTTGAGCTGAATCTGGGCTAAACAATGGCCATACTTTTGGGAAAAATCTCGGCTTAACAACACCTGCATTTCGGCCCTAAAACAATCCCTCTTAATGGCTACGATTTGGACCAAGAAACAGGCCTTCATCACGCTCTATTTTGAGCTGAAACAAGACCGAAACCGTGGCAGGAAGCAGGCTCCTGAACAAGCTCTATAATAGGCTGAGAGTGGCCAGCAAGTGGACCATGATCTGGACTTGAAATTGGGTCTCAAGTAGGCCCTGGTTCGAGTCCATGCACTAGCCTTACAGCTGGACCATAGACCGAGTGATGCCAGGACCATTAACAGGCCAGAGGCAGCCCGAGTGGTAGCTCTTTTGAGGTAGAAAATGGCCCCATCTGGCCATTCTAGGCAGCAGATGGGCATGTTTCTGGCATTCAACTCCATACATGCTTGCTGTAGGCCTCCAGTCCTGGTGGGCTGAACCGTAACACTTGTAGGCCACACCATGTTAAGTAGTGTGAGCTGCACTATGTTTGGAAATCTGGTGGGCCGCACCATATTTAAAGTTGTGGGCCTCACCTTCCACAACCGTGGGCCACACCTGAGCACAGCTCAGTAGGCTGCACAGATTGGGCTAGGCCGGGATGCCCCATCTGCTAGTTGGGCTACAAGCTTGGGTCGGACCAGGTTGGGTTTTAGCCCAGTCCTTGGGGCCACCTTTGGGCAGTAATGGTGGGCCAAAAAAGGGTCCAGCCCAAACCAATTCCGGGCCACAGTTTGGCAGAAACTGATGGGCTGAACTAGATCAAGTTTAGGCCAATTTTAGGTCACGGTGTTGGGCCACAACTACTGGGCCTGATCAAGATAGGTGTTGGCCTAATCTTCATTTGAATGGGTCCCAATATCCCCACCCACTTGCAATGGTCTAGGAAACTTAGAGTCATTGAAACCATTTGTCAGATTTGATTAATAACCTTAAGTTCTTAATGGGAATGTTCATAGGTGTCCAATTGGGGAGTATTGGACCGTGAATCGATCACAAAAGAATTGGATTGCTGGAAGAGGAGTCAACACGTAAGGAAAATCGACCTCCGAAGGTGATGATTCTCTTCCCCTTGGGCTTTCCATCCCTAACAGATTAAGAGTAGTTTTTCTTTCTTTTACAACTATGACTAATGGTTTAAGAAGTGTAGAGACGTTTAATGGCTACCTGGAGTTTATGGTGTTCAAGTAATATCTATACTTGGTTAATTCTCTCTTGAACATGTGTACTAAACCTGTCAAAGTAATTTAACTAGTTATCCATTATATGCACAATATGTTAACCCATTGAGCATGTCTGTTTAAATTGAAAACTTAGGTGACTCGTAGAAATACCTGTACTGCTATTAAATTCCTTATTCTCGATTTACTTCCATGTTATTGTATGCAACACACACATTGTTAAAATCTCTCCTTGGGAAACTATAGCTAAGGAGAGTCCATGCTTGGGGTGTAACCAGACTAATTGTGACGTAAGTAGACCCCTAACATGGAGGTTGTGGATTATGGCAATTAATTTTTGGGGTTTATATCCATGTGTGGTTCCTCCTATCTGACTATGGAATGAACCTTGCAATATTTACAATTACCGTTGTTTACTCATCTTTTAGTCATACATGTCGTCATGTTTTAATCGTCGTACTTAACAAATTCTGATAATTCATTCAAGTTAGCACATGGTAGTGGCCCTTTTACAGTGGAACTGATTGACCACGTGTTGGCGGGTTTTACACACACCCTAAGGCGGAAAGTCTCATGGGCCGGGGATGGTAGTCATGGGATACTATGCCCGAGCCGTCGGTGTACGCTGGGCCATGAGCTCCTCGTAGTAACCGTGAGCTTATTTAAATTGGCTGAGTGTAATTAGATTAATAACAGGTTGGCTAATCAAGCATACATCGCATTCGGGCGATGAAGGATGGCTAATTCTGGATATTGTAGCACGTGCCTAATAGGATTTAGTTGGGGTATCATTTCGCTAGCTCCCAAACCATCGACAATCGACCCACCTTTGGTGAGTTTGGCACTATGCATGTACTGCGTACTTTCACTGGTGATCGGCCACATTGCATGGGATTTTCCCAAAAGCCAACTGGATGAGCATCCCCAGTTGATGTGCACTCATACATCCATGCATTTAATAAGATCGCATTCCTGTATTGTTTTGTATGTTATGTTGTTTTATGCTATATCTTGTCTAGGCCGACAGTGTGTAATCTTGAGGGGAGATCACACTGAGCTGGCTACTCATTCATCAATGTTCAATCATACAGAGGACGCAGGTACAGAAGCCGATGAGTACGCGACAGACTTAGAGGCAGTGGCGGTCGATGAGGAGCTATACGATGAGGAACCGCAGCAGGAGGCAGCCGCCTATTTTGGGTTGAACCGATAGATTAGCCCCTTTATTTTTATTCCAGTACTTTTACAATTTGAGAGACTTGAGGTTACGTAATTGGCCCCCAACCGAGTGGGCCTAAATATTGTTCCCATCTTTGGATCACATCTATGTTATGCTTTCATTTTTGCTATTTGCACTTTGATTCATTAGTTGGTTATCGTTATCAATAGTTAACTCATGGGTTTTTGGAATGCAAGTCGCGTACTCGGGTTTCGAAAACTAGGGCATTACAGGTTAGTATCAAAGCAGAGTATGAGATAACCTGGCTGTGGGACCTAGAGAGATTAACTTAGGCAAAACTTAGAGACCCCCCTATGGAAAAATAGCTAGGATGAATGAACATAGAAACAGAACACTTAAGCTCCTTAGATATTAGCAAAAGATAAATATTTGAGCATGTGAAGAGATCCCCAATAGTTAGGAAGAACTTAGAGTATGGATCATCTAGGGAAGAACCTAGACTCCTTTGGGAGATGGCTAGTCGGTCACCTGAACTTAGAAACCAAAAAGAAAAACCTTAGGCCCTTCGAAAACTCAATCGAGATAGACCTCTAGCTCTTGCATAGCTGTCAGGAGTTATTTTTCTGAACCCCAAAATTTTGATCACATAGGTAGCCATGCCACCATTAACGCAATCCCATCAGACCAATACGGTCGACATCCACCCCATCCCGTCGACAGAGCGCTAGTGGGAGCGTAGCCTGGTCTACACGCCAAGCCTTCCGCCTGGAGTAGCAAATGAAGACATAAGATCTGAGGTGGAAGGAGACTCTCCCTCCCCTCGGATAGTCACGTCTGGGATGCCCTCGCAGTACTGCGGGTGGTGAACCCCTTCGGCCGAGCCCTTAAAGGATGTACACACAGATCCGCCAACGGAAGCAGCAGCCTTTGTGGCATTTGTGTAGATGGCTACCACTATGCAGCAACAATAGGACACGTTCATCTGACAGCAGCAAGATGCACACGCATTAGTGGTGGAGGCTCTTCGGGACACAGGGCGACATCCAGGAATAGGGATACCATGACTTCTGACGTGTTCGACTGATTCATGCGACTCCGTCCACCAACTTTTAGAGGGGTGCCTGACCCAGTTCAGGCCGAACACTGGCTGGCAAGAATCGTCAAGATTATGGGGCCTTTGGAGTGCACTGACTCCCAGATGGTCACCTTAGCCGTATATTTGCTCGAGGGCGAGGCAGAAAACTGGTGGAGCAGCTTATAGAGAAGTGTGCCAACTGGGTACGCCTGGACCTGGGCTGGCTTCAAGATGAAATTTTTGTAGAAATATTTTTCACGATCCTGCCGAAGTGAAAGGATCGCGCAATTCCTGAAGTTGGAGCAGGGAAATCTGACGGTAGCCCAGTACGAGTGAAGTTTGATGAGCTGTCTCAGTATATATCCAAGGCCCTCGAGGATGAGGAATACAAACTAGAGAAGTTTAAGGAGGGACTGAGACCCGAGATACAATCTCGTCTGTGCACCTGGGACTTTGGAGATTTCTCAGAACTGGTGGATAAGGTAATGCAAGTGGAGAGAGATTTCAAGTGCACCATCTGCTCCCACCCTCCAGCACGTGACACTCTATTTTGGTCAAGACAAGCACCTCCTGCCCCACTTGTTCTAGCAAGAAGGGTCGGAGCCCAGCCTACTAGCATCCCGCTCGCACTTCCGTGGAGACATTGCGAGTACTGTGGACGAGACGACCATATTGCTCGATTCTATTACAAGAGAATAGCCGAGGAGGGAAACTGTAACACCCCGGATTTTCAGGGGCCATGTAGGAATTCGGTCTCCTAATTCTCGGGTGTCGCTTATATCCTAATTATGGTGATTTGTATATAAATCAGTTTAAATGAGCAATAAAGGAATCGACTGGAACATAAACTACAACCACAACTAATCTACTGAAATAAATGTGACTAAAAAATATAAGTCTATAGGAATATCAAACGGGTTGCACAAGGCGTCGCTTAAAAAAAATATATAAGAATTGCTCAAAGGAAATGATGCGCTAGATCCTTACTCAATAACCCATAAATAACCCGCACAGTCCATGGTGATCCACCCATAAGCTGGACGTAGGAAAGCTCATCTTCCCTATACATGCTCACCTCGCTCGGCTCGTCGAGCTCCGCCTCACCTACATCTAGTAAAGGGTCCGGTTGGTGTTTTAAAATACCGTCTCAGAGTGGGAGTGAGTAGATAACTCAGTGGTTACTATTAACCTTAAGTTACAGTAAGCATCAATTATATGATGAATTTAATGAAAGGCATACATTCATAGATCCCTAAATAGTCTTATTACTGCATATGTATTTATTATGATATGATGCATGACCTCGTAACAACACTCCCTCGAGCGACTTCATCTAATGATCGCGCATGACCAGCACTCCCTCATTGCGACCTCAACTGCCAAGTTGCCAACCTAACTAGTGCGATGCGATTGTGATCGTGTTAGCCGAGTTTTTAATTAATTTTATTTATCGAATAAATTGGAAAAAGTGGTAGACCCCACATATCATTGCCCTCAACTGGTTGCGAGGCCAAGGCCCCTTAACATGTGAGGCCAGGACCCCGCGATCCTTAATCCCATCAGGTTCTTCATCCCTGATTTCAAGCACATGGGGAGTGCTGAGAAGAGGGATCGCTTGCGGTCACTACGGGGAGGCTCGTCACCCCAGCATAGGCCAACAGCTTGGACATAGTGTCCCATTCCACCATGTCTAGCTCTTGAGTCAATGGATCAGTTTTAAATAGTTATCAATAGGCTTCAGTGGTTGAAGGGTGTTCCAGGTTTCGTATAGGTATGATCAGATATAATAATAAACATGGTTGGTCAGTAAGTGAACTAGACCGTATGAGTTTAGGCGAGTACATGACGGATGATATCGAGTATAAGCAACCCATGTAGTCCAACTACTGTCGCCCATTGGCATCTGCCTAAACCAGCTGGTTTAGCTGCAGGATGGTCCTACCAACGGGACCACCTTCTCCCACTTTAGTTCCCTGACCAACCCAGGGGTTTATGACATTCAATAATATGCCAACAATTTTGGATTCACCTTCTAACACTAGTAAAGTCATGCACTCATACATCAAACATAAAAATTCAGACCTTCTATAATGCAACTACTAATAAAAAAATATGAAATTAATGTGTGTGCGTGTTGAGTGGGGTTACCGAAGAGATCAAGAGCTATACATCATTCATAGTACAAACATACAACAAGGATTAATGCTAGCACAAACATACAACAAGGATTTATGAAAGCACCAACATACAACAAGGATTTTATACAATCATACATGCCACAAGGAAGGTTATACTAGAATCACATATGAGATGAACATGCCACTCCAAATCAAGCCTAATCATGTTGAAGAACAAATAACCAACACTTAACCATTTCATGGGATTTAGGGAGACCTATCATGTAGGGTCTTGGCTAGGTTCTCTCTAGACTACTCAAGCACATCATCCTACCATTCATAATCATTAAACTCATAGTAAAATTGGTGCTAGGCCACCTAAGGATAATAATCCGCACCTTGTGAAGAACTACTCGATTCACGGCGCCCGTAGGGTTATGGTGTTAGGAAATCATCGTTGAAATACCTAAATAAGCATATAAGCTTGTAAGAATTGGAAGAAATTAAATACAACACCTAAACCTACAAACATAACTCAATATTTATCTTCAATCATCGCCAGATCGACACCAATGAAGGACAATCTTGCTATAGGGGAGATGAGAGGGTGAAGGTGTACAAACCCTCATGCTTCCAAGCTCTCCCTCTCTCTTTCTCATCTTTTCTCCTCTTTCTCTTCTCCTTTTCTCCCTTTCTTTCTTCTAAGGTAAATTCGTATGGCGAGAGGGGTGCCCAAATGAAACCCTTATATAGTGTCAGATTTGGTGTAAATAGCCCCAAGGGCTAGGTTTACTATACTAACCCTATGGGAGGGTCTTCTAACCTTTAAGGCCCACTATGGGGCATACATATTAATATACACCGTAGGATAGTTAACCCTAACGATGATCTATGTATGGATATGATCGGTCCGCCATTTAGATGTGCCGATTGACAGATATGATTAGAAGTCTATTCAACGATCACCGATAGTCGATCGGGGCCGCGGCTATATGGATATGAGTAGGGAAATATTCTTACTCTATGTATGAAGTTTGGTCATAAAAAAATGGTCTGAAATCCTCAATTTTGCATAAGAGTGGAGGACCCAATTCACTTAAGTTCTAGCTTCTTCCTTTAGGGTATTTACACTTCTCACGCACTCATCCTTTGGCTCAAGTTGAGCAGTTCTGGACCGTACCCAGGTCTGACTCCCGTGATGGACGTTAAGCCCAGTAAGACAGACATTATTATATAGTTTTGGAACTAGTGGTCCACCAACGAACAATCTAGAGCTTGTTCAGAAAATCGGACATTTTTAGAATGAATTAGGTATTGAGATTCTCATGGGCAATGATTAGGGTTTGGATTAACTATGTTCATAGTGTGGCCTATTTATAGCTAGTGAAAGTGGAGATTTGGTCATAATTACTTTAAACCGTCAGTTTTAGGCTAAAAGAGTAACGGGGTTAATTTGGTCTATTAGTCAAGATCTGGGCCTTATTTGACTCGACTTTGGTTAGATATTTAATTTAGTTATTCTTGTCTTGATTAGTTAGCGATGTGTCGGTTAGATTTGGGTCCTATGTGAGTAAATCATGGGGCTAAACTTGATGTTTAAGTGATCGGACAGATTCGTTGCCTTCCTATAGTTGATTAATTTGACTTGTGCAGTTCTTTACTGGTTCTACCCATATATAAACTAACATTGAGTACAAATGGTCAGTAAGTGATATTATAAGTTAATTATAAAAAAAATTCAAAGATTTTTGGAAATCCAAAACAGTGAAAATCCAGGACATTACAGTAATGCACCGCCAGCAAACCGCCCCCAGCAAAATCGGGTAGCATTACGAGTAGTGCCTAGGCCACATCAGCCCAGACAAGGACCGCCAGCTCAGCAGGGAGCTCCCTAGGCCAGAGTTTATGTCATTGCCGCTACGGAAGCTGAGCAAGACCCTTTACAGACTATCCAGGGCACTGTCCACATTAACAGTACCCCTGTACTACTCTTTTTAATTTTGGTGCAACTCTATCCTTCATTGATTTTGCTATTGCAACTAGACTAGTATTAAACACCACTAGGATGCATGTTCCCTTAGTTGTAGCATCCCCTATAGGCAAGTTCGTGCAAACCGATAAGGTATACAGGGCATGTTGCATCACACTCACAAATCACAAGGTTGCGGTGGACCTAATTGTCATGCCTGTCAAGCAGTTTGACGTCATCCTTGGGATGGACTGGCTCACGTTGGTGTGTGCAATCATGGATTGTCACAATAAAACCGTAACTATATCCATCCCAGGGCAGGCCTTTTTCACTTTGAAGGGGAGGGGCAGATGCCGAGACTTCAAGAGCTTGCAGGCTCTAGAGGAAACCGAGTTAGTAGAAGTCATCATCAGATAAATACCTATAGTCCAAGATTTCCCTGAAGTATTTTAAGAAATACCAGGGCTACCCCCTAAAAGGGCGATAGACTTCTGCATTGACCTCAAGCCAAGGACTGCTCCTATATCGCTCCCTCCATTTTGCATGCCTCCTTATGAGATGGAGGAGTTAAGGAGTCAGATTGATGAGCTGCTAGCTTAGGGCTTCATCCATCCCAGTGTTTCTACGTGGGGAGCGCTGGTCCTCTTTGTTAAGAAGAAGGACGGGTCGATGCATCTCTATATGGACTACAGGAAACTGAACGATATGAAGATCAAGAACAGATATCCCCTACCACGTATCGATGATGTATTTGATCAGTTGAAGGAGGCCAAGTACTTCTCCAAAATAGACCTGTGTTCGGAATATCACCAGTTGAGGATCAGGGATGAGGACATCCCGAAGACAGCCTTCAGGACTCGTTATGGGCATTACGAGTTCCTGGTGATATCCTTCGGTCTCATGAATGCTTCAGCAGTTTTATGGACCTTATGAACTGAGTTTTCATGCCTTACCTAGACTGGTTCGTAATCGTGTTCGTTGACGACATCTTGATCTACTCCAAAAGTCAAGAAGAGCATGAACAACATCTGCGTACAGTCTTAAGTACGCTAAAGGATAACCAACTGTATACTAAGTTGTCCAAATTTGAGTTTTGAGAGAAGGAAGTGAAATTCCTGGGGCACGTAGTAAAGGCGGAGGGAATAGCGGTCGATCCAGTTAAGATGGAAGCAGTATCCCAGTGGGAGCAGCCTACTACAGTGACCAAGGTTCGGAGTTTCCTAGGCATGGTTGGGTACTACAGACGCTTTATTAAGGAATTCTCCATAATCGTGTGACCACTCACTCAACTGACAAAGAAGAACGCCCGATTCACATGGGACGAGAATGCAGAAGCAGCGTTCCAAGAGCTTAAGATGAGATTAACTTCTGCGCCTATGCTCACCCTCCCAAAAGAGGGGGAGATGTTCGTAGTATATAGTGATGCTTCGATGTTGGGCCTCGGCTATTTTTGATGTAGAACGACAAAGTGATCGCTTACGCCTCTCGCCAATTGAAGAAGCACGAGGAGAACTACCAAACTCATGACTTGGAATTGACGGTTGTGGGTTTTGCCTTAAAGATATGGAGGCATTAGTTGTACGGAAAGGATTTTCAATTATTCTGTAATCACAAGAGCCTGAAGTACATATTCACGTATCCCTGTTTGTTGTCAAATTTGTGGTGCCAAAATCACTGTTATGTTATATATAACCCGCTTAAGTGAAGCTCTCTCAAGGATCAACATACATGAACAAGCTAAGCTCACATCAAGCAATGCTCTCAAGTACAAGACTCGGGATCTTGAATGAAAGAACTGATCACAAGACAAGACTCTTGAATGCAAGAACCGCTCACAAGACTCAAGCTGAAAAGAAAAAGAAAGTACAAGGCAAGACTCAAGCTGAACTCAAGACTCAAGTTGAAAGTCAAGCTGAACTCAAGACTCAAGCTGAAACTCAAGCCACTTTCAAGATTGAGCTACTTCAAGGTTTAATCTTCATCAAGACTTCAAGGCTCATTCTTCATGGTCTCTTGTTTCAATGTCCATACTTCATGATTGAGGTTTGTTTGACCATAGGATGACCTTAGAAGTAGGTCATTTCGGATACATAAGCCGAATGTTATTTTACATGTGATTGGTCTGTTCTTCGACTAGTCCTAGGGGTTCTTCGACTAGTCCTAGACTTGCTTCGACCAGTCTAAGAAAATCCTCGACCAGTCGTAAGTTTGTTACATATTCCGGATAAAATCTATTAGCCTTCGACTAGTCCAGAAATTCGTACGGGTCGTAGGAACAGTGTCGACTGATCTTCGACCAGTCGTAGAATCTACGACTCGAAGTCCAGCGAACCTTTGCAGGACCTACGACCAGTCGAAGGAAACCTACGACCAGTCGTAGGTGACCTACGACCAGTCGTAGGAGGGCTACGACCAGTCGTAGAACGGTCAAAGCAAATCCCGCCGGATTTTTCAAATATCTGTTAGAGCTTCGACTAGTCGTAGAGCACTCTAGACCAGTCGAAGACCTGATCTTTTCACTTATAAATAGTGCACGAATCTCAGAAGAAATCATCGATTTAATTATAGTATTCAAGCCAATCTTCGTCGAACTTCTGAGAGATAATTTTGTGCTCCATCCAAGCTAAGTGTGCTTATTTAATATCTTCTTTCCTTAGCTTTATTTTAATTGATTTTGTTTCTTATATTCCAATCTGATTTGATAAAGAGGAATTGTTATTCCCTTTCTTTGGAATCAAAATCAATTAAGGCAAGCCCTATTTGGTTTAATTTAAAATCTATTAGAACTAGAACCATTGTAATCGAGTACTGGACATTGAACTTGGACATTCAATCATCTACTTTGATTTGGTTCTACCGGGCTGCTACAACGAAGGAGATATTCAGGTATTTTACATATTGTAAATTCCTTTCTATTATTTTGGTTTCTTTCAAGATTTGCCAGAAAAATCTTGTTATATTGGTTATCTGAGGAAAGCCAGGAAAACTCAGAAGTGGGGTTTTTTAATTGTGTAAGCCCACATACAAAGACACAATTGTAAGGGTTTTGGGTGAACCTGGGAAAACCTATCTTTAGTGAACGCTAATATCCCCTGTGTGAGGATATTAGGAGTGGAGTAGCTTTTGTGTGGCTGTTGTATAACAGTTGGTGAACACACAGGCTAACCACTATAAACCCTTGTGTTGTGGTTGATTGATTTATTCTTTTAATTGTTTTTATTCTTTTTGTGAGATGTATGTATGGTGGTGAATGTTGTAATTATTTCAAGCTTTGTGAGAATGTTGTAATAGCTTAGAATTTACTTTCTGCTATTCCTTTATAAGCTTGTTTTTCAATTTCATTTTGAAAGTTGTTCAAGCAAGGTTGCCCTGCCATTTTTATGGTGTATGGCCGTCCCTAGAACAATACATCTTTAATTACAAGTTATTTCAATTCAGTTCATATTTATTTTTGTATTCCTCTTCGATTTGAGACTTGATACAAAGACCTTTCTAGAAATAAGGTTGTCCTACCATAAACTCTGTTTTGGTGTAAGGTTGTCCTTAGAACAACGTTTGTATCAACCTCTCAAGATCTGAATTTTGAGGTCATTTTAATTTACTGCATTGTAATTTACTTTGGCTATCATTTACTTTTAAATTCTGTTATAAGTTTTTATTTGGCATTGTCCTATTCACCCCCTCTAGGACATATAGCTTGGCCTTTTCATGAAGTACATATTCACGTAGAAGGACTTGAACATGCACAAGCATCGGTGGATGAAGACTCTTAAAGATTTTCATTTTGATATCTCATACCACCCTAGCAAGGTAAACTTCGTGGTTGATGCTCTCAGTCAAAAGAAGAAGCATGAGCTGGTGGCCACTCTGATGATCAAGGAGTGGGAGATGATGCAATTCATATAAGACTTCGATATCTAACTCACCCTCGGCGAACCTGATGCCTACGTGGCTTTGTTGACTTCAGAGCCAACCCTGGTCCAAATTGTGATCTCCGCCCAAGACCAAGATGAATGACTTGTCAAGATGAAAGAAATGTGTAAGAATGAAGAGATGCCTGACTGGAGGGTTGGTAGCGATGGCAGTCTTCGGTATCAAGGACGAGTATGCATTCCAAACGACATTGAATTAAGGAAGGAAGTAATGGTAGAAGCCCACCATTCCAAATTAGCTTCCACCCAGGAAGTACTAAGATGTACAATGATGTTAAAAGACAGTACTGGTGGAGAATATGAAGAAGGACATCACCGACTTTGTGGCGAAATGTATGGTGTACCAGAAGATCAAGGCCGAGCATCGCAAGCCTGCTGGCCTCCTTCAGTCGCTACCTCTCGCTGAATGGAAATAGGACAACATTTCTATGGACTTCATATCTGGTCTTCCTCCTCTAACCAAATAGAAATAAGACAACATTTATATAGACTTCATATCTGGTCTTCTTAAGATGCACGACAGACTCCACCGATAATTTAGCAAGGTTGTACATCCAGGAAGTCGTGCGATCCTACGGATTTCTGTGAGAAATCATATCAAATCGAGACTCCAGGTTTACTTTTGCCTTTTAGAAGAGGTTCCAAGAAGAGATGGGTATGGAACTCAAGTTCAGTACGGCATTTCATCCTTAGACAAACAGGTAAACTGAAAGGGTGAACGAGATCTTAGAGAATATGTTGAGAGCATGCGTCCTAGACTTTCAGGGCAACTGGGATAATCACCTGGCACTGGCAGAATTCACGTACAATAATAGTTTTCAGTCCAGCATAAGCATGGCACCAAATGAGGCTCTCTATGGTCACCCTTGCTAAGCCCCTCAGTGTTGGGCAAAAATCGGGGAAAGAAGCTTGTTAGGTCCCGAGCTGGTTCAGGCTACTACTCAAGTCATTGACGTGGTCAGAAAATGTTTGCTTACCACCCAGAGCAGACAGAAGAGCTATGCAGATAATCGACGACGCGACCTGGAGTTTGCGACTGGCGACCATGTATTTCTAAAAGTGTTTCCTATGAAGGGTCTGATGAGGTTCGGATAGCAAGGGAAGCTAGCACCGCGTTTAATCAAGCCTTTCGAGATTATGGATCATGTAGGGGCCGTAGCATACTACCTTGCACTACCTACTACATTGGCCGGTATTCACAATGTCTTCCACGTATACATGCTGAAGAAATATATACCAGATGAGTCGCACATTATTAGCTGGGAGAAAATCGAGCTGACAAATAACACCGCTTACACCGAGGAACCTATCCGTATCTTAGACCATAAGGAGTAGGCATTGCGGACAAAGACAATACCTCTAGTCAAGGTTCTTTGGTCGCATCATGGAGAAGAAGAAGCGATGTGGGAACGAGAAGCAGAGGTTAGGGAAAAGTACCCTCACCTGTTTAGTGGCATACCACTGGTAATTTTGAGCACGTATTTTTTTAGGGGGGTAGAATGTAACACCCCATACCTTTGGAACACGGGTGTTACCTTTTAAACCCACATCAACCTAAATCAAATTGAATTAACCAAATAGCTTGAACTCAACATATACAGGATGGGGATTTTGGTTGACATTAAGGCTATCCATTAATGTCTCTAGGAGCCAGAACGTGCCCTACAATGTCAAGAAGTTAAGGCTATCTGAACACTCTAAATTAAAGCCATTATGTCGATTGATACTGGTACAACACACTTGTCACCAACACTTGAGAGTTAGTGACAAATCAGGCCTTCATCATAACAAATACCTTATATTAACCATTAAAAACTAGTATCAGGCCCACCCGATCAACAGATCTCGTCATATGGGCCGATAATAGCCCAAAGAAGTGTGTAACGGCCCACCTGGGCCTCGACGCAGCACCAAAATGGGTCGGGACCCCTATTCCTGGGCCCCAAGAAAAATGGACGAAATGGATTTGTCACAACCATCACGATGGGCCCCCTTATGGAGTGCATGTGCACCCCATGCAAGTGCACACGACATACACTAGGACGAGGTCAAATGACATTTGACCGAGTTCTTTACAAAAAATGAGAAAGCGAATGCCCTCCCGCCATAACAGAGTTCAAATGGGCGGTCTTTAAGCTCCTAGGTGGCCCACCATGGCCACTTTCTGAGCAATCCAAGCCATTCATTTTATTCTCATAGGTCCCCTTAATAAAATCATATAGGCTTTTGAGCCCTTATAAACGGACGAAGGTGATGGATTATCACTATCCAATGCATTACACGTGGGAGGCATCTAGAAGATGGGGCCTAGTAGAGATCGTCTGAACGGCTCATGATCGGTCTGATCGTGCAATCCCATCCATCCATTTGCCAAAACGAGTCGTGCTCTCCCCTTTCCAAGAATAGCTAGACAGGGCCTGTGTAAGGAGAACGGGAGAGGAGACTTTCCTCTCCAGGAAAGCCAGGTTGGTGGAATCTCGACCGTCCACAGTAGGAGCATTCTCAGCCGTTCCTGCTCTCTCTCTCCCTCTATATAAAGAGCCCTGTAGACATGGGAATTCGCTGCAAGGAGAGGAGAGGAGAGAGAGAGAGAGAGAGAGAGAGAGAGAGTAGAGAAGAGAAAGAGAGCGGTCATGAGGAGTGAGCAGACCGTGTGGACTCAGTTCACACTGCTCCGACCCTGTCCGTGCAAGGATCGGACCGAGTCAAGTCAGGGAGGGGCCTGCAGTTTCATAATCGGGGGTGAAGAAGATAGAGAAGAAGGTGAGAGCGGCATAAGTGCGTTGAGTCAGGTGAACCGTCTCTTCTATGCTTTTTATTGAAGCTGAAAAATGGACCTTTTGTCTGCCCATACAGTGCGTCTGTTTTGAGCTGAACCAGCCAAACAATGGCTGGGTTTCAGGCAGACAACAGGCCTGAATGGTGGTCGTGGTTAGGGCTGGAAACCAACCAAGTAATAGCTGTGATCATGCCCAAAACAAGGCTGGAAAATGACTCTGCTTCAGTCTAGGCCCGAGCCAATCAATGGCTGCGTGATAATTGAGAAACCTATTAGGCTCGGTCTCTGTTTTGGATCAAAGATGAACCGATCAATGGCTCTATTCCAGACTAAAATCTGACCCAACTGCAACACCTGTTTTGGGCCGGGACCCGTCCAAACAATGGTCATGCGTCAGGCCAAAACTGAGAAGGACTGAAGCTCTGTTTTGAGCTGAATCGAGCCAAACAATGGCCATACTTCTGGGCAAAATCTCGTCCTAACAACACCTGGAAATCCAATGGGCCGCACCATATTCAAAGCTGTGGGCCTCACCTTCCACAATCGTGGGCCACACCTGAGCATAGCTCAGTAGGCTACACAGATTGGGCTAGGTCGGGATGCCCCAGCCGTTGGTTGGGCCACAAGCTTGGGCTGGACCGGGTTGGGTTTAAGCCCAATCCTTGGGGCCACCTTTGGGTAGCAATGGTGGGCCGAAAAAGGGTCCAACCCAACCCAATTCTGGGCCACAGTTTAGCAGAAATTGATGGGCCGAACCAGGTCAAGCTCAGGCCAGTTTTGGGTCCCGTTGTTGGGCCATAACTACTAGGCCTGATCAAGATAGTTGTTGGCCCAGTCTTCATTTGAATGGGTCCCTATATCCCCACCCACTTGCAATGGTCTAGGAAACTTGGAGTCATTGAAGCCATTTGTCAGATTCAATTAATAACCTCAAGTTCTTAATGGGAATGTTCATAGGTGTTCAATCGGGTAGTATTGGACCGTGAATCAATCACAAAAGAATTGGATTACTGGAAGAGGAGTCAACAAGTAAGGAAAACCTACCCCTGAAGGTGATGATTCTCTTCCCCTTGGGCTTTCCATCCCTAACTAGATTAAGAGTAGTTTTTCTTTCTTTTACAACTATGACTAATGGTTTAAGAAGTGTAGAGACATTTAATGGCTACCTGGAGTTTACGATGTTCAAGTGATATCGATACTTGGTTAATTCTCTCTTGAACATGTGTACTAAACTCATCAAAGTAATTCAACCATTTATCCATTATATGCACAATATGTTAACCCATTGAGTATGTCTGTTTAAATTAAAAACTTATGCGACTCGTAGAAATACTTGTACTGCTATTAAATTCCTTATTCTTGATTTACTTCCATGTTATTGTATGCAACACACACATTGTTAAAATCTCTCCTTGGGAAACTATAGCTAAGGAGAGTCCGTGCTTGGTGTGTAACCAGACTAGTTGTGACGTAAGCAGACCCCTAACATGGAGGTTGTAGATTGTGGCAATTGATTTTTGGGGTTTACTATCCATATATGGTTCCTCCTATCTAAATATGGAATGAACCTTGCAATATTTACAATTACCGTTGTTTACTCGTCTTTTAGTCATACATGCCGTCATGTTTTAATCGTCGTACTTAACAAATTCTAATAATTCATTCCAAGTGAGCACATGGTAGTGGGCCTTTTATAGTGGAACTGATTGACCACGTGTTGGCGGATTTTACACACACTCTAAGGCGAAAAGTCTTATAGGCCGGGGATGGTAGTCATAGGATACTATGGCCGAGCCGTCAGCCTACGCTGGGCCATGAGCTCCCCGTAGTGACCGTGAGCTTATTTAAATTGGTTGAGTGTAATTGGATTAATAACAGGTTGGATAATCATGCATACATTGCATTCGAGTGATGACGGATGGTTAATTCTAGATGTTGTAGCATGTGCCTAATAGGATTTAGTTGGGATATCGTTTCGCTAGCTCCCAGACCATCGACTATCGACCCACCTTTGGTGAGTTTGGCACTACGCATGTACTACATACTTTTGTTGGTGATCGGCCACATTGGATTGGTTTTGCCTAAAAGCCAACTGGATGAGCATCCCTAATTGATGTGTACTCATACATCTATGCATTTATTAAGATTGCATTCTTATATTGTTTGTATGCTATGTTGTTTTATTCTACATCTTGTCTAGGGCGATGGTGTGTAATATTGAGGGGAGATCACACTGAGCTGGCCACTCATTCATCAATGTTTAACCATACAGAGGACGCAGGTATAGAAGCCGATGAGTACACGACAAACTTGGAGGTGATGGCGGTCGATGAGGAGCTATACGATGAGGAGCCGCATCAGGAGGCGGCCGCCTATTTTGGGTTAAACCAGTGGATAAGCCCCTTTATTTTTATTCCAGTACTTTTATAATCTGAGAGACTTGAGGTTATGTAATTGGCCCCCAGTTGAGTGGGCCTGAATATTGTTCCCATCTTTGGATCACATCTATGCTATGCTTTCATTTTCGCTATTTGTACTTTTATTCATTGGTTGGTTGTCATTATTAAAAGCTAACTCCTAGGTTTTTGGAATGTGAGTCGCATACTCGGGTTCTAAAAACCGTGGCATTACACAACATGAGGGAGTTTAAGAACAAATTAAGCAGAGAGAGATCCTAGGGAAACGTGAGAAGAAAGAGAGGAGAAAGAGAGAGAGAGAGAGAGAGAGAGAGAGAGAGAGAGATCAAGTGCCAAGAATGGAGCTGTGTTTTGCTGAATCCAACAACTAGTTGGGTTCAATTTGGAGCAATCTTGGCTAAACATCTTAGTAAGTAAGACAAATGCTTTAATTCGCCCATCCACCCCGATTCGATCACATCTTGACCTACCATAGGATCTAAGTCGGTAAACTGATTTGCTAAACATGTCGAACCGAGTCAACTCAAGGAAGAAATTCACTAAACCACCAACTTGTGGAGAAAACACGTTGGTTGATCTCTACCATTCACTCAAGCGGAGGTTCTCAAATAAAGAGAAAATATTTTAATTTTAAATCTAAATTTACCTCTGCACAAAACCATAGTTTATAATTAATCCTAATAGTACAATACAGGAAGACAATCTAATCATATGCACCATGTTAATTATGCTAGTGTTGGGGACAACTACGTAAATCTAGAGCGTGATGTAGTTTAAGAGGTGAGGGTTTTTCCTTCAAATTTTGCAATTTAATTGATTACATCTTTCTCACATGTTCCAAGTTTTATTTATTCTTTATCTTTACCATATGAATCAGTGTTACATAATTCACATCATTATATTATTATCTTGCACACAAGTATGACATTAAAAATCCCACTTCTAATGATCAATATAATATCGTGGACGTAATGCGTTACGAGTAATGACCCTCTTAGTCGACACATAATACCGTAAGTTGGTGAGTGGTGCACAATCGATGTAAGTAAATCGTCATGCGTGTTACATCACTTCTTAGGATTAGATGTCACAAAAAGTTGCTCCATGAACACTTTGTGTCACATAAATCTCCCAATTGCGTTGTTGTCTCACCTTGAGATGTTCACATAAATCCACTTTAACGTTGGACACACCAACAAATCTCCGTATATGGGATACGGGGAAAGTCGGGTATTTTTATAACTATTCTCCACCTTGTGATGATCACTACATGTGATGGATCGCACATACTTTGCTAGGCATGTATTTCATGTAGAATGTTTGCGCATACCAATACCACTTGTGTTTATGGAGTATGAGATGCATCGGGACCTTCCTGTTATTCTTATAAATCACTTGAATCATTGTAAACTTTAAATGATAACTACCACCATGAGTAGGGCACTGACCCTCTCCAACCATAGAAATATTGCAGATGAATTACAGGTTGATGACTCGAACGATAATCATTCTATGGAAGATTCTTTCAAATAGCGAATAATGATAGCACTACAAATTATTTTATTTATTTTTCACTCCAAACTTTGATAATGTAATAAGCTCTCATTGAGAGTGCATTAAAGAATTATTTGTACACTTTACTCATACGGAATAATAAATACGGTTGATTTCATTCTCGTGAATCGTTACCTTTATGAATGTAACCGGATGTGATCTAAAATAATAATGTGTGATTTTGAAGCATCTAATTTTTACATTATTAACACTCAAAATTCTCGAGCACGAGTATGAACTCAAACTACAAAAATTTGGGGCGTTACACTACTGGCTCCTGATGCATTCTTTTGCGAGCTCCCTCTTTCCAAATTGGTGGGAATGACAATAGATGTGGGGAGAAGGCCCCCTCCAGGACTACCAGTTCATGATTTTGGGGTGCCCATTGTAATACCATTGGTTCCCATTGTTGGGTAGGAGATAGTGATGGGAAATAAGGAGTGTTCCTTTCTTGAAGGATGACTGGTTTGATTGCTCGAAGAGGGTTTTAGGATGCTTCTTGGAAGTCCAACAATACTTTTAAGTGATCTTCCAAGATGGTGTGGATAAACTGTACAAGAGAGAGGAAGTGATCGATGCATTCCTTTTCAATGTAATTAATGGGTAGACCACTTTGAGTTTCAACTGTCAATGAGATCTTGTATCGCATGCTCTAGGGAGAAGCATTGTTATGTCAAGTGACCTCGGTCTTGGTGGAACGTGCAATACTCATTCTCATCATACTTCAATGGTAGAGGAATTGGAGGTGGTATGGGTTTTAGGGGACTGAGGAATTGTTTCTGCACTAACGTCACTATGGTTGTACGTTTGTATGAGTTAGGTGAATCTCCTAAACTCCATGGTGATCTATTAATTCTGATGGGGGTACTACGCATTTTCTCTATGTTGCTAGTACTGCCATTGTGGTTACGAATGCTATGACTATGGATTTTGTTGCGGCAGAGGTGGTGGTTAATATCTCTGTTATTGATGTTGAGGGCAGTACTTCTAGTATTGTCGGTGTCCTTGTTGAGGCGCATGTTGGGTGCCTTAAGTTGTGGCAATGATGTTATTTGCTTCCGTTGGGCGATGGATAAAACCATTACCATATTTTTTTCTCAAACCCATTGGTCTTCCTTCAACTTTGTTATGTTTGATTGGATTGGCCTGATGATGCCATGGGGAGATCGTTCCCGCACGTATTCCTACTTCTACTTGCTCTCCAGTGTAGATAAGTTCAATGAAATTCACATATGGATGTGAGATTTGATATCCAAATATTCCTGGATTCGTTAAATGGATGATCATGGAGATTTTCTCCTCGTCGTTGATTGGGGTGCACATTTTAGCGGTCATTGCTCGTCATCGTCCCACATATGCAGATAACGTCTCATCACCTTATTGTCTTAAGGCTGCCAGGTATGCTCTCCTGGGAGCCATGTTGAGGTTGTAGGCAAAGCAATTAGCGAACGCTTGCAAGAGTTGCTCCTAGATCCAGTTACAGTCTAAGGAAGTGTACCAGTCTAGGGCATCACCCTTTAGATAATTTTGGAATAGGCAGATAAGGGCTCCTTCATTCCTTGCTACTGCATTCAGTTCCCCACAAAATTCCTTGAGATGTGTCGTACAACATCCATTGTCGTCGTATCTCTAGAATTTCGGTACCTCAAGGTTTTGAGATACTTGTGCATCTAGGAAGGGACATAAGTCCCTAAATTTTATGAAGGGGAGATCGACCCCTTGTTGTATTTGAAGCTAGTTTTACATGGTCTTAAGTTGCTCCCCCAACTCCTCTATTTTTGTGCAGCTCATTTTAGGGACCGTTGTCTCTTGCAGCAACGCATGTTCCGCTTCTTTGGCATAGTGATCAATCCCTTAGATCCTATGATTCCCGTGAGGGGGATCTTGTTGAAATGTAACCGTATTCCCATTTGTGGGAAATTGAAATTAACAAGCACTCCCAGTCGGGGGAGGCTAAGATGATGAGAAGTGATCCCCTTGTTGGGTATTTTCCACATTTCGCTTGTTGAATTGGGCTTGACATTGACCCATGTTGTGGGCATTCACCATTGTTGTCCCTGGGCTTCTACTCAGGAAAGTTTCTATTAGAAATTGATTTGAGATCTCGGTTGTGAGATGTATTGAAAATTGACTAAAGACTCTATTTGTAGGATTGGTTTAAAATTGATTTAAAACCCTAGTTGCGAGGTTGGCTAGAAATTGATTAGAAGCCCCAGCTGCGAGGCTATTCTGAAATTGAATGGAAATCCTGATTATGAGATTATTTTGAGATTAACTCCCAGTTGTGGGAGAGTACTGAAAGAAATGCCATATGGTTGAGGGCTGCACTGGCTAGTATCGATGGTCTTGTGTGGACTCCAATTGTTGTACTTGATTTGAACCGGAAGCTAGACAGAGTCTGTGAGCTGATTGTTGTTGCTGCTGAACTGAGCCAATTTGGTTGTTGGCTGTGGTGGCTTGAGCCTACATTAATTACAGGAACATTTTCTGCATTATATTTACGCCTTATGCCAATTCCTGGATCTAAGTAATTAACACGACTTCTTCCTGCGATAGCTTTATAGGCTAAGCTTATGCGACATCAAAAGCATGAAAGTGTTGAACATCTTCCTCATGGATGGAGAACCCAAAGATCCTATAGTCGGTTAGACCTTGTAAAAACGCTTAGGATTGAAAACTCGAAGATCCTTAACCCTAAGATGACTCTAGAGTTTACATTCTAAAGATTCCGAGTAACAGACCACAATTATAAAGAGGAAAGGTATTAGGCCTCCACTCTGCTTATACAGATGTACGGTCTCTACTTCACAAGATCTGACTAATTTCTGAGGAATAAGATTAATTATCACACATAAAGGTTGTAATATAATGCAATGTTAATGATGGCCAATTGATTCGAATGTCTAATGGGTAAGCTGCAGATAATACATTCCAACCAATCGAGTGCATGGTGCAAAGTATATAGAAATGTAATGTGTGGGATGCTCAATGATATGTTGATTCTTATGCCAAAACGATGGCTAACTAGCTAGGTTTCTGGTGGGGAAGCTCTAATATATCAGCAAGACAGATCATATGCTTGGTAATTAGATATGAGAAAATCATGAAATGTAGTGATAATGTATTTGGCAAGGGGGTTGAGAACAAAACGAGAGTTACATGATGTTAATGCTCATTCTTAAATGAAAATAAATAAAGCTTGAATGGTTGGATGAATGGCAGTGTCGCAAAGGCTAGATCGAGTGGCTTGGATTATGACTTAGGTGGCTTAGGAGACTTAGAATTTAGCTAAGCTAGGTTAGAATAGAGTTGGTGTGACGACTCGTATTTAAATCCTAGATGCTAACTTGCAATTAGGATCAATCACTCCACTTCTCAACACTATGAACTAACCCAGTAGTGAGATCCACGCCATAAGAAAAACTCTATCTCCCTTTAAACACACCTCGGGATTACTAACTTACACACTAAAATGAAAACTAACAGTCCAATTAAAGTAATCAACACTCATCAAGGATAAATCTCCAAGTATGAACCCTTACAAGAATAAAAATGGATTGATCTTCAGTCCAGGATAATTAATAAACCCTATAAGAGGAACAGATAGCTCAGATCACATCCACGAGCAATCGGGACTCACCAAAACTCTAAATGAAGACAAAACTTCAACCTTGGGCATTGATGGCACTTCCAAGACAAATGGACAGTGCTAATTAGTACAGATCTCAATGTGACCCCCGCCTGATCAGCGCATGTGCACAGATAGTGTGCACATGCTATGCATGAGACCAAAGCGTCAGGTCAAAAGAGCTTTGACCCGATGAAAACTGAATATTCCAAGTTTTCAGCCAAAACTCCCACCCATCTCGAGTTCAAACATACCTGTTCATTAGTAATCAATGTTCAAATTGTCGATGAGAAATTGATAATATCGGCGATATTATCAGTGTCGCTGAACCGGCAATACCGAAACCTTAAGTTTTCGTTTCTCTTCCAAATGTCGATGAAATATCAGCGATATTTTCAATTTTATCAAAAAAATAGCTATTGTTCTCCTTATTATTGAAAAATATTGAAATAAATATAAAAAATATATACAAAAAAGCTCTCTTACCTTTTTTTCTCCAGATCTACCTGCAGAAGTGGATTTCGGCTAGATTTAGTGGGCCAATCATTGTTGATAACTCTGAATTTTCTGAGATAAGAAAACCCTTTAAAAAAATCTTTTGTTTTTTTCAAAGAAAGAGATTTGAAAGAGAACCTGATTTCACCGACATTCACGAAGATTTCGGTTCGGATTTGAAAAAGAAAAGGATAAATTTATGGACAGATTTTTTATAGAAAAAGATGAGATTGATTGTAGATTTTTGCAGATTTTTCAGAGAAGAAGAGAAACAAAATTCTCTCTCACATCCGCTCTGCTCTGGGCAAGGATTAGCTACTAACAGGTTGTGTAGCGAGACTAGCTACTGAAGTGACGTCGGCAAGTTCCGTGGGCCCCACCATGATGTATGTTTTATATCCACACCTTCCATCCATTTTGAGAGATCATTTTAGCGTAATATCCAAGGAAAGAGTTAAATCAAAAGCTCTAGTGGACCCCAACACAGAAAACAGTGGGACAGTGATGCCCACCATTAAAAACTTCTAAAGGCCACGAATGTTTTAGATCAAGCCGATATTTGTGTTTTCCCTTATTTCATGTCTTTTTTAACTTTTGAGCAGGTTGGATTTCAAATACATATTATGATGGGCCTTAGGATAGTTTCAATGGTGGGAATCACTCTCCCCAATGTTTTCTTTGGTGGGGTCCACTACAGATTTTTATTTCCTTCGTTCTTTAGTTCATACCCTAAAATGACATCTAAAAATGGATGGACGGTGTGGATATAACACACACATCATAGTGGGCCACAGAACTTGGTGACATCACTTCAGCAGCGGACTCGCTACTCAACCTGTCAGTGTCTATCTAATCGCGTCCTCTCACACCAACTATATAGACGTCAACAAGTTCTGTGGGTCTGATCATGAGGTATTTGTTATATCAAGACCGTCCATCAATTTGGCGAGCTCCTCTTAGGGCTTGAGACCAAAAATAAGACAGATCTAAATATCAAGTGGACCACACTACAAAAAGCAGTGGGAGATTGAACGTCTACCATTGAAACCTTTTTTAGGGCCATAAAGGTTTTGGATCAATATGAAATTTCTTTTTCCTCTTCATTCAGGTCTTTGTGATCTTATGAACAGATTGGATGGAAAATAAACATTATGGTGGGCCCTACGAATTTTTTAACGATGATTTGTGGTGTGGTCCATATGATCTTTGGACATGATTCATTTTTTGGATAATGCTCTAAAATGATCTCTAAAAATAGATGAACGGTGTAGATATAATAAATACATCACTGTGGGGCCCATGTAACTTTGATCTCCTTTGAACCATTTGTACAACTCGGAGCTCGAGGAGAGTCAGTACTCGTCTTCGCACGAGACATACCTGCAGCAGCTATATAGTTGGTGTGTGGTACACCAGCCAATCCACTTTGAGTTTAATGGTGGGATTTAATCGCTGCAGTTTCCTTTAGTGTGGTCCATTTGAGATTTGGAACTACCTCATTTTTTGGGACCATGTTCTAAAATAATATGTTGAAATAGATTAACGGGGTTGATTTCTCGCATATATATGGTGGGCCCACAGAACACTCTCCAGTAGCCACCTCATTATTCATAGCATGATAAAACACATGCCATAGGGTGGTACCACAGAGTCATTACATCACCAGGACTGATTTGGCTAGTGATGTTGCCACTATCAAGATGGCTAGTGGTTGGTGCAATGTGGGCCTAATCATGATGTATTTATTTGCTCCACGCTGTCCATCTATTTTTTCATATCATTTTAGATTTTGATCCAAAACATCAAGCATATATAACTCTCAGGTGGACCACACCACAAGAAATAGTAGCAATTGAATGTCCACCATTAAAAACCTCCAAGGGTTCAGTGTAAAGTTTATTTGACATCCAACCTGTTGATTAGGTTATACAAACTAGTTTGATGCAAAATTTGTGGCCCTTGAGAAGTTTTTAATGGTGTGCATTCAATCAACACTGTCCTGTGATGTGGTCCACTTGAGATTTGAATCTATCTAATTTTTGGACTTATACCATAAAACGATCTAGAAAATTGGATGGATGCTTCAATATGTCAAACAAGTGTAATATCCAAGCCGTCAATCACCAAGTTTACTAATATATAGATTCCATGTCCCAAGAAAGGTGTAATTTTTTAGTTCATTGAATTTTACATGTCCTAATTATTATATGCTAGCTGCATTTGTATTATATGAACTCATTTTAATTACAATTGGAGCGATTTCTGATGGCAGCGTATGCTTTTTGGGCACCATTAAATGAAAACTTATTATTTAATGCATTTTTTTGGTAATTTTTTATTCCTAAATATGTAAATATGTCTATTTAGGCATGCCCTCAAGTTTTACTGAAAAATTCCATCGTTTTTCCCATTATTCGCCATTTTTTTCGCATTTCTACTATCAGCGATATTATCGGCGATAACGATATTATATCTTTATCTCCAGTCAGCGAAACTTATAGCGATACCGACAACTCGAACACTGTTTGTAACTGATGATGGGCCACCATCAGACCCCGTTCTGGAAATCCCAACCGTCCATCTTCTAGATAGGGTCCCACCGACCCTAAC
Source organism: Magnolia sinica (assembly GCF_029962835.1). Lineage (NCBI taxonomy): Eukaryota > Viridiplantae > Streptophyta > Magnoliopsida > Magnoliales > Magnoliaceae > Magnolia > Magnolia sinica. Next base: position 54,777,608 of record NC_080591.1, on the reverse strand, counting down.
TATGTCAAGATCCATGGTCAGAAGTCAACCGCACAAGCTCGGTCAGCAATCGATCAAACGTTGCAAAGAGAGATCACTGACGAGGAGAGAAGATCCATGTCTGCAGTGCCCTGTTAGCATATCCGACCGTTCGGAGTCGTTGGACTCCACCCACGTGCACAGAGGAATCCTCGTCAACCCTACCATTTCCAAAAATGAAACCCCCACCTGGTGAAAGGTGGAATGAATCTTTCTTTATTGACGAAAGATGAATCCCAACCGATCAGCATCCTCCGGAAGCTTCTCTCAAGCCATCTAGGACGTTGAGATTAGGGCTGTTTGGAAAATCTTGTAAGGAAACTGAGATTTTGGCGAGTCGCAACCATATCTTGAACCGACTCCACTTTAGCAAGAAGTATCATTAACAACCCATCCGTCACCATGTAATGGACCCCACAAGCCTCATGAGGATAATCCGACCCATTTAAACATCTCCGATCATAGGATCGACCGATGGTTACAAAATCGCCATGACCAATGGGTTATCTTCTCCAATCTGACTAGTTGAACCACATTCTATAGAACTAACCCTTTCCCACATCCAAGCCACTCATTGTGTAGCCCACCCCATGTAAAGTCCATCAGGAATAATTGCATTGACCCACACACAAGATCAGATGCAAGGGGAGTCCCTGATGACGATTATTCTCTGTTATTTCACACTAACTCTGCGCTAATCTTGGTGGTTAGTCGTGGAAATTTCCAGAAGAAGAATGGCTATAAATAGTCATTTTATTAGTGCGACTCCCAAGGAAGAAAAAGGAAAGAAATAGAGAGAGAGAGAGAGAGAGAGATTGGGCACCACCGGGGCGAGTTGCATGCCCTGTAGCAACTCGACTGAGTGAGTCATTTGTATGTTGTGAAGTAGATTGAGAGAAGAAGAAATAGTGAGAGAGAGAGAGAGAGGAAGAAGGGAGAGGTGTGGCTGGTGTGAGTTCTAGCCGTCCATCCGAAGTCAACCCATCTCACTGCAAGCTCTACTCGTTCGACTCGAATCATCAACCCCAGTCTAGGTAACGAAAGCAAAACCACCCCCTATCTCAGCCTTACATCAGACGCGTTAATGACCTAATCCAATGCCCTGATAAATAGAGTCTAATTCATTCCAAGACAGCGTCCGGGATCGTGTCAGGGAGATGTGGTTCTGAGTTCCAACGAACCTAGAGCTAGGCACGCCACATCCAGACCCTTTCAGTGTTCAAACAATGCCCCTGATCAGGTATCCACATCTATTCCATCTCTATTATTGAAGAATTTCACCCACCTGGTTGACTGTGTTCATAGTCAACCCAACTCGGTCACGAGTTAAGTGACTCGGATCTGCAATTCAAGTTGACAACCATGATCTGAATCCATGGCTATGATCAGTTTTCCTCGAGCAAGGATCAGCACCTCAAACCGATCACAGATACCTTCACAGCGCCGCACGCTACTAGTCGAAAAGACTTGACTAAGTCGAGTCACTATTGAGTCAGTGACTCATGTTCATTTTAGGTAGTTAAACCCTGACTAATTTGGGCCAGGGAAGCAACTCGTTCCAATGAATTTAAAGCCCAGTCAAGGGTGATCTAGATTTGCCCATTTGGGGGCTGACTCGGCCGGTTTCCCAACTGAGTCAACCCTACACTCGGTAGCAGGTTGACTTGGCTAGTTTCCCAACTGAGTCAAGTTGACTCCAATGTCAGAACCATCTAAGGAGGATTTGGAAAGCATTAGATCCATTGGATCATTAATCTAACCTTGTAGTTAGTGGATCTCTTAAAACTAACTCAACTAGTTGTTAGTTGAAAATCCCAACCGAGTAAACTAAGTCGTGACTCACTGGTGTCTTATAACAGTTTCTCCAAGTGCAACCAGCAACTATTTACCTTAGAAGACAATCCTTCCTTCAATGTGTCCAGTCAAGTAAGTAGAAATCAAGGTGTAGATAATTTGTAGACTATTTGTAAATTGGAATTAGGAGATTAATTATATACTTGCTTGGATTCTAGGATCTTTACATCCATCTCATAAGGTCATCTCAAAACAAGAGGAACTTTCAATCTAGGTGAGGGATATCCCACATGGCTTCCTCATTTCATTGAATTCTAAGATAGTTTAAGCTTAAATGTATAAAGACATTATAATTGTGTTAATAGTAGTTGTGTTTCCTTTAATCTGGAATTGACATTGATAATCATGTGGGAATGTTTAATTCTTCTTACTCTAATCCATCTTATAGGAGTTGTATTATACTCATCATGCCACCTTTGAAATTGTTTAAGTAGATGTACACTTCTACTAGTTACATTAAGAGGTAAGAAATCTTGTTTCCATTCAAATGGTAAGTTTGCTTCATTAACTCCTTATATATGCTGGATTAGTTATAATTTGAATCTAATGAAGTCTTAGAATATTACAAATAGGAACTTAGTCCTTTAATTTCCTATTTAGATGTGATGAACTTGAGTTATTACATTAACTTCTATTACTCCAGTCCTACATTTAATAACTATGTGATTAGGATTTAGCCTTGCATTCTCTATGTTATCCTAGTAATTGTTCGATTTTGGACATGGTTTATTAGTAGTGACAAGAGTCATGATGCTTCAATTCCTTCTATCTAACAAGTTGTGCAATGAATACTAGGTGTGGAATGTAACCTTTCTTAAGAAGTGGAATGAACCTGTTACTAATTGAGTTATACTTGAAATATCATATTTATGGGCCCTCATTTGGACCTAGAGAAAGAAAAAGGACTTATGTTGAGCTCATGCTTAGATGTTTGATATTTTATTAAAAGACTGCATGATTTGACAATGTCTATGAGAGAAATCTTATAAATCCTATGGAGTGTACATGAGTATCATGGTGCATGACATCCACGCATGACATATAAGCTTTTCCGAGTGCTCAATATAAGCCACACTCTGTTCGATTTATTGAAAGATCTATCACTTCAGTTAACTCATAGAACATGTGCATTTGTGCCACTTTAGGTGCTCTCTCTTTACATGAGACTTTTTCAGGATTACACTCTCCTCGAGCGTACCCAGTGTATTTTTCCAGGAGATAGGATATCCTTAGGCACACTCACCTGCATGGTCCTTTTCGGGTGACTAGATCTCCTTGGGCATACCTTTGAGTACTTTTCTGGGTGAGTAGTTCTCCTTGGGCAACCCTTTATTTTGGCACCTGGATGTTCATCCCTAGATCTGTGACTTGAGCTTACATTCATATATCCATACATTTACATTCAAGTTTATATTATCCTCATTATGATCAAATATGTTTGGTTTAAACTATTTTGGAATGACATGATATGCATGAATCCTTGTAGGAAATTCTCACTAAGTTTTCACTCACCCAATCGTGCGGTTACACCAAATAGACACAGGTATGATAGCGAAAGGTGGCACATATGATGGGACTCCTAGTGAAGCTGAGGAGGAGTATGGTGAGGAGGAACCGTACGATGATGTAGTCAAGCCACTGGAGCTCCACTAAAGACTTAGGATTTACTGCTTTACAGATTTTATATTTGTTTATCTTTGGGTTTTGTAATTAAATCCCCTGTTGAGGGATCTCACTTTACTTCTTTACTTCCACTCACGTATGATGAATTCTTTTCATTAGTTTATACAATAGTTACCTTTGGATGTTATGAAATGTGTTAGTAATTAGATATGTGATAGTTTCATTTTATGGCGTAACCCTCAGGTTCTCGTACTTGAGCGATCATCCTTGATTTATGAGAATCAAGGTGTTATAAGTTGGTATTAGAGAGAGAATTTAGACAAACCTTGCCTTTGGGAAAGAGTTTGTGCAAACTTTCACTATTTTAGGTTTAGGGTTTCATAGATATACACTTGAACTAGAAAGCTGAACATAAGTAAGATTTCCCCTAGACTTAGGCAATTTTAAGCACATAGAGACCCAAGTTTAGGTTCCCTAAGAAATTTCAAGTTGACTGTCTGGATATAGAGATTAAACTTAGGCTCCCATTTCTGACTATTGCATATCTAGACTCAAAAACTATAAATTTAGTCCCCTTTAGAAAATTTATTTAGAAATCCATTTAAATTTTTAAAGATTCCTTGTAGTTAGGAAGAAACTGTTAACCTGGAAATACAGAGAGCTTAGAATCCCTCGAATTGTAAAACCCTTGTAGCAGAACTAGTTGTCTTATGGTGTGATAATGATAAGATACTGTACCCTAACATTGCATTCCTAAATTACAAGATACAGTGCCTCTAAAGACACAATCCTAGCAGGCACGGGCGTTCTAGTGATGCCGCAAAACCTAGGAAGAACGGATAGAGAAGAAAGCCCTATATATAACCCAGCACTCCTAGTTCAACCTGATGAGATTGACTCGGAGTCAAGAGCAGGGCCTATCCTGTCGCCTCACCCAGCTCGTACAGAAAGGACCTCGTCATTTGAGGGTCAGTCAGGGATTCCAACACCGAATGCTTGGGAGCAGATGGTTGCTTTGCTGAGCCAGTAGCAAGCCTTTTTATGGGACCAGTAGACCACTATGGCGGCTGCAGTGGAGGCTATAAATTAAAGACCGCGCGGGTCAGCTCCCGGCCTAGTTACAGGGAATGATATCGACATATTCGAGAGGTTCCATAAGATGAGACCCCCGACCTTCTCTGGGACGACTGATCCCATAGTAGCCAAGCACTGGTTAAAACGTATACTAAAGTTGATGGAGCCCTTGGGGTGTTCGGATACTCAGAAGGTGACCCTTGCCACCTTTGCACTAGAAGGGGAAGCAGATGAATGGTGGGATTCTACCCAGAGACTTACTCCAACAGACTATTTATGGACTTGGAAGGGGTTCCATGACAAGTTCAACAAGAAATATTTTCTAGAATTGTTTCGCGATGAGAAAATGTCACAGTTCTTCAAGCTCGAGTAGGGAAATATGACGCCTGCTTTGCCGAACTCTCTCGATACGTGCCGACTATCATTAGTGAAGAGAAGGTTAAGCTAAGGAAATTTAGAGATGGTTTGCGGCCGGGAATACAGTCGAAATTGTGCTGCTTCGACTTTTCCCAATATGCGCAAGTGGTGGACAAGGCCACCCAGGTAGAGAAGACATAGACCAGATAATGAAAGCTCGGACTCCGTTCAGAGATTCGAGTAGCTAAGTCAGGCCTACACCTCTACCTCCTAGCCTCACTATGGCTGATAAGTTAGCCAAGACTTCTTCGCACCCGGGTATGCCTTGCAAGTATTATGAGAAGCCAGGGCAAGTTGTCAAGTTCTGTTTCAAAAGGGCACGAGATGAGGGCAACAAGCCTAGGCCACCAGCGACTCAGTCTCATCCACATCAGTCAGTGGCTAGGCCACCTGTCAGCAACCAACCTCCATTTCAGAGGCCAGCAGCTCCGCTACAGAATAGAGCTCCCGCGGTACAAGTGTTCACTATGTTTGAAGAAGATCGGAATGAGGAGGCTCCACGAGTTGTCCAAGGTACGGCGTATATTAAGAATACTCCAGTATTTGCTCTGTTTGATTCAGGTTCTACCATATCTCTTATTAATTCATCCATAGTAAAGGAACTAAATTTAGAGTTGAGCCATTTAGAGAGACCCCTGGTCATAGCCCCTCCAATGGGAGGATTTGTAGAAACTGTAAGATTTTGTCCTGCATGCCTGTCGTATTAGAAGGCCATGAGACACGTATGAACTTGGTTGTTATGAATATGAAATAGTTTGATATCATTATTGGTATGGACTGGCTTACTCGGGCTCATGCAATATTGGACTGCCATGCCCGGACAGTTATAGTAACATTTCCCAGGCAATTACCATTTACTATACAAGGAAGGCATCAATTTGAGACGTATGAAGGTCTACGGGCCCTAGAAGAAGTAGTATCGGCAGAACTCACGATTGACCAGATACCAGTGGCTGGTGAATTCCCAGAGAGTTTCAGGAAATACCGGGATTACCGCCAAGGAGAGAGGTAGATTTTACCATTGACCTCCTACATGGTACTACCCCAGTATCCATGGCTTAGTATAGAATGCTGCCATGTGAAATGGAAGAATTGCGAGTGCAGATCGATGAGTTATTAGGGCAAGGTTTCATCTGCCCTAGCGTATCTCCATGGGGCGCACCTGTATTATTCATGAAGAAGAAGGACGGATCACAGTGCCTTTATATTGACTACAAAAGATTGAATCAGGCTACAGTGAAGAACAAGTATCCTCTACCTCGTATTGACAACTTATTCGATCAGCTCAAAGGCACCAAATATTTCTCGAAGATCGATCTCAGGTCTGGGTATCATCAGTTGAGGGTCAGAGAAGAAGACATTCCCAATACAGCATTCCGCACCAGATATGGGCATTATGAATTATTAATGATGTCGTTCGAACTCATAATGTACCTACAGTGTTCATGGACTTGATGAATCAAGTCTTTATGCCATATCTAGACTGATTCGTCAAAGTCTTCATCGATGAAATCTTTGTTTACTTCGAGAGCCGTGAAGAGCACGAGGAACACTTGAGAACCATGTTGAAGACCCTCCATGAAAGGCAGTTATATGCAAAATTATCAAAGTGCGACTTCTAGAAGGAGGAAGTGAAGTTTTTGGGTCATGTAGTAAAGAAGGAAGGTACACAGTTAATCCAACTAAGGTCGAAGCTGTAGTGAAGTGGGAACAACCTGATACTGTCACCAAAGTCAGGAGCTTTTTGGAGATGGGTGGATATTATCAACGGTTCATAAAAGAATTCTCTCGTATCGCCTGGTCCTTGACCCAACTAACAAAGAAGAATGTGAAATTCAATTGGAATGATGAAGTGGAGGCCTCTTTTCAGGAGCTTAAGAAAAGACTCACCACGGCCCCCGTACTCACACTTCCAGACGAAAGGGCTAAGCACGTGGTCTATAGTGATGCATCGCATACAGAGTTAGGATATGTACTCATATAGAATGAGAAGGTGATTGCTTATGCTTCTAGGCAGTTGAAGAAACATGAAGAAAATTATCCTACCCATGATCTGGAGCTCGATGCAATGGTCTTGGCTTTGAAGATTTGGAGACATTACTTATATGGGGAAGAATTCAAATTATTCTACGATCATAAGAGCCTGAAGTATATCTTCACTCAGAAAGATCTAAACATGCAGCAGCACCAATGGATGGAAACGCTGAAGGACTTTAAATTTAAAGTATCCTATCATCCTGGCAAGGCGAACTTCATAGCAGATGCTTTGAGTCGAAAGAGGAATCATGAAGTTATGGCTAACCTTATGATAAGGGAAGGAGAAATGTTGGATTTCATTCAGGGTTATGGTGCACAATTTTCTTTCGCTGAACCGAGTGTACTTGTAGCTTCATTGGTCATAGAACCAACATTGATTCTTCGCATTATCAAATCTCAGGAAAAAGATGAATCACTAATGAATTTTAGATAGAGGTGTGAAAATGAAGGAATTCAAGATTGGCATGTCAGCTTAGATGGCGGCCTGAGATACCGAGGTCGTATTTATGTACCGAAAGTGCTGGAATTAAAACAGGCAATTCTAGATAAAGCACATAAATCATGTCTAACTGTTCACCCTAGTAGTACAAAGATGTATCGGGATGTTAAACGTCAGTACTGGTGGGAAAGTATGAAAATGATATTGTTAAATACGTTGTCAATGCCTCACCTACCAGCAAGTAAAGGCAGAACATCACAAGCCACCAAGCCTCTACAGCCATTGCCTCTCGTCAAATGGAAGTGGGAATGCATTAGCATGAACTTCATCACAGGACTCCTAAAGACACATGAGAACCATGACTCCATCTGGGTGATAGTTGACAGACTGACCAAGTCAGCCCGGTTCCTCTCTATACGTGTAAGTAATTCAATTGACGACTTAACTAAATTGTATATTAGGGAGATTGTTCCTACATGCAGTATTCCACGAGAAATTGTGTCGGATCATGACACCAGGTTCACCTCCACCTCTTGGAAAAGGCTACAAGAAGAACTGGGTACAGAGTTGAAATTTAGCACGGCATTTCACCCACAGGCAGATGGTCAGACCAAAAGGGTAAATCAAGTGCTAGAAGACATGTTGAGGGTCTGCATGCTAGACTTCAAGGGTAGTTGGGATGAGCACATCCACCTTACAGAATTTGCATATAACAATAGTTTTCAAACCAGCATTGGCATGGCACCGTTCGAAGCTCTATATGGACGACCTTATCGAGCTCCACATTACTGGGCTGAAGTTGGAGAGAAGAGCTTGCTGGGACCAGAAATAGTCCAGGAGACTACAGAGAAGATAAACATAATTCGAAGGCATCTACATAGGGCTCAGAGCAGACAGAAGAGTTATGCAGACAATCGTAGGTGGGATCTGGAATTTGCAGTTGGGAATCATGTGTTCTTGAAGATTTCCCCTATGAAGGGCATCATGTGATTCAGGAAGAAGGGAAAGCTCTCCCCCCGATTCATTGGGCCTTTCGAGATCATGGACAGGGTTAGAGTCGTAGTCTATTGTCTTGCCCTGCATCCGAAATTCGCCAACGTTCATAATGCTTTCCACATATCCATGTTAAAGAAGTATGAACCAGACACATCACACATCATCAGCTAGGAAGAGGTCAAGTTAAACGACGACGCTAGCTACATTGAAGCCCCAGTTCGCATATTGGATCACAAGGAACAAATACTGCACACCAAAACCATTCCTTTGGTGAAGGTTCTTTGGTCACGCCATGGAGTCGAGGAAGCAACATGGGAGCGTCAAGCGGAGATGAAAGAGAAGCACCCACACCTTTTTGACAACCTCACTTAGGTACAAATTCGAGGAAGAAATTTTTTTTTTTAGGAGGGGAGATTGTAACGACTCATATTTAAATCCTAAATGCTAACTTGCAATTAGGATCAACTACTTCACTTCTCAACACTATGAACTAACATAAACCCGGTAGTGAGATCCACACAATAAGAAAAACTCTCTCTCCCTTTAAACACACCTCGTGATTACTAACTTACATAGTAAAAATGAAAACTAACGGTCCAATTAAAGTAATCAACACTCATTAAGGATAAATCTCCAAGTATGAACCCTTACAAGAATAAAAACGGACTGATCTTCAGTCCAGGACAATTCGTAAACCCTGTAAGAGGAACAGATAAGTCAGATCACATCCACGAGCAAGGGGACTCACCAAAAATCTAAATGAAGACAAAACTTCAACCTTGGGTGTTAATTACACTTCCAAGACAAATGGATGGTACTGATTAGCATAAATCTCAACGTGGACCCTCGCTTGATCAGTGCATGTGCACAGATAGTGTGCACATGCCACTCACAAGACCAAAGTGTCGGGTCAAAGGAGCTTTGACTCAATGAAAATTGAATATTCCAAGTTTTCAGCCAAAACTCCCACCTGTCTCGAGTTCAAACAGACCAGTTCGTTTGTAATTGATGATGGGCCACCATCAGACCCCATTCGGGAAATCCCAGCCGTCGTTAAGATCCATGGTCAGAAGTCAACCACATAAGCTCGGTCAGCGAGCAATCAAACGTTGCTAAGAGAGAGTGCTGATGAGGAGAGAAGATCCATGTTGGCAGTGCCCTGCTGGCAAATCCGACTGTTTGGAGTTGTCAGACTCCACCCACGCGCACAGAGAAATCCTCGTCAGCCCTACCATTTCCGAAAATGCACCCTCTACTCGACGAAAGGTGAAACGAATCTTTCCTTATTGAGGAAAGATGAATCTCAGTCAATCACCATCCTCCAGAAGCTTCTCTCAAGCCATCCAAGATGTTGAGATTAGGGCTGTCCGAAAAATCTCGTAAAGAAACTGAGATTTTGGCGAGTCACAGCCATATCTCGAACCGACTCCACTTTAGCAAGAATTATCATCAACAGCCCATCCGTCATCGTGTAATGGAACCCACAAGCCTCATGAAGATAATCCAACCCATTTAAACACCTTCGATCATAGGATCGACCGATAGTTGTAAAATCGCCATGACTAGTGGGTCATCGTCTCGAATCTATCTAGTTGAACCACATTCTATAGAACTGACCCTTTCTGACATCCAAGCCACTCATCATGTGGCCCACCCCATATAAAGTCCATCAGGAACAACTGTATAGACCCATGCACAAGATCAGATGTAAGGGGAGTCCCTGATGATGATTATTCTTGGTTATTTCACACTAACTCTGCGCTAATCTCGGTGGTTAGTCATGAAAATTTCCAAAAGAAGAATGGCTATAAATAGCCGTTTTATTAAGGTGAATCCCAATGAAGAAAAAAGGAAAGAAATAGAGAGAGAGAGAGAGAGAGATTGGGCGCCGCTGGGGCGAGTTGCATGCCCTGTAGCAACTCGACTCAGCGAGTCGTTCGTATGCTATGAAGTAGATTGAGAGAAGAAGAAGATGGTGAGAGAGAAAGAAGAAGGGAGAGAGGTGCGGCTGGTGTGAGTTCTAACCGTCCATCCAAAGCTGACCCATCTCACTATAAGCTCTACTCATTTAACTTGAATCATTAGCCCCAGTCTAGGAAACGAAACCAAAACCACCCCCTATCTTAGCCTTACATCAGATGCGTTAATGACCCAACCTAATGCCCTGCTAAATCTGGTCCAATTCATTCCAAGGCAACGTCCAGGATCGATTCAGGGAGGCATGGTTCTAAGGTCCGACAAACCCAGAGCTAGCAAGCCACATCCAGACCCTTTCAATGTTCAAACAACGCCCCTTGATTGGGTATCCATGTTTATTCCCTCTCTGTTATTGAAGAATTTCACCCACTCGGCTGACTATGTTCATAGTCAACCCAACTCGATCACGAGTTGAGTAACTCAGATCTACATTTCATGGTGAGAACCCTGATCTGAATCCATGGCTATGATCAGTTTCCTTGAGCAAGGATCAGCACCTTGAACCGATCACAGATACCTTCACAGCGCCGCACGCTACGAGTCGAAAAGACTCGACTAAGTCAAGTCACTACTGAGTCAGTGACTCAGGTTCATTTCAGGTAGATAAACCCTGACTCAGTTAGGCCTGGGATGCAACTCATTCCAATGAATTTAAAGCCCAGTCAAGGGCGATCCAGATTTGCCCGTTTGGGAGCTGAATCGGCTAGTTTCCCAACTGAGTCAACCCTACACTCAGTAGTAGGTTGACTTGGCCAGTTTCCCAACTGATGAAGTTGACTCCAATGTCAGAACCATCTGAGGAGGATTTGGAAAGGATTAGATCCAATGGATCATTAATCAAACCTTGTAGTTAGTGGATCTCTTAAAATTAACTTAACTAGTTGTTAGTTGAAAATCTCAACCGAGTCAACTCAGTCATGACTCACTGGTGTCTTATAACAGTTTCTCCAGGTACAACCAGCAAGTGTTTACCTTAGAAGACACTCATTCCTTCAATTTGTCCAGTCAAGTAAGTAGAAATCAAGGTGTATATAATTTGTAGACTATTTGTAAATTGGAATTAGGAGATTAATTATATACTTGGATTTTAGGATCTTTACATCCATCTCATAAGGACATCTCAAAACAAGAGGAACTTTCAATCTAGGTGAGGGTTATCCCACATGGCTTCCTCATTTCATTGAATTCTAAGATAGTTTAAGCTTAAATGTATAAGTCATGAAGGAAGACTTAAGATCAGAAACTAGACATGGAGTGAAAAAATGAGAAAGAAGAAGATCAAAGTGCTTTGTTTGGTAGTTGCCTGGGTCGAACAACTGGTAGTCGTTGCGCTGGTTGCGCAGTTAACCTAATGTGATTATTTAGACTGCGCGAAGGACTTCATCCATTATGCGATTCACACACTATTTTACATCATTGCGCAGATCGCGTAACTAACCTCACTGATTGCCCGGGTTGCGCAATCGAAGGCAGATAACAATTTTGATGAACGGTCAGATCTGATGCAAGGTGGGCCCCATGGCACAAAGATCGAGGGTTGGCATGTGTGGAGGCCTATAAATACCCCCTCCCCCCCTCCCCCCCATTTGGTATGGTAGAAGAATTCTGGAAGAGGAGTAGAGCTTTGAGAGAAGATTGAAGGTGAAGAGGAAAGAAGGGGATCGGTTGCGCGGACTGCGCAACCCACTAATTGTTTGCGTGGTTCACGTAACTAGGTCACTATGTGGCCAATAAAAAAAGGAGTCAAGATGCTACTGAAATCGTCCAATTCGATCTTCACTGCTGTAAGCTCTCCTTCACATAAAGGAAAGGGGAGAAGTTAATGAACACAATATTCCTCCTAAGGAGATGACTGAAGCGACTGTTGAAATGCTGCCTGATTCGAGATTTGACATTTAAATTTGATTAATTTCAATTTATGTATTTCAAATGATCTATCTTAGAATTAAGGGATGTTTAAGGATGTAAATGAACTTGGTACTAATAAACTATGATGATTATCCTTAATACTCTCTCTGTTACATTTGAATAAGATAATCTCCCAAATCGAATGCATTTGTTTCTTGTTTGAAACAAAATGGCGACTCCACTAGGGAGTTTTATCTTATTTAATATTAACATTGAGATAGTTATAGAATTTAATCATAAGTTTGGCATCTTTCTGACGCCAAAATGGCGATTCTCAGTGGAAACATCCTCCCCTTCATCTCTAAGATAGATTATTTGATTCTTCAAACACTAACTATAGTGGTATTTTATGATCGAAGGTTTCTGAATCCAACTACGAATTGCAACAAATGACAATTTCTACAAGGAAAGTGAGCTTCCATTTAACTCTGACCGAATTCACCATAGAATACGCATCGAACCAACCCCCGGAATACATGACTCGACTTCCTACAAGCAAAAACAACCTGACTCGAGCAACAGCTGGGGTTGTATCTACTTCGCTTGAATCGTTGGAAGGAGATAAGGGCTAGACTGTTGTGATGTCTCGTAAGACAAGAGCACGGAATACCAGAATGAATCCGCCTTTGCCAAAAGTGAGAGGGCCAATAATACTAATGCAGCAAGGTGGAATCCTGAACTCGCTCCTCCTATGATATATCCTAAGCAGATAGTTCTACAGTTAACGTCGTGTGATTTCCTGGCTTTGGTCGCCCCAAGGGTCAGATAGACGAAAGAGCAGAAAGGTAAGGCATTATTAGCAAGTTCACCAATACTTGTATCGCCCCAATCGATCAATAGCACTGAAAGTGTAGAGAAGTCGAATGAAACTCCGTCCTCTCTTCTCCTCATAAGTCTTATTACGTCGACATATTCCCACCACTACGTGAAAAATGGGAAAAAATAACGGATTTAGAGACGGTTTTGGACCGTCTCTGAAATTGCTTGGTTTAAAGACGCTTTAGAGACGGCCGTAAACCGTCTCTAAATTTTTAGACGGCCCTTAACCGTCCTTATTATTGTCTTAAAAATTTGAACGACCACAAATCATTTAAGACGGTCAAAAACTGTCGTTAACTGCAGAAAAAAGACGGCCATTAACCGTCTGGAATAAGAGACAGTCCTGGACCGTCTTATATGCCGGAATTTGAGACGGTCAAAGACCGTCTCTATTAGAGAGTTATTGGCAGTCTCTTACTGGTAATTTGAGACTGTCGAGGACCGTCTCAATTAGAGACAGTCGTTGGCTGTCTTTTCCTGTACTCAAGGACTGTTAAGCTTTAGTCTGTATTAGGGACGGTTCTTAGCTGTCTCCGTTTGAGACTATCAAGGACCGTCTCTATTAGGGACGGTCATTGACCGTCTCATATTGGTAATCAGAGACTGTCATGGACCGTCTCAATTATAGACGGCTGATGTCCGTCTTTTTCTAGTAGTAAAAATAGGCTTGCGTTAGGGACGGCTGTTAGCAGTCTTTATTTGAGACTGTCAATGACCGTCTCTAATGCTCAAGTAAAACATTAAAATTAAAAAAATTTATGAATTACGAAAAAAAAAAAAAGGTTAAAAAACTTAGAAAAATAACTAACAATATTTAAGGAAAAATTTTAGATTTTGAAAAAAAATGAAATTTTATAAAAATCTAGATTTTGAAATAAAAATTAAGAACTTTTAATAATGTTGATAATTTTGAAAAAAAAATTCGATAAGAAAATGATATTTTGAAAAATAAAATTTTAAAAATTAAACAAATTTGTAAAAAAATTGTCAAATTGAAAAAAATATATATATTTAAAAAAAAAACTAGATTTTGTATTTTGAAAAGAAAAATTAAAAAGTTGTATAACAAAAGTGATATTTAAAAAATGATATTTTGAAAAAGAAAATTTAAAAACATTAAACAAAATTGGGAAAAAATTGACAAATTGTAAAATAATATATATTTTAAAAAGGAAAACTTGATTTTGTATTTTGAAAAGAAAAATTAAAAAGTTATATAACAAAAATGATATATTGAAAAATCAAAATTAAAAAATTAAACAAAATTGTGAAAAACTAGACAAATTGTAAAAAACTATATATTTTAAAAAAGAAAACTAGATTTTGTATTTTGACAAGAAAAATTAAAAAGATTTCGATAAAAAATAATATTTTGAAAAAGAAAATATGAAAAATTAATCAAAATTGTGAAAAAAATTGACAAATTGTAAAAAAATATATTTTAAAAAAAAGAAAATTAGATTTTGTATTATTTTGACAAGAAAAATTAAAAAGTTATATAACAAGATTTCGAAAAAAAATGATATTTTGAAAAAGAAAATTTAAAAAATTAAATGAAATTGTGAAAAAATTGACAAATTGTAAAAAAATATATATATATTTTTTAAAAATCCGCGTCAGCCCTACCATTTCCGAAAATGCACCCTCTACTCGACGAAAGGTGAAACGAATCTTTCCTTATTGAGGAAAGATGAATCTCAGTCAATCACCATCCTCCAGAAGCTTCTCTCAAGCCATCCAAGATGTTGAGATTAGGGCTGTCCGAAAAATCTCGTAAAGAAACTGAGATTTTGGCGAGTCACAACCATATCTCGAACCGACTCCACTTTAGCAAGAATTATCATCAACAGCCCATCCGTCATCGTGTAATGGAACCCACAAGCCTCATGAAGATAATCCAACCCATTTAAACACCTTCGATCATAGGATCGACCGATAGTTGTAAAATCGCCATGACTAGTGGGTCATCGTCTCGAATCTATCTAGTTGAACCACATTCTATAGAACTGACCCTTTCTGACATCCAAGCCACTCATCATGTGGCCCACCCCATATAAAGTCCATCAGGAACAACTGTATAGACCCATGCACAAGATCAGATGTAAGGGGAGTCCCTGATGATGATTATTCTTGGTTATTTCACACTAACTCTGCGCTAATCTCGGTGGTTAGTCATGAAAATTTCCAAAAGAAGAATGGCTATAAATAGCCGTTTTATTAAGGTGAATCCCAATGAAGAAAAAAGGAAAGAATTAAATCCAAGAATAAAAAAGAGCTATTAGGCTTTGATACCACTTGAAAAGGCCAAGCTATATGTCCTAGAGGGGGTGAATAGGACAATGCCAAATAAAAACTTATAACAGCGGAATAATAAAGAAAATGATAGCCAAAGTAAATAACAATGAAGAAAATTAAAATGACCTCAAAATTCAGATCTTGAGAGGTTGATACAAACGTTGTTCTAAGGACAACCTTACACCAAAACAGAGTTTATGGTAGGACAACCTTATTTCTAGAAAGGTCTTTGTATCAAGTCTCAAATCGAAGAGGAATACAAAAACAAATATGAACTGAATTGAAATAACTTGTAATTAAAGATGTATTGTTCTAGGGACGGCCATACACCATAAAAATGGCAGGGCAACCTTGCTGGAACAACTTTCAAAATGAAATTGAAAAACAAGCTTATAAAGGAATAGCAGAAAGTAGATTCTAAGCTATTACAACATTCTCACAAAGCTTGAAATAATTACAACATTCACCACCATACATACATCCCACAAAAAGAATAAAAACAATTAAAAGAATAAATCAATCAACCACAACTCAAAGGATTTATAGTGGTTCGCCTGTGTGTTCACCAACTGTTATCCAACAGCCACACAAAAAGCTACTCCACTCCTAATATCCTCACACAGGGGATATTAGCGTTCACTAAAGATAGGTTTTCCCAGGTTCACCCAAAACCCTTACAATTGTGTCTTTGTATGTGGGCTTACACAATTAAAAAAACCCCCACTTCTGAGTTTTCCTGGCTTTCCTCAGATAACCAATATAACAAGATTTTTCTGGCAAATCTTGAAAGAAACCAAAATAATAGAAAGGAATTTACAATATGTAAAATACCTGAATATCTTCTTCGTTGTAGACCGGTAGAACCAAATCAAAGTAGATGATTGAATGTCCAAGTTCAATGTCCAGTACTTGATTACAATGGTTCTAGTTCTAATAGATTTTAAATTAAACCAAATAGGGCTTGCCTTAATTGATTTTGATTCCAAAGAAAGGGAATAACAATTCCTCTTTATCAAATCAGATTGGAATATAAGAAACAAAATCAATTAAAATAAAGCTAAGGAAAGAAGATATTAAATAAGCACACTTAGCTTAGATGGAGCGCAGAATTATCTCTCAGAAGTTCGACGAAGATTGGCTTGAATACTATAATTAAATCGATGATTTCTTCTGAGATTCGTGCTCTATTTATAGGTGAGAAGATCAGGTCTTCGACTGGTCTAGAGTGCTCTACGACTAGTCGAAGCTCTAACAGATATTTGAAAAATCCGGCGGGATATGCTTTGACGCTCTACGATCGTCGTAGCCCTCCTACGATCGGTCGTAGGTCACCTACGACCGGTCGTAGGTTTCCTTCGACCGGTCGTAGGTCCCGCAAAGGTTCGCGACTTCGAGTCGTAGATTCTACGACCGGTCGAAGATGCAGAAACACTGTTCCTACGATCGGTCGAACAGATTCCTGGACTAGGCTAACAGATTTTATCCGTAATTTGTAACAAACTTACGATCGGTCGAGGATTTTCTTAGACCGGTCAAAGCAAGTCTAGGAGTAGAAGCAGACCTAAGACTGGTCGAAGAACAGACCAATCACATGTAAAATAACATTCGACTTATGTATCCGAAATGACCTACTTCTAAGGTCATCCTATGGTCAAACAAACCTCAATCATGAAGTATGGACATTGAAACAAGAGACCATGAAGAATGAGCGTTGAAGTCTTGATGTAGACTAAACCTTGAAGTAGCTCAATCATGAAAGTGGCTTGAGTTTCAGCTTGAGTCTTGATTTCAGCTTGACTTTCAAATTGAGTCTTGAGTTCAGCTTGAGTTTCAACTTGAGTCTTGCCTTGTACTTTCTTTTCGGCTTGAGTCTTGTTTTGTGAGCAGCTCTTGCATTCAAGATCTTGACTTGTGATCAGTTCTTTCATTCAAGATCCTGAGTCTTGTACTTGAGAGCTTTGCTTGATGTGAGCTTAGCTTGTTCATGTATGTTGATTCTTGAGAGAGCTTCACTTAAGCAGGTTATATATAAGGAGTATAATAGTGATTTTGGCACTACAAATTTGACAACAAACAGGGGGGCGCCGCTGGGGCGAGTTGCATGCCCTGTAGCAACTCGACTCAGCGAGTCGTTCGTATGCTATGAAGTAGATTGAGAGAAGAAGAAGATGGTGAGAGAGAAAGAAGAAGGGAGAGAGGTGCGGCTGGTGTGAGTTCTAACCGTCCATCCAAAGCTGACCCATCTCACTATAAGCTCTACTCATTTAACTTGAATCATTAGCCCCAGTCTAGGAAACGAAACCAAAACCACCCCCTATCTTAGCCTTACATCAGATGCGTTAATGACCCAACCTAATGCCCTGCTAAATCTGGTCCAATTCATTCCAAGGCAACGTCCAGGATCGATTCAGGGAGGCATGGTTCTAAGGTCCGACAAACCCAGAGCTAGCAAGCCACATCCAGACCCTTTCAATGTTCAAACAACGCCCCTTGATTGGGTATCCATGTTTATTCCCTCTCTGTTATTGAAGAATTTCACCCACTCGGCTGACTATGTTCATAGTCAACCCAACTCGATCACGAGTTGAGTAACTCAGATCTACATTTCATGGTGAGAACCCTGATCTGAATCCATGGCTATGATCAGTTTCCTTGAGCAAGGATCAGCACCTTGAACCGATCACAGATACCTTCACAGCGCCGCACGCTACGAGTCGAAAAGACTCGACTAAGTCGAGTCACTACTGGGTCAGTGACTCATGTTCAGTTTAGAGTAGATAAACCCTGACTCAGTTAGGCCTGGGATGCAACTCATTCCAATGAATTTAAAGCCCAGTCAAGGGCGATCCAGATTTGCCCGTTTGGGAGCTGAATCGGCTAGTTTCCCAACTGAGTCAACCCTACACTCAGGTAGCAGGTTGACTTGGCTAGTTTCCCAACTGAGTCAAGTTGACTCCAATGTCAGAACCATCTAAGGAGGATTTGGAAAGCATTAGATCCAATGGGTCATTAATCTGACCCTGTAGGTAGTAGAACTCTTAACACTAACTCAATTAGTTGTTAGTTGAAAATCCCAACCGAGTCAACTCAGTCGCGACTCACTGGTGTCTTATAACAGTTTCTCCAGGTACAACCAGCAAGTGTTTACCTTAGAAGACACTCATTCCTTCAATTTGTCCAGTCAAGTAAGTAGAAATCAAGGTGTATATAATTTGTAGACTATTTGTAAATTGGAATTAGGAGATTAATTATATACTTGGATTTTAGGATCTTTACATCCATCTCATAAGGACATCTCAAAACAAGAGGAACTTTCAATCTAGGTGAGGGTTATCCCACATGGCTTCCTCATTTCATTGAATTCTAAGATAGTTTAAGCTTAAATGTATAAGTCATGAAGGAAGACTTAAGATCAGAAACTAGACATGGAGTGAAAAAATGAGAAAGAAGAAGATCAAAGTGCTTTGTTTGGTAGTTGCCTGGGTCGAACAACTGGTAGTCGTTGCGCTGGTCGCGCAGTTAACCTAATGTGATTATTTAGACTGCGCGAAGGACTTCATCCATTATGCGATTCACACACTATTTTACATCATTGCGCAGATCGCGTAACTAACCTCACTGATTGCCCGGGTTGCGCAATCGAAGGCAGATAACAATTTTGATGAACGGTCAGATCTGATGCAAGGTGGGCCCCATGGCACAAAGATCGAGGGTTGGCATGTGTGGAGGCCTATAAATACCCCCTCCCCCCCTCCCCCCCATTTGGTATGGTAGAAGAATTCTGGAAGAGGAGTAGAGCTTTGAGAGAAGACTGAAGGTGAAGAGGAAAGAAGGGGATCGGTTGCGCGGACTGCGCAACCCACTAATTGTTTGCGTGGTTCACGTAACTAGGTCACTATGTGGCCAATCAAAAAAGGAGTCAAGATGCTACTGAAATCGTCCAATTCGATCTTCACTGCTGTAAGCTCTCCTTCACATAAAGGAAAGGGGAGAAGTTAATGAACACAATATTCCTCCTAAGGAGATGACTGAAGCGACTGTCGAAATGCTGCCTGATTCGAGATTTGACATTTAAATTTGATTAATTTCAATTTATGTATTTCAAATGATCTATCTTAGAATTAAGGGATGTTTAAGGATGTAAATGAACTTGGTACTAATAAACTATGATGATTATCCTTAATACTCTCTCTGTTACATTTGAATAAGATAATCTCCCAAATCGAATGCATTTGTTTCTTGTTTGAAACAAAATGGCGACTCCACTAGGGAGTTTTATCTTATTTAATATTAACATTGAGATAGTTATAGAATTTAATCATAAGTTTGGCATCTTTCTGACGCCAAAATGGCGATTCTCAGTGGAAACATCCTCCCCTTCATCTCTAAGATAGATTATTTGATTCTTCAAACACTAACTATAGTGGTATTTTATGATCGAAGGTTTCTGAATCCAACTACGAATTGCAACAAATGACAATTTCTACAAGGAAAGTGAGCTTCCATTTAACTCTGACCGAATTCACCATAGAATACGCATCGAACCAACCCCCGGAATACATGACTCGACTTCCTACAAGCAAAAACAACCTGACTCGAGCAACAGCTGGGGTTGTATCTACTTCGCTTGAATCGTTGGAAGGAGATAAGGGCTAGACTGTTGTGATGTCTCGTAAGACAAGAGCACGGAATACCAGAATGAATCCGCCTTTGCCAAAAGTGAGAGGGCCAATAATGCTAATGCAGCAAGGTGGAATCCTGAACTCGCTCCTCCTATGATATATCCTAAGCAGATAGTTCTACAGTTAACGTCGTGTGATTTCCTGGCTTTGGTCGCCCCAAGGGTCAGATAGACGAAAGAGCAGAAAGGTAAGGCATTATTAGCAAGTTCACCAATACTTGTATCGCCCCAATCGATCAATAGCACTGAAAGTATAGAGAAGTCGAATGAAACTCCGTCCTCTCTTCTCCTCATAAGTCTTATTACGTCGACATATTCCCACCACTACGTGAAAAATGGGAAAAAATAACGGATTTAGAGACGGTTTTGGACCGTCTCTGAAATTGCTTGGTTTAAAGACGCTTTAGAGACGGCCGTAAACCGTCTCTTGGTAAAAAAGAAAATGGCCTAAATTCAACGGTAATATCAGATGGTTGAGATTATCCAATCATTGTGATATTAAAATAAGTGTTCTACCCAACAGAATAGATGTGCCCTTCAACAAGTGCAGACCAAAGGAGATTGAAGCATATAGATGTTTAAAAAGAATAGTACAAGTCAATATTATTCATCAGGATAGTCAAAAAGAAAATTGTCCAAATTAATCCAACGACAATTTCAGACAGTTAAGACCATCCAATCAGTGTGACCTTTGGAGAGGTATAGGTATGCCAAGTGTTGCCAACATTAAGAATTGGTACCAAATGCATACATTAGTATAGGCCATTCTCATGTTATCATTTTTCGGCTATTAACTCGTCTCAAAAGCAATGAGATGTAAACTTGCACAGCTTAGATATAGTTTAAGCTGCTTGTTAATAAAAAAGGAACTGAAATTGTCACGCCCCAGACTCGGTAACCGGATTCACAAGGAACCAGATGGCCGGTTCTGGCCGCAACAGCCTCCGTAGTACCCCATTCTCGGCTCCTGAAGCAGGTTCCGATCCTGGGATCCTATAAGGAGGATTTCCATAACAATATAACCATTTCCAATACGAGCATACCCAAGATCAGAGAATAAAAAAGGCACATATCACAAAATCCACTAAGAATTTGAACTTTTACAAGTTTACATGAGGTCCAAAAGGACATACATAAGATAATAGAAGAAAGAAAGGAAGGATGCAATACTGGGTCCTCAAGCTCAGCTCTAATCCAAACTCTGCCACTGTAACACCTGCCTAGGATCTCCTGCACGCATCAATCGTGCATAAGCTTATAGAAGCTTAGAGGGTGGTGTAAGTGTGTGATAATAGTGCACAGAAGAATAATAGGAGATACAGGAAGGAGACATGCTCAATGAGAATATCACTAGCCTTACCAAGGCTTATCATGAATATGATGCAATGAGTACTGGACGCCATACCAAGGCAATGCATGAAGGGGCTTACATAACCAATACTAATGCGATGCAAGTAATGCCAGTGCTCATAACCAAACCATATGTCAAGTATATTTCCAATCATAAGGAAATACCTTGAGCTTCACTTTGATATGCCTATAGACCCCGCACAGTCAAACGCGCGTAAGAGAGCGCACTACCCGCCCGTGGACAACCAACAAGGCACGACGGTAGCGGACCCATTCACGAGCGAGTCAACTCAACCTAGCAATGCCCTCTTACATCAGGTGAGTAAGGCCACACCCCTATCCAACCGACTCACGAAGTGGGAGTCGCGGCCTAATAGTATAAGGCCCTCGTGCGCTCATATATTCCACTCGGTCACGGCGTTGGAGCAGATCCTTGGCACCATGGAAGTTTTGAGAATTTCACCCATAGGCATCCTATGCACCCGGTATGCTCAAGTAACATTTTCGGTGTCCAAACATGGCCATCCACGATATATCTGTGGAGGCTACAACCCTGAAGCAAGGGCGATAATGCTCATATATTATGCAATGCTAGATGCATGAATCACACAATCAACTATGCATCAATTCTAAGCATCCAACGTGCTCAAGAGAGGATATTACGTCCCTCAAAAAGGCATCATGCAATGCCCAATGGCCAACCATAACCGCACACATAGTGTCATCCAAGCATACAATGATGGACATGGGCCATAAAGATGGGTCTAGATGCATTATGCAGTGATATACAAAGTAGTACACTCCTCCTATCCAAGAAGGGACCAAGACTAGGAACTTAGACAATATCCATAAGGAATCCCACCTCTAGTGGGGGCCCATTTACCTGGGGTAGCCCATAAGACTAAGAATACAACTACGGGTCTAAGTAATATAGAAATGAGCTTAGCAACTGTCTAAGATAAGTATCCAATCACTTTTAAATACAACCGGACCTAGAGGGGTCCATAATGGGGACATTTAACCACCATTCCCCAAAAAGGCATATCTACCATGAACTATATGGATAAAAGGCCCAAGGCCTACATTTAAGATAAAAATAAAAGTAACCACATACATATATTCCTCATAATAGGCCATAAAAAGATATAATACCACTTTTAACAACATTGGCTCTAAGAGGAGAATTAAGGCCCAAGGCCCAATTCCCAATGGCCATAGAATTCATGCATTAAGTTGGACTTGGTGGGCAGCCCACGTACACAATATACGGCCCAAAAATAGGTTTAAGTTTGGATGAAATGGGCCCCACTACATCAGCCCAATAATTAGTAATTTAAGTAGGCAACCGAGGGCCCAATACTATCCTTACCTCAGCCCACAAGTCCATCAAAATGGTGGAAGTCGGCCCAATGTATGGTTGGGCCAAGCTGGGATGTCCCTGCCCAATCTGGGCTCACTAGATGTCCCAAAATTCTGATCTTAAGATGGGGTCCTCATAAGATCACTAAAAGTGACCCAAAGAATGCACTGATTAAGCCCAAGGATTATAAGAAAGTATAAGCATGTAACACGTACACAAGTTCTCAATATGGTGAGCCCCACAGCCAAATAAAGTTGTAACCATAAAATTGTACATTGAAGGCCCTTTGATAAACTTTTGGCCCGTTTAACTTCCTGGGCCTGCTAAGGTCCAAAAATTAGTTGAGTATGTGGAAATAATCTCATGAAGGCCAACTATACTCACTGGGGGACCCCACCAGATGGAGAGTGTGTATATATCATGAAAAGATCAAGTGGGCCTGTTACTGGATTGTGAGTCCAGCAGCAACCCAAGGCAGAGAGTGCTTCCACAATCGGATGATCCAAGGCTTGGACGGCCTGGACCAAACATGCATTAAGGTAGGTTCCACATACATGCATATTGAGCCTTAAATAAATAGCCTAAGGTCTATGGTGGGCCTTTAACCACCCATAGAGAAACCTATGAGCTTACCTTAGGATCACCCAGGAGGACATCCAACCTCAACTGGTTTCCAAGAGGTAGCTCACCACTACCCATATAATGAAAGATCTAAAGCCTAAGCAATGCGTGGACTAGTAGGCCATACACCAAGCCCAACTCATAAGCCATATAGTGGGCCCTCAAGTAAGGTTTGGGCCCAACCACAAAGGTCATAATTCCACATATTGTGGTGGGCTTCATGGGTAGCCCAGTAATTCATTTACATGGGCAAGTTTCACATTTAACACAAGTGAGTTGGGCCTCACTTTTGGCCTAAGTACAGGGTCAGTTTAATGGGCAGCCAAGGGCCCGACTTCTTGTGTATCATTGCCCCTAAGCTCATCACAATAGATAGGAGAGTATAGGCTCAAGATCAGTGGGCCTATCCAAAAGAACTGAGTCCACAAGGCCTACTTGCTAACACAAACATGCATATACTATATCACATAATGGGCCCTAAAGAAATAGCCCAAAACAAAAGTCATCCAATTCATACATTATGGTGGGCTTGAGGGCAGCCCATAAACCCAAGAATACACATATGCAAGGCATATACTGATAGTGTGGGCCTTACCACATCAGCCCAAAGACTTAGCAAGGCCCTCCACACTATACATTTATGTGAGGCCCGCAAGTCAGCCCATAATTAAACATTTCATGAGGGCATCACGGCTAATAAACACACACGGTCAGCCTGTAGACGGCCCGTTGGGCCCGTGAAATAATAAGGTCTGGCCCTGCACGATCTTGGGCTCAAGAAATAGGTTTCCAGCCCATTGGGCCTATAAACTACCAAAAATCTGGTTAAGGCTAACCCCCAACATCACCACAAAGGTGGGCCTTAAGAGGAACTAATTACGCCCAAAAATATCTAAGGAAATAAGGCAAGGAGTATGTGCAACACTCCCTTAAATCTGGTGGGCCACAACAGCTCCAAAACAATCAACTATGGAGCAAATTTGGGCCCCTTGTTGGAATTTCAGCCCACCCACTTCCTGGGCCTGCTGGAATCCAGAAATTTATGTAATTCAGATGGGTTACTAGCCCATGGTGACCCACACATATCATAGTGGGTCCCACCGGATGAGAGGGGAATGCACAACATATATTAGAAGTGGGCCATGCCGCTGGAATACAGGCCCAGCAACAGCCCAAGGTAGGGGCGTCCCGTGATGGGTAGTCCTACGGGCCTGAGTATCTGGCCCAAAACTGACCCAAGTTTGCAAGCCACACCACGATCAGTACAGGGGCCCAATGGCCATGAAAATTTACAAGATGGTCCTCCCATAGGTGGACCAAGAATTCTCAAAATTTTGTGATTTTTGGATGATCAGAAGTATTTTAATTAATTTAAATAAATCAGACCATCAAGAAAATCTGGTGAATCGAGACACCTGGACGTGGTGAGCCATTCCAGCACTTGTCACGGTGTACACAGGGCTCCATTGGCCCCAAAAATTTGTAGGTGAGTCCCACCATGGATGGACCACCTCTTTGTAAATTTTCATGATTTTAGGATACTCAGAAGTATTTAAATTAATTTAAAGAATACAATCTATCCAGGGTGAAATATTGCTGGAATATAACTGTCCTGAATTTGGGCCATCCAATGGGTGGGTTCTGGGCCTCCAAAATTCCTAAAATTTGGACCCAAGGTCCCTCATCAAGCATAAAACAAGTTGGCATCTAGAAATATGGCCCACCTTCTTAGAAATTATTTTTTTAATATTATTTTTATGGGACTATGCTGCTGGACTGCACAGCAGAAATTTCTGGCAGTCCAGTATGTTGGCCCACCCTTTTGGATGCCCAAATAGGATTCCTTGGCCCTGAAATTTTGTGGATAGGTCCTACTATGGGTGGGACACCTTCTTACAAAAATTTAGGATTTTTGGGATAGTAAAAATATTTTATTTAACTCATGCAATTTATGGACAGCAAGGTCTAGATTTTTATTTTCCTGCTGCAGCAATGCTGCTGTCCCTGACTTTAGCACCCCATTTGAGTGGGCCCAGGTCTATGTAAATTTCGAAAAATACAAGGCCAACCTTCCTATACAAGTATACAGTAAGGTGGGGTCCACAAGGGTGGCCCAGTATTTCAAAATCAGGCTGATATTTATGAGTTTCCAGCAAACAGTGTAGCTAGACAGTCCTGAAAAATCTGGACCGTCCACACTCCTTGGCCCACCCTTTTGGGTGATCAAATAGGGACATTTGAAGCTGAGGTTTAGCATACTTTTAGGTGGGGTCCATACCTCAAAGAGAAGTCTAAGAAATCAGGAAAAATGAGACCACAAACAAGGCCTACAACACATACATTACAGCATAAAAAAAATTCCAGCAATCTGGACAGCAACATGTTGCTGTCTAGATCAGCCCAAAAATTTAATAAATGGGAAATAAATCATAGATTTCATAAGGTGGGGTCCACCCTGATGTGTCACACAACTCCCAAGCCCAGCACCTCCCCAAGAAAATCCATAAAATCAGGCCCAAAGGCTTTCCAAATCAAGCAGCAAAACTAGGCAACACAGTTGGGCCTGGGTGTCCAACAACTTGGGCCTGGTGTCCCAAAATTTAAAAATTCTGGTTGCATAGCACATCAGGTGGGCCACATAATCATTACATCTAAACCATAGAAAGTGGAGAAGAGAGGAATAAAGGAAATCTCATCAAGATGGGATCCATGGAGAATGGCCCCATCAAGATCACATGCATGCAAGTGATGGCTAAAAAGACCTTATCCAAGGAGTGGTGGACCTTCACCATTGATGTGGTGAGTCCTACACTCTCCATATGAAGCAACAAAAGATCTATGACAATAAGAACCATGCAATCTATCCTACATGCTCACCCACTTGTTGGATCTTCAAGATTCTTCAACCACCATGCTCCTTAAGCTTTAAGGAAGGAGGTTCAATGGTGATGATGGATCTTTGATGGTTAGATCTAGGGGGAAAGAAGAGGAAAGAGGGCTGGAAAAATTCAGCAATGGAAGACATTTGCAAAGAGGAGAAGAGAGAAATGAAGAAAGAGAGAGGGAGATGAGAGAGTTTCTAAAGTTGAAATGATTGCTTTCTTAGAAAAAGATGAATTTTTGAAAAGAGAAATAATCATTGCTAATGGGATAAGGTGGCTCATCATTGCCTAGAGAAGCTAATCTCATCATGGTTTTCTTGAGAAAAGAAGCCATCATTGCTAGGCTAAAGGTGGCTTACATTGGGAATAGTGCACATGGGGAAATGTGCAATCAGGTGGGTCCCACCAAAAATGCAATCAACGGTCCAAATAATGTGCGGCCCATAACTTTTGATGGACATGCCGGATTAACGCATGAGACACGACGCTGGAACCGCGGCGATGATGCGGTCGCAATGGCATAGGTCTTGGGTCAATCCGAGTCGGGTCTACGTGACCAAACTCGAGGGTGACCGCAATCACTATCCGAAGGTCGCGGGTCGTCGAAATTTAACCGGTAGGACCGCGGGACCAAAATACACGAGATGCATACTCACACACACACATGCAAACATGTGAACTCAGGTCAGGTCTCACAGAAATATAGTTTAAGCCAAATGGATTTTCAAAAAGAAAAAAAAGAAAAGACGACCGACATCCATCCAATCGTACCAAGTCCACCAATCAGGTGGCAGAGATTGTTCCATGAAAGGCATTCCCTGCTCTCCACCCATCCACAATCGGCCCTCACATATTAGCTCCAAGGACTCCAAAACAGTAAAACACACCATATTTATAAGTCTCACTAGAAACCCTAGAACTTGCAGAAACACAAGACAATGACACAAACAGAATTTTTCCCAAATGGAATCAAATTAATATCAGAGGTTAGTTTCCAAACACCACTAGTAGAATCGAACAATCTTTAATAAGAAAACAAAATCAAACCCTACAACCCCTATAATTCAACATACAACCTTATCAAAACAGCAATATCCAAAGGTGAAAAAATCATCATAAGAGTGATTTCATGACCCACCTGAGATTATTGAGTTCTTATGATTCGAAATCACATCCTAAATATATGATGGAAAAATATATGGACGATGTCGATATACATAAAATATATCAAGGTGGGCTATACACGGTTAGAATAACACCCATGAAGGAGTTATCTAAATAGTGAAATGGTACTATAAGGTCACCTCTTGGGAACTTCCCATGAGGTTAATCTATGTGCGCCCCACCACAATGTATGTATAACATCAACACCATGCATTTGATGTGTCCCATTTAAGTTCAAAAATCAGTCGTATACAAAACTCAGGTGAGCCATAGCATCTAAAACAATGTGAAGACATCACTAAAACATATAAAAGCATTTAATTGGTGGGGCCCACATGAGTTTTGGATGTGTGTGAAACTTGGGTTGACTCCTTATCCAAGTGGGACACACGTATATAATGAATGGGTTGGATCTATGAACCACATCTAGGTGGGCCCAATAAATGATTATGAATGTTTTAATGGGAGGGTAACCCTCTCAACTATAGTATGTGGTGTGGCCCACCCAAGTCATGGATTGACTTTATTTTTAAGGTCGTGGCCACCATGGACTGGTGCATCTGACTGACAGGACAAATTCAAAGTTCAAGTGGACCCACCATAGAAAAGAGTGGGATAGTGACACCCACTATTGAAACCTTCTTAGGGCCCGCCGCGATGTTTATTTGAGATCCAACCTGTTTATAAGTTAATACATACATGGATGCAGTTGAAAATTGGTCTGACCCCTCATTCAAGTGGGACACACATAATGAGTGGGTTGGATATGTGAATCACATTTAGGCAGGCCCAATATATGATTATGAATGTTCTAAGGAAACCCCTCCATTATATTATGTGGTGTGGCCCACATTTAGGTTGATGTTTGTGTTTTCCCTTCATTCATATTTTTTTTGATATTATGAACATGTTGGATGACAAATAAACATTATTGTGGGCCTAAGGAAGGTATCAACGGTGGAAATCATTATTCCACACCGTTTTGTGTGGCATGGTCCACTTGAATTATGGATTTACCGAAATTTTGGGATTAACCCACACCGTTCATCTATTTTTCGAGATCATTTTATAGAATTATCCAAAAAATGAATCATATCCAAAGATTAAATGGACCACATCACAAATAAGGGGAACGAATTGGCTCCTCCCCTACACCATCCAATGGCTTGTGGTTGGTGGTGTGTGGGCCCAACCATGATGTATTTTTACAAATACATGGATGAAGGGAAATACTAAAATATCAACTTGATCCAAAACTTCAGTGGCCTCCCAAAAATTTTCAATGGTAGACGTTTAGTTTATATTATTTTTTATGATGTGGTCCACTTCAGATTTTCATAGGCTTCATTTTTGAGCTTATGTAATAAAATTATATGTTAAAATGGATGGATGGAGTGGATAAAATGAAAAAATCATGGTGGGCCACAAAGGATTTACTTAGTATGCTTGGGAACGGATTGGCTACTCCCCATACACTAGCCAATGGCTGGTGGTGGGTGCTTTGTGGCCCCCACCATGATGTATGTGTTTCATCCATGCCGTCCATATATTTTTACAGATAATTTTACAGTATGAGACCAAAAATGAGATATATCCAAATCTCAAGTGGACCACATTATAGGAAACAGTGTTGAATGATCGTCGACCATTAAAAACATTTTGGCAGCCATAAAAGTTTTGGATCAAGCTGATTTTTGTTTTTTCCCTTCATCTGGTCCTGTATGACCAAATCAACAGATTGGATGTCAAATAAACATTACAATGGGCCTTTGGAGGATTTTAATGGTGGATATCCAATCACTATTGTTCTCATGTGGTGTGGACCACCTGAGATTTATATTCCTCTAATTTTTGGTAAAAAGCTTTAAAATGATCTTTAAAATTGGATGAATGGAATGGATGAAACACATACATCATGGTAGGGCCCACAGAGCACCGACTAGCAGCCAGCCCAAATTTGGGCGCGCACTCAAAACAGAGCCCACGCACCCTTCTCTGATCACTCGGCACGCTCCTCTCTCTCTCTCTCTCTCACCCTTGCCCTCCCTCGCCGCCCTCTCTCACTCTCGCGCATCCTCTCTCTCTCTCTCTCTCTCTCTCTCAGTCCTCTCTTCACCGCGCCCTCTCTCTGTTTCTCTGTCTCTCTCGGTGCTCTCTCTCTCTCACGCATCCACACGAGGTATCTCTCTCTCACTCTCTCTCTCTCTCTCAATCTCTCTCAATCTCAATACCGATTGAAACGATTTGGGGATTTAGGGATTTGGGGATTTGGGGATTTAGGGATTTGGGGATCTCTCAATCTCTCAATCTCAATATACGAGGTTCTACTCCTTTTCCTATTTGCTTTGAATTGTGTTGGAACTAAGAGATTCTTTAGATACATCTATTTAACCTTATTTTCATTTGTTCTATTTGACTGCAGGAGATGATATCCAAGCCTGAAATTGGACAATCACACAGGTTTTATGCATGAAACAAAGCTAATTTTTCCCTTCCTATGTTGCCTTACTATTGATTCCAAGTAGCTTTTTCTTTCTTCTTTATATGGGTTTTATAATGATTTGTATTTTTTAAAAAGGTTTCTGGGATATCATGCTGATAAATATGGGTGGACCAGCATGATTTTTTTGAGGTTCTATATTTTTCTTTCTTTTGTTTATTTATTTGTTTATTTTTCCTGATATTAGTCCTAAACATATGCATTTCTAAATCTTGATTCTACACATCTCAGTTTGCTGGATTGAATAGTTCATCATTTCTTTATAGGACTAATTTAGGAGTCGTTGGAGATGATAACCTGCTTAATGCGGTTTCCATTTTCTGTGTCACCTCAAGCATAAAGTGGATGGGTTTCACTAATGATGCTGATCCAATACCAATTTGGAGGTTCATCCAAAAGTGCCCTTCAACTGTGGCATTCTCCATCTGCTTCCTTGCTTCCCTTTTTTATTTTCTTTTTTGGAGTAGCAGCAACTTGCCTACTGATATTCCATCTCTTTTGAGGGTCCTACAAGGGGTATAGACAAGATTGACAAAATTCTACATGCCCATTTTATTTTATTTTTGGTGAAAATCAATTTGATTTTAGTAGATGTGTAGTTGTTTTTTTTTTTTTTTGTTGAAAAATCAGTGAAATTTGGGATGTTTTGAAGCAATTTTATGCATATTTTTCGATTTCGATGTTCATCAAATTTGGATGAAAAAAGGAGTATTATGTGGGTTTTTTCTATTATATGTAACAAAATCTCATTTGAGTGCTTTTGCATTTATCAGTTCTTCAAGTTTGTGTAATCATTTGATGTGAATCCATTTGGATTCTACTGTAATAATTTTTCTATTGTCAAGAAGGAAATCTCATATGGGTATCTCTCCTTTTGAACTTTCTTTGATTTGGTGAAAATCAATGTGACTTTAGGATGATGTGTGGGCTGTTTTCAATTGTTTTGGGATGAAAAACCAATGAAATTTGGGATGTTCTTAAGCAGTTTGATGCATATTGGTTGAAAAATGAAGTGTTGTGTAGATTTATTATTTGTGGTTTAGATGATGGAATCTTGTGTGGGTGCTTTTGCATTTATCAATTCTTAAAATTTGTGGGATTACTTGATGTGAATCAATCGGAGTTTTTGATGATTAGTAGTTGCTTTTGGGTGTTCTTGGACTGAAACCAATGGAATTTGGGGCACTTTCAAGTTATTTGGACTTGGCATAATTAATGGAGTGTTGTACACATCATTTATGTTACATATAAGCGAAGCTCATGTGGGTACTTTTGCATTTGGCAGTTTTTGAAGTTTATGTGATCATGTTATATTAACTGATGGGAATTTAGGATGATGGGCACTTGTGTTCGGGATTATTTTTTTTTTGGGACCAAAATAAAGGGAACTTGGGATGTTCTCAAGCAATTTGATGCATATGTATTGACCCAGATGTTCTTCATACTTGAATTATCTAAAAAATGGAGTGGTCATGTAGATACTTTTCTGTTTATTAGTTTTTGAAGTTTGTGTTTATTTGATGAAAATCAATGGGAGTTGAGGATGCTGGGTACTTGTTTTCAGGTGTTTTGATTGTAACTAAGGTAATTAGAGGCTTTTTCTAGTTATCTGATGCACATTGATTGATTTTAATATTTTTCAGATTTTAATGATTATATTTATATGCATGTGGTGTCCTCAGGTCTTACATGAACTAATTTATATGCACGTGGTGTCCGCGAATCTTACATGAACTAATACGACGCCCCAACTAGATTATGTGGAGTAAGAAAGAAGTTAGTTTTCTTCCCTTTACCATTGTTCTTTGATTGTTAATCCATGCAACGATTTTTTTTTATGCCATAGGTCTTGGCACTTGCTATTTTTCTTAGAATTTATTAGTTTAATAACCTAGCTATGTAAACTATTAGACTTTGTTTCATAAGCATAAATATGAATCACCTTCTTTCTTCTTTTTGCTAGGTGGCATCAAATCTAGATGTCGTAACAGATGTGTATGATTTCCTCCATTTGCTAAGCACCATTTCTAATGAAAAGGAAGTAAGCAATGAATGTCTAGGTGCAGATGCTGATGAAAAAGAAGTAAGCAATGAAGCAGGCCGTTCAATCTGATCAATCTACACCCTGGGGAGGTTGGAAATCAAATGATGTGTACAACAATTCAGGTATGGTTTGCACCAATTCAAGAGACTGTACATTAAAGGGTACAATTAGCCTAGCATACAAGTTGAGATGTTTCCATGTATGCTGATAGTTGCTTTGTTTCTTCAGGATACATTCCGTGGAAGGGTGTGTGAGTGTCCGTTGGTTCAGGAAGTGGAGTTTAAGGGAGATGTTTATAGCAGTTGTCAAGGTAAACCTCTCTCTCGCTCTCTAGGGTATATCCTATCTCTGTATCTCACACACACTTTCTTATAAAAGAAAGTGAGTTTTTAGCTTGTAGAAGGGTGTCCTATTTCATGGGATTGCTACTTACTAGTTTTACTTCTTTTCCATTACTCTTACCACTATGTTATATGCAGGTACCTATGGTCTCCTATACATTTGTTGTATATGATTACTTGGAACTGAATGTGCAAGCCTTCATTACTAGCTATAGTTGCTAGATCCATCTATATGATGGATGAATGGAATGGTTTATTTGAATGTAAAACTGTCATGATATGTTCGTGTGATGTCTGGACAGTCTCTGTAGGTATTTCACACCCTTTTATCATACTTATCTGCAAAATGCACTTATCCACAATGCCTTCAAATTGATTTTAATATGTTCTTTGGTGACATCAAGATCTTATATATATGGCTTTTATCATTTATGCAAAACACGCTTATATATAGTGTTTTCAAATTGATTTTGAAACCCAGCATTGTTTCAAGAAGAACCTTCATTTTGTTTCATGAACAGAGGATGGACAAGTGATGAGCTTTTTTGTTGTATTAGAAAAAAATTTTTATTAGGAGATGTCTGAGTGAGGCACATGGCATAATTGTGAGTCCATCTCTCCATATGTCACATTGGTTATATATGAAAAGATCATCAACTATCTACCCTATTTCAATCTAGAAAAAAAGAAGCAGTATTTAGTCTAACTGGATGTATCTGACTAATAAATTGAACCTTACTGATAAATTGGAAATTTTTTATTTAGTAAATGTTTTCTTGATTTTTTCTTATTCCTTATATTGTTTCCCAGTTATATTTGTGTTAGTTTCAGAGTACAGGTAGCAATAGAAAGTGTTGGTCGATTGTGGCTTATAGACAAAGGGATGAGTAACCAACAATACGAATATGGGAGGCCTTCTCTAGGTATCCAGATGCTTTTAGATATAATTATGTTGTTTTTAAATGTATTAGCTCGAAATTGATGGAGTAGACTCGGATGTGCGTCTGAGTTATCCGGATGTTGAGCGGGGGTCCCTAGAAGGTGGGAACTGCTGTTATGACCATGATGAAGCTGTCCATTTCCTATGGACAGCATTGGAGTGGCTTGGCCATTTGGACAGGCCATGTTTATGTATTTAATACAAATTGATTGAGCAGACCTGGATGTGCGTCGGAGCTATCCGGATGTTGAGTGGGGGTCCGTGGAAGGTGGGAACCGCTATTATGACCATGATGAAGCTGTCCATTTCCTATGGACAGCATTGGAGTGGCCTGATCATTTGGACAGGCTATGTTTATGTATTAACTCGAAATTGATGGAGCAGACCCAGATGTGCGTCAGAGCTATCCAGAAGAGCGGGGTTCCCTGGAAAGAGGGAACCGCTATTATGACCATGATGAAGCTGTCCATTTTTTATAGACAACATTAGAAGGGCCTGGCAATTTGTGTCGGATGGCCATGTTTATATTTGTATTTGCAGGGACCATACCCTTAACCTAAACTAAAACCTATGACCTAAAACCTTAACCTATAACCTAAACCTCAACCTTAACCTAAACCTAAACCTAAACCTAAACCTATAGCCTAAACTCAAATCCCTAAACCTTAACCTATAACCTATACTTATAACCTAAAACTATTCCCAAATCCCAAAACCTATAACCTAAACCTAAGCTTTCCCTAAACCTATAAGCTAAACTCAATTCCCTAAAGATAAACCTACACCTAATCTTAATCTCAACTCCCTAACCTAAACCTAAACATAAACTTGAAAACTCAAACTTAAACCCAATCCCGAACCTGAACCCGATTTACTAAACCTAAATCATAACACATTCTCAAATCCAAAAACCTATAACCTAAACATAAACCAAAACCAAAACTTATAACCTAAACCCGAACTCATTCTCAAATCCCAAAATCTATAACTTAAACCAAAACCAAAACCTATAACCTAAACCCGGACCCATTCTCAAATCCCAAAACCTATAACCTAAACATAAACCTTAACCTAAACCTATAACCTATAACCAAAACCTATAACCTAAACCCGAACCCATTCTTAAATCCCAAAACCTATAACCTAAACCTAAACCTTAACCTAAACCTATAACCTATAACATAAATCAAAAC
The DNA here is from genome assembly GCF_029962835.1 of Magnolia sinica. Taxonomy (NCBI): domain Eukaryota; kingdom Viridiplantae; phylum Streptophyta; class Magnoliopsida; order Magnoliales; family Magnoliaceae; genus Magnolia; species Magnolia sinica. The sequence continues at coordinate 54,743,075 of NC_080591.1, read as the reverse complement.
CTAAACCTAAACCTAAAACCTAAACTTATAACCTATAACCTAAATCAAAACCACATTTCCCTAAACCTTAACCTAAACCTATAACCTATAACCTAAATCAAAACCAAAACCAAACCTAAACCTAAACCTAAACCTATAACCTAATGTATTCTCAAATCCCTAAACCTAAACCTACACCTAATCCTAATCTAAACTCCCTAACATAAACCTAAACTTAAACTTGAAAACCCAAACCTAAACCCGATCTTGAACCCAAACCCGATTTCCTAAACCTAAACCTTAACCTATTCTCAATTCTCTAAACCTATAGCTTATAACCGAAACCGAAACCAAAACCTATACCTTAACCTTAACCTAAACCTAAACCTAAACGTATAACCTATAACCTAAACATAAACCTAAAACCTAAATGTATTCTCAAATCCTTAAACCTAAATCTAAACCTTAACCTAAACCTTAACCTAAACCTATAACCTATAGCCTTAACCTAAACCTGTAACCTATAGCCTTAACCTAAACCTAAAACCTAAATGTATTCTCAAATCCCGAAACCTAAACCTACACCTAATCTTAATCTCAACTCCCTCACCTAAACCTAAACCTGAACCTAAACTTGAAAACCAAAACCTAAACCCGATCCCGAACCCGAACTAGATTTCCTAAACCTAAACCTTAACCTATTCTCAATTCCCTAAACCAATTGCTTATAACCTAAACCGAAAGCTAAACTTATACCTTAACCTAAACCTATAACCTATAACCTAAATTAAAACCACCTTTCCCTAAACCTAAACCTTAACCTAAACCTATAACTTATAACCTAAATCAAAACCAAAACCAAACCTAAACCTAAACCTAAACCAATAACCTAATGTATTCTCAAATCCCTAAACCTAAACCTACACCTAATCCTAATCTAAACTCCCTAACCTAAACCTAAACCTAAACTTGATAACCCAAACATAAACCCGATCCTGAACCCAAACCCGATTTCATAAACCTAAACCTTAACCTATTCTCAATTCTCTAAACCTATAGCTTATAACCTAAATCGAAACGAAAACCTATACCTTAACCTAAACCTAAACCTAAACCTATAACCTATAACCTAAACATAAACCTAAAACCTAAATGTATTCTCAAATCCTTAAACCTAAATCTAAACCTTAACCTAAACCTTAACCTAAACCTATAACCTATAGCCTTAACCTAAACCTGTAACCTATAGCCTTAACCTAAACCTAAAACCTGAATGTATTCTCAAATCCCTAAACCTAAACCTACGCCTAATCTTAATCTCAACTCCCTCACCTAAGCCTAAACCTAAACCTAAACTTGAAAACCAAAACCTAAACCCGATCCCGAACCCGAACCCAATTTCCTAAACCTTAACCTTAACCTATTCTCAATTCCCTAAATCAATTGCTTATAACCTAAACCGAAAGCTAAACTTATACCTTAACCTAAACCTATAACCTATAACCTAAATCAAAACCACCTTTCCCTAAACCTAAACCTTAACCTAAACCTATAACCTATAACCTAAATCAAAACCAAAACCAAACCTAAACCTAAACCTAAACCTATAACCTAATGTATTCTCAAATCCTTAAACCTAAACCTACACCTAATCCTAATCTAAACTCCCTAACCTAAACCTAAACCTAAACTTGATAACCCAAACCTAAACCCGATCTTGAACCCAAACCCGATTTCCTAAACCTAAACCTTAACCTATTCTCAATTCTCTAAACCTATAGCTTATAACCTAAACCGAAACCAAAACCTATACCTTAACCTAAACCTAAACCTAAACCTATAACCTATAACCTAAACATAAACCTAAAACCTAAACCTATAACCTATAACCTAAATCTATATCAAACCTAAACCTAAACCTAAACCTAACCTAATCTTAATCCTAAACCCCCTAACCTACCTAAACCTAAACCTAAAACCTAAATTAATTCTAACCCTAAACCAAACCTAAACCTAACCAATCCTTAAACCTAAACCTCACCTAAACTTATAACTAAATCAAACCTAAACCAAACCTAAACCTTATAACCTAAACCTAACCCGAACACCAACCCGATTTCCTAAACCTAAATAACCTAAACCTATACAACCTAAACATATTCCTAAACCTAACTTATAATAAACAATAACTAACTACAACAACACAAAAACACTTCCTAACAACTAAAAACAAACAAACAAACAACAACAACAACAAACCAACAACAATAAACCACAACAACAACAATAAACCAACAAGTTTGATGAGGGGAAGAAGGGCAAGGTCAATTACCTAAACTGAAACCAAAACCTATACCTTAACCTAAACAACTAAACCTAAACCTATAACCTATAACCTAAACATAAACCTAAAACCTAAACATATTCTCCAACAATTCCTTAAACCTAAACCTAAACCTAATTCTAAACCTTAACCTAAACCTATAACCTATACCTTAACCTAAACCGTAACCTATACCTTAACCTAAACCTAAAACCTATAATTAATCTTAAAACAATCCGATCTACCTAAACCTAAACCTAACCTACCTAACTAACCTAAACTAAAATCTCAACCTAACCAACCTCACCTACTAAACCTAAACTTAAACCTAAACTTGAAAACCAAAACCTAAACCCGATCCCGAACCCGAACCCAATTTCCTAAACCTAAACCTTAACCTATTCTCAATTCCCTAAGTCAATTGCTTATAACCTAAACCGAAAGCTAAACTTATACCTTAACCTAAACCTATAACCTATAACCTAAATCAAAACCACCTTTCCCTAAACCTAAACCTTAACCTAAACCTATAACCTATAACCTAAATCAAAACCAAAACCAAACCTATAACCTAAACCTAAACCTAAAGCCTAATGTATTCTCAAATCCCCAAACCTAAACCTACACCTAATCCTAATCTAAACTCCCAAACCTAAACCTAAACCTAAACTTGATAACCCAAACCTAAGCCCGATCCTGAACCCAAACCCGATTTCCTAAACCTAAACATTAGCCTATTCTCAATTCTCTAAACCTATAGCTTATAACCTAAATTGAAACCAAAACCTATACCTTAACCTAAACCTAAACCTAAACCTATAACCTATAACCTAAACATAAACCTAAAACCTAAATATATTCTCAAATCCTTAAACCTAAATCTAAACCTTAACCTAAACCTATAACCTATAGCCTTAACCTAAACCTGTAACCTATAGCCTTAACCTAAACCTAAAACCTAAATGTATTCTCAAATCCCTAAACCTAAACCTACACCTAATCTTAATCTCAACTCCCTCACCTAAACCTAAACCTAAACCTAAACTTGAAAACCAAAACCTAAACCCGATCCCGAACCCGAACTAGATTTCCTAAACCTAAACCTTAACCTATTCTCAATTCCCTAAACCAATTGCTTATAACCTAAACCGAAAGCTAAAATTATACCTTAACCTAAACCTATAACCTATAACCTAAATCAAAACCACCTTTCCCTAAACCTAAACCTTAACCTAAACCTATAACCTATAACCTAAATCAAAACCAAAACCAAACCAAAACCTAAACCTAAACCTATAACCTAATGTATTCTCAAATCCCCAAATCTAAACCTACACCTAATCCTAATCTAAACTCCCTAACCTAAACCTAAACCTAAACTTGATAACCCAAACATAAACCCGATCCTGAACCCAAACCCGATTTCATAAACCTAAACCTTAACCTATTCTCAATTCTCTAAACCTATAGCTTATAACCTAAATCGAAACGAAAACCTATACCTTAACCTAAACCTAAACCTAAACCTATAACCTATAACCTAAACATAAACCTAAAACCTAAATGTATTCTCAAATCCTTAAACCTAAATCTAAACCTTAACCTAAACCTTAACCTAAACCTATAACCTATAGCCTTAACCTAAACCTATAACCTATAGCCTTAACCTATACCTAAAACCTAAATGTATTCTCAAATCCCTAAACCTAAACCTACGCCTAATCTTAATCTCAACTCCCTCACCTAAGCCTAAACCTAAACCTAAACTTGAAAACCAAAACCTAAACCCGATCCCGAACCCGAACCCGATTTCCTAAACCTAAACCTTAACCTATTCTTAATTCCCTAAACCAATTGCTTATAACCTAAACCGAAAGCTAAACTTATACCTTAACCTAAACCTATAACCTATAACCTAAATCAAAACCACCTTTCCCTAAACCTAAACCTTAACCTAAACCTATAACGTATAATCTAAATCAAAACCAAAACCAAACCTAAACCTAAACCTAAACCTATAACCTAAACCTAATGTATTCTTAAATCCTCAAACCTAAACCTACACCCAATCCTAATCTAAACTCCCTAACCTAAACCTAAACCTAAACTTGATAACCCAAACCTAAACCCGATCCTGAACCCAAACCCGATTTCCTAAACCTAAACATTAACCTATTCTCAATTCTCTAAACCTATAGCTTATAACCTAAACCGAAACGAAAACCTATACCTCAACCTAAACCTAAACCTAAACCTATAACCTATAACCTAAACATAAACCTAAAACCTAAATGTATTCTCAAATCCTTAAACCTAAATCTAAACCTGAACTTAAACCTAAATAACTAGTTTCAGTTGCGCAGCGAAAAAATAGCGAAACAGAGCTTCACTACCGAAAATGCAAATTGAGAGAATGAATGGAGTCCAGTTATTTATAGGGACGAGGCTGAGTACGGTACTCGGGCGCTCATTGCGTGGGTTGTGCAATGTCTTCAGGAAGATTGGAAAATTAAGAAGATTGATCCTGATTCTTTGATTCAAGGGAACAAAGAACGGATCAAGGGGGTATCTATTAGAGCATAAAAATCATGAAGGAAGACTGAAGATCAAAAACTAGACATGGAGTGAAGAAATGAAAAAGAAGAAGATCAAAGTGCTTTGTTTGGCAGTTACGCTGGTCGCACAACTGGTAGTCATTGCGCGGGTCACGTAGTTAACCTAATGTGATTATTTAGACTGTGCGAAGGACTTCACCCATTGTGCGGATCGTGAAACTATTTTACATCATTGCGCGGATCGTGCAACTAACCTCACTAATTGAGCGGGTTGTGCAATCGAGGGCAGATAACAATTTTGATGAACGGTCAGATCTGATGCAAGGAGGGCCCCATGGCATAAAGATCGAGGGTTAGCACATGTGGAAGCCTGTAAATACCCCACTCCCCCTCTCATTTGGTATGGTAGAAGAATTTTGAAAGAGGAGCAAAGCTCTGAGAGAAGACTGAAGGTGAGGAGTAAAGGAGATCGGTTACGTGGACCGCGCAACCCACTAATTGGTTACACAGACTGTGCAACCAACGGACTAGTTGCGCAGGTCGCGCAACCAGGTCACTATGTGACCAATCATAAAAGGAGTTGAGATGCTGTTGAAATCAACCAGTTTGATCTTCACTGCTGCAAGCTCTCCTTCACATAAAGGAAAGGGGAGAAGTTAATCAACACAATATTCCTCCTAAGGAGATGACTGAAGCGACTGTTGAAATGCTATCAAATTTGAGATTCGACATTTGAATTTGATTAATTTCAATTTATGTATTTCAAATGACCCATCTTAGAATCAAGGGATGTTTGAGGATGTAAATGAACTCGGTACTAATAAACGATGATGATTGTCCTTAATACTCTCTCTCTCTTACATTTGAATAAGATAATCTCCCAAATCGAATGCATTTGTTTCTTGTTCGAAATATTGTGTAAATAGTAGTTGTGTTTCCTTTATTCTGGAATTGACATTAATAATCATGTGGGAATGTTTAAATCTTCTTGCTCTAATCCATCTTATAGGAGTTGTATTATACTCATCATGCCACCTTTAAAATTGTTTAAGTACATGTACACTTCTACCAGTTGCATTAAGAGGTAAGAAATCTTGTTTCCATTCAAATGATAAGTTTACTCCTTATATATGTTGGATTAGTTATAATCTGAATCTAATGAAGTCTTAGAATATTACAAATAGTAACTTAGTCCTTTAATTTCCTATTTGGATGTGATGAACATGAGTTATTACATTAACTTCTATTACTCCAGTCCTACATTTAATAATTATGTGATTAGGATTTAGCCTTGCATTCTCTATGCTATCCTAGTAATTGTTAGATTTTGGACATAGTTTATTAGTAATGACAAGAGTCATGATGCTTCAATTCCTTCTATCTCACAAGTTGTGCAATGAATACTAGGTGTGGAATGTCACCTTTCTTAAGAAGTAGAATGAACCTGTTACTAATTGAGTTATACTTGAAATATCATATTTATGGGCCCTCATTTGGACCTAGAGAAGGAAAAAGGACTTATGTTGAGCTCATGCTTGGATGTTTGATACTTTATTAAAAGACCGCAAGCTTTGACAATGTCTATGAGAGAAATCTTGTTAATCCTATGGAGCCTACATGAGTATCATGGTGCATGACATTCACGCATGACATATGAGCTTTTTCGAGTGCTCAATGTAAGCCATAGTCTACTCGATTTACTGAAAGTTCTATCACTTCAGTTAACTCACAGAACAAGTACATTTGTGCCACTTTGAGCACTCTCTCTTTTCATGACGCTTTTCCGGGATTAAACTCTCCTTAGGCGTACCCCGTGTATTTTTTCAGGAGATGGATATCCTTGGGTGCACTCACCTGCATGGTCTTTTCTAGGTGACTAGTTCTCTTTGGGCATACCTTTGAGTACCTTTCCGAGTGACTAGTTCTCCTTGGGCGACCCTTTATTTTGGCTGCTAGGTGTTCATCCCCAAATTTGTGACTTAAGCATACATTCAAGTTTATATTATCCTCATTATGATCAAATATATTTGGTTTAAACTGTTTTGAAATGACATGATATGCATGAATCCTTGCGGGAAATTTTCACTGAGTTTTCACTCACCTTATCGTCCGTTTGCACCAAATAGACATAGGTATGATGGCGGAAGTTGGCACATATGATGGGACTCCTAGTGAAGCTGAGGAGGAGTATGGTGAGAAGGAACCGTATGATGATGTAGTCAAGCGGCTAGAGCTCCACTAAAGACTTATGATTTACTGTTTTACATTACAGACTCTATATTTGTTTATCTTTGGGTTTTGTAATTAAATCCCCTACTGAGGGATCTCACTTTACTTATTTGCTTCCACTCACGTATGATGAACTCTTTTCATTAGTTTATACAACAATTACCTTTGGATGTTATGAAATGTGTTAGTAATTAGATGTATGATAGTTTCGTTTTATGGCATAACCCTCAGGTTCTCATACTCGAGCGATCATCCTCGGTTTATGAGAATCAAGGTGTTACAGTTACAGTTGGGCTCTCTCTCTCTCTCTCTCTCTCCTTGGTAAAGGGATGATTTCTAAATCTACCGAATTCTCTGAAATTGGAGTGGATGCTACTTGAATTTACTAGAAGCTTGAAATGAGAAGGGGTGTGGCTATTTATACCCTCCAAATCTGATTTCTTATAATTCTTTCAAAGTTTAAGGGAAAAAGGTAGTTAAAGGGCTAGGATTGGAGATTGTTACATGACATCATCTCATGGGTTCGATGAGGTGGTAAAGGGTAATTTTGGGCAAGGAGATGGGTTTCAGAGTAAATACACATTGCACACTTAGGGTCTAAAAAATAGGGGCTCCACATTTTTGAGGGATGCCACCCTAGAGAGGGGGAGTGCCACATAGCTAGCGGCAAGCTGGTTGCCACCAGTCTCCACTTGGATTCTCTGCTTTGGCAAGCAGCCCCCCTCACTCATGTGGAGGCTCTGCCGTGAAGTACGCCGCATTGCGATTTTACATTATACTCCGATTGGGCTTCATTTGTGCTTTGGTTCATACTTGGTTTTGGGCTTAGCTAGGCAAGTTGACTGGGTTGTTAAACTGGGTAGACCAACTAGATTTGTTAACTCAACAAGTTCACTAAGAGAGTTGACTTGTCGAGTTGACTCATGGCTCTAGGGTTCTAGGTTCCTAGGGTGGAGATTAGGATTGGGGCTTAGTTAACAATCCATTGGTTCAAACTCAATCATCTTATCAGCCTGGGGCGGGGTGTCTACAAAAACCCTTCAATTCTAAGATATTTACCCAACCTCTCAGCACCTTGGTTGCCTCAATTGAACATTAGATTCAATGTGTTTAAACATAAGAGTTAAAGCATTAGCAATGCATCAGCATCAATGATCGAGGTAACAATTGAGGAGCTAATTCAAGCACAGGAGAGATTTGAAGAAGTAACTCAAGAATGGTGCATCAAAGGGACTCAATTCGACAAGTATCATGTATGAGTTCAAACTCTCTTTCCTTGTGTAGGATTGAGGGTAAGAGTTTATGACTCAAATTTGAACAAGTTCTTTTGTAGGACATAGGCTTTTGCATAGGGCTGAATTCACTAGACATGGGTGTATACGTATTAGTCTCTGTGGAAGCCTTCGGCGGGAGTAAACATAGGTCCTTAGATTAGGACCCAGTTGTTAGTTAGTCGATTGGAAACCAACTAAAGTCTCTTGTGGGAGCCTCTAGCGGGAGTGTATGTTAAGTAGGTCCTTGTGTAAGGCTGTAAAGGTTAGAGGTGAATCTGATCTAAAACCTCTGATAATGAAATCCAGTACACTCATAGGTTGAGTGCATCCATCGAGGGTAGAGTAAGAAAACTGAACCATTATACATGCTTATGTGTGAGATTATCATTTGAGCACTTGTTTAATTATACTTATGTGAGTGATTCATGGATTATATATATGCATGATTAGATGAATGTTAGGATTTGAGAGTTATCACATCCGACACACACACATGTACATTATCATGTTTATAGTGTAGTTGCTTAATTGGAATATGATTTTTAGTTTCTATGATTGGACCTTTTATTGTCTTGGAACCTTGGAATTAATTGTCTTACTTAATTTAATTACAAATTAGTTTAAGTAAGTAATTGTGTGTTTAATAGGCATAATTTTTTTATTGGTCCTAATCATCACCCTCTCTAGGACATAGTCTTCATTCTATAGCTTCGCCAAACTTCTGCATACATAGTCCACGAGCCCTTCACCTTATTTAATATTATTTGGTATCATCAAGGGATCCTCCTAAAGGCTTAACCGCATAGAGTGAGATTCAAAAGAGCTTTGGAATGATGTCTACCTATGAGGAAATATGAGGGCTTAAAAGGTAAAATAATATAATTAAACCTCAATTGTTGAGTCCATTGTTAAATTTGAGGATTTCAGTCCCATCTTGAGATTAGGGTTAAATTCAAGGATTATAGCCTCATTGTGAGCTTATAGTTAAATAAAAAGAGTTTAGCCTCATATATATTCTCTATAATTAAATCTAAGGATTCAAGCCTCATGAATGAGCACTATAGGAAAAATCTGATAATTCTTGCCTCATCTTGTACTTAATAGTTAAGTTCAAGTATTATGACATCATTTATTTTGATAGTTTAACCTTTAAAGGTGTTAAGATTTGGTGTCATATGTTTTTATCATAGACTATCATTGGTCATTTCTATTTCAATTGATATATCCTTTGAATGACCATAATAAGCATGCTCCATATTTTAAAGCTTATATGCACCATCTTCCCTTGTTAGTTTGTGCTTATAGTAACACATATGACTTGTAGAGTTTATTTTCATTTTATGATTTTATTAATGTGTTCATGGAATTAAGTCTTTGTTAAATACCAACAAAAGGGGGGAGAATGATCAAGTCCCACCAAAATAAGTTTATTTCTATTTTGCAGGATTAGTTTGTTATTGAAGGAATTGATGAGATAGGGGGTGAAATTATGGGGGAGTATTGCAAGTGTTATATGTCTCAAGTCTTGTATTTGAATTTATAAATCATTATAATCTTGGACATGTAATATTTTGTGTTGTTTTGGTATGTCATTGGTATAAAGCATGACATGGTCTAAGTTAGGTTTTTATCATGTAATTAACAAAGAGGGAGATTGTTCGTGTGCTAACTTGTGCACCTTATTTATCAATCACGTGAGTCCATATGTCATGTATTTAATTGAGCCATTGGAAGCTGAAGACTGAAGATATAAGAGGATGTTGAGCATCAAGAAGTAAATAACGGGTATATGAGGTGCCTTAGTGACCTTAACCCTTGACCCAAAATAACCTAAACATCTAGATGATCTTAATCCTAGTAGGTAAACATTTCTTTATCATCCATTAGTCATAGGAGCCTTAATTAAACATGCTTAGATTGGCTTTAGATGTCTCGAGTTGCTGGAAAACAAACTACAATTTCAGTAGCCTTCGATCCCACCGAATCTACATTCGGTTTGACCGAAATCAACTAAAACAGGTCAACATGCTAAGAGAACAAACATGTTAATTCGCCTACAACTGAATGCCACATTTGATCTGACCGAATACTATGTTCGGTCTAACCAAAAGTACTAAAATTTGTCCAATGGCTTTTCCTGTCTAATTCAGTGGGACCGAAGCTCTATTTTGTTCGACCGAAGATTAGTCATTTTTTCCCTTTTATGACCATTGGAACTCAATTCATTTTTATAAATATCCAATCTTTGGGCATTTAGAGGGATTTTTGGTGCAATATAAGGATAGGTGATTCCATATTGATGTTCTACATCCTAGACCTCTAATCTCATGAGTTTCAAGTTATCTTCCTTGAGATTTTCATTCTAATGAGGATTCCAACCTCCACCTTGAATATGATGTTGAACTCTATCATTTTCTAAAAATTAGACATTGTGCCCAAGTCAAATCCCAATCTAAATTCTCTAGAAGACACTTTTAGGTGAATCCCCTAGGATTTCAACTCTTTAATAGTTGTAAGAGATTCACCCAACCTCACATCACCTTGGTCACCTAAATGGAGCATTACATGCAAAGTGTTTGGCTATGAGAGTTGAAGAATTGGCAATGTATCAGCATCAACAATCGAGGGAGCAATTGAAGGGCTAATTCAAGCATGAGAGAGCTTTGAAGATGCAACTCAGACATGATGCGTCAAAAGAACTCAATTCGACAAGCAAGTGTCATGTATGAGTCTCTATTTCTTTATATACGATTGAGCGTAAGATTTTGTGACTTAAATCAAATAGGTTCTTATCTAGAACATAGGATCTTATGTAAGGTCAAATTCATTGTACATGGGTGTATACATGTTAGTCTTTGTGGGAACCTCTGATATGAGTAAACATAGGTTATTGAAGTAGGAACAGGGTTGTTGTACTACCAAAAAAAGGGGCAAAGGCTATGGATAAAATCCGTAGCCATAGACCTATTGCTACGGATTTAGTCCGTAGCTAGTCCGTAACATGACCGTCGGCGTAGGTGCCATAACGATAGGTCTGGAACCTATGGCTACGGATTTAATCCGTAGCTATAGGTTCAATAGCTACAGATATAATCCGTAGCAATTATATCTGTAGCAAAAACTTAAAATAGCTATGGAGATTATTTATAGCTGAAAGTCTGTAGCAATAGGCCAAAATTTAAAAGGCTACACCTATTTACTTAGTGGCAACGGATTTAATTGGTAGCTATATGTTAAATAGCTATAAATTTAATCCATAGCAATTATATCTGTAGCAAAAACTTCAAACAGCTACGGATATTATTTGTATCTGAAAGTCCGTAGCAATATGCCAAAATTAAAAAGGCTACACCTGTCTGACTAGTGGATATGGTCAATATCCGTAGCTATTTTGTACATTAAAAAATTAAATCATTTGTTCATTAAATTATCACCTGTTCATTCAATTACCACCTGTACAATCATTCATTCATTCAATTACAATCCTTCATTCATTCAATTACAAGTACAATCCTCCATTCAATTAATTACAATTACAATCAATTACAGTTACAATTACAATAATGCTGAAAATACAAATCTTTGGCTTCATTAGAGAAATGTGCTCAACTTCACCCTGAAATTTCAACAGCTTCGTATATTCCATCATCATACAAACAGTCATGTCATTCATAAATTAGAATGCCCATTAGAGAAAAGAAAGACTGTGAAAGAAGTACATCACGTATAACCACTTTTTTTTCCTTGATAAATTAAAAAAAAAAAAACTCAAACAGGAATGAAATTGACACAAAAGAAATGGTCTCACCATATGATTATAGGTTTAGGTTTTGGTTTAGGTTTAGGTTATAGGTTTATGTTAAGGTTAGGCTATAGGTTATAATTAAGTTTAGGTTATAGGTTAAGGTTTAGGTTATAGCTTTTGGTTTTGGTTTAGGTTAAGGTTTAGGTTATAGGTTATAGCTTTTGGGAACCTGATTATAGGTTAAGGTTTAGGTTTAGGAAATCGGGTTCGGGTTCGGGATCAGGTTTAGGTTTGGGTTTTCAAGTTTAGGTTTAGGTTAGGGAGTTGATATTAGGATTAGGTGTAGGTTTGGGTTTAAGGATTTGAGAATACATTTAGGTTTTAAGTTTAGGTTTAAGTTAAAGGTTTAAGGAAAGGTTATAAGTTTAGGTTAGGTTTAGGTTTAGGTTTAGGTTTAGGTTATAGGTTATAGCTTTAGGGAATTGAGAATGGGTTATGGTTTAGGGAAAGGTTAGGTTTAGGTAATAGGTTTTGGAATTTGGGAATAGTTTTAGGTTATAAGTATAGGTTTAGGTTAGGTTATAGGTTAAGGTTTAGGGATTTGAGTTTAGGCTATAGGTTTAGGTTTAGGTCTAGGTTTAGGTTTAGGGAATTGAGTTTAGGTTATAGGTTTAGGGAAAGGTTAGGTTTAGGTTATAGGTTTTGGGATTTGAGAATAGTTTTAGGTTATAAGTATAGGTTTAGGTTATGTTATAAGTTAAGGTTTAGGGATTTGAGTTTAGGTTATAGGATTAGGTTTAGGTTTAGGTTTAGGGATTTGAGTTTAGGTTATAGGTTTAGGTTTAGGTTTTAGGTTTAGGTTTAGGTTTAGGTTTGGGTTTTGGGATTTGAGAATGGGTTCGGGTTTAAGTTATAGGTTTTGGTTTCAGTTTAGGTTATAGGTTTTGGGATTTGATAATGGGTTCGGGTTTAGGTTATAGGTTATAGGTTTTGATTTTGGTTCAGGTTATAGGTTTTGATTTAGGTTATAGGTTAACGGTTTAGGTTAAGGTTTAGTTTACGTTATAGGTTTTTTAGATTTGAGAATGGGTTTGGGTTTAGGCTATAGGTTTTGGTTTTGGTTTAGGTTATAGGTTTTGATTTTGGTTTTGATTATATGTTTTGATTTAGGTTATAGGTTATAGGTTTAGGTTTTAGGTTTTGGTTTTGGTTTTGATTTAGGTTATAGGATATAGGTTTAGGTTAAGGTTTAGGGAAAGGTAATAGGTTTTGATTTAGGTTATAGGTTATAGGTTTAGGTTTTAGGTTTAGGTTTAGGTTTAGGTTATAGGTTATAGCTTTAGGGAATTGAGAATGGGTTATGGTTTAGGTTTAGGAAATCGGGTTCAGGTTCGGGATTGGGTTTAAGTATGGGTTTTCAAGTTTAGGTTTAGGTTTAGGTTAGAGAGTTGAGATTAGGATTAGGTGTAGGTTTAGATTTAGGGAATTGAGTTTAGGTTATAGGTTTAGGGAGAGGTTAGGTTTAGGTTATAGGTTTTGGGATTTGGGAATAGTTTTAGGTTATAAGTATAGGTTTAGGTTAAGTTATAGGTTAAGGTTTAGGGATTTGAGTTTAGATTATAGGATTAGGTTACGATTTAGGTTTAGGTTATAGGCTTTGGGATTTGAGCATGGGTTCGGGTTTAGGTTATAGGTTTTGGTTCTGGTTTTGGTTATAGGTTTTGGTTTAGGTTATAGGTTTTTGAATTTGAGAATGGGTTCGAGTTTAGGTTATAGGTTTTTGTTTTGGTTTAGGTTATAGGTTTTAATTTAGGTTATAGGTTATAGGTTTATGTTAAGGTTTAGGTTTAGGTTAAAGGTTTTGGAATTTGAGAATGAGTTCTAGTTTAGGTTATAGGTTTTGGTTTTGGTTTAGGTTATAGGTTTTGGGAGAGGTTAGGTTTAGGTTATAGGTTTTGGGATTTGGGAATAGTTTTGGGTTATAAGTATAGCTTTAGGTTAGGTTATAGGTTAAGGTTTAGGGATTTGAGTTTAGGTTATAGGATTAGGTTACGGTTTAAGTTTAGGTTATAGGTATTGGGATTTGAGAATAGGTTCGGGTTTAGGTTATAGGTTTTGGTTTTGGTTTAGGTTATAGGTTATATGTTTATGTTAAGGTTTAGGTTTACGTTAAAGGTTTTGGAATTTGAGAATGAGTTCTAGTTTAGGTTATAGGTTTTGGTTTTGGTTTAGGTTATAGGTTTTGGGAGAGGTTAGGTTTAGGTTATAGGTTTTGGGATTTGGGAATAGTTTTGGGTTATAAGTATAGTTTTAGGTTAGGTTATAGGTTAAAGTTTAGGGATTTGAGTTTAGGTTATAGGATTAGGTTACGGTTTAAGTTTAGGTTATAGGTTTTGGGATTTGAGAATAGGTTCGGGTTTAGGTTATAGGTTTTGGTTTTGGTTTAGGTTATAGGTTTTGGTTTAGGTTATAGGTTTTTGAATTTGAGAATGGGTTCGAGTTTAGGTTATAGGTTTTGGTTTTGGTTTAGGTTATAGGTTTTGATTTAGGTTATAGGTTATAGGTTTATGTTAAGGTTTAGGTTTAGGTTAAAGGTTTTGGGATTTGAGAATGAGTTCAAGTTTAGGTTATAGGTTTTGGTTTTGGTTTAGGTTATAGGTTTTGGTTTTGGTTATAGGTTTTGGGATTTGGGAATAGTTTTAAGTTATAAGTATAGGTTTAGGTTAGGTTATAGGTTAAGGTTTAGGGATTTGAGTTTAGGTTATAGGATTAGGTTACAGTTTAGGCTTAGGTTATAGGTTTTGGGATTTGAGAATAGGTTCGGGTTTAGGTTATAGGTTTTGGTTTTAGTTTTGGTTATAGGTTTTGGTTTATGTTTTAGGTTTTTGAATTTGAGAATGGGTTCAAGTTTAGGTTATAGATTTTGGATTTGGTTTAGGTTATAGGTTTTAATTTAGGTTATAAGTTATAGGTTTATGATAAGGTTTAGGTTTAGGTTAAAGGTTTTGGGATTTGGGAACGAGTTCAAGTTTAGGTTTTAGGTTTTGGTTTTGGTTTAAGTTATAGGTTTTGGGATTTGAGAATGGGTTTCGGCTTAGGTTATAGGTTTTGATTTTGGTTTAGGTTATAGGTTTTGATTTAGGTTATAGGTTATAGGTTTAGGTTAAGGTTTAGGTTTAGGTTATAGGTTTTGGGATTTGAGAATGGGTTCAGGTTTAGGTTATAGGTTTTGGTTTTGGTTTAGGTTATAGGTTTTGGGATTTGAGAATGGGTTCGGGTTTAGGTTATAAGTTTTGGTTTTGGTTTCGGTTTAGGTTATATCTTTTTGGATTTGAGGATGGGTTATGGTTTAAGTTTAGGAAATCGGGTTCAGGTTAGGGATTGGATTTAAGTTTGGGTTTTCAAGTTTAGGTTTAAGTTTAGATTAGGGAGTTGAGATTAGGATTAGGTGTAGGTTTTGCTTTAGGGAATTGAGTTTAGGTTATAGGTTTAAGGAAAGGTTAGGTTAGGTAATAGGTTTTGGGATTTGGGAATAGTTTTAGGTTATAAGTATAGGTTTAGGTTAGGTTATAGGTTAAGGTTTATGGATTTGAGTTTAGGCTATAGGTTTAGGTTTAGGGAATTGAGTTTAGGTTATAGGTTTAGGGAAAGGTTAGGTTTAAGTTATAGGTTTTGGGATTTAAGAATAGTTTTAAGTTATAAGTATATGTTTAGGTTAGGTTATAAGTTAAGGTTTAGGGATTTGAGTTTAGGTTATAGGATTAGGTTTAGGTTTAGGTTTAGGGATTTGAGTTTAGGTTATAGGTTTAGGTTTAGGTTTAGGTTTTATGTTTAGGTTTGGGTTTTGGGATTTGAGAATGGGTTCGGGTTTAGGTTATAGGTTTTGGTTTTGGTTTAGGTTATAAGTTTTGATTTTGGTTATAGGTTTTTTGGATTTGAGAATGGGTTCGGGTTTAGGCTATAGGTTTTGGTTTTGGTTTAGGTTATAGGTTTTGGTTTTAGTTTTAATTATATGTTTTGATTTAGGTTATAGGTTTAGGTTTTAGGTTTTGGTTGTGGTTTTGATTTAGGTTATAGGTTGTAGGTTTAGGTTAAGGTTTTAGGGAAAGGTAATAGGTTTTGATTTAGGTTATTGGTTATAGGTTTAGGTTTTAGGTTTAGGTTTAGGTTTTGATTTATGTTATAGGTTATAGGTTTAGGTTTAGGTTTAGGTTTAGGTTTAGGTTATAAGTTTTGGGATTTGAGAATGGGTTCAGGTTTAGGTTATAGGCTTTGGTTTTGGTTATATGTTTAGGTTTAGGTTATAGGTTTTGGAATTTGAGAATGGGTTCGGGCTTAGGCTATAAGTTTTAGTTTTGGTTTAGGTTATAGGCTTTGCGATTTGAGAATGGGTTCAGGTTTAGGTTGTAAGTTTTGGTTTTGGTTTAGGTTTAGGTTATAGGTTTTTGGATTTGAGAATGGGTTATGGTTTAGGTTTAGGAAATTGGGTTCAGTTTCGGGATTACGTTTAAGTGTGGGATTTCAACTTTAGGTTTAGGTTTAGGTTAGGGAGTTAATATTAGGATTAGGTGTAGGTTTAAGTTTAGGGAATTGAGTTTAGGTTATAGGTTTAAGGAAAGGTTAGGTTTAGGTAATAGGTTTTGGGATTTGGGAATAGTTTTAGATTATAAGTATAGGTTTAGGTTAGGTTATAGGTTAAGGTTTAGGGATTTGAGTTTAGGCTATAGGTTTAGGATTAGGTCTAGGTTTAGGTTTAGGGAATTGAGCTTAGGTTGTAGATTTATGGAAAGGTTAGGTTTAGGTTATAGGTTTTGGGATTTGAGAATAGTTTTTGGTTATAAGTTTAGGTTTAGGTTAAGTTATAAGTTAAGGTTTAGGGATTTGAGTTTAGGTTATAGGATTAGGTTTAGGTTTAGGGATTTGAGTTTAGGTTATAGGTTTAGGTTTAGGTTTTATGTTTAGGTTTAGGTTTAGGTTTGGGTTTTGGGATTTGAGAATGGGTTCGGGTTTAGGTTATAGGTTTTGCTTTCGGTTTAGGTTATCGGTTTTTGTTTAGGTTATAGGTTTTTTGGATTTGAGAATAGGTTCGGGTTTAGGCTATAGGTTTTGGTTTTGGTTTAGGTTATAGGTTTTGATTTTGGTTATAGGTTATATATTTTGATTTAGGTTATAGGTTATAGGTTTAGGTTTTAGGTTTTGGTTGTGGTTTTGATTTAGGTTATAGGTTATAGGTTATAGGTTATAGGTTAAGGTTTTAGGGAAAGGTAATAGGTTTTGATTTAGGTTATAGTTTATAGGTTTAGGTTTTAGGTTTAGGTTTAGGTTTTGATTTATGTTATAGGTTATAGGTTTAGGTTTAGGTTATAAGTTTTGGTATTTGGAAATGGGTTCGGGCTTAGGTTATAGGTTTTGGTTTTGGTTTAGGTTATAGGTTTTGGGATTTGAGAATGGGTTCGGTTTAGGTTATAAGTTTTGGTTTTGGTTTAGGTTTAAGGTATATGTTTTTGGATTTGAGGATGGGTTATGGTTTAGGTTTAGGAAATCGGCTTCAGGTTCGGGATTGGGTTTAAGTTTAGGTTTTCAAGTTTAGGTTTAGGTTTAGGTTGGGGAGTTGAGATTAGGATTAGGTGTAGGTTTTGCTTCAGGGAATTGAGTTTAGGTTATAGGTTTAGGGAAAGGTTAGGTTTAGGTAATAGGTTTTGGGATTTGGGAATAGTTTTAGGTTATAAGTATAGGTTTAGGTTAGGTTATAAGTTAAGGTTTAGGGATTTGAGTTTAGGTTATAGGATTACGTTTAGGTTTAGGTTTAGGGATTTGAATTTAGGTTTTAGGTTTTAGGTTTAGGTTTAGGTTTTATGTTTAGGTTTAGGTTTATGTTTGGGTTTTGGGATTTGAGAATGGGTTCGGGTTTAGGTTATAGGTTTTGGTTTCAGTTTAGGTTATAGGTTTTGGGATTTGAGAATGGGTTCGAGTTTAGGTTATAAGTTTTGGTTTTAGTTTAGGATTAGGTTGTAGGTTTTTGGATTTGAGAATGGGTTATAGCTTAGGTTTAGGAAATCGGGTTCAAGTTCTGGATTGGGTTTAAGTTTAGGTTTTCAAGTTTAGGTTTAAGTTTAGGTTAGGGAGTTGAGATTAGGATTAGGTGTGGGTTTAGGTTTAGGGAATTGAGTTTAGGTTATAGGTTTAGGGAAAGGTTAGGTTTAGGTAATAGGTTTAGGGATTTGGGAATAGTTTTAGGTTATAAGTATAGGTTTAGGTTAGGTTATAGGTTAAGGTTTAGGGATTTGAGTTTAGGCTATAGGATTAGGTTTAGGTCTAGGTTGAGGTTTAGGTTATAGGTTAAGGTTTTGGGTCATAGGTTTTGGTTTAAGTTAAGGTTTAGGTTTAGGTTATAAGATATAGGTTTAGGGAATTGAAAATAGGTTAAGGTTTAGGTTTAGGAAATTGAAATCGGGTTCGGGTTCGGGTTCGGGTTTATGTTTGGGTTTTCAAGTTTAGGTATTGGTTTAGGTTAGGGAGTTAAGATTAGGATTAGGTGTAGGTTTAGGTTTAGGGATTTGAGAATACATTTAGGTTATAGGTTTAGGTTTAGGTTTTAGGTTTTAAGTTAAGGTTATATGTTTAGGTTAAGGTTTAAGTTTAAGTTAAGGTTGAGGTTTAGGTTATAGGTTAAGGTTTTAGGTCATAGGTTTTGGTTTAGGTTAAGGTTATAGGTATAAGTATAGGTATAGGTTAAGGTTTAGGTTTAGGTTATAAGATATAGGTTTAGGGAATTGAGAATAAGTTAAGGTTTAGGTTTAGAAAATCGGGTTTGGGTTCGGGATCGGGTTTATGTTTAGGTTTTTAAGTTTAGGTATAGGTTTAGGTTAGGGAGTTAAGATTAGGATTAGGTGTAGGTTTAGGTTTAGGGAATTGAGTTTAGGTTATTGGTTTAGGGAAAGGTTAGGTTTAGGTAATAGGTTTTGGGATTTGGGAATAGTTTTAGGTTATAAGTATAGGTTTAGGTTAGGTTATAGGTTAAGGTTTAGGGATTTGAGTTTAAGCTATAGGTTTAGGTTTAGATCTAGGTTTAGGTTTAAGGAATTGAGTTTAGGTTATAGGTTTAGGGAAAGGTTAGGTTTAGGTTATAGGTTTTGGGATTTGAGAATAGTTTTAGTTTATAAGTATAGGTTTAGGTTAGGTTATAAGTTAAGGTTTAAGGATTTGAATTTTGGTTATGGGATTAGGTTTAGGTTTAGGGATTTGAGTTTAGGTTATAGGTTTAGGTTTAGGTTTTAGGTTTAGGTTTAGGTTTAGGTTTGGGTTTTGGGATTTGAGATTGGGTTCGGGTTTAGGTTATATGTTTTGGTTTTGGTTTAGGTTATAGGTTTTTTGGATTTGAGAATGGGTTCGGGTTTGGGCTATAGGTTTTGGTTTTGGTTTAGGTTATAGGTTATATGTTTTGATTTAGGTTATAGGTTATAGGTTTAGGTTTTAGGTTTTGGTTGTGGTTTTGATTTAGGTTATAGGTTATAGGTTTAGGTTAAGGTTTTAAGGAAAGGTAATAGGTTTTGATTTAGATTATAGGTTATAGGTTTTAGGTTTAGGTTGAGGTTTAGGGAATTGAGTTTAGGTTATAGGTTTAGGTGTAGGTTTAGGTTTAGGTTTAGGTTTGAGTTTTTGGATTTGAGAATGGGTTCGGGTTTAGGTTATACGTTTTGGTTTTGGTTTAGGTTATACGTTTTGGTTTTGGTTTAGGTTATAGGTTTTGGGATTTGATAATAGGTTCAGGTTTAGGTTATAGGTTTTGGTTTTGGTTTAGGTTATAGGTTTGGTTTAAGTTATAGGTTATAGGTTTAGGTTAAGGTTTAGGTTTAGGTTATACGTTTTTGGATTTGAGAATGGATTCGGGTTTTGGCTATAGGTTTTGGCTTTGGTTTAGGTCATAGGTTTGGTTTAGGTTTAGGTTTAGGTTTAGGTTTGGGTTTTGGGATTTGAGAATGGGTTCGGGTTTAGGTTATAGGTTTTGGTTTTGGTTTAGGTTATAGGTTTTGGGATTTGATAATGGGTTCAGGTTTAGGTTATAGGTTTTGGTTCTGGTTTAGGTTATAGGTTTTGGTTTAGGTTATAGGTTATAGGTTTAGGTTTAAGTTATCGGTTTTTGGATTTGAGAATGTGTCACGCCCCAAACTCGGAAACCAGCCTCACAAAATTCCCGATCGTCGAATCCGGCACCGACAGCCTCCGTAGAACTCCATTCTCGGCTCTCAGCGCCCATTCGCCAGGTTCCGATCCTGGGGTGCTACAAGGAGGATTTTCAACATCAGCTTGATTCGTAGTAAGCATAACCAAAGGCATAACCCACAAGCAACAACCCAAAAGCTTCATCACATTTCCACTATGATCAAAAACTTTACAAGTACAATGAGCATAAAGGGAAATACAATAATGATGAACAAAAACTCCAAAATGATCAGCCACGCATCCAAGCCTCAGCGCTGCTGCGATCCAACGTCACCTGCACGCAACGGTCGTGCATAAGCTTATAGAAAGCTTAGAGGGTGGTGAAAGTGTATGCTCAAGGTGGTAATGCAGTTATGCAGTATCAGAGTAATGCGGAACATGCTGATGAAGGCTAAGAATACCATAGCCATACCAAGGCCATGCGATGCAAAGCATGAATGATGTCGGCCATACCAAGGCCATGCAATGCGAAATGCAACTCAAGCATACAAATCCTCATCTAAGTCCACATATCAATACAGCTCAAAATCTGGAATATCATCGGGGTCTAGTACACTCAAAGCCAGATTGCCGCCCCTTCGCACGCAATAAGGTGAGTAAAAAAGACCTCACTATCCGCCTGCCAAAATCGGGCTCGGCTCGTCAATAGCGGACCCATTCCTCGAGCTAGTCAGACTCAGCGTAGTATTGCCCCCTACTCTCAGGCGGGTAAGGCCGCACCCCCTTCCAACCGACCACGACACAGTGGAAAGCACAACCGTTTGGTAATCGGCACTCAGCGCTCATGCACCCACTCGGTCTAGACGTTGGAGCAACCTCTTGGTACCATAAGGGTTTAGGAACTTTCACCCAGGGATATCTATCGCACCCCATGTAGAACAGTATTTTCGGTATCCAATCCTGCCAACCATGATACGTCTGTGGAGGCTACGACCCTGATGTCGCTAGGGCGTACAGTAACCATATCACACAATGCGAATGCATGAATCACACTATCCAGTCATGTAGCAATCCTGCGCGTATCGTGCGCTCATGTAGGGCAACACCCCCTGTACGGGAGCCCCTAAACCATCTGCCCGAAGGCATATGCTATGATCAGTCATTTCTCATATCAAGTATACGTATGATGCATGTGATTATGAATCATGGAATTAAACATGTTATATGGGATGGATGATAATCATAACAAAGATGGGCCTAGACGGCCTACACATTAGACGTACGAGCCTAACAATGGGCCCTAGGGAAAGTCATAATGCGGACATTTAACCACACTACACTTGCAATGTGGACGTCAAATCAACATTGCTCCCAAGGCACGACTGCCACAAATATCATTACATAAATTATGTTGGGATCACACATTGCAATGGACCTTAGGTACATCCATTGGGCCTTAAATACATCAAATGAGCCAAATCACATGGGCCTTATATTCATTAAGTGGGCCACATCAATGGGCCGCACCAATGGGCCCTATGTACATTGCAATGGGCTATAACCCGTGGGCCTTAGAGTGCATCAAATGGGCCTACTCACATGGGCCTTATATGTATCAAATGGGCCTCGCCAATTGGGCCCCATACGTGCATCAAATGGGCCTTAACCCATAGGTCCCAATGCATCTCAATGGGCCTTAACCCATGGGCCCCTAATACGTCAAATGGGCCTCGACCCATGGGCCTTTCATATAAATCAAAGTGGGCCTCAACCACGGGCCACAAGCAAACTGAGGTGGGCCTCCCACCACCATTATATTAAATATGATATAATATAATATATATATATATATAATACATATAATATTATATATATATACACACACGTAAACACCACACACGCATGCACACAAGAGGCCCACTGTCCTTGGACGGTGGGGATAAAACACTTACATCACTGCTGGCCCCACCGTCCGCCTGGACGATGGCCATAGAACACATACATCACTGTGGGCTCCATGTGGGGCCCACCATAATGTTTATATTCCATCCAACCCGTTGATAAGGCCACGTAGGCCTAGATGAAGGGTGGACACAAATTCCACCCTGATCCAAAACTTCTGTGGGCCCAAAAAGGGTTTCAAAGGTAGAGGTTTAATCCCACTATTTCCTACGGTGTGGGCCACCTGAGTCTTGGATCAGGCTGATTTTTGGAGGGTGGTCCACTGACCTTAGGGCCCACCGTATGAATGGATTAGATGATAAATAAACATCAAGGTGGAGCCCACGGCTACAGTCGTGCTTGGCTGTACGTCCGCCAATCCGTCCGCCCGCTGGCGTGCGCAGGCAGCGCTGCTGCATTTTTGGGACAGCAGCAGCAGCTGTTGTGTAGCTTGTTTTTATTTTTTTTTTATTTCTGATGTTTTATGGTTTTCGCAGGTGGGGTCCATATTTTGATGATCCAGTCCGTCCAATGGCCTTCCATAGCTTAAGACAAGCAAAACAAGCCCAATATTGGGCCTGTTTCAGTGTATAGAAGCAATAGGGGATGTTTCAATGGTAAGCCCACTGTTTGCCATGCTATGGCCCGCCTGAAAGTCTGATTGGTCCCATCTTTCGGCTTAAAGCCTAAAACAATCTTGGGAAAGGAATGGACGGCATGGATTTAATACATACATCAAGGTGGGACCCATATGAGTGGGCCACCCATATCCTTTGAAACAAGGTGATATTTGTGATTTCAAAACAAACGTCCAGCGTCCAGGGACGCTGGACGGTCTGGCCATGCAAGTGGGCCTGCTCAGGTGGGCCACCAATGATGGGTAGTGTGGATACTACAACATGAAGTGGGTCCCACTTAGGCGACTTAGATAAAATACATACTTCATAGTCGGGTCCATTTAAGTGGGCCACACAACCTCATTATCACAAAAAATAAATAAATAAATAAAAGGGAGAGAGATAGAGAGTGAGACCCACGTGATGGAGGGACTCTAGCACTATGGGCCCTCCCTTGCACTAAATCATACATCAAGTGGGTCCCATTACATGTGGGTCCATGAAATCGAAATCCAACGGTGGAGATCCCTTCTCCACTAAAATAGACGGTCTAGATGACCCTAAGCATGCAAAGAAATAAACATCATGATGGGGTCCATGGAGAATGGCCCCATCATGGAATGATCATGATGATCCAAGTGGGTCATCGGCCACATCTTAGGGTCCAAAGTGAGATCCAAACCATTGATCGGTTGGCCTCACTTGGCCCATCTTAAAAATATCAAAATCTACCCTATCAAAACACTCACCGCTTGATCTTCTTGATCCCTTGGCTTCCTTAGCTCCTTGTGCTCCTCTTTGATGGAGGAAGATGAGAAATGGATGGTTGAGATGAGAGATCTAAGGATGGAAAGGTGGGCCACACATGTAGCTTGGGAGGAATGGGAGAGGCTCATATGTATGGACTTTTGCTTGGGAAAGTTTGGAAATGAGAGAGAGACTTGTAAGGGAGAGAGAGAGAGAGAGAGAGAGAGAGAGAGAGTGATGGGTGATGGAGTGATGGATGTGGTGGTGATGGGTGTAAGAAGCTTTTTTTGGCTTTTTTGGCAAAAGTTGTAAGAGAGGTATGGGTTTGTGTAAGAACTTTTTGACTTTGGGGCTTGCTTGGGAAAGGGTGAAAGGTGATGTGTACTTGACATAATGGGATTGATGGATTGATTGATTGATGTGACACCTTGTAAAGATTCCCTTAGAATTCGCACGCGCGGTGTTTTTCTCGCACCGAACGCTGGCCCACATCTCCTAACCAGGGTATCGCCTAGGCGCGCAAGTCGCGGCATCAGAACCGCGGCGACGACGCGGTCGCTAAGGTATAAGTCCTGGGTTGAGTCGACTCGGGTTGACGGCATGAGAATCCAGGTCACGCGCAAATACCGGTTAAGGGTTGAAGGTTAACGGAATTCGACCCGAAAGACAGCGGAAGCCTATGGAACGGTACGGTCTAGGATACGGGGCTTACAGCTCTCCCCTCCTAATAGAAATTTTGTCCTTGAACTTTACACAATCATCGCAACTAGGCAGAACTCAAGAGGGAGAAGAAACATAACATCACTATATAAAATCAGAGATAACATACAACATACAACACATGATTAATCATCAAAAGATGGGGATAACGCTCTCGAATCTCAACCTCGCGCTCCCAAGAAGCTCCTCAACAGAATGGTGACCCCACTGAACCTTCACTAATGGAATGACCCTAGTCCGGAGGATCTGCTCCTTCCGATCAAGGATACGGACTGGCTGCTCAATATAGGAAGCGTCCTTACGAACCCCTAACGGCTGCCAATCGATAACAGGAACGATATCTGACCGACACTTCCTCAACATAGAGACATGAAAAATGTTGTGGACACCAGACAACTGAGATGGCAAGGCAAGCCGATAGGCCACGGCGCCAACGCGCCCAGTGATCTCAAAAGGTCCTATGAATCTTGGGGCAAGCTTGCCCTTCGCTCCAAATCGAACTACGCCCTTCATGGGCGAGACCTTGAGATACACATGGTCCCCTACATCAAACTCCAAGGGACGACGCCGACGATCAGCAAAACTCTTCTGCCGGCTCTGAGCTATGTGCATCTTCTGCCTGATGTTATCAATAGCATCTGACGTCTCCTGCACAAGCTCGGGACCTAGGAGATGGCGCTCTCCAACCTCAATCCAACAACTCAGTGATCTGCATGGTCTGTCATATAGTACCTCAAAAGGAGCCATGCCGATGATCGCTTGATAGCTGTTATTATATGCGAACTCAGCCAATCGCAGATGCTCATCCTAGCTACCCCCAAAATCAATCGCTTAAGTCCGAAGCATATCCTCAAGGATCTGGTTGGCCCTCTTGGTCTGGCTATCAGTCTGCGGATGGTACGCGGTACCAAGCTGCAAATCAGTCTCCATCGCTCTCTCGAAGCTTCCCCGAAACTGAGATATAAACCTCAGGTCTCGGTCAGAAACGATCGAGACTGGAACGCCATGCAATCTCACAATATCCTCGATGAATAATCTCGCAAGCCGATCCAAGGGCCAATTCGCACGTATCGCAATAAAATGTGCCGACTTTGTCAGACGATCCACAACAACTCAGATGGCATCATGATTGTCTTGAGTCTTAGAAACCCATAATGAAATCGCCGACACGTGCTCCACTTCCACATCGGGATACTCAACGGCTGCAATAGACAGGGGGTCTCCGATGATCGGCCTTGACACGCCGGCACGTGTCACACTCGGCCACAAAGCGGCGATCTAGCGCTTCATCCCCGTCCAAAATTACGTCTCATATCGCGGTACATCTTCGTCGAGCCAGGATGGATAGAAAACCGCGATCGATGTGCCTCGGTCATAAGATCTCTACGTAACTCGGGAATATCCGGGATACATAATCGACCTCTGAAGCGAAGTCCACCGTCAGAACCAATCTGCCAATCAGCCTGATTCTTAGATGTTGCCTCTGCTCGGTAATCCTGTAATGACTCGTATGCCTGCTGAGCCTCGATCAGCCTTGCGATAAGAGAGAGTTGAATCGAGGCTCGATAACTACACAATAGAAGACTGCAAGCCAAACTCAAAGTCGTACTCTACTATATCCTCGAGCATCCGCCACTCCTGAATCATCATATGCGCCACCAGGCCTCGTGGCTGACGGCTGAGGGCATCCGCCACCATGTTCGCCTTACCCGGGTGGTATTGAAGATCAAAATCATAGTCCTTCAGGAGCTCCATCCAGCGTCTCTGCCTCATGTTCAACTCAGACTGCGAGAAGAGGTACTTCAAGCTCTTGTGGTCAGAAAAGAGCTCGAACCTAACCCCATAGAGATAGTGTCTCCACACCTTCAGTGCAAAGACAACTGCAGCCAACTCTAAATCATGCGTGGGATAGTTCAGCTCATGGACCTTGAGCTGACGAGACGCGAAGGCTACAGGCCTGCCGTGCTGCATCAAGACAGCACCCAAACCAATATGCGAGGCATCGGTAAATACAATAAATCCGTCACTCCCAGAGGGAAGAGTGAGGACAGGAGCAGACGTCAGACGGTCCTTTAACTCCGAAAATGCTCGCTCGCAGGCGTCACTCCAAATAAACTCTGCGTCCTTCTGGGTCAACCTGGTTAACGGGGCTGCAATACGAGAGAAGCCCTCAATAAAACGCCGGTAGTAGCCCGCTAAACCAAGGAAACTGCGGATCTCGGACGCAGTCGTGGGCTGGCCCCACTGACGTACTGCCTCAACCTTCGAGGGGTCCACTGAAACACCTTCCCTCGTCACCACGTGATCTAGGAACTTCACCTCCTCCTGCCAAAACTCACACTTCTCCAGCTTCGCATACAACTAGTGTGTGTGGAGGGTCTGCAACGTAACCTCCAAATGCTGCTCGTGCTCCTCACGGGTCCGCGAATAAATCAGAATGTCGTCGATGAAGACTACAACAAACTAATCAAGATACGGACGGAAGACCTCGTTCATCAACTGTATGAACACTGCTGACGCATTGGTCAGTCCAAAGGACATGACCTGAAACTCGAAATGACCATAACGCGTCCTGAATGCTGTCTTCGGAATGTCCTCCTCTCGGACCCGAATTTGATGATAACCAGAACGTAAGTCAATCTTTAAAAAGAACTGTGCACCCTGCAGCTGATCGAATAAATCATCAATCCTCGGGAGTGGGTACTTGTTCTTGATCGTGACCTTTTTGAGCTCGCGGTAATCTACGTAGAGCCTCAATGAGCCATCCTTCTTCTTCACGAAGAGTACCGGCGCTCCCCACGGCGAACTGCTCAGACAGATAAAGCCTAACTCGTGCAACTCGTCCAACTGCTTCTGCAGTTCCCATAACTCTAACGGTGCCATACGATACGGGGCCTTCGAAATAGGCGCGGTACCGGGCACGAGATCAATCTGAAACTCGGTGAGTCGACGAGGCGGTAATCTCGGAATCTCCTGAAACACATAAAAAAAATCGCAAACCACAGGCAACTGGTCGACACTCACCGCTATGGGCTCCTCTATGGCACAAGACATCAAACAAGACAACGGCTCTCCTCTGGGCTCAGTAATGAACTGGAACTGCGGCAAGCCAGGTATACAAAACGTGACTGTCCTCTCGGAGCAATCCAATATGGCGTGGTACTCGGCAAGCCAATCCATGCCCAGGATGACATCGAACTCGGACATAGGTAAAGCAAATAGGTCGGCAGGCAAAACATATCCCCAACCAAAACTGGGTAAGATGACCAAAATCGGCCCAACACTGCAGTCTTTCCCAAGGGAGTTGATACTGTCAACCCCTCACGAGCAGACTCCAATGACAAACCAGTCGATCGGCAAAAACTCTCGGCCACAAAAGAATGAGATGCACTAGAATCAAACAACACATGTGCAATACATGTAGATACTGGAAGTATACCCTCAACGACTCCTCCAGATGACTGAGGATCCTGCTGGGCCACATAGAATCGAGCCTGAGCCGGCTGAGGAGGTGCCTGTCCCCTCTGAGTGTGCTGCTGCTACTGGGGTCGCTAAGGCGGTCGAAACTGCTGCCTCTACTGCTGCGGCCTCGGAGGCTGGTGCTGATGCTGCTGTTGAGGTGGCCTCGGTGGTGGGGGCTGCTGTCGCTGCTACTGTGGGGGCCTTTGCTGCTGCTGTGGGGGTCTTTGCTGCTGCTGCAGTGGTGGAGGCTGCTGTGGACCTCTCTGCTGCTGCTGGTGGGGGCGAGGACACTCCCACATACGGTGTCCTGCCGCACCGCACCTAAAATAAGTGCCGGTGAACTGTCTCGGAGGTGGTGCTGGAGGTGCTGCTGGCGCTCGGAAGGCTGGGAGACCTGTGCGCCTCTACTGTGGTCGACCCTGCTGGGAATCACTAGAAGGAGCCTGCCTCTTCCGGTCTCTCCTCTGACCACGATCAGACTAAGAACCGTCCCACTCAGCCTCAAAAATCTAGGCCTTCCACACCACTTCCTCGAAAGTAGAGAGCTCATGCCCAATAACACGGCCTCGAAGACCGTAACGTAAGCCGCCCTCAAATCGGTGGGCTCTCCGCTCCTCATCATCCACTAAGTATGGTGCAAATCAGGACAGTGCTACAAAACGAGCGGCATACTGAGCCACTGTCATATCGGCCTGCACTAAGGCCTCAAACTCCAACGCTCGCTGTCATCGGATGTGATCAGGAAAATACTGTCGGTCAAACCGATCCACAAAATCCTCCCAAGTCCATACAAAATCAGCGCCTGCTGCTCGAGAGACTGACGCCCACCAGTGCTCAGCCTCACCATGGAGAAGAAATACGGCTAATCGGACTCGCCGCTCAGTCGCGCATCCCATCGTCTCAAATACCTTCTCTATGTTGGCATGCCATCTCTCAGCCACGGTCGGGTCTGGCTCACCCTGGAAATGCGGGGGATCGAAGCGTCGAAACTCTCGAAGGAGGGCACTCGCGTGCTCCTGCTCTGCCTGCGCTGGTGAAACGACAGGGTGTCTACCCTGCCCCTGAAGTGCAACCGTCACAGCCTGCAGCATCTGCTGTAACTGAGAAGCACTCACGGATACGGTCGGCTCCGCACCGATCTCTAGTGGAGGAGCTGCACCCATAGGCTGGGCAGCATGAATCCCTGGTAGAGGAGCGGCATCCTCAGGCTGGGCAGTAGGAATCTCGGGTGGTGGAGCAGGAATCGTAGGTGGTAGTGCGGGAGCCGCAGGTGGTGGAGCCGGAGTCTCAGGTGGTGGTGCGGGAGTCGATAGGGTCACTCTCCTGCGCGCCATGTCCTACAGGAATGAGCAAAGGTGCTTATCAACTTTGAAAACTCTCGAAGGCATGCTCGTTAAGGGTCAGTAATAAGAAATCACTAGGCTATCTGAACTTAGGACTTAAATCATTTATAGCAGACATGTAATGCTGTTCTTGGTTATTCTTGAGTTATGCTCTGATACCAACTTCTGTCACGCCACAAACTCGGAAACCGGCCTCACAAAATTTTCGATCCCCGAATCCGGCACCGACAACCTCCGTAGAACCCCATTCTCAGCTCCCAGCGCCCATTCGCCAGGTTCCAATCCTGGGGTGCTACAAGGAGGATTTTCAACATCAGTTTGATTCGTAATAAGCATAACCAAAGGCATAACCCATAAGCAATAACCAAAAAGCTCCATCACATTTCCACTATGATCAAAAACTTTACAAGTACAATGAGCATAAAGGGAAATACAATGATGATGAACAAAAACTCCAAAATGATCAGCCACGCGTCCAAGCCTCAGCGTTGCTGCGATCCAACGTCACTTGCACGCAACGGTCGTGCATAAGCTTATAGAAAGCTTAGAGGGTGATGAAAGTGTATGCTCAAGGTGGTAATGCAGTTATGCAGTATTAGAGTAATGCGGAACATGATGATGAAGGCTAAGAATACCATAGTCGTACCAAGGCCATGCGATGCAAAGCATGCATGATGTCGGCCATACCAAGGCCATGCAATGCGAAATGCAACTCAAGCATACAAATCCTCATCTAAGTCCACATATCAATACAGCTCAAAATCTAAAATATCACCGGGGTCTAGTACACTCCAAGCCAGATTGACACCCCATCGCGCGCAATAAGGTGAGTGAAAAAGACCTCACTATCCGCCTGCCAAAATCGGGCTCGGCTCGTCAATAGCAGACCCATTCCTCGAGCTGGTCAAACTCAGCCTAGTATTACCCCCTATTCTCGGGCGGGTAAGGCCACACCCCTTCCAACTGACCACGACACAGTGAAAAGCGCAGCCGTCTGGTAATCGGTACTCAGCGCTCATGCACCCACTCGGTCTAGACGTTGGAGCAACCTCTTGGTACCATAAGGGTTTAGGGACTTTCACCTAGGGATATCTATCGCACCCCATGTCGAACAGTATTTTCGGTATCCAATCCTGCCAACCACGATACGTCTGTGGAGGCTACGGCCCTGATGTCGCTAGGGCGTACAGTAACCATATCACACAATGCGAATGCATGAATCACACTATCCAGTCATGCAACAATCTTGCACGTATCGTGCGCTCATGTAGGACAACACCCCCTGTACGGGAGCCCCTAAACCATCTACCCGAAGGCATATACTGTGATCAGTCATTTCTCATATCAAGTATACGTATGATGCATATGATTATGAATCATGGAATTAAACATGTTATATGGGATGGATGATAATCATAACAAAGATGGGCCTAGACGGCCTACACATTAGACGTACGAGCCTAACAATGGGCCCTAGGGAAAGTCATAATGCGGACATTTAACCACACTACACTTGCAATGTGGACGTCAAACCAACATTGCTCCCAAGGCACGACTGCCACAAATATCATTACATAAATTATGTTGGGATCACACATTACAATGGACCTTAGGTACATCCATTGGGCCATACATCAAATGAGCCAAATCATATGGGCCTTATATTCATTAAGTGGGCCACATCAATGGGCCGCACCAATGGGCCCTATGTACATTCCAATGGGCTATAACCCGTGGGCCTTAGAGTGCATCAAATGGGCCTACTCACATAGGCCTTATGTGTATCAAATGGGCCTCACCAATTGGACCCCATACGTGCATCAAATGGGCCTCAACCCATAGGTCGCAATGCATCTTAATGGGCCTTAACCCATGGGCCCCTAATACGTCAAATGGGCCTCGACCCATGGGCCTTTCATATAAATCAAAGTGGGCCTCAACCACAGGCCACAAGTAAACTGAGGTGGGCCTCCCACCACCATTATATTAAATATGATATAATATATAATACATATAATATTATATTTAATATAATATTATATATATATATATACACACATGCAAACACCACACACGCACGCACACAAGAGGCCCACCGTCCCTGGACGGTGGGGATAAAACACTTACATCACTACTGGCCCCACCGTCCGCCTGGACGGTGGCCATAGAACACATACATCACTGTGGGGCTCCATGTGGGGCCCACCATAATGTTTATACTCCATCTAACCCGTTGATAAGGTCACGTAGGCCTAGATGAAGGGTGGACACAAATTCCACCCTGATCCAAAACTTCTGTGGGCCCAAAAAGGGTTTCAAAGGTAGAGGTTTAATCCCACTGTTTCCTACGGTGTGAGCCACCTGAGTCTTGGATCAGGCTGATTTTTGGAGGGTGGTCCACTAACCTTAGGGCCCACCGTATGAATGGATTAGATGATAAATAAACATCAAGGTGGGGCCCACGGCTACAGCCGTGCTTGGCTGTACGTCCGCCAATCCGTCCGCCCGCTGGCGTGCATAGGTAGCGCTGCTGCGTTTCTGACATAGCAGCAGCAGCTGCTATGTAGCTTGTTTTTATTTTTTATTTTTATTTTTTTGATTTCTGATGTTTTGTGATTTTCGTAGGTGGGGTCCATATTTTGACGATCCAGTCTGTCCAATGGCCTTCCATAACTCAAGACAAGCAAAACAAGCCCAATATTGGGCCTATTTCAGTGTATAGAAGCAATAAGGGATGTTTCAATGGTAAGCCCACTGTTTGCCATGCTATGGCCCGCCTGAAAGTCTGATTGGTCCCATCTTTCGGCTTAACGCCTAAAACAATCTTGGGAAAGGAATGGACGGCATGGATTTAATATATACATCAAGGTGGGACCCATATGAGTGGGCCACCCATATCCTTTGAAACAAGGTGATATTTATGATTTCAAAACAAACGTCTAGCGTTCAGGGACGCTGGACGGTCTGGCCATGCAAGTGGGCCTGCTCAGGTGGGCCACCAGTGATGGGTAGTGTGGATACTACAACATGAAGTGGGTCCCACTTAGGCGACTTAGATAAAATACATACTTCATAGTCGGGTCCATTCAAGTGGGCCACACAACCTCATTATCACAAAAAAAATAAAATAAATAAAATAAAAGGGAGAGAGATAGAGAGTGAGACCCGTGTGATGGAGGGACTCCAGCACTATGGGCCCTCCCTTGCACTAAATCATACATCAAGTGGGTCCCATTATATGTGGGTCCATGAAATCGAAATCCAACGGTGGAGATCCCTTCTCCACTAAAATAGACGGTCTAGATGACCCTAAGCATGTAAAGAAATAAACATCATGATGGGGTCCATGGAGAATGGCCCCATCATGGAATGATCATGATGATCCAAGTGGGCCATCGGCCACATCTTAGGGTCCAAAGTGAGATCCGAACCATTGATCGGTTGGCCTCACTTGGCCCATCTTAAAAACATCAAAATCTACCCTATCAAAACACTCACCGCTTGATCTTCTTGCTCCCTTGGCTTCCTTAGCTCCTTGTGCTCCTCTTTGATGGAGGAAGATGAGAAATGGATGGTTGAGATGAGAGATCTAAGGATGGAAAGGTGGGCCACACATGTAGCTTGGGAGGAATGGGAGAGGCTCATATGTATGGACTTTTGCTTGGGAAAGTTTGAAAATGAGAGAGAGACTTGTAAGGGAGAGAGAGAGAGAGAGAGTGATGGGTGATGGAGTGATAGATGTGGTGGTGATGGGTGTAAGAAGCTTGTTTTGACTTTTTTGGTAAAAGTTGTAAGAGAGGTATGGGTTTGTGTAAGAACTTTTTAACTTTAGGGCTTGCTTGGGAAAGGGTGAAAGGTGATGTGTACTTGACATGATGGGATTGATGGATTGATTGATTGATGTGACACCTTGTAGAGATTCCCTCAGAATTCGCACGCGCGGCGTTTTCCTCGCACCGAACGCTGGCCCACATCTCCGAACCAGGGTATCGCCTCGGCGCGCAAGTCGCGGCATCGGAACCGTGGCGACGACGCGGTCGCGACTCGGGTTGACGGCATGGGAATCAAGGTTGCGCGCAAATACCGGTTAAGGGTCGAAGGTTGCCGGAATTCTACTGGAAAGACCGCGGAAGCCTATGGAACGGTACGGTCTAGGATACGGGGCTTATAGAATGGGTTCAGGCTTAGGCTATAGGTTTTGGCTTTGGTTTAGATTATAGGTTTGGTTTATGTTATAGGTTTTAGGTTTAGGTTTAGGTTTAGGTTATAGGATTTGAGAATGGGTTCGGGTTTAGGATATAGGTTTTGGTTTTGGTTTAGGCTATATGTTTTGATTTAGGTTTTAGGTTATAAGTTTAGGTTTAGGTTAGGTTATAGGTTTTGATTTAGGTTATAGTTTATAGGTTTAGGTTAAGGTTTAGGGAAACGTAATAGGTTTTGATTTAGGTTATAGGTTATAGGTTTAGGTTTTGGTTTTCATTTAGGTTATAGGTTATGGGTTTAGGTTAAGGTTTAGGTTTAGGATTAGGTTTAGGTAATAGGTTTTGGGATTTGAGAATGAGTTCGGGTTTAGGTTATAGGTTTTGCTTATAGGTTAAGGTTTAGGTTTAAGTTTAGGTTTAGGTTATAGGTTTAGGGATTTGAGAATGGGTTCGGGTTTAGGTTATATGTTTTGGTTATAGGTTATAGGTTTATGTTAATGTTTAGGTTATAGGTTATTGGTTATCGGTTTAGGTTATAGGTTTTTGGATTTGAGAATACGTTATGGTTTAGGTTTAGGAAATTGGGTTCAGGTTCGGGATTGGGTTTAAGTTTGGGTTTTCAAGTTTAGGTTTAGGTTTAGGTTAGGGAGTTGAGATTAGGATTAGGTATAGGTTTAGGTTTAGGGAATTGAGTTTAGGTTATAGGTTTAGGGAAAGGTTAGGTTTAGGCAATAGGTTTTGGGATTTGGGAATAGTTTTATGTTATAAGTATAGGTTTAGGTTAGGTTATAGGTTAAGGTTTGGGGATTTGAGTTTAAGCTACAGGTTTAGGTTTAGGTCTAGGTTGAGGTTTAGGTTATAGGTTAAGGTTTTAGGTCATAGGTTTTGGTTTAAGTTAAGGTTTAGGTTTAGGTTATAAGATATAGGTTTAGGGAATTGAGAATAGGTTAAAGTTTAGGTTTAGGAAATTGGGTTCCGGTTCGAGATCGGGTTTATGTTTGGGTTTTCAAGTTTATGTATAGGTTTAGGTTAGGGAGTTAAGATTAGGATTAGGTGTAGGTTTAGGTTTAGGGATTTGAGAATACATTTAGGTTATAGGTTTAGGTTTAGGTTTAGGTTTTAGGTTTTAGGTTAAGGTTATATGTTTAGGTTAAGGTTTAGGTTTAAGTTAAGGTTGAGGTTTAGGTTATAGGTTAAGGTTTTAGTTCATAGGTTTTGGTTTAGGTTAAGGTTATAAGTATAAGTATAGGTACAGGTTAAGGTTTAGGTTTAAGTTATAAGATATAGGTTTAGGGAATTGAGAATAGGTTAAGGTTTAGGTTTAGGAAATCGGGTTTGGGTTCGGGATCGGGTTTATGTTTGGGTTTTCAAGTTTAGGTATAGGTTTAGGTTAGGGAGTTAAGATTAAGATTAGGTGTATGTTTAGGTTTATGGATTTGAGAATACATTTAGGTTATAGGTTTAGGTTTAGGTTTAGGTTTTAGGTTTTAGGTTAAGGTTATATGTTTAGGTTGAGGTTTATGTTTAAGTTAAGGTTGAGGTTTAGGTTATAGGTTAAGGTTTTAGGTCATAGGTTTTGGTTTAGGTTAAGGTTTAGGTTTAGGTTTAGGTTTAAGTTATAAGATATAGGTTTAGGGAATTGAGAATATGTTGAGCTTTAGGTTTAGGTTTTGGGTTTAGGTTTAGGTTTTAGGTTTTAAGTTAAGGTTTAGGTTTAGGTTATAGGTTAAGGTTTTAGGTCATAGGTTTTGGTTTAGGTTAAGGGTATGGTCCCTCCAAA
The DNA here is from genome assembly GCF_029962835.1 of Magnolia sinica. Taxonomy (NCBI): domain Eukaryota; kingdom Viridiplantae; phylum Streptophyta; class Magnoliopsida; order Magnoliales; family Magnoliaceae; genus Magnolia; species Magnolia sinica. The sequence goes on along the minus strand of NC_080591.1, from coordinate 54,707,995 downwards.
TACAGATATAAATACGGCCATTCGACGCAAATGTCAGGCCCTTCCAATGCTATCCATAAAAAATGGACAGCTTCATCATGGTGATAATAGCGGTTCCCTCTTTCCAGGGAACCCCGCTCTTTCGAATAGTTCCGACGCACATCCGGGTCTGCTCCATTAATTTCGATCAAAGGCATAAACACGGCCTGTCCAAATGGCCAGGCCCCTCCAATGTTGTCCATAGGAAATGAACAGCTTCATCATGGTCATAACAGCGGTTCCCACCTTCCAAGGACCCCTGCTCATCCGGATAGCTCCGACGCACATCCGGGTCTGCTCCATTAATTTTGAGCAAATTTTATGGAGCAAATACGTAACCACTTGGTCCCAAATACTTACTTTATAAAAGAAAATCTCTCCTATTTTCTTAAATTTTCCATTTCGATCTTTTTTAGCCCAAATCCATGTCAATGCATGAGAATCATGCATAAACATGGATTTTAGGCAAAATACATGAGGGAAATTACAACATAGATATCATGCACACGATATTATATAATGTATTGTTTGATGAACTACACATGTGCATTCTTGACAAGAGACGTACCAGATGCTTAAATTTGAAATATGCAGCTCCAACCCTCCCACATGCAACATCCACCTGAAAGAATGCGCATAACTGTTATGCTTGAGTAATCAATATAGGAATGTACAAGTAAAACTATAAAACCAGAGATACTCATTGTATTTTCAAAATCTCCTCCATAGTTGACGATTCATTCTAAAGCCCTTCTCCCTCCTTTACCCGGGCTTGGGACCGGCATGCAAGGAGTTGAATTGGCAGAGTTAAAAAAGAGCTTAGGCTCCATTTGATTTTTTAAAAAAAAAAATATTTTTATATATATTAATGTGATCACCAAATGGAGCCTAAGACTATAAATACGTTCAAATATAGAGTACAAAATTTATTCAATATTAAAAAAATTAAAAAAAAACAAGTGCCAAATTAGTTCAAAATTAGTTCAAAATGCACACAACAAGTTCAAAATTAGTTCAAAATGCACACAACAAGTTTAAAATTAGTTCAAAATACACACAACACATGTTCAATTATATAGTACCAAATTTGTTCAAATTATTGAATTCTCAAAGCCTCTTTCCCCCATTGCACAAATGATCCTAGACCGGCCTCTCCAAGTGTAGATGCGAACCCATCTTCTTTCCACAAAGGAGCGTGAGGTTGTATAACCTCAGTCAGGACAACAACAAAAGCTTCATCCTCCAACGGCTCGCAATGGACAGTTGCATTTGGATTAACTTCGTGTACTTCACCATGAGCAACTACACCACGTTTTCCAAAACCAAGCAAGTCGCATCTCTTACCGATATATATAATATCCGACTACATTTACACATAAAATGACATTGGTATTATTAGCGTTTATAATATAATTGTAAGCTCATTATAGTAAAAAATTTATACTTGCATACCGACGACGCCTAAGTAGATTTAGCGACTGTTGGTGATGAGAGATTTTGAGTATACTGTCTATCTTTCTGCATATCAACCAATGTTTTCTTCATCTCAACTATATCTTGAGTCATACCATCCAATTTTTTCTTCACCTGAGATAACTCTTGAGTTACGCTCTCTTTTTCTTTTGTCACATTCTCTACCTTTGAACGAGCAGGGGCTGACTTCTTCAGTCCTACTTTGCTTATTGAGCAACCTAGACCCCGCATTCGCCCTCTATTGTCAGAACCAACCAACTGTAAAACATTATAAATTAAGTTATTAGGATATTCATAATTACCATAAAACTTAAGTAATTTTTAAATTTTATCAGTACCTCTGTAAGGGCATCATCCATGCCGGTCATCCTAGAAGCAGGATTGCTACTATAAAGCTCATCTAGTTTTTCCTATGAAAAAATACAAATGAATGAAATATAATTCAAAGTTATACTTAGGCTTTTCATAAGGGTACTAGTTAGTGGTACGAGGGATGCACTTACAGCAAGGTCAGGATATTGGACAACTTTGTCCTTTCTTGTATGGGCTCTTAAGAAGACTTCACATCTACCTATCTCGACATCAGAGGTAAGATTCTTCTTCATCGCCTTTGGCACATTACATATCATCCAAATACACATCATTAATAGATTTAGATGAATGATAATTCAAATTTAAATTCAATTTTAAACTATAATATCTATTTTTAAATACATACCATCTTATGGCGAGTAACAGCTATGCTGTGCCTCCCAAGACACGCAGGTCCTTTTAGCTTGGCCCGATTAACTTTATTCCTTGCACTTACCCTCTTGAATTCCTCGGTGGTAAGTTGACCATGAAGGCCCTCCAATCCTCCATAGGGATACCTGGGGGGGCAGGACCATCTCTTACAGCAATAGGATCCTTGTTTGTAATATATTTTGCAGTCAATCTTCTCTTGTAATTCCTCCATGCTTCATTGATCTATTTTGTAACGTAATCAAGACTTGCAGCCCAACTTTGACCCTCAAACTCATAAAATTGTGACAATCTTTCTGTGATCATATGAATTTGTTCATGAGGCACTTGGCGAAAGTCCAGGTATATGATCGGGATATGAGAACGGGTGAGGACACCGACATGCGATGCAAAGTCTCTGTGATCGGAACAGTTCTCATTTGGTTGCCCGAATTCATTCGTCTTTAGGACTTTTTTCCTATCAGGTGGCACAAGTAAAGAGACCCCCCTAGTAATGCCTCTTTTTTTATATGAAGAAGAAGCTGACACAATTACATAAAAAGAATAACAGTTATATATACACATCATTGATTACTGCCAATATATAAGGAAAAGGAAATTTACATATATAATTAAGGAGAAGTATCTTATTACCTTTGGTATTGCTTGAATCTATACTCCCAAGCACCTGCGCACCCAATACCTCTGGTTGTGAATCCATGTGCCTATTTCTTTCCTAATATGAAAAGATAAGAAAAGATTTAAATTTTTTTTTAAAAAAGCTAATGGTTAAGAAATAATTTAGATCACAGATAAAGTACAAAAAATTCACTATATTATCCAAACCCTGTTTAGATTTTCTCTAATAAATATCATTCTGCTACATGCTTAGAAAATACAAACAAATCAGTAGATTCTCTTCGATCGTTTTCTTTTCTTTGTTTTCTCGACCACAACACTGACATCTTCAGATTCATTGAATATCAACTCATTAACCATTGCTAATGAGGTGAGATCAGGTCCTGCATCGGCATTACTTACAGCCTTTAATCGTTCCGATAGAACGCACGTCTCTTCTTCGACAAAAAAAATTTTGGGAACCTCCAAGACCACATGCTAGTCAGGATTTTTTGGATCTCTAGAGTAGAAAACTTGCGTGGCATGCTCTGCAAGAATGAAGGGTTCGTCACCGACTTTGTCTGAACTGTAAAGACTAGCCAAATTTACTAATCTCAAATTCGCTTCTGCATCAAAAGAAACATCATGATGTGTCACTTTCACCCAATCACACTTAAATAGGATGGGCTTGTACCCTGTTCGGTACTCCAATTGGATAATTCTATGAAGGACTCCTTAGTAAGGTTGATTTTCATCCACTGTATTGATATCCTTAGCACTTGATCGAAAGGTTGCCATACCCTCTGTCCTAACCCCACTGTTTTGGTTCGTTTTATTCTCCTTATAGTCCTTAGTGACAAAGAGGAAACCATTAATACAATATTTATTGTATTGCATAGAAAAAGCTAGAGGTCCTCTCACAACATCTTTAAATTCATTATCGTCAGATTCAATGAACTCTGGTTGCCTCTTCAACCAAGATATGAATTCGTCCTTGTTAGGCACCCTATTGATCCTCTTATAGCATCGCTGCAAGAAATCTTTGTACTTCCTGCGCGATATTCGATAACATTGTTATATTGAAATCGCATAAAGTAAGGAAGATATATATATATATATATATATATACATATATATGAGCTTATTATACATACCATTCCCACTCGTCGTAGCTGGGATGACTCTTCAGTACCCATCTACTAGCTTGTTCGTATTCGATACCCACTAGGATAACACTTTGACCTGAACCTACTGGACCAACATCGTCATCATTAGGGTCATCATCAACGATATCTTCCAACTTACGTAGTCTTGGAATGACTCTGTTAAACCGTTTTTCCAGCTTTTCCAATAGGCTTGTTTTCTGTTTTCCTTTATATTGGTTGCAGAATATAACTGTCTCCTCTTAGATGTACTGCTCTACAATACAACCCTTAGGTCGTGTCTTATTACGGACGTAGGCCTTGAATGTCTTCATGAACTTGAAAAAGTTAATGATACATTATATATACATGCAAATTTAGATGTTAAGCCAATTTATTCTTATTAAGCTCACAATGTACCTTTCGAATGGATACATCCATCGATAGTATACAGGACCACATATGCGAGCCTCGTAAGCCAAATGGATCGACAAATGCATCATAATGACAAATATTGATGGCGAGCATATAGTCTCAAGCTGACATAACGTCCTAGCCATGCCTCTCTCGAGAGTAAGGAGTGTTTGAAGGTCTACGGTTGTCGAGCACAAGGCATTAAAGAAGGTGCAAAAGCTTGTAATTATAGGACGAATGACCTTTCTATCCCTGAATGCATGCTGGATGAGAACTGGGAGCAGATGTTGCATCAACACATGGTAAGAATGAGACTTCATTCCCTTTAAATCCATGCAATCTTCCTTTACGATGGTCCTCCAATTCGCGCTAAAACCGATCGGAACATGCAGCTCATGCAAAGTCTGGATGAAAAGTTTTTTCTCTTCTTTTCTTAGACAGAAAGGACTTTGTTTCTGAATCACCTTGCCATTGTTCTTTTTCAGCCATAGACGCTTCTTAATTCCCAATTGTTTCAGGTCCATGCGTGCATTAGCATCATCCTTGGTTTTGCCAGGCGTGTTCAACATCAAGGCAATAAGGATTTCACATATATTTTTTTCAATATGCATGACATCAAGGTTGTGACGCACGGGAATATCTTTCCAATACTCCAGATCAAATAATATAGACCATTTGAAGAACCACGGTGATTCAACATCATCCGCTAGCTCTTATCGTCCTCCATCAATACCCCTTATATTACTCTTCCCAGTCTTCCCCCACTGCATATTCAAGTTCGCAGTTTGTCTTTTAACCTCAATCCCATCCAGACGAATCGATTGACGTCGTATCTCCACCTTCTTGTTGAACGTGCCAGCACTTGTGTCCTTCCTATCCTGTTCTGACATTAGCAACCATCGTTTGTGGCCCATATAAACATATTTCTTTCCATATTGGAGTCGTAAAGAATCTGTGTTAAGACCACATATAGGACAACCATACTTACCCTTTGTCCTACAACCAGAAACGTTACTATATGCTGGAAAGTCATGAATTGCGCAAAGCAGAACAGCACGCATGTTGAATTTGTTTTCATGGTATGCATCGAACGTCGTGACTCCTTCTCGCCATAACTTTTGCAGTTCATCAATCAATGGCTGTAAATAAACATCAATATCCTTTCCTGGTTGTAGCGGTCCCTCAATGAGCAAAGTCAACATAGTAAACTGAGGTTTCATGCAAAGCTTTGGTGAAAGGTTGTACATCACAAACATAGCAAGCCATAAACTATGCGACATACTGAAAGTGCCGAATGGGTTAAACCCATCTGTAGTCAAACCCAATCGAACATTGCGAGGCTCAGTTAAAAAATCTGTATACTTGTCATCAAGATTCTTCCATGCAATAGAATCAACCGGATGCTCCATCTTTTCATGTTGAAATTTCCTGGTTGAGTGCCAAGACATTTCTTTCGCCAACCATAGTACACTGAAATTCTTTGTAGCCTTGGTGTTAATGGAAAATACCTTAACACCTTCTTAGGTATTGTAGATCTTTTTTTATCAGAATCCATTTCAGTCTTGTACCTAGAAGTTTTACAATTTGGACAAATGGTTTTCATCTCGTTCTCTCTCCAGTATAAGATGCAGTCATTTGGACAAGCATGGATTTTCACATAATTAAGACCCAACTTTGTAATGATCTTCTTCGCTTGGTAGGTATTAGTTGGGGCCTTGTTACCGGAAGGTAACACCTAGCCTTCTTTAGTAGTTGAAGGAACTCTGTAAAGCTTTTTTCACTCCATCCATGATTCACCTTTAATTTGAAAAGTTGTACAATGAAAGTCAGCATGGTGAAATCTTGGGCCCCAGGGTATAGATCAGCCATTGCGTCTCGTAGATTTGCTTCAAACTCATTAGTTTCATTTTCTCCGAAGACACCTTCAACTATAGGGGTCACGTTGGGCTCATCCTGTGCAACTTCATCTAGGTTATCAACACCAAGTTCTTGAACGATCGCGTTGTGAACCTCATTTAAGTTCAAGACACTATGGTATTGTTGGGAACTTGATTCACGTACAGTACACTTAGGTGATACATGCTCCCCATGCATGTTCCAAACCCTATAGCTTGGGTCGAATCCATTTTTCATTAGATGTATTTCCATATCATCATAAAAAATCAGAAAACGTGCACATCTGCAAGTGGTGCATGGATAAGGAACAAATTCTCTACCAGGAAGGTTTTCTTGTGCAAACTTTGAAAAACTTCTTATTCCAGAAAGAAAACGTGGGTCAAGGAAACTTAGTGTCATCCACTCCCTATTCATTACAGCTAAATCTCGATTAACCAATGGGTCCATATTCAACCTGCACCTTACCAAAAATTAAAATTGGAAATTAACCTAATGCACCATCCTCCTCAAAAGTTGAAAATGAAGGAAGTGCTATCAGATGATTGGACCCATACAGATATTATCTACCAAATACAATGTATTAAGGAGTTTGCAATCATTGTATTTTTATAATAAATTAATAATGTAATTAATAAGTGAAATCTTAAACTACTTGCATAGATGAAAAGTCTCGCATGCAATTCTAATATATTAAGCTAAATGATGGATCGTACTAGTTAAAAACTTCACCACACAAGGGTAATGGAATACTTACAAAGACCTCGGATGAAGAAACCACACAAATATCAGCTCTATCCAAAATTCCTTCAACCCACATTAAGTTTTAATGGTGAATTACCACTGTTTCCTGTGCATCCAATCCATTCATATAGTATTGGCTCATCATGATGAAAAAAACTACCCAAAAATTGTATTATTCCGAGACTGAAGTGGACCATACGATGTATATTTAGAATTTTTAAGTATAATTTTATAAGTGGCCAGACTAGGAGTTAAAACAGCCTGATTTTTCGAATAAAAGCCAAAAATGTTTACCCCCAAGCTTGATTCCTGATGAATGCAATGCAGTGGATTAACATGTTTTATGACACGTGTGGTGGATGAGTCACTAACATTTAAAAAAATGATGTAAATGCACATGCTAGTCTAGCACTTCAATCATATTTCTCAATATATATATGAATGCCTATGCCAGTAACATAAAAGACATTGTAAAAAAAAAAAAAAACTTAGAAATTCAAATTGATGTCACAATCTGACAAACCCAAAAAAAAATAAAAAAATAAAAAATAAATAAAAAAAAATCTGGAATTCCTTTCAGGATCTTAAGACAATCCATTGACATCACTATCATTACCTTTAAATCCCATCCAATCCATCCTAATCCCTTTAAAATTGCTTGGGACGTGTTTGGTTCAAGGGATTAAAAGGGATTGGAAGGTTTAATCCCAGGATTGGCCAGGCGTCCCAAACAGACCAGAAATAGCAATCCCATAGATCTTGCACCAATCCATTGACGCAACTATCATTACCTTGAAATCTGTACAATCTACTATAACACCATCCAAATCCATCCAATCTGCCTGGCCAAACAGGCCCTAATGGTGGGCATTCAATCACCACAGTTTCCTATGGTGTACTCCACCTGAGATTTGGCCCTAAAATGAAGTTGAAAAAATGAATGGCCTGCATACACATATTATGGTGGAGCCCACAAAGCATTTTTAAGGCCCGTTTGGCTGGGTGGATTGAAAGGGATTAAATGGTATTATGGTGGATGGCCTGGATTTCTAGGTATTGATGGTGTTGTCAGTGGATTGTCTTCAGATACATGGGATTGCTATATCCCTGAATTGATATATCCAGTCTGTTTGGCACACCCGGCCAATACTGGGATTAAACCTTCCCATCCCTTCCAATCCCTCGAGCCAAACACGTCTCAGGGATTGGGATCAGATCACCGACTCTGTTTGGCACGCCCGACCAATCCTAGGATTTAACTTCCAATCCCTTCCAATAACATCCAATCCCTTCCAATCCGACCGGCCAAACGGCCCTTAGATTTCAGAAACAGAGAGAGGAGCAAATCCTTCCAATCCCTTCCAATAACATCCAATCCCTTCCAATCCGACCGGCCAAACGGCCCTTAGATTTTAGAAACAGAGAGAGGGGAATGCGGATTAAAGAATTGAAAGATTTGAGAAAGAGATAAAGAGGGAGAAAGAAAGAAACTAACCGTACATGCTTCTTCTTCTTCTCCTTCTTGCAGTGAAATGGGTTTTTGAAAACAAAGTGGGGAATGCGGCCTTGAGACAAGGAGAGAGGGTGAGGGAGATCGGGAGATGAATAGAGGGCAAGGGAACGGGAGAGACTGAGTACGAGAGAGAGAGAGAGAGAGAGAGAGAGAGAGAGATGGAGAGACGGGTTTCGATTTTGGAGGGCGGGAGAAAATGGGGGATGGGGTTTCGGTTTTGGAGGGATTTGGGGTTTTGGACGGGCGCGTGATGAATGGCCCTGAGAGGTTTTATGATTTTAGTTACGTGCCACTCCATCCAATAAATTTAAATTATTGTTTTAAGTGTGATAAAAAAATTATTTAGATCAAATCTGTAAGGTGACCACACAACAAATTAACAGTAAAAATTTAATTTATAATATTTCTTATGGTGTGGTCCACTTAGACATTTAATCCACATAATTTTTGGGCTCATGCAATAAAATTATATATCCGAATTTTTGGACTACTTAGATCAAACACTTATATTCCAATAGACCTCATGAATCCCCCTAAGCACCATCTATATTTAATATGCCTTAGGTAGAGAGGTACGCTTTAGCTACAGAGCACTTAGGCTATAGCTATGGATTAAATCCGTAGCTATTTTGCTACGGATTAAATCCGTAGCTAAAAGCTTTAAACCTCCATAGCTATTACTCGATTTTTTGGTAGTGTTGGTTAGCCAATTGAAAACTAACTAAGTCTCTTGCGGTAGCCTCCGGTGGGAGTGTACACTAGGTAGGCCCTTGTGTAAAACCATAGTACTTATGTAGGGCTGTAAAGATTAGAGGTGAACCTGATTTAAAACCTTCGATTGTAAAATTCAGTACACTCATGAGTTAAGTGTGTCCATCAGGAGTAGAGTAGAGAAACCGATCCTGTATATATGATTGTGTGGGGGATTGTCATTTGAGCACTTATTTAATTATGCTTATATAGGTGATTGATGAATTATATATATGCTTGATTAGATGAATGTTAGGAATTGATAGTTATCACATCTCACACACTCATGTACACTATCATGTTTATAAACTAGTTGTTTTATTGGAATATAATTTGTAGCCTATGTGATTATACCCTTTATTGGATTGGAATCCTTAGAGTTAATTGTCTTAGTTTAAGTGAGTAATTGTGTTTAATATATATAAATTTTGTTTAATCTTAATCACCCCTTTTCAGGACATAGCCTTTATTCTATAGATCTGCTAATCTTTCACGCGCATAGCCCACGTGCCCACCACTTCGCTCATCAATTTCATATATGGATATGAATGTGAAAGAAAAAAATATCATATCTTCTTTATATCACACTGTTGTATTTGGGATCAAATCTTTATAATTAGGTGTTGAATTTTACAACATGACATTACTATTATTGTTACATTGCATTATCAGATGGTCGGCTTTTGTGTCATTTTCATAGATATAAACGTAGAAATTTACAACGGTTGTGACGACACTCGAGAACAAGTTGAGAGGTTCAACGGTTGTCAATTCACTCCTAATCATCGTACTAAGAAGTCTTAATTGCTTAGTCTGCCTTTTTCGGATTGTATGCAATTCCACGATACCACGCAGATCACATGCGTCAGTCTACTGCTATAAGCCCACATGTGTGTAAAGGCCGTGTTGCAAACATGTATTTGGATAGTACCGTACCATAGAGCTCTACCCAGGAGGTGTGCAGTATTATATTGTAGGACGCGGTTTGGCTAGTGACGCGGCCATCAGCCAGGTGGCCAGTGGTCGGTGCTATGTGGACCCTACCATGATGTATGTGTATTATCCACCCCGTCCATCCATTTTGAAAAGTAATTTTAGGGCCTGATCCCAAAAATGAGGTATTCTAAATCTCAGGTGGACCACACCATGGGAATATAAGTAGTGATCGAATGTCCACCATTAAAAACATCCTAGGGCCCACTGTAATGGTTATTTGACATCTAACCTGTTGATTAGGTCATACAGACTTGGATGAAGGGAAAAAATATGTATCAGCTTGATCCAAAACTTTTGTGGGCCTCAAGAAGTTTTTAATAGTGGGCGTTCAATCAACACCGCTCGGCCCACTTGAGATTTGGATCAACCTCATTTTTGGGCTCCTACTATAAAATGGTATGAAAAAATGGGTAGACGAGATGAATGAAACACATACATCATGGTGGGGCCAAAGCACATAGCACCGACCACTAACCATTGGCTAGTGGCATGGGGAGTAGCCAATCCCTTTCCTAGATTGTATTCTAGTTGGTGTCATTGGTGTTGTCTATTGTTGTTGTCTTTACTGCCAACCTCTTTCATATGCTGCAATCACCCATTCATTGCTTTTAAAATTAAAAAAAAATAAAATAAAATAAAATAAAATTATTAAATCAATAAATGTCAAGATCTTGTAATCCTACAGTATGGTTGCATTTTAATATTTTATTTACAATGGTTGTATGTATTGCAATCATCACATATACATTTTTAGTATGTATAAAGAAAATATAGGCCGTTCACCTCCCTACTGGTGATGTAAAATATGTGGCCGTATTGGGTACGTATTTTTCATACGTATGTATAGAGTAAAGGGCAGTGTCTAACTGTAATGCAAACCCTAAAGTAGTGAGGTACTGTTGGTATCTAAGTTGTACGTATATAGCTTCCATGTTCGTTGAATTCACAGGTACGTGTGAAGTACATTACCTAACCATGTAGCATCTTTAACGTGTTGGGTGACTATAATTACAGACCGCCGTAACTTTTGTTCCATTGATAATGCTTGTTTAGTGGGCATTTGTACCGTAAGTTACTAAAGGTACTTATGCATTGAGTAGCTTTTAAATAGATAAGTATGTTTGCAAGCACTATACTTTCCAGCTTCTTCTATTTTCGTCTCTCTTGATTTTCTCTTCAACATATGAATTAAGTAAAAAAATTATTTATAACTAATTATAAACTAAATTTACTTATCTAAAATAAGTTATTTACTTAGTAAGTGCAGAAAGTAACTTATTTGATGATATCCAAACGGACCCTTACTAGTAGGGTTGTAAATGGGCCATGCTTGCTTGGCCCTAATAAAATCAAAATACAGTATACACCGTTCAATGGCTTGTATGTAAAAGATCAAAATCCGGGCGAGGTCAAGCCCTGGCCCAGACCATTGGCTAGGGATGTGGATTGCTTCCTACCTCCAACCGTCTCAGCTGAGAAGGGCCAGAAGCTTTGAGCGGCCCGACGTGGTATTTATTTGTCATCCAAACCTATTTATAAAGTTACATAGGCCCTAGGTGAAGAGAAAACATCCCTACGTCCTGTAGCGTGGTCCACTTGGGCCATTAATCTGCCTCAGTTTTGATATCATATCATAAAATTATTTGAAAAAAATGGAACAGTATGGATAAGAATCTTAGATCACGGTGGCCATTCAAAGTTCCTGTGCGTTCCCATCTGGTGGCACCGGTGCTACCCCGTACCTCCGAATGGGAACGGGCAGGAGCTTTGAGTGGTCACCGTGATGTATGGATCTTATCCACACCATCAATCCATTTTATTTTATTTTTTTGGGTATCATTTTAGGATATAAGCTCAAAATTAAGATAGATACAAGACATATGTGGACTACACATGGGGATTAAAGTCCCACCATTGAAAACTTTTGGTGGGGGGGGGGGGGGGGGGCACGAAAGTTTTGGATGGAGCTCATACTTGTGTTTTCTCTTCATCCATGTTTATGTAACTTTATGAATAGGTTGGATGACAAACAAAAACCATGGTGGGCCTTGGAAAGGTTTCAAGGGTGAGAATCATTATCACCCATGCTTCATGTGGTATGGTCCGCTTGAGCCTTGGATCTGCCTCAGTTTTGGTCTTACCTCTTAAAAGAATACTAAAAAAAAAAAAATTTGATGGATGGTTTGGATAAGATCCTTCCATCACGGTGGCCACTAGCTCCTACCCTTTCCCAGCTGGAGACCGCGGGGGTAGTCCACAATCAGCGTCCATTTACTAGGTGACTAAGGCTGCAGACCACCGTAACTTTTATTAATCATAGTCTTATAATAATTTCTCTGTCTAACCAAAGTCGGCTCAGATATTTTAAGAACCCATGTAAAAATGTGATAGTTTCACACCAGCCGACAGCTGACGTAATTTGTAGTCATTATAGAATTATTCTCAATTATTAATAATTTAAAAACAAATTATAATTATTATGAATTTATTTTCAGTTATTAATGTAAATCTAAAAATAAAAAAGCTCTAAATTTATTTTTAAAATCCACGGTTAAATTGTGAGAGTCCACATGATTGACGGCTTGTATCCATTCATGTTACTCCCACGGGTGCATGTTAAGCCGTCCGTAAGCCCAGCTAAGTGACGTGGCGCAGTCAATTAAGAACGGACAGCAGATTTCCATTTAATTCTCATGCCACGTGTCTGGCTCTATAGGGCTTCATTTACACCGTGGATATGACCGTTCAAACTCTGGAGCGGAAACGGATTGGCTACCCCTGCCACTAGCCCCATGGCTGATGATCGGTGCTATGTGGGCCCCACTTTGAAGTGACGCTAAGGCCGTCCCATCCAGCGTACCGACCGTCACGTGAACCAAACTTTGATTAGATCCAAACCGTTCACCATAAATGCCGCCTCGTTTCAGGTTGTTACCCAAAAAAGGGGAAACGGATTGGCTAATCCCCCTGCCACCAGCGAATGGCGGGTGATCGTTGCTACGTGGGACTCATCATGGTGTATGTGTTTCATCGATGCCGTCCATCTAGAAAAATCTATTTTTCTAGATTATTTTATAGTATGTAACAAAAAATGAGATATATCCAAGATTCAATTGGACCACATTACCGGAAACAGTGTTGAATGAACTTGGACCATTAGAAAATTTTGATTTTTTTTATTTTTTATTTTCCTTCATCTGGTCTTTATGGCCTAATCAACAGATTTGATGTTAAATAAACAGTACAGAGGGCGTCACGAGGATTTTATCGGTTGATATCCAATCACTATTGTGTTGTGGTCTGGTTCATATGAGATTTATATCCCTCTCATTTTTTTCATCCAGGCCTAAGCTGGTCCGTAAAAATAGATGAAACACATACATCATGGTGGGGCCCACAAAGCACCAACCACCCGGCCGGTGACTGGGATCGGCTACTCACCCTGCCACTAGCAAATGGCTAGTGGTCGATGCTCTGTTCACTCATTCTTTCATATCATTCTACGACACCGGGCCAAAAAGAGTTTGATCCAAATCTCAAGTGGACGCCACGGTGTTGATCGAACACTTATCATTCAAAACTTTTCAAGAGTTATAAAAGTTTTGGAACAAGCTGGTATATATTTTTTCCCTTCATACAATTGTGTATAACCTAATCATGATTATAGTGGCCGGAGGAGGTTTTTTATGGTGGACACTCAATCACAACTGTTTTCCCATGGTGTGGATCACCTGAGATTTAGATCTACCTTATGTTTGGGATCAAGCCCTAAAATTATCTTTCAGTATGGATGGATGGTGTGGATAAAACACATACATCATGGTTGGCACCATATAGCTCCGACCACTAGCTACCTGGCTTACGGCAGCGTGACCAGCCACACCGAGTCCAATATATGGCTATCGAAAACTCAAGTAGGCCGCCCCATAGGGAAATGTTGGTACGGAACGCCCCACCATTGGTCCTGTGTAGGCCACGCAGCTGTCCGTATTTCATCCGGTCCATTCATCTAACTCCCTCGTCGAGATGAAAGCGTTTCCCAAAAACCACGCTATTCTAAGACTCAAGTGGGCCATGTCACGCGAACTTATAAGTATAATTCTCTATGGTGGCCCATGTGGATGTTCAATGAGCCACATTTTTGGAATCAATGACAAACAAAGGGTGTTGTACCTATCGGGATTTGTGCTGTGGAATCACATATATCTAGATCTAGGATAGTAATCCAAGAGCATCAAGCAATCACAAGAGAATACAACGATTTTACGTGGAAAACCCTTATAGGAAAAAATCACCGCACAAAGCAATAGATCTTCACTATGAAAATAGAAATTTCAGAGAGAGAGGACTTACTCGATTTAAACAAGCTTGAATCTCACCCTTGCTACACCCTTTGATAACCATAGAACCCTTTTAAAAACCCTTGGAAACCCTTTAGGAAGCCTTAGAATATCTTTAAAAGGCCCCAGGGACTCCTATTTATAGTTTAGAAAACTCCAGTTCCGCAACCCTCTGAAAATCGTCTCAAATTTACGCAGTCCACGCAAAATCCAGGCAACATCTGCATAACCCTCGACTAGTCGAGCTGAAAACTACGAAGAAAAATATATATATATATATAGTCGAACAAGCTATGACCAGTCGAAGGAGTCCTCGACTAGTCGAGCAGGCCTCTCGACTGGTCGAGCAGCGCTAGACAAATTTAAGACATGTTTATTACAACAATCTCCACATATGTCTTCAGTCTTCAACTGTTTAGATTCTTAACTGTAATGACCTGAAAAATTTTGTGCCAAGACCCGAGTACTACCTCTATTTTCCTTAGAAGCTTTTTGGGGTAATTAGCACTATACTCGATTGCTTGTGAAATTTGCATCAATCACTTTAAATTGGATCTGCATGACTCAAAATCTGTAGAATAGTTGGCGCTAGGTTACTCTGAAATCTGGGATTCATCGCTAAATCCAGTTGCTCTTGGGAATTTTTGAAAGTTCTGGATCGGACCTGGACCGCGCGTCGAAAGTCCGATAGCGATGATCTTAGGCTGTTGCGGTCACCATGTTGGACTTGGCCATCATCTCAAAAATCAAGTCCATGTGATGTCCTGGGTCGATTTGATTGAGTCCGGAGCGAAGAGTGTGAGAACGGTTGGAAATTTAATAAGATTTTATGAAATCTAAGTCGTGTCGCTTGCGCAATGATTTTAAGCAATCTGACCGTTGGATTCTGATCCAATTTCACCCTCTGATCAGGGAAGGTGGCCCAAGCATGTTCATGTGCTTATGGACCTGATCGAGATTCGGTGACCGTTTAATTGAGGGTGGTCCGCCACGGCTGATCTGAAGATCCGATCGGTACGAAAACTCAGCTTGACCTAGATCCATGGTCAATGAGCTTAAGTCCGACCTTTCGTGGTAATAGGCCCACCGGAAGTGCTCCATTGGATCGAGAGAGGCTTGTTTTGGTTATACCCTGAGTATACCTTGGCCCTGGGGTTATTTTCATCAATGTTAGGCCTATATATAGACCTTAAAACCCTAGCTCTCTTTTCCATACGAATTTCCTAACCCTAGCTAAGAAAGAGAGAGGAAAAGAGAGAGAAAGTGAGAGAGAAGTTGGTGAATCATCTTAGATTCTTTCCTGTTCTTCTTCATCCTTAAACCTTCACTTTTGAATCGTTATTCCGGCAATTCTGAGTTGTTCTTTGGGTAAGTTAACCTAACCCTAATCTGTGTTAGAGCTTAAAATAGTCTTTGTGATGTTGTATCTCATTTCTATTCTTGTCTTAGGTTATCCTGTCACCGTTGACAAAGACATATCGTCTGAATCAGTTTGGTGTTCCATTTCTGGTTAAGGTGCGGACTTTAATCGTATAGGTTATGGTTTTCAAGGCTTTCAATGCCAGTGAATAGTTTATTCTTGTTATGGATGAGATTTCACATGCCAAATGTTACGTTTATTTTGTGTTCCTGATATGCATGTGTTATATTGAGATTTGTGTATTCTAGGTATATGTATAAAGTACCGTATACGTATAAAATATGAACATGTGTTTGCCATAATTATTTGTCGTGTACTTATGCTAATTGTATGGGCGACAACTCCTCGGCAAAAGGAATTGTCTAAATGTGTGTATTTCAACATACGTCATGTATGTTGTATTATGTATTCTAAGTGTTTGTAGAAATGTCTGAATAATCTAAAGTATGATATATCAACCTAGTATGGGCGTTGAGAAACGATTCCCAACTCTCTCACTAGTGTGTATGATTTCCTTCATGCAAGTTACATTCCTTGTTGTTTAATTTCAAGTCTTGCTTATGCTCAAATCCATGTTAAGTTGATATTCTTCAAATGCCTGCGTACTACATGATTCGAGTTGTTGTTCCATTGCTATTCAAAATTGTACATATGAATATCTGTTATAGTGGAATGTGTTTGGGACTATGAATAGTCCAGGAAATCGGTAATTGTCCTTAAGTTCTTAGCTGAGATTGCTTTCACCACGTAGGACGTGATTAGACGAACCCGAGTCGTATTAGAGTTGTCGGCAGTGGTTTGGCCACGCGAAGTGTTTGCGTACTCTATGTCATTCAACCCAACGTGCGCTCATGCTAGTCGAGTTCTTCAAGTAACCCGATTGTCCGATGTATGTTCACCATGTATGGACGCTACTGTTTGAATCTAGGTTATCGAACTTACCAATAAAATCTTATTAACCATGGTACCTTGATCCGCTAAGACTCATGAGCCGGACATGGTGGTATGGGACACCGTGGTCGAGCTGTCGGCCTATGCTGGGGTGACGAGCCTCCCCGTAATGACCAGTGAGCAACCAAACTCGTGAGCCGATTATGGTGGTATGGGACACTATATTCGTGCTATCGGCCTACATTGATTGGTGACGAGCCCTTTGTAGTGACCTCGAGCATGCCTGGATACCGCATTGAGGTGACGAGCCTTATTGTGGTAACGAAGGTATGATAGGCGTGCATTGATTGATGGCGAGCCCTTTGTTATGACCTCAAACTATATGATCGTATGAGATGTCTAGGACTGACGACCCTAGAATGGATCACTGTTTGGATGGTGATATGAGGAAGGTACCTTAGCTTCCCAATTCTACTGTGTGAAAAGGACTAATAACAACTTATTAATCATGTTCATGCACCGCATTTGCATGTGCTTTGTAGACGTGGCGCATTTTAAGGCGATGTCATGTGTAACGTAAGATGAAGACGCTGAGGGTGTATGCGTGAGGGCACACATCATTCTTCATACATTCTTGCATTAACAAGAGTACTTAGGACATGTTTGATTGTTCTGCTTTATCATTACTGTTTGATTGAATTGATAACATAATAACCTTTGCTTTATTGTTCCACTGAGTTGATCACTCTCTCCCACGTTCTGGGGCGGTGTTAAACACCCACCAGACTCTGTCTTAGTTGTTGATGTTACAGATGTTGATGCAACCTCTGAGGCAGAGCAGGAGATCGAGGATGATGAGGCTGCATTCTCTTTCATGCAATTTTCAGACGGGTTCTAGTGAGCCTTGTTCTGATGCGAGGGATGCTGGGATTTCTTTTGGGAATTAAATGATGTAATTTGATACTTGTAATTTTGATAGCAACACTTGTAATACGACCTGGTATGTATATATATTTCAGGGATTTGCACATGTACACATATATTTCATTAAGTCTTCCGCTTGCGTTCTTCACTTATCCCTGAATTATATTTGCTATTTGGCTTAATCTATTCCATGTTTTATGCACTAACACAGACAACATACATCCATCATTAAATATGTTACATAAGTGATGTTTTGAAACTCGGGAGCTGAGTTTTGCTCGACCCCCGAATTTCAGGGCGTTACAAGTTGGTATCAGAGCATGAATTGGATTAAACCGGACCTGGATTATGGTCACACACCGCATGCTGTCGCCACTTTAGTGTAATTGGGTGCGAGTTTATCGTAGCTTGTGTGTTTGTGTTCCGTTGCTTCTATCGGCGAAAGTTTCCTGAAATCGATCGCCGAGATCGAGTCTGTGCTCTCTCCTGATCACACACAGCGACCCGAAACCTCTCCTAGACCATCTATTAATGAGTTTAGATGGTTTATCATCCCATTTTAACCCTTCAATCTTCAAAAAATCTCTGTTTGTATCAGATTTCTCCCCGAATGGCCCGATAGGCGCCGAATCATGTTAAGGGGCCGATCGGGGCATTTTCAGTGGGGCCCGGGGGGACCCACATCATTTTGGAGTTGGGGGACCAGGAGGACCTCGCCCAAACGGTGAGTCATCACCGGTTGGTCCAGAGACGGGTGATGTCATCACCGGTTCGACGAGCCCTCGCCGATCAGCGGGCCAGGCCGGGCGGGCCGGCTCGGGCCTACGAGTGTATGGCCTAGTGTGGCCCACCCTTCCACGGTTTGCTGGTTTAAACTTCTTCTAAACCCTATTTCCTTCACAGTCCTCCCTCCCAAGCTCTCTTTTCCTTCAAGTTCTTCTCCAAACTCCTCAAAATCTCTTCCAAATCTTCTTCTTCTTCCATTTTCGTGCACACCCTATCCACCCATCTCAAAACCCTCACCCCCATTGCTGTTTACATCTCCTTTTCTTCTTATTTGGGCTCTCAAATCCTCTATTGGGATCTCAAGTGTGTGGAAGCTTCCCATTTCTTCTTATTTCTCTGTTTCTCTCATTTTCCATGGCCCTCTTTGAGTTTATCACGACCATCTTTTCCATCTCTACCCTTCTTTCTTTGATGGGGAAGAAGAGAGCATTCGTGGATGAAGCCGGGCCTAGCCGCCCAACCCGTGCACGGAGGCCGAGAGGTGCCGCCACGAGCACGACTGCCGCCCATGAATTCTAGACCAAGCAGGACCTTGATCCTTAAGCTCCCATTGGAAGAACCTTGTTGGCGTAGCTATCGCATGGAGTCTATGAAGGCCGTAGGGTCCTTTTTGAGGCTCATGTTGATCCGCGGCTGTTTGGTGAGTTTTTGTTGTTGGAGCACCTGAAAGGAGTTGGTTAGTGTCCCTTGTTTGAGGGGAGTATCGTGTGAATGCAAGTACTGTTCGAGCTTTTTATGCCAATATTCGTGATCCTTCGCTGGAGCCTCTGCAGTTCAAGATTCCTTGTGGTAGCGGTCGGGAGGCCACGATCAACGTTGCTTTGATATCCCGACTCCTGAATGTGCCACTTGGTGAGGTGCATGCCAGTGAGAAGAATTTGAACAGTATGCGCGAGAGGGATCGTCGCACCCGATTCCTATGTGGTCATCTGGTCGAGTAGCAGCCTAATAGGAGTCTTCTGGCTACCTACATGACGGATGACTTCCGCTTGCTTCACCACATGTGTACGTTCAATGTATATCCAAGGTGGAGTAATCGCAGCGAGTGTACGCGCCTGATGGTAAATTTTCTATATCAGGTGGGGTAAGAAGCGAAGTTGTGTGTGCCGACGTACATCTTGCATCAAATTATCCTTATTGCTCGTTCGACTAGGAGGACCGAATCGCTTCCTTTCGGCCGCCTTATTTGTAAGCTTGCTCATGAGTTTGGCTATAGGCTTGGAGCAGAGAAGCCGGTTCCTGTTCGTCATATTAATCTGACGACCCTTAAGCAGATGGAGATTGGTCCTCATCGATAGGCCTCAGAGAGTGAGGATGAGTCAGAGAGTGATGAGGATGAGAGTTATGCTGAAGGTGGTGCTGAGATTGAAGAAGAAACAGAGTAGGACGAGGAAGAGGTTGAGGCACAGAATACGAGTGAGAGCTCTCCTCCTGTGGCACCAGAGCAGAGTGCAGATCAGGCTGCTAGGGATGCCCGTCTTGCTCAGCTTGAAGAAGGGCAGGCTGTTCTACGCTAGGATATTATAGATCTTCGAGGCCTTGTGAAGCATAAGTTCAAGAAGGTGACTCGAACTCTGAAGTCTATCCTGTGTTGTTTGCAGGATAAAGGTGCCCTGCCTCCATCTCCTGATTCCGACAAGTAGTTGTCGTTGTGATCGTCCTTTGCTTTGTTTGTTGTTTCTTTCTGTGTGTAGCCGTTGTTGCCTTTGTAGTTGGAGTTGTTTGTTGTTGTTTGAAGTGTTAGATGTTGTAGTTCTCATGCTTTCCTTGTCGTGATTCATGTAATGTTGCACTACTTGTATTGCGACAATTTTATTTAATGGAATGCATGTTGTTTATCTTTGAAGTTGTGTTGTGATTGCTATGCGGATGGATTATGTGGACGTAGAATCTTACAGGTTGCATCCTCTGTTGAATGTAGGGTATGCCTCCTAAGGGTTCGAAGACTTCGGCCCGTCTCTCCTTGGTTGAGTCGTTTGCTGGGGTTCCTCCCTTGAGCAATAGCCAGACGGATCCACAGACGGGCCCGTCTCATGCCGGTGTTGGGCCGATACCTATGGCTCTTCCAGTCACACCTTCGGTTCCTGAACCGAGCCGTGCATCTTCGTCTGCTCCACCATCTGATAGGTTTGAGCAAATGATGCTGTTGATGCAGCAGCAGCAGATTCAGCAGCAGCAGCACCAACAGCAGCAGCACCAACAGTTCCTATCTTCCATGACTGGCATCTTTGCTCAGTCAGTGGGGGTGACTCCTCCTACCTCACCTATGCCCCCATCTGGGAGCGCTAGTGCGAGCGGCACTTTTGAGCGATTCCAGCGCTTACAACCTCCCATATTTGCGAGTTCTCATAGACCCGAGGAGGCCGATTATTGGATCGATTGCATCTTTAAGATGCTGAGACCACTGCACTACTTTGAGGTTGAGCAGGTTGAGCTTGCCTCCTTTATGTTTGAGAAGGAGGCCAGTCTATGGTGGGACAGTGTTCTTCGCACTGTCGATGAAGGATTTGAGTGGTCGTGGCAGGCGTTTGAGGCACGCTTCCATGAGAAGTATTTCCTGGTTACGTACCGACATGAGAAGGAGAGTGAGTTCCTTCGCCTCCTCCAGGGAGGGCTGTCGGTGACGGAGTATGAAAACCGGTTCATTGAGCTAGGTCGGTATGTTCCTTTGATTTTGGGCGATCAGCCGATGAGGATGCGGCGCTTTTCTGAGGGATTGAGGCCTGAGATCCGATCGAAGATATGCTGTGCTAGCATTTCTTCTTATGCGGAGTTAGTGAGCATGTCCTTGCGAGCAGAGCAGGACAGGGACAGGTCGTCCTGTATGTGAGCACCGATGGTTCCTAGGCCGCAACCTGACTTTCAGGGAGCACCTTTTCTCGGTAAGAAGCCATGAGCAGATTCTCCTCCTAGGCATTCAGCGCCGCCCGCTCAGCAGATGAGAGCTGATCTTCGCTGTTTGTATTGTGGGAAGATGGGGCATTTGGATCGTTTTTGCTTTTCACGTATGCGGGCTAGTGGTTTTACTCCACCGCAGAGGATTAGCCGTCCGATGCCTCAGGTTATTTCTCCTCCACCTCTTCATTCAGCACCAGCTCATCCATCCTTCAGACCTACAGTACCTAGCTTCAGGCCACCTCAGCGGCTCATGGTTCCTCCGCCGAATCGTCAGCAGCAGGCTCGAGTTCATGCGCTCTCAGTTGAAGCGCCTATGTCTGACTTGGTGCGAGATCCTTCGAGGTTACAGCGCACATTGAAGGTATTCCCGTTTCTATGTTAGTGGATACAGGGTCCACTACTTCTCTTATATCATATGAGGAAGTTAGGCGTTTGGATTTGCGCACTGTTTCTATGCAAGGAGTGACGCTTACTACCGCTATGGGAATTTCCTCTTCTATGAGCAAGCGTTATATGGATTGTTTGGTCGATCTAGGAAGTGGATCGATTCGTGTTGATTTCTTTGTCGCACCTCTTTATCATTATGATGTTATTATGGGTATGGATTGGCTCACGAGGATGCGAGCAAAGATTGATTGTGAAGCAAGGTCGGTGACCATCCATAGACTTGAGGGCGAGACAGTTACTTTCCAAGTTTAAGTTAGTTACCCTCTTCGTCTTAATTATTATACTTCTCTGTTGGAGAGTATGGCTAAATCGGCATTAGTTAGCACGCCGGTAGTTCGGGAGTTTGAAGATGTGTTTGAGTCGATTCCTGGATTACCTCCTCAGCGTGAGATTGACTTTATTATCGATCTCATGCCTGGTGCGACACCCATTTCTTTGCCCACCTATCGTATGCCTCCGAGTGAAATGGAGGAATTGAGGAAGTATATAGATGGTTTGTTGAGTTTGGGTTTTATTCGGCCTAGTGTGTCTCCTTGGGGAGCACCTGTCTTGTTTGTGAAGAAGAAAGATGGTTCCTTGTGATTATATATTGATTATCGCAGGTTGAATCTAGTAACTGTGAAGAATAAGTACCCTTTGCCCAGGATTGATGATCTGTTTGATCAATTGAAGGGGGCACGGTACTTTTCAAAGGTTGATCTGCAATCAGGGTATCACCAGCTGCGCGTCATGAATGAGGAAGTGCAGAAGACCGCTTTCAGGACTAGCTTCGGTCACTATGAGCTCCTTATAATGTCATTCGGTCTTACGAACCCACCGGCCGTGTTCATGGATTTGATGAACAGGGTGTTTCGGCCATTCCTGTTCCGATTCGTCATTGTCTTTATTGATGACATCTTGATATATTCTGCGAGTCGAGAAGAACACGAGGAGCACTTAAGAGCGGTTTTGGATACTCTTAGGAAGAATCAACTTTTTGTGCAGTTCAAGAAGTGTGATTTCTGGAAAGAGGAAGTCAAGTTCCTGGGACATGTGGTGTCCAAGGAAGGGATAGCTGTCGATCTTGCCAAGGTAGCTGCAGTGCAGGACTGGAAGCAGCCTGGTTCAGTTACTGAGGTAAGGAGCTTTCTAGGTCTTGCAGGCTATTATCGACGCTTCATTCAAGACTTCTCAAAGATTACCAGACCGTTGTCGCAGTTGACACGGAAAGATTTGAAGTTTGCTTGGAATGAGAGGGCGGAGGAAGCTTTTCAGGAGCTGAAGGACAAGTTGACGTCCGCCCCTGTGCTAGTATTGCCAGAGCAAGGGGTTAAGTATATTATATACACCGACACCTTTCGTGTGCGTTTGAGTTGTGTTCAGATGCAGAAGGACAAGGTTATTGCCCATGCATCGTGACAGTTGAGGAAACACGAAGAGAATTACCCTACGCACGACCTGGAGTTAGTAGCTGTCATTTTCGCATTAAAGCTCTGGAGACATTACCTCTATGGGGAGGAGTTCGAGCTCTTTTGCGACCACAAGAGCCTTCACCCAGCGTGATTTGAATATGAGGTAGCGCCGATGGATGGAAACATTGAAGGACTTTAAATTCGATGTTTCTTACCATCCGGGCAAGGCGAACCTTGTGGCAGATGCGTTGAGTCGCAAGAAGGCTATTGAGTTTGTGGCTCCACTGATGATATCAGAGTGGGATATGTTGGAGTTTGTGCGAGACTTTGAGCAGAAGCTTACGGTGGAAGAGCCGTATGAGGTTATCGCACACGTTCGTGTACAGCCCCTTATCGACGAGAAGATTGTTGCAGCTCAAGTAGATGATGAGCTTTTGGCGAAGATGAGGAAGCGGGTTGGTACAGATGAGAACCCCGACTGGAGTGTTAGTTCTGATGGGGGCCTACGATTTCGTGGCCGGTTATGTGTTCCTGACATCCCTGACTTGAGACGGTAGGTTCTCGAGTTAGCCCATAATTCTAAGCTTACGATGCATCCAGGTAGCATGAAGATGTATTAGGATATTAGGAGATCTTATTGGTGGGACAATATGAAGGTCCATATTGCTGAGTTTGTTTCTCGTTGTCTCACGTGCCAGCAGGTCAAGGCAGAGCATCGCCGACCTCCTGGGTTGCTTCAGCCTATGCCCATAGCAGAATGGAAGTAGGACTTCATCTCTATGGATTTTATTTCTGGATTACCGAGAACGAAGAAAGGATATGACTCTATTTGGGTGATCGTCGACCGATTGATGAAGTCGGCTCATTTCTTACCTATCAGAGTCACAAACTCTGCAGACGAGTTGGCTAGGTTGTATATCAAGGAAATTGTACGTCTGCATGGAGTTCCCTTGGAGATTGTGTCTGATAGAGACACGCGTTTCACATCTATCTTCCGGACTCGTATCCAGGAAGCGATGGGTGTGAAATTGAAGTTCAGCACCGCGTTTCATCCGCAAACAGATGGGCAGACGGAACGCGTGAATCAGATCCTGGAAGACATGTTGCGAGCTTGTGTTTTGGATTTCAAGGCCAGTTGGGATGATTGTCTCCAGTATGCAGAGTTCGCATATAATAACAGTTTCCAGGCGAGTATTGGCATGGCTCCCTATGAGGCGTTGTATGGTCACCCGTGCAAAGCACCGCATTGCTGGGTAGAAGTTGGCGAGCGTAGTTTGTTTGGCCCAGAGTTGGTGCTGGCGACTTCAGAGAAAGTTGACATTGTTCGACGTCGACTTCTGACAGCCCAGAGTAGGCAGAAGAGTTATGCTGATACGAGGCGTCGACCGCTTGAGTTTGAGGTTGGAGACCATGTATTTCTGAAGGTCTCTCATATAAAGGGAGTTCCGCGGTTCGGTAAGAAGGGAAAGCTTACGCTGAGATTTATTCGTCCATTTTAAATTCTGGATCGAGTGGGAGCCGTAGCATACCGCCTTGCTTTGCCCACACCTCTTGCGGGCGTGCATAACGTATTTCATGTTTCTATGCTGAAGAAGTACATTCCTAATCCTTCGCATATTATCAGTTGGGAGCAGGTGCAGTTGAGAGAGGATGCCACATATGTAGTGCGACCGACGCGTATTCTCGACAGGAAGGAGCAGGTATTGCGTAGCAAGATCATCCCTCTTGTGAATGTGCTATAGACACATCATAGTGAGGAAGAGGCTACTTAGGAATCTGAAGCTGAGGTTAGAAAGAGCTAGCCTCAGATCCTTGAGGAATATGAGAAGGTATGAATTTCAATGACGAAATTTTCTTTAAGGGGGGTAGATTGTAATGACCCGAAAAATTTTGTGCCAAGACCCGAGTACTACCTCTATTTTCCTTAGAAGCTTTTTGGGGTAATTAGCGCTATACTCGATTGCTTGTGAAATTTGCATCAATCACTTTAAATTGGATCTGCATGACTTAAAATCTGTAGAATAGTTGGCGCTAGGTTACTCTGAAATCTAGGATTCATCGCTAAATCCAGTTGCTCTTGGGAATTTTTAGAAGTTCTGGATCGGACCTGGACTGCGCGTCAAAAGTCCAATAGCGATGATCTTAGGCTGTTGCGGTCACCATGTTGGACTTGGCCATCATCTCAAAAATCAAGTCCATGTGATGTCCTGGGTCGATTTGATTGAGTCCGGAGCGAAGAGTGTGAGAACGGTTGAAAATTTAATAAGATTTTATGAAATCTGAGTTGTGTCGCTTGCGCGATGATTTTAAGTAATCTGACCGTTGGATTCTGACCCAATTTCACCCTCTGATCAGGGAAGGTGGCCCAGGCATGTTCATGTGCTTGTGGACCTGATCGAGATTCGGTGACCGTTGAATTGAGGGTGGTCCGCCACGGCTGATCTGAAGATCCGATCGGTACGAAAACTCAGCTTGACCTAGATCCATGGTCAGTGAGCTTAAGTCTGACCTTTCGTGGTAATAGGCCCACCGGAAGTGCTCCGTTGGATCGAGAGAAGCTTGTTTTGGTTATACCCTAAGTATACCTTAGCCCTGGGGTTATTTTCATCAATGTTAGGCCTATATATAGACCTTAAAACCCTAGCTCTCTTTTCCATACGATTTTCCTAACCCTAGCTAAGAATGAGAGAGGAAAGAGAGAGAAAGTGAGAGAGAAGTTGGTGAATCATCTTAGATTCTTTCCTGTTCTTCTTCATCCTTAAACCTTCACTTTTGAATCGTTATTCCGGCGATTCTGAGTTGTTCTTTGGGTAAGTTAACCTAACCCTAATCTGTGTTAGAGCTTAGAATAGTCTTTGTGATGTTGTATCTCATTTCTATTCTTGTCTTAGGTTATCCTGTCACCGTTGACAAAGACATATCGTCTGAATCAGTTCGGTGTTCCATTTCTGGTTAAGGTGCGGACTTTAATCATATAGGTTATGGTTTTCAAGGCTTTCAATGCCAGTGAATGGTTTATTCTTGTTATGGATGAGATTTCACATGCCAAATGTTATGTTTTTTTTGTGTTCCTGATATGCATGTGTTATATTGAGATTTGTGTATTCTAGGTATATGTATAAAGTACCGTATACGTATAAAATATGAACATGTGTTTGCCATGATTATTTGTCGTGTACTTATGCTAATTGTATGGGCGACAACTCCTTGGCAAAAGGAATTGTCCAAATGTGTGTATTTCAACATACGTCATGTATGTTGTATTATGTATTCTAAGTGTTTGTAGAAATGTCTGAATGATCTAAAGTATGATATATCAACCTAGTATGGGCGTTGAGAAGCGATTCCCAACTCTCCCACTAGTGTGTATGATTTTCTTCATACAAGTTACATTCCTTGTTATTTAATTTCAAGTCTTGCTTATGCTCAAATCCATGTTAAGTTGATATTCTTCAAATGCTTGCGTACTACATGATTCGAGTTGTTGTTCCATTGCTATTCAAAATTGTACATATGAATATCTGTTGTAGTGGAATGTGTTTGGGACTATGAATAGTCCAGGAAATCGGTAATTGGCCTTAAGTTCGTGGCTAAGATTGCTTTCGCCATGTAGGGCGTGATTAGACGAATCCAAGTCGTATTAGAGTTGTCGGCAGTGGTTTGGCCACGTGGAATGTTTGCGCACTCTATGTCGTTCAACCCAACGTGCGCTCGTGCTAATCGAGTTCGTCAAGTTACCCGATTATCCGATGTATGTTCACCATGTATGGACGCTACTGTTTGAATCTAAGGTACCGAACTTACCAATGAAATCCTATTAACCATGGTACCTTTATCCGCTAAGACTCATGAGCCGGACATGGTGGTATGGGACACCATGGTCGAACTGTCGGCCTACGCTGGGGTGACGAGCCTCCCCATAGTGACTAGTGAGCAACCAAACTCGTGAGCCGATTATGGTAGTATAGGACACTATATTCGTGCTGTCGGCCTACATTGATTGGTGACGAGCCCTTTATAGTGACCTCGAGCATGCCTGGATACCGCATTGAGGTGACGAGCCTTATTGTGGTAATGAAGGTATGATAGGCGTGCATTGATTGGTGACTAGCCCTTTGTTACGACCTCAAACTATATGATCGTATGAGATGTCTAGGACTGACAACCCTAGAATGGATCACTGTTTGGATGGTGATATGAGGAAGGTACCTTAGCTTCCCAATTCTACTGTGTGAAAAGGACTAATAACAACTTGGTAATCATGTTCATGCACCGCATTTGCATATGCTTTGTAGACATGGCGCACTTTAAGGCGATGTCATACATAACGTAAGATGAAGATGCTGAGGGTGTACGCATGAGGGCACACATCATTCTTCATACATTCTTGCATTAACAAGAGTACTTAGGACATGTTTGATTGTTCTGCTTTATCATTACTGCTTGATTGAACTGATAACATGATAACCTTTGCTTTATTATTCCACTAAGTTGATCACTCACTCCCACATTCTGGGGCGGTGTTAAACACCCACCAGACTTTGTCTTAGTTGCTGATGTTGCAGATGTTGATGCAACCTCTGAGGCAGAGCAGGAGATCGAGGATGATGAGGCTGCATTCTCTTTCATGCAGTTTTCAGACGGGTTCTAGTGAGCCTTGTTCTGATGCGAGGGATGCTGGGATTTCTTTTGGGAATTAAATGATGTAATTTGATACTTGTAATTTTGATAGCAATACTTGTAATACGACCTGGTATGTATATGTATTTCATGGATTTGCACATGTACACATATATTTCATTAAGTCTTCCGCTTGCGTTCTTCACTTATCCCTGAATTATATTAGCTATTTGGCTTAATCTATTCCATGTTTTATGCACTAACACAGACAACATACATCCATCATTAAATATGTTGCATAAGTGATGTTTTGGAACTCGGGAGCTGAGTTTTGCTCGACCCCCGAATTTCAGGGCGTTACATTAACCTCTTCTCTTATCTCTACATCGCATCATATCTTCAATCAACGCTTCTCGTGCATACTCTGTTCTTCTTTTACGACATCGCCAAGGCCAGAGAAGTTACACAGAACATGAACTTCTCTGTAGGAACGACCTTTATGAGCATCTCTACTAGATTCATGCTGGTGTGAATCTTCTCTAGTGTTACACCTCCTCCCTCAAGCACCTATTGGATAAAGTGGTGACGAACATTAATGTGTTTAGTACGTATGTGATAAGCAGAATTTTTAGCCAAATTGATAGCACTTTCGATATCATAATTAATTGGCACGGCCTCCTACTAAAGTCTCAACTGAAGCCAAGTACCTTCTTTAAATGCTTCCATCATCGCCATATATTCTGCTTCGATTGTGGAAAGAGCCACCACAGACTAAAGCTTCGACACTAACTAATTGCTCCACCCGCTAGTTCAAACGAGTATCTTACAGTAGACTTTTTAGAATCCACACTGCCTGCATAGTTTGAATCCACAAACCTTACTAATTTCATTTCTGTTTTCTCAAAAGTTAAGACGCAGTCTTTCGTACCTCGAATATATCAAAGTAGACATTTCACCTCTTCCCAATGTTGCTTGCCGGAGTTTCACATGTATCTGCTCACAACACCGACTACATGTAAAATATATGATCTCGTATAGACCATGATATATATTAAACTGCCAAGCGCATTTAAATAAGGCACATGAGACATAACCTGTTTTTCCTCGTTTGATTTAGGACATTGTTCTGAGGAAAGTTTGAAGTGAGCAGCTTGGGGAACGCTTAGCGGCTTTACCTGGTCTATCTCATACTTAATCAATACCTTTTCAAGATATTCTGTCTATGATAACCAAAACTTGCTCTTCTTTCTGTCTCTATGAATATCTATGCCGAGAACCCTCTTTGCAGCCCCCAGATCTTTCATCTCGAATGTCCCTGATAACTAAGTCTTCAGTACGTTGATTTCAAACATATAATGATTGGCGATCAACATATCATCAATATACAATACTAAGATGATGAATCTGTCATCACTTAGTGTCTTACAACAGACATAGTGATCGTATTAACTTTAAGTAAATTTCTAACTTACCATGAAAGAATTGAATTTTTTATACCACTGCCTAAGCGACTGTTTTAGGTCATACAATGACCTCATTGACCTGCAAACTTTTTTCTCTGCCCCTTTAACTTCCTAGCCCTCTGGTTGCTATATATAGATTTGCTCTTCCAACTCCCCATGTAGGAATACAGTCTTGACATCCATTTGTTTCAGCTCGAGATCATATTAGGCAACCAATGCCAATACGAATCTGATAAACACTTGCTTAACCATCGATGCGAATATCTCTGTAAAGTCGATTCTTTCTCTCTGAGTATAACCCTTCATTACCAATCTAGCTTTGTATTTATCCTATTTCCTTTTAAATAGCCACTTGCATCCGATCGCTTTTCGACACACTAAAAGCTCCACCAGCTCCCATGTATGATTTTTGTGCAACAAGTCCATCTCATCATCCATAGACACCTTCCACTTTTTTACATCAGGCCCACTGAGAGCATCCTGAATAGTAGGCATATGCAATATTAGAATCATCTCTGTATCTTGCCGGTAACCTGCGATCACGCGGTGGATTTTTTCTTACAGGTGGCTGCTTCACTTGATCTTATACCTCTATCTTTGCATCCGTCTCTGCCTGAGTATCATCTGTATCAATTTGGACATTTACGATCAACCTTTTTAGTTCATCTTGCTCCTTCAGATCATTCTTTTGGAATATGGAGCTTTAATTGAATCTAACATCACAACTGGTGATGACTTTGCGTGTGACCTTGTCGAATAACCTGTAAACATTCACACCAATGTTATAGCCAACAAAGATGTACTTTTTGAGAATAAGCCTCACAACCAAATATGAGTAGATCTAAGTAGTCGATTTTCTAACCACTCCATACTTCCTCTAGAATTTTACATTCAATTATCACTGAAGGAGAACGGTTCACCAAATAACAAGTCGTGTTAACGGCCTCTGTCCGTAGGTCCCTATGTGAGACCCGTATCCTAGACCATACCATTCTGTAGGCTTCCGCAGTCCTCTGGTCGAATTTCGGCAACCCACAACCTGTAATCGGTATTTGCGTGCGACCTTGAGTCACGTTCTGTCAATCTGAGTCGACTCGACCCGAGACTTATACCCTTATGACCGCAGTTCTAATGCCGCGTCTCGCGCTCCGATCCGATACCTAGGCCAGGAGATGTAGGCCCGCGTTTATTTCGAGGAAAACGACGCGCAAAAGAATCTCTACAATGTCAAATCAATCCAATCAATCAATCAAGTACAACACCCATATCTCTCTCATTCCCAAGGTCAAAGCAACCCATGCCTAGTCAAGTACACCCATCACACCCATCCCTCTCCCTTACATCACTCCTCTCTCTCCCTCATTTCTCACTCCATTCCATGCAATTCCCAAGGAGAGAAATGTCCAAGCTAAGGAGAGAAAAGAGAGGAGCCTAGTGTGGCCCACCTTCCTACCCCTACATCTTTCATCTTAGCATTCCAACCTCCATTAACTTCTATTAAAGTTAAAGACTAGGAGCTAAGGAGTCCATGGAGCCTAAAAGAAGTGGAATCGGTGGGTGATCCACCATTGATTTTTATTTGAGGGCCCACTTGTGATGGGACCCATTTTCATGTATGTGGTTATAAGCAAAGAGGGGCCCATAGTGGCGGGGTCCCTCTCTCTCTCTCTCTCTCTCTCTCTCTCTCTCTCTCTCTCTCTCCTCTCTCTTGTGATGGGTGTAGCCCATTTGATCCATGTCGTACAAGCCGTGGGCCCCACCATGACGTATAGATTTGATCTCCACCGTCTAGATCATGAAACCACCATGATATGTGTTTTATCCAGGCCGTCTAGCAGTCCTGGACATTAGGAAAATACAAATATCTACTTGATCCAATTAAGTGGGCCACGTGTACGTGGACCCCACCTATTGTATATGTTTCATCCATGTCATCTCCCCATGGGGCCCATCTTGCTGGACTGTCCAGCGGATGAGATTGCTGCCCGACCATCTAGACAGGCCCAAATGGAGAGAAAATGCAAATATCATCTTGATAGAAGCTGGTGGGCCACACGTGTGGACCCACTAGATGTATGCGTTGTATCCCTCCCATCTACCGTCCAATTATGGACAGTGGAAGCCCACCATAATGTATATGATTCAGATCCACACAGTCCAATCCCCACTATGATGTATTATCCTGGTCGTCCAGGGCCTGGACGCTACCTTTAAGATATATATATATATATATATATATATATATATATATATATATATATATATATATATATATATATATATATATATATGGGAAAAGGTACTATGCGCTTGACCTCACGAGTCCGTCCCATGAGGTCGAGCTGTGTGAGCCCCACCGTGATGCGTTTTGAACATCTACCCCATCAGTCAGATGCACCATTCCATCGTGGGGAGGGGCCACACCACATACAGAAGTGGGGAGGGGTCGTGCACCATTAAAACATTCATAATCATTTTTTGGGCCCACCGAGATGTGGTTTGCAAATCCAGCCCATCCATTATGTGTGTCCCACTTGGATGAGGGTTCAGACCAAGTTTCAACAGCATTCAAAACTCAAGTGGGCCCCACCAAGTGCTTTTATATGTTTTAACAGTGTCTTCACATGATTTTAGATGGTATGGCCCACCTGAGTTTCGTATACGGTTGATTTTTAGGATATCCCATAATTTAAAGGGGACCCATCAAATGCACGATGTTGATGGTCGACACGCATCACGGTGGGGCCCACATAGCTCGACCTCATGGGAGCTTATCGTGAGCTCGAGCGCATAGTACCTTTTCCCTATATATATATATAATATTACAATAGTGTAATATATATTATATAACATGTGATGGTAGGCCCTATATGGGACCCACCCATGTGGAATGGATTGGCTGGAGTACCCACACCAACATATTGTTGATGTCACTAAGTTCCGTGGGACCCACCTGATGCGTGGATTCCATCCACGCTGTCCGTCCATTTGGATAAAACCCACCATAATGTATGTGATGGTCCACACCTTCCAGATGGCTGGACGGTGGACCACGCCATGATGTATGTTTTTTTCCCACACCATTCATCTATTTTATTTCCAAGTCATCCATCTGATGGACGGTGGGCCTGCACACCAGCTATATAGCTGCCATATTTACAGCAGCAAGTTCTGTGGGTTTAGCCTGATGTATGCGTTACATCCAACCGTCCATTTGGACGGTGGGCCCCAGCAGTAGCCGTGTTACCTTGCACCCAGCAGTTCTGTGGGCCCCTCCGTGATGTATGTGTTGTATACGCACACCATCCATCTAGACGGTGCTTCGTGGGCCCTACCGATGTAGGTGTTGTGTATGCACACAGTCAATCTGGACGGTGTTGCATGGGCCACCCTATATGTATTTGTGGCCCATTCATAAGGCCCATCTTGATATATTTATAGCCCATCCATGAGGCCCACCTTGATGTATTTGTGGCCCATCCATGAGGCCCACCTTGATATATATTTATAGCTTATCCATGAGGCCCACCTCTATGTATTTGTGGCCCATCCATGAGGCCCACCTTGATGTATTTGTAGCATATCCATAAGGCCCGACGTGTTTTATATGAGGCCCATGTAATGCGGCCCACTTGATGTTTATATGGTCCATGTGGTGAGGCCCAAAGTGATGTTTATGTGGCCATGAGTGATGCCCAATGTAATGTTTATGTGGCTCATGAGTCAGGCCCAATATGATGCATATGTGGCCCATGAGCGAGGCCCATCATGATGTGTAGTAGGCCCTTGAGTGAGGCCTATGGTGATATATATTAGGCCCTTGTATGAGGCCATGGGCATACTATATGTTGGGCTCTATATGGGTCACTCCTTGTGGGCAATGTTGGTTAAATGTCCACATTGATGGGCAATGATGCTTAAATATCCACATTGTGACCTTCTCTTAGGCCCTTTGTTAGGCCGATTGTCAAGGCCGATTATCGATATCGATTATGAGTATGTGACAGCATAACATCATGATACATGCCCATATGCATCATCCACATGTTTGTTATGAGACGTGATTGATCATTGCATATACCATAAGAAAGGTTGTTTATGGGACTACCTGAGAGACGGAGTTGCCCACATGACTGGATGGTATGACTCACGCATCTCGTATTTTGTGATATGACCACCATATGCCCTAGCGACATTAGGGCTGTGGCCTCTATAGGCATATCGTGGATGGTCAGATAGGACACAGAAATGTTTGGTTCTAGCATACGAGCGCCATACATGACCCCGGGTGAAAATCTCTAAACCTCTGTGGCCAGGAGACACCCCAACATCTAGACCAAGTGAAAATATATGAGCGTATGAGGGCGGTATACCAGTAGGCCGCGTCTCCCACTGTGTCATGGTCGGTTGGGAGGGGGTGTGACCTTACCCGCCTGAGTGAGGGGGCAATATCTGGGTGTAGTTTGACCAGCTTGAGGAATGGGTCCGCTATCAGCGAGCTGGGCCTAATATTGACAGGTAAATAGTGAGGCCTCTTCCACTTACCCAGTTGTGCACTCGGATAGGGGCAGTAAGCTGGCGTAGAGTGTAATAGACCCCGGTGATGATCCCAAAGATGTACGGTACTGATATGTGGAGTTATTAAGTAACAGTTGCATACTCATTCATTCATTCATTCACTATCCACTCGGGTTGTTGGTGTGCAACTATTTGTTACGTGTACCATCACAATGGCCAGGATTTCGGTTGAGGCACGCAACTAACATAAGATCAGGAGTTTACCACATTGAGTCTAACTATCTAAATTTAGGTATGAGACTGATTTGGATAGAAGTCCCTTGTGGTGGACCCTGTAAGGCCCGTATCTTAGACCGTACCGTTCTGTAGACTTCCGCGGTCCTCCTGGTCAAATTCCGGCGACCCTCGACCTGTAACCGATGTTTGCGCATGATTTTAAGCCGAGTCCTGCATATCAGAGTCAGCTTGACTCGAAACTTATATCATTGCGATCGCGTTGTCGTCATGGTTCCGATGCCGCGCCTCACGCGCTGAGGCGATACCCAGGCCAGGAGATGCGGGCCCGCGTTAAGTTCGAGAAAAAAATGCCACGCGTAGCAAATCCCTAAAGAATGTCTCATCAATCAATCCCATCAATCACCTCACATGTCAAGTACAACATCCCATCCTCAAGTACCAACACCCATCCCTCTCTCACCTAAAGTCAACTCTCCCTTACAACCAAGTACACATCCCTCACCCATCACCCATCTCTCACCCATCACACCCCATTTCCCTCTCTCTCTACATCACCTCTCTCTTCTCATTCTCTTTCTCATTCTCTCCCTAGCACCCAACGTCCATGACTCTCCATAAGAGACTAGTGTGGCCCACTCCCTACCACCCAATCCCACCATCCATGATCCATCTTGACCGTTGAAATTCATTCATTAGAGCTTTAACATGCATTGGCGGAAGAAGGAAGTGGAGATCTAACGGTGGGTGAATCTTCATTGTTTGTGAGTGATTCTTTTTATGATTTTGATGATTTGAGGGCCCACTTGTTGTGGGACCCACTTGATGTATGTATTGTATAAGGGAGGGGCCCATAGTGGCGGGGTCCCTCCATCTCACCGTTTCTCTTTCTCTCTCTCTCTTATATGATTGATGGTGTGTGTGTGTGGCCCACCATGAGTACATATTTTATCTATGCCATCCACCTTGGTGGGACCTACTGGATGCATCCAGACCGTCCATCAGCGGACGCTACCTGGACTGCTGTCCAGCAGCTACTGGGATATACCATGATGTATGTTTGATCCACCCATACAGCCGTGGTACCCACTTGGATTTATGTATTCAATCTGCACCGTCCAGATGTATTGGACGGTGGTACCCACCTTGCTGGATGAAGGGAAAATAGGAAAAAAAAAATAATACAAATGTCAGCTTAACCTAAATGGCGGTAGGCCACCACGTGGACTCATCATGATGGATGTGTTTTATCCAGGGTTGTCCAGTCCCTGGCAGTGGACTGGACCCCATACGATGTGCATGCTGTTCATCCACACCGTCCAGTGGATCTGGACGATGGGGACCACCACTGTAATGTATGGTTTTATCTACACCGTCCATTCACTCAGCTGGGACGAGCTGGAGCTTTGAGCAGCCGTCCATCAGGCCAGGTGGAGTGGGACGTCACCATGATTATTATGTAATTGCAATCCAGGCCATCCGGGTGGCCTGGACGTTGTATTTTTGTAATATAAAATATATATATTAAAAAAAATAATGTCATATGGTGGGCCCAACGTGGGACCCACCTATCTGGGACGCTGATTGGCTGGTCTAACATACACCAGCCATAAGGCTGGTGTAATTGACGTCAGCAAGTTCTGTGGGTTACACCCACATCGTTCATCTGATGGTGGAAGCCCACCATGACGGGTATGCTTCAGATCCGCACCGTCCATCATCTGAATGGTGGGTCTGATCTTGTGGCGTGTGCAATATCTGGACCGTCCATGTAATGGACGGTCAGCAACTTGCTTGCTGTGGTTGACACCAACAGATTCGTAGGCCCCCCTTTTGATGCATCACCGTCCGTGCTAATGCACATGGGGCCCTGATAAGATATGTGTTGTGTCCACGCGTCCAACACCTGGACGGTGGGCCAGCTTGATATATGTATTCAATCCACATCGTCCAAGACAGCGCTGGATGGCGCTGAGCCTTTTTTGGTTAGGTGCCACGTGGGGCCACCTTGTATGCAATGAAATCCAGACCGTCCGTGCAGGGGATTGGACGGTGGAACCACCAATGCATGTAATGTAATTTGTATGCCTCATATATGTGGAATGGCTGGTATACTTCACACGTGTGTAGATTGGCTTGAATGCCTCACACGTGTGTGTGGATTGGCTAGTATGCCTCACGCGTGTGCAGATTGGCTGGTGTACCTCTCACCAGCAATATAGCTGCTGTACTCAGCAGTTCTGTGGATCCCACACGTGATATATGTTAGATCCAAACCGTCCATCCATTCAGCGAAATCATCTCAAGGGCTGAGATTTAATAAAATAATAATAATAATAATAATAATTGAAGCAGATCTGATGGTCAGAAGGACCACACTGCAGAAAACAGTGTTAAGTGACCGTCCACCATTGAAATCCCATCTTGGGTTACAAAAGTTTTGAATTAATATGATCTTTGTTCCTTCCCCCTGTCCAGGTCTTTATGACCTTGGGAACAGATTGGATGGAGAATATGGTGGGTCCTACCTTGATGTAATTATGGCCCATCCATGGGGCTCACCCGGATGTAGTTGTGGCCCATTGATACGGCCCACTTGTAGTTGGTGCGGCTCATTGCTGCGATCCGTATATGTGGCCCACCTTGATGTATTGGTGGCTTATCCGTTAAGGCCCACCTTGATGCAATTGCGGCCCACTTGATGGGTGTGAAGCCCATTAGTGTGGCCCATTGATGTAGCCCACTTGATGTGTACAAGGCCCATGTGTAGGGCTCACCTTTTTGTATTTGAAGTACATAAGTAAGGCCCATTGTGATATATCTGAGGCCCATGGGTCATAGTCCATTGAGAGGTATTAATGGCCCATATGCAGGGCCCACCTATTATGTATTTAAAGCCCGTGCGATAAGGCCCATTGTGATGTATTCCCGGCCCATAAGATACGGCCCATTGTGATATATATAGGCCCCGGTATGTGGCCCGTTGTAATGTATTTGTGGCCCGATTGGCGAGGCCCGTTGTGGTGTATATGTGGCCCTTGAGTGAGGCCCTTTGCGATGTATATTAGGCCTTTGTGTGAGGCCATGGGCCCACTATACGTTTGACTCTATGTGGGCCACTCCTTGGGAGCAATGTTGGTTGAATGGCCACATTGATGGGCAATGATGGTTTAATGTCCACATTGTGACCTTCCCTTAGGCCTTGATCGTCCAAGTGTATAGGCCGATTTCGATTGTTGTGACCGATTTGTCGATTCTAATTGATCCCAATTGTCGTGGCCGATCATCGTGGCTAATTGTCGATTCCGATTGACGTGACCGATTGCCGATTAGCGATCGAGGCCGTTTATCCTGACCGATTGCCGATTAGCGATCGAGGCCGTTTATCCTGACCGATTGCCGATTAGCGATCGAGGCCGTTTATCTTGACCGATTGTCGATTAGCGATCGAGGCCGTTTATCCTGACCGATTGCCGATTAGCGATCGAGGCCGTTTATCCTGACCGATTGCCGATTAGCGATCGAGGCCGTTTATCCTGACCGATTGCCGATTAGCGATCGAGGCCGTTTATCCTGACCGATTGCCGATTAGCGATCGAGGCCGTTTATCTTGACCGATTGTCGATTAGCGATCGAGGCTGTTTATCTTGACCGATTGCCGATTAGCGATCGAGGCCGTTTATCTTGACCGATTACTGATTAGCGATCGAGGCCGTTTGTCGTGACCGATTTGCTGATTCCGATTATTGACCGATTTTAATTGTCGAGGCCGATTATCAAGACCTATATGGTGTATATGCGACTCGTAGTTGAGGCCCTTTGTGATGTATGTTAGGCCCATGTGAAAGGCCCATCGTGATGTGTATTAAGCTCTTAAGTGAGGCCCATGGTGTTGTATATTTGGCCCTTGTGTGAGGTCATGGGTCCATTATATGTTAGGATCTATGAGGGTCATTCTTCGGGGGCAATGTTTGTTAAATGTCCACATTGTCGAGATCGATTGTCGATGCCGGTCATTGAGACCGATTATGAGTATGTGACTGCATAGCATCATGATACATGCCCATACGCATCATCTGCGTGTTTGTTATGAGATGTGGTTGACCATTGCATATTTCATTAGGCAAATTGTTATGAGACTCCCTGACATGCGGAGGTTATCTCACATGAGCGCACGGTATGCGCATGGTTGATGCATGACTGGATTGTATGACTCATGCATCTTGCATTGTGTGCCCTAGCGACATCAGGGCTATAGCCTCCACAGGCATATCGTGGATGGCCAGACGGGACACCGAAAATCTGTTCTACATGGGGTGCTATAGATATCCCTGGGTGAAAGTCCCTAAACCCTCTTGGTTCCAGAGGTTGCTCCAACGTCTAGACCGAGTGGATGCATGAGCGCATGAGGGTCGTATACCGTTAGGCCGCGTCTCCCACTGTGTCGTGGTCGGTTGGAAGGGGGTGCGGCCTTACCTGCCCAAGAGGAGGGGGCAAAGCTAGGCTGAGTTTGACCAGCTCGAGGAATGGGTCCGCTATCGACGAGCTGGGCCCGATATTGGCAGGCGGATAGTGAGGTCTCTTCCACTCGCCTTATTGCGCGCGATGGGGCGGCAATCTAGTTTGGAGTGTAATAGACCCCGGTGATTTCCCAGAGAGTAACCGTACTGATACGTGGACTTATTGAGCAAGAATTGCATATTTATTCATTCACTATCCACTTGGGTTGGTGGTGCGTAACTATTTGTTACATGTACCTTCGCATGACGAGGATTTCGGTTGGGTGTGCGACTAACCTGAGATCAGGAGTTTACCACATTGAGTATGACTATCCAAATTTAGGTATGGGACTGGTTTGGATAGAAGTCCCTGGTGGTGGACCCCATAGCCTGTAATACTACGTACTATCATCTCGACTTCACACTCCAGTATGGTCATTTCATTCGCACCGCATACCACATTGCATCTGCAGTACTTAGCATTTTAGGTTGCTATGTTTCTACATTATACGGCCTAGATACGACTGATGGTATTCGTGGACTCATCAGGATTTGTATATTGCATTGCATCAGCGGCATCTGATATTTGGCTTGTTGTCTCCGCATTGCATAGTTGATCTACATTGCTTCATCAGTATATGATATTGTTTTTATTATATTTCAGACTGATGGTATTTATGGGCCTATCAGTATGTTTTCGTATTACTCTGATTTCGTATGATTTATGATCTTGCTAGTGTTTCTGATATTGTATGATTATGCGTTTATCAGTATTTCTGCTTACTCTGATTACTCTGATATTGCTTATTTGGCACTTACCTTACGCACATACTTTCACCACCCACTAAGCTTTCTATAAGCTTATGCACGATAGATGCGTGTAGGTGATGTTAGGTTGCAGCAGCATTGAGCGTGGAGCGTGCAACGGTCTTCTGGAACTTTGATTTATTTTATATATGTATGTCCCTTTCTGTATTGTACTCAAACGATTATATTAGTGGATATGTGATGATGATGTTGCCTTTGTGATTTGGGTAATCTTGTGGTTATGCTCATTACGAGATAAATGTACATTGGAAAATCCTCCTTGTAGGATCCCAGGATTGGAATCTGGCGTATATATGCTGGGAGCCGAAAATGGGGTACTACGGAGGCTGTCAGCACCCGATTTGGCGATCGGGAATTTTGTGAGCCCGGTTCCTAAGTTTGGGGCGTGACAGACCCCGTAGCCTACAATACTACGTACTATCATCCCGACTTCGCACCATATACTGCATCCGCGGCATATGGCATTTTGGGTTGCTATGTTTATGCATTTATATGGCCTAAATGATCCTGACGGTATTTGTGAACTCATCAGGATTTGTATATTACATTGAATTCTCAGTAGATGATGTTTGGCTTACTATGTCTCTGCATTGCATAACTGATCTACATTGCTTCCTCAGTATATGATATTGACTTATTATGTTTTTGCATCACATAGCCAGGATAAGGCTGATGGTATTTATGAACTTGCTAATATGTTTCCGCATTACTCTGGTATTGTACGATATATGGATTGTCAGTATTTCTGCTTACTCTGATATCTATATGCTTGGGACCTGCATCGTACATACTTACACCACCCTCTAAGCTTTCTATAAGCTTATGAATGATAGATGTGTGCAGGTGACACTAGGTCGCAGCAGCGTTGAGCTTGGAGCGTGCGGTTGTTGTAACGCCCTGACTTTCGAAGGTCAAGCAAAGCTCTACTTTCGAGATTCAGAACATCACTTATGCATTATGGATGATGATATTTAGATTTCTTTCATTTTCATGAATTAAGCATGCATGAGATTATACTAAATAACACATCATACTCTGGATTTAATGAAATTAAACCAGTGTGGAATTCTAAAACATGTCTATGTAAGTATGCAAATATCTCATAAAATTTCTTCCAGAGTATGAGTACGTTGCCGGGTTCATTATATACATGCATAGTTTCAAAATGTACAAAAAGTGGTAGTGTAAATGTGTTCAACTAAGCCCTGATGCCCAGTGCCCCCTGCGCAATGGTCCGTGGTTTACATCGACCCGCCCGAGAGTTGGAAGTAGGAGAACTCCTCCTCCTCATCCAAGAAGTCCTGCTTCAGAGCATAGACATCATCTGTACCTCCATCTAAATCAATGTCTGATTGGCGTTTTAAAACACCGTTCCAGAGTGGGAGTGAGTGATCAACTCAGTGGTTCTATAAGGCAAAAGTTACACATCTAATCAAGTCAATCAAAGGAATGATGATAAAGCAATCATAACAATCACTTCCTAACTACTCTTTTTAATGCAGGAATGGGGTACAAGTAATAATGCATGCTCTCACATCAATGCTCCCTCACACGCGACTTCGACAGCCTATTTTGCATATGACAACACTTCCTCAAACAGTGCAAATTCAACGCCTTTTTGGCACATCCTAACTAATACAATGCGATGCATGGTCGTGTTAGCTAAGTAATTAATTATGCTCATTCATATAGTAAGTTTGGGAAGCTAGGGTACCTCCCTTTATATCATTGACCCAAATCGAACATTTGGCATTGGACAATCGTAGTGGTCTTACTCCTATATTCTGGATCCATCTAGGTTCGTTGCTTCTAGTTAAACACATACGATAGGCAAGTTGTAAGTTCGTCACTCCTAGTCAAACACATACGATAGGCAAGCTGCAAGAAGTTGTGCTCGCGGTCACTACGGGAGGCTCGTCACCCCAGCATAGGCCGACAGCACGAATACAGGGTCTCATACCACCATGCTCGGGTCATGAGTCTTAGTTGCTCATTGATCACTATGGGGAGGCTTTTCACCCCACCGTAGGCCGACAGCTCGAACATGGTGTCCCATACCACTATGCCCAGCTCATGAGTCTTAGTGGATCGTGGTATCATGGTTAACATGGATCTTTACATTGATGAGGGGTACCTTTGATTCAAGCAGTCACGTCCATACATGGTAAGCACACAATAGGTCAATTGGTTTATTAGGCAAGCTCAATTGGTATGGGCACACACTGACTTAATCGACATGGAGCGCATAAGTATCCCTTGTAGCCTAGCCACTGTCGACAATTGTCATGTGACTCGGATTCATTAAGTTTACCCAAGGTGGCGAGACTAATTCAGCCACCCAAACAAGGACTTTTACCGATTGCCTGGGCTACGTTTGTAACCTCAACCCTACTCAAATGCGGCTAACAATCACGTGTAATAATTATCCCAGCATATAACAAACAATCCATGTGGATTTCTCATGTGGGCATTTCATTAAAACATAGACCATGCTAATACAACATGCATTTATCAATTGATTTCATAGAGGAAATTATACATATGCATAAGACAATCAAAATCCTATCTTAATACTCGTAGTAAATACAAATCATCAACAATTTTCTCATTTAGACAATTTATCAAACACATAGACTACGTTAGTTACAACATGTGTTTTATTAATTCTTTATACAGAGAGATCTACATGTATATGACAATGATGAGTCCTAGATTAGAAATCATGGTAAGCACTAATCACTTTCTATTGCTCATTTAAACATTTCAACAAACACATAGGGTGCATTATTTATTTATCACAATTCATAGGTGTATCTTATACAAAAGTCAAAGCATTTAAGATAATATGGTAGTAATCAAGATAGACATAAATCATTAGCTGTCATGAAAGCATTGATAAACTGCAACCTAAGCATTTATAGTCCACACATTTCGTTAATATGCTCGACTTGGACTCGGTCCAAATTCTACCTTTCCAAAAATGAAACGTCGAGCACCTAAATGATGAAACTGGTTAGCAAGGTTGACGAAAAACTATCTTGGAGCTCTACCTCGATATTAGGGTTGGTATTTCTTACCTGAAATCCTAGCCGGAAGAGATTTGGGTAGTGAAAGGAGGCAGTGATTAGGCACGTGGATGTGTAGAGAAGATTTCCCATGGTTGCAGCGATCTCCCCAAGCTTCCTCTTCCTCTTTTCTCTCTTTTCTCTTCTCTCTCCCCTAGGGTTTGCAAAATTCGTATATGAGAGGGAGAGAGTGAAATGAGGGCTATTTATAGCCTTAGATGTGATGCAAATGGCCTCAGGGCCACTTTATACATTGTTTATACCCTGTGGGTGGCTATTTATGACGAATAAGGCTCATAGGGAGGCCCACAACCCATCTACATCATAGGGTATGCTCCCTGACAATAGATCTATGATAGGACATGATTTCGGTGCGATCGGATAAGATGATCGACCGTGGAGAGCCTGTCTCAGATCGACGATTGTACGTGTCCAATCGGGGCCACGGTTATACGGATAGGTGCAAGGAAATTTCATTTCCCCATGGGTGAATTTTGGTCACAAACTAATGGTCCGAATTCTTTAACTTTGTGTGAGAGCGAATGGCCCAATTCACTTAAGTTTCAATTCATTTTCTAAAGATATTCGTGTTTCTCACGCTCTTAACTCATGGCTCAAGTTGGGCATTTCTAGACACTATCTGGGCTTGATTCTCGTGATGGTTGTCAAGCCTAGTAGGACGGAGATAGTCCTATAATTTCATGGTCATCGAACCCTCGACGTGTGGTCTAGGTCCGTTACCGAGTTTCAACGTACTCTCGAGAGCGACAGGCCCTTGGGATTTCTCCTATGTCTGTAGGTGACATTGAGCCAGTGGTATTCTTAATTCTAGGCCTTCCCATTTGTGAAAATGGTGGCCCAAGCTTAATCCACCGATAATTTAATACTAAACTAAATCCCATCTAAATTATAAGACAGGATGCGGTCCTTAGGTTGTTCTGCATAAGGTTGTGCTTGGGTCTTTATACGGATTTTTCTGGAACGTCACAGTTATCTACTGGAGCTTCGATTTTTTATATATGTATT
Organism: Magnolia sinica; assembly: GCF_029962835.1. Taxonomy (NCBI): domain Eukaryota; kingdom Viridiplantae; phylum Streptophyta; class Magnoliopsida; order Magnoliales; family Magnoliaceae; genus Magnolia; species Magnolia sinica. The sequence continues at coordinate 54,664,364 of NC_080591.1, read as the reverse complement.
TCTCTTTCTGCACTATATTTAAGTATTTATATTAGTTGATATGTGATGATGATGTTGCCTTTGTGATTTGGGTATACTTGTGGTTATGCTTCTTACGAGATAATGTACGTTGGAAAATTCTCTTTGTAGGATCTCAGGATTGGAACTTGGTGTATGGGTGCTGGGAGCCGAGAATGGGGTATTACAGAGGTTGTCGGCACCAAATTCGGCGATCATAAATTTTGTGAGCCCGGTTTCTGAGTTTGTGGCGTGACAGAAGTTGGTATCAGAGCATAACTTGGGAATACCTAAGGATAACATCACATATCTGCTGATAATTACCTTACACTGTATGATTGTTAAGAACTTAGAATGATTAGATCCCCGAGTTCGAATAACTTAGAACTTTCTGATATAACTCTCTACTGTTGAGATTGTGACGCTGCTGATATTCCAGTCTTGATCATTTCTGACCAGGATCTAAGGATTAGTGGGGTCATCATAGTGCTAATGGGGCGTCTTAGGAGCAAGAGCCTGAGATTCGCAAACGTTATTCGATTGTATTTTGTTTTTAATATATATAATGCTATGATTTCTCCTCCCTTCCCTTATGAGTTATGTCTAGTTGCGTAATAGTGCAAATTTTAATGATGAAATTTTTTTTTGGAGGGGAGAGCTGTGAGACTATATCCTAGACCGTACCATTTCATAGGCTTCCGCGGTCCTCCCAATCGAATTTTGACAACCCGCGACCTATAATCGACATTTGCGCGCGACCCTGAGTCGCATCCTATCAATATGAGTCGACTCGACCCGAGACTTGTACCCTTGCGACTGCGCCATTACCGCTGTTCTAATGCCGCGTCTCACACTCCGAACCGATACCTAGGCTAGGAGATGTGAGCCTGCGTTTATCTCAAGGAAAATGTCGTGCAAAAGAATCTCTACAATGTTAAATCAATCCCATCAATCAATCAAGTACAATACTTATATCTCTCCCATTCCCAAGGTCAAAGCAACCCATACCTAGTCAAGTACACCCATCACTCACACCCATCACACCCATCCCTCTCCCTTACATCATTCCTCTCTCTCTCCCTCATTTCTCACTCCATTCCATGCAATCCCCAAGGAGAGAAACGTCCAAGCTAAGGAGAGAAAAGAGAGGAGCCTAGTGTGGCCCACCTTGCTACCCCTACATCTTTCATCTTAGCCTTCTAACCTCCATCAAATTCCATTAAAGTTAAAGACTAGGAGCTAAGGAGTCCATGGAGCCTAAAAGAAGTGGAATCGGTGGGTGATCCACCGTTGATTTTTATTTGAGGGCCTACTTGTGATGGGACCCATTTTCATGTATGTGGCTGTAAGCAAAGAGGGGTCCATAGTGGCGGGGTCCCCCTATCTCACTCTCTCTCTCTCTCTCTCTCTCTCTCTCTCTCGTGTGATGGGTGTGGCCCACTTGATCCACGTCGTACAAGCCGTGGGCCCCACCATGACGTATAGATTTGATCTCCACCATCCAGATCATGGAACCACCATGATATGTGTTTTATCCAGGCCGTCTAGCAGACCTAGATGTTAGGAAAATACAAATATCTAATTGATCCAATCAAGTGGGCCACATGTACGTAGACCCCACCTGTTGTATATATTTCATCCATACCATCTCCCCATGGGGCCCATCTTACTAGACTGTCTAGCAGAAGGGCTTACTGCTCGACTGTCTAGACAGGCCCAAATGGAGAGAAAATGCAAATATCAGCTTGATAGAAGCTGGTAGGCCACACGTGTGGACCCACCAGATGTATGTGTTGTATCCCTCCTATCCACCGTCCAGTTATGGACAGTGGAAGCCCACCATAATGTATATGCTTCAGATCCACACAGTCCAATCATTGGACGTGGTTGTGGACCCCATCATGATGTATTATCCAGGCCATCCAGGGCCTAAACGCTGCCTTATATATATTATTATAATAGTATAATATATTTTATATAACATGTGATGGTGGGCCCTACGTGGGACCCACCCATGTGGAATTTATTGGCTAGAGTACCCACACCAGCATATTGCTGACGTCATCAAGTTTCGTGGGACCCACCCGATGCATGGATTCCATCCACGTCGTCCGTCCATTTGGATGGAGCCCACCATGATGTATGTGATGGTCCACACCGTCTAGATGGTTGGATGGTCGGGCACGCCATGATGTATGTTTTTTTTTCCCACACCATCCATCTATTTTATATCTAAGCCGTCAATCTGATGGATGGTGGGCCTGAATACCAGCTATATAGCTGTCATATTTACTATAGCAAGTTCTGTGGGTCCAGCATGATGTATGTGTTACATCCAAACCGTCCATCTGGGCGGTGGGCCCTAGTAGGAGCCATGTTGCCTTGCAGCCAATAGTTTTGTGGGCCCCTCCGTGATGTATGTGCTGTATATGCACATTGTCCATTTGAACGGTGCTGCGTGGGCCCTCCCGATGTATGTGCTGTGTATGCACACCATCAATCTGGACGGTGCTGCATGGGCCACCCTGTGATGTATTTATGGCCCATCCATGAGGCCCACTTTGATATATTTGTAGCCCATCCATGAGGCCCACCTCGATGTATTTGTGGCCCATCCATGAGGCCCACCTTGATGTATTTGTGGCCCATCCATGAGGCCACCTTGATATATTTGTGGCCCATCCATGAGGCCCACCTTGATATATTTGTAGCCCATCTATGAGGCCCACCTCGATGTATTTGCGACCCATCCATGATGCCCAACTTGATGTATTTATAACCCATCCATGAGGCCCGACGTGTTGTACATGAGGTCCATGTAATGCGGCTCACTTGATGTTTATATGGCCCATGTGGTGAGGCCCATGTGGTGAGGCCCAAAGTGATGTTTATGTGGCCATGAGTGATGCCCAATGTAATGTTTGTGTGGCTCATGAGTCGGGCCCAATATGATGCATATGTGGCCCATGAGTGAGGCCCATCGTGATATGTAGTAGGCCTTTGAGTGAGGCCCATGGTGATGTATATTAGGCCCTTGTGTGAGGCCACGGACCCATTATATGTTTCACTCTATGTGGGCCACTCTTTGGGAGCAATGTTGGTTCAATGTCCACATTGATGGGCAATGATGGTTAAATGCCCACATTGTGATCTTCTCTTAGGCCGATTATCGATACCGATTATGAGTATGTGACAACATAACATCATGATTGAAAAGGCCAAACACATCATCCGCATGTTTATTATGAGACATAATTGATCATTGCATATGCCATAGGTCAGGTTGTTTATGGGACTCCTTGAGAGACGGCGTTGCCCACATGAATGCACGGTACACGTAAGATTACTGTATGACTGGATGGTATGACTCATGCATCTCGCGTTTTGTGATATGACCACCGTACGCCCTAGCGACATCAGGGTTGTAGCCTCCATAGGCATATCGTGGGTGGCCAGTTGGGACATCAAAAATGTTTGGTTCTACCATATGGCCGCCATAGATGTCCCTGAGTAAAAATTCCTAAACCTTCATGGCCAGGAGATGCCCCAACGTCTAGATCGAATGGATATATATGAGCGCATGAGAGCCATATACTAGTAGGTCGCGTCTCCAACTATCTCGTAGGTTAGTTGAGAGGGGGTGTGACCTTACCCGCCTGAGTGAGGGGGCAATATCTAGGTTGAGTTTGACCAGCTTGAAGAATGAGTCCGCTATTGACAAGCCGGGCCCGATATTGGCAGGCGGATAGTGAGGTCTCTTCCACTTACCCAGTTGTGCGCTAGAATAGGGGTGACAAGCTGGTGTAGAATGTAATAAACCCTTGTGATGATCCCAGAGATGTATGGTACTGATATGTGGACTTATTGAGTAAGAGTTGCATACTCATTCATTCATTCATTCACTAACCACTCGGGCTGGTAGTGTGCAACTATTTGTTACGTGTACCTTCACAATAGCCAGATTTCAGTTAGGGCGCGCGACTAACTTGAGATCAGGAGTTTGCCACATTGAGTCTGACTATCCAAATTTAGGTATAGGACTGATTTGGATAGAAGTCCCTTGTGGTGGACCCCATAACCTGTGATACTATGTACTATCATCCCAACTTCACACTCCAGCTTGGTCATTTCATTCGCATCGCATATTGCATTACATCCTATGCACATAGCATTTGGTTTACTGTGCTTCTGTATTGCATAACTTGATTAAGGTTGACGGTATTCGTGGACTTTGTATCTGATATTTGGCTTACTATGTCTCCGCATTACATAGTTGTAAGGCCCGTATCCTACTCCGTACCGTTCCGTAGGTTCCCGCGATCCTCCCGATCGAATTTCAGCAACCTTTGACCCTTATCCGACGTTTGCGCATGATCCTAAGCCGAGTCCTGCGAACCAGAGTCGACTCAACCCCAGACTTGTACCCTAGCAACCGCGCCGTTGTCGCGGTTCCAATATCGTGTCTCGCGCGTCGAGGAGATACCCAGGCCAGGAGACGTGGGCCCGCGTTTAGTTCGAGAAAACACAACGCATTTGTAAACCCAAGAAAGATTTCAAATCATGTCTCATCAATCCCATCAATCACACCTCATGTCAAGTACACATCACCCCATCCCCAAGCAACCCCTAAAGTCAACACTCTCTTACACAAAGTATACCCATCACTCACCTTTTCACCCATCACACCCATCTCTCTCTCTCTCTCTTACACCTCTCTCTCTCTCATCTCTCTCTCTCTCTCTTATTTTTCCTCCCAAGCAACCCACGTCCATGGCTCTCCATGGGAGGAGCTTTGTGTGGCCCACTTCTATCTCCCATCTCCACCATCCAAGTTTGATCCCAACCGTTGAAATTGTTCATTTGGAGATCTAGCATGCATTGGCAGAAGAAGGAAGAAGAGATCTAAGGTGGGTGATTTTATTCATTTGATTTGTGATTTGAGGGTCCACATATGGTGGGACCCATCTTGATGTTTGCATTGTTTAAGGAGGGCCCATAGTGGCGGGGTCCCCCCCTTCTCACCGATCTTTCTCTTTCTCTCTCTACTTTTCTTTGATGATGATGATGATGATGTGGAGTGAGACCCACCATGCTGTACGTTTGAAATCCACACCGTACAGGCCATGTGGGGTCTACCTTATTTGTGATGGGAAAACACAAATATCATATTGATTCAAATCAGGTGGGCCACGTTCATGTGGGACCCACCTTGAAGTATGTATTTTACGCACGCCGTCCATCAAAAGTGGGACCCACGTGAGTCACGTGTGGTGTCCACATCGTCCATCTGGGACAGAGGGACCCACCGTGCGCTGTGGGTTTCATCCAGACAGTCTGGACGTAGCCAGCAGTGAAGTGTGAGCCGACAGTGGGGGTGTAACAGGTAGGAAAAAAAAAGAAAAGAAGAAGTAATGATAATTAATATTATATTAATATAATATAGTATATAGGATATAGATGGTGGTGGGCCCTACGTGGGACCCACCTGTTTTGCTTGCAGCAGCAATGGCTGCACCTCACCGCAGCTATGTAGTTGCTGTATTGATGGTGGGCCCTACGTGTACCGCACACCAGCTATACAGCTGCTGTATTGACCCAGCTACTTTTGTGGGTCCCACCTGTTTCATCCACACCATCCTTGGACACTGGGACCCACCTTATTGTATATATCTACACCGTCAGTCCATTTTTATGGACTGGAGGGCAACACATGTGGACCACCTCAATGAAGTAGGTTGGCTGGTGTACCTCTCACCAACAATATAGCTGCTGTGTTCAGCAGTTCTGTGGGTGTCATCATGTGGTCTGTGTTTCACCCAGACCATCCGTCCATTTTTCCGGTGAGGTGGGGTCCACCTTGATTTATTTATCCACACCACGTGGACCCACCGATGTTCATGTCATCCACACCGTCCAGATCTCTGGACGGTGGGCCCCTTAGTAATGTATATTAACCGTCCAGACCGTCATCTGGACACTGGAAAGGGCTACATGTGATATTGTATATTATATATAATATAATATAATATATAATAAATGTTATAGCTGGTGGCCCCACATGGAAACCACCTTTATGTTTTATTTTTATTTTTATTTTTATTGTTATTTTATATACAACCGTCCACCCACTTGGTGTGTGGGGCCCACCCACATGTGCTGCACGTGTGGGATGGGCCCACCTTGATGTATTTGTCATGGGTGCACCATCCAGATGAAAGGTGGCCCTGACGATGTACGTGGGGTATATCCACACCGTCCAGCTCTTTTGACGGTGGAGCTCACCTTGATGCATGTAGCCACACTGTCCATCATCTGGTGGGACCCACCTGTTGAGAGATGGCCACCCATTCCACATGTGGACATGGGGCCCTGATGTAAGTGTTTTATACCACCGTGTGTTGGACGGCAGGATCCACATCGTAATGTATGTGTCTTAGCTGTGCCCTCCGTCTGATGGGACCTGCGTGATTTATAGGTCTTATCGGCACCATCCACACATGTGTGGACTCCACACGTGATGCATGTATCCTGCATCTAGGCCGTCCGTCCAGGCCTGGACGCTGGGTGCTAGCGGCCCCCTTCCTTTCATACACACACATACACTCTCATATTATATATATATATATATATATATACACACACTTAATATTATATTATTATATCATATGTACATATGATTTATTTATATGTATGTGGTGGGCCCATGTGGGACCCACCTGCTGGACAGATTGGCAGAGGTACCTCACACCAGCTATATAGCTGTGTATTGACAACAGTAGTTTTTGTGGGCCCCGTTTGATGTATGTATTGCATGCCGTCCATCTATTCCATCTATGCCATCCATATGAGTGAGCCCCACCAGCACATTATGTGGATTTGATCACGAGGTAAGTGTTTTATCCCAACCACCCATCTGTGGCCCGGCAACAAAGCAGTCGATGTGTCAACGTCAACAAGGTGTTGTGGGCCTGATCATGATGTATTTATTTCATCCACACCGTCCAGATCGTGTTGGACAGTGCTGGACAATGTTTAGACGGTGCTGATTTACATGAATGATGGTTGGAATGTGCTAATTTACCTAGACAATGTTCGGACGTGCTGTGGGCTCCACCGCAATGTAGGGGCCCATTTGTTGTGTGTGTGGGGCCCACCTGTCATGCATATTAGGGCCATGTGATGGGGTCCACCTTGGTGTGCATATTCTATATTAGCACCGTCCAATTTTAGACGGTGCCACATGGGGCCTACCATTGATGCATGTATTATATATCCATTGATGTATGTATTGTATATCTATGCCGTCCATTCATGCGGCCCGCTGTGCTGTATGCATTGTATATCCATGTCGTCCATTTGTGTGGCCCACATTGATGTATTTGCAGCTCATATGATGGGGCCCAATGTGGTATATTTGCAGCCCATTGGGGAGTCCCAAAGTGATGTATTCATGACCCATATGACGAGGCCTATTGTGAAGTATTTCCGGCCATTGTGTGAGGCCATGGGCCCATGATACGATTGACCCTATGAGAGCCACTCCTTGGGAGTAATGTTGGTTAAATGTCCACACTATGGGCAATGACGGTTAGATGTCCTCATTGTGACCTTCCCTTAGGCCTTGTTAGGCCATTCTCGTCGGTGCCGATTTGCCGATTCTGAGTATTGATCGATTTTGATTGTCCTGGCCGATTGACGATTAGCGATCAAGGCCAGTTATCGTGACCGATTTGCCGATTCTAGGTATCGATCATTTTGATTATCGTGGCCGATTTGTTGACTCTGATTATCGATCGCTTTTGTCGAATCTGATTATCAATCGATCCCGATTATCGTAACCGATTTACCGATTCTGATTATCGATCGATTCCGATTGTCGTGGCCGATTTGTCAATTGACGTGACCGATTTGCCGATTCTGATTATCGATCGATCCCGATTGTCGTGACCGATTTACCGATTCTGATTATCGATCGATCCCGATTGTCGTGGCCGATTTGTCGATTGACGTGACCGATTTGCCAATTCTGATTATCGATCGATCCCGATTGCCGTGACCGATTTACCGATTCTGATTATCGATCGATCCGGATTGTCGTGGCCGATTTGTCGATTGACGTGACTGTTTTGCTGACTCTGATTATCGATCGATCCCGATTGTCGTAACCGATTTATCGATTTTGATTATCGATCGATCCCGATTGTCGTGGCCGATTTGTCAATTGACGTTATTATTTTACTGACTCTGATTATCAATCGATCCCGATTGTCGTGACCGATTTACCGATTCTGATTATTGATCGATCCCGATTGTCGTGGCCGATTTGTCGATTGACGTGACCGATTTGCCAATTCTGATTATTGATCGATCCCGATTGCCGTGACCGATTTACCGATTCTGATTATCGATCGATCCAGATTGTCGTGGCAGATTTGTCGATTGACGTGACTGTTTTGCTGACTCTAATTATCGATCGATCTCGATTGTCGTGACCGATTTACCAATTCTGATTATCGATCGATCCCGATTGTCGTAGCCGATTTGTTGATTGACGTGACCGATTTGTCGATTCTGATTATCGATCGATCCCGATTGTCGTGACCAATTTACCGATTCTGATTATCGATCGATCCCGATTGTCGTGACCAATTTACCGATTCTGATTATCGATCGATCCCGATTGTCATGACCGATTTACTGATTCTGATTATCGATTGATCCTGATTGTCGTGGCCGATTTGTCGATTGACGTGACCGATTTTCCGACTCTGATCATCAATTGATCCCGATTGTCGAGACCTATATGGTGTATATTTGACTCGTAGTTGAGGGCCATTGCGATGTATATTCGACTTGTGTTTTAAGCCTAATATGATGTATATGAGGTCTATGTGATAGGGCTCATTGTGATGCATTTGAGGCTCAGGCGATGGAGCCCATTGTGATGTATGTTAGCCCCATCGTGATGTGTAAGCTCTTAAGTGAGGCCCATGGTGTTGTATATTTGGCCCTCGTGTGAGGTCATGGGTCCACTATATGTTAGGATCTATGAGCATCATTTCTCGGGGGCAATGTTGGTTAAACGTCCACATTGTCGAGGTTGATTGTCGATCGGTTGTTGATATCGATTTATGAGTATGTGACAGCATAGCATCATGTTATTTACCCATACGCATCATCTGCATGTTTGTTATGAGGTGTGGTTGATCTTTATATATGTCATTGAGCATGCTGTTATGAGACTCCCTGATAAGCTGAGGTTATCTCACATGAGCGCACGGTATGCGCAAGATTATGCATAACGGGATTGTATGACTCATGCATCTTGCATTATGATTCCTGTACGCCCTAGCGATATCAAGGTCATAGCCTCCACGGGCATATCATGGATGGCCGGATGGGACACTAAAAATTTATTCTACATGGAGTGCTATAGATATCCTTGAGTGAAAATCCTTAAACCCTCTTGGTTCAGAGGTTGCTCCAACATCTAGCCGAGTGGATGCATGAGCGCATGAGGGCCGTATACCATTAGCCCGGCGTCTCCCACCGTGTCGTGGTCGGTTGGAAGGGGGTGCGGCCTTACCGCTTAGAGAAGGGGGCAATGCTAGGCCGAGTCCGACCGGCTCGAGGAATGGGTCCGCTATCGACGAGTCGGGCCCTATATTAGGCGGATGGTGAGGTATCTTCCACTCACCTTGTGCGCGCGATGGGGCGGCAATCTGCTTTGGAGTGTAATAGACCCCGGTGATTTTTCGAGAGAAATGATCTTGATATGTGGACTTATTGAGCAGAATTGCATATTCATTCATTCACTATCCACTGGGGTGGTGCGTAACTATTTGTTATGTGTACCTTCGCATGGCGAGGATTTCGGTTAGGCGCGCAACTAACCCGAGATCGGAGTTTACCACATTAAGTTTGACCATTCAAATTTAGGTATGGGACTAGTTTGGATAGAAGTCCCTTGTGGTGGACCCATAACCGGCGATCTACGTCTTATCATCCCGACTTTACACTCTAGCATGGTCATTTCATTCGCACTGCATATCACATTGCATCCGCAGTACTTAGCATTTTGAGTTACTATGTTTCTGCACTTATATGGCCTAGACAGACTTAACAGTATTTACATATTGCATTGTACTCTCGACATCTGATATTTGGCTCTCTTTGACTCTTCATTTGTATAGTCGATTTGTATTGCGTATTCTGATATTGTTTGACTCATGGACTTGTCAGTATTTTCGCTTACTCTGATAACATATGATTCATGACCTTGCGCTTATTTCGACATTGTATGATTATGTCATTGCGTTGAATACTTGGCACTTACCTTGTGCACACATTTACACCACCCTCTAAGCTTTCTATAAGCTTATGCACGATAGATGCGTGCAGGTGATGTCAGGTTGTAGCAGTGTTGAGCTTGGAGCATGTAGCGGTCTTTTAGAGCTTGATTTTCGATTTATGTATTTCCCTTTCAGCATTGTACTCAAATGATTATATTAGTGGATATGTGATGATGATGTTACCTTTGTGAATTGGGTAATCTTGTGGTTATGCTTATTATGAGTTAAATGTACAAAAGAAATCCTCCTTATAGGATCTCAGGATCGGAATCTAGCATATGGACGCTAGGAACCGAGAATGGGATACTACGGAGGCTGTCGGTACCGGATTCGGTGATCGGGATTCTTGTGAATCCGATTTTCGAGTTTGGGGGCGTGACAATAGTATTGGTAACCCAAGTTATACAAGTAGAGATCCTATGCGATAGATTCAATGGGTAAACAACAAGACACGAAGTAGACGATTGCACATTACTCTGATATTGTACGATTTATGGATTGCCAATATTTCCGCTTACTCTGATATTTATATGCTTAACACATACATCGCACACACTTACACTACCTTCTAAGCTTTCTATAAGCTTATAAACGATAGATGCGTGCAAGTGGCGTTAGGTTGTAGCAGCATTGAGCTTGGAGGGTGCAACTGTATTCTAAAGCTTCGATTTTTTATATATGTATTTTCCTTTTAGCAGTGTATTCAACTGTTTATATTAGTGGATATGTGATGATGATGTTGCCTTTGTGATTTGGGTATACTTGTGGTTATGCTTCTCACGAGATAATGTACGTTGAAAAATTCTCCTTGTAGGATCCCAGAATCGGAACCTGGTGTATGGGCGCTGGGAGCCGAGAATGCGATACTATGGAGGCTGTCGGCACCGGATTCAGTGATCGAGAATTTTATAAGCCCGATTTCTGAATTTGGGGCATGACACCTTTCCCAAGGCATCATTACTTAATATGCATCTAGCCCTCTCTAGGAGAGTCCGATTCATTCTCTTAACCACACCGTGTTGCTTGGGCATGTAGCGCACTGTGTTATGCCTGATGATCCCTTCATCCTTCATGCTCCGCTTACTCATGTGGCCCAGACGAGCATACCACATATGTAGAGACGTGCAATCTTTAATAGCTATTGCCGCTCCACCCTTTGAAGTGCTTCCGATCAACATGTAAAGGTTTTCGTACCTTTATGCTCTCATAATCGTGCATCTTTTGAAACTTTAAGGATACTATCAATACCAGTGAACTTGCACCCTATAGCCTCGAGTGCACCAAGAGAAATCGGACTTTTCTTCATATCAGGAACATATCTGACGTTAGTCAAGGTACGCTCCATTCCATCAAACATCTTGATGCTCATGGTACTAATAGCCATAATATTACAGGCATTGTCATTGCCCATAAAAACCTGTCCACCATTGCATTCTCTATAATTGGAAAACCAACTCCGATGAGGAGTCATGCGATATGACGCTCTTGTGTCGAGGATCCACTCATCTCCATGATTATCATGTAAGTGCCCGATCATGGACATAGATAATACATCACCACCACTTATCTCTTCATTAGATGTGACAACATTGGTCTTCTTGAAAGAAGCCGCTGAATTTTCTTTCTTTGCTTTGAATTGGTACAATCCTTCTTAATGTATCCAAACATCCTACAGTTCCAGCACTTTAGTTTTCTTTTGCCCTTGCCATTGGATTTGGATTTAGGTATTGAAGATCCTGTATCTCGCTCAAAATTCCTGCCTCTTGTAATCAGTGCATCAGAAGATATCCCTCCGTCGCCGTTTAGCTTTCTCATGGCCTTCCCTTGAAGGGCCGAGATAATGGCGTCGACACTTAAGGTTTTATTTATGCTGCACATTGTGTCCTTGAATAACTCATACGATGCCGGAAGAGAATTCAACAACATACATGCTTGTTCCTCATCTTTGATCACTTCCTCCATATCCAGCAATTTGCAAACTAATTTATTAAAGCTGCAAATGTGGGCCTCCAGATCTCCACCCTCTGCCATCTTGAAGTTATACCACCACTATTTCAAGTGTAGGCAATTTTCAGAGAATTTTTTCTCATAGATATTCTCTAACTCGCTCATAAACTAACTGCAGTTTTCTCCCTTAAAACATTATAGAGAACTTCATCCGTGAGACATAAATGGATTGAGGATAAGGCCTTCTTATGAAAAGTATTCCATTTATCATCAGTCGTGCTAAACTTTCTCGCCTAAAGAGCACCATCCTCACCTTGCTTGGTTAAGAAACTAATCATCTTGATCTTCCATAGCTCAAAATTATTTTTCCCTAAGTACTTCTCAATATCATACCTAGTACTTCCCATTATTGCTAATTCTGTAGATTTAGATCTGTGCCCAGCAATTACTCTGATACCACTTATTAAGATTTGTTCTGCAGAATCATATCATACCTAGTACTTCCCATTATTGCTAATTCTGTAGATTTAGATCTGTGCCCAGCAATTACTCTGATACCACTTATTAAGATTTGTTCTGCAGAATCACACAGATATAGATTTACGATAGCAATCTAAAAGCATCAGGTAATCATGAACACAACGATTTTACGTGGAAAACCCTTACGGGAAAAAATCACGGCACAAAGCGATAGATCTTCACTATGAAAATAGAAATTACAAAGAGAGAGAGCTTACTTGATTCGAGCAAGCTTGAATCTTATCCTTCTACACCCTTTGATAATCCTAAAACCCTTTTAGAAACCCTTGAAAACCATTTAGGGAGCCTTAAAATACCTTAGAAAGGACCTAAAGACTCATATTTATAGTTTAAGAAACTCCACTTATGCACCTCTCTGAAAACTGTCTCAAATTTACGTAGTCCACACAGAATCCGCACAACATCTGTGTAACTCTCGACTAGTTGAAGGAGGGCTTTGACCCATCGAGGGGACCCTCGACTAGTCGAACAACACGGAAGAAAATAAAAATAAAAATATTACTGCTGGACTTCGAGTCAAGCGAGCTACTACGGATTCAAGGGGTACTTGACCAGTCGAACAGGCTTCTCGGCTGGTCGAGCACCGACAGATACATTTAAGACATTTTTATTACAGCAGTAACTGATGGACGGTTTGGATATCATGTAAGCGAAGTCATCTTCCTGACAGAAGAAGTCTTAGGACGCTCTCTTAGTACGTCACACTCACGGGAGACTTTTCCCTTTCAAAACGGGTGCAAGCCAATGGTTTGCATTCAACAGACTCGTGACGTGAGACCTGATATTTTATGAGACATACAGTCTCAAAGGTGGGGTCCACGTCATCCACCCAAGTTACCACACGCGTGTGCCAGGCCCGCACGTGTGAGTAGGGTACGTGGGGACCTAGCAGACCGTTGTCCGTGAACATATAACGAAAGCACAGTCGTCGCCTAATACAAGCCATCGTTTTCAAAGCTGAGTTGTTTATTGGGGCGAAACACATGCAATCGCCAGCTGCTGAGACACAAAAAAACAGAAGTCCTCTCGATATAATATGGACGCATGTCTTTCTCCAACACACACGTCAACGTCTCCATACGACCAAGAGCACATGCCCCGTGAAAAGAGCAGGATCCGTAATTCAGGTGGGCCACACCACATGGGTTCTATGAAGATGGGATGCCAATCGTATGTTTGTATGTGGGCCTATCGTGGTGTGTACATTTCATCAAACCCGTTAACCAGCAGGATGAAGTGAAAACACAAGAACCAGCTTGATACCAAATATCAGGTGGTTCACACCGTGTGAATTTAGATTTTTCATGATCAATTTCATATTGTTCCCATTGTTGTCGTCCATCAGCAATCTTTTGTATGTAGAGTTCAGATTAGGGTTCTCACGAGATGGACGGAGTGGATTTACATATAAAACATGATGGACCCACAGAGCTATGGTCCTCTTAATAGTCTTTGAGGGCGCGGATTGTGTATTACTACGCCCACCGTCATTATTATATTTTTATCCACTCGGTCCATTTCGCCGTATTATTTTATGTTATTAGCTGAAAAAAGTAGGTAGATTAAAGTGTAGCACACAACGGAAAGTAGTGTTGAAAACTTTACGGGGCTTACTGTGATGTTTATTTTTCATCCAATCTATTTATGAGATGGCGTGGATATGTACGAACGAAAACATAAATATAATCTTGATTGTTTCGTGGAAACTTTCAACGGTCAGCTTTCAATCCCCTCTGTTTTCTCGTAATGTGGTTCAATTGGGAAGCGGATTGGCTGGTGTACCACACAAGAGTTATATAGATGGTGTACTGACTTCTGCAAGTCCTGTGAATCCCAACACGAGGTATGTATTATATCCATTTGGCGAGATCGTATTAAGGCTTGTGCTGAAAAACAAGGTAGATCTAAAGATGAAGTAGAACAGACAGCGGGATTGAACGTCTGCCAGTGTAACCTTTTTGGGGTCATAGAAATTTTGGATCTATATAAATTTAGTTTTTCCTCTTCTACCATGTATTTGTGACCTTATTAACAGATTGGATGGGAAATAAACGTTATGGTGGGCCCTAAGAATTTTTAACGGTGAAAATCATTATCCTCACTGCTATTTTTGGTGTGGCCCACTTGAGCTTTAGATATGATTTATTTTTTCTCTAATGCTCTAAAAGGATCTCGAAACATGTATGAACGGTGTGGATATAATAAATACGTCATTCGTGAGGCTCATGTAATTTTGATCTCATTTGAACGATTCGTACAACTCGGAGCTCTTGGAGCGTCGGCGCTCGTATTCGCACGACACGTATCTACACGGGCTATAGCTAGTGTGGTACACCAGCCAATGCGCTTCCGTTTAATTGTACATTCAATATACCTCGTTTTTAGGCCTATAGCTTAAAATGATCCCTCGAAGTGAATGAACGGTGTGGATAAAATATATACATAATGGTGGACCCCACAGATCCCTTGACAGGACGTCCGTCTCTAGCTAGGTCGCTGTGGAGTAGCACGCCCAGGCTGGGGTTTGGTCCGGACGCGGATTAGCTACTGAACTCGACGGTAGCGAGTCTCCCTGTTGAAGTGACGTCACCACGTTTTTTTGGCCTAATATGATGTATGTGTTGTATCCACACCGTCCATCCATTTTAAAAGATCATTTTACAGCATGTTTCAAAGAATGAGCCAGATCCAAAGCTCAAGTGGACCCCACTATAGAAAACAATGGTTATTGAATGCCTACCATTAAAAATTTCGTTGGGCCACATAAGTTTTCGATCAAGCTGATATTCGTGTTTTCCCTTATTCCATGTATATTTTAACTTATAAACAGGTTGGATCTCAATTAAACATCATGGGGAGCCTAGGAATGTTTCAACGGTGGGAATCATTGTACCACCACTGTTTTCTGTGGTGGGTCTAGTTGAACTTTGGATCTGCCTCATTCTTTGGGTCATACCTAAATTGATCTCTCTAAATGGATGGATGGTGCGGATTCAAAACAAACATCAGGGTGGGGCCCAAAAAATGTGGTGACGTCATTTCAGTAGCTAGTCTCGCTACTGTCGGGTTCAATACCTAATCCGCGTCCGTTTGCAACCGCCAAAAGCAAGATCCTACACGTGGGTTGATGACACACGTGTGCAAAGTTCTACCCCGTCGATTACACAGGTCCGGAACCAATGTGAATGTCCGGCCCACCCCACCAGTAGCCTGGACGAAGGGCCGAGTTTCGTGGACGTCCGCAGGCACTTGTAAATGGTACATGTGGTATACATTAACTAGAATTAAACCGACTGAATTACCTGAACAATCCTAACCTCTGATTCATGGACAATTGGCTGTCGAATGAAGATCATTGGATAGTTTTGATTATTAGCCGTCCAATATATGTCCACCAGTGTATCATCCATCACACTCTGCCAGTGTATCAGATTTTTCTTTAAAGGGTAGTCCGGCTATATTGTATGAAGAAAGCTATATTGTATGAAGAAGACACAAGGGCAGCGGGAGCGGATTAGGTGCAGCCCCGCCCATAGCCAACACGGCGCGGCCCTGACCGTAGGCCCACCTTGATGTATGTATTGTAAATCCACACCGTCCGTCCGTTTTTCATCTCAATTTAAGTGAAACCCAAAAATGAAGCAGATCCAAATCTCAGGTGGACCACACCATAAGAAAAAGTGTTGATTGAACGTCCACCATTAAAAAACTTCCTAGGGCCTACCTTAATGCCCATCGTAATGCTTATCTTCCACCCAACCTGTTGATAAGGTCACACACACCCAGATGAAGAAAAAAAAAACAAATATCAGCTTGATCCAAAACTTTTATGGCCCAGACGAAGTTTTTAATTGCCAATAACTATTGTTTCATGTGCTGTGGCCCACCTGAGATTTGAATATTCTTCATTTTGGTCTCACGGCCTAAAATGAGCTAGCGAAACGGATGGACAGCGTGGATATACAATACATACAGCAAGGTGGGTCCAACATTCAGGGCGCACCGCGGGGGTGAGGCAGCGGCCGAACCTAATTCGCTCCCATGCGCGACCCAATCCCTTCAAAGGTGTTTTTGGCCCACCCGTGAGTGTCCGTACCTTTTGCAAGTGGTGGGTCCCACTCATCACCACTGACCGCCTGCGCATGCCTCCACGATGAATTATATGGTAGTTTGGCATAGTACAGTAACTCATACTCGCACACTTTCCTCCCTCTGCACGTAGCATTAATGTACCTCGATCAAGACCGTTCAAATTGTGGGCCCACTATAGATGAGTCATTACTCAAAAATATTAATTACAAGACATTGCAGACAATCGGATCTTGTGCGAGAAATAAGGGCCATCCACCATTTGCATTTCATTCATCCATTTGATGGATGGATTAAAAAGCTAGGATAATCCATTATGTATGGTTGTTGGGCTATAACACCATGTGTGGTCCACAATTTGACAGTTAGATTGGTGCAATGGAATTAAATCTCTGGATATTGTCCACCACTTTACTACTAGTCGGTGCAGCATGCGGAGAGGAAGGGGTTCTTAAGGATTAAGAAACGAGGTGAAGGGTCAACTGTGAAAAGAAAGTTACTAGATTCTTTAGCTGAGCATGACAGATGTTAGTATGTAATGTGTGGTATGTTAGCCACTGTATATTGATCCTTCTAAATGATACCTGTTCGGGCGTTGCTTATTTGGTCTCTGGATATAAGTGTTGGCAGGAGTTACAGAATTGAAATTGTGGCTTTAATTCAAATTGAATAATAAATTTAATATTTTTTTGGTGACTAACTACTTTCATGAGCTTTGCATCCAACTATTCAGTGAAGTAATCAATTGCAATGGTTATAAACGAACCCATCCGCAATGAAAGTGAGTGGATTTGTCTTATCAACTCGATTGCCCAGCATCAAAATGGCCAGGGCTTTACTATAAAATGTATTTATGCGGCAGGTATACACTAAATTGGCACATTCCTTTGACAACCCTCACATCACTTATCATACTGAACACAATCGACCATCATTGTCAGCCAGAAGTATTCGTAACATCTAATCATGAGACTTATTTTCTTTCCTACTTGGTGGGCTCTGCATATTCCTTCATAGATTTTTCCCATTACTAGCATAGCTTCTGTCACGCCCCAAACTTGGAAATCGGGCTCACAAAATTTTCGCTTGCTGAATCCGGTACCGACAGCATCCGTAGTACCTCATTCTCGGCTCCCAGCGCGCATACGCCAAATTCCGATCCTGGGATCGTATAAAGAGGATTTTCCAACGTACATTTATCTCATAAGAAGTATAACCACAAGTTTACCTAAATCACAAAGGCAACATCATCATCACATATCCACCAATATAAACATTTGAATACAATGCTGAAAGGGAAATACATATATCAAAATCAAAGCTCCAGAAGACCGCTGCATGCTCCAAACTCAATGCTGCTGCAACCTAACATCACCTGCACGCATCTATCGTGCATAAGCTTATAAAAAGTTTAGAGGGTGGTGTAAGTGTGTGTACAAAATAAGTGTCAAGTATTCAATACAATGACATAATCATACAATATCAAAAATACTGGCAAGATTATGAATTATACGATATTAGAGTAAGCCGAAATACTGACAAGTCCATGAGTTATACAATATCAGAGTACGCAATACAGATCAGCTATACAAATGAGGAGTCATAAAGAGCCAAATATTAAATGCCGAGGATGCAATGCAATATACAATTCCTTATGAGTTTCAGAATACCGTCAGTCATATCTAGGCCATATAAATGCAGAAACATAGTAACTCAAAATGTCATATGTCGCGAATGTAATGCAATATGCGGTACGAATGGAATGACCATGCTGGAGTGTGAAGTTGGGATGATAGTACGTAGTATCGCAGGCTATGGGGTCCATCATAAGGGACTTCTATCCAAACCAGTCTTATACGTAATTTGGATAGTCAGACTCAATGTGGTAAACTCCTAATCTCAGGTTAGTCGCATGCCCCAACTGAAATCTTGGCCATTGTAAAGGTATACGTAACAAATAGTTGCGTACCACCAGCCCGAGTGGATAGTGAATGAATGAATGAATATGTAACTCCTACTCAATAAGTCTTCATATCAGTACCGTACATCTCTGGGATCATCACCAGGGTCTAGGACACTCCAAGTTGGCTACCGTTTCAGCCGGCCGCACAGTACAACGAGTGAAAAAGACCTCACTACCCACTTGCCAGTAGTATACCAATGCCTACCCGACTTATCGATAACAGACCCATTTGGGAGCTGGTCAAACTCAGCCTAGCTTACAGCCCCCCCACTCAAGCGGATAAGGCCACACCCCCTCCTAACCGACTACAACACAGTGGGAGACGCGGCCTACTAGTATTCGACACTCAAGCGCTCATGTATCCACTCGGTCTAGATGTTGGGGCATCTTCTGGCCACGGAGGTTTAGAGATTTTCACCCACGGCCATCCAAAGTGCCCAGATGCTCGAACAAAATATTTTCGGTGTCCTATCTATCCATCCACGATATACTTATGGAGGCTACGACCTTGATGTCGCTAGGGCGTACAGTAATCACAACACACAATGCAAGATGCATAAGTCATATAATCCAGTCATGCATCAATCCTTCGCATACCGTGCGCTCATGTGAGAAAATCTCCACCTATTGGGGAGTCTCATAATAACCTACCAAATGACATATGTAATGGTTAACCGCATCTCATAATAAACATGTAGATGATGCATAAGGGCATGTATCATGATGATATACTATCACATACTCATAATCGATATCAACAATCGGCACTGATAATCGGCATTGATAATAGGCCTCGATAATTGGCTTATGTAATCGGCCTGATAATCAGCCTTGATAATCGGTCTCCGCAATCGGAATCGGTCTCGATAATTAAAATCGGCCTTGATAATCGGAATCGACCTCGATAATCGGAATCAACCTCGACAATCAGAATTGGCTTCGATAATCGACCTCGATAATCGGAATCGGCCTCGATAATCAGAATCAGCCTTAACAATCGGCCTCGACAATCAGCCTCGACAATCGGAATTGGCCTCGACAATTGGAATCGGTCTCGACAATCTCAATCAGCCTCGATAATCGGCCTCGACAATCGGAATAGACCTCGATAATCAGAATCGGCCTCGACAATCGGAATCGGCCTAATAAAGGGTCTAAGGGAAGGTCACAATGTGGACATTTAACCATCATCGCCTATTAATGTAGACATTTAACCATCATTGCTCCCAAGGAGTGGCCCATATAGAGCCAAATGTATCGTGGGCCCATGGCCTTGCATAAGGACCTAATACACATCACGACGGGCCTCACTCATGGGCTACATATACATCACATTAGACCTCACTCATAGACCTCATATACATCACAATGGGCTGCAATACATGGGCCTCATATATATCAAAATGGGCCGTAATATATGGGCCTCATATACATCAAATGGGCCACAATTTATGGGCCTCATATACTGTAACGTCTCGAAAAAATTTGTATAAAGACCCAAGTACCACCTCAAGCAGAAATACCTAAGGACCGTATCCTATCGTAATTTAGGCGAAATTTAGTTAAGTGTTAAACTAAATAATCGGTGGATTTAGCTTGGGCCACCATATCCATAAATGAGAAGACCTAAAACCCTTATACAACCGACTCAACACAATATAAAGACCTAGGAAAAATCCTAAGAGCCTGTCACTCTCGGGAGTACATTGAAACTCCGTATCGAACCTACATCGCACGTCGAGAGTCTGATGACCGCGAAACTATAGAATTATGTCCATCCTATTGGGCTTGACAACCATCACGCGAATCGAGCCTAGATAGTGTCCCGAAATGCACAACTTGAGCTCTGAGTGAAGTGTGTGAGAAACGCGAATATCTTTAGAAAATGCAATGAAACTTAACTGAATTGGGCCATTCGCTCACTTGTGAAATTGTGGATTTCGGAATGCTAGTTTCTAACCAAACTTCACCCATGGTAAAAGGAAATTTTCTTACACATATCCGTATACTTGTGGCCTCGATCGAGCAAGTTCGACCATTGATCTGACATAGGTCCTCCATGGTCGATCGACTTGTCCGATCGCACCGAAACCATATCCAGGCTTTGATCTATTGTCAGGGAACTTACCCTATGACGTATGTGAGTAGTGGGCCTTCCTATGAGCCCCATTTGTCAGAAACAGTCGCCCTTTGGATATAACCTAAGTATACCAGGGCCCTGGGGCTATTTGCATCACTTCTAGGCCTATATATAGCCCTTATACCACCCCACCTCTCTCTCATACAAAATTCTCCAAACCCTATGAGAGAGAAGAGAGAAAAGAAGAGAAAAGAGTAAAGAGAGAAGGGAAATCTTGGGAGATCATTGCTGTGATTCTCTCCCACAACTCCACGCACCGAATCACCTTCCCATTTCGCTACATGATCTGTTTCGGCTACGATTTGGGTAAGAAATCCTAACCTTAATGCTGTAGTTGAGATCCAAAATGGTTATTTTTCAACCTAGCTAACCGATTTCACCATTTAGGTACCCGACGTTCTATTTTCGGGAACGTAGAATTCGAACCGAGTTCGAATCAAGTATTCCGATGAAATGTGCGGACTATAAACGTTTAGGTTATGATTTTTAATGCTCTCAATGTCAGCTAATGATTTATGTCTGACTTGATTGCTGCATATTGTCTTAAATGCGCCGATTTCAATAATTTTACATGTATGAACTATGTTGAACAAAATATGCATGCTATGTGTTTGTTGAAATATTTGAATGAACATGTAAATGTGATTTGTACTTGCCATGACTACTAATCTAGGATTCATGGTTGTCATATACATGATGACCTCTTTGTATAAAGAATTGTCATAATATATGTCGTAACTAATCTAGTCTATGTATTTTTGGTGAAGAGTGACTTAAAGTGTTTGATAAATTGTCTAAATGAGAAATTGTTGATGATTTGTATTTATTAAGGGTATTGAGATAGGATTCTCAATTACCTTATTCATATATATGGTTTCCTTCATGTAATCTTATTTGTCTCTACGCGATTTATGAATAAAATGCAAGTCTTAGGTGATGTAATCAATGTGTTTGATGAAATGCTCAAATGAGGAATTTATTTGGATTGGTTGTTGAATGTGGACATGATTATCACATGTGTCTACCTATTGCATTTGAGTGAGATTGGGGCTACAACGTAGTCCAGGCAATCGGTAATAGTCTTGTTTGGGTGGCTGAATTAGCCTCGCCACATTGGATATGTTTGACGATTCCGGGTCGCACGATGACTGTCAACAGTGGTTAGGCCACAAGGGGTGCATATGCTCTCCATGTCGATTAAGTCAGCGTGTGCTCGTACCAATCGAACCTGCCTAATAAACCGATTGGCCTATTATGTGTTTACCATGTATGGACATTACTGCTTGAATCTAAGGTACCCTTACTAATGTAAAGGCTCACTTTAGCCATGGTACCATGATCCGCTAAGACTCATGAGCCTGGCATGGTGGCATGCGACACCGTGGTCGAGCTATCAGCCTAGTTGGGGTGACAAGCCTCCCCGTAATGACCAGTGAGCAACTCAGACTCATGAGCTGGACCTGGTGGTATGGGACACCGTGTTCGAGCTGTCGGCCTACGCCAAGTGATTAACCACCCCGTAGTCACCGCGAGTATAAACTTTGAACTTGCCTATCGACTGCTTTTCATTTGGAGTGATGCCCTACAACTTTCCTATTATAGGTGATTAACTAAGATTAATGACCCTAAATGGATCCTTCGGTTCGGGTTAATGATATAAAGGGAGGTACCTTAGCTTCCCAAACCTGCTGTATGAATAAGCTTAATTAAGTACTCGGCTAAGACGGCTATGTATCGCATTGCATTAGCTAGGATGTGCTTTTTACGAGGAAGGTGCACTTTAGGGAGTGTTGACATATTCAAAATTGGTTGTCGGAG
Organism: Magnolia sinica; assembly: GCF_029962835.1. Lineage (NCBI taxonomy): Eukaryota > Viridiplantae > Streptophyta > Magnoliopsida > Magnoliales > Magnoliaceae > Magnolia > Magnolia sinica. The sequence goes on along the minus strand of NC_080591.1, from coordinate 54,641,518 downwards.
TCACTTTTGAGGGAGCTTTGTGTGAGGGCATACATCATTACTTACACTCCATTCCTGCATTAACAATAGTTAGGAAGTGATTGTTATATAACCTTATCATTACTGCTTGATTGACTTGATAACATGTTAACCTTTGCATTATAGTACCACTGAGTTGATCACTCACTCCCACCCCAGGAAGATGTTTTAAAATATCAACCAGACCCTGGTTTAGATGCAGGTGTTGATGAAGTCTGTGTGACGGAGCAGGACTTCATGGATGAGGAGGAAGAGTTCTCATACGTTTAACTCTCGAGCGGATCTATGTAGATCTCGTACCAATACGCAGGGACTACAGGGATTTTTGGCTTAGTTGAACACATATACTTTCCGCATTTTGTATATTTTGAAACAACACATGTATATATTCAGCCCGGTTACATACTCATACTCCGGAGGTTGTGAAATGCTTTCATATTTAAATACATACGCTTCAGACTTCCGCTTGCTTGATCTAATTGTATTTAGAGTATAATATGTTATTTTGGTATAATCTCACTCATGTTTAACTTATTGATATGGACGAAATATGAACATCATTATTCATGTTGCATAAGTGATGTGCTGGATCTTGGGAGTAGAGCTTTGTTCGACCCTCGAAATTCAGGGCATTACACATACATCACGATGGGCCGCATCACATGGGCTGCATATACATCATATCAGGCCTCATCAAATGGGCCATAAATACATCACATTCGGCAACATTCATGGGCCTTAAATACATCACATTGGGCCTCATATATGGGCTGCAAATAAATCACAATGGGCCTTTCACACAGGCCCAATATATATCACAATGGGCACCATCTTATGGGCCGCATATACATCACAATGGGCCTCGGCACATGGGCCATAAATACATCACATCGGGCCTCACTCATGGGCCGCATATACATCACAATGGGCCTCGGCACATGGGCCATAAATACATCACATCGGGCCTCACTCATGGGCCGCATATACATCACAATGGGCCTCGGCACATGAGCCATAAATACATCACATCGGGCCCTAACACATGAGCTGGGTATACATCACAATGGGCCTTAGCACATGGGCCATAAATACATCACATCGGGCCCCAACACATGGGCTAGGTATACATCACAATGGGCCTCGACACATGGGCCATAAATACATTACATCAGGCCCCAACACATGGGCCAGGTATACATCATATTGGGCCTTAAACATGGGCCTCATACACGTAAAGTGGGTCGCATTCATGGGCTGCACAAATGGGCCTCATATACATCAAGTGGGCCGCATCACATAGGCCGCACTAGTGGGCCTCATATCCATCAAATTAGCCATGTACAGCTAGCAGGTGGGCTCGGCACAATAGGTCAGCCCTGCGTATACGGTGGGTGGTTCATATGAATCACAAAATGGGCACCACCAGCTGGATATACAATGCATACATTACGGTGGATCCCATGGATGGACTATATAGGTGAAACACATATATCATGTGGGACCCACGTCCATGTACAGGACGACATAAATGAAACACTCACCTCATAAGTGGGTCTCATATAAATGGACAGCGTGGCTGAAATACATACAACATTGTGGGGGCCATGGATGTCGGTGTGGATGGACCACAATATCAAGGTGGCCCCACATGGACTGATACATACATGTATCACGGTGGGTCCCACACATGTAGCCCACTAGAGTTTTGAATTTGCCTCACCTCCATCTGGACGTGAAGATATAAAATACGTACATCAAGGTGGGTCACACATCCCACAGATGGTGTGAATATAACATGCCTCATGGTGGGTCACACATCCCATGGACGTTGTGAATAAAACATACATCATGGTGGGTCACACGTCCATAGACGGTGTGAATAAAACATACATCAAACGGCCCCACCATCCAGAGTCTGGACGGTGTGGATGCAACACATATCGCGGTGGTGTCCCATCGTCCAGGGTCTGGACTGTGAGGACAGACCCATACTTCACGTGGGTCCCACACAGATGGGTTGTGGATATAACACATACCTCATGCCCCCAGAACTTGTTGATGGCATGACATCAGCCATGCTGTTGCTAGATGGACAACATAGATAAAACATATATATCATGGCGTGGCCCACTGCATGGACGGTGCAGATGGAGCCCATGCATCAAGGCTGGCCCCACCAGCTAACGTCCATGTAAATGGATGGTGCAGATGGCGGATGGGACCCACAGAGCTTGTGACGTCACTATAGCAGCTATATAGCTAGAGTGAGGTACACCAGTCGTCCCACTTCCCACACTTGGGGATGGGGTGGGTAAAACACTACATCAGTGGGTCTCACGTGGGGCCCACCATAACATTGATCTTCCATCTAATCTGTTAATAAAGTCACAAAGACCTAAATAAAGAGGAAAAATAAATTTCATATCGACCTAAAACTTTTGTGATCCAAAAAGGGTTTCAATGGTAAACGTTCAATCCCCCACTATTCCTTGTAGTGTGGAACACCTGAGTTCCTTGCACGACTGATTTTTGGGGTGACCCACTGATTAAAGGGGACCCATCAAATGCATGGTGTTGATGTTCAACACACATCATGGTGGGGCCTGAGGTGGGGTCCACTGACCTTGCGTCCAAGCAACGTCCTCTGGACACTGGCAGCAACAACGTCTGCTGTTTACTATATTTATTTATTTATTTTGTGAAGAATTTCATAGGTGGGGCCCACATCAGGAAAATAAAGGCCTTTGGTTGGATTCTATGGCTTGTAAAAGACCCAACGAGCCCAATATTTAACATGTTTTGACGTGAAGAAACATTACAGTGGGCCTTAACAGATTTTTAACTGTAAAATTTCTATTTTAAATGGTGTGGCCTACTAGAGTTTCGGATTAGCTTTGTTTTTCGGCTCAACGCCTAAAATGAGCTGGGAAATAGGGTGGACAGTGTGGATTAAATACATGCATTATGTGTGGGGCCCACAGAACTTGCAGATGTTAATGCAACAACTTTATTGTTGCTGTACACGTAAGCCAACCACTCTGCTGCAGGTGGGGATCCTACGTGACCATACCTCACAGTGGAGTCGACACGTGTGTGGGGCCATGCTGATGGGCAGCACGGATAAAATACATATATCATGGGTGGGCCCAACAGAATTTGGTGATGATAATATCACAACTGTATAGCTCTGGTCCCCACCGTTAATCAACACATACTAGGTGGGCCACGATCAAACACACACAGAGAGAGAGAGAGAGAGAGAGAGAGAGAGAGAAAACGAGTGTGATGGAGGGACCCCGACACTATGGGCCCTCCCTTCCATTCATACAGCATTCATCATGTGGGTCTCTTTACATGTGGGTCCACCAAATTAAAATCAATGGTGGAGATCCCTTCTCCACTAAAATGTAAAGTTTAAATGACCCTTTTCATACAAGGAAATTAAACATTATGATGGGGTCCATGGAAAATGGACTCATCATGGGATGGATATATGAATCATAGTGGGCCATCGGCTACACTTAGGGTCCAAAGTGAGATCCATACCATCAATCGGTAGGCCCCACTGGGCCCATCATCAAAACATGAAATCTAAACCTATAAAACACCTACCTTTGATCTCTTCTCCCTTTTTCCACCTACGCATTCTAGAGCTCTAAGGGACACGATTCAACGGTCGAGATGATCTTTAGAGGGTGGGATTAGGTGGTAAGAAGGTAGGCCACACTAGCTTCTCTCCCATGGAGATAGCTTGGACGGTTGCTCTCATGAAGCTTAGGAGGAAAATGAGAGAGAGATGAGAGAGAGAGGCGATATAAGAGATGGGTGTGATGGGTGAGGGATGGGTGAAAGGTGATGGATGTACTTAATATAGTTGACTTTAGGGATGAGTTTGTACTTGGGGATGGGTGTGAGTGATGGGAGTGATGAGATATGCACTTAACATTTGATGGGATATATTCTCTTAGAATTTACAACACGCGGCGTTTTTCTTGAACTGAAAGCTGGCCCACATCTCCTGGTCCAGGTCTCGCCTCAGCGTGCGAGACATGGCGTCGGAACCGCGGTGACGACGTGATCGTAAGGGTACAAGTCTCAGGTCGAGCTGACTCTGGAATACATGATATGACTCAGGATCGCGTGTAAACGCCGGTTACAGATCACGAGTCATCAGAATTCGATCGGGAGGACCATAGAAGTCTGCGGAATGGTACGGTCTAGGATACGGGCCTCACAGCTTCTTTCTTAAACAGGCATCGGATCAAGACTCCATCGGCCCCTTTGCCATATAATTTGTTGTCGATCATGACATAATTAGTGGCCAATCTCCTCACATTCTTATCAGTTTTAGTACACGGGCTCTACAAATAACCCATGAGAGTGGCCCTCAAATCTTATCCTTCTAATTCCATCTAGCATAATATTTCATCCCTTAAAGATGGATGGTAATGACCTTCTTTAGACAGTAATCGTTCGCTCGGTTGGGCCTCTCATGGCGTCGAGCCCTGCAGCAAGCTATGCCATTTCATTGGCATCCGCATTATATTCCCTAGTCACATGTATCAATTCCACTTCTTCAAAATGGTACAACATTTGAGTCTTTAAGGCATAATATGACAATAAAGTTGTACTAGTAAATTTGAGCAATCCTGCCATTTGATTGATAACTAACCGTGAATCATCCATAACATTCACGGTCCTTGCACCCAATACCACCAATAACACAAGGTTGATTATAATGACCTCATACTCGACTTGGTTCTTAGTGCAATTAAACTCCAATTGGAAAGCAAATTTCAGCCTATTTCCATTCAAAATGATCAAGATTATACGAACCCCCGATGCATTGTGTGTTATTGCAGCCCATTAGTCCAGCTTATCTCTCTAAATGACTGTATATTAGAGTAAGCATCACGACTAAATACATGCAATCCGAAATAGTCTACCTGCTGACCACTCCTCACTTCTACTAGAATTTTACATTTAATGGCCGTAAAAGGGGATCGATTCACCAAGTAACAAGCCATGTTAACGACCTCAATCCACAGTTCCTTGCCCAACCTAGCATTATTGATCATGAATCGGGCCATCTCTAAGGGAGTCCGATTTATTCACTTAGCCACATTGTTATGCTCTGGTGTGTAGTGCACTAAGTTATACCTCATAATTGCTTCATCTTTGCAATACATGTTGAATTTACCATAAGTAAATCCCTACCATTATCTGTCCTGAATACTTTCACCTTTTGCCTGTCTATTTTTCTACCATCGCCTTCCATTGCTTAAAGTTGGTGAAAATATCTAATTTATTTTTTATGAAATAAACTCACACTTTCCTAAAATTTTATTAATGAATGTGACAAACTATGACGACCCTTCACCTGAAACTACGGGCGTCGGCCCCTATACATCGGAATGCACATAGTCAAGAATATCATTAAATATATGTTTTCCATATTTAAAAGACAACATTAACTGTTTATCATATATACAATGCTTACATATATTAAAATCAATACTTTTAAAGACTAGAATTAAACAATGATAAGAAAGTAATTTCATGCATGTGGCCCAAACGTGCATGCCACATATATGCAGCCATGGAATCCACTAAAGACGCTGCAACTCCACTCGATGAAGTGCTCGTGATTAACCTATAAAGATTTTCCTTCATTTGTGCCTTCATGACCATGAGTGCCCCCTTTGAAATTTTAAGAACACGATCAAACCCGATGAATCTGCACCTAAGTGCCTCAATGGTCTAAGAGATATCATATACTCTTCCTCAAATCAGGAACGTGTCTCACCTCAGTCAAGATGCGCTCTATGCCATCTTACACTTACGCGATTCTGCGCGCACACTCGATGACACCCTCAATGGGACTTCGATGGCATCGAGAAAAATATCAAAATGTTCTCGCAATAAAACATGAATTTTTTAGATTTTTCTGATGGCATCAAGTATTTGTCAATGACGTTGACATACCCTATTGTTTACATATTTAAGACATCAATAACAAAAACGATACACATAATGGGTCCTGTCGGTCTGTTTTGTGAAAAATGCACATTGTTAGTTCCAATACAAGATTTTAATGAAAATTTACTATTTTTAGCAATTTCAAAATTTATCCTATTTTTAAAGTTTTAGAATTTTTGCCTTTTAAAAAATTAGTTGTACTCATGCTAGGACTCCTTTAATAAGGTTTATCTAGATTTTCTATTTTTGCAAAACTTACTATTTTAGGTAAATTTTATTTTAGTTAAATTATGACTCTTAATTAGGGTTTGAATTTTGCTATTTTTGGTCATTATGAATTAGGATTTTATTTTTTTTATTTATCACTGATGTAATCAAGAAATCATGGACATTACAAATTATTAATTAATATACTTTCCAAATTTCATTTCCTTTCTTGTGGATTCAAGGTTTTATGTACTTGAGGAAGATGGTGATCTTCTTCTCATTATTTTATACCGTTACTTACATCAGTTGGTATCCAAGTGAGGCTTTTTTCTCGGTTCGATGGCATATAAGGATGGTACGACAACAATGTCATAGACTGTGTTTTAAGAACAGTCTTATAACAACGGCGATGTTTAAAGCTTTCCAATGAGATAATTGGCAAGCCGTGCAAGGTTTGGAGGTAACAATCAATTTTTTTAATGAAAGTTATAGGACAAAATCATGTTCATAATAATGATCAACATGAGATTAATGATAGAGCTCACGGTCATCACATTCGTGGTGAAACATTGGTAATGAATTGAAGGCCACCATGAGATAATGGTGAATCATAAGCCATCACTCTTATTGTGAGGAAGATGTTGCATATGTCGAATGAGATAAATCTGCAGTAGCACAACATTTTTTGAACAACGTGCACCATGCACAAAAGGGATTTTGATGTGATTATAGATAACAGAAGTAGTGAGAATATTGTGTTAAAGTTTATGATTGAAAAGCTACAATTAGAGATAGAAAAGCACCACTCTCCATACACAATTGGATGGATCAAGGAGGTCAGCAAAATAAAGGTAACTTGACGATGTCGTATTCCCTTTTTTATTGGTAAATATTATAAAGACGAAGTAATGTATGACATACTTGATATGAAAGCTTGTCACATTTTACATGGTCGACTATGATAGTATAGTCATGATACTACACATAGAGGCTGAGATAATTAATTTATTTTTGTTAAAGATTGTAGAAAGATTATCCTTACCCCTATGGGAACGAATAACCAATCCAAGACTCTTAAAGTGACTCTCATAACCAAATATGATTTCATCAAACAATTTAAGGAGATGAGAGAGATAAATGCATTAGTGGAAAAGGAAAAAGATGTGGAGCCCGTGAACATCCTAGAAGATTTGAAACCACTATTGCAGGAGTTCAAGGCAATTGTGCCCGATGAACTTCCTAAGGAGTTACCTCCCATGCGAGATATGCAAAACCAGATTGTCTTGTCTAAAGGGCACGTTTGCCTAATTGCCCACATTATCAGAAAGAATATGAGATCTTGTAGGCACAAGCGAAAGAACTGATCCATAGGGGTGTCATGGAGAGCATGAGTATATGTATTGTGCCCACTTAGGAGCTTAATGCAAAGTATAAGAAAAAGATTGATAAACATCGACACTAGAAGTTGTTTACGTATTCTAAGCCAAGTACCCTAAGTAACTCGAGGATGAGTTTTTTTCAAGTGGAGGGATCTGATGTAGGATGTGATACACATACACTCTTAGCACAACTATACCAAAAGAAACCTAAATGAAAGTACAAGTAGTCTGTCAAATCTAGGCTAAGGCCTACATAGGGCATGATGTAGTTGGGCCTCAAGCACGTTTGGATCAAAGAGATTCAATCCGAATAGGGAGAAATTGACGTTTTAAGTGTTAACTGTAAATTGGCCATAACTTTTGATTTAAGTATCGTTATAGGATGCACAACCTATTAATCTTTATCTTAACGGGCCATCTAGCTTGAACTGACCCACATAGTGGGTCAAATTAGTCTGTTTCATGAAAACAAAACACACGCTGCCATTTTGAAAATGAGATTTTAATGAAAATTTATTATTTTTAGTAATTTTGATTTTTGTCCTAGTTTTAAAGTTTTAGGATTTTTGTCTTTTTAGAAATTAGTTGTAATCATGTTAGGACTCCTTTAGTAAGGTTTATCTAGATTTTTTACTTTCATAAAATTTACAATTTTGAGTAAATTTTATTTTAGTTGAATTATAACTCTTAATTAGTGTTAGAATTTTCTATTTTTCGTAAATATGTATAATGCCCCGAAAATCGGCACCCAGTACATAGACTCTGATCTCGAGTTCTCGGGTATTAACTAAATAAAAATGCACATGTCACTTAGTTTAGATTCACTTTCATTTCACATGCGAGAAATTAGAGTAGCATAATTCAAATTAGCGAATCCAAAGCGAGATGAAGATAACAGTAATAAATAAATATAGGGCTAAGAGCAAAAATGCAATTCCAATAGTGGTGATTTTTCAAAATGGAGATTATACAAGCCACAACATATATACCCATGATGATTAAAGTGTAAAGTTTTTCATTTTAGCCCTATCCTCCAAAACATAACGACGGTGGCACAAGCTGATCTATGCCTATCCGTCCGAGGGCTCGCTAGTACATTCATTAATAATATTGTTTGGTTAGTGTTTTAAAATACCGTCCCAGGTGGGAGTGAATAGCTAATTCAATGGTTCCATTAGTTTTAACTTACACATACTATCGACACAATCAGCGCAATTAATGATAAATAATCAATCAAGCGTTTCCTAAATACTCTTATTAAATGCACAATTGAGATTATGAAATGATGCATGTACCTTACAATCCAATACTTCCTCACAAGCGACTTCAACGCCTATTTCGCAAATGCCAACACTCCCTCACAAGCGACTCCAACGCCAAATCACAACCTATCCTAAGGTATGCATGATTAGTCGAGTGATTATTAATTCCAATTCATACAGCTGATTGACAAAGCTAGAATACCAAAGTTATATCACGAGTCCTTATCTAGATCATGTGACTCGTTGTGGCACTTAGCGGCTTCTCACCATTGTCCCTTGATCCAAATTTATCTATCAATCGTTTATCTCAAAAATCAGTTATTTTAAAGGTACGACATGATACCTAAATGTATGAGGATTAACTCGATATGAGTCATCACCCAAACATCGAGTATAATCACTTAGTTTCGAAGTGTGGGCTTATCATATAAAACAAAATCACTACAAGGAAAGAGCTCATCACTCAATTTCATTCACGCCCAAGTCGTTCGAATGGTACTCTAATACAGAACTATCGGTCAGATAATTTGATGGGGCATGTTCGAACAATGATCTACCAGCTCCAATAGTTCTCACTGGTCACTACGGGAAGGCTCGTTACCCCAGTATAGGCCAATAGCTCTGACACGGTGTCCCATATCACTATACCCAGCTCATGAGTCTTAATGGGATCGTATCGCACTAGCGGCTATGAATGGACTCATCCATTGGAAACATGGTATCCTAGATTTTATTTAGTCGTGTCACATATTTTTAACATACATGATCAGTCGGCTAGTTGACTAATTTGATTGACCTGGGAGAACCCCGGTGCAACCAACATTGGGTGCAAGCATCCCATGTAGTCCAACTACTATTGGTCGTTCGCGTTCAACTCGGGTCGATCGAATAAGCCTAGGGTGGTCGCCTCAACTCAAACGACCCCTTTTATTTTGGCGGTTCACCAACTAATCGAACATCATAGCAATCATCATTATCGTTATGTACTAAGTGCTACTTCACGTAATTATAACATAAGTTCTAGTACATAACCATTTATACATTTTATTGAGCATATGAGCATCGATAGAAGCAACACACCTACTTGGGCATTTTATCAAACATGTAAGTATCAATAAACCAACACATCTATTTAGGCATTTTATCAAACACGTGGGCGTTAATAAATAACACATTCAATTAAGCATTCAATCAAACATATGAGCATTCATAAAACAACACATTTAATCACCTAAATATTTTATCAAACATGTGAGCATCTATATCCAACCAATAGCATATATTATAGACAAATAAAAATGTTACCGTGTAGTCGCTGCGATTCCGACGCCGCATCTCGCTCGCCGAGGCGATACTCAGGCCAGGAAATGTGGGCCAGCGTTCGGTTCGAGCAAACACCGCACGTCGCAATTTCCAAGAGAATCTCTAGCCTAAATGTCACATCAATCCATTAATCAAGTCTAAGTACACAACCTTACTTAGCCATCCCCTTTTCACCAACAAGGCATGGCACCCATTCCTTTTTCACCCAAAAGTCAACATGCACCATCCATCTCTCCCATCACCCATCTCTTTCTCACTCCTCTCTCTCTCATCTCTCTCTCATTCTCCAAACAACCCCAAGAGCTCCAATGTCTATGGCTTCCATGGAGGAGCTTGGTGTGGCCCACTCTCTACCACCCAATCCCACTCTCCAAAATCAATCTCCACCGTTCAAATGCACCCTTTGGAGCTCTAGGATGCATTGATGGAAGAAGAGGTCCAAGCAGATCAAAGGTGGGTGCCCTTTCTTTCTCCTTCTCTTTTTTTGTGTGATGCGTGGCCCACTTAGATGGACCCCACCTTGAGGTATGTTTCACCCAAACTGTCCAAATCATGTGGACCCTACCTTATGGGGGTGGAAACACACAAACATCAGATTGATTTAAGAATGGTGGGCCACGTTCATGTGGGACCCACCTTGGTGACACGTGGGCCACCTACATGTGGGACCCACCATGATGATTGTGTTATATCCATGCTATCCAACGTCCAGTGGACGCTGGACAAGGAGTGGCTAACGTGGTGTGCGTGCACTGACATGGTGGTGTACTAATAAGCAAAGGAGAGGAAGAAGAATAGTGTTTGGAGGTGGGCCGCTCATGCAGGCCCCACCTTGATGTATGTATAAAATCCACGCCGCCCATTTCACTTCTCATCTCATTTTAGGCGTTAAGCCAAAAGATGAGGCTGATCTGACAATCAAGCAGGCCATACCATAGGAAATGGTAATTTTTACCGTTGAAAACTCACCCGATGATTCTACACGCTGAAAAATACCCAATATTGGGCTTGTTTGGTCAATATTGAGCCGTGAGATGCAATGGTCATGGATAGATTTTCCTAATGAGGGCCCCACCTAAGAAATTCCCTAGAAAAATGAATTTAAAAAAATCAAAATCAAGTAAGATTTTCTCTTCCTTTTTCTCTTTCGGGGCGGGCGGACGGCTTGGCTGGACCTCACGGCTCCAGTCGTGGCCCCATAGTGATGCGTTTCGAACATCGAAACCGTGCATTTGATGGGTCCCCATGAAACCAGGCGGGATATCCCAAAAATCAGTGTATATGGAACTCGGGTGGGCCATACCATTTAAAATCATGTGAAGATATCTTTAGAAACATATAAAATCAATTGGTGGGGCCTACCTGAAATTTGGATGCGATTGAAACTTGTAAGTGCTATAGTTTATATCCTGTTTGTTGTCAAATTTGTGGTGCGAAAATCACTGTTATGTTATATATAACTTGCATAAGTGAAGCTCTCTAAAGGATCAACATTCATGAACAAGCTAAGCTCACAATAAGCAAAGCTCACAAGACAAGACTCAAGCCTGCAAGACTTCAAGAAGAGTACAAGGCGGTTGGTAAAGAACTCAAGACCCTTTCAAGATTGAGTTACATCAAGATTTCAAGATTGATCTACATCAAGACTTCAAGGCTCATACTTCAAGGTCACTTGTTCCTAATGTTTCAATGTCCATACTTCATGGTTGAGGTTTGATTGACCATAGGTTGACCTTAGAAGTAGGTCATTTTGGATACATAAACCGAATGTTTATTTTACATGAGTTTGGTCTGCTCTTCGACTAGTCTTAGGCCTTCTTCGACTAGTCCTAGAGTTGCTTCCGACCGATCTAAGAAATTCCTCGATCAATCTTGAGTTTGTTATAAATTTCGGATGAAATCTGTTGGCTTCGACCAGTCCTAGAACTGCTCGACCGGTCGTAGGAGTTGTCGACTGCATCTACGACCAGTCGACAATCTTTGACTCGAAATCCAAAGCTTTCAGACCTACGACCGGTGGAAGGAGACCTACGACCGATCGTAGGAGACCTTCGACTGATCATAGAACGGTCAAAGCATATCCCGCCGGATTTTTCAAATATCTATTATTGCTTCGACTAGTCGAAGAGCTCTCTAGACAATCGAAAACATGATCTGCTCACCTATAAATAGTGCACGAACCTCGAAGAAATCATTGAATTAATTAATCCATTCAAGCCAATCTTCGTCGAACTTCGAGAGATAATTCCGTGCTCCATCTAAGCTAAGTGTGCTTATTTAATATTCTCTTTCCTTAGCTTTATTTAATTGATTTTGTTTCTGCTATTCCAATCTAATTTGATAAGAGGAATTGTTATTCCCTTTCTTTGGAATCAAAATCAATTAAGGCAAGCCCTATTTGGTTTAATTTAAAATCTATTAGAATTAGAACCATTGTAATTGAGTACTGGACATTGAACTTGGACATTCAATCATCTACTCTGATTTGGTTCTACCGGGCTGCTACAACGAAGGAGATAATCAGGTATTTTACATTTAATTGTTAATTCCTTTTTATTTTGGTTTTTTTCAAGAGTTGCCAGAAAAATCTTGTTATATTGGTTATCTGAGGAGAGCCAGGAAAACTCAGAAGTGAGGTTTTTCTAATTGTGTAAGCCCACAGACAAAGACAATTGTAAAGGTTTTGGGTGAACCTGGGAAAACCTATTTTGTTAGTGAACGCTAATATCCCCTGTGTGAGGATATTAGGAGTGGAGTAGCATTTTGTGTGGCTGTTGTTTAACAGTTGGTGAACACACAGGCGAACCACTATAATCCCTTGTGTTGTGGTTGAATGATTTATACTTCTGATCTTTAATTATTCTTTTATGGGATGTATGTATGGTGGTGAATGTTGTAATCATTTAATTCAAGCATTGTGAGAATGTTGTAATAGTTTAGAATTTATTTTCTCTATTCCTTTATCAACTTGATATTCAATTTCCTTTAAAAGTTGTTCCAGCAAGGTTGCCCTGCCATTTTTATGGTGTATGGCTGTCCCTAGAACAATACATTTGTGATTGCAATTTATTTCAATTCCGTTTGTATTTATTTTTGTATTTCTCTTCGGTTTGAGACTTGATACAAAGATCTTTCTAGAAATAAGGTTGTCCTACCATAAACTCTGGTTTTGGTGTAAGGTTGTCCTTAGAATAACGTTTGTATCAACCTCTCAAGATCTGAATTTTGAGGTTATTTTACTTTCTGCATTGTAATTTGCTTTGGCTATCATTTTCTTTTTAATTCCGCTATTATAAGTTTTATTTGGCATTGTCCTATTCACCCCCTTTAGGACATATAGCTTGGCCTTTTCAAGTGGTATCGAGCCTAATAGCTCTTTTTTTAATTCTTGGATTTAATTCTGAGCTAACGATTTAAGCTATTTAAGATGTCAAACTTTGATAGCCTTTCAGAGCCACAAGGCCTCCACCCTTTGATGGCTCCAACTATGCCTATTAGAAAGCCAAAATGAGGATCTTCCTCAAATCAATGGATGAAAATGTGTGGCAAGCCACAGTGACTGAATGGAAACCTCCTATCATGGAAGTTTCTGGGGTTGATGGTTCAAAATCTATGAAAGTCACACCATATTACCAATGGACCACCCTTCAGAAAAGTGAGAGTAGTGCAAATGCTAAAGCACTAAATGCAATTACTTGCGCACTATCACCGGATGAGTTCAAAAGAATCATTTCTTGTGATATTGCAAAGCAAACTTGGGATATATTAGAAATGACACACGAGGGTACTACAATTGTCAAAAAATCTAAAGTCCAACTCCTCACAACCAGATTTGAAGAAATTCATATGGAGGAAAATGAAATGTTTATGGACTTTTACACTAGATTGAATGACATTGTAAACTCAATGTGGGGTCTTGGCGATAAAATCCCAGAAAGTAAAGTGTGTGCAAAAATATTACGCTCACTTCCTGAACGGTTCAATTCTAAAGTAACCGCGATCCAAGAACTTTGTGATACAGATAATATGAGGGTATAAGAACTAGTTGGTTCTCTACAAACCTACGAGTTAAACTTTAAAGCTCCTAAAGGTAAATCTATCGCACTAAAATCTTCTAAATGTAATTCAGAAGAAAATTCTGATTCAGAAGATGATATGGCTCTCTTAGCTAAAAAAATTTACAAGATTTTCAAAAGCAGAAAAGGGTTGATTTTCAAAAATCAAATGATAAAAAGAAGTTTAGACCCAAATCTCAAAAATCTTTGCAAGATAGTCAATGTTACAACTATCAAGAATATGGGCACTTAGCAAATAAATGTCCTAAAAGGGACAAACCTAAGAAGAAGGGTATGTTGGCTACATGGGATGAATCATCTGATTCTGAAGGTTCTTCTGAATCAGAAGATTCTGAAACTGAGTCGGGCAATGAGGTTAAAGCTTTTATGACTCTAGCCAAATTCACATTTTCAGATAATGACTCAACAAGTGAAGAAAATCTGAATAGTGAATGTGAAAATGAAGATGATCTTCAAGACGCTTACAATGCCCTATATAAGGAAAGTTGTAAAATTGTTATCAAACTTAAACTTCAAAAAAGAAAGTTTTCTAAACTCAAAAATTGTTTTGAATCACTTGTCTTAGAAAAATCACAAATTTCAAATTGTTTTGAAAAATCAAAATGCGATTTGGAATTCAAAAACTTCCTAATTATTGATTTAAAATCTGAAATTGAGAAACTTAATACTGAAGTATCTTCTCTTGAGTCTAAAGGACACATGGAAATATGCCCAAGGTGATCCAAAGTTAGAAAAACTTTTATCCGGATCAAGAAAAAGTGGCGATCTATCCGGGTTGGGCTATGATAAAAATCTACCTCCTAAACAAAAGTATACTCCTATGTTTGTTAAAGGAGAGTCCTCAAACTCAAAAGGGAAAAGTACTTATCAAGATTTTTCTAGAAATTCAAAAACCTTTCAAAAACCTAGAAGCAACCATGTCAACTTTAATCCGAAACGAAATCCACTAGCTGAAAAGATAGTTGATTTACTCAAGGAGCTCTTAAAATCTAACTCTATAGGTCATTCCTACAAATATACACAAAAGAAGACCAACTATGTTCCTAAACCCAAAACAGCTTATGAAATGGGTTCCTAAAGTTACCGCTTGGTTGCTCACACGCTTTCAAAGCAACAAGTCATTCAAAGTGGTACCTAGAGGTGGATGCTCCAGGAATATGACAGTGACAAAGCTTTATTCACGGATCTGAAAGATATGTGATGGTTTAGTCACATTTGGTGATGGTAGCAAGCTGCAAGATTATAGGCCAAGGTGCGGTTCAACTTTTTAATCTTCCTGTGTTTAAAAATGTTTTATACATTGAAGGATTAAAACATAACTTGCTTAGTATATCTCAAATATGTGATAATAACCATAATGTTCGATTTTCTAATAAAAAGCCTACTGTTAAATACTTTCGAGTTTTTGGCAGCAAGTGCTATATTTTACATGATCGTGAAAATTTGGGAAAATTCGATACGAAGAGTGATGAAGGCATTTTTCTAGGATATTCCTTAAACAGTCGAGCTTATAGGGTCTTGAACAAAAGGACTAGTGTGATTCAAGAATCCATTAATGTTGTCATTGATGATCACTTAAACACACCAATTTCTAATTCAGATAATGATGAAGTACTAATCATTAATAAACTGATACTTCATCGAATCAGAGATTTCGAGTTGAGGACTGTTAAAGATCATCCAACCACACAAATTCTTGGAAACCCTCTCACTAGTGTTCGCACCCGTAGACAACTTAAGGATATATGTAATTATGTATGTTTTACATCCCAAATAGAACCATCTAACGTAAAAGAAGCTCTTGCTGATGAGAACTGGATTGTTGTGATGCAAGAAGAACTCAACCAATTCGTCAGAAATGATGTTTGGTATCTCGTACCAAGACCTAAAGATAAACACATCATTGGAACAAAATGGATTTTCAAAAATAAGTCTGACGAGTGTGGAAATATAATTAGAAACAAGGCTAGACTAGTGGTACAAGGTTATACTCAAATTGAAGGGATTGATTTTGATGAAACTTTTGCACCAGTAGCACGTCTTGAATCTATCAGACTATTTATATCCATTGCATGTTTTAAAAAGATAAAGATCTATCAGATGGATGTGAAAAGTGCTTTTCTAAATGGCAATTTACATGAAGAAGTCTATGTTGAACAGCCAATGGGTTTTGAAGATTCCAAAAATACTGATCATGTATATCGGCTTTAAAAGGCACTTTATGGATTAAAACAAGCACCTAGGGCATGGTATGAGAAACTAACGGAATTTCTTTTAAGTCATAATTTTCAAATGGGATCTGTCGATAAAACTCTGTTTGTTAAAAAACATAATGATCATATCTTAATGGTACAGATTTATGTTGATGATATCATTTATAGATCAACTTGTACTGACTTGACTACTGAGTTTACAGATTTGATGAAATCACAGTTCGAAATGAGCATGGTTGGGGAATTGACTTATTTCTTTGGATTGCAAGTAAAGCAACAATCTAAAGGAATATTCATTTCTCAATCTAAGTATGCCTTGAATCTAATCAAGAGATTTGGATTTGAGAATGGCAAGAATTTCGATACTCCTATGAGTACTACCCTGAAACTATCAAAAGACTCTAACGGTAAAAATGTTGACTCAAAACTTTATCGGAGTATGATTGGTAGTCTGTTATATTTAACTGCTAGTAGACCTGATATTTCTCTAAGTGTTGGTATTTGCGCAAGATATCAATCTGATCCAAAAGAATCTCACTTGATTGCTGTCAAGAGAATTATTAGATATGTCGCAAGTACTGTAAATCTCGGTCTCTAGTATCCTCATGAAACCAATGTTCAATTAGCTGGGTACTTGACTGGGATGGTAATCTAGATGATAGAAAATCAACCGTGGTGGTTGTTTTTACATTGGAAATTGTCTAGTTTCTGGTTTAGTAAGAAACAAAATTCTATATCACTTTCAACAATTGAAGCTGAATATCGCAGCTGGTAATGCATGTACACACTTGTTTGGATGCAACGAATGTTAAGTGATTATGGAATTAAACAGATTCTATGTTATTACATTGTGATAATTCCGGTCGATAAATATTTCAAAAAATCCTATTCAGCATTCTCGTACTAAGCACATTGACATTAGATTTCATTATATAAGGGAATTAGTAGAAGAAAAAGTTATATCTCTAGAATATATTCCTACTGAAGATCAACGTGCTGACATTTTCACAAAATCTCTCGATAAAAGCAGGTTCAAAAAGATGAAATTTGATCTTGGCATGTGCATTTTAAATTGATTATTTATGCCTACTTGTATTATAGTGTATATATTTGCTAGATTGAGTTACAATTTTTGTAAAATTTGCAAGAAATTTGAATTTTTAGGGCTTCTTCGACTAGTCGTGAGTATACACGACCAGTCATCCTACGACCGGTCGTAGATACCCACGACCAGTCGTAGAACTCGGGTTTCACTTAAAATTGGAGATTTTTGCTTTCTTCCTCATTTCATCTTTCTTCTCCTTGGAGCCGAGCTTCGACTTGTCGAACCCATCTATCTTGTTCTTCAAGGTTAGTGTTTCAAATCCCGTTTTTCTTGCAGATTTGTGTCTAGATTGTTTCATTTTCAAGCTTGAAGCTTTCTATTTTGGATTTCATTAAGATTTGGGGTTTGGATTTTGAAAAATCTGTTTTGAGAAAACCCACTTCTCAATCATTTGCAACTTTTTTATTCCTTGAAATCCTTGTTGTAAATGGCTTCTAGAGGTAGAAAAACTACTTCCCGTGGTCCTTCTTCTTCCTCCAGATCGACCGCTATCTCTAAACATCATCTTCTTGTTCCCAATGATGATCCATCATATGTTAGGGACATTAAATCTCGTAATGTTATTGTTGAACATCCTGTTGATGTTAATCATATTGCACCTTTTGACATCCTTCCTATGCTTGAAGCTGTAGGTTGGGTTAACTTATTACATTGGGGTGGGCCTGCATACCGGTCCATTGCCCAATCCATGTTTACATGTATTAGTATTTTCTCACAGGATGATTTAACTTTTAAAATATCTACTAGAGAAGGGCCTTTTGACGTTGATCGTCATCTAATTTCTGCCCTTATGGACATTCCTGTGAATGATGAGGGTATTCCTATCCATAACTTAACTGATAAACCCTCAATGGCTGAAAAATGCATGCTCACTAGAGACTTGTGCAACATGGATGTTCAATGGACTCAAAAAGGGAATGCGCTTCCCGCAAGGTATTTGCTACCCAAGTACAGAATTCTCCACAGAATCTTTGTGTCTAATCTATATCCTCGTTCGGGTAATAAATCTGACATGACTTCGTTTATGATTCGTGTTATCCATGCTATTTTCAATGGTACTCAGATTTGTTTACCATCCTTAATCTGTCATTTCATTCTTCAGTTTCGACTCCATCCTGGTCATAGTGACATTCCTTTTGCCTTTTTAATGACTGTATTGGCTACACATATGTTAGTCGATATGCTAGTTGCTGAGGCACCTATCCATCATCTGATCTTCAACAATACTAATATTAATAAGATGAAGTTGGATCTGCTTCCTGAACAAGGTGGTGGTGGTGGTGGTGGTCATGAAGAAGCTGGTGTTGACATTAATATGGATGACATTTTTGAGGAACTGGATTCTGACTCAGCAAATGATCTAGATTTTGTACCATCTGATGTTGATGCTCATCTGAGTGCATTAGAGGAGAAAGTTGAGAATATAAATGTTAAGTTGAAAAACATGTCTGTTGCTCATGATTTGCAATTCAAGTACATGCGCAAATATCTTAGGCGCTTGAACAAAGGCATGCACCAACTTGATCCCTCTATTCCTGCTCCATCATTAAGTTCTAGTTCCGAGTAGTTTTTATGAGACTTCTGGTCTGTAATATCTTTATAACTTTGCACTTGGTTGACTGATTTTGAGTTGGATACTATCTATGTTTTATGCTAGATATTTATTCTATGTGATGCTATGTTGAGTATCTCTTTCACTCTTTTGCTATACTCTCATAACTCCTCATGTTTACTCTCATTTATCCCTTTTTAGTTCTCCTTTGTCATATTGTGACAAAAAGGGGGAGAATGGTTTGTTCTTAACGATGTGATTGTGAGAGGAGTAGCATTGATTATGTTACTCAGGGGGAGTGGGAGTATGTTTGAGCTTGTTGAATGAAAACTGGTTGAATGTTGAATATTGAATATTGATTTGTAGGTATTAACCAGTTGTTTTACTTTTTGTTTATCTTGGTTATATGTTTTGTCACTAATTTGACAAAGGGGGAGATTGTAAGTGCTATAGTTTATATCCCTGTTTGTTGTCAAATTTGTGGTGCGAAAATCAATGTTATGTTATATATAACTTGCATAAGTGAAGCTCTCTAAATGATCAACATTTATGAACAATCTAAGCTCACTACAAGCAAAGCTCACAAGACAAGACTCAAAGCTGCAAGACTTCAAGAAGAGTACAAGGCGGTTGGTAAAGAACTCAAGACCCTTTCAAGATTGAGCTACATCAAGATTTCAAGATTGATCTACATCAAGACTTCAAGGCTCATACTTCAAGGTCACTTGTTCCTAATGTTTCAATGTCCTTTACTTCATGATTGAGGTTTGGTTGACCATAGGTTAACCTTAGAAGTAGGTCATTTCGGATACATAAACCGAATGTTTATTTTACATGAGATTGGTCTGATCTTCCACTAGTCCTAGGCCTTCTTTGACTAGTCCTAGAGTTGCTTCGACCGATCTAAGAAATTCCTCGATCAATCGTGAGTTTGTTACAAATTTCGGATGAATCGTTAGGCTTCGACTAGTCCAGAATCGTTCGACCGATCGTAGGAACAGTGTCGACCGCATCTTCGACCAGTCGACAATCTTCGACTCGAAATCGGAAGCTTTCAGGACCTACGACCGGTCGTAGGAGACTTTCGACCAATCGTAGAACGGTCAAAGCATATCCCGCCGGATTTTTCAAATTTCATTATTGCTTCGACTAGTCGAAGAGCTCTCTAAACCAGTCGAAGACGGGATCTGCTCACCTATAAATAGTGCACAAATCTCAGAAGAAATTATCGAATTAATTAATCTATTCAAGCCAAGCTTCGTCGAACTTCTGAGAGAATTCTGTGCTCCATCTAAGCTAAGTGTTCTTATTTAATATTCTCTTTCCTTAGCTTTATTTTAATTGATTTTGTTTCTGCTATTCCAATCTGATTTGATAAGAGGAATTATTATTCCCTTTCTTTGGAATTAAAATCAATTAAGGCAAGCCCTATTCGGTTTAATTTAAAATCTATTAGAATTAGAACCATTGTAATTGAGTACTGGACATTGAACTTGGACATTCAATCATCTACTCTGATTTGGCTCTACCGGGCTGATACAACGAAGGAGATAATCAGGTATTTTACATTTAATTGTAAATTCCTTTTTGTTTTGGTTTCTTTCAAGATTTGTCAGAAAAATCTTGTTGTATTGGTTATCTGAGGAGAGCCAGGAAAACTCGAAAGTGGGTTTTTAATTATGTAAGCCCACGACAGAGACACAATTGTAAAGGTTTTAGGTGAACCTGGGAAAACCTATTTTGTTAGTGAACGCTAATATCCCCTGTGTGAGGATATTAGGAGTGGAGTAGCATTTTGTGTGGTTGTTGTTTAATAGTTGGTGAACACACAGGCGAACCACTATAATCCCTTATGTTGTGGTTGAATGATTTATACTTTTAATCTTTAATTATTCTTTTGTGGGATGTATGTATGGTGGTGAATGTTGTAATCATTTAATTCAAGCATTGTGAGAATGTTGTAATAATTTAGAATTTATTTTCTGCTATTCTTTTATCAGCTTGATATTTTAATTTCTTTTGAAAGTTGTTCCAGCAAGGTTGCCTTGCCATTTTTATGGTGTATGGCTGTCCCTAGAACAATACATTTTTTATTGCAATTTATTTCAATTCCGTTTGTATTTATTTTTGTATTCTTCTTCGGTTTGAGACTTGATACAAAGATCTTTCTAGAAATAAGGTTGTCCTACCATAAACTCTGGTTTTTGGTGTAAGGTTGTCCTTAGAACAACGTTTGTATCAACCTCTCAAGATCTGAATTTTTAGGTTATTTTACTTTCCTGCATTGTAATTTGCTTTAGCTATCATTTTCTTTTTAATTCCGCTATTATAAGTTTTATTTGGCATTGTCCTATTCACCCCCCTCTAGGACATATAGCTTGGCCAGTTGAAACTTGGTCTGGACCGTCAGCCAGGTGGGACCCGCATAATGGGCGGGCTGGATCAGTGGATCACATCACAGTGGGCCCCCAAACCGTGACCCCATGAACGGTCTAGATGGCAAATAAACATCCCAGCGTGGATGTAAATAAACTTTATGGTGGACCGTGGTCCACGTGACCTTATGAACAGATGAATGGCAAATAAACATCACCGTGGGCCCATGGTCCACGTGACCCCTGTCCGTTTGGGTGGCAACAAACATCACTGTGGGCCCTACCCTCCTATGGTCCACGTGACCTTATGAATGGTTGGATGGCAATTAAACATTACATTGGGCTCAGGTCGGGTGGAAAATAAACATTATGGTAGGCCCCACTTGGGACCCACTTAAGTATATATTGTGATCTACACCCTCCATTAGTGTGGGTCCTACCATGATGCATATGTTTTATCCAACCGTCCAATCATTTTGGAAAATATTTTAAGGCCGTGTGATAAGGCCCATCTTGGTGTATTTGTGGGCGGTTTGTTGAGGCCCACCTTGATGTATTGGTGGTCCTTGTTGAGGCCCACTTCGATTTGTATAAGGCCCATATTATGGGGTCCATTGTGATGTATGCAAAGCCCATGTGACTAGGCCCATGTTGATGCATTTGTGGCCCGTCGTTGAGGCCCACCTTGATATATATCTATATATATATATATATATATATATATATATATATATATACACGAGACCCATGTATGAGGCATATTTGATGTACTGGAGGCCCATGGGTTAAGGCCCGATGGGACGTACATAAGGCCCATTGTAGTGTGTTCCCACCATGATGCATGTGTTTCATCCAACCGTCCAACCATTTTTGGAAAATGATTTTAAGGTTTGGGACGAAATAAGGCAGATTTATTTATCAAGTGGACCATAGTGCACGGTGAGGATTGAACGGCTACCTTTGAAATTCTTGAGATCTTATGATTAGATTGGATGGGAAATAAATGTCATGGCGGGCCTTGGGAATTTTAGTGGTGGAGATCATTATCACCACTTATTTTTGAGTGTGACTCATTTGATATACATGTGGCCCATGTGGTGTGGCCCACTTACCATATTTATGGCCCATTGTTAAGGCCCACCTTATTATGTATTTGAGGCCCGTGTGATGCGACCCATTAGATGTATTTAGGGCCCATGGGTCGAGGCCCAATATGATGTATATAAGGTCCATTTCAATGTGTGATTCCGCCATGATAAATGTATTGTATATCCACACCATTTAGCCCGTTGGATGGTGGGACTCCCCCCGATGTATGTATTTTATATCCGCACTGTCTACCCGTTTTGATGGCGCAGGGCCTGCTTGCTGCATGTGCTGGGCCCACCTACACTGTACAGGCCCACCATGCTGTGTGTACTTCACCCATACCGTCCACTTGTGCGGCCCGCCTAGATGTATGTATTTGTATCCACACCGTCCATAATGTTGGGATAATGCTGGACAATGTTTGGTTGGCGCCGATTTACATGGAAATGATTGGACAGTGCTGATCATCATACGTGGGCCATGGGTGTAATAATACACATGTTATACCTACAACTATTGAAATGATTTTTGGTGCGGCCCATAAAATGAGGCCCACCTTGATGTATTAGTGCGGCCCATTGTGACGTATGTAGCCCATTATGATGTGTTTGGCCCATGTGCGGGCCATCTGTTTGTCTTGTTAGGTCCATGAGACGTGGCCCACTGTGATATATCCGAGGCCAATGGGCGAGGCCCATTAGTGCAGCACATATGATGCAACCCACTTGATGTGTATGAGGCCCATTGATGTGGTCCACTTATTGTATTTGAGGCCAACGGGTTGCGGCCCATTATGATGTAATGGGGCCCATGAGTCATGGCCCATTGAGATGTATACTCGGCCCATACGTTGTGGCCCATTGTGATGTGTTTCCGACCCATTTAGTGAGGCCATTGTGATATATTCCTGCTCATATGATGAGGACCATTGAGATGTATTTCCAGCCCATGTGAGGCGGCCCATAGCGATGTGCATTAGGCCCATGTGATGCGACCCGCTTGATTTATGAGATCATTGTGTGAGGCCATGGGCCCATTATATGTTTGGCCTTATGTGGGTCACTCGTTGGGAGCAATGTTGGTTAGATGTCCACATTGTTGGGCAATGACGGTTAGATGTCCACATTGTGACCTTTCCTTAGGCCTTGTTAGGCTCATTCTCTTCGTGGGTTAATCCAAATAAGTGGGCCCCATTTACCATGGACGGATGACTCCATGCTACCAGATTTGATAGAACCACGGCCGAGGGCTGATCTTTATATTATGGTTGATCATGATATAACGACGGCCGAGGGCTGATCTTTATATTATGGTTGATCAGATGTTCATCTATGGACCCAGTCTTGTCTATGTGACCAGTAGTCGGTGTTGATTATCGATGCTGATTGTCGGTGCTAATTATCGATGTAGATTATCGGTGTCGATTTGTCGAGGCCAATTGTCGAGACCTATATGATGTATATGTGACCCGTAGTTGAGGGCCATTGTGATATGTATTAAGCCTATGATACATGGTCCATTTGATGTATTCAAGACCCATGTGTAGGGCCCACATGTCCTATATTTGAGGCCCATGGGCAAGGCCCATTGTGATGTATTCATGGCCCATGGGCAAGGCCCATTGTGATATGTATTAGTCTCATGAGCAGGGTCCACCTGTTGTGTATATGTGGCCCTTGAGTAAGACCCATTGTGTTGTATATTAGGCCCTTGTGTGAGCCCGTGGGCCCATTATATGTTTGACTCTATGAAGTTGATTCTGATTGTCGAAGCTGATTATCGAGGCCGATTAACGATGTCGATTGTCGATGCCGGTTGTTGATACCGGTTATGAGTATATGACAACATAGCATCATGATACATACCCATACGCATCATCTGCATATTTGTTATGAGATGTGGTTGATCATTGCATATGTCATTGAGCATGTTGTTATGAGACTCCCTGATAGGCGGAGATTATCTCACTCGAGCATGCAGTATGCACAGGATTGATGCATGACTGGATTGTATGACTCACGCATCTTGCATTATGATTACTGTATGCCCTATCGACATCAGGGTCGTAGCCTCCACAGGCGTATCATGGATGGCCAAATGGGACACCGAAAATGTTTGGTTCTAGCATACGGGCGCCATAGATGTCCCTGGTGAAAATCTCTAAACCTCCGTGGCTAGGAGACGCCCCAACGTCGAGACTAAGTGGATGTATATGAGCGCATGAGGGCCGTATACCAGTAGGCCGCATCTCCCACTGTATCGTGGTCTGTTGGGAGGGGGTGTGGCCTTACCAGCCAGAGGGTAGGGGGCATTACTAGGCTGAGTTTGACCAGCTCGTGAATGGGTCCGCTATTGACGTGCCGAATAGGTATTGGCAGACTATTGGCCAGGCGGATAGTGAGGTTTCTTACACTCACTTGGGTTGTGTGGGAGAGCGGCAGTGCCATTTGGAGTGTCTTAAACCCCGGTGATGATCCTAGAGATGAACTGTACTAATATGTGGATTTAGTGAGTAGGAGTTGCATACTCATTCATGCATTCATTCATTCACTATCCACTCGGGTTGGTGGTACACAACTATTTGTTACGTGTGCCTTCGCAATGGCTAGGATTTCAGTTGGGTACGCGACCAACTTGAGATCAGGAGCTTACCACATTGAGTCTATCTATCTAAATTTAGGTATGGGACTGGTTTGGATAGAAGTCCCTTGTGATGGACCTCATAAGTTGCGATAGTGCGTACTATCATCCCAACTTCACACTTTAGATTGGTCATTTCATTCACACCGCATATTGTATTACATCCGCGGCATATGGCATGTTGGGTTACTATGTTTTTGCATTTATATGGCCTAGATAAGGTTGACGGTACTCGTGGGCTCATCAGGATTTGCATATTGCATTGCATCCTCAGTATATGATATTTAACTTATTATGTTTTTGCATCGCACAGCCTGGATATGGCTGATTCTGACATTGATTGACTCATGGACTTGTCTGTATTTTCGCTTACTCTGATAATTCATGATCTTATCAATATTTCTGCTTATTCCGATATTGTATGATTTATGGATTACCGGTATTTCTGGTCTTATATGATGATGTCATTAAGTTGAATACTTGGCACTTACCTTGTACGCACTTACACCACCCTCTAAGCTTTCTATAAGCTTATGCACGATAGATGCGTGCATGCGATGTTAAGTTGCAGCAATGTTGAGCTTGGAGCGTGCGGCGGTCCTCCGGAGCTTGGTTTTTAATTATGTATTTCCTTTCAGCATTGTACCCAAATGATTATATTAGTGGATATGTGATGATGATGTTGTCTTTGTGAATTGGGTAATCTTGTGGTTATGCTTATTACGAGTTAAATGTATATATATAAAAAAATCCTCCTTGTAGGATCACAGGATCGGAATCTGGCGTATGAACGCTAGGAGCCGAGAATGGGGTACTATGGAGGCTGTCGGCATTTTATCAAACACGTGGGCGTTAATAAATAACACATTCAATTGAGCATTCAATCAAACATATGAGCATTCATAAAACAACACATTTAATCACCTAAATATTTTATCAAACATGTGAGCATCTATATCCAACCAATAGCATATATTATAGACAAATAAAAATGTTAACATATTAGCATGCAAAAATTCATCTACAAGCATTTAATCATTAACTAAGACCCTCAAGGGTCGATAAATGATAACCTAGAGATAATGGTCCACACCTTTTAGAAGCAATCTCCGATTTTGGGCTCATAGGGTTAGGGATTTGGGGGAAAACAATTCCTATGCCAAATTCAAAAGAATTGGATGAGAATCATGCAAATAATCATAGAAAACTTAGGATGATTCATTTTTTACCTCTCAATCAGAGTAGCATGGATTCGCCGGATGAGAACAGTCGAGGCTAAGGCTTGATCGAAGAAAACCCATTAACAATGCTTTAAGATCTACCTCATAAGATCTCCATCCTCCTCTCTCTCTTTCTCTCTCACTCTCTCTCTTTTTCTAAGGTAAATTTCCTATGGGGAGAGGGGTGAAAATGGAATGGTATTTATGGTGTCAGATGTTACACAAATGGCCACTGGGGCCCTTTATTTATTATACAAACCTTGGAGGGGGTTGTTTCCAACCAATGGGACTCACTGGGAGGTTTACGGGTTAATCTAAGCCATGGGATAAGTGTCCCAATAAGCGATCTATATTTGGACATAACCATCTGATGATGGGACGTGCCGATTAATCGGAAAGGCCCTAACTTAAATCAACGGTCACTGATGATCAATCGGGGTAGTGGGTATACGGATATGTGTGGAGAAATATCTTTAGTCAGTACCCCGACTTTGGCCATGAATTGATGGTTCGAAAGTCACAACTTTATGAAAAAACAAAGTGGTTAGTTTTACTTAAGTTCTAGATTTCATCTTAGGGGATTCGCGTGTTTCAAGCACTTGGCTTTCAGCTCAAGTTGAGCAGTTCTGGGCACTTTCTTTATCCGTCACCTGTGATAGGTGTCAAGCCTAATAAGACGGACATTATTCTGTAGTTTCACAACTAGTGGCCTACTAACGAGCAGCGTAGAGTTTTTTGGATAATCAAGACATTTCTGGAATAAATTAGGTATCAAGATTTCTTGTGCGTAATGATTAGGGTTTGGATTAGCTAAGTTCATAATGTGGCCTATTTGCAACTAGCGAAAATGACGATTCATTCATAATCACCTTAAACCATCGGTTCTTATGCCAGTTCAGTAACTGAGTTAATTTTATTAATTATGATTTAACCCCTAATCTTCTTGTCTTTAGGTAGATTTTTATTTAGTTATGCTTGTCTTGATTAGTCAATGATAGGTCAATTAGATTTCAGCTATGTGTGAATAAATCACGTGACTAAACTCAATGTTTAAGTGATTAGGTGGATTCGTTGGCTTCCAACGGTTAACTAATTAGATTTGTACAGTTCCTTACTGGTACCACCCATTTATAAGCTTAACTCGAGTAGAAGGGTCAGTCAGTGACAACGTGAGCTAATTATATCAAAAAATTTAAAGGATTTTTGAAAATTCAAAATAGCAAAAATCTAGGACATTGCATTATGAATTATAATTATTTATTTATTAGTGGTGTAATCGAGGAATCATGGACGTTACAAATCATTGATTAATAAAAAATTCGAATTTCCTTATCTTTCTTTTGAATTCAACAATAACCTTGTGAATTCAAGATTTTATGTATTTGAGGAAGATGATGATCTTCTTCTCATTATTTCACACCCTTCCTGCATCAAAATCCAAAGGCTACAGTCCCAGTAATATCTTACAATAATACTCCATGCTGTAATTTAAAGACATAAAGGGTGCGAACTACATGTTATGGATTAGGTGCAGGTTATACACAAGGGGTTTAATTAGGAGAGCAAATTAGGTCCTCCCTTACCTCACCCAAGACATGTAACCGTTACCATGGAGCCAACCTTTTTTTCTTTTGGGTTAGCTTGTTAGTACACACCCCACTGTCAGAATACATATATTCTTTCTAATAATGCAAAGGATAAGAAAAAGACTGATAAACATCAAGTCCACCTTGACATATGTATTTTATATACACTTCGTCAATCAATTTTACCAGGTCATTTTAGGGCATGAACCCAAAAAAGAAGTAGATCCATAGGCATGCTTATGTAGAGCAGGTCGCGGATAATTTCATGGCCAAGATGGACCAAAAAAGGCCTGATCGGAGACGAAGATGATTCGGATCATCCGAACTTAAAACGAACGTATCTCGCAAACTGGAATGAGTTATCGGACATACCATATATGATTTTGGGGTAGGACGAGCTACTTTAGCCACCCAAACCCACTATGTTGGGTTACCCATGTCAAAATTTTGAGATTCCATTAGATCAACAGTCAAAATCCTTGTTTATTTTTATTTTTACTATTTTTAGTAAGTTTTAGTTTGATTGTAACTCTTCGTACGTTGGGCTTTAGGAGTTTGTCCAACATGAAAGGCTCTTAGAAAAATTAAGGGAACATCATGGTTCGGCCAAATAAGACACTCACTATTTTTGGCTGAAAACCATGCACACTAGTAGGAATCACGACTGTCTATAAATAGTAAGTTTACTATTTATAGTAAGTAATGATTTCTAAGAGTTTTAATTATAATATGATTCTAAAACTTCTTCCAAAGCTTAGTATCCCTCTTTAAAGGCTTGTAAACTCGTTTATTGGGATCATCAATGAATTTATGAATTTTCAAGAATTATTCTATTTTCTTATTTTTCCTCATGGATTGGAGGCATGTTTGTGAGGAGTCCAGATAAGTTCTATGGATTTGGAATAGTTATCCCCCTTAGGAAGATGGTGCTCGACCTCAACATGTCCTTCCCTACGTCAGTTTGGTATCAAAGTGAGGCTTTCTCCAATGATCTATGGCTTCTAACGACGGGTTAGACAACAATTTCATGGACGGTGCTCCATTGAATCATCTTTTAACTGCAGCGGCTTTCAAAGTAGCGCAGCGAGAGAATCGTAAGTCATGCAAGGGTTGCAAGCTGTCATTGATCGCATGACAAACACCCTAGGGTAGCTCTATATTCATGGCAGTGATTTGCCCCCAGTAGGCACTAGAAATCGTAATCGCCCTAATCTCAGGATAATGCCAGTGGTGAACCAAAGGATCATTCCTGAAGAAGGGGCATTCAGCAATAAGGAAGTCGACGACATGATCCTCCAATATCCTAAACAAGGTGGTGATCGAGCAGATCGGTCAGATTAAGAGTTCAGGATGAAGGTCGATACTCCTAACTTCAATGGCCAACTTCACATTGAGGATTTCCTCGATTGGTTTTCTGAAGTTGAGTGATTCTTCGACAATACGAAAATCCCTAAAGAGAATAGGGTCAAACTTGTGTCCTACAAGTTGAAGGGTGAAGCTTCAGCTTGGTGGGAATAATTATAACTCGCACGGATGAGATAAACGAAAGCACCAATCCACACATGACATCGATTAAAGCAGTTACTACGCGTGTAATTCCTCCTTAGCGACTACAACCAGGTACTATTCCATCAATACCAAAATTGTCAGCAGGGTAGTCGGTCGGTGAGAGATTATGCAAAAGAATTCTACCGCTTAGCAGTGTGTAATGATTTGGTCGAGACTGAATCGTAACAAGTTGCTTGATTCAATGGTGGATTACGTATGCAATTGAGGATTGGGTCCAGATGTAGCCTGTTTGAACGATGAATGATGTAATCAAGTTGGCTACTTGAGTGGAAACACAGCTTGAATGCCTTAACACACGGACCTATCCTACCGCCAGGGTCACTGTGATAGGTCTGTCCTAAGGAGCTTCACAACCTAGAGAGAAAGAACTTGTAGGATCGCTCACTTAACCTCCTACACCCATGAACTAAGATCAGGGAAGTGGGCAAGTTAGGCCCCAAAGGGGCGTATCAACTACTACTAGTCCGAGCAGGATCCCGAACCCCTATTCTCGACCAAGACCTGACAATTGCTATCATTGTGGCCAACCGGGTCATCTATCAAATACTTGTTCCCATCGACAAGTGGCGACCCGAGACTTGTACTAGTGCAACCGCACCGTCGCCGCGGTTCCGACGTTGCATCTCGCATAGTGAGGCGATGCCCGGGCCAGGAGATGTGGGCCCGCGTTCAATTTAAGGAAAACGCCGCACTTTATGAATTTCGATAGAATCTCTACGTTATGTCCCATCAATCACATCAATCATAAGTCAAGTACATCCCATCACAAGCCATCACACACCCATACCTAACCATCCCCTTCTTACCAAAAGTCAAAGGAAACCACACCCATCTATCCCTCTCTCCCATCACTCCTCTCCCATCATTCCTCTCTCTCATTCTCTCTCTCCATTTCAAACAACACCCCATGAGAACACCAACGTCTATGGCTCCCATGAGAGATCTAGTGTGACCCACCTTCCTAACTCTCATTTCCACCATCCATGATCCATCTCAACCGTCAAAGTTCGTCCACTGGGTTTCTAGCATGCATTGGAGGAAGAAGGAAGATGAGATCTTGGGGTGGGTATTCTATTCTCTCTCTCTCTTTTATTTTGTGTTTGATCATGGCCCACCTTGTGATATGTTTCACATCTACGCCGTCCACCTAGTGGGTCCACCTAGTAGTTCGTTAAGGTGGGCCTAATTGGAGGAAATATACAAATGTTCCCTTCATCCAAGGCAGGTGGGTCCCACCCATGTGGGCCCACCCCAAAGTGAAGCAGGTAGTGCATGTGGGGGCCCTACTTTGCTGGAGAAAACCCAACCCGTTTGACGCCCAAGCCTCCCTGGACGCTGGAGGTTGGAAACAAAAAAAAAATGTTAGCTTGGTTCAAAAGTTTTGGGTGGACCGCTCATGCAGGCTCCACCTAGATGTATAAACTAAATCCACACCATCCATCCTATTTCCCTAGTCATTTTAGGCGTTGAGCCAAGAAATGAAGCCAATCCGAATTTTTTGCGGGCCATAGCGTCGAAAATAGTAGTTTTACCGTTGAAATCTATCTTGATGTTTCCACCTGCCAAAAACATATTGCATATTGAACTCGTTAGATCTGTTATGAGCCGGGGAGACCAGTAGTTGGTGCGGATTTTTCCTAATGCGGGCCCACCTATAAAAATTCCCAGAATAACAAAAAAAATAAATAAAATAAAAATACATGGGATGCTGTTGCTGTCAGCGCTGCAGCAAGCAGCGTCCTCGCTATTTGTTTAAGGGTGAAATGGTGGGCCCCACCACAGGCCCCACCACGATGTATGTTGAACATCTACTCCATGTAATTGATGGGTCCCCTTTGGGAAGTAGGATTACCCAAAAATCAGCCGTACATGGGGCTCAAATGGCCCACATGGCAGGAAACAATGAGATTGGACTTCCACCATTGAAACCATTTTTTGGACCATAGAAGTTTTGGACCTAGATGAAATTTGTTTTTCCTTTTCATCCGGGTCTGTATGACCTTATTAACAGATCAGATGGCAAATAAATGTTATGATGGGCCCCACATGGGACCCACTCACGGTGGAAAACGGACTGGCTGATGTACCTCGCACGCTGTGCAGTTGCCGCTTTGGCGTGAGCTCCGTGGGTCCCACCCACCTGCTGTGATGGCGTCAGTAGGGGTTGATCACTGAGGTTGTGTTATATCCAAACCTTCCAGACATGCCGTGTGTACCCCACCTTGATGTTTAAGCAACCACACCGTCCGTCCGCCCGTTTGGGAAATGGACCCCACCATGATGAATGTGTTGCATCCTCCACGTCCAATCCCTGGACGGTGGGACGGTGGTATACCTCTCACCTGCTTTATATTATAATATTGTATTATATTATGTATGTATATAGGATATATATCTGGTGTTTATATATATCCCTGAAAGTTGGCAGATTTTAATATAATAATAATAATCCTAATAATGATGATATATATGCATTTGTCATATACATATTACGTATGGTGGGCCCCACGTGGGACCCACCTGTGATAAACGAGTGGCTGGTGTGCTATATAGCTGCAGTAATGACAGCAGCGTACATGGCCCCATGTGATGTTTATATTCATCGTCCTTTTTTTTTTGGACAGGTGGAACGCCACCATGATTTAAGCGTTTTATCTACTCGGCCCATCCATGCCTGCCCTGGTGGCACGTGGCTCCACACATGGGGCCCACAAAATGTATGCGTTTCATTCACACGTCCAGTCCCTGGACGTGGACGGTGGCCCACCTTGATGTGTTGTTATCCACGCCGTCTATCTAAATGGACCCCACATAGATGTTGTATTATGTATCCCGCCGTCCAGAGGCAGGGATGGTGGGCAGCTGTGGTGTATGTGTTTTATTCATGCTGCATAGCAGCTGTGGGACCCATGCACACGTGGACTCCACATGATGCGTGTGTTTATCAATGCCCTCCATCTGTTTTGTATCCACCACCCAGATGGCTGGACGGTGGTGCATACTGTGATGTATGTGATATATATCCTGGCCGTCCATCCCTGGTTGGGATGTGGACCCCACGTGATGTACGTGTTGAATCTACTCCGTCTACCCATTTGACGTGGCCCACCATGATCTAGACGGTGAGCCCTACCTTGAGATATGTGTTGATCATCCATGTCATTCATTTACTGGGCCCATTTGGAAGGTGTAGGCCCGCCTGCTGACCATGCAGGGCCCACCTGTTGTGTAATCGCAAGGCCCACCATGTTGTACATATTCCATCTATGCCGTCCACGGGACAAACTCCATACGATGTATGTTTTATCCACACCGTCCGTGGGACGTGTGACTCACCTGATGTATGTGTTTCATATCCACGTTGTCCACTTGATATATATATATATATATATATATATATATATATATATATATATATATATATATATATATATATATATGAGGCCTATGTGCAGGGCCCACCTGTTATGTATATTAGGCCTATATGCAGGGCCCACCTGTTGTGTATTTATGGCTCAAGTATGAGGCCCATTGTGTTGTGTAGCAGGCCCATTGATGCGACCCACTTGATGTGTATATAGGCCCATTGATGCGGCCCACTTGTCGTGTTTGAGGCCCATGGGTTGCGGCCCATTATGATGTACTGAGGCCCATGGGCCGTGGACGAAATTTTCTTTAAGGGGGGTAGATTGTAACGACCTTGGAATTTTTGTGCTAATCTTTTCTTAAGTAGTTGTTTTGGGGTAATTAGCGCTTTACTCGATTGCTTGTGAAATTCGCATCAATCACTTTAAATTGTATCTGCATGGCTCTAAACGTGTAGATTAGTGAGCGCTACGTTACTCGGAAATCCGGGATCCATCGCTAAATCCAGCTTGTTTTGGGAAATTTTTGGAAGATCTAGATCGGACTTGGAGACCGCCGTCGAAAGTCCGATGGCGATGATCTTAGGGTGTTGCGGCCACCGAGTTGGGCTTGACTATCTCCTCGAAAATCAAGTCCATCTGAGTTCTCGGTCGATTTGCTTGAGCTCGAGTGAAGAGTGTGAGAACGGTTGGAATTTATTAAGCTTTTATGAAATTGAGTCGTGCTTATGCGACGATTTTAAGCTATCTCACCGTTGGATTTGACCCAATTTCACCCTCCGATCAGGATAGTTGGCCCTGGCATATCCTAGTGCTTGTGGACCGATCGAGATTCTCGTGACCGCTGAATTGAGTGTGGTCCGCCACGGCCGATCCAAGAGCCGGTCGGTATAAAAACTCGCTTGACCTAGATCCATGGTCAAGGAGCTTAAGTCCGACCTTTGTGGTTATAAGCCCACCGAAGTGCTTCGTTGGATCGAGAAAGGCTTACTTTGGTTATAACCTAAGTATACCTTGACCGGGGTTATTTCCATCATTCTAAGGCCTATTTATAGTCCTTAAACCCTAGCTCTCATTTCCATACGATTTTCTCTAACCCTAGCTTGGAAAGAGAGTGGAAAAGAGAGAGAAAGTGAGAGAGATAAGCTGGTGAATTATCTTGGATTCTTCCTTGTTCTTCTTCATCTTTGAACCTTCACTTTGAATCGTTCTTCTGACGATTCTGAGTTCTTTTGGGGTAAGTTAACCTAACCCTAACCTGTGTTAGAGCTTAGACTAGTCTTAGTGTTGTTGTATCTCATTTCTATCTTTGTTTTAGGGTATTCTTTCGCCGTCGACGAAGACAGCTCGCTCGGTGTTTCTTTTCTGGCTTAAGGTGCGGACTTTAAGTGTATAGGTTATGGTTTTCAAGGCTTTCAATCCCAGTTAGTGATTTATTCTTGCTATGGATGAGATTTCACATGCCAAATGTTATGTTTACATTGCTTTCCTGATATGCATGTGCTATATTGAGATTTGTGTATTCTAGGTGTATTTATAAAGTACCGTATACGTATATATTATGCACTTATGTTTGCCATGATTATTTGTCATGTATGTATGCTAGATGCATGTATGACGACTCCTTGGTAAAAGGAATTGTCTAAGTGCATGTTTTCCGACATACGTCATGTATGTTGTTCCATGTATGCTAAGTGTTTGTAGAAATGCATGAATGATCTAAGTGTAACTTATTACCCTTATTGCGGGCATTGAGAAGTGATTCTCAATACTCCTATTGATGCGCATGATTTCCTTTATGCAGTTACATTCCAAGTTATTTAAATTCAAGCATTCCATATGCTTACATTTATGTTAAGTTGATATTCTTCAGATGAGTATGTACCATGATTGAGTTGTTGTTCCATTACTGTTTTACATTCCATATGAATACCTGTAGTAGTGTAATGTGTTTGTGACTATGCCTTAGTCCATGAAGACTGTAATTGACAATATATACGTGCATGAGATTGCTTTCGCCACATAGGACGTATTAGACGAACCCGGGCCGTATTAGAGTTGGCGGCAGTGGTTTGGCCACGCGGAGTGTTTGCGCACTCTATGTCGTTAAATTCAACGTGCGCTCGTGCTAGTCGAGTTCGTCAAGTAACCCGATTGTCCGTTGTATGTTAACCATGTATGGACGCTACTGTTTGAATCTAGGATACCGAACTTACCAGTGAAATCCTAATTAACTATGGTACTTGATCCACTAAGACTCATGAGCCGGACATGGTGGTATGGGACACCGTGGTCGAGCTGTCGGCCTACGCTGGGGTGACGAGCCTCCCCGTAGTGACCAGTGAGCAACTAAACTCGTGAGCCGATTATGGTGGTATGAGACACTATATTCGTGCTGTCGGCCTACATTGATTGGTGACGAGCCCTTTGTAGTGACCTCGAGCATACCTGGATACCGCAAGGAGGTGACGAGCCGAATTGTGGTAGTAAGGGCATGAAAGGCGTGCATTGATTGGTGACGAGCCCTTTGCTACGACCTCAAATATATGATCGTATGAGATGTCTAGGATTGACGACCCTAGTATGGATTACTGTTTGGATGGTGATATGAGGAAGGTATCTTAGCTTCCCAATCCTGCTGTATGAATTGGACTAATAACAACTTGGTAATCATATCCATGCACCGCATTTGCATGTGCTTTGTAGATGTGGCGCACTTTGAGGCGATGTCATGCGTAACGTAAGATGAAGACGCTGAGGGTGTACGCGTGAGGGCACGCATCATATTGCATTCATCCTTGCATTAACAAGAGTACTTAGGATTTATTTAATTGTCCCGCTTTATCATTACTGTTTGATTGAACTCGATAACATGTTAACCAAAGTGCCTTATTGTTCCACCGAGTTGATCACTCACTCCCACGTTTCGGGCGGTGTTAAACACCCACCGGACTCTGTCTTAGTTCTGACGTTGTAGATGTGGATGTGACTTCCGAGGCAGAGCGGGAGCTGGATGACGACGAGGCTGCCTTCTCCTATATGCAGTTTTCAGACGGGTTCTAGCGAGCCTCGGTCTGATGTGCGGGACCATGGGATTATTTTTTGGGAACTGAAATGATGTAATTGATACTTATAATTTTGTTAAATAACACTTTCACACGATCTGGCTTGTATATGTAATTCAGGGGTTTACACTTGTACACATATTTTACTATAAGTCTTTCGCTTGCTTTATTCACTCATCTCTGAATCATATTTGTGTTTTGGCTTAATCTATTCCATGTTTTATGCACTAATACAGTCAACATACATCCATCATTAAATATGTTGCATAAGTGATGTTTTGGAACTCGAGAGCTGAGTTATGCTCGACCCTCGAATTTCAGGGCGTTACAAGTTGGTATCAGAGCATGATCTGGATTAAACCGGACCTGGGTTATGGTCACACACCGCACGTTGTCGCCACTTTAGCGTAATTGGGTGTGGGTCTATCATCGCTTTGTGTTTATGCTCCGTAGCTTCTATCGGCGAAAGTTTCTTGAAAACCTTTGCCGAGATCGAGTCTGTACTCCCACCTGGTCACACACAGCGACCCGAAACCTCTCCCAGACCCTCTATTAATGAGTTTAGACAGTCTATCTTTCCTTTTTCATCTTTAAACATTCTAGAAATCGCTATTTGAATCAGATTTCTGTCAGAATGACCCGATAAGCGTCAAACTACGCAAGGGGCCGATCGGGGCATTTTCAGTGGGGCCCAAGGGGGGACCCACACTTTTCTAACCATGGGGGAACAGGAGGGCCTCGCCAAAACGGCGAGGCATCGCCGATATGTCCAGAGACCGGCGATGCCATCGCCGGTTCGGCGAGGGATCGCCGGTTGCCGGGCCAGGCGGGCCAGGCCGACGCGGGCCGATAGTTCCTAGGGCTAGTGTGGCCCACCTCTCCACAATTTTCCCTTTTTACCTTATTCTTTTACATATTTCCTTCACAACACCCTCTCCCAAGCTTTCCTTTTCTTCCAAAACCTCTCCAAATCCTCTCAAATCTCTCCCAAATCTTCATCTTCCTCCCATTTTCGTGCAAACCCATCACCCCATCTTCAAATATTCCTCCCCATTGCTGATTTCCCTTTCTTTCCTTCTCATTTGAGCCCTTGCTTTCCCTATTTGGCTAATAGTTGTGTGGAAGCTTCACCATCTTCCTATTTCTCTCTTTCTCTCATTTCTCATGGCCCTCTTTGAGATTGTGACGGCCATCTTTTCCATTTCTTCCCTTCTTTCCTTGATGGGGAAGAAGAGAGCGCCCGTGGATGAAGCCGGGCCGAGCCGCCCAACCCGTGCACGGAGGCCGAGAGGTGCCGCCGCTAGCACGTCCGCCACGCGCGAGTTCCAGACGAAGCGGGACCTCGATCCTCGAGCTCCTGTTAGTAGGACCTTGTTGGAGGAATTGTCGCATGGAGTCTATGAGGGGCGTAGAGTCCTTTTTGAGGCTCATGTTGATCCGCGGCTCTTTGGTGAGTTCTTCTTGTTGGAGCGCCTAGAAGGGGCTGGTTGGGGTCCCTTGTTCGAAGGCGAGTATCGCGCGAATGCTAGCACTGTTCGGGCCTTTTATGCCAACATTCTGGAGCCTTCGCTGGAGCCTCTGCAGTTCAAGATTCCTTGTGGTAGCGGTCGTGTGGGTATCGTCAATGTTGCTTTGATATCCCGCCTCCTGGGAGTGCCACTTGGTGAAGTGCATGTTAGCGAGAAGAATGTGGACAGTGTGCGCGAGAAGGATCGTCACACCCGATTCTTGTGTGGTCGTCTGGTTGAATGGCAGCCGAATAGGAGTCTTCTGGCTTCTTTCATGACGGACGACTTCCGTTTGCTTCACCACATCTTTACGTTCAATGTATATCCAAGGTGGAGCAACCGCAGCGAGTGTACGCGCCTGATGGTGGATTTTCTGTATCAGGTGGGGCAGGATACGAAGTTGTGTGTGCCGACGTACGTCCTGCGCCAGATTATTCTCATCGCTCGTTCGAGTAGAAGGACCGAGTCTCTTCCCTTTGGCCGCCTCATTTGCAAGATTGCACATGAGTTTGGCTATAGGCTTGGAGCTGAGAAGCCGGTCCCTGTTCGCCATATCAATTTGAGGACTCTTAAGCTGATTGATGTATGTTAGGCCCATTATGCATGGCCCATTTGATGTATTCGAGACCCATGTGTAGGGCCCACATGTCATGTATTTGAGGCCCATGAGCAGGGCCCGCCTGTTGTGTATATGTGGCCCTTGAGTAAGGCCCACTATATTGTATATCAGGCCTTTGTGCAAGATCATGGGTCCGTTATATACTAGGATCTATATGGGCCATTCCTTGGGGGCAAATGTTGGTTAAATGTCCACATTGTCGAAGCCGACTGTTGAGGCCGGTTATTGACACCGATTGTGAGTATGTGACAGCATAGCATCATGATACATGCCCATACGCATCATCTGCATGTTTGTTATGAGATGTGGTTGATCATTGCATATGTCATTGAGCATGTTGTTATGAGACTCCCTGATAGGCGGAGGTTATCTCACATGAGCACGCGGTATGCACAGGATTGATGCATGACTGGATTGTATGACTCATGCATCTCGCATTATGATTACTGTACGCCCTAGCGACATCAGGGCCGTAGCCTCCACAGGCATATCGTGGATGGCCAAATGGGACACCGAAAATGTTTGGTTCTAGCATACGGGTGCCATAGATGTCCCTGAGTGAAAATCTCTAAACCTCCGTGGCCAGGAGACGCCCCAACGTCGAGACCGAGTGGATACATGAGCGCCCGAGTGCCGAATACCAGGAGGCCGCGTCTCCCACTGTGTCGTGGTCGGTTGGGAGGGGGTGTGGCCTTACCCGCCCGAGGGTAGGGGGCAATACTAGGCTGAGTTTGACCAGCTCGTGAATGGGTCCGCTATCGACGTGCCGGATAGGTATTGGCAGACTATTGGCCAGGCGGATAGTGAGGTTTCTTACGCTCACTTGGACTGTGCGGCTAGGAGAGCGACAGTGCCATTTGGAGTGTACTAAACCCCGGTGATGATCCCAGAGAGGAACCGTACTAATATGTGGACTTATTAAGTAGGAGTTGCATACTCATACATTCATTTCATTCACCATCCACTCGGGCTGGTGGTGCATAACTAATTGTTGTGTACCTTCGCATGGTCAGGATTTCGGTTGGGCGTGCGACTAACCTGAGATCAGGAGTTCACCACATTGAGTCTGACTATCCAAATTTAGGTATGGGACTGGTTTGGATAGAAGTCCCTCGTGATGGACTCCATAGCCTGCGATACTACGTACTATTATCCCGAATTTACTCTAGCTTGTTCATTTCATTAGCATCGCATATTACATGACATTTTGGGTTGTCATATTTCTGCATGGATATGGCCATTAGTACTCATGCCTTGCATCGGATAGCATTGGTACGGCTGATGGCACTCATAGACTTATCAGTATATTTTTGCTTACTTCGATATTGTATGATTTATGACATTGTATCCTCGGCATCTAATATTTGGCTTGCTCTGACACTTCATTTGCCTAGCTGATTTGCATTGTGTACCCTGATATTGTCATGACCAGTATTTTCGATATTGTATGATTATGACATTGTATTGAATACTTGACACTTACCTTGTGCACACACTTACATCACCCTCTAAGCTTTTTATAAGCTTATGCACGATAAATGCGTGCACGTGATGTTAGGTTGTAGCAGTGTTGAGCTTGGAGCGTGCAGGTCTTCTGGAGCTTGATTTTCGATTTATGTATTTTTTTTCCTTTCAGCATTGTACTCAAATGATTATATTAGTGGATATGTGTTGTTGATGTTGACTTTGTGAATTGGGTGATCTTGTGGTTATGCTTATTACGAGTTAAAAGCAAAAGTTAGAAAAATAAAATTAAAAAAAATCTCCTTGTAGGATCCCAGGATCGGAATCTAGCGTATGAACGTTAGGAGCCGAGAATGGGGTACTACGGAGGCTGTTAGCACCAGATTCGGTGATCAGGGAAGTGGGCAAGTTAGGCCCCAAAGGGGCGTATCAACTACTACTAGTCCGAGCAGGATCCCGAACCCCTATTCTCGACCAAGACCTGACAATTGCTATCATTGTGGCCAACCGGGTCATCTATCAAATACTTGTTCCCATCGACAAGTGGCGAACCTCGCCATCAATGATGGTAGTGTTAAAAGCATCGATGAAGACCCAGATATTGATGAGATGGAACATGCCACAAAGGACGAGTGGATGAGATATGTTGGGTTTGGTATGATTATGGCGAGTTGCTCGTCGTGAGACAACTATTGATGCAATGAGAAAAGAACTACACCCACAATGATATAATATCTTCCAAACTTGGTGTACGGTAAATCGAAAAGTTTGTGACGTGATCATCGACAGTGGGAGTAACGAGAACATCATCTCCAAGATCATGGTGAAAAAATTGCAATTAAAAACAGAGCATCATCCCTCCTCATATACGGTCGGTTGGATTAAGAAAGTCAGCGAGACAAAGGTAACTAAATAACACACTATATCCTTTTCAATTAGTAAGCATTATAAGGATGAAGTAGTATGTGATGTATTTAACATGGAGGCCTATCACATGCTACTCGGTCGGCCTTGACAATTCGATCGTGACGCCACTCATAAACGGCAAGATAATTTGTATATTTTTGTTAAGGACGACCAGAAAACCATATTAGCCCCTATGGATCTAGAGGAGCCATTCAAAACTTCAAAAGTGGAGGGTTGTTTTCTCTTAATCATACGGGACTTTGTGGAGGAATCTAAAGAAATAGGACATGCCTATGTATTAATTATAAATGGGGAGGAAATCGAGCCCTCCAACATCCCTGAGAAATTAAAACCCTTGCTGCATAAGTTCAAAGAAATTTGGCCGAATGAACTTTTCGATGGATTGCCTCCCATCCGAGATATTCAACACCATATCGACCTTGTCTTTGGGTCCAGCTTACCCAATCGTTCTCACTATCGGATGAGTCTGAAGGAGTGCGATATTTTGTAGGGGTAAGTGGAAGAACTGATCCGTAAGAGTCTTATTCGAGAAAGCATGAGCCCATGAGTTATACTGACTCTATTAACTCTTAAGAAAGATGAGAGTTAACGCATATGTGTCGACAACCGAGCCATCATTAAAATCACCATAAAATATAAGTTTCCTATACCATGGTTAGACGATATGTTGGACATGCTTGAGCATGCAAAATTATTCTGTAAATTCGATCTAATGAGCAACTACCATCATATTCGAATACGGTCGGTGATGAGTGAAAGATGACTTTTAAGACTAAGGAAAGGCTATATGAATGGATGGTCACGCCCTTCGATCTTTTGAATGCGCCTAACATATTCATGAGGTTGATAAATCAAGTTCTGAAATCATTCATTAGGCAGTTCGTTGTGGTTTATTTCGATGACATTTTAATATACAGTCAAGATGAAGTAAGCCATATGGAACACCTCAAGAAAGTCCTTCAGGTGCTCATTGAAAATAAATTGCATCTTAATTTAAAAAGTGCAGCTTCTTGACCGATAGCTTGTTGTTTTTGGGCTTTGTTGTGACATCCATGTGCATTCGAGTGGATGAGAAAAAGGTGAAAGCCATCAGGGAATGGCTAGTTCAAACAAACATACATGAGATACGAAGTTTTCACGGATTGACGACATTCTATCATTAGTTTGTGAATAATTTTAATACCATAATATCTCTAATTACAAACTATATGAAGAAGGGACAATTTCAGTGGACTGACGAAGCCAACAGAAGCTTTGCCAAAATTAAACACAGGTTGTCTACAACCTCGGTTCCTGTACTTCCCAACTTCGATAAACTATTCGAAGTTGAATGTGATGCTTCATATGTCGGGATTGGGGGAGTCTTGTCTCAAGAAGGTCAGCTAGTAGCCTTCTACGATGAAAAACTTAGCAATGCATGCAAAAAGTGGTTGACATATGAGCTCGAATTATACACAGTGGTCCATGCACTGCGACATTAGTGAAAATACTTGATTCAAAGGGAGTTCATTCTTTACACAAACTATCAAGCTCTCAAATTTATTAATAGCCAAGCTAACGTGAATCGTGTGCATGCCAAGTGGATTTCATTTTTGTAGGAATTTATGTTTGTGCTGAAACATAAGTTTGGGCATCAGAACAAAGTGGCTGATGCATTGAGCCGCCGTGCAACTTTGTTAGTCACCATGGGCAATGGGTTGTCGGGTTCGTCACGAGGATATATATATATATATATATATATATATATATATATATATATATATATATATATATATATATATATATATATATATATATATATATCAACGACAATGACTTCAAGGATGCATGAGTTAGATGCCAAGAAGGTTACCCTAGTGACCTACCTATGTAAGACGGGTTCTTTTTCAAAAGGAATCAACTGTGCATTCCCAAAAGCTTGCTGATAGAACAGATCATCCAAGAGTTACACGGAAGTGGCCTTACTGGACACCTTGGACAAGATAAGATTTGAGCTTTTATTGAAGAATAGTACTATTGGCCGCAATTAGTACGTGACGTGGGTAGAGAGAAATGCATCACTGTCATGTTTGTTAGGTCTCCAAGGGGCAGTCTTAGAATATGGGTCTCTACAACCTGTTACCTATACTTGACAGCCCTTGGGAGGACCTATCCATGGACTTTGGGGTGAGTCTCCCACGAATACAACGTAGCATGGATTCAACGTTCATTGTGGTAGATCATTTTTCGAAGATGGGCATACTTTATCCTATGCAAGAAGACCCTCGATGCGACACACATAGCGAATCTATTCTTTAGAGAGGTAGTCGACTACATGGGGTTCTCAAAACTATTATTTTTTTTACCACGATATGAAGTTCATTAGTCACTTTTGGCGGACTTTGTGTAATTAGTTCAATATATGACTTCAATTCAGCATTACCTACCACCCACAGACCAATGGGCAAACCGAAGTTGTGAATCGTACGTTAGGGAACCTCCTTCAAAGTATTTCAGGAGAAAAACCGAAGTAGTGAGATTTAGCCTTGTCTCAAGTAGAATTTGCATTCAACAACATGGTGAACCGCTCAACAGGAAAGTCCTCGTTCCATATTATTTACAGTCGAGTGCCTTGCCACACAGTTGACTTGGTCGCTTTGCCCAAGCTCCCATGCATGAGCGTTGCAATAGAACATATGGCCGAAGAGATCATGGGCATTTATATAAAGGTGTAAGACGAGTTACATGCCTTGAACGACAAATACAAGGAGCAAGCTGACAAGCATCGACGACAAAAGGTGTTCGAGGTCGGTGACCAAGTTATGTTCCATCTACACAAAGAAAGATTTTCGACTGAGATGTATAAAAAAATTGAAGAACAAGAAGATTGGGCTAGTACCGATACTCCGAAAGATCAATGACAACGTGTATGTTGTTGATCTTTTGGATGACATGGAGATCTCACGTACTTTCAACGTCACGGATCTGATCGAGTATCATAAACCGAAGCAGGACAAAAACTCAAGGAAAAGTTCTTTTAAAGTGGATGGGACTGATGTAGAGCAAGTTGTGGATAATTTCATGGCCAAGATGGACCAGAAAAGGCCCAATCGGAGACAGAGATGATTCAGACTGTCAGAACTTAAAATGGACATATCTCGCAAACCGTAATGAGTTATTGGACGTACCAAATATGATCTTGGGGTAGGACGAGCTACTTTAGCCACCCAACCCCGCTACACTAAGTTACCCATGCTGAATTTGTGAGATTCCATTAGATCGACGGTCGAAATACCTATTTATTTTCATTTTTACTATTTTTAGTAAGTTTTAGTTTGATTGTAACTCATCGTATTTTGGGCTCTAGGAGTTGGGTCCAACATGAAAAGTGCTTAGAAAAATTATGAGAACATCATGGTTTGGTCAAATAGGATACTGACTATTTTTGACTGAAAGCCATGCACACTAGTAGGAATCACGACCATCTATAAATAGTAAGTTTACTATTTATAGTAAGTCACGATTTCTAGGAGTTTTATTTATAATATGATTTTGAAACTTCTTCTAAAGCTTAGTATCCATATTTAAAGGGTTGAAAACTTGTTTATTAGGATCATTAATCAATTTACGAATTTTTTACAATTATTTTATTTTTTTCCCTATGGATTTGAGGCATTTGCAATTCTTTGAGGAATACATAGGAGTTTCGTGGATTCGGAATAGTCATCCCCCTTAGGATGATAGTTCTCAACCTCAACACGCGTCCTTCCCTGCGTCACATGCCATACCATAGAAAATAGTGATAATTGATAATTAATGAGCCACAAGATCAGTTTTGAATCAATCACCCTGTTTCTTATAGCATGGTCCACTAAGAGTTGGATCTTCTTTATTTTTAGGCTCATGCCATAAAATGATCCGAAAAAAAAAAAAAAAAAAAAACACGGATGGTGGGCGTGGCCCCCACGGTAAAGACCACACCATCTTGGGTGAGACGGGGGCCACACGTAATCTGTT
Source organism: Magnolia sinica (assembly GCF_029962835.1). Taxonomy (NCBI): domain Eukaryota; kingdom Viridiplantae; phylum Streptophyta; class Magnoliopsida; order Magnoliales; family Magnoliaceae; genus Magnolia; species Magnolia sinica. Next base: position 54,596,981 of record NC_080591.1, on the reverse strand, counting down.
TTTCTTTAACTAAAGCTCATAACTCTCTTAAACTAATTGCATGGGCGGCTCACATTACTTATATAGTAGAGATTACCATGAAATGCCAAGTGTGCCTATGTTTGTGAACATTGCAAGGTACAGTTGGTGAGTGCTTAAATATGCGAACATGGCACGTGGCTAATTAAAGGCTATATATCATAGAGCACCTCCAAAGTAGATCATGCCTAAGGCTAGAAGTCAAACTATCCACTTTCGCGGAAGGTGATGAATATATCCTCTGAACATGTGTTGCCCATCTAGCTAATTTTCGTACTTGTGCATTTACAGTGTGAGGCCCACCCAATGAGCAATATGAATCTCACACATTTGCGTAACAGGTGCATGGATAAAAGAGAAGTTATTATTGTCTTCTTCCCAAGACGACCCTTGGAATCAAGGAGGAGAGAATTTTTAAAATAAGAAATAAAATTAACATACGAAAATATTGTTTAAAATGTGACTTATGACCTTACATAAGTAAGCATAAGCCCTAAAATCCCGAGTCTACTGAATTAGAAAAGTTTTTTAAAATATTAAAACTTATTAAAAATACTGAAAAGATGTCCAATCTTATCCAAATTTATAACTAACTCTTAAATTACTTAAATAAAAAGAATTGTATTATTAAAACAAACACACACACACACACACACACACACACACACATATATGGAAATGGTACTATGAGGTTGACCTCATGGGAACTTCCCATGAGGTCGAGCTATGTGGGCCCCACCATGATGTGTGTCAAACATCAACACCGTGCATTTGATGGGTCCCCTTTAAGTTATGGGATATCCTAATAATCAGCTATATACGGAACTAAGGTGGGCCATACAATCTAAAACTATATGAAGAAATGCCTAAAATGTATAAAATCACTTGATGGGGCCCACCTGAGTTTTGGATGATGCTGAAACTTGGTCTGAACCCTCATCCAGGTGGGACACACATAATGGATGGGCTGAATTTTTTAACCATATCTCGGGGGGCCGAATAAATAATTATGAATGTTTTAATGGGAGGGTAACCCCTCTCAAATGTTGTATGTGGCGTGGCCCACTCAAGTCATGGATTGACTTGATTTTGAAGCCCGTGTCCCACCATGGAATGGTGCATCTAACTGATGGGGTAGATGTTCGACATACATAACGGTTGGGTCCACACAGCTCAACCTAGTGGGAAGTTCCCATGAGGTCGGGCTCATATAGTACCTCAAAAATCACTCTTAAGGGTCGTTTTGATGCTTGTCGAATCCAATCTTACCCGTGTAAATTTACGTAGGTAAAGAGTCTCACAGGAAACTATTTCATTCTATGAAGTTTGCCTAACTTGTAAGGTATTCAAACAGTAAACTATCTTCTCTTTTTGAGTATTGATAACGTAAATAGTATTTCAAATTTTATATGATTGAAAATCCAAGCTGTTACAAATGAAAGAAGGCAAAATTTTTGGATTGAAAATTTATGATTTTGATTCTTTAGGCATCATCTTGAGAGTGCAAATAGGCCCTTATGTGTATATACAATGCACCATGTGTTTTTACTTGAGAAAATGCTATGAATTTGATCAACTTAAAAGAGAGGAAAAGAGAATGGTTATGACCAAGGTATTCAATGAATTTCGACTTAAATGCATGATGACTTAAAATCAGCCTCATACTGGCCCATTATGATCATTTTATTTATTTATTTTTTAAATGTGCCACAGACCGGATCACATAACAAATCCCACCAATTCAGTTATGTAACCATTTTTTAATATCAGGGGTTATAATAGTTAGAGAGAATTGAAAATCTTCTCTTAGATTTTAAAAGTAGTCCTCTTGAAAATTTTCAATCCAAGTCAGATTTAAAACTCATAATTGTTTTGTGACGTGACCATGATTTAGACGACAAAGTCTTAATTTCAATCCTAACAACCCCAACTCTGTAGATTAGGAAATGACCTGCAAAGTCAAGTTTAGAAAACCCAAACTCTCAAGTTTAGAAAACCCAGATACGGAGCCAAAGACTAAATGAAGGAAAAGATTTTTCTCCGACAAAGGAGGCAAATTGAAGGCTCAAGTGGACCATAACACTGGAAGCAAAGGGGATTGAATGCCTATCATTGAAAACTTCATATGAGCTATAGAAGTTTTGGATCAAGCTAATATTTATATTTTCCCTTTATCTAGTTTATGTGACCTTACCAATAGGTTGGATGAAAAATAAGCATCATGGTGGGCCTTAGGAAGGTTTCAACAATGGTCACCATTGCCATGACTGTTTCTTATGATGTGGTCCACTTGAGCCTTTAGTTTGCCTCCTTTATGAGCTCATGCATGATATGTTAAAAAAATGTATGGACAACATGGATGAATAACATACACCGAAGTGAGCCCCATGGAGCCCTTGTGAGGACCATCCATCTCTAGCTAGGTCGTGGTGGGGGTAGTATCCAATCCACATCCAATGCTAGGGGCCTCACTTCAAGAACCGGCGACGACGGTCACAGTCCACTGGTTTGGCTAGTGACCAGCAACTAGCCAATGGCTATAGTTAGTGCTCTATGGACCCATCATGATTTATTTGTTTCATCCACACCGTCCATTATATATATGTGTGTGGGGGGGGGAGGTACTATGCGCTCGGCCTCACGAGTCCGTCCCTTGAGGTTGAGTTGTGTGGGCCCCACCGTGATGCGTTTTGAACATCTAACCCATCAGTCAGATGCACCATTCCATCGTGGGCCTAGGTCTCAAAAATCAAGTCAATCCATGAGTTGTGTGGGCCACACCACATACAGAAGTGGGGAGGGGCCGTGCACCATTAAAACATTCATAATCAATTTTTTGGGCCCACCGAGATGTGGTTTGCAAATCCAGCCCATCCATTATGTGTGTCACACTTGCATGAGGGTTCAAACCAAGTTTCAGCAGCATTCAAAACTCAGGTGGGCCCCACCAAGTGCTTTTATATGTTTTAACGGTGTTTCACATGATTTTAGATGGTATGGCCCACCTGAGTTCCGTATACGGCTGATTTTTGGGATATCCCATAATTTAGAGGGTACCCATCAAATGCATGGTGTTGATGGTCGACATGCATCACGGTGGGGCCCACACAGCTCGACCTCATGGGAGCTAATAGTGAGGTCGAGCGCATAGTACCTTTTCCCTATATATATATATATATATATGACCTAATCAACAGGTTGGACGTCAATTAAACATTACAGTGGGCCTTAAGTGTTTTTTAATGGTGCATATTGAATCACTAATGTTTTCATGTGGTGTGGTCCACGTGAGATCTGGATCTGCTTCATTTTTAGATCAAGGCCGAAAATGATCTTGAAAAAAATGGACGGACAGCATGGATAAAACACATACATCATGATGGGCCCACATAGCACCAACAACAAGCCACTTGGCTAGTGGCAGATTCACTATCCAAACCGCGTCCGAAAGTTCAGTGCATACCACTGAATCATGGGCCACAGCTTCGTGGGAACTTTCCACGTCACATTCATCAAACTCAGGAAAAAGAAAAGGAAAAAGAACAAAAACACAAAAACAGCTTATGTAATATAAAGTCTGCATTTATTCCCTTTTAGCTCTCTTTTATGGGGAAATGCGTGTTGCCGTCTACAGCGTCAGATTCCGGCGAGAAATAATCCTACAAAGCAAATGACAACACCAAATGATATTTGGATTTTGCTACGGTGCGGTGGCTGGTTTCCACAATCAGATTTCTTTCTAATACTGATCTGAACCGTTCATGTTCTCAATACAACCATCTAAAAGTTATCATCTCATATTTCAACACACAATCCCCCAATCAACAAATGTTTCCTAACATGGCCAGTGTCTGTGTAGCATAAGATCCAAAACATCAACGGTCCAAATCATAGTTTAAAATGCAACCAGGGTACAAACCAGCCAGCGTATGCTACCATGGCAAAACCCATGTTATTACACCTTTTCTCTACTAACAATACACCCCCTTCCAAGGACATAGTCAGCTCATTAGGTTGGCCACACATGCACATCGACAGTCATCTTATAAACAGTCCACATCCAGCACACTTGTAAAGGGCCGGCCGAAAAGATAGTTTTAAGACTAGAACGAGTCGTCCGAGTTGACTCGGACTCAGTCCGGTTCAGGCAGCGAGTCACCCTCCTTCACCCAACAGAGGCGAAGCGAGTTGGGCTGAGTCCAGGCCAAACACCGGTTCGAATGAGTCATGACTCGACTCGAGACCGGACGAGTCAATCGACTCACTGAGTCAGTCGACCCATGGTAAGAGGTGCATGAATTGAAAAGGAAGGGTGTGAATATAAATTTCCGTTACATAAAATCTATATGAAAATCACCTAAGAATATAACATATCGGCCGAAATGTTACACCAATACGACATGTTGCTAGCATTTCTGCGGCCGAAAACCGAATCTCTCCTTCGCCAAATCATACTCCAAGAAAAAATTCTGCTGCTGGAAATTTCCCAAAATGATCGATGGCCCACCGGAAAACCCGTCACCTGTAAAGCCGTCCGTCACGATGGTCAGGCACACCGTGCCGGAATTCCCCACATAAGAGAAGTAATTCGCCAGCGGCAGTGCCATATCAGCACCACCTTTGAAGTGAAAAGCAAGTTGGGGTAGCTTCAACGATTTTTCGGCCGATACGTCAAAGCACGGCCTCAAACCGGTACGATACTCCATGTCAGCAGCCCTCTTATAATAGCCGACCAGCCGCTCGAACTCTCGTGCGACCGGCTCGAACACGTGACCCTCCATGAATGTGAATGTCGTGCCGGAGTCGACAATCGTCCCGCCGTTGCCGTCGGATCCTTGCGAGAGGTAACGGTACGGAATTTCGACGCTTTTGCCCCCGACGGTGACTTTGCGGAGCCCGACGTAGTAATAGACGGCGAACGCTGAGCTTCCAACGGTAGGATTCTTCAAAATGGGGGTGTAGCTGAGGCCATCCTTGCCGGAATCTGACCCACCAGTGGAGTCGAGAACCAGCGAGCTGCTCTTGCCGGTGTCATCGAGACGGTGGGAGACGAGGCAGTAGCTGAAGCGTTTGAGGCCGAGCTGAGTTGGGAGCGACGAATTTCCGCGGCCGAACCCGGCAACGCCGGCCGGCTGCCCGGTGGAGAAAATCGAGCAGCCGACGGCGAAATCCGTCACCTTCTTCTCCGGAAAATTAAGGGTCTCCGACAGCAGAAGCCCAGCCGTAGAACCTGATCCGTAGAGGACGAAATAAGGCGGGCATACCTGCGAGCAGTTGGCGAGCGACGTCGGGGGGCATTTTCCGCAATTGGGTTGGCTATGAATCCAACTGCATTTTGGGTTTTTGCAGCCGATGAGCTTGGAGGAAGATGAGGACTTGGGTAGAAAAACGGCAATTTTAGAGGGTAAATTCGCGAAAGAGCAGTTCTTGCAGACGTAGGTGTTTGTGCAGGGTAACCAGACAAGATCGCTGCCAGTGTCCATCAAAAGGGAGATTTTTTGAGGTGGGGTACCGAAATTGAGGGAGATGGAGTAACCACCGTAGCTGTGGGGGAAGAGAGGAGTATTGGAGAGGAGGGCATTTTGGGAATGTGGGGGTTTTTTGAGGTGCTTGGCTCGGATGAGAGAGGAGGCGGCGAGACGGGTGAATGTCTGAGATGGGTCTGGAGATGAGTTTTGGGGGAATTGGTGGAGGGAGAGGGAGATTTTTGTAATTTCTGAGGAAATGAGAGGCAGAAAGAGGAGGAGAGAGACGAGAAAGAAGGAGGAAGACATGGCAGCGTTTGAGAAAGAGAGCGTGTATGTGAGAGTGAGAGAGAGGAAATTGGCTTTTGTTTATAGAGAAAAAGATGGTGGGTGAGATGGAATCATGAAATGAAAAGGCAAACGGTGGGTGGAGAATCGGGTTCGGGGAAAGAGATTAAAATGCCGTTATCATGAGTTGAAAAAACACCGACTTCTGCGACTACGGGGTTGTTTGGTTCCGGGACCAGATAGTGCTGGACAAAGTCATGGAGAGACTCATGGACAAATCGATGGAAATTGGGCCAAAAAACTCCACACAGGTCTGTCTTGCACAGTGGCGTTTAGCTGATAAAAAAAGTTGTATTATATTTACTTCATTATATATATATATATATATATAAGAGAGAGAGAGAGAGAGAGAGAGAGAGAGAGAGGCATGCTCACCTACGCACTTACCCACGTGCGCACCTTTGTACATGTGTCATGGGTGTCGAATCCCCACGGTCCATAAGATGTGGAATCCCATGAAACCTCGGGAGGTGAATTTTCACCCTGTTAAAACCTTTAGTTTGCCTCCTCCGGCAATTAGAATGCCCAGTCTGCTCAGAGTTGCAGTTTCCAGTACAAATATTATTGGCTGCTGAGTTTAGTACGTCAGGTCCAAGCATAATATATTTATAATCTCATCTTTGGTTTCTAAACCAGAGGGGTTCGCAGGTGAGCGTTCCGATATATATATATATATATATATATATATATATATATATATAGATATATATATATATTCTCCAAAGCCTAGCATCAAGGACATCACATAATTGATAAAGTAGATTTTAAGAGTATAACATTGTAAGCCCTGTAGAGTTAGTTTTTTATAGGGCTACTTAAAATAGGCACCATAGCGTTGTCGGTCCCAGTTGGCTGATCCAAAACTTTGGTGGGCCATGAAAAAAGAAAATTGTTTCTTCCCTTGATTTGCATTTCTCTTTGCTATGGCCTACGGAGTTTTAAATCAAGGTGAAAATTGGCCCCTTGGAGTTTCATGGGATGTCACATCACATGGACTGTTCGAATTAGATGCCCATGACATGTGTGCAAAGATGTGCATGTGCGTAGGTGTGCCGGTGAGCATGCCTATGCACCTTTGCACACGTGTCTTAGGCACAAAATTTGAACGGCCAATGTGATGCGGCACTCCTTGAAATGTCACAAGCTCATTTTTCAGCCCGATATAAAATTTTGATGGGCCATGGTTAAAGGAAACATTATCCTCCCTTCATTTGCATTTATCTTTCCTATGGCCCACTAGAGTTTTGCATCAAGTTAAAATTTAGGCCTATAGAGTTTCAAGGGGTGCTGCATCACATGGATGATTCAAATTTTGTGCCCCTTACATATGTGCAACGGCGCGCATGGGTGCTCACATAAGAAGGTAACGCAGGTGAGCATTCCCCTGTATATATATATATATATATATATATATATATATAGAGAGAGAGAGAGAGAGAGAGAGAGAGAGAGAGAGAGAGAGAGAGAGAGTCATGCTCACGTGCACACCTCTGCACATGTGTCATGGGCATCTTATCCAAACGGTTCATGTGATGCGGAATCCCATGAAATCCCAAGAGACAAATTTTCACCATGATCCAAAACTCTGGTGGGCCATAGAAAAGAGAAATGCAAATCAAGGGAGGAAACTGTTTTCATTTTTCATGGCTTGACTAGAGTTTTGGATCAAAGTAAAAATTGGGCCCAGGGTGTTTCATGAGGTGATGCTTCACATGTATATTAATTTTACTTGACTCGAGCCTGAAGCTCAACTCAGCTCGAGTGATATATTTTAATTATATATATATATATATATATATATATATATATATATATATATATATATATATATATTCCTAAAGTTATCTATGTATACCTATTTTATATTCTAATACTATCCTTTAAGTTGGAGGGTGGATATTAATCATGTTTAACTTGAAATATACATGAAAAAGGTGACATGATGAATAGCATATGCTATTACTCCTCACATACAACATGTTTAGATACAAGATCTTCAAGTATTTTTTATTTGTAAATTGAGCTTTCATTGTCTATTATATCTTATCTTTTAATAGTAAGCTATAGAAATATGACAATCTTTAATCTACTAAATGATTTTCACATTCAAAATTATCTGTACAAGACTGCACAACAAGTGAGTGAACTACACCCAAAATAATTTAGAAGGTGCTACACCTACATACAATGTGAGACATGTGTTGACAATGATAGGTTAAAATGTTCTCTTCAAGTGTGATGGAGCTGAGAGAAGACAATGTTGTCAAACGTTCACTCAAATCAATCCAAAGGTGCACAAACTTAGCTGCATGCACAAGACAACGAGAGATGGGTGTTCCAACCTTTTAATAAACATCAAGTGGGGGTTATTGCAATAGAGAGGGCATGATGGGCACTAATGGACACATTGAGCGGAGATGCAGATCGAAAGAACACATGGAAGTATTATAACTGTAACGCCCTGAAATTCGGGGGTCGAGCATAACTCAGCTCCCGAGTTCCAAAACATCACTTATGCAACATATTGAATGATGGATGTATGTTGTCTGTATTAGCGTATAAAACATGGAATAGATTAAGCCAAATAGTAAATATAATTCAGGGATAAGTGAAGAAAGCAAGCGGAAGACTTATAGAAATAAATGTGTACATGTGCGAATCCCTGAAATACATACACATACCAGGTCGTAATTCAAGTTTTACTATCAAAATTATAAGTATCAAATTACATCATTTAATTCCCAAAAGAAATCCCAGCATCCCGCGCATCAGAACAAGGCTCACTAGAACCCGTCTAAAAACTGCATAAAAGAGAAAGCAGCCTCATCATCATCCATCTCCCGCTCTGCCTCAGAGGTCACCTCAACATCTGCAACATCAGCAGCTAAGACAGAGTCTGGTGGGTGTTTAACACCGCCCCAGAACGTGGGAGTGAGTGATCAACTCAGTAGAACAATAAGGCACAGGTTAACATGTTATCAGTTCAATCAAGCAGTAATGATAAAGCAGAATAATCAAACATGTCTTAAGTACTCTTGTTAATGCAAGGATGTATGAAAAATGATGCGTGCCTCTCACGCGTACACCCTCAGCGTCTTCATCTTACGTTACGCATGACACCACCTTAAAGTGTGCCACATCTACAAAGTACATGCAAATGCGGTACATAAACATGATTACCAAGTTGTTATTAGTCCTTTTCATACAGCAGGATTGGGAAGCTAAGATACCTTTCTCATATCACCATCCAAACAGTGATCCATTCTAGGGTCGTCAGTCCTAGGTATCTCATACGATCATATGATTTGAAGTCGTTGCAAAGGGCTCGTCACCAATCAATGCACGCCCATCACACCTTCGTTACTACACTAAGGCTCGTCACCTCAATGCGGTATCCAGGCATGCTCGAGGTCACTACAAAGGGCTCGTCACCAATCAATGTAGGCCGACAGCACGAATATAGTGTCTCATACCACCATAATCGTCTCACGAGTTTGGTTGCTCACTGGTCACTACGGGGAGACTCGTCACCCCAGCGTAGGCCGACAGCTCGACCACAGTGTCCCATACCACCATGTTCGGCTCATGAGTTTTAGCGGATCAAGGTACCAAGGTTAACAGGATTTCACTGGTAAGTTCGGTACCCTAAATTCAAACAATAGCGTCCATACATGGTGAACATACATCGGACAATCGGGTTACTTGACGAACTCGACTAGCACGAGCACACGTTGGGTTGAACGACATAGAGTGCGCAAACACTCCGCGTGGCCAAACCACTGCCGACAACTCTAATACGACTTGGGTTCGTTTAATCACGTCCTACGTGGTGAAAGCAACCTCAACCACGAACTTAAGGCCGATTACCGATTTCCTGGACTAATGCATAGTCCCACACACATTCCACTATAACAGGTATTCATATCTACAATTGGGAATAGTAATGAAACAACAACTCAAAACATATGGTATGTAAGCATCTGAAGAATATCAACTTAACATGGATTTAAGTATAAGTAAGACTTGAAATTAAACAACAAGGAATGTAACTTACATGAAGGAAATCATACACACTAGTGGGAGAGTTGAGAATCGCTTCTCAACGCCCACAAATAGTATAATATATTACACTTTAGATCAATCAGGCATTTCTACAAACACTTAGAATACATAGTTCAACATACATGACGTATGTTGAAAACACGCATTTGGACAATTCCTTTTACCAAGGAGTTATCACATATACATCTAGCATAAGCACACGGCAAATAATCATGGCAATCACATGTTCATATTTTATACGCATACGGTACTTTATACATACACATAGAATACACAAATCTCAATAAATCACATGCATAACAGGAACGCAAAGTAAACATAACATTTGGCATGTGAAATCTCATCCATAACAAGAATAAACCATTAACTGGCATTGAAAGCCTTGAAAACCATAACCTATACACTTAAAGTCCGCACCTTAAGCCAGAAAAGAACACCGAACTAATTTCAGACGATATGTCTTCGTCAACGGCGACAGAATAACCTAAGGCAAGAATAGAAATGAGCTACAACAATACAAAGACTATTCTAAGCTCTAACACAGATTAGGGTTAAGTTAACTTACCCAAAGATGAACTTAGAATCGCCAGAAGAACGATTCAAAAGTGAAGGTTTAAGGATGAAGAAGAACAAGAAAGAATCTAAGATGATTCACCAACTTCTCTCTCACTCTCTCTTTTCCTCTTTCTCACTTAGCTAGGGTTAGGAAATTCGTATAGAAAAGAGAGCAAGGGTTTTAAGGTCTATAAATAGGCCTAATATTGATGGAAATAACCCCAAGGCCAAGGTATACTTAGGGTATAACCAAAACCGGCCTCTCACGATCCAATGAAGCACTTCCGATGGGCCTATCACCACGAAAGGTCGGACTTAAGCTCACTGACTATGGATCTAGGTCAGGTTGAGTTTTCTTACCGACCGGCTTTACAGATTAGCCGTGGCGGACCACACACAATTCAACGGTCACCGAATCTTGATCAGGTCCACAAGCACAAGGACATGCCTGGGCCACCTTCCCTAATCAGAGGGTGAAATTGGGTCAGAATCCAACGGTCAGATTGCTTAAAATCGTCGCGCAAGCGACACGACTTAGATTTCATAAAATCTTATTAAATTTCCAACCGTTGTCACACTCTTCACTCCGAACTCAATCAAATCGACCCAGAACATTACATGGACTTGATTTTTGAGGTGATGGTCAAGTCCAACTAGGTGACCGCAACAGCCTAAGATCATCGCTATCGGCCTTTCGACGCGCAGTCCAGGTCCGATCCAGACTTCCAAAAATTCCCCAAAACAACTGGATTTAGCAATGGATCCCAGATTTCAGAGTAACATAGCGCTAGCTAATCTACAAGTTTTGAGTCATGCAGATCCAATTTAAATTGATTGATGTGAATTTCACAAGCAATCAATATTAGCACTAATTACCCCAAAAAGCTACTAAGGAGAAATAGAGGTAGTACTCGGGTCTTGGCACAAAATTTTTCGGGTCATTACAATAACAAAAGACTTCAAATCTCCCAAAAATCTATCATTTCCTCTTTGCAAGAGTTTGCGACAACATGAGATAATGATGTTGAGGCCCATGTTGTAGATTTGTTGCAAGTGGGGTTGGCAGATGTGGAGAATTAGCATGATGCATGATAAGGACAGAGATTGAAAGGTGTAGTTGCCAAGAGATTTAACTGATCCTAAATAGTGGGTTTAAGCTAATGAATGGCCAAATTTATTTCAGATGAAGAAAGGTAATTGAAATAATGTGGATTGTTTACCACGATACGTGCGAAAGCTTGACGGAGCTTAGAAGTACGGCTAAGGCATAGAGGGAGGGGAGGGGAGGGGGGTGAACCACTTTAAAATTATTTACCTAATTATCTGATTTACCAATTAAAAAAAATAAGATAAATTAACATTAAGGCTTCCAAGCCAAAGTGGGTCCAATCACATAAACCATAAAGGATATAACAATTAAGCAACTAGTCTATAAGAGATAATGAGCTTGTGTGTGCTTGCAAGTTAAGTGCCTAGCATACAATCCAATTCAAGTATTCATATATTTAACTATTCAAATATATACGCATGAATTGAATATAATTGTGCTTAAATGATAATTATAAACACAAGCATATATAGTAGTTCAGTTTCCTTACTCTACTCACGGCGGATGCAATCTACTTGAGTGTGCTTGTATTCACTATTTTATGAGTTTTCAATAGCTTTACCCCTAAACTTTACAACCATAAACAAGGACCTAGATGCACGTACACTCCCGTGTAAGAGGAACACATTTTCACTTGTGTCGGTGGCTCCTTTAAGAGACTTCAGTTGGTTTTCTATTAGCTAACCAACAGCCACTAGCGGTCCTAATCTAAGGCCTTACGTACACTCTCATCAGAGGCTCCCTATGAGATTAACACGTACATACCTGTGTCTGATGAATTCGGCCCTACATAAGAGCCTAGGTCCTACACAAGAATCTATTCATGTTTGGGTCATAAACTCTATACTTAATTCTACTCAAGGAAAGAGTGTGCGGGCTTTATAATTAACAACCTACTAATCAAATAGAACTCCGTTGTTGTGCCTTACTTGAGATGCTTCTTCAATGTTCTCCTGTACTTGAATCAAATTCTCAATTGCTCCCCCAATCATTGATGTTGATGATTCAATTACTACGATCAACCGCATTGCATATGTTGTTGCGATGAGGTAACCAAGGTGCTGGAAAGATAGTGGAATCTCCTACAACTAATGGATAGTTGGTTTTCAAAATGGATTCACCTAGATGGGCATTTTAGAAAATATTTAGATAAAAATTTACCTATGAATGTGAAGACTAAACTTTAGAGAATGTAAGAAACCAATATCATCTTCATATGGAGCTTGAAATGCTCATTAGAGTGATTAATCACATATAAGATGACTTGGATCCCTTTGGGAAGAGCTTAAAAAGTATTAAGAAGTATTGGGATACACTGGGACTTCTAACTCACTCAAAACCATCATCTCTAAAAAGATCCAGAGTTGGTTTATATGTAAAATGAGCTCCAATGGATCTATAATGGCTAGTTTTTTGCCATTAATGATCGATCGATACAAGCCTTCAATAGATTAAACTTCTGATCGATCTATTGATCAAATTCTCGATCGATCGAACAAATACAGATTTAACTTGATAACTCATTAGACATTTTTTTGAGCTATCAATCGATCAAACTACACCTATCGATCGATTAACCAAAATGGTTTCCAAACAGATACTTACTGGACAATTTCAGCTACCGTCGATTGATTAGTCAGTGCCATTGATCGATCGACCAGGCCACCGATCGATTGAGCTTCGTTCGACAACACTTATGAGCTTATTATTTTAGCTATATGTTTTACAACAACTCTAAACCTCTTTTAGACTATCTTATGATGTTACAATTGGCCTCGTAAGGCTATAAAATTATTAATCAAAGGTTTACCTATTAAGGCATGCTCATCTAGAGACTAAGGTTGTTTTAGATCTAAGGTTAGGGTCACTAAGGCACTTCAATTTACGTGTTCTTCTCTTCCTTGATGCATCATGTCCTCTTGTGTCTTTGGTCTTCAGTTTCCAAGGGCTTAACCAACTCACTAACACAAGGACTCACGTGATTGACAAATAAGTGCACTAACAATCTACCCCTTTGTTAATTACATGACAAAAACTTAACCCACACCTTGTCATGGTCCATACCAATGACAAACCAAAACAATTAAAATATCACATGTCAATTATAAAACATTTACAACTTCGAATACATATGACATGTAAACTTGCAATGCTCCCCCTCAATAGCTCCCTCTATCTCCATCAATTCTCTACAACAACAAACGAAACCTACAAAAAACATAATTTAACTCGTTTTAATAAGAATTTATCTTTCTCCCACTTTTTGTTAGTATTTGACAAAGAGACAATTCCATAAATATACCAATTAAACACATAAAATGAAAAGCTCTATAAATCATGGATTTACTAATAAGCACATATTAACAAGGAAATGTGGTACATATATCATTAAAAACATGGAGCATGCTTATTATAGTCATATAAAAGGATATATCATTTGAAATATCATGACCAATGATTGTTTACTAATAAACATATAATATTAAAATAAAAAATTTTAAGGCAAACTATATATTAAAAAAAGAGACTATAATCCTTGAATTTACTTATGAAGCACAAAATGAGGCTAAAAGTCTTCTAATTTTTCTACTAGGCCTACTCAAAGAGGCTAAACTCCTCATATTTATCTTTTAAACCTGCTAAGACCTTATAAGGTCACCTATTCGAGGTCCTCCCCTTTTGCCTAGATTTGACCCCTTACCTATTGATCTATCCAATGAGATTTTGCCACATGGCAATCTGAGATCTCAACCCTTGAAGCCTTTTTACCCCTAGACTTTCCAGAAATTACCAGAAAATTGGTTCAGAGGGCTATAAATAACCCCCTCCTCTTCATTTCTAAATCATTCAGAAATCCTAGAAGATCTAGAAACCTCCAAGCATCTCATCCAAGCCTTTTCATCCTCCATATCCATCCCATCTACTAAGGAGAAGTGAGAGTAGAAGGAGAGTGGTCCAACCTAGGTTAGCCTAGCCAAGCCCAACCCCTAGCAAATTGAGCCACTAGAAACACTAAACTAGGCCACTCGACCTAACCCTTGCAATAAAACCATTCACCTTTCCACACAACTTAGATCAACCTCATCCAAACTTAGATTAGCATTGTGCAACATCCACTCCCTTCTCAACCCACCTCCGTATCTTATACATCAACATTACATTGCATTTAAGCATGCAGTTGATTCAAGTGTATGCTTTGCGGCTTGCCGGATCCTGCCTATCAAAAACTTAGGTTAACTAGTTATCCGACCTCTTCGACAAGTTGGGGAGTTAGGGTGGATTTATCTGACTCAGGCCATCTCTTATTATCAGTATGACAATATCACTACATTGCATACACTTTTACATTATTGGTATACAAGAGTTATTCCATATCCCTAATATTTCGTTTAATCTTGTGAGCAGAGGGGTGCCTAACACATTCTCTCTCTATAAAAGTGGTCCCTTGGCTTGAATCTTTGATCACAGATCAATTAATCATTTCAGGGGAAAAGAACCATTAGATTCTCTCCCCTAAAATTTCTATTGGGTTTAGTCAGCTATGGAGGTAGAGTAACTAGCTAGTGGTGACTTCAGTCAAATATATTAACCCCACACCTCAAACACATCCACACACCCCTAAAAGGGCACCCGTGAGTATAATTCACCGACGATCCAGTGTCCCACAGAATAGAGACTCCATTGGGGATGGATTAGTCCCACTAGTTGTGATCTAACTCGAAAAACATGACTTTATGAATTTTTAGGGATTCTAGTTCTTATGCTAGTATCTGCATTCATCTCAATCCACTGTGCTCATTCAAGCCAAGCTTTCCCTAGCAAATCCCATCTACCATAGCCCAATCTGTACTGGATCTAGAACAACCATGGCCAATCACGAAGAAAGAGCTTTGTTAGTGCACTGATTTGTGCATCCTATTTATCAATCACATGAGTCCTTGTGTCATGCAGTCGGTTAAGCCTATTGAAGCTGAAGACCAAAGGTACAATAAAACAAGAGCATCAAGGAGCAAGGAAGTGGTAAATGAGGTGCTTTAGTGATCCTAACCCAGTAACCCTTGACTTAAAACAATCTTTGAACATCTAGATAATCTTAGATTAATAAGTAAACCTTGTTGATTATCCCTTAGCCTTTGAAACCTAATTGGAACATGATAACTAAGGTTAAAAGAGGTATGGAGTTGTTGTGAAAATATACACCCAAAATAGTAGTTTTCGAGTGTTGCTCAATCCCATTAAGCAGATCTCGAGGGATCTTCGATGGCATTAAAGATCCCCTCGAGGGCATCGAACAGGTATGCTAGATATGTCCAGAAAGAATTGATCATTTTATCTGATTTTCTCGATGGCATCGAGGTCCCCTTGGATGACATCGAAGGGTCACCCTAATGGCATCGAATAGGAAAGTTAGATATGTACAATACGAAATAATCATTTTATCTGACTTTCTCGATGGCATTGAGGTACCCTTTGATGGCGTCGAAGGTTCACCTTGATGGCATCTAGTTTATTTACCCCTTTTTTACTGTTTGAACTCGAACTTCTTATAAAGGGCATTTAGTTCTTGGGTGTTGAGGGTCAAATATTGTATATTATCCCCCATTTATTACTTGGTTTTATGAACATGATAATGCTTAATGTTTTCTTTTAATCATGTTTGTGTTGCAAGGTGAATTTAAGAGCTTAGATTGAAAAGGATGCTAAAAGCATAGATTTAACGCTTAAGAATCACCAAGGCAAAGGAGGGATCTTAGGAGACCAAGAATGGAGAATTATCATGTAAAAGATTTAAGGAAACCAAGTACAAAGGATGGAGAAAATATTGGCAAGAGCACAAGTAAAATAGTAGATAACCAATTTTGGTGCTACCTAAGCCAACTTCGGTAGCCACCTAAAGTGCACAAAACAATCTAGTAAGAAAATAACTTAATTCGGTGCTACCTAAGCTTAATTCGGTAGAACTGAAGTCAATTTCGGTAGCAACTAAGCACTTTGCACATACAATTTCAGATGTAAAAAATTTTAGATACGACTTTGGTGCTTCCGAAACATGCAGAGTTGTTGCACAGGGTCGATGAGGATTGCGTAAATTGAGGCCTTTCACAAGTGGTTTCCGAAATTTCATGTCGGTGTGTAAGAGGGGGATGCACAACTATAAATAGGAGTCCTTAGGACGTTTCTAGGCATCATCTAGGGTTTGAGGAGTGGAGCAAAAGCGTGGAGTGCCATCGCCAAGAGTCTTTCTTCACTTCGTTAGTTGTTTTTAGTTGTTTTTATGTTTGTCTTAAGAGATTTTAGTTCAATCATGTCTATGGTTGGCTAAACCTCTTAGCTAGGGCTAAGAGGTGAAGCTTGTAGCGTGATTGGGATATTTACTTTGCTTTAATTCATATTTATGTTTGAACTTCATTGAATTTTAGTTGATTTTAAGGAATATTTTCAGTTTTTAATGGTTTGTTGTGACTATAATTACAACAGATCTGCAATAGATTTAAATATCTTCTTTTCTATTTGAGATCGTGGATTTGGTAAATCTTGTTGTTTGTTATCATTCCCTGGGCATGGTTGGGTGATGGAATCCCTTTCAATTCACCATAATTCTCCTCCATTGAGACTAAATCAATGAGAAGTTCAGAGATTTGACTGTCTCTTCTTTCAACTAGATAGGATAGGACTCTGATTCTAGTTGGATCTTTTGAATTAAGTAAAGTAGCATCTCAATTACTAAAAGTGGAACCTTGGCACCCTAATTCCCACTTTTAATTGATACTTTACTCATTACTC
Source organism: Magnolia sinica (assembly GCF_029962835.1). Classification (NCBI taxonomy): domain Eukaryota; kingdom Viridiplantae; phylum Streptophyta; class Magnoliopsida; order Magnoliales; family Magnoliaceae; genus Magnolia; species Magnolia sinica. The sequence continues at coordinate 54,579,641 of NC_080591.1, read as the reverse complement.
AAAATTACTCAATTAAATTTAGATTTATGCTTTAGTTCTTCATATAGCTCTAATTCTAGTTACTTTTAGAAACATACAAGTTTAGTCCATGTGGATTCAACCTCGGTCTCACCGAGATTATTACTGCATCGCAACCCTACACTTGGGGTTTCGAACAAGTTTTTGGCGCCGTTTTCGGGGACTAACGGTTGCATTTTTCTGAGATTAACTAGTTTTAGAATTAGGATTTGTTTAATTTCTATTTTTAGGTTAGAGTTTTTCTGATTTATTTTTAGAAACTAACTTACTTTCTAATTCTAGGTTTAGAACTTTCCTAATCAGTTTTTAGAAACTAGGTTGCTTTTTTTTTTTAAAACTTTCCTTTCTAGTTTTAGAAACTAACTCATCTTTCTATTTCTATTTTTAAAAACTCTCTTATTTCTTTTTAGAAAATAATTCACTTTCCTTTTTCTTTTGCAGGATCCTAACATAGAAACTTCTAATTTGGTAACTTCTTTCTATTTCTTGATTTCTATTTCCCTCTTTCTTTCTAGGTTTAGGTTAGATTCTTAAATTGAGGGTTGAGAGTGTTTCATGCCTAACTAGGTCTGTGATAACACTTGACGTCTCTTAAGTGAAGGAGGATTGGTGAGCAGTTATCTATCCATCACAGGATTAGATACTACTCGAGATCTACAAAGTTAACTGAGGTTATGGCTGCAAATCAACCCGTAGATCAACCGGTGAATCTAACGGGGGATCCAATTAATTTCAACATTCTCTCCCCAACGGCAGATCCAATCAATTTCAACACTCTTGTAACCAGAGTTTCTTTGCAGTCTCATTTCTCAATCTTAGTCCAACAAACTTTCTATAACAGAAGTAATCATTGGTCTAACTATTGAGGGTCAATTATTGCATATTATCCCCCATTTATATCTTGGTTTTGTGAGCATGATACTGCTTAATGTCCTATTTTACTCATGTTTGTATTACAAGGTAAATTTAAGAGCATAGATTGGAAAAGGTGCTAAAAGTATGAATTTGATGCTCAAAGATCACTAAGGTAAAGAATGGATCTTAAGAAACAAAGATTGAAGATTTCAAGGTCCCAAGATTAAAGAAAACCAAGTGGAGAAGGAAAGAAGTCAAAAGAACAAGTGCAAAAGTCACATTGACTATGTCATCAATCACCATTCGATGACATCGAAGCTACCTTTCGATGACATTGAACACGGGACGATGACATCGAATTTATGCATGGAAATAGAGTTGGTCACTGGACAAATTGAAGACAGTTCTCAATGGCTCGATGGCCTATTCGATGGCATCAAATTTTCTGAGGATTTTCGGTAAAAACTCGCTGGACATATTGGGCACAATGCTTAATTACTCGAAGTCCTCCTCGATGATATAGAAGACATGTTCGATGACATCGAAGGACCCTTTCATGACATCGAATTTATTGAAGAAATTGAAATAACTCGCTGGATTGTTTTGGATGCATTATCGATTCCTCGAACACCATTCGATCACATCGAAGATACCTTCGATGACATCAAAGGTAGGTTTGATGACATAGACGATTATGTAGTTTGGATGAAGTTACAACAGTGTGAAAAAGCATGTATAAAAGGCACCTTCAATGACATCGAACGACTTACGCAGAGTTGCATAAAGTGCAAAATTGGAGGCAATTTTTGAAATTTGGAAGGTCAGTTTGGAGCTTGAAGTTTCCTAATTATAAATAGGAATCCCCAGGGCATCCCTAGGCATCATCTAAGGTTTAGAAGAGCGAAGCACAAGGGTGGAGAGTCATCGCCAAACGTTTTTCTTCCTTTCTTCCGTAGTTTTCATGCTTTCTTCTAGGGTTTTAGATCTAATCATGTCTGTGATTAACTAAACCTCTTAACTAGGGTTAAGAGGTGAAACTTGTAGTGTGATGAAATGTTTCTATTGCTTTGATTCATATTTATGTTGAACTTTCTTTGGTTTTAGTTTGATATTTAAGGAATACTTTCAGTTTTTAATGGCTTATTGTGACTTAAATTACAGTTAATCTATAATAGCTTTGAGTATCTTCTTTTCCTGATTTGAGATTATGGGATTGATAAATCCTTTTGTTTGCCATCGTCTCAAGGGCATGGTTTGGTGATGGAATCCCTGCCAATTATCATAATTCTCCTCTTTTGAGAATTACGTCAAAGGAAGTTCAGATTTGGTTTTATTGAGATAGCTTCCAATTGGATAGGATAGGACTCCAATTCTAATTATATTACTTGAATCATGTAAGAGGATTCCCTGATTACTACAAGTGGATCCTTGGAAACCATAGTTCCCACCTTTGAATTCTTAAGTTTCTATTAAATTACTCACAATTACTTTTTTATATTCCAGATTTAGATTCATATCTTTTTCTAGTTCTACTTTTAGTTGTTTTCGGAATACGCACGAGATTAATCGTTGTGGATTCGACCTTGGTCTTACCGAGATTATTACTACATCGCAACCCTACACTTGTGGTTATGAATAAGTTTTTGGCGCCATTGCCTGGGAGTAATGGTTGCGTTTTTCTGAGATTAACTAGTTCTAGAATTAGTTTAAGATTAGGGTTTTTCTATTTTCTATTTTTAAGTTAGGGTTTTGTCTAAATTATTTTAGAAACTAAGCTTTCTATTTCTAGGTTTAGAAACTTTCCTAATCTATTTTTAAAAACTAATTTACTTTCCTAATATGTTTTTAAAAACTAACTTATTTTTCTGTTTTTGCAAGATCTCAATATAAAAACTTCTAATTTGGTAACTTTTTTTTTCTAATTCTCTCTCTTTTTATTTTTCTATTTCTCTTTCCTTTTTTAGGTTTAGGGTTAGATTCTGAACTTGAGGGCTGAGAGTGTTTCATGCCCAAGTGGGTCTATGATAACACTCGACGTCTCTCGAGTGAGGGAGGATTGATTGAGAGGTTATCTATCCATCACCAGATTAGACACCACTCAAGATACAGAGAGTTAACTGAAGTTATGGCTGCTAATCAACCGGCTAATCAACCTCCAAATCCTCCCCAACTTAGGGTTGGGGAAATCTAGAATGAAAATGAGGTGGATCAACCACCCCCGCCTCATACTTTATGAAACTATTTACAACCGGTGGGGGTGAGCACCCCTTCCTATATGGTCTTTCTAGAAAATACAGGAAACATACACATCAAGCCATGAGTGATCCAGCTCCTTCCAAAGTTCCTTGGGCTTGAATATGAAAATCCATATTTACACTTGAAAAACTTTGATGAGATCATAGCCACTTTATACTTTCCTCATGTGTCTGAGGACACAATCTGCCTGAAACTCTTTCCTTTCTCCTTAAAAGAAAAGGCTAAGACGTGGTTACATTCACTACGTCCACGACCTATTGGCAGGTGGAATGACATGACAAGGGAGTTCATAAAGAAATTCTTTCCATATCATAAAATGAACACTATCAGAAAGTCGATCATGAACTTCGCCCAAAGGGAAGATAAAACATTCTTCCAATGTTGGGAGCGATTCAAGGATCTTGTCAGCTCATGCCCACAACACAATTTTGAAACGTGGTGCATAACTAATTTTTTCCATGAAGGATTGACATCTTCCATGTACCAATTTATCGAGATGATGTGCAATGGGGAATTCCTGAACAAAGATGTCGATGAAGTGTGGGATGACTTTGATAAACTTTCTGAAACCTCACAATCACGGGACATCTCCCCAAGAACGAGCATTAAGTCTAAGCCTACTCAATCAACGGAGAGAGGTGTAACATAACTTTTGAAAGAGGCAGATGATATCAACACTAAAGTGGCCAGTCTCACAAGGAAACTTGAGGCCATGAAGCTTAGGAAGGATAAGGATAAGGAAGTTGTCTGCAGTATTTGAGCTTGCAACATTCATACAACTGAAAATTGCCCAACCATACACGTATTTCAAGAAATATTGAATGAGCAATCAAATGCCGTAAACAACTACCAAATGCCTTTCAAAGGACTCACTTCGAACACATACAACTCCAGTTGGAGAAATCATCCAAAATTCAGTTGGAGGAATGGACAATCTGTTGCACCTCAAGGAATCCCTAATCAATTCTTAAATAAAGGGAAACCTCAAGAGGAATTGGTTCAAAATCCTTAAGAGCTCGCCTAGCAAAGTACTCTTCAAGCTTTATAAGAACTCACAAAGGATATACAAAAGATAGACTCACACGTTACGGTTATGGAGAAAGGGATGCTTCCAGCCCAACATATCCTCAATCTTAAATCGCAATACGGACTTAGTGAACCAAGCTTTTCAAATCCAATGGAGCAAGCTAAGTCTATCACCACTCTTAGGAGTGGGAAGATAATTGACAAATCTATTCCGGTAAGGGCTGAGAAGCCTAATGACCTGGATGTAAATGAGACTGATAGAACTAGTGATGCTCCACATGAGGTAGAATCGGAACTTCAAAGCAAACCAGTTACTCCATTCCCCCAATGATTGATATCACCAAAACCTCTCTCTAACTCTCAGGACATTCTAGAGGTGCTTAAGTAAGTGAAGGTCAACATTCCTCTACTGGATGTCGTAAAACAAATACCTTCATATGCCAAATTTTTGAAAGACTTATATACGATCAAAAGATGGCAGAACATTCAAAAGAAAATCTTCTTAACAGAAAAAGTGAGTGTCATCCTAAAGCAAGATATGACATAAAAATATAAAGATCTTGGTAGCCCAACCACCGCTTGTGTAATTGAGAATTACCGGATTGAGCACGTACTTCTTGACTTAGGAACGAGCGTAAATCTGATCCCATACTCGATCTACGAACAACTGCGTCTAGATGAATTAAAACCCACTCGAACCACATTACAACTTGCCGATCGCTCAGTTCGTGTACCGAGAGGGATAATTGAGGATGTGTTGGTCCAGGTTGAGAAATTCTACTACCCAGTAGATTTTATCATCCTAGATACTCAACTCATCGTGGACATAAGCACTTAAATTCCCGTCATCCTTGGTCACCCATTCCTTGCTACATCAAATGCAATCATTAATTGTAGGATTGGAGTCATGAACTTATATTTATTTTTCAATACAAGCAAATAGGCAGAGGATGATGACGATACCCATGACATTAACATGATTGATTCTTTTGTGGAGGATAGAACTCTAATGACCTTATCCTCTGACCCTCTAGAGACGTGCTTGGCCCACTCCCATGATTTAGATAATGATATGATTAAGGAGATAAGTGTCATGCTTGATACTATGCCGGTACTTGAAGTTAACTGGTGGAGGCCATAATTTGAAGAATTGTCCCAAACTGATGTAGTACCTCTACCATCTAACCTCAAAGCACCAAAGCTTGACCTAAAACCTTTATCCTCTGATTTGAAACATGTCTATTTAGGTCAAGATGAGACATATCCAATGGTGATTTCTTCCCACCTTAAGCAAGAATAGGAGAGTATGCTTATCTCTACTCTTATTGAGCATAAAAGAGCCCTTGGATGGTCGATTTCAGACCTCAAGAGAATCAACCCTTTGATTTGTACTCACCGTATTCATCTTGAAGATAATGCTAAGACCTCCTGGCAACCATAACATACATTAAATCCAAACATGAAGAAAGTGGTTAAGGCCGATGTTCTTAAGCTGCTGGATGTGGGTATCATATACCCTATATCCAATAGCCAATGGGTGAGTCTAACTCAGGTGGTTCCTAAGAAGTCTGGAATCACCATTGTACCTAATGCCAACAATGAACTCATGTCAACTAAAGTCATTACTAGTTGGAGAATGTGCATTGACTACAAGAAGTTGAATATCGCCATGAGGAAGGACCACTTTCCTTTACCCTTCATTGATTAAATCTTGGAAAGGCTAGCTGGTCATTCTTATTACTATTTCCCTTGACGGATATTCGGGCTACAACCAGATAAAGATCGCATTTGAAGATCAAGAAAAGACAACATTTACATGTCCTTACAGCACCTTTGCTTACTGAAGGATGTCTTCGGGCTATGTAATGCTCCCTCCACTTTTCAACGTTGTATGTTGAGTATTTTTTCTGATATTGTGGGGTAATATTTAGAGGTGTTTATGGACAATTTGTCTGTTTTTGGTCCATCTTTCAGTGAATGCTTGAAAATTTTAAAAAATATGCTGAAGAGATGTGAGAAAAAGAATTTGGTACTGAATTGGAAAAAGTGCCATGTCACGCCCCGAACTCAGAAACCGGGCTCATAAAATTTCCGATCGCCGAATCCGGCGCCGACAGCCTCCCCATTCTCGGCTACCGGCACACATACACCAAGTTCCGATCCTAGGATGCTACAAGGAAGATTTATAATCATCAGTCTGATTCATAATGAGCATAACCAAAAACAAAACCCACGAACAATAACCACAAGAACACCATCATAAAATCCACTATGATAAAAAACTTTTGAGTACAATACATCTGAAGGGAATACAAGATAATGCAAAATATAGAAACTCCAAAAGCTTGCCTGCACGCTCCTGCTGCTATTATGTAACGGCTGTGTCCTGGCGTCACCTGTACCCATCAATTGTGCATAAGCTTATAGAAAGCTTATAGGGTGGTGTAAGTGTGTACGCAATATAAGCGTGTTCAGAATGTAAGGTCAGAGTAATGAGGAATCATGGTGATGATTACATGAATGCAATCAGCCATACCAAGGCTATGCGGTGCAAGGTATGAATGCTATCGGCCATAACACGACCATGCAATGCAAGATGCAACCCAAGCATGTCAATCCTCATCATATATCAATACAGCTCTCATTCTGGATAATCACCGAGGTTCAGTACACTCCAAGTGGCACTGCCGCTCTCCTAGCCGCACAGTCCAAGTGAGCGTAAGAAACCTCACTATCCGCCTGGTTAATAGTCTGTTAATACCTATCCGGCATGTCGATAACGGACCCATTCGTGAGTTGGTCAAACTTAGCCTAGTGTTGTCCCCTACCCTCGGGCGAGTAAGGCCACACCCCTTTCCAACCGACCACGACACAGTGGGAGATGTAGCCTCCTTGTATTCGGCCCTCGTGCGCTCATATGTCCACTCAGTCTCAACGTTGGAGTCATCCTCTGGTACCATCGGGTTTAAGAATTTTCACCCAGGGACATCTATGGCGCCCATATGCTAGAACCGAACATTTTCGGTATCCAACCCAACCACCCTCGATGTGTTTGTGGAGGCTATGACCTTGATGTTGTTAGGGCATATAATAATCATGATCACACAAATACAAGTGCATGAATCACCCTACCAAACATGCAACAATCCTGTGCATACCGAGCGCTCATGTGGGGCGACTCCGCCTATCAAGGAGCCCATAAACGATCTGCCCGAAGGCATATGCTATGATCAATCACTTCTCATATCAGGCATACATATGATGCGTATGATCATGAATCATGGATCTATGATATACATGTTATGTGGTGATGGGCTCTGATCAAAACGAAGATGGGCCTAGACGGCTTACACATTATAGGTATGAGCTTATCAAAGGGCCCTAGGGAGAGTGACAATGCGGACATTTAACTAACATCATCCTTACAATGTGGACATCAAACCATCATTGCTCCCAAAGCATAGCCCGCTATAAAGGTCGACACATATACCATAGTGGAATCACACTATAATGGGCCTTATGTACGTCCTATTGGGCCTTGACCCATGGGCCTCCAGTACATCAAATGGGCCTCATACATGGGTCTCGCATATATACATCAAGGTGGGCCTTAATGATGGGCCACAAATGTATCAAGATGGGCCTAGTCACATGGGCCTTGCATACATCACAATGGGCCTCATAATATGGGCCTTATACAAATCAAGGTGGGCCTCAATGGACGGCCCACAAATACACCAAGATGGGCCTCAACACATGACCTTAAAATAATTTCCAAAATGATTGGACGGTTTGGATGAAACACATGCATCATGGTGGAGCCCACACTAATGGAGGGTGTGGATTACAATACATACACAAGTGGGTCCCATGTGGGGCTTACCATAATGTTTATTTTCCATCCAACCCATTGATAAGGTCACTCATACCTGGGGCCCACAGTAATGTTTATTTTCCACCCAACCTGGGCCCATTGTAATGTTTATTTACATCCAATCTGTGCATAAGGTCATGTGGACCAGGGCCCACCATAATGTTTATTTACATCCAACCTGTACATAGGGTCACGTGGACCAGGGTCCACCATAACGTTTATTTACATCCAATCTGTTCACAAGGCCACGTGGACCTGGGTGGGACTGGGGCCCACCGTAATGTTTATTTACCATGCAGCCTGTTGACAGGGTCACACGGTCAGGGAGGGGGCCCACCGTAATATTTATTTATCATTCAACCTGTTTATAGGGTCACGTGGACCTAGGGAAACTGGGGCTCACCTAATGTGGTTCGCAAATCCAGTCCACCCATTATGTGTGTCCCACTTAGCTGAGGGTTCAGAGCAAGTTTTAGCCGCATCCAAATTTCAGGTAGGCTCCACCAAGTGATTTTATATGTTTAGGCATGTCTTCACATGATTTGAAATGGCGTGGCCCACCTGAGTTCCGTATACAGCTGATTTTTGGTGTGGGGGCCACTGCCCTAAGGGCCCACCCAATGCACGGCGTTGATGTTCAAAACGCATCACAGTGGGGCCCACAGCTGGGGCCGTGAGGCCCAGCTCGGTCGTCCGTTCGCCAAGCGCAGGCACGCCTGCGTGTGCTCAGCTGCTGCTGTATGTTGGGTTTTTTTTTTATTTTTATGTTTTCCTACGGTTTTTAACAGATGGGGCCCGCATCAGCAAGATCCACTCCAGCCATTGGCCCCTGTGGCTTGATCGACGAAATGAGACCAATATGCAATATGTTTTTGGCGAATAGAAGGATCAAAGTAGGTTTCAATGGTGATACCTCCATTTCTTATGGTATGGCCAGCTTGATTATCAGATTGGTCTCAAAGTTTGGCTCAACGGCTAAAATGATCTAGGTAACGGGATAGACGGTGTGGATCAGTCCCATACATCAAGATGGGGCCCGCATGAATGGCCCACCCCAAGCATTGCTAATTAGTACACCCTAACGTCGGCTCACACTGTACTGTTAGCCTCACCCCATGCCAATACACACTTCATTGTTGGGCCACGTCCAGCGTCCCTAGACGCTGGACGGTGTGGAAATGACACAGATATCATGGTGGGTCCCACATGGACGTGGTCCACCATGAATGTATATATATATATAAACATAATATATTATATATATTACTTAGTCAGTGTGTAGGGCTTCCCACCATCCCAACGGATGGCGAATCCCGCCTGAAATGCGGTGGGCCACACCGCTTGATGGATGGAGTAGATTGGTGGGGCCCACTTCATTCTAGGGAAAGGAGGGAGGGAGAGAGAGAGAGAGAGAGAGAGAGAGAGAGAGAGAGAGAGAGAGAACAAGGATAGAGAGGAGGGATCCCGCCACTATGGGCCCTCCATTGATACATCACATACATCGAAATGGGTTCCACCAACAAGTGGGCCCCCAAATCATGAAATCAACGGTAGAACTCAAAGATCACCCACCTCTAGGTCTCCTCCTTGCTCCCTTAGCCTTCTATGCTCCTTGCCTTGCCTTTTGATGGTGGTTGATGGGATTTTGATGGTGTGGATGAGAGATGAGAGGGTGGGCCACACTTGATGTTTTTAGAAAAACTTGGGAATGCATGGACATGTGAGGCTTTGAGTTGCTTGGGAGAGAGTTTTTAAGAAATAAGGGGAAATGGAGAATTAATGGATGAAGGGATGGGTGGAGTGGTGGTTGTAAGGAGAGGTATGGGTTGGGTTGAAATTTTGGTTAAAGAGGAATGGTGAGGGGAGAGAGAGAGTTGACTTATGGAAAAGGAGGGATGGGTTGATGTACTTGGGGTATGGAGTGACTTGACTTATACTTGACATTGATTGATTGATTGATTGATGGGACATATCGTAGAGATTCCCTCGATATTCACAACGCGTAGTGTTTTCTTCGAATTGAACGTGGGCCTACATCTCCTAGCCTGGGTATCGGTTCGGTGCGGGAGTTACAGCATTGGAACCATGGCGACGGCGCAGTCGCTAAGGTACAAGTTTTAATTCCAGCCAATTTCGGTAAGCAGGACTCAACTTAGGATCACGTGCAAACGTCGGATACAGTGCGAAGGTTGTTAGAATTCGACCGGAAGGACCGCGGAAGCCAACGGAATGGTACAGACTGAGATACGGGTCTTACATGCCACTTCATGGTTTGTAAGGAAATTGTCCTTGGACATATCATCTTGTCCAAAGGAATTGAGGTAGACAAGGCTAAGATTAATCTTATCTCTAACTTACCTCCACCCAAGAACATATGATACATGTGATCCTTCCTAAGACACGCCAGATTTTATAGACGATTTATAAAGGACTTTAATTACCTCTCTCATCCTTTATGCAATTTACTTCAAAAGGCAGTACTATATGAGTGGATTGAACAATGCCAAGAAGCCTTTTCTAAGCTCAAGGGCATGTTAACCACTGCACCTATCATATAGCCACCTGACTAGAACTTTCCTTTTGAAATTATGTGTGATGCATCCGACTATGCTCTTGGGGCGGTGTTAGACCACGGAAAAGAAAAGAAGCCCTATATTATTCATTATGCAAGTAAAACTTTAAATCCTACCCAAGTGAATTACTCTACTATGGAGAAGGAACTCTTAGTCGTAGTATTCGCTTTGGACAAATTTAGGTCCTACTTAATCGGATTCAAGATCATTATCCATACTGATCATGTGGCACTCAATTATCTTCTTTTTAAGAATGATGCTAAGCCTCTCTTGGTAAGATGAATCCTCTTACTCTAGAAATTTGATTTAGAAATAAAATATAAAAAGGGAGTAGAGAACGTAGTGACTAACCATCTTTCCCACCTTAATCTCTCTGATTCCCTTTAGACGACACATATAAATGACATGTTCCCTGACGAACAATTGTTTAAAGTCTCCCATTCACATTGGTTTGCTGATATTGTTAATTATCATACTATAGGTTTCACTCCAACACATTGGATTGCATAAGATAAGAAAAAAATTCTTCACTGAGGTGCCCATATTCTTCTGGGATGATTTATATTTATTTAAATATTGCCTAGACTAAATCTTAAGGAGATTTGTACTAGGCAATGAACACCAAAGCGTCATCTCCTTTCGTCATTCTCAGGCCTGTGGTGATCACTTTTTTAGCTAAAAAGACCACGACCAAAATTTTACAGTGTGGCTTTTACTAACCCACTATGTTTAAAGATACTCATGAGTTTTGTAAAGCTTGTGAGCGTTATCAGAAGTTGGGAGCATTGTCCCATTGAAACATGATGCCTTTAAACCCCATTCTGATCATTAAAGCATTTGATTACTGGGGCATCGATTTCATAGGACTGTTCCCCCAATTCTTTGGAAATTTGTATATTTTTCTAGCAGTAGACTATGTCACTAAATGGGTTAAAGTGATCCCATGTTGGAACAATGATCATAAAAAATGGTCATTAAATTCTTAAAAGAGAACATCATTTTCTGGTTCGGAACGCCTCGAGCCATAATTAATGATGGAGGTTCACATTTTCATAATAGGCCATTTGCGAACTTAATAAAAAAATATGGTATCTCCCACAAATTGAGCACTCCATACCACCCATAAACAAGTGGGCAAGATGAGATTTCCAATATGGAGATTAAACATATTTTGGAGAAAACGGTTAACCTCGATTGTAAGGATTGGTCAATTTGATTGATCGATGCCTTATGGGCTTACCGGACTACATTTAAGAGTCTTATTGGAATGTCTCCCTTTACACTAGTCTATGGAAAGGCTTACCACTTACCTGTGGAATTGAAACATAGAGCCTACTGGGCAATTAAAAATCTGAACTTCAATTTCGATAACGATGGCTCGCTGCGCAAACTTTAATTGAATGAACTTGAAGAAATCTGGAATGATGCATACAAGAACTCGAGAATTTACAAGGACGGGATGAAGGTGTTTCATGACTAACACATTCTTCGAAAATCATTCACACCAGGTCAGAAGGTCCTTTTGTACAATTCTAGGTTACATCTTTTTCCAGAAAAACTCTGATCTCGTTGGACCAGCCCTTTCATAATTACTAATGTCTATCCTCATGGGGCCGTCGCAATTCAGAATCTAAACATTGGCAATATTTTCAAGGTGAATGGACATCGATTAAAGCCATTTGTTGAGAAATTTGATTTGAAGGACATGTCCATGCCTCTCACTGATCCTGTATACCAAGATTAATCTCCTAGTCTGATGGAGGTATAGTTAGGTTTACTGCTTTCATAGAATTTAAGTTTCGGATAGTTTACTTTCCGTTAAATAATATAGTTTGTTTTTCCGATTGTTTAATTCTTGTGCTAACCCATCTTCACATTGAGATCGTTGGAAAAGCCTCAGAATTCCTTCTTCAGGTATTGTCTCTTCATCACTTCCCTTTTCTTTTTGTTGCCTCTTTTGCAGTACATGCTTATTTTTTCACATTGAGGATAATGTAGATTTTAGGTTGGGGATGGGAGATTAGGTAAACTAATCAGTGTTTTCTTAGTTTTGAGCAAAATTTTTGAAAATTTTTAATGTTCCAAGTTAAAATCTATTTGGGAAGCGATGAATTGTGTACTTAATAATGCTTTGAGTGTGTTAAGATAAAGATTGAATTTTGGATTGTTGGAATTTGATCAACTAAGTAATCTATCACCTAAGTTCTTACGCTCAATTGATTAAGAAGAAGTTTGAATATCATGTTAATCTAAATCACAAAACACATTCAATTTGTCTTTCGTATGACATGCTAGAATTTCTGATTGTTAGTATGTGAATCATTGATAGATGGTGAGAATCAAGTCTGGAGAATTTTATCCACCTTAAAAGAAGAAAAGAACTAGTTAAAAAATAAGAGATTGATAAAAAGGTTATATATGGTAAAAAGACCGAAAAAGACTAGAAAAGAATGCAAAAATAAAGAATAAATAAAAATTGACCATCGATATAAAATCAAAAACTGAAAAAAGAAGGAGAATGGGCTAAGTTCGGAATTAACACTTGAGTTTCAAGTCAATGTTAAAGTGATGAGCATGGCTAGCATGATGAAAAAATAGTATTTCTATGGGAAGTATGTTGATTGTCACTGAGCACATTAGAAAACATGATATATAAACTGATACTCTGATCTGATTAATAAAGAATCTATTTGATATATTGCTTATGTGATTTGGCTCTAGGTTTTTAAAATCTCACTTTCGTATCTCAATTCTACCCATTCATACTTGAGTGTACAAAAGATTGTTTTCTTAAAGAGGTTTTGGACATTGAGCATTGATGTTTATTTCACGCATACTTTGCTCGGGACTAGCAAAATGCTAGTTGGGGATTGTGTTGAGGGTCAAATATTGCATATTATCCCCCATTTATATCTTGGTTTTATTTACATGATACTGCTTAATGTCCTATTTTACTCATGTTTGTGTTGCAAGGTGAATTTAAGAGCTTAGTTTTAAAAGGTGATAAAGCATGGATTTGATGCTCAAAGATCACCAAGGCAAAAAATGAATCTTAGGAGACAAAGATTGAAGATTTCAAGGTCCCAAGATTTAAGAAAACCAAATGAAGAAGGAAATAAGTCAAAAGAACAAGTGCAGAAGTCACATTGACTATGTCATCAACACCATTTGATGACATCGAAGCTTCCTTTCGATGACATTGAACACAGATCAATGACATCGAATTTATGCATGAAAATTGAGTTGGTCGCTAGACAAATTGAAGACAGTTCTTGATGGCTCGATGGCTTGTTCGATGACTCGAAGATCTTTTCGATAGCATCGAAGCCAGTTCGATGGCATTGAATTTTCTAAGGATTTTTAGCAAAAAATCGTTGGACATATTGGACACAATATTCGATTACTCGAAGACCTCCTCGATGATATCAAAGACCTGTTTGATGACATTGAAGGACCCTTCGATGGCATCAAATTTATTGAAGAAATTAAAATAACTCGCTGGACTGTTTTGGACGCGTTATCGATTCCTCGAACACCATTTGATGACATCGAAGACACCTTCGATGACATCGAAGGTAGGTTCGATGACATAGACAGTTACGCAGTCCGGATGAAGTTACAACAGCGTGAAAAATCACGTATAAAAGGCACCTTCAATGACATCGAAGGTAGTTCAATGACATCGAACGACTTACGCAGAGTGCGTAAATTGGAGGTGGTTTCCGAAATTTAGAAGGTCGGTTGGAGCTTGGAGTTCCCCAATTATAAATAGGAGTCCCCAGGGCATCCCTGGGCATCATTTGGGGTTTGGAAGAGCGAAGCACAAGGGTGAAGAGCCGTCGCTAAGTGTTTTTCTTCCTTTCTTCCTTAGTTTTCATGCTTTCTTATAGGGTTTTAGATCCAATCATGTCTGTGATTGGGTAAATCTCTTAGCTAGGGCTAAGAGGTGAAGCTTGTAGCGTGATGCGATGTTTCTATTGCTTTGATTAATGTTTATGTTGAACCTTCTTTGATTCTAGTTTGATATTTAAGGAATACTTTCAGTTTTTAATGGTTTATTATGACTTAAATTATAGTAGATCTGCAATAACTTTGAGTATCTTCTTTTCCTTATTTGAGATTATGGGATTGGTAAATCCTGTTGTTTGCCATCGTCTCAAGGGCATGGTTTGGTGATGGAATCCCTACCAATTATCATAATTCTCCTCTTTTGAAAATTAGGTCAAAGGAAGTTCAGATTTGGTTTTATTGAGATATCTTCCAATTTGATAGGATAGGACTCTAATTCCAATTGTGTTACTTGAATCAAGTAAGAGGATTCCCTGATTACTACAAATGGATCCTTGAAAACCCTAGTTTCCACCTTTGAATTCTTAAGTTTCTATTAAATTACTCACAATTACTTCTTTATATTCTAGATTTAGATTCATATCTTTTTCTAGTTCTACTTCTAGTTGCTTTCAGAATATGCATGAGGTTAGTCCCTATGGATTCGACCTCGATCTTATCAAGATTATTACTACATCGCGACCCTACACTTGGGGTTACGAACACTAACCTCCTCGAAGCAAGAGTCATAGGGGCACCAACGAGACCAATCATTATGAGAAGGAGGCAGTTCAGGCTTGGCAAGGGGAAAAACCATTCCCATTTTATCCCTCCAAAATCAAATAACTCCAAAAGCAATTGTGCGAGATGGAGAGGAAGCTGTAAAAGAAGCATGGGGGAATCTTCCACCCACCAAGTTCATGGACCTCTGCCACTTTCCTAGTGTAAAGGTACCTTCAAACATTGAGGTACCAAAATTCAAAAGATTTAATGATATGGGGTGTCATATAGATCACCTAAGTGCATTCTATGGAGAGCTTAATGTCGTAGCAGGCAACAATGGAGCATTGATTCGTCTGTTTTAAAAAGTCTCTAATAGGTGGCACATTAGAATGGTGCACATCACTAGATAGTCATTGAGTCAAAACTTGGGAACAACTTTCCCAAGCATTCATTGATCATTTTATGTACAATCTTAATGTAGTGCCTAGAAGGGCATATCTTGATGCTTAAGGCAGAGGAATGATGACTCATTATCAGCTTATGTTGGACGGTGTTGTGTCATGACTGCTAGAATAAAAACACCCATCGACGACAACGATAAAATCTCCATGATCGTCCACTTAGCAAATTTGAGTATCTCTGGATAGCTCGTCTCATATCTCTATGCTAACTTTACCTAACTTATCCACACTAGGGAACAAGTCGAAGCTGAAATAAGGGTTAGGACAATCTCCCCTTGGTGGCCTTATCAAGCTTCCTCATTACAATAGATAGTGGAAGGAAGGCCTACTAGATATGAGAATGGTATGGGAAACGTTCTTGTCCCCCCATCCTATGGAAGAAGAAAATCTTGTCGCCTCTATTCAAGGTACATCATTCACCCCTCAATAGGGACAACAACAATAGCAACAACAACAACCAAGATGGAATGCACATGCCCCAATCATGGTTGCCAAATAGGGATGGCCCAGGAGCCTAAGCGGTTCACACTAATAGACCAAACTTACAACGAAATGCTAACAATGTCAGTACAAGGGCAACTTCTTACCATGTTACCACCAAAGCGCCCACCAAACCCTTTGCTGCTGACTTATAATGAAAATGAGTATTGTGCATGTTATGCACTCATTTTTGCACACTGGTTTGTCAATCACGTGAGCCTTTGTGTTATGTAGTCGGTTGAGCCTTTGGAAAGTGAAGACCTAATATATGAACGAAGCTGGAGCATTAATGAGCTACAACAGGTAAATGAGGTGCCTGGGTGACCCTAACCCTTGACCCAAAACAACCCATAGACCTCTAGATGATCTTAACCTAATAGGAATACCTAAGTGATCATTCCTTAGCCTTAGGAGACCAAGAAAAACATGATAAACAATGCTAAAAGAGGTGTGGATCTGTTGTATTAAAGATAGCCCAAAATGGCAGATTCCAGGACATGTTCGATGGCATCGAGTTGCCATCAAATAATCTTCAATGACATCGATCGAGAGTTAGGGATGTCCAACAAACAAACTGGAATTTCATCTGAAATTCTCGATGGCATCGAGGTCCCTTCGATGACATCGATTGAGGCTCAGATATGTCCAGTAAGGTTTTTAGATTTTTTTCCTCTGACTTTATCGATGACATCGAAGCCCTTTCGATGACATTGAAGACATGATGTTTAATAATATCGAAGGTCAGTTGATAACATCGAAGATGGTCCAGAACTATCCAACAAGAAAACATCATATTTTGTCTGAAATTTTCAATGGCATTGGGGAACCCTTCGATGATATATATCGAAGGAATCTTTGATGATATATATCAAAGGTTGCCCTTTTTTTACCATTAGAGCTCGAACTATTTATAAAGAGCATTCAGTTCTTATGCCTTTCGATGGGTTTTTGGAGCAATCAGATGTAAGGTGATCCTATATGCATATCCCTCATCCTATACATCTATTCCTATGAGTTTTAAGAAATCTCCTTTAAGATTTCAACTCTAATGAGGATTCTAACCTCACCATTGGAGATGTGCTTAAACTCCTCCATTTTCAAGAGATTGGACTTAAGCATCTTGGTATATCATTGTCCAAGTCTTCTAAGAGACCCATCTAGTTGAATCCCATAGGATCATCAATTACCCACTTGTTGTAGGAGATTCAACCCACTCTTATCACCTTGGGCACCTCAAAGGAAGCATCACAAGCAAGGTTATTAATCGTGGAGTTGAAGCCTTGGCTAAGTAGCAACAACATGATTGGGGAGTATCGGGGAGCTGATTAAAGCACTGGAGAGCGGAGTTCAAGCAACCCAAGAGGAGCATCAAAAGGTACTCAATCTAATAAGTAAGCATCATGTGTAAGAGTAGTCTGAGTTTGTACTCCTTCCTTGTGTAGGTTGGAGTGCAAGAGTTTGTATTCAAACTCACCTAGGTTCTTGCGTAAGACCGTGGCTCTTCCGTAGGGCCTAAATTTTTTGTTCTTATGTAGGACCAAGGTTGTTGGTTAGCTAAAGGAAAAATTAACTGAAGTCCTTTCGTAGGCCTCCAGCGGGAAAATACGTGTTGGGTTCTTGTGTAGGAGATTGGCTCGAGAATAGAGCCTAAATTCTTAGGTTCATGAGTATGACCTTTGTCCTTATGTAGGACATAAACTTAGAGTCCTTGTATAGGGTTATAAAGGTTAGAGGTGAACTTGATTTAAAACCTTTGATAGTGAAATTCGGTACACTCATGGGTTGAGTGCATTTGCCGGGAGTGGAGTTGGTAAGTAGCCGAACCACTAAATATGATTGAGTTTGGGATTGTTATTTATGTATTTATTTAATTAAGTTTGTATGTTTTAAATGCTAATTATGAATGCATGATTAGATGATTGTTTAGGAATGATAGGTATCATACACACTCATATACACTATCTCTATATAAACTAGTTGCTTATTTGCATATCATTTGTAGTCTATGTGATTGAAGCCTCTATTGGCTTGGAAGCCTTAAAGTTATATTGTCTTACTTAGTTTAATTGAAAATTAGTTTAATTTACGCAATTATTGTTTTTAAATTGGCATAATTTTAAATAGGTCTTAATCATCACCCCTCTAGGACATAGCCTTCATTCTCTTTTACACTCAACAGATAGTGGCACAAAAACCGTAATTTCATTCAGTATCAGAGACAGGTTCCTCCTGAAAGGCTTAGCCGCCCGGAGCGAGATCCAAAGGAGCTCTAAAATGATGTCTAACTAGAAGGGTAATGCTATCACATGGCCTTCGTACTTTGATGGGTCAAACTAAACCTATTGGAAAGTTAGGATGAGGATATTCCTAATGTACTTAGACCATTTAGTTTGGGATATTGTCAATGAAGGATAGACAATTTGTAACACCCTAAACTTTTCAATACCCGAGTGTTGAAAGTTCTCAAGATTGTTACCATGAAGTTTAACCTAGTATATACATGTGTACGATATCAATGTAGCTATCCTAACCCTACGTCTATTCTCCAACATGAATCTAACCGTTAAGAACGATCTTCATCCATAAATCAAGTCATCCGACAGTTGATTTTAAGATAATGCCATCCATCATGTGGTTTGATATATGTGTCTTCCCTTAATTAAATTGGTGAATAACTCTTTATCTATAATGATTTAGATGTAAGTCCTTTTGTAAGAATTGTTTAGAAATGTGCATATAACCATGTAGAACCATTAGATTTTACAAAACTCTTAGATCAACAATAATTACGAAAATGCTATTAACCTATACCTTTAAATTCTAAATCACATGGTTCTCATGATCCGTTTCATGTGAAATTTTATACCAGGACTAATTATCATAAATTAATCATACGCGTTGAATCTCGGCCCTTAGATCATTGTAAAAGTGGCCTAATTAACAAATCAACCCCTTAATCATTGATTTCGATGTCCATTGAGTAAGAAAAACTAATAAGTAGTTGTAGTAAGACATTTTCCTTCATATGGATGACTTGGATTGCCCATCATATGGACCAAGTGTGAAATATGAAGACCTTACTTTGGTAGGCTTTTACTTAAGCACAAAGTTATCCTTTTTAGGCTTACTACCTCTGTATAAATCGAGATCTTCATATTTAACTACTTCCTTCTGTCCATCGAAACTCAAACTTGGACCACACCTTGGTCTCACATGACTACGATATTATACAAAATTTACACCTCGATCTATGATCTTACACCGTTGAACGCTGAAGCCAGTTCTTTCATTTCGTTGCAAAAGGTGAAATTTTAGATTTAGGTTTTTTTCCACCATCGATCAATCACCAAACTTTGTCCAATCGTTTGCCTATCTTGACTACACATCTTCCTCAAAATTGAGCCATGATCATTAAGTATTGACCGTTAATTAAGATCAAGTCCGTTTTGGTCACCGCTAGGAGAATTTCTAAGATAAGCTTATCTAAGGCTCAGATATGCTTCATATTTGGGCTCATGTGCCAACACGACCTGATTAGACCCATTAATGGAGTGGATTCCTTATAAATATCATGATGGACCCCACATTATACTTGCATAGGACAGGCAAGTTCCCTCACGTATAAAGACGTGTTTGAAGGAAACTTCCTTCCCTAAAATTTCTAATCTCAGAAGAAGCACTTCAAACCTACAAGAGTGAACATCTTCAACTAATCTAGACCATGTGGTCCACTTGATTAATGGATCGGCCTCATTTTTAACCCCATGTCCTAACATGATATGGAGAAATAGATGGACGAAGTGGATCTTTCAAAACCCATCACGGTGGACCCCACCTCACCAAATGTGTGTAATGCATAAAATTGTAAGATGCATTGTTACATGTCCTACGTTTGCAACAACCAATCAAGAGAGCTCATCTTACTTTGGTAACTCCCACAACAACTCATAAGACCCATCTCCCTGCTCCATTTGTGGGTCATCCAATCAGCGGATCCACCCCAAACTTGAGCCCATGTCCTAACAAGATGAGACAGGATTTGTCGTCTAGATGGATCTCTCGAAGAACTACCATCAGTGGACCCCACCAACTCAAGAACTGATTTGGAAAGGAAACTATCCCACATGTTGTAGCAATGCCCGTGAAAAACTGTGCGTACCAAGGAGTTCCACAATTGGAAACTCCTCAAGATCTAAGCCTTTACCCAATCCAAACCACCCAAATCACAGCAAGAGAAATTCCGACCTAACAAGGAATCCAGAAGGAACAAGAAAATTGCATGCGCTGAGATCGACGAACTTCTTTCGGCTTGAAATCCCGTGCAGGAAACACCGCTCAGACGCTTAGTGGAACCCACCAATGAAAGCAATATGGAACATTGATCATGACCTCTCACAGGCTCTCTATGGGCCATCCAAATCACCTACAACCAATGGATTGAAGCGAAACACCATGGCCGATGATCCGCTATTAAAAACTAGGGCCATCTCCTTCATTCAAACAACAACTTCGAAACTGCAGACAACTACACCTGGAGGAGATCTAAATCGACTTACTAATGGCCCATTCAAAACTGATCCAAACTCCTAAACATAAGGAGAGGATCCTATAAAGAAGGAATTAGTGGAGTCATGGATAGGCACTGGCGCTGTTCATTCTCACATGGCACATCTAGCGTGTAAACCGCGTAGCAACACCGCACGCTATTGTAATTAGAATTAGAAACCACTCCAATGCAGAAGCTTTGCCAGAAACTCTATAAAAGGCACCTCCTTGTAGGCTTTCTAGCATAACAAAATGAGGGAGAGAGAGAGAGAGAGAGAGAGAGAGAGAAACGAGAGAAGGAGAGAAAGAGAAAACGAGAGGAGGAGAGAAAGATGTGACCCTGTTGAACCGAGCCGACTCGGTTGGATCTAACTAGGTAGAAATTCTGGCTTTTTCCTGATCCATTGCCTAGCCCTCCAAAGAAAGTGGGAAGAAGAAATAAAGAAAGAAGAAGAAGAAGAAGAAGAAGAAGGGAGCTTTCGAGTCAACTCAGCTCAGCAACGAGTTGGAGTGATTCTAGCTAACCACTTTAGCAGGTAAGATCTACGTGCCAATTTTCCTTCAACTTTGTATTATGCATAAGCTTTTCACTGTGATTTGAGTTCATAACTAAGTGGATTGATTAGTCTGCAAGTCAATCTGGTCGACTCAATATGGAAATTCATTAAATCACAAATTGTTGAATTAAGAACGTTGGCTGATTAAGTTAAGTGAATATTTATGATTTAATCAAATTAAAACTCTCGATTAGATTGGAACTACTTCAAACAAGCCCTAATTCTACGTCTATACTAAACCATAGTTTGATATTGATCATAACCGTACAATCTATGCGATGTAATGATCTAACCATATGAATCATGTTAATTATGTTAGAGTTGGGTACGACAACGCATATATTCAAATCTAGTAATGTTAGAGTGTGATCAAGTTTAAGAGCTGAAGGTTTTTTCTAAAATTTTACAATTTAATTGATTACATCTTTCTCACATGTTCTAAGTTTTATTTATTCTTTATCTTCACATATGAATCAGTGTTACATAATTCAAATCACTACATTATTATCTTGCATGCAAGTATGACATTGGAAATCCCACTTATAGTGATCAATATAATATCGTGGACATAATAAGTTTCGGGTAGCGGCCCTCTTGGTTGCCACGTAATCCTGTGGGTTGGTGAGTGGTTCACATTCGATATAAGTAAATCACCATGTGTGTTATATCATTTCTCAGGATTGGATGTCGGAAATAGTCGCTCCATGAACACATCGTGTCATGTAAATCTCCCAATCACGTTGCTGTGTCCCCTTGAGACATTCGTATAAATCCACGTTAACATTGGACACGCCGATGAATTTTTGTAGTATGGGATGCGTGGCGAGCCAGATATCTTTAAACTACTTTCCACATTGTGATCATGGTCGCTGAGTGTGATGAACCACACATACATTGCTAAGCATGCATCCCATATAGAATGTTTGCACATACCGATACCACTTGTATTTGTGGAGTATGAGACGTATCGGGACACTTCTGTTATTCTTATGAATCACTTGAATCGTTGTAAACTTTAAAAGATAATCACCACTATGAGTAGGGCATTGACCCTCTCTAACCATACAAATGATGCGAGCGATGTACAGATTAAAGATACAAATGACGATCTCCTTAAGAAAAATTATTCTAAATAAGAAGGAGATAGCTTTGTGTTTAGTTTTATTTACTTTCCGTTGAACACTTTGAACAATGTAACAAGCTCCCATTTGAGAGGGCATTAGAAAGTTCTACTCTTTTCACTCTAATGAAATAATAAATACAGTTAATTTTATTCTCGTTAATGGTTACCTTCATGAATGTAACTGGATGTGATCTAAATGAAAAAAAAAAAAAACAAGGTGCAATTTTAAAGCATCCAATTTTTACATTATTAACACTCGAAATTCTTGAGCATGAGTATGTACTCGGGCCGCAAAAATTCGAGGCATTACACAATTCCCATGGAAGAAGTCATGGTTGATGGTAAAACTATTAGCGCTCCCAAAGATAAATCCAAATGGAGTGCCAATGAGAGTATGGGGTATACAAATAATGCCAAAGCTCTTAATGTTATTTACTGTGTGGTTTTCCCCAACGAATTTAGACACATATGTATATGTACAATGGGGAAGGAAGCGTAGGACATCTTGAAAATCACCTAAGAAGGAACTAGCATAGTAAAAAGATCGAAACTTTAGCTGTTAGCAACTAAATTTGAAAATATTAGGATGAAAGAGACTGAAACTTTCATAGAATTCTACTCTAAATTGATTGACATTTGCAATTCCATGTAGGGTTTAGGAGAGAGGATTCCAGAAGGACGCATTTATAGAAAGATTCTTAGATCCTTGTCGGATAGGTTCACTGCCAAGATAACCTCAATAGAAGAGTTTAGGAACATATATGAGATGAAATTAGAAGAACTTATAGGTTCTCTACAAACATTTGAACTGCACTTTAAGGCCTCCTCTAAAGATAAGAAATTAGTTATCTTCAAAACATCATATAAGCATTCACATAAACATAAAGAAGTAAAATTTGGAAGTGATAGTGATGTGGAGGATGAGGAGGAGGAATTTGATAAAACATTTAAGAAATTTCTCAAATTTACTAGAGAGAAGAGTTGTGACAAGAAGGATAAGAAGGTGGACAAACATAAAGGAAAATCCACTAAACCATCTAAAAAGGTCCACTGTTACAACTATGGAGATTATAGACATTTTGCCCTTGATTGCCCTTGCAAAATAAAATCTAAAGGTAGGGCAATGGCGACAACATGGGATGATATAAAGGAGTCTAAATCCACACAAGATGACTCTTCTAGTGTGGAAGATAAGAGTCTCATGTGCATTTTGTCGGCTCACATCACACCATCCCTCTTAAGAAATTTAAGAGATCATAAATCCACAAGGAGGTGACCTTAATGGTCTATTTGAGCTGAAATGGTAAATCAGAGGAACAAGCCTCCTATTTTGAGCTCTACTATTGAATTTGAGGATTTTCAACCTCATATGTGAGAATATTTTTGAATTAAAGGGCTCTAGCCTCATCTTGTGATTTAATGGAAAATTTGAGGATTTAACCTCATTGGAATTTGATAATTTAAGCTTTAAATTTGATGAAACGCATATCCCATGCTTATAGCTTAGGTTATCATTGGTCATTCCTATTTTTATTTGTATACTATTTGAATGACGTTAATAAGAAAGCTCCATGGATTTCATGTTTATATGCATCTCTAACCCTTGTTAGTCTAAGCTTTACAATTGCAAATCTCTGATTTATAGAGTTGTTTCATATATGATTTTATTGGTACATCTTTTGAAACTAACCCTTTGTCAAATACTAACAAAATGGGGAGAAAGACTAAATCTCACCAAAATAATGCATTCTCTTGTGTAGGGTATGTTTGTTGTGTTGCAGGTTTGATCAGGGAAGCAATTTAGGGGGAGCAATGCAAGCATTACATGTCTTAGTGTATCGAGTTGTAAATTTTTATATTTGACATGGAATTTTGTTTAGTTGTTTTTGGTATGTCATTGGTATGAACCATGACATAATCTTAGGTTAGGTTTTTACCATGTAATTGACAAAGGGAGACATTGTTAGTGCACACATTTTTGCACCCAGGTTTGTCAATCATGTTAGTTGTTGTGTCATGTAGTCAGTTGAGCCTTTAAAATGTAAAGACTGAATACAAATGAAATTAGAGTATCAAGGAGCTACAATAAGTAAATGAGGTGCCTTAATAACCCTAAACATTAACCCAAAATAACCCATAGACCTTTAGATGATCTTAACCTAATAGGATTAACTAATTGATCATCACTTAGCCTTAGGAGACCAAGAAAAACATGATAAACAAGGCTAGAAGATGTGCGGATCTGCCGTGTTAAAGATAGCCCAAAACAACAAATTCCATTACATGTTCGATTGCATTGAGCTTCCATCAAAGACCTAGCCGATGACATCGATTGAGGGTCAGGGATGTCCAGCAACCAAACTGGAATTTCATCTAAAATTCTCGATGACAAAGAGATCCCTTCGATGACATCTAAACTTATGTTTCGATATCATTGATCTCCTCAATGATATTGATTGAGGGTCAAATATGTTCAATAAGGTTTTTAGATTTTTTTCCTTTGACTTTCTCGATGACATCGAAGATGGTCCAGAATTGTCAAGTAAGAAAACATCATATTTTGTCTGAAATGGCATCGGGGAACCCTTCAATGACATCGAAAGAATCTTTGATGATATTGAAAGACCTTCTTCAATGGCATTGACAGAGCCATTATTTGCCCAGTATTTTACCATTGAACCTCAAACTGTTTATAAGGGGCATTCGGTTCTTAGGCCTTTTGATAGGTTTTTGGAGTAACCAAAGGTAAGATGATCCTATATGCATATCCCTCATCTTATACCTATATTCCTATGAGTTTCAAGAAATCTCCCTTGAGATTTCAATTCTAATGAGGATTTCAACTCTAAAGAACTGTACAAATCCAATTAATTAACCGTGGGAAACCAATAAATCTGCCTGATCACTTAAACATCGAGTCTATCCTCATGAATTCTTCATTCGGGGCCCAAATCTAGCTGACCTATCACAAACTAATTGAGACAACCATAACTAAATAAATACCTACCTAAAGCTGAGACAACTAGGGGTCAGATCTTAATTACCAAACCAAATCAACATAATTACTCCTCTAGCCTAAGAACCAATGGTTTAAAGTGATTAAGATCGAATCGCCTTTTTCGATGATTACGAATATGCCACATTATAAACTTGGTTAATCCACACCCTAATCATCGAACACAAGAAATCTCATTATCTAATTCATTTTAGAAATGCTCCGATTTTCCAAACAAGCTCTAAACCGCTTGTTAGTAGCCCACTAAATCCGAGACTATAGAAAGACATTCTTTATAGTGTGCAAAGTGCATGGGATGTGTGAATGCACTACTAAAAAATTGAGCAAATGCTATGGACTTTAGAAGTTTTTGGCTACGAATATAAACTGTAGCAAGTTTGTTACAGATTTAATCCGTAGCTAAAACTTACATCCTCACTGGGATCTTAGTAGAGATTGATGGTGCTTAAGGGGCTCCATGGGGCCCATTGGAATATATGTGTTTTATCTAAACCACCCATCAATTATGATATATAATTTCAGTGGATGAGCCCAAAAAGTAGGTAGATTGAAGGTCTAAGTGGACCACACCATAAGAAATAATAAAAAATAAATTTCCATCATTAATATTTTATGTGGTCTGCTTACAGCTTCGATCTGACTCCTTTTTTGGATCAACCCTTAAAATGATCTGTTAAAATGAATGCACGGAGTGGATAAATAACATACATCACAGTGGTCCCCACAAGACCTAAAAGTAAGCAAAGTGTCGTTCATCACCCCCCAAAACCCAATCCCGCGCACACCATCTGTAAAAAAAATCTCTCTCTCTCTCTCTCTCTCGCACCCATCTCCCAAACCCCAATCCCATGTGTGCCCATCTCCCTAGACCCAAAAGCCTCTCCCTTTCCCTTGCCCTCTCTCTATCTCCCATGCTCCCTTATCCTCTCTCTCTCTCTCTCTCTCTCTCTCTCTCTCTCTCGCACTCAGCCTCTCCCCTTCCCTCACTCCCTCTGTCTTTAGGCCCCATTCCCCTCTCTCTGTTTCCCATCCTCTCTCTCTCTCTAGGGTTTTCCAAAACCCTCTTTCACCGCAAACTCACCATTGATCGGTGAGTAGACCATGTGCCAAGGTTTTTGAAACCCCTTTCATCCAACCCTCGTCATTGTCTCAGATCATCCACCAGTGAGAGCGAGAGAGACTTGCCCTTGTGAGAGAGAGACTTGGAGAGCACTCGAAAGAAGGAGAAGAAGAATAATGAAGAAGGTCCGAATATCATTTGCCTCTATACATTTACTATTTATTTCCTTATACATTTGCCTTTATAGTTATAGAGCTTTCTGCCGGACAGTTGTGTTCATCCATGTTATTCGACTTAATAATTTCTTTGGATATAATTTTTAGGGTGTTGAACTAGCTTTTTTTCTTCTTCTTTTTTTTTTCTGGTGCTGAACTAGCCATTCAGGAAGGAAGAAGCACAACCACTTTAGCTGCTTGCAGAACATTCGCACAGGAGCTCACTGAACAACGATTTCCTGCTCCCCGTATCCTGGCGTTCAAAGTTTGTTTTCCTCCAATTATCCTTATGTTTCCTTTAAAAAACTGCCAATGGCCTCACTTGTAAAAACTGAAAAATCCATTGTATATAATCTCCTGTATGTCATGCATGCTAACTGTTTGATGAAATGTCTTAACAAGGAATGTTTTGTGTGGATTGCATTTGAGTACCATTTTTTTCCTCTACCCATGAGTCGACCCACACGGTTGTATGGTTGGATGACCTACATTAAAACTTGATACTGCAGGACATGCCTCAACAATTGAAAGTGAGGCTTCTAGAAGAGGTGGGAGAACACGATAGAGAACGGATTGTCTGTAAGCATAACATTTTCCTGCATTGGATTGTGTCATTAGTTTCTTAGGTTTGAAACTATTGATATGTGGTTTTTTATTTGATTTTCTTTGTTATATATGTGTGCACGTGATTTTTTATATTTTATTTTTAAGTTTACCACATCCTAGCTGTTTATATGATGTTTATGTTTGTATGAATGAATATTCCGTTGACACTGTTTATTGATTTTATAATTTGTGTTAGAAACTAGGAAGTATTCCTTGTGGTTATTTCATTTGATTATGCTAACTTAAATTTGATATGAATGCCAATGAGTTAAGTAATAAGTGCTCCAAATGTACTCTTAGAGTTTCCTACATACCCTCACATCTTTACAATTCAATTTAATAAGTTCTCCACTATCCCTTCATGTTTTCTTTGGATTGCAAAAGAAAATTATTAGAAATGCTGGTGTTTTTAATTTTGAATTCTGTTTTTCATTTGATTTATTTGGATGGAATTTCAACGCTTTATAGTAATCAACTGCAATTTTATTTTCTCTTATTTGGGGCCTGTTTGGATGCACCCCGTAATGAGAATGATGTTGGAACTTGGGTGTTTGTTTTGGATGTTGGGTTTGATTTAGTTTAGAGGGGAGTAGTGCATTACTAGTTAGAAAATTATGCTCCATAACCTTGGATGTCAAGGAACTCTTATTGAAGCTCAATTCTATCAAAGAGCCGCTGAATCAGGCTAATTCTAATACAAGTTCATCCATTGAAAGGGCCGCATCTGAGCTTGTAAAGATGAAAGACATTGAGGTGAGTTTATCTGAAAGAGAACTGTCTGTAGAGAAACATTTTTCAAAGAAGTCTTTTCATAATTAAAAAAAAAAGTCATAAAAATTTCCCAAACCTCCCCTTGTTTTTTTTTCCTCTCTAAATACTTTTTTGGAAAATAGAAAATATCACTCTCTCCTTTATTTTCCAAGATCCCAAACTAGCCTATAATGTCATGCCCCAAACTCAGAAAATAGACTCAAAGAATTCTCGATCGTCGAATTCGGTGCCGACAACCTCCTTAGTACCCCATTCTTGGCTCCCAGTGCCCATACACCAGGTTCCGATCCTGGGATCCTATAAGGAGGATTTTCAGTGTGAATTTTTTTTTAGTAACTAAAATATCATAACCACAAGTGTATCCAAATCACAAAGGCAACATTATCATCACATATCCACTAATATTAAAATCTTGAGTACAATACATGAAGGAAAAATACAAGATAAATGCTAAAAGCTCCATAAGCTCTGCCGCACGCTCCTGCCTTAGATCGACTGCGTCCTATCATCACCTGCACGCATCTATCGTGCATAAGCTTATAGAAAGCTTAGAGGGTGGTGTGCGTTGTGCACAAGATAAGTGTCAAGCACACAAATATCAGTGTAAGCGGAATATTGACAAGGTTATAAGTCATTTAATATCAGAGTATGCAATGCAGATCGGCTATGCAATATGGAGTCATAATGAGCCAAATATCAAATACCAAGGATGTAGTACAGTATGCAATTTTGAAGAGCCATGAATACCATCAGCCTTATCTAAGCCATATAAATGCGAAAACATAGTAACCCAAATGCCAAATGCTGTGGATGTAATGTAATATGTAGATCCTGGTGAGCCCATAATACCATCAACCTTATTCAGGCTATACATTACAGAAGCATAGTAAACCAAATGCTATGTGCTGAGGATGCAATGTAATATGCGGTGCAAAAGAAATGACCAAACTGGAGTGTGAAGTCGAGATGATAGTACGTAGCATAGCAAGCTGTGGGGTCTATCACAAGGGACTTCTATCTAAACCAGTCTCATACCTAAATTTGGATAGCTGGACTCAATGTGGTAAACTCCTGATTTCAGGTTGGTCGCGCTCCCCAACTGAAATCCTGGCCATTGTGAAGGTACACATAACAAATTAGTTACGCACCACCAGCCTGAGTGGATAGTGAACGAATACATGAATAAGTAAAATGATAAGTATATAACTACTACTCAATAAGTCCACATATCAGTACCGTACATCTCTGGGATCATCACCAGGGTCTAGTACACTCTACGCCAGCTTGCCGCCCCATCAAGCGCACAACTGGGTAAGTGGAAGAGACCTCACTATTCGCCTAACAATTTCGGCCCAACCTGGTAATAGCGGACCCATTTATGAGCTGGTCAAACTCAGCCTAACATTGCCTACTCCCTCAAGTGGGTAAGGCCATACCCCCTCCTAACTGACCACAATATAGTGGGAGATATGACCTACTGGTATACGACCCTCATACACTCATATATATTCACTCGGTTTAGACGTTGGGATGTCCCCTAGCCTCGGGAGTTTAGGAATTTTCACCAGGGACATCTATCGCACCTGTATGCTAGAACTAAACATTTCTAGTGTCCTATCTGGACATTTACGGCCCTGATGTTGTAGGGCGTATGGTGGTCATATAAAAAAATGTAAGATGCATGAGTTATACCATCCAATCATGCATCAAACCTGCGCGTACTACGCGCTCATGTGAGGAAACTTTGTCTCTCAAGGAGTCCCATAAACAATCAGCCCAATGGCACATGCTATGCTCAATTACTCCTTGTAACAAGCATGCGGATGATGCATATGGGCATATATCATAAAGTATACCAAGCATGATTATAATCACATACATCATAGTGGGCCTATATAAGATGGCCTGTGGCCTGTATAGGTGAATGTGTGGTGTGCAATAATCACCTACACATGGTGGGCCTCACACATACAATGGGCCTCACACATATAATGGTCCTCACACATATAATGGGCATCTTACATCATAATGAGCCATATACAATCACAATGGGCCTTATACAATCACAATAGGCCTCGTACCATTACAATGGATCTCATACAACTATAATGAGTCTCACGCAATCACAATGGGCCTCATACAATCACAACGGACCTCATACCATTGCAATGGATCTCATATAATCATAATGGGCCTCATGCAATCACACAATGGGCCTCATATAATCACGCTTAACCTTATAATGACCTTATACAATCATAATGCTATACTAATCACATACTCAATGCGTATACTGACATAATCGTAATCAATAATCAACCTATATATGGCGAGGTTCATAGAAGGACAGCAGATCTAAACCATAACATGAGGATCGGTCCTCAATAGTGGATATACCAAATCTAATACTACATATTCTTTTACTTATGGGCAGAGGTAATGATGCATCCTCCTCATAACAAGGATGGGTCTAGATGGCCTACTTATGGGCCTAAGAGTGGGCTTCCAGGTTTGAGTACTTCTATTAGCATCAATGGGGACCCAAAGAATTGGGATATCCCAACAAAGCGAGATGGGTCACACTAATAATAGTAGGGGCCCATCAATTTGGGTTAGCCTAATAAGAATAGATGGATCATGCAATTATCAATGGGGCCCAATAATTAGGATCAACCCACTTAAAGAAGGATGAGAATGGGCCTAACAAAGGCCTAAGGGAAGGTCACAATGTGGACATTTAACCATCATTGCCCATTAATGTGGATATTTAACCAACATTGCTCCCAAGGAGTGGCCCACATAGAGCCTAAGATATAGTGGGGCTCATGGTCTCACATAAGGGCCTCAAATACAACATAGTGGACCTCACACAAGAGCCTAATATACATCACAATGGGCCACATCTCATGGG
This sequence comes from Magnolia sinica, assembly GCF_029962835.1. Lineage (NCBI taxonomy): Eukaryota > Viridiplantae > Streptophyta > Magnoliopsida > Magnoliales > Magnoliaceae > Magnolia > Magnolia sinica. The sequence continues at coordinate 54,548,743 of NC_080591.1, read as the reverse complement.
CTTATATACATCACAATGGGTCACATCTCATGGGCCTCATATGCATCACAATGGGCCACATCACATGGGCTTATATACATCACAATGGGCCGCATCTCATGGCCCTCATATGCATCACAATGGGCCACATATATCTCTATGGGCCTCATCACAGTGACCTCACATACATCTCAATGGGTCTCATGTAATCACAATGGGCCTCATATGTACAATAAGTGGGCCTCTCAAGGCAATGAGGCTTATGGCCTAAACATAAACGGACAATGTGTGTAACACACATACATCATGGTGGGCCTTATGGGGTAGCCCATGGCCCAGAAAAATTGGGCAAACGGTGTGTACATAAGACATACATCATGGTGGGCCATACAATTCAATGGGGCCCACGGCCCTAGAAAAATAGTTGAATAGTGTGGGTATAATACACACAACATGGTGGGGCCTGAGACTTAAAATCAAGTCAATATGTGGCTTGTGTGGGCCACACCAAGCACACAGTTGAAAGGTGTGGCCTCCATCAAAACATTCACAATCATTAGTTGGGCCCACCAAGTTGTGGTTCACAAATCCAGCCCATCCAATAAGTGTGTCCCACTTGGTTAAGGGGTTAGACCGAGTTTCAGATGCATCCAAATTTCAGGTGGGCACCAACAAGTGCTTTTATGTGTTTTAACATGTCATCACATGATTTTAGATGGTGTGGGCCACCTGAGTTCCGTGTACGGCTGATTCTTAAGATATACCAATAATTAAAGGGGACCCATCAAGTGGATGGTGTGAATGCTCGACATACATCATGGTGGAGCCTGTGGCTGGGATCCACAGTCCCTGCCCATTATTACAAGCAGAGGACGCTACTTGTTGTAGTGTCCTTAGACGCTAGCAAAAGCAGCATCGACCTATTTTTTTATTTTTTATTTTTTATTTTTTTACTTGCTGTTTTTCATAGGTGGATCAGATACATACATCAAGGTTGGGTCCACGTGTGTGGACAGTGTAAATATATAAAATATATACATCACGTGGGCTCCCTGGATGCACGATGTGAATTTAACACATATATCACGGTGGGTTTTCACCGTCCAGGTAGCTGGACAGTGGATGGCATGGATGAAACGCATACATCTAGTGGGTCCACACGTGTGGCCCACCAGCTTGTATCAAGTTGACATTTGGGTTTTTGCCTACATCAACGGTCAGCAGATAGACGGTCTGCTATTGCAACGAGCAACCCACAATCATCAAATCTGCACCATTGCAAATGGACATTGTGGGTGCAATACATCCCTCAAGGTGGGGTCCACGTCAGTGTGCCCTCACCAGCCTTTTGAATCAAGGATGATATTTGTGATTTTCCTCCAAACATGCCTGCCCAAAAATAGGCAGCATGGTGGCAGCAAGGTGGACAACGTGGATGTCATAAATACATCAGTGGTGGGCCATCAAACCAGAGAGAGAGAGAGAGAGAGAGAGAGAGAGAGAGAGAGAGAGACGGCGATGGAGAGGAGGGGATCCGCCACTATGAGCCCTCTCTAGGTGGGCTACGCAAATACAATACATACATCAAGATGGGTCCTAAATCATGTGAGCCCTAAATCATAAAAATCAACGGTGGAGATCCCTTTCCACCAAACAAAATACAAGGTCTAGATGACCTTTCACAATGGTAAATAAACATTATGATGGGGTCCATGGAGAATGGCCCCATCATGGGATGATCATATGAATCATGGTGGGCCAACGGTCACACCTAGGGTCCAAAGTGAGATCCATACCATCGATCGATAGGCCCCACTTGGCCCATCATTAAAAATACAATCTAACCTATAAATCACCCACTTATGGTTCTCTTCTTTAGCTCCTTGGAATCCTAAACTCCTTAGCTTCAACTTTGATGGAGGATGATGAAGATGGAAGGGTTGGATGGTGAGATGTGGGGGTAGGAAGTGGGCCTTGATCTTTTCTCTCCTTAGAATTTTCTCTCTTAGTTGCTTGGAATGGTAGAGAGAACGAGAGGGAGAGAGAAGGTGATGGGATGAAAGGGATGGGATGGATGGGAAAGAGGGATGGTGTGGTGTAAGAAAGGGATGGGTGGAGAGAGAGAGAGAGAGAGAGAGAGAGAGAGAGAGTTGACTTTGGGGATGGCTTGTGTAAGAGGGGGATGGGCTAGGTATGGGTCGAGTACTTTCTTATACTTGATTGATTGATGTAATAGATTCGGTAGAGATTCTCTTGGGATTGGCAACGCATGACGTTTCCTCAAAATATATGCGGGCCCACAACTCCTAGCCTGGGTATCGAGTCACAGCGTTAGAACCGCGGTGACGGCGCAGTCACAAAGGTACAAGTCTCGGGTTGACAGGGTGCAACTCAAGGTCGCGTGCAAATGCCGACTACAGGTTACGGGTTACCGAAATTCGACGACGAGGATCGCAAGGGTCTAAGGAACGGTACAGACTAAGATATGGGCCTTACATTTAATTTCTTTCTTCTATTAGTATTGTATGGTTATTACATAGAATGGTTTGATGGATGCTTTGATTAGTAGTATGAAAAATAGATGGCTTGGTGCATAACTTGCTTCACTACCTTAGCTTTTACTTCAATTTCCTATAATATATGCAAGGTTATGGAATATGAATTGATTCATTTGAATGGTCTAGACTCATAAATATGCATTATTCATTTGAACGATTTGAATTATGATTGGAATAAATACTCATAACCAAAACTCGAACTGAGGCTTAAAAACTCAGTTGTTGGCCTTAAAAACTCAGCCCAAGTCCAGCCCTCAGGCATCTAGGGTCAACAAAAACTCAAACTGAGGCTTACCCCTTTTGGTTCTAGCTAGTAGACCAAGGCCGGCTCAATTGCAAAATTTCTTTTCATGCCTCCTCTACGTGCCTATTGTTTCACTTTCTTTGATGGGCTGTTTATTTTGCCCCGACAATAGTTGCATTCAGCCGCAATAATAGCAATTTTACATTATTTGATTCAGCCCCTAATTTTGTCCTGTTCCAGACTAATATTTCCACTAAGCAGTTTAATGATTTGAGATCCTTCTGCCTAAAGATCATTTCATTTAGAACTTGCAGATGTTACTGTTAAAGAAGGTGGTAGCCATGAGGCTCTGTTTTGGAATTATTTCCTCCTTAATCAACTCTGTATCATAACAATATAAGATACCCAAACTTGTTTATTAATTATAGCTGCCCAGACCATTTGAAATGTGCGTCCCATTGTGGATGGAGCATATATCTAAAATTACGCTGATCAAGCAACCCTAACCATCCAATTATTGGCTATCAAGCAGATAGTTAACAATAAATTAATGAGTCATATAAATTCAAAGGTAAATGTGTGGTTGATATTATCTTCTTAGTGCAATTTTTCAGTTATGATCTCTTCATAGTTCAACGATTTGGATGGATTGGATTGCCAAGCAGCTACCCTGTGTGTATGTTCAGAGAGTCACCACCTTAAAAATAAAGAAGAAGAAGAAGAAGAAGAAAGAAGAAGAAAGAAAAAGAAGAAGTGGGGCAAATCTAATGAGCAATCAACTATCTTATCTTTGTGTGTCTATGCTTATATGTGGGTGTGACTCCTTTTTCTGTCGAAACAATGATGACCCAATAGTAGTTTTTCGGATCTAAGACATGTCCTGTTGGTCTCAAAGAAAGGGTGCCTACTCTTTTATGATCCATATTATGACTAAGGGCCCATTTGGGTGTTTCTGCCTCTTTCAGCAGATGAGCTGTCTTCCCCCAAATTTCAGTATTTCACCCAGATAGCTTCAAATTTTGAATTATCTGGATGTTGATTTGTGGGCAGAAAAGAGACTTCCTTAGCTAGCTTATTTAAATCGCTCCTTCACCAGACATGCTTCCAATGGAATGTTTGTCCAAATCACACTAGACATAAGACATAATGGTGATTAACATCCAAAAGGTACCTTATGTGTCCAAGAAAGTATTCAATTAAGTATGGTTGGTCTTATAGATATCCTATAAATTCTCCCCTTTTGTTTGATTGGTATGCGACGGTTGCACATAGCTCCAAAGGCACATCTTCTCTTCATCCACGCAACTCTAATTCTATGAGCAACATCCTTCTCAATCTATCCTCTCTCATGAATTAACAACCCAAGATATATGTTTTGTGCCATTACACTACATATTTGTAATCTCGTAATCTTGTCTTGCAGGCCATATTGAATCGATGCCTTCAATTCTACAATCTTTCATAGATCATTTGGTTTAATGGTACCTAATTCCAAAGAGTAGGAAACCAAATAGTTGTATTATCAGCTTCTTTGATGAGGTAAGTCCTACTCCTCTCTTTTTTCTTTTTTTCTTTTTTTCTTCTTTTTTTAAGGGATGAAGAGTTAGGTAATTCCTACTATTTATGTCTCTTTTTCTTGTTTATCTTTTTGAGAAGGATGGTCAGCCATAAATGATATTGCCCCATTTGTTCTAATTTTCAAATCTTTGTTTTGACTATCGATTTTCCTAAAAGGACTGAAGTTTTGATGTTACAATTGTTCTACAGGGGGAATACTCACAACCATATTTGAAACCACCGCATTTGGACCACCCTATTTCTACACTTCTTCTTTCAGAATCTACAATGGCTTTCGGTCTCATTCTTTCCGGTGATCATGATGGAAATTACAAAGGCCCGCTCATTCTTACTCTGAAGGCAGGGTACATATACCATCGGAGCCTTTTATCATATCACTTTCCTTTTGCCCTCCTTTGTTGTTTGAAATTTGTGAAGGTTCTATTAGGTAGACTATTGCAAAAGCACGTCATAGAGGAAAGTTTAGTCCAAATATATTGAGTTTAAGAGAACCATTGAGAAAATTAACATCTTCCCTTGATACTAGTAGATATTAACAACAGTAAAATGCCACTTTCAACTACCCATGTGACATTACTGTTAAAATTCGGCCTCTACATTTACAAAGGAAGTAAGATTAGACATACCCATCTTCTGAATTAGAAAATTTTCCTCAGTTCATGAGATTTAAGGCTCTCTTTAATCTAAATTGTTGTTGATGGGTTGTTTCTTGCTATCAGTTTTGTTGGTCTATAAGGTGAGTCGAACTCGTCAATCAATGTTGAAACCCATCAGTCACAATCAAGTATCACTTTCCTTATCATTTAACATATGAAGGTGTGTTCTTTCAAACTATATTATGTTCAATATCTTTGAATTGTTTTAGATGATGGACAAAAAACAAAATGTCAGGGGGAGAAAGTACTACAAGATTTTAACATCCAAGATGAAGCCAAGGGCTCCAAAAGAGCTGTTATAAAAACGTTCATGGCAAATGTGACAGACACAACCATGGAGATCCACTTCTTTTGGGTTGGAAAAGGGACTTGTTGCATTCCATTTCAAGTAACTTTCGGGCCGCTAGTGTCAGCCATACATGTTTCTCTAGGTTCTTAACCATCCTATTTTTATGTTTTCCTTGCATTTAGTTTTCATCATTCTTCAATTGACTGATTCTTTGTTTTTATGTTGCAGAGTCCTCTAGTGGTGGTTCGCCCTCGAATAATTACAGAAGACGTATAGGAGAAGTTATCGGTATAGCTATCGGATGTGTAGGTGGACTACTGATACTCGCATCCATTTTCTATTTATGGTGGATGAAGGATGCACCTGGCCATATGCGAGTGCACACAAACTCACTAAGATTTGTATTTTCAGCATTATTGTAATTGTAATTGTGATTGATTGAATGAAGGATTGTAATTGATTCATCATTATTGAATGAATGATTGTAATTGAATGAATAAATGATTATGCAGGTGGTAATTGAATGAATAAATGATTATAATTTTTTTTAAATGTAGGCAATAGCTACGGATATTGACCGTAGCTGGTCTGACAATCGTAGCCATTATTAAATTCGGCATATTGCTACGGATCTAGCACTACTTTTAGCTACAAATACTATCCGTAGCTGTAGGTACTTTTGACTACAGAAATAGTTGCTATGGATTATATCTGTAGCTATTGTAATCTATGGCTACGGATTAAATCCTTAGCCATAGTTTTTAAACCTATTGCTACGACACCTATGACTACGGTCATGCTATTAAAACTGCAGCTATAGGTTTTTAGCTACGACTTTTATCCGTAGCCTTTGCCCAGTTTTCTGGTAGTGATGCCTTAGGTGAAAACTTAAAAATTAAGTGAAACTTGCACTTTGCTCTTTCGTGAAGTTGTAACTTTCAGACTATCGATTCATGGCCAAATTCGGCATACTAATTAAAGACATTTCTCCACACATATCTGTATAACCATGGCCCCAATTGATCATTGGTGACCGTCGATCTAAGTTAGGGCCTTCCTGGTTGATTGGCACGCCTGGTCATTGTATATTTATGTCCAAATAAAGATCACATTATTGGATACCTATTTTATGGCTTAAATTGACCCACATGCCTTCTGTTGGTCCCATTAGTGGGAAACAACCTCCCTTAAGGTTAGAATAATGAAAAAAGGGCCATTAGGGCCATCTGTAGACTTTTTGGCATTATAAATACCCATTCATTTCACACCCCCTCTCCCTATACGAAATTTTCTTTGCCAAAGAAGAGAGAGAAAGAGAAAGGGAAAGAAGAAGATAAGAAGAGTGAGAGGAGTGGGGAGATTTTGGTGCTTCCTTTCATAAGTTTCCTCTAATCAAAGCTCTAGCCTTGATCGTTTTCCTCCGCTGAATTCACCTCACTCACGATTGGGAGGTAAGAAACAAATCATACTTTCCAACTTAGGTTTTTTTGAGATAAATTGCATGAATCTCACATAGTTCTTGGTATTTGTATAAGAATTTATGATTTTTCCCAAATCCTTAAATCCTAAGAGCGCTTTGAGTCTGGCGAATCATTGCAAATGTGCAGACCATTACCTCTAGGTTATCTTTTATCGATCCTTGAGGGTCACGGTCAATGATTAGATGCTTGTAAATGAATCTGTGCATGATAATATGTTAACATTTTTATTTTTTCTAAAATATATTATATTAGTTGAATATGGATGCTCGCATGTGTAACACTCCGTACTTTTCAATACACAAGTGTCACCAGGGAAGTCTAAATCTGTTTACACGTGTGTAGAAACACACGTGATCATCCCTGCACACTGACACCTAGAAGTCCTCGATCTATTCATCTCAACCGTCTTGTATAACATTCATTCATACCTCAAGCCATCCATTCGATTGATTTTCAAAATAGTCCAGATACATCTATTTTAGGATCTCAATCACTTCAATAGAAGAATCATATCATCCAGTAATATTTCCTAAGTATATATGTATTTTTATTTGTTATATTATAAGTTTTACACAAACATAAATGAAAAGAACTATAGATTATTTATCATATAAATAATGTATGAAAATATGTTGTAGTGGAGTGATATGTATATAACTAACGTATATAAAATATTATGAAAATAATATTATATTAAATAGACATAATGAGTGATAATTAATGTAGTATTAAATATCTGTTATAAATATGTATACAAAAGATTACTAGATAATTTAATAAAATTGTATGTTATTTAGCAATATTACCAAATACAAGTATGATTTTAATTAAACATAATATTTTCAATTCATTTACACGTACGTTATTTATAATGTAATATTATGAATTATGTATTACTAAATACGTGAGCAACATCATGTATATAGTGGTCCATTAATATTGAGATTATAATTATATATGTGTATGCAATTTTAATCATCACAACTATAAGTAATGTATAATAGTAATGAAACTTATATTGATATTAGTACTGGTTAGTAATACGTGATGAGAGCCTTACAAATGGTCCATTGGGATCTTTTGACTATTGACATCCAATCTCATAATGATCCGACCACTAGACAATGGAAAGCCACCGTTAGAGCTAAGAATCGACTTGTATGGCCCACCTGGACCTTAGATCTTCCCCATCTTTGGTCAAAGGCTATGACAAGCCCACCAAGTGGAATGAACGAAGTGGATTTATCACAAACATCACTGTGGACCCCACTCATATGATGTGTATGCATAGGGCGTGTGCACGAGTGGTGCACCGGACTGCTAACTTGGGTCAAATGTAGTTGACCTGCGCCTTCTCAAAATAGAGAGTATCTCTATTTCTCTCTTCGCTTCCACCAATGGACGAGCATCCGTTTGTAACGCGCTATGGCCCAACATCAGGATCTGACGAAGAGATCCAAGCCGTCCATCGTGTTGGGTGAGTCGTCCCTTCCAAAACCATGTAGGCCCCGCAGTGATACCGCATATGATTGCACACAATCTCCAGCGCAAACCGACCCTACAAACACAAGTTTTCAAAAATGGAAATTGTCTGCACGCCAACTTGGCGATCCCCATGAGCCAGTAAAGGTTGATCTAGTCCGTCCCAAATAGAGCATTCTTAGTCATCCAATCCACCTGTAGAGACCATGGTTTTCATAGAAAAACCAGTAGCCAAAACAGCACCGGTTTCATGTTGCAGGCGGTATTTAGATCCGTTGCACGCAGGGCCATCTAAGCCATTCGTTTTAATCCAACGGCTCCGAGAGTTAGGGTAAGCAATAAAAAGGACCGCGGATCGAGCAGTAAGCAAAATCCTCCTCCATTTTTGGACAGTTGCACTCGAAATGACAGTATTCATCCCACTCATGAACCCACCAGCCAAATCTTCTTAGAGCTTCAACTTGGAGCATCCCTAAGCTCCTGTGCATAAATCCCAACCACCCCGGAGCTCCACTTCGAAGAAAAACCCATCATATGGTGATTCACCATTAACATCGGCTCTTCTTCCTCGCCATTCCACTACACTAAACTCGATTTGAACCAGATGGTTCTGATCCAATTTGAGTATTGCGAGAGTCTGGAGAGAGAGGAGAAGAGATAGGGAAAGAAGAAAAAGAAGAAAGAAAGGAAATTAGAGAGTCCAAGAAGGGGGCTAGTAGCAGCCGTTGTGCAGCACTGTCTTAGCTTAAACTGAGTCACCGACTCGGTTCAAGGATGCTGCCTTCAAGCTGGGTATCTGGTGGTGCTGTGGGACCTTCAGCAAGGAGAATCAAAGGATGGAAGAGAAAAGGAGAGAGTATGGGAGATGCGGCTGCACCAACCCGACTCATTTGGGTCATGGTTGAACTGGGTCTTGTTGAGCCTAGATGTTGGACATGGGTGAGAAGGAGAGCTAAGGGTAAGGAAGAAGGGGGGGGGAGAGAGAGAGAGAGAGAGAGAGAGAGAGAGAGAGAGAGAAATCAAGGAAAAAGGAGAGAAGAAAGGAGAGAAAGGAAAGGGAGAAAAAGAGAGAAAGAGAGATGAGTCCGAGTTGCTGTCAAGTCAACTTGTTGACTCGAGTCGAGTTGCTGACTCGTTTTGGGGCCTGGGTCCAGCATGGTAATGCTGGAGTCTTCCAGCTAACCGAGAGAGAGAGAGAGAGAGAGAGAGAGAGAGAGAGAGAGAGAGAGAGAGAAGGGAGTAGGAAAAGAAAGAAAGAAAGGAAGGGAGAAAAGATAAAAGAAGAAGAAGATAGGGCAAGGAAAGAGAGTTTGGGGCTAAGTTGTTGGCTGACTCACCACTTAGTCAATTGGGTCGAGCTAGACATGGCCTAGCCTAGATCTAACCGGAGGAGGGGTCTTGAGTGAGGATTGACGGGGAAGGAAGGGGAGAGAGTGGGAGGAAGCCGAATCAACTCGACTCGAACCGAGTTAACAAGGTGAGTCTATATTTTCCTTTCAGATTTAAATTACTTTAATTATCATTATTAACATCATTTTAGGATTTTTAAGTTAGATATGATTAACCATTAGTAAATTACCTATACTAATGTTAGTTATTACAGGTAAATTACAATTCTTAAACATTAGTGTTTCATGTTATCGTTATTAAAGATTAGCATTGATGTTAAGAGCATACTACGTATTTTCCACAATGGTTATTAGCATCATGTTAGTTAATAATAATCATATATCGCTAATATCAATGGCAGTCTTTGTGATTGTTAATATTAGTGGAAATGTGGTTAATCGTACAATTAATTGGCATATTAAATCCTATAATCTAGCCTAGACCTAGACTCTAAGATAAAGTTCTAGACCTAAGTAACTTAAACCCTAGGCCTATACTTAAGACATAAATGGGAAGTTAAAGTATGAATCTAATTGTAGAAATTCATAATCATGGTAGGTCATGGTACCTATTACCATGGTTAGACTCGAGGACGGACAGCTTCCGTGATGCCCCGAATTCGGCACTCGACTTCCATACACCAAGTCCCGAGTTCGGCGCACCACAAGGAAGATTTTTGATTAAATTTTTTTTCTTTATATACATAGTAATACCCGAGCATGAAGATCCATGATCAAACTACCAAGCAACACTCTCCATCATAAGTCCCGATGGTTATAAGTATAATGCTTTACAAAATATACGCAACGTCAACATTGCCAAATCGAAGAATAAATGCAATGCATCGAGAAAGCTAAGTCTTCCAAGCTACTCCAACCCTGAAAAAAATGAGAAATAGGAAGCTTAGGCCAAAAAGCCTAGTGAGTACACACGTGTGTGCAGTGTGTCCTACAAGTAGGCAAGATAAATGTACTACAAGGAAATCATACCATAGCCATAACCATATTACATGCATCCGTAATCACGTCATCATCATCATATTGTCATGCCGTAATTATACAATATCGAAAATACTGACAAGTCCATGAGTCATACAATATCAGAGTACGCAATATAAATCAGCATGTAAATGAGGAGTTATAAAGAGTCAAATATCAGATGTCGAGGATGCAACACAATATGTGGTGCAAATGAAATGACTATGCTGGAGTGAAGTCGGGATGGTGGTACGTAGTATCGCAGATTATGGGGTCTGTCACAAGGGACTTCTATCCAAACCAGTCTCATACTTAAATTTGGATAGTCAAACTCAATGTGGTAAACTCCCGATCTCAGGTTAGTCGCGCACCCCAACCGAAATCAGGGTCATTGCAAAGGTACACATAACAAATAATTATGCACCACCAGCCTGAGTGGATAGCGAATGAATGAGTATGCAACTCCTGCTCAATAAGTCCATAAATCAGTACAGTTCATCTTTGAGATCATCACTGGTTTAGTACACTCCAAATGACACTGCTCTTTCCTGGCCTCACACCAAGTGAGCGTAAGAAACCTCACTATCCGCCTGGCCAATAGTCTGTCAATACCTATCCGGCACGTCGATAGCGGACCCATTCACGAGCTGGTCAAACTCAGCCTAGTAATGCCCCCTACCCTCGGGCGGGTAAGGCCACACCCCCTCCCAACCGACCACGACACAGTGGGAGACGCGGCCTCCTGGTATTCGGCACTCGGGCGCTCATGTATCCACTCGGTCTCGACGTTGGGGCGTCTCCTGGCCTCGGAGGTTTAGGGATTTTCACCCAGGGACATCTATGGCGCCCGTATGCTAGAACCAAATATTTCCGGTGTCCCATCTGGCCATCCACGATATGCCTGTGGAGGCTACGGCCCTGATGTTGCTAGGGCACACAATGCAAGATGCATGAGTCATACAATACAGTCATGCATCAATCCTGCGCATACCGTGCACTCATGTGAGATAACCTCCACCTATCAGGGAGTCTCATAACAATCTGCCCAACGACATATGCAATGGTCAACCACATCTCATAACAAACATGCAGATGATGCGTATGGGCATGTATGATAATGCTGTGCTGTCACATACTCATAATCAGTATCAATAACCGGCCTCAACAATCGGCTTCGACAATGTGGACATTTAACCAACATTGTCCCCAAGGAATGACCCACATAAATATCAATACATACATCATGGTGAAATCACACCACATCGGTCCTCAGATACATCACTTCGGGTCTCACACAAGGGCCGCACATTCATCGCATTGGGCCTCACTCATGGGCCATGAATACACCACATCAGGCTGTACGACCCATGGGCTTCAAATACTCAAGAGGTGAGCCCTACACACGGGCCTCAAATACATCACAATGAGCCACAACCCATGGGCCTAAAATATATCTCAATTAGCCACGCCCATGAGTCTCAATTACATCACATTGGGCTTCGCTCATGGGCCTCGAATACATTGCAAGTGGCCTCAAATCTATTTCACAGGTAGACCACATACCTGGGCCTAATACACATCACTATGGGCTGCATCACATGGGCCGAAAATACATCACAATGAGCTTCATCATATGGACCGGAAATATATCTCAATGGGCCTTGCCCATAGGCCACGAATACATGGCTACACCAATTATGATAAGTCCTATACTACAACCACTTCGCACGTCACATAGATAATGACTCATATTCGGTGTCACCTGGTTAAGGGTCGAGAGCCACATTTCATCATACCATTTATAGTTTAAAGATCACACTGTATAAAAATCCAGGATCTTGATAGCATTAGCTTGGGTAATATAACCCTAAATCATATTCGGTTTAGTGTACAACTTGGTCATGTGTGATTCAAGTGGTGGTATCTATGTCGATAAGTACAAACCTACATTGTTGAATGGTCATCAATGCCACTTGATTTCATACGGTTAGGTGGCCTTGTATGTATTTCACATTCATACAATTAGATGACTACGTATACTACATGTACTCCACCATTGCCTATGATTAGGTGGCTATACATACATCAAATACCCACATGATCAATGGGCCAAACAGGTAATATCACACCCTCACACCACTAGAGTTTATATATTTGTTATAATTAAACATGTTTTTAAGAGTTTAAACACAAGTATCATGATCTTATTACATGGGGCCGCACTCTAACCGAAGTGCCAAGTGATCAAGGGATGTCCACAATTAGCCCATTTAAAGGATTAATCATCATTACTTCAAAAATTACAATACCAGTTCATCATACATTCCACACATGGAAATTACAAACTCTTATCGAAGAGGCCCAATGGTTAGCCCAAACAAGGCTATCACTGATGGGCCCACATGTCGTTCACTCAAAATGGGCCTTAACATTCTTAGGCTCACATATCAATGGAATTCATAATGGGTCCTATGCAGTAGAGTCCATGGGATTTCCCATGAGGTTGAGTTGTGTGTGACCCACCTACGACTTAGGTCTGCTTTGATTATTTTAGTCCAAGTCCTAAAATGATATGAGGAAGTGGATGGTCTGCATGGATTAAATAGATACACCATGGTGGCCTTAAGTTGGATTCAATAGTTAAGTACTTATCCTCACAGCCTTGTATTGTATGGTCCAATTCAGGTTGGATTGACTATTACTGTGGGATAATGGCTTAAAGGAAACCCGGTATATGGGTCGATATCTAATACATCGCCAGGATGGCTCATAATGAATTTTTAATGATGAGAGTTTAATTTGCATTATTTCATAACGTATACTACTATCTAATCATTGGATGGGCCTAAGTCTTGGTAACATATCGTCAAAAAAGTTGATAAAATAGATAAACGATGAGGATCTTAAATATAAATCATGTCATAACCATGGTGGATTAAGTGGCATAACACCTACATCAAAGTGGGTCATACCACACACAAGTTGAGAGGGTTACCCTCCCTTAAATATTCATAATTATTTATTGGGCCCACAGAGGTGTGGTTCATAAATCCAGCCCATCCATTATGTGTGTCCCACTTGGTTGAGGGTTTAGACCAAGTTTCAGATACATCCAAATTTCAGGTGGACCTAACAGGTGATTTACATACTCGAGCTTCGAGTTGTACAGACAGTTAAGGAGATCAAGGTTACATGGGTGCAAAGAGATGTATTTATTGCATATACACAATTCACCTATTTTTATTTTTTTATTATTATTATTTTTTTGAGATCATTTTATAGCATCATCCAAAAATGAATCATATCCGAAGATTATCTGGACCTCACCACAAACAGTAGTGGAGATAATGATTTCACCAAAACAATTTACAGGGCCCACCATACCGTTTATTTTCCATCCAATCTGTTCATAAGGTCACAAAGACCTGAATTAAGGGGAAAAACAAATTTCATACTGCTCCAAAATTTCTAACCCAAAAGGGTTCCAATGGTTTATGTTCAATCCCCGCCACTTTTGTAGTGTGGCCCACTTGATAGTTAAATCTATCTCTTTTTTTTTTTTTTTCTTCTCAAGCCTTAAGACAAACTTGCCAAGTGGATGGACGGTTTGGATATAACACATACCTCATGATCAGATTCATCCAAATCTATTTTTTGTAATTATTATTTATTATTAATATTTATTTTTTATGGTGTGGGCCGCCTGAGTTCTGTGTACGGCTGAAATTTGGGGGTGACCCATTTTTAAATGGGACCCATCAAATGCACAGTGCTGATGTTCGACATACATCAAGGTGGGGCCTGTGGTGAGGCCCACATCCTTCCAGCGTCAGACGCTGGCAGCAACAGCGTCACTGCTGTGGTGTTTTTTTTATTTTTTCATATATGGGGCCCACAAAAGGATGATCCAGTAACTATTGTGTGTGTCCCTCGTGGTTGATGGGTCAGTCCAAGTTTCAGATGCATCCAAATTTCAGGTGGGGCCTAGAAGTGCTTTTATATGTTTTAGCCATGTCTGCACATTATTTTAGATGGTGTGGGCCACCTAGGTTCTTTGTACGGTTAATTTTTGGCGTGACCCATTTTTAAGAGGGGACCCATCAAATGCACGGTACTGATGTTCAATATACATCAAGGTAGGGCCTGTGGTGGGGCCCATTTTCTTCCAGCGTAATAGAGACGTTGCAGCAGCAGCGTCAGAGTGTTTTTTTTTTTCGGTTTATTTTTTTTTTTTTTTTGTTTCTCATATATGGGGCCCACAACAGGACGATCCAGTCCATATGTTGTGTGTGTCCCACGTGGTGGAGCGTTCAATCCAAGTTTCAGATGCATCCAAATTTCAGGTGGGGCCCAACAAGTGCTTTTATATGCTTTAGCCATGTCTACACATTAGTTTAGATGGTGTGGGCCACCTAAGATTTGGATTGTCTTCATTTTTCAGCTCCATGGCTAAAATGAGCTGAGAAATTAAATGGACAACGTGGATTAAATACATACATCACGTGTGGGGCCCGTTGGGGACCCACAACCCCTGCCCCTTTAAATCAAATGGCTGGAAGTGTCTCTCTCTTCAAAATTTTTTATACGTGTAAGTGTGTGTGAGTTTGGCCAGCCCAATGGGCCAATGGATGGGTGATTTGGATGCCATACAAACATTTTGGTGGGACTCACTATCAATGGGTCCCACATGAACTCTATAATAAATTAATTTTATATGTTTTCTCCTATGCATCCCCACCATTAATGGCATCATCATCATTATTGCAATTATCTTCACCATCAATCATACTATCTTCATCATCCACACCATTAATCACATCATCATTAACATCATCTCTACCATACATAAACACAACAAAAATAAAATAAGAATGAGTAGGGTGGGTGTACTCACCTTGATGAATTAGATGGATGGTTGAGATGAAATTAATGGTTGAGATGGATGGAAGGGATGTGATTGATGGCCCACCAAGATCAATCCTCTCTCTCTCTCTCTCTCTCTAATTGTAGAAAGATGGTGAAAGGCTAAGGGGTGGAGGTGTATTTATAGAGAGATGGATAAACTTTTTGATTAAGTTAGGCTAATGTGATTAATATTAGCTTAGGCTATAATTTTGATAATTAACTCATGATTTGTAATTAATGGTGGATTAAAGAAGCATGGGATGGCATGGTTTGATGATGTCATACATGAGGTGTGGCATGGAGAGATGTTGACTTTGGGGAGCACATGAGAGATGGGAGGTATGGGTATGTGACATCACACACATGGGTAGAGATTCTCTCACCCATATGTGGCATGTACATGTGTGCCTGACATGTGTTGTGCACATGTGTGGAATGAAATACATGGTGTCATGCACACATGATACACTTATTATTCTTCACGGCGTATCTCACTAACGGAGTATCATACCAACGCACGGGTGGTACCTCCACGATCGCGGCGATGGGGCGGTCGGTATGAGATAGGTTTCAAGGTCTTGGGGTTCTGGTCAGTTGGGTGTATATTATGAACGGTCAATCCAGGTCTAGCTAAGGACATCAATCATCATGCACATATGCATGGAAAATAGTACCGAATGGACCAGGTATTACACCTTGACCATGGTTAGATTCATTATTGAAAGTTATGGCTATTATTATTAGAAAATATTATCATTTTCCTTATGGGTAAGTATAATTCTTGTTAATATAATTGTTAGTATTAGTCCTTATCATTGTTAGTGAAAATTTTAGTATCATTATTTGTATTAATTAGTAGGTTATTAGTAATTACAAAAAATATTAGATAATGTTAGAATATTGAAATATGAATTTAAGAATCATCATTCTCAAGATTGATTGATAAATACTCTTGTTAAGAATATTATTTGATCCATTGTACAATAATACAAATAAAAATAATTTAGGATTTAAATCCTAGCATTTAAGCGTTTAGCTAAACCCTAAAATGAAAATCGTAATTTTACACCAAAACCCTTTAAATAAGTAATCCAAACCCTGGGTTACAATCTCAACCATAAACAGTATGTAGAACATGGATCTAACCATACAACTTACAATTCGTGATAAGATCCAAGTCTAAGGGCATGCGCTCTTCCTAATAACATTGGAAGGCGAGTCGACAAATTAAGGCGATAATTCTTCCCCTTAAGCTTTCCATTTTCCCATTAGCTTAAGTTATAGTTTTTATTTTAATTTATAATTGATATCTCCATTTTATAATCACATGTGTTTATTATTGGAATTGAATTATTATATTACATGCTTAATATTTATCTTGTATATTTATCTCATGCTTGTGGATTATTTGTGGATTGCTTATGGGACTTAAACTGGTACATCAGTGGGAAACCCCCACCCATGAATGTACACCCATACTTGGGATGTAACTCAACTGGTTGTGTCATAATGGGCTTTCAACTTAGTGGTTATTGAGTAGTGGTTTAAATTAATCATTGATGTGGGCCTACTATCCAAGGTTATTGTGTCGAATGATTTTTTTAAGGACGGTTTCGTATCACATGGTTTTGATATTGGCCCTACGTGGCTTAGTTTTAATCATTGCCATATGTGGCTTAGTTTTGATATTCGCCCTATGTGGATTTGTTTTAATATTTGCCTTAGATAGGTTTGACATTTTATTTTGTGCAACCATGAGATGATAAGCCACATATACTGAATATGATTGGCCACTAGTCAATTGGGTTCCATTAAATATCCTAAGGTGGTAGCATCATGAGCCAGGGATGGTGGAATGGGACACTTTGCCTGAGCTGTCGGCCTACACTAAGCTCTGAGCTCCCTGTAGTGACTTTTGAGCTTATTAAACCTGCTAGTTGTGAACGGATTAATAATGGTTGGGCTAATCGTGCATTCATAGCATTCGGGCAATAACGGGTGGCTAATTCTAGATGCTGTAGCACGTGCATAATAGGATTTAGTTGAGGTATCGTTTTGCTAGCTCCTAAACCATCGACTATCGACCCACCTTTGGTGAGTTTGGCACTATGCATGTACTATTTACTTTCACTAGTGACCAGCCATATTGCATGGGTTTTGCCCAAAAGCCAACTGGATGAGCATCCCCAATTGATGTGCACTCATACATCCATGCATTTAATAAGACTGCATCATTATATTATTTTGTATGCCTTATATATTTTCATAACTATGCTTACCTGATGCGGTGATGTGTAATCTTAAGGAGAATTCACACTAAGTTAGCCACTCATCCATCAAATATACAACCGTACAGGTAGTACAGGAGGCTTAAGTGATATGCAGGTTCAGGCTAATGAGGAGTCGTTATGATGGTCAAGGATGCGTGGTTGTATCTGTCAAGGAAGTTGTATGATCTCGTGGCTTTCGTTTATATATTTTCTTTTATATTTCTCATGTATGTAAATCTTATAATTGTTAATGTAGAGACATTGGTTTGTATAACTCATTATGAACAACCTCTATACATTCTAAATGTAATTGTAATTTTTCTTTATGTTGATTTGTCCATTCTACACTAAACTGCTAACTCTGATAGTTGAAAGTAAATTATGTACTCAAATTTGACCATCATTTAAGGTTAACACTCAGGTTTTTGAGAAATGAGTCATATACTCGGGTCCTGAAAACATGGGGCATTACAGCATGTTTGATGAAATGTCTAAGTGGTGGAATGTGTTACTTTGTCGATGCTCATATGCTTGATTTAATGCTTAAGTGATTGTATTAATTTATGCATGCTCACATGTTTGATTTAATTCCTTAGTGAACGTAATACCTTATGGATGTTTATATGTTCGATGAAGTGCCTAAGTGGTTGTGTAATAGAACCTATGCTATAATTATGTGATGTAGTGTTTAGTTCATAATGATACTTAGGATTAGTATGATGTTGGGTCAGTTAACTAACCGCTCAAACTAAAAAGGTGGCCCGAGTTAGGATGACCATCTTAGGCTTGTTCGATCGACCTGGGTTGAACATGGACAACTGACAGTAACTGGACTACACGGGATGCTTGCACCCAATGCCGGTTGTGTCGGGGTTCTCCTAAGTCAATCAAATTAGTCCACTAGCCAACTGATCATGAATGTTCAAAATGTATGACATAACCGAATAAAATTTAGGATAACCCGTTCTCAATGGATGAGTCCATTCATAACTGTTAGTGCGATACGATCTCACTAAGACTCATGAGTTGGGTATACTGGTATGAAACACCGTGTCTGAAATGTCGACCTATGCTGGGGTGACAAGCCTCCCTGTAGTGACCAGTGAGCACTAATAGATGTTATAGATCATTATTCGAACGACCCTCGTCAAATTACCTGGCCGATGATTCCGTGCCAAAGTATCATTCGAACGACCAGGACGTGAATGGAATTGGGTGACAAGCCCATTCCTTTATGGTGATTTGATTTTGTGTGACAAACCCGCACCTCATATCTGAGTGATCATACCCGGTTTGGGTGACGACCTATACTGGGTTGATCCTCATACATTTAGGTATCATGTTATACTTTTGGAATGGTTGATTTGTAAGATAAATGGGTAACACGTAAATTTGGATCAAGGGACACTGGTGAGGAGCCGTTACGTGCCGCAACGAGCCACGTGATCTAGATAAGGACTAGCGATATGATGTCGGTATCCTAGCTTTGCCAATATGTTGGATGAATGGAAATTAATAATTACTCGGCTAACATACGAATCAATCACATTGCATTAGATATGATGTAGCGATTTTGTGTTATAGTCGCGTGATGAGAGAGTATTAGCATTTGCGAAATAGGCGTTGAAGTCATTTATAAAAGAGTATTAGATCGTGAGGTGCATGCATCATTTCATAATCTCCCTCACGCATTTAACAAGAGTATTTAGGAAATGCTTGATTTCATGTTTATCATTAACTGTGCTGATTGAGTTCATAACATGTGTAACTTAGAACTAATGGAACCACTAAGTTAGCTACTCATTCATACTTGGAACGGTGTTTTAAAATACCAACTAGTCAATATTATTGATGCAGGTACTAGTGAAATCTTAAACGAGTAGGCTTGGATCAACTTGTGCCACCGCCATTATGTTTTGGAGGATTAGACGAAAACCGAAAACTTTACACTTTAACCCTCTTGGGTATATATATTGTGACTTGTTTAATCTCCATTTTAGGCAATCACCACTATTAGAATTATATTTTTGACTGTTAACCCTATATTTCTGAATCTTTCATTATCTCTACCTTGCTTTAGATCCGCTAAGTGAATTGCGTTACTCTAATTATCCGTGTGTGGAATGAATGTGAATCTGAATGAGGTCACATGTGCATTCTCATTGGGTTAACACCCAAAAACTCAGGATTGGGGTCTCTATACTCGGGTGCTGATTTTTGGGATGTTACAATGCCTTCACGGGAGGATTGACATCCTTACAACACCCGTTTTACACAACAATGCAAAGTGTAAACCCTCTTAGCTTTTTAGTGACTATAACTGAAATTGCAGTAATGACCACTTTAGTTGAAGTAGGAATATGCCAATATGTCCTAGAGGGGGGGAGGGGGGTGAATAAGACTTTTTAATATTTTATGACAATTTAAGATCCAATCATTCTTATCCTAAGAAAATACATCAGGATTTCTTCAGAGTAACTCTAATGGCTTCTAAGCCTAATAGAGGATCCAATCATAAAACTATTTGAGAGATAAACAAGATAGAAATTAGTTTATGATGGATGTGACTGTGTGTGTGAGGTGTGATCTCAGATAGTCAAGTATAAAAGTATTTAAGGAAATCACACAAACAATAGAAGACAATAACAATCTCAAACACAGTCATTTTTATAGTGGTTCGACTACTTGTCTACTCCACTTCCGATAGACACACTCAACCCTTGTGTGTACCGGATCTCACTAAAGGAGGTTTCACAACAGGTTCACCTCAAACCAGAGGTTTTAAATCATGTTCACCTCTAACCAGTACAACCTACTCTTAGGCTGACACAACATGTCTACACGACACACTTTATGCTCCCATGAGCACGGGTCAACATACAACACTTGACTTTTAGGCCACAGGCCAACGATCCACTTAAGAAACCTCACCAGTTTATGTTCCCATAAGCTAGAGTCAACACAAAGCACCCAAGTTTTAGACTACACAGGTTAAGGGCCTACACAAGGACCTAAGAGTTTATGCTCTCCACAGAGCAAGGGTCAATACTAAGCACCCCCACGTACACTCCCGCCGGAAGCCTCCTATGAGGACTTACAAGGGGTGAGAAACACCTAGACTTAATCCTACACCAGGAATGATCACAAGGGTCCTCTAGACTTTAATGACTTACAGATAAGTAGATGAACCCCATTCAGCACGTTGATGATGAAGATCTCCTCCTTTGATGACGAAGAATCTTCAGCTCCCTTGAACCGCAACTCAAAAGATGTACCAATACAAGGTGATGGGTTGGGTCAAGGTTATGATGGAATCCTACTCTATTAAATGTTTTCCTATAGAGGAGATAAAGCAATTCCAATCATCTAGGCATTCAAGGCATCCCAGCTTAATGATCTGCCATTAAGGTGGTAGCTGCAGGATCCTTGAATGAGGAAGTTCATTTCCCAATCCACTCTATTGAATGTCAATGATGAGGGTGGATTGGAGGATGAACTCCCACGAGAGAAAAGGCTTAGGGTATATGATCTAGGGTTAAATATACAAAAGCACTCTCTATTTTCTCTACAAACAACCAAGGGCAAACTCTCATTAAATAGGCAAAAGGTTTCAACGGATATAAAACAGTCACATTTTTGACAGAGTTCGATATTATCGAGCAGAGTCGATATCATCGAGCGTATACACTCAATAGCATCGACTGACCGCTCGATGACACGAACTCAACTGTCAAATGCTTTTGAAAAACTTTTGTCAACTGGTCGAGGAAATTGAACGAGCGTCGATGTCATCAAATTTCAAACTCCGATTTCATCGACACAAGGTTCGATTCCTCGATATTTGAAAATGTGATAGCACTTACCTTTAAAATATTTCAGGTATATGATATGATCGAGCACCACTCGATATCATCGGAATTTGAAAATTGATGATATCGAGGGTAGTGTCGATTCATCGATAATTCCAAGGAATTTTCCTATAAGCTTACTGGACAATTTTTGTCCACATTCGATGACATCGACCATGCCTTGATATGATCGATATTTGAATATCAATTTTATCGAGTGACCCTCGATCCGAGAAAAACAACCTGAAAAACTAGCTGGATGGATTTATGTCCCAGACCGATATCATCGAAGGGTTTCCAATATCATCGAGATTTGAATTCTGAGGATATCGAGGATTAGATGATTTTCCTTAACAGAACTTTGGACACAACAGACCAAATGTCAATTTTATTGAGTCGGCTCGACGGACTCGAGATTTAATCGATCCATCGATAATTCAGTCCAGATATCTTTGTGGTTGTTGGAACCACTTGTCGATAAATTGACAAAGGTAGAAAACTTAAAGATTTTCCTAAAGTTTGAAAAAGTTTTCTAACCAAAAATCTTAGGTGTTCTATTCAAATTTTAAGGGTTTTAATTACCTGGTGTTTTGGGACATGGGATGTGAGGCTAAGATTTACCTGTGGCGAGTTCTGGGACACATCCAGTTGAGGCAGACGCTTGATCAATCTTCCTATGGGGCTCCTCTGTCTAGCTGACTTAATGCTCATGCTAATTGACAAACCAGGGCACTTTTAATCTCCCTCTTTGTAAATTACGTGACAAAACACCAAAATACCTTAGAACAACTTCTAGACAAACACCCTAAATTGTGTGTACATGAACTTTACACAATTTTACAAAGTTATCTAGTTTGCACATACACACATTCAGTAGCTGCTCCCCCTAACAACAATCTCCCCTTGTCGTCATGCAGCTGCTCCCCCTAACACCTGCACCACCATCCATAAGCAAATACACACAATTTTCCTTTGGGGTGTGGATTTGTTCTCCCCCTTTTTGTTAGTCATTGGCAAAGGATAATGTAACAGTGGATATTGACTAAAGTTGAAGTATATGGGAGAACCAAAATTCAGATAGCATAAGCACAATAGATAGATGCAAAAGAACATCTCATTACAGAAAACATGTATGCATATCAGGGCAAAAAAAAAGCAGTGAAATAAGCAGATAATATGGAGATAAAGATCAAGCATCACACGCATCACATACTACAATCGATATAAACCAGAGAAAATAGGGGATCATAAAGTATAAACATGGCAGTAAATAGATATGAATTATAACCAGCCATGAAACACATTATCCAAAATATGTACTACCCTATATTAGCAATAGTATGACCTCCATCCCAAACCAAAATAAAAATCAAGCCCATTCATGGGCACCCAAAAACAAACACCAAGTATCTAGCCCATCCATAGGCATATACATATCAAAAAAACTTGTCAGACTATACAGGTTAGTGATCTATCACATACACTAATGTGAGCGTAGGGCATTCAAAAAGATACCAATGCCCATAAGCGGAGATAAGAGTAGGGTGTATATGACAGCTCCCAAATGACAGCACTATGGCGGAGGAGCGGAGGAAGATGGTGCGGTGTCGTCGCGTCTACAGGTGATCAGATCCACCAATTGTTGCACCAATTGCTGCACCTCGTTCACTAGTCGTTCCAAGACAGTGAACCTTACATTCACGGTCTCCTTTAGCTGGGTGGCTTCCCGCATCGTTACACCAATCCTATCCTGATGGAGCTTGAACCTTTTTGCGTGCATGGGTTCAAATGAGGACAGAGCTTGTTGGGGCTCAAGAAGGTCACCCTCAGCCATTCCAGTGCCTTCAATTAGAGCATCGCTTTCACCACCTTCTCCTTCTTCCTGAATCCCTTCCTCGAGTTGGTCTTCTAGAAATTTGTGAAACTTCAAGTCCATCCTTCTAATATTGTTCTTGTTGAAGTGTTGAAGGGGAAGTTCCAGATCGTTTGTTGTTGAAAGATCGATCACATTGCACACAATGTGAATGATCCAAGGATAGTGCAAATGCACATCCCGAGAAGTATGAATCGCATATACTAGCTGATGACCAATCAGGGTAGGAAGGCAGATTTTGATCCCTATGGCTACAGAATAGACTATCATGGTCATAAATCCAGTGAGGTCGGCACTATTGATACCACGAGGATAGATGTTGGAGGCAAAGATGCCATGTAGAACACGATACCATGGTTCCATGAATTTAGCTTTAAGCATATTGCCTTGGTACTAGGGAATATCACAACCATGACAGAGAAATTTTGTAACCATGGACCGGGTTTCAACATTCTCAAGGTCTATGTTAGGGAGACAGACGGATGATAAAGAAAGCCCAAGGATATTTGCAATGGATGCAGGGGTAATTTCTACATCATCACCATTAACAGAAACCATAATGGATGAAGGAACAGCCACCGACGAATGACTGGAAGCAAAGAAGTTGCAGGTCCGTTCATAGTTACATGGACCGTCAAAATCGAGGAGAGGTAGCCATCCAATTTCCGCTAACAGGGGTTCCAAATTATAGGGTTTTAAACATTCCCTATCTACCTTCCTTTCAAGAACTAACTTCCTTCCAGTGTATTTGGCCAGTGCCAGATTCACCCTAGCAGGGGGAGGGGCTAGTGCTTCAGATTGGGACTCGTCACGCGATGTTGGCCGTGTTCGCTGGCAAGTGGGAGTCCCATGTTCAGGAGCCCTTGCCTTTTCTCTTGGAGCAAGAACCTTTTACCTAGAGGATCTCGAAGATTCTTTAGGACCGGACGATTTCCCTTTGTCCTTGCCCATTTGTCGATACTCACAGAGAAGGGTTTGACGAATTTGAAGATAGACGGATAGAACTTCTCTTGACAATCAGGAAATACCCAAAAAGAGCAAGATGGAATCTTGATGTAAGGAGGAAAAGAAGGGGGCATTACCGGATTTGAATGACGTCTAGGACTCCCTGATGAAGATTCTTGCAAACCGACTGAGAGGGACGAGTAGGAAAGAAGGAGAAATGATTTTTAGAAGTGAAATGTCATTTTCCCACTCGAGCGCCTTTTATCAGGCGGCATACTTCGATATTATTGAACATTATTTCTATGATATCGATGGACCTCATTCGATGTTATCAAGGATGTCTTCGATAACATTCTCGATCATGTGACTTTTCCCATTCCAATGAGGCGATGATGATATCGATTCTTGGTCGATTTAATCCAGAGTCCTCATGACTTATTGACAGACATATCAAAGATGAATATTTTTCATTTTTCAGCATATCGACAACTTTCATGTATAATATAGTATATCTTTGAATCAAACAGTATACACAGCAAAAATTTGTACAAGCATTGTACAATCCAAAATTATAAACATCAAGATGTTTATATACAAAAAGGATTGAGGTGAGGGACCTCAGATGTATCATTTAGAGTTCAGTAAAATTGCATCTTTTCAGCAACTATCCAGATCTAGATGCGTGACCTGGACTTGTTTTTCCATGCTTAACAGTTCTACGTATAGGAATCAATCCTTCCTTTGCCTTTAATGACGTAGCAGTGGTTATTTTTGCGACAACCCTTCATCACTGATTTACCTGATAGGTTTAGGATTTCACATTCCTATTTGTTGAATGTAACCACATGCTCATTGTCATATATTTGAGAAATGGTCAGAAGATTATGCGTTAATCCTTTTATGCAAAAGGCATTCTCATTTTTTAGCGAATTTATTCCTTTGATAATTCCCTGTCCAATTACCTTAGCGGTGCTTCCGTCTCCATTGGTGACTATCCCATCATTAAGATCTGAATAATTTAAGAGAAGGGATTTGTAACCTGTTACATGTCTTGAGCATCCGCTATCCAGGTACCACTTAGTATCATTGCCTGTTATATGATTTGAGTGAGTAACAAGATAATTTTTCTTTTCTTTCACTACCTATTTTGTGACAGGATTTTTAACTATGGTAGTTTTAGTTGCTTTAATCAAGTTGGGAAACTGAATCGTATTTCCTTGTCTTACAAATTCATTAGTTTTCTTATTTAATTCAGCCACTTATTTCAATAACTCCTTCATTCTGTTAGTTATCCTAGGTGGTGATGGATGTGTATTTCTTCTATCCATATTCCTAAGTGGACTCCTGACATTTTGTATTGTTCTTTTAGTTGATTTGTGTTTACCAGTATGATTTTGACTAGAGTTATGTTGAGTCCTCCAAGGTGTCATGCATTTAAACTTATAATGACTAGAATCATCACATAAATGACAAACAGGAGTAGTTCTTGTTTTACTTCCTGAAGCAGCAGATTTTTCAGCCATTGCTGCTATATTTGCAGTTTTTGTTTTAAATTTATCATATCCTAAGTTACTCTTGTCTTTTCCAGGTCTTCCCATACCTAAGAGTTTTTCTAATTTCTCACCACTCTAGGAAAATTTATAGTTTATCTTTTAATAGCTCAACCTGTTTGTTTAGTTTTTCAGACTCGGATTTAAGGAAGATATTGATTCATTCTAGTCTATCATTATCTGAGTGATATTGCTGTAAATTATCAATTAGGTGTGTATTGATTTCCAGTGTTTTGTCCAGATCATTTTACAGCAATTACTTTTTGTTTTCAGTTATTCCAAGTCTTTTAAGAATGTTGATGCTATGAATGTAGAGTCGATTATAAGCATCCTGTAGTTTATTCTGTTCTTCTTCTTCTTCCTTCTCAGTTTCCTCATTATCTGATGGAATTGATTCAGTGGCCTGCGGTTCTTCATCGTTCTCAGTTTCGATGGGAATAGTTGAGGCAGTGAAGAGCATAAGAATTTTCAGAGATTTCTGATCTCCATCGCTCTCTGAGTTACTACATTCTGAGTTTGACTCTTCCGTGTCATCCCATGTGGCTTCCATTGACTTTCCTTTGGTTTTTCTATTTGGGCATTCAGTAGATAGGTGTCCAAACTTATGACAAGTACATTGAGGTTCCTTGGACATTTTAGTAGATTTACCTGTGAAATGTTTGTTGTCCACCTGTCTTCCTTTAAATGGACGACCACGATTTTTCTGAAAGAACTTTCTGAACCGTTGTGCCAACAAGGCCACTTCCTCATCTTCATTTTCTTTTTCACTTTCAATGTCCTCATTTCTTGTATTCTTTGAAGTTTTGAAGACAGTAGTTTTGGATTTGGGAGTTTGTTTGAAGTGTAGTTCAAATGTTTGTAGGGAACCTACTAGTTCTTCTACTTTCTTTTCATCTATGTTTCTACATCCTTTAATGGTTGTTACTTTAGGATTGAACCGTTTCAGTAATGATCGTAGTATTTTCCTACAGATTTTTGGGACCAAAACCTTCTCACCCAATCCACCCATAGAGTTGCAGATGATGTTCGTTTTGTGAAAACTCCATGAAGGTCTCATGCTCTTTCATTCTGAGACTTTCAAACTGTGATGTCAGGAGTTGCAGTTAGGATCTCTTCACAGTGCTTGTTCCTTCATGGGTTATTTCCAACAAATCCCATGCTTCTTTGGTTGTCCCACACATACTAATTTTATTGAAAACTTCTTAGGACACAGCACAGTAGATAGCATTCATAACTTTAGCTTCAGACATTTATTTTTCTTTATCGAATGCTATCCACATCTCTTTGGATTTTGGTTTGGTGATAGCTGTGTCATTTTCAAGTACTATTTGTTCGGGTGGTGGCTCATATCCTCTTTCAACAATGTCCCAAACATTATGATCCAAAGATCTCAGAAAGTAATGCATTCTAGCCTTCTAATATGCATAATTTAATCCATCAAATACTGGAGGTCTAGTGACTGATGAGCCCTCTCCTTTGGCCATATTAACAACTTCAGTCAAGATCACTCTCTAAGCGATGAAACCCTTAAGAGAGACCCTCTCTGATACCAAATTGAAATTGCGGTAATGAACGCTTTAGTTGAAGTAGGAATATGCCAATATGTCCTAAAGGGGGGTGAATAGGACTTTTTAATATTTTATGACAATTTAAAATCCTATCATTCTTATCCTAAGCAAATATGCATGCATCAGGATATCTTCAGAGTAACTCTAATGGCTTCCAAGCCTAATAGAGGATCCAATCATAAAACTATTTGAGAGATAAATAAGATGCAAATCAATTTATAATGGATGTGACTGTGTATGCGAGGTGTGATCTTAGATAGTTAAGTATGAAAGCATTTAAGAAAATCACACAAACAATAGAAGACAATAGCAATCTCAAACATAGTCATTTTTTTAGTGGTTCGACTACTTGTCTACTCTACTTCCGATGGACGCACTCAACCCTTAAGTGTACCGGATCTCACTAAAGGAGGTTTCACAACAGGTTCACTTCAAACCGGAGGTTTTAAATCAGGTTCACCTCTAACCAGTACAACCTACTCTTAGGTTGACACAACGGGTCTACATGACACACTTTATGCTCCCATGAGTAAGGGTTAACACACAACACTTGACTTTTAGGCCACACAGGCCAAGGATCCACTTAAGGAACCTTACCAGTTTATGCTCCCATGAGTAAGGGTTAACACAAAGTACCCAAGTTTTAGACCACACAGGTTAAGGACCTACGCAAGGACCTAAGAGCTTATGCTCCCTACATAGCAAAGGTCAACACTAAGCACCCCTACGTACACTCCCACTGAAGGCCTCCTATGAGGACTTGCAAGGGGTGAGAAACACCTTAGACCTAATCCTATACTAGGAATGATCACAAGGGTCCTCTGGACTCTAATGACTTACAAATAAGTAGATGAGCCCCATTCAGCACGTTGGTGAAGATCTCCTCCTTTGATGATGAAGAATCTTCAGCTCCCTTGAACCGCAACTCAAAAGATGTACCAATACAAGGCGAACTCTATTTTCTCTACAAACAACCAAGGGCTCTCATTAAATAGGCAAAAGGTTCCAACGGATATAAAACGGTCACATTTTTTATAGAGTTCGATATCATCGAGAAGGGTCAATATCGTCAAGCGTATACTCTCGATAGCATCGACTGACCACTCAATGACACGAACTCAATTGTCAAACACTTTTGAAAAAACTTTTGCTAACTTGTCGAGGAAATCAAACGGGCGTCGAAGTCATCGGATTTCGAACTCCAATTTCATCGACACGAGGTTCGATTCCACGATATTTGAAAATGTGATAGCACTTGCCTTTGAAATATTTCAGGTATATGATATGATCGAGCACCACTCGATATCATCGGAATTTGAAAATCGATGATATCGAGGGCAATGTCGATTCATCAATAATTCTAAGGAATTTTCCTATAAGCTTGCTGGACAGTTTTTGTCCACATTCGATGACATTGACCAAGCCTCGATATGATCGATATTTCAATATCGATTTTATCGAGTGACCCTCGATCCGAGAAAAACAACCTGAAAAACTAGCTGGATAAATTTGTGTCCCAGACCAATATCATCGAAGGGTTTCCGATATCATCGATATTTGAATTTCAAGGATATCGAGGAGTTCTTCGATATATCAAGGATTACATGATTTGCCTTAGCAGAACTTTGGACACAACAGACCAAATGTCGATTTTATCGAGTCGGCTCGATGGATTCGATATTCAAACTTCGATGATATCAAAGCGTTCATCGATCCATCGAAAATTTAGTCTAGATATCTTTGTAGTTGTTAGACATCTTATGTCCTCGTTTCGCTAATATCGAGTGAGCTTCGAGGACATCGACAACAAGGTTCGATTTCATCGAACCACTTATCGATAAATTGACAAAGGTATAAAACTTAAAGATTTTTCTAAAGTTTGAAAAAGTTTTCTAACCAAAAATCTTAGGTGTTCTGTTCAAATTTTAAGGGTTTTAATTACCTGGTGTTTTGGGACATGGGATATGAGGCTAAGATTTACCTGTGGTGAGTTCTGACACACATCCAGTTGAGGTAGACACTTGATCAATCTTCCAATGGGGCACCTTTGTCTAGCTAACTCAACGCTCACGCTAATTGATAAACCAGGGCACTTTCAATAACATTGTATAAGTGAAATCCACTCTGTCCAATGAGTACAGTGCTAATTGATATCCTGGGGGTCGAATATCAGCTAGGTCTATAACTCAAGTCAGGTACTACAAGGAACAGTTGAGATGGGACACCAACAGTGGACTCATGTGGGGAGCCACCATAATGTATCTTCATCAAACCATTTTATAAGGGGTTACTCACCAAGACAAGCTTATGTACAAAAAATAGCATGGTAAAAGAACTTAGGCCTACAATGCATGTTCATAGAGGTTTTATATTGTTCACATTGATGAGGCTCGTCTAAGTTTCGCATGGGGCTAATCTTTTACATGAACGGTAATCATAAGGGTCATCATGTGATAGATGGTGTCGATTTCAAAAATACAAAACACGTGTTGTATGTCGTTACAGACTTTTTTTAAGTGATGGTGTGAGATATTTGAGTCGATCACCTAGTGGGCTCACCTGGTGATGTAGAATGAGTCACGAATTCGTTCATGGTAATGATGGACTGAAGAAAAGGTGCCAAGAAGGATCGACAACAGTCAACCTATTTTTACCGGTGGAAATCCAATTTGACAGGTTGATAGATTGGGTCAACAAGACGAAATCGACGGAAGTTCCAGTTTTATTCTCTAGACGTTTTTGGTCCGTTTCGACTGATCGGCTCGACTGGTCTATGACAGGTCAATGGACGTGGGAACTTGTGTGTTTTTAGAGTTTGTTTACTTGATTGAATATGATTCTCTTACTTATGATTTTATGGTTTGCTTAGGATTATTTAAGGTATGTTAAATTCATTTTTTTCATAATTTAATCAATAAACTTTGTTATAAATTATCTTATTTCTCTTATGGATTTGAGAAATCTCTTGCGGATTTAAGAGTTCCATGTGGATTCATGGTGTTTATCGACCGAGGAAGATGATGATCAACCTCATAACGTCCTTCCCCGCATTAATTGGTATCAAAGAAAGGCTTTCTCCTTGGCTTAATAGCTTTTAACGATGGGTCAAGCAACAATCCCATGAATGTTGCTCCAAAGAATTTTCCTTTAACAGCGACAACTTTCAAAGCGAAGCAACGAGAGAATCGGCAAGTCATGCAAAGGCCGCAGGCTGTCATTGATCGCACTACTAAGGCTCTAGGGAAACTTCATATTCGCGGCGATGATCCACCTCTGGTAGGCACTAGAATTCACAATCATGTTTGTTGCGGGACGATGTTAGTGGTAAATTATAAAATCACACCTAAAGTGGTGTGATCCACTGACGAGGAGATCGATATCATGATCCTTCACATTAAGGACTTCCTCGATTAGCTGCTATAAGTCAAATGTTTCTTCAACTACATGGACATACATGAAGAGAAGAAGGTTAAATTTGTGACTTATAAGTTAAAGGGTGAAGCTTCAGCTTGGTGGGGACAACTTCAGCTTGCATGGATGAGATATATGAAAGCACCAATTCGGACATGGTGGCGGATGAAATAGTTATTACGCATACGATTCCCTCCGTAACGACTACGATCAGGTATTATTCCAACAATACTAAAATTGTTAGCAGGGTAGTCGGTTGGTGATGGATTATGTATAAGAATTATATCATTTGGCGATATGGAATGATTTGGTCAAAACTGAATGGTAACAAGTCGTCCAATTCAACGACGTATTTCATATTGAGATCCAGGATCGAGTTCAGATGCAACTCATTTGGACAATGAATAAAGTGATCAAATTGGCCACCCAAGTGAAAGCTCAGCTTGAACGATTCAACACACGAGCATATCCTACTACTACAGTAGCCGCAGTGGGTCCTTCACAGGGAGCTCTATAGGCCAAGGGGAAAAAATCAATAGGGGCGTGCACTCAACCTCCTACACCCACGAACCGAGATTCGAGTAGCGGGCAAATTAGACACCAAAGGGGCATGACCACTGCTGTTGGCTCAAGTAGGATCCAGAACCCCTATGGTCAACCAAGGCCTGACCTTTGCTATCATTGTTGGCAACCGGGTTACTTATCAAACACTTGCTCCCAACGACAAGTGACTAACCTCTCCATCAATTATGGTAATGTTAAAAATGCAAATGAAGACCTGAATATTGATGAATTGGAGCACGCCGTAGATGATGAATTGGATGAAGCAGATTGGGTTCTGCATGATCACAATGAATCCATAATAGTGAAACAGCTATTTTATGTGCCAAAGAAGGTGGTACACTCGCAATGACACAACATCTTCTGAACGAGGTGTATGGTGAATGAAAAAATCCGCGATATGATCATCGATAGTAAGAGAAGCGAGAACATCGTCTCCAAGGTCATTGTGGAGAAATTGCAGCTGAAAATGGAACGACTCCCTCCCCATATACGATCTAATGGATTAATAAGGTCAACGAGACAAATGTAACTGAACAACGGACTATATCTCTTTCCATTGGTAAGCATTATAAGGAGTTGTATGTGATGTGTTTGATATGGAGGCCTATCACATACTACTTGATCGACTATGGCAATTAGATTGTGACACTGCTCATAAGGGATGAGATAATGTATATATTTTCGTCAAGAAGTGCCGGAAAATCATAGTAGCCCCTATGGGCCCAATGGAGCAACTCCAAGGTTCCAAAATAGAAGGGCATTCTCTCCTAGCCATATGAGACTTTGTGGAGGAATCCAAAGAGACAAGACACGTCTATGCTTTGATTGTAAAGAGGAAAGAGGCAGAGTCGACCATCATTCCCGAGAAACTAAAACCATTGTTGTTAGAATTTTTTTTAATTTTTTTTTTTTTTTTTAAAAAGGCCCAAAGAACTTTCCAATGAATTGCCACTCATGCAAGATATTCAATACCACATCGACCTTATCACACTCAATTATATCATTTCACCTGTGAAAATAGACATATATTGTCCACCAACAATTCTGGAATTTTTAGTAATTCTAGCTGAATTTCAACCGGTTGACACAATCGGTTGATATGTCCAACTAGGCTAATTGTTGTCAATCCTTAGTGGCATCTTTTCTTCAGTCCATCATTACAATGAATGAATCCGCCACCCGTTCTACATCACCTAGATCGGTCAACTGTGTCAGCTTGGATATAACACACATGTTTAAATGTTTGTATATGTGTACAATTTCAGACCCATCTTGGGAGTTCCCGTGCACCGTTAATTTCCTCTTTTTTTTCTTTTGTTTTTTTTCAGCTAAGAGAAGCGTTTAGGTACACAAGTTTATTTGCGTCCAACCAGAATTTCCTGGCCAACAGGCTACCTGTGTAAGACATCCAAGCCATGCAAATGGTGGGCCCACCGTGAAGATTACTTGGCACAAAAATTAGGCCGTTAAACTCATCAGCTGGACAACACCTTTAGAATGAATGGGGCAATCAAAGTTTTTACTTCATAGTGAGGCTAAAAATATGTTTAAAAGTTGTTCATACTTGACAGAAGAGGGAAGAGGATTGGCTGGTGTGCTGATGTCACCAAGTGCTGTGGCCTCACCATGAGTTATGCGTTATATCCAAACCATCCATTCATTTGGTGACATCATTTAAAGACTCCTCCTTATCCAAGTCTATGTGACCTTGTGAACAAAGTGGATGGAAAATGAACATTATATTAGGTCCTAGGAATGTTTTAATGATGGGAATCATTGTCCCACTGCTATTTGTAGTGTGGTCCACTTGAGCTTTGGATATGGCTCATTGTAATTAGGCTCATGCTCTAAAATGAGCTCGCATAATAGATAAACGGTTTGAATATGATAAATAAATTATTAGATCTCCTTTCAACCCTTTGTGCATCTGGGAGCCTGAGGGTAGGATCTGCCGTCCAATCAAACTCTGAATGGCCAGGAAGCAACTAATAATAGTGTCTCTATTTTAGTTAGCTGAATAAAACACCCAAGATCTACAACCCCGCGGCTGTATATATAAATCCACTTCCTCCATCATGTGGGGACGTACTTAGAAAATAGCCGCCTGATTAAATATTCAGATAAAGAACATCACTTGAAACAATGTAAAATAGCACCCACGTTAAGGCCCACCTGAGTTTTGAATGAAGTTTTGCATTTTCACTTCATCGGTTGATTTACACTTAAAAAATTTGATAAAAGATATACGCCATGGTGACCCCACACACTAACCTATGGTTGGGCATTCTATCCCCGCTGTTCCCTTGGTGTGGACGAGCTAAGTCGTAGATCCAGATGATTTTTGTCCTCAACAACTAAAGTCAAGGCCTGAACCTGATGGACGGAGTGGATTCTACACATAAAGCTTATGGCCCCACAGAATTTGAGTTTTTTACGCAGATGTTGTGAAGGATTCCGGTCCAGATCTAGTCCAGGCTAGAATTTGTCTGCTCATAACACTCCATAGTGACACCACGAGAATTTCCTCGCCTTAACACGTGTATTCCCATTACCGTTGGTTGATTTTTGTTTTTATCTGCAACCGATGGGACAGTCCTTTGACCCAAACCATGTGCTCTGGGAATTGAGAAATGCGTTAACGTTACTCCTTAAAAAGGTTTAATACTCCGCCGGATTTTGATGGATGATGTGCGGGCACTTATGAACTAAGAAATTGCATAGATTAAATACATGTCGTTCCAATTCAACCGTCCAAATTGAGGGCCCTGATTTAGATGTGTAATAAATCAAAAATTACGCTTGAATAATTATTAGAAGCTTGGATTGTGTGTGATTTCAACACCCTGGATGGACTGTTGGTAGAGTTAAGGCCTCACAGATTTGATTAAGCTACGTGTTGCTGCAAGAGATGCCACTAGCATGGATTGCACGGTGACCCTACCCCCACCCCTAACTGCTGGTAATATTGCGGCATGTAGTGGATTTTATTACGCTACTTGTTTGTTGATGCTGAAATCCACACCTCCTCTTCAGAGGGTTGATATACCTGCAAAACAGAATAACCACAGAGATCCATGCTACCACATGGGACCCTCCGATGCCCAAGTTAGTGCAGGTAGACTGGGTCAAGTAAAATGTAGGGTTTCTGATGTGTATTTGTGCATACCTTTCATCATATATTAGCTTCTTATGTATAGTGGCTGGGTGACGGTGACATATATGGTTATCTTCATATTTGGTATGTGCATATTGTAGGGGGAATCTCTCTCAAAACGTGTCGCGGTTATCTTCCGAGATCTTTGGCAAAAATCTCGGAAAGATATCGGATCTCTTTAATAAGATCTCCGAGTGATTAGGATCCGAGAAGATCGATAGATGGCCGAGGCCGATCTTCGGGTCGGGGGGATCGAGACCGTCCTATAGATTATAGGGTCAAGGCCGATCTTCCAGAGTCGAACTATTGATCATGGTCGAACCTTCCTTCGAGGTAAGTCAGGTCAATCCCCATGGTAGTTGTCAGTTAGGATAAGCAAGGGACCGACCAGAGCCGAGCCCTTCGTCAAGTGCTCAGTTCCTTGAGCCTTTCGCAGAGAACGTGCTCAAACATTGGAACCGAACTATTCTTATTAAAAATGCTTTTATGTTATTCATCATATAGGTCGCTCCTAGTCAGTTCATTTCCACCCATAATAATGTTGTTGTTAGACATGCCACTGAGGTTGATTGCACAATAACCTAACACCATGGTGATGTAATATGGTGCGATTTGATTGGACCAAATGAATGATAGAATTTGAGGTGCCCCATCTTTGATAGGGCAGGTGGCCCAATCAAATTCCATCATGTACATACATCACCAAGCTATGCAATGCTTGGGTCACCAAGCAATCTAATTCTAAGCCCACACAAATGAACCATTTCTTACGGCGGCGTATAACCCAGTCAAATTTTGCTACTGCCTGACACCACCAAGGTATATGGTGTTAGGGTCACCATGCAACCCCCATCCATTAATTGAACGGTTCACAATATAAATAAAAATAAAAATAAAAAATAATCTAATCACTCCCTTTAACACAAGAGGATAGGATTGTTCAGTCAAATTGGCCATGAGTCTGTTGCCCGAATTGAAGAAAATGACTTTCATAATTTAGATATTTTAATTTGATTTAATGGAGAATGTCTCAAATTCCACCTTGTCAAACCATAATTTATGGTCCACCTAATTAATAACTTTCATTCAGTCATTTGTGCAACATATAGCACTTTTAATAGGTTGGGCCAACCATGAGAATCATTCTGCACAAAAATCATCCCTAACCATTCATTAGGTGGGTCATACCGTAGAAAATAATTTATAACAATTAACAAATAACAAAATACAATTGTGGTCCATACCATGAGTGAGTGTGGCTAATTTTCACGCAAGTTGATCCTCATGGTCTACACAACCTATTTTTAGGGTTGGATTTGATAGAAATTAAATTATTTGCTAGGTGGATGATATGACCTTCTTAAGTTAATATATGCCATGTGTTCAATTATTTTACTGGTGTGGGTCATGCGCGACGCTCAACCTGTACTGACTTTACCTTGTTTTCCCTCATTCACGTATGCCTAAGGTCCAATCTAAAAAAATGTAGGCCAGACTACAATGATCACTTGATACGGAAGTCAAGGAAATTTACTCACTGGGTGGGCCCACAATATTAAAAGATGATCACCAAAAATATGAAAATCTTGCCAATCAGCTGGGACGCGGACTGAACCCCACAGAAGCGAGTCCAGCTATTGAAGTTACGTCACCACATTCTTTGGGCCCCACCATGATGTATGTATTATATCCACACCGTTAATCTATATGGAGAGATCATTTTAGGGCATGAACCAAAGAATGAGGTAGATACAAAGTTCAAGACGACCCCACCACAGAAAACAGTAAGGACAGTGATGCCCACCGTTGAAACCTTCCTAGGGCTCAAAATGATGTTTATTTGTGATCCAACCTGTTTATAAGTTAACACAGATATGGAATTAGGGAAAACAAAAATATCAGATTGATCAGAAAACTTCTATGGCTCAAAGAAGTTTTTAATGGTGGGGTACAATTCCCACGGTTTGCTGTGGTGGGATCTACTTGTGCTTTGGATCTGCCTTATTCTTTGACTCAGGCCCTAATGAGCTCTCCAAATAAACGGACGGTGTGGATACAACACATACATCAGGGATCATAAAATGTGGTGACGTTCAGTAGCGTAACTCATACTACTGTCGAGTTCAGTAGCTAATACGTCCCAATCAACTGGTTGGATGTGGGACAGCCGTTGGATTATATAAATGAAAATCTGCATAACTCATTTAGTTTTGAGATAGAGTTGAGTTGACTCATTCAGTTATGAGTTAAGAGTTGAGTTGGGTATGAGTCTCTTCAAACACGTCTCACCGAACTTGTTATAAGATGCTTATGTAAAATTCTACATGTATAGCTGTATATAATAATCAAGATTTTTCATCCACTTCATGATAGTTCAATTCTCATGGGGGGGGCCATGCTTTGAAAATCCAGACAATTATTATTATTATTTTTTGGTGTCCCACTTTAGATGTACATTCTCTCACAAAGTCATCAATACAACAATCATGACTCTTTTTTTTATTTGCTGCCCATGAATAGACAGTTAAGCAACACGAGACAACAATGTTCCATGATATATATATATATATATATATATATATAGAGAGAGAGAGAGAGAGAGAGAGAGAGAGAGAGAGAGAGAGAGAGAGAGAGAGAGAGAGAGAGGCATGCTCACTTACGCACCTATGCACGTGCGCACCTTTGCACATGTGTCATGGGTGTCAAATTTGAACGGTGCATAAGATGTGGAATCCCATGAAACCTTAGGTGGTGAATTTTCACCTTGTTCTAAGATTCTGGTGGGCCATAGCAAAGAGAAATTCAAATCAAGGGAAGAAACTGTTTGTAATTTTCATGGCCCACCAAAGTTTTGGATCAAAGTAAAATTTTGTCCCAGGGGCTTTCATGAGGTTCTGCTTCATGTGAACCGTTCAGATTTTCGAGACACCTAAGATATAATGAGTTCTCAAAAAAGTTCATATGTAGTACGTACGAACTGGTTCGCAGGTGAGCGTTTCCCATGCGTGCGTGTGTGTGACATCCTTTATGCCTGCTACACAGGCGAGCTTCTTTGAATCCATGAGGGATAAAAGTATATTAAAAAATAATAATAATAATAATAATAAATTTGAAATAAATTAATTAATGATTTTTACAAAAATGAAATCACAAATCTTAAAATAACGAGCTCAAATTAGGATAGAGTTTTAGACTCAAACACCCTACAAACTTGACTTTACTATTTATAGACAGTCTCTATTCCTACTAGGCATATGTTTTTCGGCAAAAAATAATAAGTGTCCAATTTGGCCCCACTATGTTATTTTCCTAATTTTTTTAAGCCCTTTTCATGTTGGGCACAATTTCTACAAGTCAAATGATCATAACTTATATTCAAACTAAAACTTACTTTTTAAAGTAAATGAAAATAAATTGGACTTTTGACCATCAATTTGATGGAATCTTGCAAATCTGGCATGGCAACCCGGCGTAGCAGCTTGGTTGGGTAAAGTAACTTCTCCTACACCAAAATCATATATGATCATATGGCAAAAAATTCATCCCGATTTGTAAGATATGAATATTTTAAGGTTCTGATTATTTAGATAGTTTTCACTTCCGAACAGGCCTTCTCTGGTCCATCTATGCCATGAGAGTGTTTCGAACCGCTCTAAATCAGGGCCACATCAAAGGAAAATGGAGGAATAGAAACGTCCACTTTGAAATCTTCTAGGAGCCACTATATATGATGTTTACATCTATCCCTTAATAAAGGTGAGCACAGAGACAACAAAGGAATAACCAAATATATGCTTTATATATCCAAGACTTTAGTGGGTCCAGACAGATTTAATACCGTGCGTACTATCTTGCTATTCCCTCTCATGTGGTGTGGATGGTCCTGATTTTTGGGATCAAGGAATACAATGACTTGTCACAAATGATGAAAGGAGTTGATTTCACGAAAAAATCACGAGGACCCCGTGGGTATTCTCGTGGATGGGCGTTGGTGCAAATGGAACCAACTGCTTTGACAAATTGCTCCCAAGCGAAATCATTTCCGAGCATTGCATTACTCATGCAAATTGGGACAACTTTTGGGGATGGTCCATCCATGATAGGATGCAAAAGAAAAGTAGTCTCATTACTCGACCATGGCCCTGATTTGTATGTGTCCTACAATTTGTGGGATGCATATTGCACCCGGCTGGGAGCTAGACGTGCCCACGCTAGCGCAATGAAAAAATACCACATTATCATGCATGGGAACCAGTGAAGATTTTCTAAGTGAAATGATTATTTGGCCTTTTTCACTAGAGTTGTACCTGAGTCCGCTTAGCTTGGTCAGCTTGCTCGACTAGACTCGAAAAAGCTCGACTCACCTCAATTCGAAACTGATTCAGATTGAGTCGAGCTGGTCTCTAGTGCTTGAAAACATTTCGAGTGTAGTTTGAGCTTGCTCAAGCTCAACTCAATTCGACTTGAACCCCAACTCAAATCAACTCGAATCGAATCAGCTTGGTGATTCGATTATTTTGATTTGATATTGCTCGCCAAGTATTCGATACCATTGACAGGTGCTCAATCCCATCGAAAAAATCTAGAAAATCCATATTGGTTGCTAAAACATTTTGGTGTTGCTACACGATAACATCGATATAAGTTTGATATCATCGACAGATCTTCAATGGGTTGTCGATGCCATCGAAGGTCCCGTCAAAGATGTGCGCAGAATTGCATAAGTGCGGAATTTGTTTCCTATTCTGGTTTTGATAGTATATATATCAGGTGTAATCGGGATTAAGGTATGAGAGAGGTATTCTAGGGCTTTCTAAATTGTTCCTAAGGGTTCAAAGGCATAGTTAGGGCTTCTGAAATAGATTTAAGGTTTTCAAATCTAATACTATATCTCTTGTAATTTCTACTTTTATAGTGCATTACTCGTCACTTTGTGTCGTGGTTTTTTTCCCCCAAGGGTTTTTCCATGTATAATTTAAATTGTTCTTGTTTGGACATGGTTGTGCGATTTTGTGTACTTTACTTGATTCATCTCTGGGTGCTTACACTTCCAACAAGTGGTATCAGAGCTAAATTTGGGAAGCAATCGAATCTAAAAGCAATGTATTAACGACATCTAATCTAAAGTTCGATGTAGAAAAATATTTCGGTAAAAACAGTTTTGAATGATGGAAAGTTAAGATGAACGGTATTCTAGTTCAGCAAAGATTAACAATGCACTCCTGGAAAAGTGATCAGAATTTATGATAAAAGAATAATGGAACAAGAATAATAATTTTTTTTTAAAAAAGCTAGAACGTTTATCCAATTATGCTTAATGAATGAGATCCTCTATACTGTCATGATAGAGAAAACTGCAGCAAGTACATGGGCGAAATTAAAGAATAACTATGCAAAGAAATCTCTTGAAAATCGTTTGTACTTGAAGTTACAGTTGTTAATCTAAAGATGGCGGAGGGGGTTGACGTTGAAGCTCACATTAGTAATTTCAATAGGTTGATTTGTAAATTATTTGATGTGGAAGAGACGATGAAAGATGAGGATTAGGCATGTATACTGTTGAATTCTCTTCCAACTTTATATGAGTTATTCAAGGACTCTTTGTACACTGGTAGAATTATCATTAGCACCAAGACCATTATCTCAGACCTTTAGTCGAAAGTGATGAGAAAGAAAAATGGTGACCTAGGTGCTTCTACAGAGGCACTGGTTACGAGGGGGAGAAATTTTGAGTAGAACAGTAGATCTTCGCGATAGAGGTCCAAATCCAATGGTGAGGACAAAAGCAAGTTGAAGTGCTGGAATTATGGCATGTCAGGGCACATGAAGAAAAGTGATCAGAATCCTAAATTGAGAAATGAGAATTTAAATAGTTCTTACAGGAAAACCAACACCATAGAATCTAGTGAGGAAAGAAGTGGTGGTGACGTACTAACTGCATCAAAATCTGGGTACTTTGACGAATTATGAACTTTGGATACGAGGGCTTCATACTACATGACCCCTCATCAGAGTTGGTTCACTAGTTACAATAAGTGCAATGGTGACCAGGTATTAACGGGCAATAATAATGCCTATAAAGTTGTAGGCATTGGATTAGTGTGCATCAAGATGTTTGATGGCATGGAGCATATCTTAAACGAAGTAAGACACGTTCCTTATTCGAGAAAGAGTGATATATCGAGGAGAACTTAAAACACTATCGTCCAAAATCACCTGGTTCTATCGTGTCCTTAAAGTTTCAAAGGGGCACTCATAGTCATAAAAGCATAGTGTTCACACCCTAAGTATAGGGTTATGATGTAGTAATAATCTCGGTAAGACCAAGGTCGAATCCACAGAGACTGAACGTTGTGCGTAATCTAAAAGTAACTCAAACTAGAACTAGGTAAAGATGTAATCTAATTCAAGGAATTTTTAAGAGAATAATTATGAACTATTTATCTAAAACTTATAAAATTCAAAGGTGGGAAACTAGGGTGCCAAGGATCCACTTGTAGTAATTCGGTAGCTACCTTGCATTGATTCAAGGACATAACTGGAATTAGAGTCCTATCCTATCTAATTGGTGAGAAGAGATTTGTCAGATCTCTAAACTTCTCATGGATCTAATCATCAGTAGATGAGAGTAGTGAAAATTTAGAAGTGATTTAATCACCTAACCATGCCCAAGAGACAAGGTAAACAACAACAATTTACTAAACCCACAACCAATCATAAGAGAATTGAGAAGATTAGGAGGATTTCATCACCCAAACATGCCCATGAGACGATGATGAACAACGGGATTGCCTAATTTCATAATCTCAATTCATGAAAAGAAGATATCTCAAGCTATCGCAGATCTATTATAATTTGAGTCACAACAAACCATTAAAAACTAAAAATATTCCTTCATAATCAAACTAGAATCCAAGAGAGCTCAATAAAGCATGAATCAATGCAAAAAAAACATCACAATCACGCCACAAGGTTCACCTCTTAGCCCTAACTAAGAGGTTTAGTGTAACATCCTGGATTTTCACTGTTTTGAATTTCTAAAAATCCTTAATTTTTTTAATGTAATAAACTTATATTATCACTTACTAACCATTGGCACTCAATGTTAGTTTATACACGGGTGATACTAGTAAAGAACTGCACAAGTCTGATTAATCAACTGTAGGAAGCCAACGAATCCGCCCGATCACTTGAACATCAAGTTTAGCCCAATGATTTACTCACGTAGGGCCCAAATCTAACCGACTCATTGCTAACTAATCAAGACAACCATAACTAAATTAAAGATCTAACCGAAACTGAGTCAGATAAGGCCCATATCTTAATTAATAGACCAAATCAACCCCGTTACTCTTTTAGCCTAAAATCGATGGTTTAGAGTAAACATGACCAAATCTCCACTTTCACTACTTATAAATAGGCCACACTATGAACATAGTTAATCCAAACCCTAATCATTGCCCACGAGAAATCTTAATACCTAATTCATTCCAGAAATGCCCCGATTTTTCGAACAAGCTCTAGACCGCTCGTTATTGGGCCACTAGTTCTAAAACTAGAGAATAATGTCCATCTTACTGGGCTTGACGTCCGTCACAGGAGTCGGACCTGGGTACTGTCCAGAACCACTCAACTTGAGCCAAAGGACGAGTGTATGAGAAGTGTAAATACCCTAAAGGAAGAGGCTGAAACTTAAGTGAATTGGGACGTCAACTCTTATGTAAAGTTGAGAATTTTGGACCGTCGGTTTACGACCAAACTTTATATGTGAAGTAAAGATATTTTCCTACTCATATCCATATAGTTGCAGCCCCGATCGACCACCAGTAACCGTTGAACAGACTTCTAACCATATCTGTCGATCGGTGCATCCAAATGGCGGGCCGAACATGTCCATACGTAGATCATCATTAGGGCTAACTATCCTACAGTGTATATCAATATGTACACCCCGTAGTGGGCTCTAGAGTATAGAAAAACCCTCTCATAGGACTAGTATAGTAAAAACCCAACCCTTAAGGCTATTTACACCAAATCTGGCACTATATAAAGGCCTTATTTGGGCACCCCCTCCTCCCATACGAATTTCATGCCCTAGAGCAAGAGAAAAAAAAAAGGGAGAAAGGGAGAAAAAAAGAGGAAAAAGGAGAAGAGAGAGACCTTGGCTTGTGGGTGTTGGTGCACCTCCACCCTCTCATCCCCTCTTTAATCGCC
This sequence comes from Magnolia sinica, assembly GCF_029962835.1. Taxonomy (NCBI): domain Eukaryota; kingdom Viridiplantae; phylum Streptophyta; class Magnoliopsida; order Magnoliales; family Magnoliaceae; genus Magnolia; species Magnolia sinica. The sequence goes on along the minus strand of NC_080591.1, from coordinate 54,505,808 downwards.
TCACCGTAGCCAGAGTCGTCGTTGGAGCTTTCCCGACAACGGTTGGAGGTAAGTGTTAAATCTCAAATTTAATTTAGGGTTTCAATAGTTGTTTAACCCAAATCTCATAAGCTTATATGTTTTTTTAGGTCTTTCAACAATTTTCTCTAAAAACCTAACCCTAGGAGCTCAAAATCAAAAATTCCTTCTTAAAGCTGCGGACTATTATTCTTAAGTGGCCTAACACCAATTTTAGTATGAATCTAATGATTATGTTTGATTGGGTGATGTATTTGGATAATCTAGAGAAAATTTATGCAAGACCTAACATTTTAGATCCTCTCAATCAACATGGAATGATTATGGAATGTTTGTTATTCCTCAATATGATTAGGTATGAATTTAATGATTGTTTGTTCATTCCTTTCTTGATTTTTGTACAATATTTCCTTATAACATGTATAACGCATTAACCCTTGTGTATTTTGTACTATGAGATACATGAAATTCTTGGCTTCCTTACTAACTCACACAACACACTTGCACATTTATTTCGTAATAATGTTAGTAGTCGCATTTATAGAGAAACTTGAATTTATATGTTTAATGTATGACTATTTGACATCACTTGTGCTAGATGATAAACTCTAATTTGTTGAAGTGCTATTGAATGTCATCAAATCCCTATGTTGCTCAGGAAATTGAGGTGAGAGAAGGTGGTCCCGTTGGTAGGACTATCCTGAGGCTAGACCAAAGGATTTGGGTGGATGTGAACGGGCGACAATAGTTGGACTACATGGGTCGCTTGTACCCGATGTCGTCCGTCACGTACTCGCCTAAACTCTCACGGTCTAGTCCACTTACTAACCAATCATGTTTATTAACCATGTCTGCTCACACCTGTATGGAACCTGGAACACCCTTCAACCACTAAAGCTCATTAATAACCATCTGAAACCGATCAACTGACTCGAGAGCCGAGCATAGTTGAATGAGACACTGTGTCCAAGCCGTTGGCCTACGCTGGGGTGACAAGCCTCCCCGTGGTGACCGCGAGCAATCCCTCTTTTCAGCACTCCCCATGTGCTTAAAATGGGGATGGGAAACTTGATGGGATTAAAAATCGCGTGGTCCTGGCCTCGCACGTTGAGGGGTCTTGGCCTCGCAACTAATTGAGAGCAATGATACTTAGGGTGTACCAGTTTTCTTAATCTGCTGGATGAACAGAATTAACTAAATACTCGGCTAACATTATTCACGCATCGCATTAGCTAGGATTTGATGACTCGGCAGTTAAGGTCGCAATGAGGGAGTGTTGGTCATGCGCGATCGTTAGACAAAGTCACTCGAGGGAGTGTTGTTGCGAGGTCATGCATCATATCATAATACATGTACATGCATTAACAAGACTGGTTTGAGATCTGTGAATGTATGCCTTTCATTAAATTCATCATATAATTGCTACTTTTTGTAACTTAAGGCTAATAGTAACCACTGAGTTAGCTACTCACTCCCACTTTGGGACGGTGTTTCAAAACACAAACCAAACCCTTTACTAGATGTAGGTGAGGCGGAGCTCGACGAGCCGAGCGAGGTGAGCAAGGATAGAGAAGAGGAGCTTCCCTGCTCCCAGACTTTTGGCAGATCCTTTTAGTTTGAGTTCGGGCTACCGCGGGATATGGGCCAGGGCCCTAGTCGCTTTGGGTCATGTATGGGTGGGACTAGTTCCCTATTTAAATGATTTTGGATTCGTAGTTTGGATATTTTTACATTTAGTAGCAATTAATACTGCTTTATGACGTACTTATGCTTCATGCCATACTAAATCCTCCATTGTTTATGAGATCATCCAAATGTAATTAAAATGTGAAGCCCATTAGGGCACCCATGGCACCTGGGAAATTGGGAGCCGAGTTCTTCCACGGCCCCTGAAAAGCCGGGGTGTTACAGATGGTATCAGAGCAATGAGTTAGATTAAATTGGGCTGTGGATTATGAACCGCCATAACGCATTCGCTGACTTAGGAGGGAGCGATCGAACTTAGAGACATTTATAGGATCTCGGGATCATGCCATTTGGCGAATCCGAAGACTAAAACATTAGGTTTACAAATAGAAAGACTTAGACCGGCTGTGGACCATGAACTCACTAACGCGTCCGCTGACTTGAGAGAAAACGCAATAGAGATATAAAAATGCTAGGAACCACCTCAGGCCCTGAACTAACCATCTTAAACGGAAGGCAGGACTTCCAAGGACTTAGGATTAGGGAGTGAGAGAGGGTAGTGACGCTAAGAAATGGGTCCGAGAGTCTTACAGTACCTCAACCCAATGAGAGGAACGAGCTGAAACCAAACGATTAGACGGTCGAAACAATCGTCCTAGACTAAATGAGTGAACACCGGGCCAAACTTGATAGTTCCAATACGTTCGGGAATTAAGATCCATGGATGAACGAAAATTTACCACAAATAGTGGAAATGTAAGTAAATTGGGATTTTGAACCCTAACCAGGAGTAATATTGTAAAATAAGTAGGCCCACGGCGTAGATCGACTTCTCTTACCTCAAAATCATATATGGCATGTCGAATAACTCATTCCGGTTTGCGAGATATGGCCATCGCAAGGTGCCCCCGCCAGGAAAAAGTGCGCTAGTGGGACCTCATCGGTTCACGCACTCCTGTCCATCCACGGGACCCCGTCCAGGCATCCACGGCATCCGCGGGACCCCACCCAACCGGTGGGACCCCACCCAGTCGGCCTTACCCCCACCGGAATTTTTTACAATTTTGAGTCAATTTAAAAAATTCATATCTCCTTCGTTACAACTCCGATTTAGGTGATTCAAAAGCCATATTAAAGCTTGATGAGTCTGGTTTTATATAAAAATAATAATAAATAAAAATAAAAATTATAATATAGTTAAAATTAAGATATTTTTCCAATTATCCAAAAATTATTAATTTCGGACAGCTATTGCTCCTAGAATTTTAATAATTTATTTACAAATCTAAATGATATGAAATTATGTGGAATGACTTGAAACTCAATGATAAATCATTATAAAAATTTTAAAAATAATTTAGTTAATAAAGTATAAGAAACGTTACAAGAATTAGATATGTTTTAGTATTTTACAGAAAATCGTTAGTTTCGAATTAGTTATGCTTCTAAAATTTTTTATAATTTTTATAGAACTTAAAATAGATTGAAATTTTGTATAAAAAGTATCAACTTAATGATGAATTACCATAAAAATTATAAAAATTATCCAGTAATTAAAAGTGATAAATAGTTTATGAACAAAAGATGTATTGAAACCGAAAGTTTCTACAACTAAAAGTTGCCGATGGACCTGATGTATCTCTTTCATCATAGAGTTTTAGGATTCGAAGTCTAAATAGGAATTGCTTTCAAAGATCCTAGGAATCATCCTGGGTAATTAAATTAAATTCTTATTTTTAGTATATTTTACTATTTCAAATAATTTATAACTTGACGAATTAGACTTCTTAAGTAGGGTTTCATTTCATTGCTTAAGAATTTGTGAGTTCGTATTTGAAGTGGACTCTACTAAAATATTTTAGGTTCTTATTCTTTTATGGATTCAAAGTTCATACCACATTGAGGAGATAATGTTCTTCCTTTTTCCTTTTCTGTGGCATTTCTTACGTCACCATCACTCCAAACCTCCAGAATACCATAAAACTTTTAATTCTTCCTTCCCAGTTAAAATTTACGAAACCAAAACGTGATTTGCCCATAACTCACTAACCATAGTATTAAAATGGTAATGTCGAGAGGAACCTTAAGTTCCTAGAAACCTTTCTAGGATAGTCGTTTGATCATAGGCACCATGGGAGACTCACCACCCACTAAAATATTATAAATGTGAGATTTGAACTTTTTAAGAAATTTTGATATCTTTCAAATGTTAAGAATAATCGGACTACAGAATTACGGAACCATACATTTGCGAAGTATTCGTAGCTCAACCCAATTCTCTATCCTGGGTGAATACCAATAGACTCACTGCTTTAACCAAGCAAAAGACCAGGATCTATCAGGACTAGGAAGGGATATAACGATCTTTCTGCTCTGGTTAGGCAGAGAATCAACGTATGGGATCAAAGCCTATCACAACTATCTTTCCGTATTAGCCCAATCATAAAGAGTAAAATATACCACACTTAGATAAACTTTATCATCAAACACTTAGCACGATAATGATGATTTTGACATTTCTTTTCAAACCTCAAAGGTGAAAACTTTTAAGGAGGGTAGATCACAATGAGCTAGGCTAGTGTATTTATTACATAGCCTAAAACGTATATAAACCCGAAAACAACAAAACTTAAGCAAATGAAATGATAATTTCTTTACTTATTACCCTTAGGCAATTTCGGGAATGAATTTGTTTTTAAGGGGGGTAGATTGTAACATCCTGGATTTTCACTGTTTTGGATTTTCAAAAACCCTTAAATTTTTTTAAATGTAATTAACTTATATTATTATTTACTGACCCTTGGCACTTAATGTTAGTTTATACACGGGTGATACTAGTAAAGAACCGCACAAGTTTGATTAATCAACCATAAGAAGCCAACGAATTCACCTTATCACTTGAACATTAAGTTTAGCCCCATGATTTACTCACGTAGGGTCTAAATCTAACCGACCCATCGCTAAATAATCAAGACAATCATAACTAAATTAAAGATCTAACCGAAGCCGAGTCAGATAAGGCTCGGATCTTAACTAATAGACCAAATCAACCTCGTTACTCTTTTAGCCTAAAATCGACGGTTTAGAGTAAACATAACCAAATCTCCACTTTCACTACTTATAAATCGGCAACACTATGAACATAGTTAATCCAAACCCTAATCATTGCCCACGAGAAATCTCAATACCTAAATCATTCCAAAAATGCCTCGATTTTCCGAATAAGCTCTAAACCACTCATTGTTGGGCCACTAGTTCCAAAACTATAGAATAATGTCCGTCTTACTGGGCTTGATGTCCATTGTGGGAGTCGGACTTGGGTACTATCTAGAACTGCTCAACTTGAGCCAAATGACGAGTGCATGAGAAGTGCAAATACCCTAAAGGAAGAGGCTGAAACTTAAGTGAATTAGGTCATCCACTCTTATGCAAAGTTGAAGATTTCGGACCGTCGGTTTACGACCAAACTTCACATGTGGAGTAAGGATATTTCCCTTCTTATATCTGTATAGCCGCGGCCCTGATCGACCATCGGTAACCGTTGAACAGACTTCTAACCATATCTGTCGATCGACACATCTAAATGGCGGGCCGAACATGTCCATACGTAAATCATCATTAAGGCTAACTATGATACGGTGTATATCAATGTGCACACCCCGTAGTGGACCCTAAAGGTTAGAAAAATCCTCCCATAGGGCTAGTATAGTAAAAACCCAACCCTAAGGGCTATTTACACCAAATCTGGCACTATATAAAGGCCTTATTTGGGCACCCCCTCCTCCCATACGAATTTCATGCCCTAGAGAAAGAGAAAAAAAAGGGGATAAAGGGAGAAGAAAAAGAGGAGAAAGGAGAAGAGAGAGACCTTGGGGTGTGGATGTTGGTGCACCTCCGCCCTCTCATCCCCTCTTTAGCCGCCTCGTCGTAGCCGGAGTCGTCGTTGGAGCTTTCCCAACAATGGTTGGAGGTAAGTGTTGAATGTCAAATATAATTTAGGATTTCAATAGTTTTTATCCCAAATCTCATAAGCTTGGATGTTTGTTTAGGTATTTCAACAATTTTCTCTAAAAACCTAACCCTCTGAGCTCAAAATCAGAGATTCCTTCTTAAAGATGCGGACTATTATTCTTAGGTGGCCTAGTGAAAAGGCCAAGCTATATGTCCTAGAGGGGGGGTGAATAGGACAATGCCAAATAAAAACTTATAACAGCGGAATAATAAAGAAAATGATAGCCAAATTAAATAACAATGCAGGAAAGTAAAACAACCTCAAAATTCAGATCTTGAGAGGTTGATACAAACGTTATTCTAAGGACAACCTTACACCAAAAACAGAGTTTATGGTAGGACAACCTTATTTCTAGAAAGGTCTTTGTATCAAGTCTCAAATCGAAGAGGAATACAGAATTAAATATAAACTGAAATGAAATAACTTGTAATTAAAGATGTATTGTTCTAGGGACAGCCATACACCATAAAAATGGCAGGGCAACCTTGCTGGAACAACTTTCAAATGAAATTGAAAATCAAGCTTATAAAGGAATAGCAGAAAGTAAATTCTAAGCTATTACAACATTCTCACAAAGCTTGAAATAATTACAACATTCACCACCATACATACATCCCACAAAAAGAATAAAAATTAGAAGAGTAAAACAATCAACCACAACACAAGGGTTTATAGTGGTTCGCCTGTGTGTTCACCAACTGTTATACAACAGCCACACAAAAGCTACTCCACTCCTAATATCCTCACACAGGGGATATTAGCGTTCACTAAAGATAGGTTTTCCCATGTTCACCCAAAACCCTTACAATTGTGTCTTTGTATGTGGGCTTACACAATTAAAAAAACCCCCACTTCGAGTTTTCTGGCTCTCCTCGGATAACCAAAATAACAAGATTTTTCCGGCAAATCTTAAAAGAAACCAAAATAATAGAAAGGAATTTACAATATGTAAAATACCGAATATCTTCTTCGTTGTAGCCGGTAGAACTAAGTCGAGTAGATGATTGAATGTCCAAGTTCAATGTCCAAGATCGATTACAATGGTTCTAATTCTAATAGATTTTAAAGTAAACCAAATAGGGCTTGCCTTAATTGATTTTGATTCCAAAGAAAGGGAATAACAATTCCTCTTTATCAAATCAGATTGAAATATAAGAAACAAAATCAATTAAAATAAAGCTAAGGAAAGAAGATATTAAATAAGCACACTTAGCTTAGATGGAGCGCAATTATCTCTCGAAGTTCGACGAAGATTGGCTTGAATACTATAATTAAATCGATGATTTCTTCCGAGATTCGTGCTCTATTTATAGGTGAGAAGATCGGTTCTTGACTTGTCTAGAGTGCTCTTCGACTAGTCGAAGCCGTAATGATATTTGAAAAATCCGGCGGGATATACTTTGACCGTTCTACGATAGTCGTAGCCCTCCTACGATCGTCGTAGGTCACCTACGATCGTCGTAGGTTTCCTTCGAGTCGTAGGTCCGCAAAGGTTTGGACTTCGAGTCGTAGATTCTACGACGGGTCGAGTCGAAACTGTTCCTACGATCGGTCGAACAGATTCCTGGACTAGGCTAACAGATTTTATCCGTAATTTGTAACAAACTTACGATCGATCCAGGAATTTCTTAGATCGGTCGAAGCAAGTCTAGGACTAGTCGAAGGGACCTAAGACTGGTCGAAGAACAGACCAATCACATGTAAAATAACATTCGACTTATGTATCCGAAATGACCTACTTCTAAGGTCATCCTATGGTCAAACAAACCTCAATCATGAAGTATGGACATTGAAACAAGAGACCATGAAGAATGAGCCTTGAAGTCTTGATGTAGACTAAACCTTGAAGTAGCTCAATCATGAAAGTGGCTTGAGTTTCAGCTTGAGTCTTGAGTTCAGCTTGAGTCTTGCCTTGTACTTTCTTTTTCTTTTCAGCTTGAGTCTTGTGAGCAGTTCTTGCATTCAAGAGTCTTGTCTTGTGATCAGTTCTTTCATTCAAGATCTTGAGTCTTGTACTTGAGAGCTTTGCTTGATGTGAGCTTAGCTTGTTCATGTATGTTGATCCTTGAGAGAGCTTCACTTAAGCAGGTTATATATAACATAACAGTGATTTTGGCACCACAAATTTGACAACAAACAGGGATATAAACTATAGCACTTACACCTAGCACTAATTTTAGTATGAATCTAATGATTATGTTTGATTGGGTGATGTATTTGGATAATCTAGAGAAAATTTAGGCAAGACCTAACATTTTAGATCCTCTCAATCAACATAGATGATTATGGAATGTTTGTTATTCCTCAACATGATTGGGTATGAATTTGATGATTGTTTGTTCATTCCTTACTTGATTTTTGTTCAATGTTTCCTTATAACATATATGACGCATTAACCCTTGTGTATTTTGTACTATGAGATACATGAAATTCTTGGCTTCCTTACTAACCCACACAACACACTTGTACATTTATTTCGTAATAATGTTAGTAGTCGCATTTATAGAGAAACTAGAATTTATATGTTTAATGTATGGCTACTTGACATCACTTGTGCTAGATGATAAATCCTAATTTGTTGAAGTGCTTTGAATACCATCAAATCCCTATGTTGCTCAGGAAACTGAGGTGAAATAAGGTTGTCCTGTTGGTAGGACTATCCTGAGGCTAGACCAACGAATTTGGGTGGATGCGAACGGGCGACAATAGTTGGACTACATGGGTCACTTGTACCCAATGCCGTCCATCACGTACTCGCCTAAACTCGCACAGTCTAGTCCACTTACTGACCAATCATGTTTGTTAACCATGTCTGCTCATGCCTGTATGGAACCTGGAACACCCTTTAACCACTGAAGCTCATTGATAACCATCTGAAACCGATCTACTGACTCGAGAGCCGGGCATGGTGGAATGGGACACTATGTCCGAGCTGTTGGCCTACGTTGGGGTGACGAGCCTCCCTGTAGTGACCGCGAAAGATCCCTCTTCTCAGCACTCCCCATGCGCTTGAATTAGGGATGGGGAACCCGATAGGATTAAGGATCGCGGGGTCCTAGCCTCACACGTTGAGGGGTCTTGGCTCGCAACTAGTTGAGGGCAATGATATGTGGGGTGTACCAGTTTTTCCAATCTGCTGGATGAACGGAATTAACTAAATACTCGGCTAACATTATTCACACATCGCATTAGCTAGGATTTTGCGGCTCTGCAATTGAGGTCGCAATGAGGGAGTGTTGGTCATGCGTGATCGTTAAACGAAGTCGCTCGAGGGAGTACTATTGCAAGGTCATGCATCATATCATAATACATGTACATGCATTAACAAGACTAGTTTAGGATCTGTGAATGTATGCCTTTCATTAAATTCATCATATAATTGCTACTTATTGTAACTTAAGGCTAATAGTAACCACTGAGTTAGCTACTCAATCTTACTCTGTGACGGTGTTTTAAAACACCAACCAGACCCTTTACTCGATGCAGGTGAGGTGGAGCTCGACAAGCCGAGCGAGGTGAACAAGGATAGGGAAGAGGAGCTTCTCTGCTCCCAGACTTTCGGCGGATCCTTTTAGTTTGAGTCCGGGCTACCGCGGGGTATGGACCAGGGCCCTAATCGCTTTGGGTCATGTATGGGTGAGACTAGTTCCCTATTTAGATGATTTTCGATTCGTGGTTTGGATATTTTTTCATTTAGTAGCAATTAATACTGCTTTATGACGTACTTATGCTTCATGCCTTACTAAATCCTCCATTGTTTATAAGATCATCTAAATGTAATTAACATATGAAGCCCATTAGGTCACTCATGATACCTGGGAATTCAGGATCTGAGTTCTTACACGACCCCTGAAAAGCTGGGGTGTTACATTTAGCAAGACATGATTAAGTTAAAGATCTCTTAAAAGAAAACATAAATTGACTTAAAGAAAGGAAAAGAAAACTCTGTGAAGATTTTAGCCGATCCTCTCTCTCTTCTTTGCTCTCATTTTCACGTCTCTACAGCTGCCCTTCAGATGCCTTCACGACTGCCCTGGATCCTTCACGGTTCAAAAGATGGCCCACTCTCTCTCTCTCTCACGTCTCCTTTTATAGAATAGGAAGTCGGTTGCTGCAGCGTAAGGAGAGGCGGTGCATGTGTGAAAGTTACATAGTAACGTTTCGCAGAAGATCCGGATGCAGAGAAAGAATGCAAAACAGTTGCGTTCGGATTCGTTTTTGGGAAGGTTGATCGTCCCAACCCTTGATTTGGCTTCGTGAACAGGGTTAGGACCATCTTTCATGAGTTTGGATGGTTTGGATCACTGATCCGACCATGAGTATGATCGTACAACGACCCACAACGACTGATTTTCTCGGATGCACTCCTTACGAATTTTCTTGTGTTGCGAAGGTCGGTGGGCCCCGTAGGTAGAACTGTTTTCTGAGAAATCCAACCCGTTTATTGGATTTTTGGTGAAAAACCAGTCGGGAAAGAGTGGTTTTTATTGGGTTTTGGTGCGGTCCACTGTATCAAACTAACTCACCATTCATCTTGCATTTTTGGATTTTTCACATGTGTACATTTGCATGGGGCCAAAATTTCACCTTGGCGAGGGTTATGCCCTCCCTCTAGACACTCGGGACACAATGGACGGTTCAGATCATCCGTTTGGATGATGGGTGGGCCACACTATCAAAAAATGGTCGGACGGCATGAGGATGCTAGTGCGTTCTTTGGATTGTTGAGGAAGTAGTCGGTTAGCGTGCGCTGACCAACTTTAGGTGTAATAGTGCATGGCGTGTGCATGTATGCAATGCACACGCTCACCCTCCAATGGATTCCGTCGTGATGTTTATGAGAAATCCTCTCCATCCATCTAATTTGTCACCCCAATTAAGGGATTGAGACTAAATTTGAGGTATATCTAGATATCAGGTGGGCCCCAAATCAGAGTATTGTGTGCTGATCTGTCCGTTAGGCCACTTTCACAAAGATCCAATGGCTGAAATTTGACATGTACGGTTAATTTATGGTCCTTAGGCCATATAAAAAGTTTCGAACCAAACGAATGGTGGAAACCTGTGATCTAGCATATTAGACGATTTTCAGGCCCGTTTAACATGAGTGGCGTGATTTTCTCAGATATTTGTCATGTAAATTATTCGATCTCGGTCCCTTGGGGTCCGTCCCTTACCTTGGTGACTTCTGAGTGTTAATTTCATACTTTTAGTACCCTTTTTCAGTCTCAGCTCCTAATTTCACCTTGTAACATAAACACGATTAAAATCGGGCATTAAACAATATCATGTTTATAAAATCAAGTAATAATGAGGTTTAATATGCAATATTTGACCCTCAACACAATCCCCAACCAGCATTTTATTAGTCCCGAGCAAAGTATGCGAAAATTAAGTTGAGAACTACAGGATGATTTCTATAAATTTGAGTGATTTTTGAAAAGCAATAAAATTCCAAGATACATTAATGTTGGGCATTATCTTCTCCTAAAATCAAGCGCATGTTAAACTTAATAGTTAAGCTCAAAGTATTAATCCATCAATTAGAACAATTCTAAACATTGAGTTCCATGTGTATAGTGAAACCTAAACTTATCACAATCAAGGGCTCAATTCTTTATTTTTATGATAACATTGATAATCACAAGTGCATTCAGGATAATCGTAACCTAAACCAAAACTTGTCTTGCAGTTCAACTTTTCATTCTTCCAGATTTTGATTTTTCCATCAATGGCTTTCACGCTATGTCAATCTTTTTAAAGATCTTTAATAGGTAGCCCTTTTCGACGACAACTGTTTTTTAGCTGGGTATTCTTTTTTCTCCCTTTTTTTTCTTCAATTCTTCTTATTGAACATGATGGACAAATTTCCCAGGTTGGTTCCGTCCATGCTTAATGATCACCAAGTTAACAATTCAATATCAATTTAAAACCTTAATGTGTAAACTAGGTGTGACATATAAAATCATGACTTAATCAATGTTTAAAACTTCGAATCATGGATTAACAATTCGACTTAACTGTGAAATCTAATAAATAGCTGAATCCAAGAGTCATAATTTACCAGCATTATGTATCTTATAATTCTAAATCAAATATGGCCATCAAAATCATTTCGAATTCACAAGAATTTTCAGAAAAATTTTAAAACTTTTCACAAGTTGGCTTAAGACCAAGAAAATACTGATTAGGTAACCTAATCTCCCATCCCCAACCTAAAATATACATTATCGTCAATGTAAAAGATATGAGCATACAATACACACGAGACAACGAAAGTAAAGGAGAATGATGGAAAGATAGTACCTGATGAAGGAAATTGAATGGCTTTTTCAAAGAGATATCAGCGTGAGAGCGGGTCAGTATAAGAGTGAAACCAACGAAAGCAACCTATCCTAAAACAACTTAGAAAACAAACTAACCTAACGGTATAAAACTGACTATCCTAGAACGACATAAAGCAAACTACCCTAATCCTATGAAAGCAGGGGAAAAGTTGCTCAGTCATACCACAAGGTTCCTCTTCCAGCCAATATTTTGATAAATTTTTCAGTAGGTTTCTCAACAGGATCATCCAAAAGCCCTTTTTGTAATAAGCTTGGATGCCCTGGAGTATGAATGTTCAGAGAAACTTATGTACCTCAACAAAAAATTGTCGATGATTCACTTGGGGTATCCAAAGTATATATGATTCACCTGTGATAGAAGAAGTTTCAATATTAGTATAACATGGTGAATCAGAGACTACAAGTATATAAAATTCAGAAAGATTTTTAGGAAGTGATGTAGTCTCAACACATTCCGAAGTTTCGGATTCCGGTTCAATTTTTAACTCCTCCTTTAATGGTAGACATTTAGGATCTGGGGAAGGAGGGGCTTCAAAATAAGGGTTATCTCTATCTGTGATAACTACCAAGATATTGTCTTGCAAGGCATCCACTATTTCTTGTATCATGGGATTGTTTGAATCTGCAAAGTGTGCCAAGCACTCATCAAAGAGTTGGAAAATTCAATTGAGAGTAGCTCATTGTCCACATTGAAGCTTGTGATGATCTGCTCAATGATTCCATCGTCTGTGAAAGTGGATGGACGTATTCTCTCTCGTTCTTGCCCTGCACAGACAAGTTGAGGATCAATAAGCGACACATTAATATAAAAACTCTGTTCATTGAAGCTACTCAGTAGAGGCATTGAATCGTTAAAAGTGTATAACTCAGATGGTGGCCTCAACTGGGTGGTTTTAACTTTCAGAGTCATATCAAGCGGCTCATCCATCTCCCAAATCATATCATCATTCAATTAAGGGGAGTGGTCTAAATATGCACCAACAAGGTTGGAAGGTTTAGGTGAAAGTGGTTCATCCTCCACGTTTAAATTGGTCATGTTAGATAGGTGGAGTAAAACACTATGGTCAACAACTTCCTAAACCTCTTGATCATTGATATGAGTCAAACTTGAGATTGAATCCCAATACACATCATCTTCCAATTCAGTGCAGTACACACTTGGAATGGGATCGCTTTCCTCACATTTTGTTCCTAGATTGGGTTAAGGTTCGAATAAACTAACCTCTTCCTCATCATTAAAATTAAGTGTGTCATGTGAGTGAAGTGTGTCAATATTATTATATTTAAAAACCAATAGTGCCTCTTAATTATTCCTTTAGACCGTCATTGAGATCGACTCATCGAGAAATTGAACTGTATGCTCATTAATACAATCTAATTCTTCATTCAAAATTCCAGAGTTCGCCAAAAGTGAGTTAGGATCACTTTCCTCGTATTGTGTTTCTAGGTTGAGTTGTGACTGGGACGAACTAGCTCCATTATCTCATCATAAGTAGGGAATCCGAAGGAGTAATTAACAAAATCAATTGGCGGTTCATCTCTCCAATGTGTCAAGTTGACATACCTTTCCTTACACTGTGATTTGGGTTGCGGTTGGGATGAATTAGTCTCCATTAGCCTATCAAGCTGTGATTCAAGTATTTCTAATAATTTCCTCATTCAGTAACATAGTCGGTGTAACTCTGAGGTGACTCCTCATGGATCGTTTCTGGTGGATATTCAAAAGTGGCTAATCCAAGAGGGTTTTTACCATGATGTAATACTGACTCAACTTCGAAATATTTCTGTTTCCACTGATTATAATCATACGGGTCATAGGTCGAGAATTGATACGCGTCATCATTCCAATAATCACGTATTATTTTCTTAACTCATGGAATGCAATTATTTTCCCGCAGATAATCATCGAATGACTTCTTAATTGGTGGAGCATCATATTCCGATTGGTTAAAGAAATTTTCAGAAAATATTTAATGCATAGGCTGTTTCCTATCATAATCATCATACGTCAAAAAACTTTCCCAAGATTTCTTAGCTATCTCAGCATACACACATTCCAACTCTTGCATAGTGAAACCCTAACTCTAAATCTAATCCTAAAAATAAAAGAAAAATCCTACCGCAATAAGAGATCTAGAAATAGAAAGAGAAAGAATTAAAAAGAAGTTACCAGATTGGAAGTTCCTATGTTAGAATCCTGCAAAAGAAAACAAAACAATTTAGTTTCTAAAAATAAAAAATTAAAAATTAAAAAGATGGGTTAGTTTCTAAGACTAGAAAAAGGAAAGCTTCTAAACCTAAAAATTAAGAAAGTTTCTAAAATAAAACCTAGAATTAGAAAGTTTCTAAAAATAAAATAAAGGAAAGATGTGTTAGTTCTAAAATTAGAAAGAGTTTATAAAAAGGGAAATAACTAACCTAGTTTCTAAAAACCAATCAGGAAAGTTCTAACCTAGAATTAAGAAGTTAGTTTCTAAAAATAAAAGAAGTCCTAAAATATAAAAAAAAATCCTAATTTAGAAATAAAAAGGAAGAAAAATTAGAAAGAGATTACCAAATCAGAAAGCCTATATAAGGGTCCTACAAAACAGGAAAGTTAGGTTAGTTTCTAAAAAAAAAAATCAAATAGAAAAACCTAGACCTAAAACTAGAAAAACCCTAATCTTAACCTAATTCTAAAACTACTTAATCTCAGAAAAACGTAACCGTCAATCCCCTGCAATGGTGCAAAAACCTATTCACACCCCAAGTATAGGGTTGTGATGTAGTAATAATCTCGGTAAGACCGAGGTCGAATCCACAGGGACTGAATGTTGTACATAATCTGAAAGTAACTCAAACTAGAATTATGCGAAGATGTAATCTAAATCAGGAAATTTTTAAAAGAATAATGGTGAACTATTTATCTAAAACTTGTAAAATTCAAAGGTAGAAAACTAGGGTGCCAAGGATCCACTTGTAGCAATTGGGTAGCTACCCTGCATTGATTCAAAGACACAACTGGAATTAGAGTCCTATCCTATCCAATTGGTGAGAAGAGATTTGTCAAATCTCTGAACTTCTCATGAATCTAATCATCAATAAATGAGAGTGGTGAAATTTTGGAAGTGATCCGTCACCTAACCATGCCCAGGAGACAAGGTAAACAATAACAATTTACTAAACCCACAACCAATCATAAGAGAATTGAGAAGATTAGGAGGATTCCATCACCCAACCATGCCAATGAGACGATAGTGAACAACAGGATTGCCTAATTTCACAATCTCAATACATGAATAGAAGATATCTCAAGCTATCGCAGATCTATTGTAATTTGAGTCACAACAAACCATTAAAAACTAAAAATATTCCTTCATAATCAAACTAGAATTCAAGAGAGTTCAATAAAGCATGAATCAAAGCAAAGAAAACATCACAATCACGTCACAAGCTCCACCTCTTAGCCCTATCTAAGAGGTTTAGCCAAGCATGATCAAGCTAAAGATCTCTTTTTTTTAAAAAATGTAAAAAAGAAAACTCTGTGAAGATGTCAGCCGATCCTCTCTCTTCTTTGCTCTCCTCTTCAAGTCTTTACAGCTGCCCTTCAGATGCCTCCACGGTTGCCCTGGATCCTTCACGGTTCAGAAGATGGCCCATTCTCTCTCTCTCTCTCTCTCTCTCTCTCTCTCTCTCTCTCTCTCTCTCTCACGTCTCCTTTTATAGAATAGGAAGTCGATTGCTGCAGCGTAAGGAGAGGCGGCGTGTGCGTGAAAGTTACACAGTAATGTTTCGCAGAAGATCCGAATGCAGAGAAAGAACGTAAAACAGTTGCGTTCGGATTTGTTTTTGGGAAGGCTGATCGTCCCAACCCTTGATTTGGCTTCATGGACAGGGTTGGGAACCTCTTTTCATGAGTTTGGATGGTTTGGATCATTGATCTGACCATGAGTACGATCGCACAACGGCCAGTTTTCTCGGACGCACGTCCTTACAAATTTTCTTTCATTGCGAAGGTTGGTGGACCCCGTAGAACTGTTTTCTGAGAAATTCGACCCGTTTATTGGATTCCTAGCGAAAAACCAATTGGGAAAGAGTAGTTTTTATCGGGTTTTGGTGCGGTCCACTATATCAAATCAACTCACCATTCATCCTACGTTTTCTGACGATCCACGTGTGTACATTTGCATGGGGCCAAAATTCCACCTTGGAAGGGTTACCCCTCCAAAACCTCCCCCCCCCCCCCCCCCTTGGACACAATGGACGGTACAAATCATCCGTTTGGATGATGGGTAAGCCACACTATTAAAAAAATGGCTAGACGGCGTAAGGATGTTGGTGCGTTCTTTGGATTGTTGAGGAAGTAGTCAGTCAACGTGCGCTGACCAACTTTAGGTGTAATAGTGCACGGCGTGTGCACGTATGCAATGCACATGCCCACCCTCCAGTGGGTTCTGTCGTGATGTTTATGAGAAATCCTCTCTATCCATCTATTTTGCCACCCCAATTAAGGACTTGAGACCAAATTTGAAGTATATCCAGATATCAAGTGGGCCCCAAATCAGAGTATTGTGGGCTGATCTGTCCGTTGGGCCACTTTCACAAAGATCCAATGGCTGAAATTTGACATACATGGTTAATTTATGGTCCTCAGGCCATATATAAATTTTCGAGACGAACGGATGGTGGAAACCCTGTGATCTTGCATTTTGGACGATTTTCAGGCCCGGCGTGATTTTCTCAGATCTTTGGCATGTAAATTCTTCAATCTCGGTCCCCTGGGGTCCGTCCCTTGCTTTGGTGAATTCTGAGTGTTAATTTCATGCTTTTAGTACCATTTTTCAATCACAGCTCCTAATTTTACTTTGCAACATAAACACAATTAAAATCGGGCGTTGAACAATATCATGTTCATAAAATCAAGTAATAACTAGGGTCTAACATGCTGACCCTCAACACACGCAGAAATAGAAACCTTTACATGTTGATCGGGAGTATTTTATCAGGTGGAACTGCATCGTCTGTAGCAAATTCCACATCTGCACGTATATGACATGCACACTTAGGCCACACGAGCGAACGGAGCATGAAGCTGCTTGAGGAAAAAGTCATGACCTGGAGAAGATTCACACAAGCATGAATCCAACTGACATGCTTACTAAGGTAGTTTTCACAGAGAAGTTCAAGTTCTGTGCAACTTCTCTTAGCTTAGCGAAAGCGTAAATTGAAGACGGAGTGTGCACGAGAAGTGATGGTGGAGATACGATGCAAGGCAGAATTAGATATGGTGATTGATAATGAGTTATAAAGAATGAAGATTGAAGATGTGGTAGAGATTATTGTTAATGTCTTAAATTTGTCAATAACAGGGCTTGTCGATGCCACTGACAGAACACTCGATGTCATCGAGCAATGTCGATGCCATCGACAAGTGCTCGATCCCATCAAAAAAATCCAAAAAATCCATGTTGGTTGTTGGAACATTTTGGTGTTGCTACTCAATGATATCAAAGTAAGTTCATTGTCATCGACAGATCCTCAATGGGTTGCTAATGCCATCAAAGGTCCCATCAGAGATGTGCGCAGAATTGCGTAAGTACGAAATTTATTTACTATTCCGGTTGTGATATATATATATATATATATATATATATATATATATATATATATATATTGAATGTAATCGAGATTAGGCTATGAGAGAGGTGTTTTAGGGCTTTCTAAATCGTTCCTTAGGATTCAAGGGCATAGCTAGGGCTTGTGAAGTAGATTCGAGGCTTGTTCGAAGTGATAAGACTCTATCTCTTGTAATTTCTGCTTTTATAGTGCAATACTCGTCGCTTTGTACCATGGTTTTTTCTTACAAGAGTTTTTCCACGCAAAATTTGGATTGTTCTTGTTTGAACTTGGTTGTACGATTGCGTGTACTTGATTCGTCTCTAAGTGTTTTCACAGTTTCCAATAGTTTCTTGGACTGCCCTCGTATTAGGGTATTCTCGAAATGGACATTCGAAAGAAGATTGAAGAAACAAATCACCACAAAAAAATA
Organism: Magnolia sinica; assembly: GCF_029962835.1. Taxonomy (NCBI): domain Eukaryota; kingdom Viridiplantae; phylum Streptophyta; class Magnoliopsida; order Magnoliales; family Magnoliaceae; genus Magnolia; species Magnolia sinica. The sequence goes on along the minus strand of NC_080591.1, from coordinate 54,487,717 downwards.
TTTTCATTATAAGATTACCCTCGTATCTTGATCTTGATACTGCTCGTTGAGTGTTTGATGTAATGCCTACAAAGTGTTGTTATTATTTTGCATTTTACAGGAGATTAAAAATGCATTCTATCTATTTGAGAAAATGTCACACATGCTCGAATTGGCCCAAGCTGCTGACCAAACCGAGTCGAACTGGCCCATTAGGCTTGATGATTGAACCAAGCTCAGTTCGACTCATGTACAACTCTACTTTTCACTATGGTTCTTACTTGGCACAATTTGGCGGATACTTGACTGTGGGGCCAATGTGATGTATTTGCCAGACATCCATGCCGTCCATCCGTTTTGACAGCTTATTTTGGAGCATGATCCCAGAAAATGATCCAAATCTCTATTGGACCACACCATAGGAAAGAGTTGTGATTGGCCATTAAAAGCTTCCTGTGGGTCACAAAAGTATTGGATCAAGCTGATGTTTGTGTAGTCCTTTGATCGACGTCGGTGTAACCTTATCAACAGGTTGGATGGCAAATTAACATTCTGGTGGCTCCCAAGAAGATTTTGACGGTGGGTATTCAATTACCACTGTTTCTTGTGGTGTGGTCCACCTAAGATTTGAGTCAGCTTCATGTTTTGAATTATGCCCTAAAATAAGCTGTAAAAACCGATGGACGGTGTAGATGTAAGGAAGATACATCACGTTGGGCCCCACAGCCAGGGATCCACCCACCTCGGGGTTCACCAAACCCACGCTTGGTCTCACCACTGTACATACATAGGACCCCGTCCATATCTTCCAAAACCAGACAACCCAAGTTCAAATGGCAGATTCTTTTAGTGGCCCATCCGAAGCAGGAGATTTCCTTGCATTCTATCCGTTTAAAGAACGATAGAATACCAACGCAATGCTATCATGCATAGGTGGCATTGGGTCGGATTGGGTCTAGTCGGGATCAGCCCAACCCCCAAACAGTTTACCAATGGCTGAAGAATTCTGGCCTGAACCTGAACCATTACCCATTACCTGTGGCTTAAAATTCATCAAGCCCAAGCCCAAGCCCGACCCAGCCCATTTAAATGTGATTGGATCAGATTGTGTGTGCAGCTCATCTTTGTACACATATGCAATCCAACCCATTCATCAAATGCACCCCAACAAAGATGAAGGGGCTGATCCAAAACTCAAGTGGACGACAACACATGAATTTGAGGTTTAGGTATGATTACATTGTTTCTTATGGTGTGGCCCACCTAAGTTTTGGATGGAGTGATCTTGACTCTAGCTGTAAGTGGGACCATGATATATGCATGTCATCCAATCTACCCAAATAGGATTGCCTATAAATCATGCTAATTCAATTATCACGTGGGCCACATGATAGAAAGTAATGAAAAACCACCCAAAAAACATGAAATTCAAGTGGGCCAGAGAACATGTTATGTATAGGCTTGGGCCTGGCCCGCATATTGTCCAGCGTGAAAATCATGAGTTGCGTCTGGTTGCTGAATTTTAAGTGAGTTGGGTTGGGTCTAAGAATGACAATGGGCCACGTGGCCCGCTTGCCACGATGAGCTTAAGTGAGTTGGGTTGGGTCTAAGGATCGAAATGAGCCAGGTGTCCCGCTTGCCACGATGAGCAACCCAGCTATGGGATGTGCTTGGGCCTGGCATGCATGACAGATTTTCCAGCTGCGCCCGAGCTCAGGTCATTTGGGGCGAGTTTAGATCATAGGTTACTTAAGAGCATATCTTGATTTATACTTATTAGGCTAAAGTAATTAAGTTTAAGTTTTTTTTTTTTTTTTTTTTTTAAAACGCTACTTGTAATTAATCATAAACCATATTTACTTATTTCAAATAAGTAACTTATCTACTGCTGTAAATAGAAAAAAGTAACTTATTTGGTGGTATCCAAACGATCCGTTAGCCTCACTTGACCCAGCCTAGAAGATTTCAAATGTATGTGTTATATTATATAAATATGTTATTCTTTAAAATTATTATTTCTTTTTGCATGTGTGACCCACTCGGTTAATGGAGAGATTAAGAATAGTTTTTTTTTTTTTTTTTTTAATCAAGTCAGGCCTGGCTGGTAGTGGGCCCACCAATTTTTCTGTTTAGACTCGAGCCTTGGGCCTTAAGTATCGGTGTGGGTCAGGCCTATCATAAACCAACCAAAATCGAGCCCATTGCCACCGCTACCAAGGTTTAAAGTATCATCCACTTGCCTGGGCCTGATAGTCAGGTTGCTCCACTAATCAGGTGGGTGTGGACGGTCAAGTTCACTTCAGCCGTTGACTTGGTTCGTGAATTGTGGCCCCACCTGATGATTGGAGTGGCATGAGTTTTTGCAAGGGCATCTGCGTAGTGGGGTCCACCTGATCAACAGCTTGGATGTTCCTCACCTGTGCCTCGATGGCAAGTGCATTTGCAAGTACGGTGGCCTTATTGATGGGTCTCACCGCACACGTTTACTTGTACAATGTATGCAGTGCCACGTGGGACCAGAATCCTCTGCAACACCTGCTGTACGTAGCTGGGCAAACACCCAAACTCCTGTAGGGCCCACCATGATTTGAACATAACAGCCACTCCGTCCATCGTGCATGAACTCTCATTTCCACCGAACCCCTCTTTCTTAATTCCCCCAAACTTAAATCCATATCCGAACATCTCCCAATCATACCTCATCCAAACTCTAACCCTAACCATTAAGGGCCCGTTTGGACAGTGGTATTAAATCTCCCGCCGCTGCATATGATACATACACCGAATTCCTCCATTTTAGCAGTACATGCTGAAATGCTGCTAACCCATTTTTTTCATTTCTGCTTCTGAGAGGGTTAGGGCTAGAACCGGAGCCTGATCTCAAGCTTGGGCTGGACTATTTTGGCCCATCATGGGCTCTGGCTGGGTTTGACCTATGTTAAACAAGGAGGATCGGGCTTTGATAAAGCTTGGCCCAGCCCGCCCATTGACTATTGTTAAAAAGATGTCTTCAATTTAAAGAGTTCTTAAAGTTTCTGGAATTTCTATGATTCATGACTAGTCAAAGGTCAAACTCGACTAGTTGAAGCTTCGACTAGTCAAAGGTTATGCAGACTGTGTGCATACTGTATAAATTTGAGGCGGTTTCCGGACTATTCCCAAGTCGGTGCGAAAGGGAAGTTTCCTAAACTATAAATAGGACTTCCTAAAGCCTTTCTAAAAGATTCTAAGGCTTCCTAAAGATATTCCAAGGGTTTCTAAAAGGATTCTAGGGTTATCAAAGGGTGTAGCAAGGTTGAAATGCAAGCTTGATTGAATCGGGTAAGTCTTTTTCTCTTTGTAATTTCTATTTTCATAGTGATGATTTGTCGCTTTGTGATGTGGTTTTTTCTCGAAAGGGTTTTCCACGTTAAATCTGTGTTCTCTTGTGATTGCTTAGCGCCATTGGATTGCTATCCTAGATCTATATCTATGTGATTCAACAAATCCCAACAAGCGTTATCAGAGCTATTGTTAGGACACAGATCTGAATCTACAGGATTAGCAATAATGGGAAACACCAAGTTTGATATTGAGAAGTGCTTATTCAAAAATAATTTTGAGTTATAGAAGGTTAAGATAATCAGTCTATTAACCAAGCAAGATGAGATTAAGGCTCTTGAAGAGCGGAAATCTACCATGAAAAATGAAGAATGAGGAAACCTTGATAGTAATGTTTTAGCCTCTATCCATTTGTCTCACGGATAAGGTTCTTTATAATGTTTTAAGGGAGAAAACTGCGTCTAGTTTGTGGGCGAAGTTAAAGAACATCTATGTCAAGAAGTCCTCTGAAAATCACCTACACTTGAAGTTACAGTGCTATACCTTCAAGATGGCAGAGGGCGGAGATCTGGAGGCCCACATCAGTAACTTTAATAAATTGATGTGTAAATTACTGGATATGGAGGAAGCGATCAAAGATGAGGAACAGACATGTATATTGTTGAATTCTCTTCCTGCATCGTATGAATCCTTAAAGGACAAAATATGCACTACAAATAAAAACCTGAGTGTCGACACCGTTATCTCAGCCCTTCAAGGGAAAGCCATGAGAAAGCTAAACTGTGATATGGGGACATTTTCCAATGCACTGATTACGAGGGGCAGAGATTCTGAGCGAGGTACGGGATCTTCAAGGCCTAGATCCAAATCCAAGGGCAATGACAAAGGAAAATTAAAGTGCTGGAACTATAGGATGTCTAGACACTTGAAGAAAGATTGTAAAATTCCTAAAGCGAAGAAAGAAAATTCAGCGGCTTCTTCAAAGGAGATCAATGTTGTCACATTTAATGAAGAGACAAGTGGTGGTGATGTTCTGTTTGTTTTCATGATTGGTCACTTACATGATAATCATAAAGACGAGTGGATACTTAACAGAAGGGCATCATATCACATGACTTCTCATCGGAGTTGGTTCGCTAGTTACAAGGAACGCGATGGTGGACAGGTTTTTATGGGCAATGACAATGCCTGTAATGTTGTGGCTATTGGTACAATGAGTATTAAGATGTTTGTTGAGATGGATCGTACCTTGACTAATGCCAGACACATTCTTGATATGAAGAAAAATCTGATCTCTCTCGGTGCACTTGAAGCTATAGGGTGCAAGTTCATTGGTATTGATGGTGTCCTTAAAGTTTCAAGGGGGGCACTCGTGGTTATGAGAGTGCAAAGGTACGAAAACCTCTACATGTTGATCAGGAGCACTTCAGCAGGTGGCGCGGCAATAGCTATTGCAGATTCTACATCTCTACGTATGTGGCATGCTCGTCTGGGCTACATGTGCGAGCGGGGCATAAAGGTACTTTCTTATCGATGTTTGATTGCAGCTTTTAAAAATTCTAATTTAGACATATGCGAGCATTGTATATATGTTAAACAATATAAATTGTCTTTTAAATATGAAAAATATGTATGTAAGGGAATGCTCGATTATGTGCACTCTGACGTATGGAGGTCATCGCCAAAAGTTTCCATTGGGGGGTCGTCATGGTTTGTTTCATTCATTAATGGCTACTTTGGAAAAGTTTGGGTTTACTTCATAAAATGTAAATCCGAAGTTTTCATCATATTCAAACAATGGAAGACATTGTGGAAAAACAGTCAGGACGAAAAATAAAGGTTTTAAGGACTAACAATGGTGAAGAATTTACTTTCATTGAATTTAATGAATATTGCAAAGATGAAGGGATCATTAGGCACAACACAGTGCACCACATGCTCGAACAAAATGGTGTGGCTGAGCAAATAAATCGAACTTTATTGGAGAGGGTCAGATGCATGTTCAGTAATGCTATGTTGGGCAAGGACCTACGGACAAAGGCAGTTAACACAACTTGCTTTTTGGTGAACCGGTCTCTTTCTACGGTAATTGAATGTAAAATCTCAGAGGAAGTATGGAGTGATCATAAGATCGACTATTCAGATCTACGCATATTTCGTTGTGAGGCTTACTCTCATGTACCGTCAGTTGAGAGAGATAAGCTAGACCATAAAGCCAAAAAGTATATTTGTGTTGGCTATGGTATTGGTGTGAAATGTTACAGGTTATTCGACAAGGTCACAGGCAAAGTCATCACTAGTCATGACATCAGGCTCGATAAAAGCTCTTTATTCTACAAGAATGATCAAAATGAGTAAGAGGAACTAGAAAGGTTGACCATAAACATCCAAGTTGCTACAGATGATACTCAGGTAGAGACAGAGGTACGGGATCAGGTGGAGCAGCCACTTGTGAGAAGAAACCCACAGTGTGATATTGCATATGCACTCATTATAGCTGAGGGGGACCGTGTACTATTTAGGAGACTCTTGATGAGCCCGATGCAGAAAAGTGGAAGGCGGCTATGGATGATGAGATGGACTCGTTGCACAAACATCACACATGGGAGCTGGTGGAGCTACTAGTGGGCCGAAAAGTGATCGGATGTAAGTGGTTATTCAAAAGGAAACATCATAGATACAAAGAAATGTTAGTAGCGAAGGGTTATGCTCAGAGTGAATGAATCGACTTCACAGAGATATTCGTACCAATGGTTAAGCAGGTGTCTATTAGATTCAAGTTGGCGCTGGTTGCCCAATACGATCTCGAGCTGAAACATATAGATATTAAGACTGCGTTCTTGCACGGAGAGTTAGAAGAGTAGATTTACATGAAGTAACCAGAGGGCTACAAAGTTAAAGGAGTAGAGAAAAAGGTTTTCAGGTTAATGAGGTCATTGTACGGCTTGAAACAGTCGCCTAAGCAGTGATATAAAAAATTTGATTATTTCATGTTGAGTCAGAAATTTACTCGGAATGAATACGATCACTAAGTTTATTACAAGACACTGAGTGATGAAAAATTCATCATCCTAATATTGTATATTAATGATATGTTAATTGCTAGTAATTATATGTTTGAAATTAACGTACTAAAGACTCAGTTATTAGGGACATTCGAGATAAAAGATTTGGGGGCTGCAAAGAGGGTTCTCGGCATAAATATTCAAAGACGTAGGAAGATGAGCAAGCTTTGGTTATCACAGGCAGAATACTTTGAAAAGACGTTGATTAAGTATGGGATGGACCAGGTAAAGCCGATGAGCGTTCCCCATGTCACACCCCAAACTCGAAAACCGAACTCACAAAATTTTCGATCGCCAAATCCGATGATGACAGCCTCCGTATACCCCATTCTCGGTTCCCGACACTCATATGCCAGATTGGGATCTTACAATGAGGATTTTCAGTACAAAAAAATTTTATTTATAAGAAGCATAACCATATGATAACCCAGACACAATCAATAACATCACCACATATCCACTATAATCAAAGTGTTTGAGTACAATGTGGAAGGGAAATACAAGTATATATATAAAACTCCCAAAGCTCTGCTGCACAATCCTGCCTCAGCTCGACTGCATCCTAGCGTCACCTGCACGCATCTAATGCGCATAAGCTTATAGAAAGCTTAGACGGTAGTGTACGTGTGTGCATAATGCAGGTGTCAAGAATATAATACAAGTCCATAAGTCATACAATATCAGAGTAAGCAGAAATACTGAAGAGTCCATGAGTCATACAATATCAGAGTAAGCAGAAATACTGACATGTCCATAAGTCATACAATATCAGAGTATGCAATACAAATCGGCGGCTATGCAATATGGGGTCGTGGTAAACCAAATGTCATGTACTGGGGATGCAATGCAATATACGATGCAAAAGAAATGACCAAGCTAGAGTATAAAGTTGGGATGATAGTATACAATATCGCAGGATAAGAGGTCCATCATAAGGGACTTCTATCCAAAACAGTCTCATATCTAAATTTGGATAGCCAGACTCAATGTGGTAAACTCTTGATCTCAGGTTGGCCGCGCGCCCGGACCGAAATTCTGGCCACTGTGAAAGTACACATAATGATTTGGTTGGGCACCACCAGCCCAAGTGGATAGTGAATGCATGAATGAATCAAATGCTGAGTACGCAACTCCTGCTCAGTAAGTCCATATGTCAGTATCATACATCTTTAAGATCATCACCGAGGTCTAGTACACTCTACACCAGATCATCGCCCCCACTGGATGTGCAACCATGCAAGTGGAAGAGACCTCACTACCCGCCTGACCAATAATCTGCCAAGATCTACTCGGCACGTCGGTAGCGGACCCATTTACGAGCTGGTCAAACTCAGCCTAGATATGCCCCCTACCCTCGAGCGGGTAAGGCCACACTACCTTCCAACCGACCATGACATAGTGGGAGACATGACCTTCTAGTATTTGGCACTCCTTCGCTCATATATATCCACTCGGTGTAGACGTCGGAGCATCCCCTGGTCACCCACGGACATCCAGAGTGCCCATATGCTAGAACCAAACATTTTCAGTGTCCCATTTGGCCATCCACGATATGCCTGTGGAGGCCGCAACCTTAATGTCACTAGAGCGTCAAATGATCATGTCACAAAATCCGAGATGCATGAGTTATACCATCCAGTCATGTATCAATCCTGCGTGTACCGCGTGCTCATATGGGGCAACTCCATCTCTTAAGGAGTCCCATAAACAAACAGCCCCAATGGCACATGCTATGCTCAATCACCCCTCATATCAAGCATGCGAATGATGCGTATAAGCATGTGTCATGAAGTATACTAAGCATGATTCTAATCACATACATAGTGGTGGGCCTGTATAAGACGACCCATGACCCATATAAACAAATGAGTGGTGTGCACATAGTCACGCACACATGGTGGGCCTTACAGATCACAATTGGGCCTTACACATACGATGGGCCTCATGCATATAATGAGTCTCACACAGGAGCCTCATATACCACTATGTGCCTCACACAAGGGCCTCATAAAATCACAACGGGCCTCATACAATCCCAATAGGCCTCATATAGTCACAATGGGGCCTCATACAGTCCCAATGGGGCTGTAGACACCCCACCTACGCTAACCTCTTGAGAAGGCTAAGACAGTCCAGGAACCATGATCATATCTTGAACCAAACCCTAATCCCGACCTAAACCTAACCCTAACCCAAAAGTCTCCAACTTTCAAATCGAGACCCAAAACCTTGATCCAAACCGTTCAATCCCTATACAGCCCCCATCTTTACCTTGTACACTAATTAGGACCCCTTGTGTCACGCCCCAAACTCGGAAACCGGGCTCACAAAATTCCCGATCGCCGAATCCGGCGCCGACAGCCTCCATAGAACCCCATTCTCGGCTCCCAGCGCCCATTCGCCAGGTTTCGATCCTGGGATGCTACAAGGAGGATTTTTTAACATCAGTTTGATTCGTAATAAGCATAACCAAAGGCATAACCCACAAACAACAACCAAAAACTCCATCCCATTTCCACTATAAACAAAAACTTTACAAGTACAATGAGCATAAGGGAAATACAATGATGATAGACCAAAAGCTCCAAAAGAAGATCAGCTACGTGCCCAAGCCTCAGCGCTGCTGCAATCCAACGTCACCTGCACGCAATGGTCGTGCATAAGCTTATAGAAAGCTTAGAGGGTGGTGAAAGTGTATGCTCAAGGTAGTAATGCAGCTATACAGTATCAGAGTAATGCGAAGCATGCTGATGAATGCCAAGAATACCATTAGCTGTACCAAGGCCATGCGGTGCAAAGAATGATGTCGGCCATACCAAGGCCATGCAATGCGAAATGCAACTCAAGCATACAAATCTAAGTCCACATATCAATACAGCTCAAAAATTTGGAATATCACCGGGGTCTAGTACACTCCAAGCCAGATTGCCGCCCCATCGCGCGCAATAAGGTGAGTGAAAAAGACCTCACTATCCGCCTGCCAAAATCAGGTTGGGCTCGTCAATAGCGGACCCATTCCTCGAGCTGGTCAGACTCAGCCTAGCATTGCCCCCTACTCTCGGGCGGGTAAGGCCGCACCCCCTTCCAACCGACCACGACATAGTGGAAAACGCAACCGTCTGGTAATTCGGCACTCAGCGCTCATGCATCCACTCGGTCTAGACGTTGGAGCAACCTCCTGGTACCATAAGGGTTTAGGAACTTTCACCCAGGGATATCTATCGCACCCCATGTAGAACAGTATTTCCGGTATCCAATCATGCCAACCACGATACGTCTGTGGAGGCTACGGCCCTGATGTCGCTAGGGCGTACAGTAACCATATCACACAATGCGAATGCATGAATCACACTATCCAGTCATACAACAATCCTGCGCGTATCGTGCGCTCATGTAGGGTAACACCCCCTGTACGGGAGCCCCTAAACAATCTGCCCGAAGGCATATGCGATGATCAGTCATTTCTCATATCAAGCATACGTATGATGCATATGGTCATGAATCATGGAACTAAACATGTTGTATAGGATGGATGATAATTATAACAAAGATGGGCCTAAACGGCCTACACATTAAACGTACGAGCCTAACAATGGGCCCTAGGAAAAGACATAATGCGGACATTTAACCAACATTATACTTGCAATGTGGACGTCAAACCAACATTGCTCCCAAGGCACGACTGCCATAAATATCATTACATAAATCATGATGGGATTGCACATTGTAATGGACCTTAGGTATATCCCATTGGGCCTTCAATACATCAAATGGGCCGTATCATATGGGCCTCATATTCATCAAATGGGTCACATCAATGGGCCACACCAATGGGCCTTATGTGCATTGCAATGGGCCATGACCCGTGGGCCTTAGAGTGCATCAAATGGGCCTACTCACATGGGCCTTATATGTATCAAATGGGCCTCGCCAATTGGGCCCCATACGTGCATCAAATGGGCCTCAACCCATAGGTCCCAATGCACCTTAATGGGCCTTAACCCATGGGCCCCTAATACATCAAATGGGCCTCGACCCATGGCCCTTACATATAAATCGAAGTGGGCCTCAACCATGGGTCGGAAGTAGGCTGAGATGGGCCTCCCTTCACCATTAGATTTTTTTATAATATAATATAATATATATATATAATACATACAATATTATATATAATATAATATTATATATATATACACACACACAACACACACACGCACGCACACCACACGCCCACCGTCCCTGGACAGTGGAAAACACAAACATCACAGCTGGCCCCATCGTCCGCCTGGACGGTGGCCAAAAACACATACATCACTGTGGGCTCCATGTGGGGCCCTCCACAATGTTTCTATGCCATCCAACCCGTTGATAAGGCCACATGCGCCTAGATGAAGGGTGAAAACAAATTTCACCCTGATCTAAAACTTCTGTGGGCCCAAAAAGGGTTTCAAAGGTAGAGGTTCAATCCCACTAATTCCTACGGTGTGGGCCGCCTGAGTCTTGGATCAGGCTGATTTTTGGGGTGGGCCCACGTCAGGGGGTGGCCCACACTATGAACGGTTTAGATGACATATAAACATCAAGGTGGGGCCCACGGCTACAGCCGTGGTGGTTGTACGTCCGCCGTCCGCCCGCGCCTGCTGCCGTCCCTGACACAGCAGCAGTAGCTGCTGTGTTGAATATTTTTTTTTTCCATTTCCGTTTTCTTGCAGTTTTCACCGGTGGGGTCCACATCTAGGCAATCCGCTCCGTCCAATGGCCTTCCACGGCCCAACACGAGCAAAACAAGTCCAATATTGGACATATTTTGACATATAAAAATTTTAGGGAAGGCTTCAATGGTGAAAACCACCATTTGATATGGTGTGGCCCTCCAAAACCTCGGATTGACTCTGTATTTCGGTTCAACGCCTGAAATAGGGTTGAGAAGGGATTGGACAGCGCGGATCGAAAACATGCATCAAGGTGGGGCCTACATGAGTGGACTACCCCAAAGCTTTGGAAAAAGTTGATATTTGTGTTTCTTTCCAGCAACGTCCAGCGTCCCTCGACGCTGGACTTCCCATATTGGTTGGAGGTGGGCCCTGCTTAGGTGGGGCACCAAGTGATGGATGGCATGGTATTACACATATAAGGTGGGCCCCACTTATAAATGGTTTGGATACAATACCTACCTCATGGTGGGGTCCATTCAAGTGGGCCACATAACCTCATTATTATAAAAAAATAAAATAAAATAAATAAAATAAAAGGGAGAGAGATAGAGAGTGAGACCGTGTGATGGAGGGACCCCGGCACTATGGGCCCTCCCTTGCACTAAATCATACATCAAGTGGGTCCCATTACAAGTGGGTCCATGAAATCGAAATCCAACGGTGGAGATCCCTTCTCCACTTAAAATAAACGGTCTAGATGACCCTAAGCATGTAAGGAAATAAACATCATGATGGGGTCCATGGAGAATGGCCCCATCATGGAATGATCATGGTGATCCAAGTGGGCCATCGGCCACATCTTAGGGTCCAAAGTGAGATCCAAACCATTGATCGGTTGGCCTCACTTGGCCCATCTTAAAAACATCACAAACTACCCTATCAAAGCACCCACCGCTTGATCTTCTTGCTCCCTTGGCTTCCTTAGCTCCTTGTGCTTCTCTTTGATGGAGGAAGATGAGAATTGGATGGTTGAGATGAGAGATGAAGGGGTAGGAAAGGTGGGCCTCACAAATGCAATTTTCTCACCATGGGAGGACTCATACGTATGGATTTTTGCTTGGGAAAGTTTGAAATGAGACAGAGACTTGTAAGGGAGAGAGAGAGAGAGGGAGTGATGGGTGATGGAGTGATGGATGGGAGAGAGGGATGGGTGTAAGAGTTCTTTTTGACTTTTTTGGCTAATGGTGTAAAAGAAGTTACGGGTTGTAAGAAACTTTTTGACTTTGGGGTTTGCTTGGGAAAGGGTGAAAGGTGATGTGTACTTGACATGATGGGATTGATGGGATTGATTGATTGATGTGACACCTTGTAGAGATTCCCTCGGAATTCGCACGCGCGGTGTTTTTCTCGCACCGAACGCTGGCCCACATCTCCCAACCAGGGTATCGCCTCGGCGCACAAGTCGCGGCATCGGAACCGCAGCGATGACGTGGTCGCTAAGGTATAAGTCCTGGGTTGAGTCGACTCAGGTTGACGGCATGAGAATCCAGGTTGCACGCAAATACCGGATAAGGGTCGAAGGTTGCTGGAATTCGACCGGGAAGACCGCGGAAGCCTATAGAACGGTACGGTCTAGGATACGGGGCTTACACCTTCACCCAAACCTAAGCCCACCTATCTGAGCCGTAAAACCCCAAAAGAGGACCCCGAGCGAACCAACACAACAAACAAAGCCCGTGGCCAGAGCGAAGCCCGGGCGGTAGTCTGAATACCATCGGCGGTAGTCCGACTACCACCGCTCCCGGCTTGCATGTGGACAGTTGTTCCAGCGTCCAAAAGTCAACTTTTCCCTGGATTTACCCCCTTCATCTTCACTATTTACTGTTTTACCGACCTCAAGAGCCAATGGGAGCGCGCCACGTGGCACTCCTCTCTCCTTAGCCAATCACGAGCCTCCACGTCATCGTTTTAACCCTTACCTTCCTCATATTTACTACAAAGCCATTGGAGAAGGTTATAAATAGCCCTCTCCTCTTCTCATTTCATCCATCCCAACAAGCCACTTCTCCCTTTAAGCTCAAGAGAGTAAGAGAGAAGGAGAGTGAGGAAGAGAGTGAAGGAGAGGGAAGGAGCTCGCAAGCTTTGAAAATTCTGATTTTTCAAGCCACCCCCTAGCCTTCCTCTTGACCTTTCCCGCCCATAAGCCTAGCCTGAAATTGTCATGGTTCGGTTCACGTCTAAGCCTACTCAAGATCAAGCTAAAGATCCATTCTACATACTAGCACTTATCATGACACAAATTCCCTTCTTAACCCCCCTGCTTCTCTAAATCTCTAGTGAACGTATGCTCTGTAACTTTCCGTACATCGGATCTTCTCACATCAGAAATTTCTCGTGATATAATCCATTTTTTTACCTTTTTACATAAACATCATCACATCCACCTTTTAGACACGTCGTTGGACGTATGCTATGTGGCCTACCGAAATCTCAGATCTCGCCGCATCAGAAATCCACGTGTGCCTAGTCCCATCTCAGCCAAAGCATCCATCATCCTTTGAGATTACTTTACCACACTAAGTAGAGACCATACATTTGTACAGGGAGAGAGGGTGCCTAACCCCTTCCCTCTTTGTAACTAAGGTCCCTTACTTGGAATTTCGGATCGCAAATCAGGAGTCAACCTAAGGAAGGAGAGTCGTCAGATTTCTCCAACCTTGATTATTCCGCGGTTCTCGCTGACCGCGGGATTCTGAGATTATTCGGCTAGTGATGACTCCAACATTCACAAATCGGCCTAATCACCCCCACCACTACTCCATAACATATAAATCAATATGGGCACCGATTTTCAGTGTCTACAGAATGGCGACTCCACTGGGGACGTGTTAGCTCACACTAGCCGAGACCCGACTCGAAAGTGTGTGGTACTTTAATTTCAAGGGAAATCATCATTACATTCATACAAAAACAAAAGAAAACCTTTGGCTTGCAGTTTCTTGGGCACAGATTCGAGCGATGACCTCTCAAGCAACCCATGAAGAAGAGCCGGTAGCTCAACCAGCTCCCGAAACACTGGCACCCGTACCCGTACCCACACCCACACCGCTACCAGTAGCTCCAGCAGACCCACAAGCCAACACCACCATGCAAGAGATGGCCCAGAGTCTCTGAGCTATGCAAGCGTTATTGCTTCGCTTAGTGTCAAATGCCACACCGAATACACAGGTAACCCTGCCTAGTGTAAAGAACATCTCACTCCCTTAGACTCACTTTGTCTTCTCCCTCATTCCTCCAACTTTGTCTTCTCCCTCATTCCTCCAACAAATCCCGTGCTCCTTCTCCCAGAAGGGTGAGCACAAGACCAATAGCAACCAGTAAACGGGAGCAACCCTCTCGCACCTCTCTACTCAGTACATCACAACAATCAAGGTACAACACAAGTTCCCCCAAATGGGAACCACAGACAAGAATTGGCGGATGTCCATGAAGGGGGCCAGTTTTGAGTCCAACTCACTCCCCCTATTGGGAGTAACATCCCGGGATTGGCAGATACCCCAGGCGGGAGCCATTTCCAAACATCACACCCTCCTCCAAAAGGGAGCGGCATTCAATTCCAGTTACCTCCCGCCACCAGGAGTCTACCGTCTTTCCAACAACCCCCCATTCTCGATCCGTACAAAGAGGAAGCAGCACAAGCCCTACAGCAAGGGGCAAGATATCCATCGCAAGGTAATTCTGAGATTGACGAACTACGAGAACAGTTATAGATGGTGCAAAATCAATTGTAGAGGCAACAAGGAGTGGACCACCCATCCACCAAGTTCAGGGATCTTTGTCCCTTCCTAAATGCCTGAGTACCTTCAAACTTCGAGGTACCAAAATTCAAAAGGTACAATGGTAGTGGGTGCCCCCACAGCACACTTGAAAGCATTTTGTGGGGAACTCAATGCGATAGCAGGGAATGATGGAGCCTTGATATGGCTCTTCCAAAAATCCCTTAAGGGTGACGCTTTGGATTGGTACACCTCATTGGACAGCCATCAAATCAGAACCTGAGAAAAAATCTCCTAGGCATTCATTGACAGGTTCTCATACAACCTGAATATGGCTCCGAGAAGATCTGACCTGACTGCCTTGAGATAAAAAAGTGACGAATCATTGTCAGCATATGTAGGGCAATGGAGGGCCATGGCAACTTGAATGAGAAACCCCATCGATGACGAAGAACAAATATCCATGATCATACATTTAGCAAATTCCAACATTTCAGGATATCTAATCTCGTATCCCTATGTAAACTTCTCTCAGCTCATCCGGGTTGGAGAACAAGTAGAAGCTAGGATCAGAGCCTGAACCATTTCCCCATGGCCACATCAGACCCCCACAATCATAAGAAACAAAGTCGAGGGGAAACCTGTGGGATATGGGAATGGAAACGGCACTGCTCCCATACATCACACTACGGAAGTTAACAACATCATCGCCAACACTCAAGGCAACCAGTACACTCTGCAATCGGAGCCCCATCTAGATAGGCAGTACCAGCCACAGTCAAATAGGTAGTACCAACCACAACAAGCCCAACATGAATATCATGCACAACCGCCTCAACAACAACCGCAACAACTTAGGGGGAATGCGCAAGGCCCTTACAAACAGGCAATGTTAGGAAGGAAGTTCACCCTTTTAGTACAAACATACAGTCGGGTTCTGACAATGTTAATGCAAAAGAAACTTTTTACACCACTCCAGCCTCGACTCCCACCTAACCCCTTGCCACCTGGTTATAATGAAAATCAGTATTGCGCATATCACCAGGCTCCTGGCCATCTAACAGACCGCTACTTCACTTTGAAACATGTGGTCTAAGATTTAATTGAAAGTCAGAAGATTGTAATCACCTTGCAGGCCAACAATACAGCTCAGACCAACATTCTCCAAAATTCCCTGCCATCACATCAAGCAGGACCCAACACACCTAGCACCTCTAGCATCAACCATATTGAAGTAAGGCAACTCATACACTCCTCTCCACATCATTCTACACAAGCAATCATGCCCAATACAACAAATCGGATATGGGGATATCAACAGGCGCCATCACTTGGACCACGGGTATTCCTTGAAGCAACACCTGCCACACAACCTCTCGTGTTCCTGGAAGCAGCACCCGCAACGCAGCCTCTCGTATTCCTTGAAGCAGCTCCTAACAGGTCACATCCTCAGCATCCTGTCTCCCAGGGGCACACTCAACTTCATCCTCAGTACATACAAAAAGGTCGAATTCTGAACCTGTCATTCTCCCAATAGGCTTCCCTGATCTAGCCCCGCTAACCTTGCAAGGGGCACACCCAGTTCAAACATCAAATTTCCTAATGCCTCACCAACTGGCACATGCCCAGAGGACCCATCCCACACATCAAAAGGGGGAAGAGAACTCCGCTGCCAAAACCGCTCAAGACTTGGTAGCACCTCAAGAGAAATCGTCAAGTCCATCACAAACAATTCCAATCACAATCTCTCAGCATCAAGAACCAATGTTATACTTGGAAGGAAGAATGATTCGCTCCTACAACCCAAAAGCAGTCCCGTAGCAGTACCCAGAATACGCTGAAGTGGGCAATAACGGGAGGTATTTCAGGAGAGATAACCAGAACCCAAAAGAAACTCGGGGAATTTTGTCAGGAACCACTGGCAAAACCGATGCTGCTTATGACATAGTAGCCCAGTTCAAAATCATTCTCGCACAAATATCCATTTAGGAACTCTTATGTACATCAAGATCTCATCGAGAAATCTTTGCGAAAATATTGAATAATGCTCATATTTCTCCTGATGTACCTCCCGAAATGGTGGAAAGTATAATTGGATAACTCCTCGCACCTCGGGCCATTACTTTCTCTGACGAGGAACTGCCACCTGAAGGGCGTAAACATGGACGCTCACTAAACATAGTTGCTCGCCACAAAAACTTCAAAGTCCCACTCATGCTCATCGACAATGGATCCAGCCTTAACGTTTTCCCTTTGAGGGCTGTCGAACGATTAGGGATAGAACTGTCTTCTTTCAGGACCAGCACCATGAGCGTTAGAGCCTTCGACAACTCCTGAAGGCAGGTTGAGGCAGAAATTGACCTTGAACTGCAAATCAGACCAGACATAACCCTTGTCACGTTCCAGGTCATCGACATTCCTGCCTCATTTAATCTTTTGTTGGGGCGGCCATGGCTTCATGCTATTGGAGTCATCCCATCTACCCTCCATCAAAGGGTTAAATTTTCTTCGAAAAATTGAATCATTTCAGTACTGGCCAAGCCAGAAACCATCTTACCGATGATAGTCAATATCCCAAAAACCGACATCCCAATGATTGACGTCCAACATGCAGAGGGAGACATATCATATCACAGCTTCGAATTCGAAAATGTGAACGCAATCGTCAATCCATGGCCTCTTGCTACTGAATATGTCATCCCCCCTGCTGAGCGATTAATCCTGAACTAGTGTACCGAGTTCTATGAAAAAGGTATGGTGGTAAAGCTAGCATGTGCCAACGTGCAGAGACAAGGACCGAGATATCAGCCGACTTCAGAAGATCAAGATGAAAGACCCAAAAAGGGTCAACCATTTAGGTGCACGCCCATTACATTCATCAAGGCTGGGATAGTTTGTGGAGATATGACAATTTCTCTTGAAAACCACCTCCAGCAACTCAAACTCTCAGAACATTCCAACCAGGAGTCCGTCTGGCCATTAATAAGGTGGGATAGGATCCTCAAGGCATCAAAAGGACATCTGACACCAAGGGCAGAACCCTCAGACCCACCACATGAGGCTAGAGGCATGGAAAAGGATCCACCCACAATGGACCTAGAACCAGGGGTACCCCTTGTAAAGGATACAGGAAGGAACGGGGAAGCATCCATCCCCACTCGCAGTCAAGGGGACACATCCCCACCACCAACTCAGCAACACAAGGGGCAAAAGCAGCCCATCCAGTGGATTGATAAAGGGAAGTGGCCTACCCTTGACTGGACGGATGTCAAGATCCTATCACTGGATGAACCTTAGGAGCTAGAAGAACTCCAACTCTTGGGTGAAGAGATTGAATTAGATTCCGACTCTGAGCCCAGCCCAGCAGACATTATGGTCATCAAGACAGATGACCCACAGGAACAAACAGGTCAAAACAGTAGAATCGAAAAGGGGAAAGAAACACGATGGTCAGTCATCCCCCTAACAATCGAATCAGTCGGCAAACCATTCATGGATGCCGGCCTAAAAAAAACATTAATGTAAATAGTAGTTGGTACCCCGAATTAAGACAAGACCAATCATGGTTTGCAACACCGTCCTGTTCGGGATACCTTGGCGACACAAAAAAAATTGAAAAATTTTGAAAACACAAAAACGTCATATATTCCCAGAAATACGAAAAAATCAAATATTCCTCAAAACCATAAAACATCAGAAAATACAAAAACAGTAGAAAATTTTTCAAAAATCACTGTGCCAAACACTTTATACACAGCGCCTGAGTTCAAGGTCGACTCATATGATTTCGATCTAGAGCTAGACTTCGAACTCATGGGTTTGGATGAAGCCCTGGACGAGGGAAATGATGATACAACTCACGAACTTGAGGATTCTCTTGAAAGGTTCGAAACAAAGGCCAACGTTGTAGCAGATGATTTTGAAATTGTGAACTTAGGGTCAGCGGAACTCCCTAGAGAAGTGCGCATCGGAAGATCGTTGTCTCCGGAGTACAAGCAGAGGATGATGGAATTTCTGAGACCAAGTTTATCAATTTTGCTTTCTCTTATGAAGACATGTCAGGGCTCGATGAAGACTTGGTGGTACACCATCTGCCAACAAAGCCAGACATGAAGCCTATCAAGCAGAAATTGCGGAGAATGAAGCCAGAATGGGCCCTGAAAAACTGTGATAAAGTCATCAAGCAATACAACGCGGGATTCCTGGTAGTCTCCAACTACCCAGAATGGCTCGCAAATATCATACCAGTCCCAAAGAAGGATGGGAAAGTCAGAATGTGTATCGACTTTAAGGACCTTAACAGAGCAAGTCTTAAAGATGATTTCCCTTTGCCTCATATCGACACACTGGTAGATAATACTGCTGGACATAAGATCTTCTCCTTCGTGGACAGTTTCTCAGGCTACAATCAGATCAAGATGGCCGTCGAAGATCGAGAAAGAGACTTCTTTCATCACACCATGGGGAATTTCTGCTATCGGGTCATTCCCTTCGGATTGAAGAATGCATGAGCTACATATCAACGAGCCATGACTGCCTTGTTCCACGACATGATAAACAAGGAAATAGAGGTCTATGTGGACGACATGATCGTCAAGTCTCTCACAATTGAAGGACACTTCAAAGATCTTAAGAAGCTCTTCGACAAGCTAGAAAAGTTTAAGCTCCACCTCAACCCGCAAAAATGTGTCTTCGGTGCAACCAGAGGCAAGCTGTTAGGCTTCATTGTCAGCGAAGATGGCATCTGGGTGGATGAGACCAAGACCAAGGCAATCATCGAAATGCCACCACCCAAGACTGAAAAAGAAATTTGGGGCTTCCTCGGGCGGATCCAGTATATCAGCCGATTCATCGCACAACTCACTCCGATGTGTGAGCCCATATTCAAGCTTTTACGGAAGAACTCGCAAAAGGAATGGAATGATGACTGTCAGGCGACCTTCGATAAGATCAAAAAGTACCTGTTAAATCCTCCAGTGCTCATGCCACCTACTCCAGGTAGACCACTATTGCTATACATTTTCATCGCAGCAAAAGCAATCGGATGCGTCCTCGGCCAACACGACGACATAGGAAGAAAGGAGCAAGCAATCTATATCTAAGCCGACGATTCACAAGCTATGAAGCTAAATACTCCAGCTTAGAGAAAATGTGTCTCGCCCTAGTCTGGGTAACACAACAACTATAACAGTATATGATCGCTCACCCAATCCTTCTGCTCGCTCGCATGGACCCGTTAAAGTACTTGTTCGAGAAACCAGCGCTAACGGGTAGAATCGCAAAATGGCAACTACTGCTTTTAGAGTTCGACATCACCTATGTCACTCAAAAGGCAATCAAGGGACAGGCACTGACCGACCACCTAGCAGCACACTCTCTGCTTGATTATCAACCGTTGAAGACCTTCTTCCCTAACGAGGATATCCTCCTGATTGAGGAAGAGGAAGAAAGAAAGGCAGGGGAGTGGACACTCTTCTTCGACGGAGCCACGAACTCAAAAGGAAGTGGATTAGGCGTCATACTCTACTTTCCCGATGACGTCCCAATCCCCATATCCAGGCGATTGGCGTTCCAATGCACCAACAACGTGGCTAAATATGAAGCATGTATTGTTGGTCTAAGAGAAGCCATAATCCTCGACGTGAAGAAGTTACGAGTCTTCGGAGACTCACAACTTAATAAATGGTGATTGGAGGACCAAAGATGAAAAGCTAATCCCATATCATGTCTACCTAGAGAACCTAACTAAGGAATTCGACGAGATCACATTCTCTTACATGCCTCGAGTCAAGAACCAGTTCGCAGACGCTTTGGCTACCCTCGCCTCAATGTTAGAGATCCCAAAAGGAGTTGTGGAATGGAAACTCACCGTCGAACTCCAGGAGGAACCTGCATTCTGCCTATAGATCGACGAAGCTGAACATCCCTCGAATGATCGGCCATGGTACACAAATATCAAGGAATACCTCGAACACCAGAAGTACCCAAAAGGAGCAATACCAACCAACCGTCGCACTATCTAGCGGTTAGCGACACAGTTCGTGATCACCGGGAGATCCTCTACAAACGATCCTTCAACCAAGTCCTCCATTGTGTGGATGAGACAGAAGCAGTGCAAATCATATTAGAAATCCACAAAGGATTATGTGGCCTACACATGAATGGACACATGATGGCAAAGAAGATCCTACAACTCGGATACTATTGGCTTGCGATGGAGACAGATTACTGCAAACATATCAGAAAATGCTTCAAGTGTCAGGAACATGCAAACCACATCCATGTGCCTGCTTCCGAACTCTACAACTTGACGGCACCATGGCCTTTCTCTGTATGGGGGTTGGATATCATTGGCAAAATCAACCCCAAAGCTTCAAACCGGCATGAATACATCCTAGTGGCACTAGATTACTTCACCAAATGGATAGAGGCAACATCATATACCACCATCGCAGCATCTCATGTGGTCAAGTTTATGAAGAACAACATCATTAGCCGCTATGGGGTCCCTCAAGCTATTATTACTGACAATATAACTCTGTTGGTCAATAAAAGGATGGGCGATTTCCTCGACAAGTTCAAGGTTCAACGCCATCGAACAAGCCCCTACCGTCCTCAGAGGAACAGTGGGGTAGAGGCTGCAAACAAAACTATCATCCGCATCTGGAGGAGATGGTGAAGACATATCGTGTCTAGTCAGAAATGCTTCCTTACGCACTTTGGGCCTATCGGACTTCTGTACGGTCTGCTACAGGCACAACTCCATACGAACTCATATACGGAATGGAAGCAACGCTGCCAGTCGAAATTGAAATCCCATCACTTCGGGTACTGCTAGAAAGCGAGGTCGAGGAAGGCGAATGGCAATAAGCAAGGTACGATCAACTGCACCTGGCAGATGAAAAGCGCATGCGAGCGTTAAGCCACTCCCAATGTTATCAAAAAAGGATCGCTCGGGCCTACAACAAGAGAGTCCGGAAGATAAGCTTCAAAGTCAGTGATATGGTCATGAAACGCATCCTACCGCCTCACTTAACTGATCCCAGAGAAAAGTTCAAACCTTCATGGGACGGACTGCTAATCATTTGAGAAATACTCCCAAGAGGCGCTTTTCGGCTCACCAATCTAAAAGGAGAAGATCTCTCTGAGCCCATCAACCTTAATAACGTGAAGATCTATCACGGGTAACCATACCTAACCTTGTCAATGATTACAATCGCAAAGCTGTATCCACCACTTTCCCATTATATATATACACATACACACATCTATCACCTCTCCCATCAGAAACACTTGTCATTTCTCCCACAAAAGGAAGAGAAAGTAGAAGTAAAAAAAAATAAAAAAATAAAAGAAGAAAGAAATTTTTTTTAAAAAAAAAAGAGAGGAAAAGAAAAGAGAGAAAAAGACAAGAAATCTCTAAAAAAGAAAGAACCTGAAAAAGTGGAAAAATGAGTCCACTCCAAATCTCCAAACAATCCAAAAACAGCTTACGATTGTGCTCAAAGACAAGGACAGGAAGGTAACTAGTTGGCCAGCTATGAAGGAAATCTTATTGTCTCTCCCATCACTCCAAAAAAAAAGGGGAAAAGAATAAAAGCGTGTCTAAGAAAAACGGACGAGGTGAAAACCCGAAAGGGTGCCTCGAGTAAAAACAGCAGGCATGTAGCGGACTTGGTGAAAACCTGAAAAGGCACCAAGGGTAAAAACAGCACAGCTGCTAAGGGGTAGGCAAGAGCAAAAACTCAGGACATGGTGAAAATCTGAAAGGATGCCATGGGCAAAAATGACGAGAGAGCCAGACGTAGTGAAAACCTGAAAGGGCGTTATGGGCAAAAATGGCAAGAAATAAAAATAAAAATAAAAATAAAAAATAAAAGTGCAGGTACAGAAGAAGCCGAGGCAGCAAGAACCGCGATGAGATACAAGGAAAGATCAACCTCAGATTAGTACTCCATCAAACTCTGCTCAAATCCACGAAATGCGATCCCAGACACCCTCTCAGGGAACCAAGACCCCAAGAACACAATCTAGACTACTGCGCACCATGTGGGTTGAACCCGAGATTCTAATCCCAATCATCCAAAGCACAAATCCAAACACAAGCGAATATTGACAAATTTGGCACAAAACGAAATCTTTCATTCCTTTAAATTTTTTACAAGTACACTGCTTTTCTTTCCCTTTTTCTCTCAAAAAAGCAAAATCCTTCATGCATGCAAAATAAACAGTTGACTAAAAAAACAGGGGATTATAAGTAAACCCCTATCTCTCGTACATCGATAATCTCTGCCTAAGCCTTTCAATCTCCATGCGCAGATAAAAGGCCTTGTTCTCTCCAGGCAGTGTGCCGCAAGCATGCTCTCATCATACCACTGTCCCACTACTAGTCGACGAGCCATATCCTCACATGCATGGCGAAAGACAGCGATCTCGGTGACCAGGTGACCATGTGTGGCCAACAAGAAAGACGGATCGATAAAAGGTCGCTCCTCAAAGGCCTCGAACGAATCATCGACACATGAAGAGGATGAAGCAGTATCGCCCGCCATATCTTGATCAGTAGCCTTGTCCGCCAAATGCCAGCCGAGAACCTGACGATAAAGTGACTGCTCTGCCACCCGCTGCTAATACAGTACTGTTGTGAGGGGAGGACCCAAGACTCAATATCCAGGGCTGTCGCATCCAAGGAGCCCTGCCAGGAAAGCCATACTCGTCTATATAGAGCAGTCAAATCAGAAGGAAAAGGGGCATGCCCAAATTCAGAAAAAATGAAATCCGGAATACCCTGCCAGAAGTCGAACTGCCGGAGGAAGCGTACAGGATGGTAAGAGCGGTACCCCTAAAGTCCCAGCAGCAGTAGAGGAGTACGAGCGGTGCTACAAATCAAGGGGGGACAATGGAGCCAGGGAGCCTCCTAACTGATCTCCCACCCTCGCAACTGAGAGAGCATACAACGATATAATGACTCAGTGGCCTCAGCACCAAGGGGAAGGTCATCAAGCAATAAAGATAGCACATCACCGCGGCAGGAATCCAGCCACAGAAGCAAAGGAGTCATGTACAGGTGCTCCCATAACCACACCTGTAAGAAGGCATAACTCAAATGACAAGTAAATAATACCACCAAGCAAGAGAGAGGAAAAGAGCGAAGAGCACCTGAAGGAATGAACAACAACCCCGGAGGATACGGGTGTGTCCAAGAGAGCACTCGGTCAGCCCCAAAGAGAGCTCGACCAGCACCGCGGAAGTAATGCTCCTACGATGCAAGACACGACGAAATACATCCAGCAAAACCGCCAATGATGACTGTCGCCATCCTGAGAAAAGCAGCTCGGCTAAGACATAGAATATCAATGCATTCAAGCAGTGAAGCTGGCGATTGGACCCAGGACCTCCACGGGCGATGGAACAACGATCATACAAGACCTCAAGTGAAAGCTCACCAGCTCTGCCCCCTGTCGTAGGAAGAGCAGTAAGAAATCCGAATCAGGAGATCAAATCAGTGGAACTGACCTGCTCGGACGAGGGAACATAAGGCTCCCGGGTCAAAGGGAGACCGGACAGACGTGAAAACTCCTCCAATGATGGGCCCAGCTCCAAATCATTAAAGGAAAATAGATTCAGAGAGGAAACCCAATCATACAAAGCTGCGCTCAATAGCCGCCAATCTAGGCGAACCCGGTGGAAGTGAAGAACCTCTCGGAAACCCAAGGAGCCCAGCTCAAAAATCTCAGACTCGGTCAGGCTCTCAATCCAGATATGCAACCGCTCAGAGCAAGTACTGCGTGGCTGCAGACGGCAAGTCCGAACAGGTACACCCTCAACGATCGAGAACCCAGAATCCACAGGCAAATCATCAAAAATGGGCATTCCCTCATCCAACAGATTTATCTCATGATGACAGAAAAAGCCGGACTCACCCATCGCATCTCGCAGAGTATCTTAAAAGGCTGCAACAGATGGCCCCGAGCTGTCAACGATCACCACATCAGGAGCAGTCTGAAACGAACAAGCACCATGAGCTGCAACGCCTAGAATATCCCAGTGGCTGACAGTATCTGCACCCTGGATCCTAATAGTAGCTGACTGTCCCATCACTGTCTCAAAATCCGCACTAAAGATCTGACCCAGGCCATCCACAAGAAGTCCATCACCTGTCAGATTCAAACCATCCAAACCACTACGATGGAACCCGTCACCCATCCAAGCCTGATCCATCACATCCCCACCATCCACCATACTACCATCCATACCACCCATAATCATCCCTCCATTAATCAAGTTGTCGGTAGCCATCCTCGCGCCATCCTTGCCATCCACACCATCCATCCTCACCATGTTAACATCCACAAACCCTAGTGGTCCATTTAATATAAACCCATCAAATCCGTCCAACCCAATCTCATATCCACCATTAATGGAAGAAGGATCCAAGCCGTAAATAGCATTCACCTCCTCAAAAGGGCCCATTACTCCATCTACCCCCATTAATCCATCCATGAATGGATCTTCTCCACCATTTATGGATCTACCAAACCCATCATCATGGCTGGCCATAATGACTATAAGAAAGGACAAAAAAAGAAAAGGACAAAGAAGAAGAGACAAGGAGAATGAGGGAAGATGGGACAAAGGGAATGATTAGATGGCCAAGAACGGACAAGAATGACCAAAAAGGGGGCAGAAGGAATGAATAGAGAAGAGGGGTACTCGCTGGAAGAAAAGATGAACGGAGGCGGTATTCCGATTACCCCCCGTGGTACTCCAAGAACCACCGTCAGATCTGACATTTGTACATCGCTGCAACACTGACAGTACAGAACGGAAAAAAAAGTCAACAGCGGTAGTCCGACTACCGCCCGGGCCCACTTTTGGGCGAAATTTGGGGCAAGGTCCATTATAAAAGGTGTGGATCAAAGAACACACATCCAATGATTAAAGGGGATTGCAAAAATGATAGAAAACAATCCAATAAAGCAAGAAGGAACAATTGAAATTTCATACAAACAGGAGGGTTACACAACTAATGATACATGATCGCACGATACAATGAAGTTAATCATCATCAGGAAGATAGGTATCTGTATCCTTGCGACGAAAGTGAGGCCCCAAGATCCCTCCTCCAGCAAAACGTGCACCACCACCAGGAGCATAACCAGATTGCAAAATCGGACCGATGCCATACTGCTCACACCAGGAGTTGTACTCTCTATCCGGGTCAACAAAGGTGTTGGCGTCAAAACCCTCTAGGGCAGTGGTCAACTCTCTCTCAGGCATTGACCGCCAATCAGATGGACCGGACGGCGGACTAAGCGAGACCAATGGACTGTCAGTCAACTGCCAAAAGAGCCTCTCTCTAAGATACCATTTCGTCATGCGAGGGTCCTCAAGAATGCAATGTTGCCGTGAGGCCTGAAAAGCCTCCTGAGCTCCAGGGTAAGCGCTGCATTCGATTAGAGATACGGCCTGGTGTGAAACTGTAAAAAGGAGAAAAGTCAAAGGCTGAAAGATAAGCGGAAAGCAATACATGGGTCATACAAGGCAAGACAAATCACTTACATCATCAGGGACAAGGGCATTGATGTTTAACTTCCAGGCAAGATCAGAAAATAAATGCGTGCGACTGCGGTTATCCTTGTACCATAGCATCATGCGAGGAAAGGGAGGCGAATGCTCAATCAAGGTGGGCGCTAGATGGGAAAAGTGATCGAAAAAGCAGACCTGCATAAGACCGCAATCAGAAAAGGCACACCAGACCATCCCCAGAGAGAATGATGTAACAGGACATCAAGAAAAGTACCTCGATGACTGGATAAAAGCCAGTCAAAGATCGACTGATACAACGGCTGGCCTTGTCCAGCCCTTCGTACAAATGGGCCAGGAGGGCCGGATTCCAGTTGTACGGTATGGGAAAGGTGATATATGCCACGAGCGACGATAAACGGGAACTCACCAGTTCATTCCCATGGCAGAAGATCATCGCTCCCATGGTATATAAAATCAGGGCACGGGCCTTCATCACAACCGCGGGTTCAGTCTCAGGGACGCATCTGGCAAAATTTGACGATAGCCAAAGCAGCTTGAATTGATGACCGGAGAAATCTGTGACATCTGGCATCATCCCTAACAATTCCATCCAGTCATCCTCAGAAGGTACCGAAAGATCATCCTCGAAAGGGACAGATCCTCCATCATATCGGAGACCCAGCTGCATGTATATGTCATAAGGTTGTCAAATTTGTGGTGCCAAAATCACTGTTATGTTATATATAACCTGCTTAAGTGAAGCTCTCTCAAGGATCAACATACATGAACAAGCTAAGCTCACATCAAGCAATGCTCTCAAGTACAAGACTCAGGATCTTGAATGAAAGAACTGATCACAAGACAAGACTCTTGAATGCAAGAACTGCTCACAAGACTCAAGCTGAAAAGAAAAAGAAAGTACAAGGCAAGACTCAAGCTGAACTCAAGACTCAAGTTGAAAGTCAAGCTGAACTCAAGACTCAAGTTGAAACTCAAGCCACTTTCAAGATTGAGCTACTTCAAGGTTTAATCTTCATCAAGACTTCAAGGCTCATTCTTCATGGTCTCTTGTTTCAATGTCCATACTTCATGATTGAGGTTTGTTTGACCATAGGATGACCTTAGAAGTAGGTCATTTCGGATACATAAGCCGAATGTTATTTTACATGTGATTGGTCTGTTCTTCGACTAGTCCTAGGGGTTCTTCGACTAGTCCTAGACTTGCTTCGACCGATCTAAGAAATTCCTCGACCAATCGTAAGTTTGTTACATATTACGGATAAAATCTGTTAGCCTTCGACTAGTCCAGAAATGTTCGACCGATCGTAGGAACAGTGTCGACTCTGATCTTCGACCAATCGTAGAATCTACGACTCGAAGTCCGGCGAACCTTTTCTTCGACCGATCGAAGGAAACCTTCGACCAGTCGTAGGTGTCCTACGACCATTCGTAGGAGTGCTACGACCAGTCGTAGAACGGTCAAAGCATATCCCGCAGGATTTTTCAAATATCTGTTAGAGCTTCGACTAGTCGTAGAGCACTCTAGACCAGTCGAAGACCTGATCTTTTCACTTATAAATAGAGCACGAATCTCCGAAGAAATCATCGATTTAATTATAGTATTCAAGCCAATCTTCGTCGAACTTCTGAGAGATAATTTTGTGCTCCATCCAAGCTAAGTGTGCTTATTTAATATCTTCTTTCCTTAGCTTTATTTTAATTGATTTTGTTTCTTATATTCCAATCCGATTTGATAAAGAGGAATTGTTATTCCCTTTCTTTGGAATCAAAATCAATTAAGGCAAGCCCTTTTGGTTTAATTTAAAATCTATTAGAATTGGAACCATTGTAATTGAGTACTGGACATTGAACTTGGACATTCAATCATCTACTTTGATTTGGTTCTACCGGGCTGCTACAACGAAGGAGATATTCAGGTATTTTACATATTGTAAATTCCTTTCTATTATTTTGGTTTCTTTCAAGATTTGCCAGAAAAATCTTGTTATATTGGTTATCCTGAGGAAAGCCAGGAAAACTCAGAAGTGGGGGTTTTTAATTGTGTAAGCCCACATACAAAGACACAATTGTAAGGGTTTTGGGTGAACCTGGGAAAACCTATCTTTAGTGAACGCTAATATCCCCTGTGTGAGGATATTAGGAGTGGAGTAGCTTTTGTGTGGCTGTTGTATAACAGTTGGTGAACACACAGGCGAACCACTATAAATCCTTTGAGTTGTGGTTGATTGATTTATTCTTTTAATTATTTTTATTCTTTTTGTGGGATGTATGTATGGTGGTGAATGTTGTAATTATTTCAAGCTTTGTGAGAATGTTGTAATAGCTTAGAATTTACTTTCTGCTATTCCTTTATAAGCTTGTTTTTCAATTTCATTTTGAAAGTTGTTCCAACAAGGTTGCCCTGCCATTTTTATGGTGT
Source organism: Magnolia sinica (assembly GCF_029962835.1). Classification (NCBI taxonomy): domain Eukaryota; kingdom Viridiplantae; phylum Streptophyta; class Magnoliopsida; order Magnoliales; family Magnoliaceae; genus Magnolia; species Magnolia sinica. The sequence goes on along the minus strand of NC_080591.1, from coordinate 54,458,952 downwards.
ATGGCTGTCCCTAGAACAATACATCTTTAATTACAAGTTATTTCAATTCCGTTCATATTTGTTTTTGTATTCCTCTTCGATTTGAGACTTGATACAAAGACCTTTCTAGAAATAAGGTTGTCCTACCATAAACTCTGTTTTTGGTGTAAGGTTGTCCTTAGAATAACGTTTGTATCAACCTCTCAAGATCTGAATTTTGAGGTTGTTTTTCTTTCTTGCATTATTATTTAATTTGGCTATCATTTTCTTTATTATTCCGCTGTTATAAGTTTTTATTTGGCATTGTCCTATTCACCCCCTCTAGGACATATAGCTTGGCCTTTTCAAGTGGTATCGAGCCTAATAGCTCCTTTTAATTCTTGGATTTAATTCTGAGCTAACGATTTAAGCTATTCAGATGTCAAATTTTGATAGCCTTTCATCACTAGGCCTCCACCCTTTGATGGCTCCAACTATGCTTATTGGAAAGCCGAATGAGGATCTTCCTCAAATCAATGGATGAAAATGTGTGGCAAGCCACGGTGAACCGAATGGAATCCTCCTATCATGGAAGTTCTGGGGTTGATGGTTCAAAGTCTATGAAAACCACACCATATTACCAATGGACCACCCTTGAGAAAGTGAGAGTAGTGCAAATGCTAAAGCACTAAATGCAATTACTTGCGCACTATCACCGGATGAGTTCAAAAGAATCATTTCTTGTGATACTGCAAAGCAAGCTTGGGATATATTAGAAATGACACACGAGGGTACTACAATTGTCAAAAATCTAAAGTCCAACTCCTCACAACCAGATTTGAAGAAATTCATATGGAGGAAAATGAGATGTTTATGGACTTTTACACTAGATTGAATGACATTGTAAACTCAATGTGGGGTCTTGGCGATAAAATCCCGGAAAGTAAAGTATGTGCAAAAATATTACGCTCACTTCCTGAACGGTTCAATTCTAAAGTAACCGCAATCCAAGAACTTCGTGATACGGATAATATGAGGGTTGAAGAACTAGTTGGTTCTCTACAAACCTACGAGTTAAACTTTAAAGCTCCTAAAGGTAAATCTATCGCTCTAAAATCTTCTAAATGTAGTTCAAAAGAACTGATTCAGAAGATGACATGGCTCTTTTAGCTAAAAAATGTTACAAAATTTTCAAAAACAAGAAAAGAGTTGATTTTCAAAAATCAAATGACAAAAAGAAGTTTAGACCCAAATCCCAAAAATCTTTGAAAGATAGTCAATGTTACAACCGTCTAGAATATGGGCACTTAGCAAATAGATGTCCTAAAAGGGACAAACCCAAGAAGAAGGGTATGTTGGCTACATGGGATGAATCATCCGATTCTGAAGGTTCTCCTGAATCAGAAGATCTGAAACCGAGTCGGGCAATGAGGTTAAAGCTCTTATGACTCTAGCCAAATTCACATTTTCAGATAATGACTCTACAAGTGAAGAAAATCAATAGTGAATGTGAAAATGAAGATGATCTTCAAGACGCTTACAATGCCCTATATAAGGAAAGTTGTAAAATTGTGACAAACTTAAACTTCAAAAAGAAAAGTTTTCTAAACTCAAAAATTGTTTTGAATCGCCTGTCTTAGAAAAATCACAAATTTCAGATAATTTTGAAAAATCAAAATGCGATTTGGAATTTAAAAACTCTCAAATTGTTGATTTAAAATCTGAAATTGAGAAACTTAAAAGTGAAGTTTCCTCTTTCTGAGTTTAAAGGACACATGGAAATATGCCCAAGGTGATCCAAAGTTAGAAAAATTGTTATCCGGATCAAGAAAATGTGGCGATCGATCCGGGTTGGGCTATGATAAAAATCAACCTCCTAAACAAAAGTATACTCCTCCTATGTTTGTTAAAGGAGAGTCCTCAAACTCAAAAGGGAAAAGTACTTATCAAGATTTTTCTAAAAATTCAAAAACTTTTCAAAACCTAGAAACAGCCATGTCAACTTTAATCCGAATCGAAATCCACTAGCTGAAAAGATAGTTGATTTACTCAAGGAGCTATTAAAATCTAACTCTATAGGTCATTCCTACAAGTATACACAAAAGAAGACCAACTATGTTCCTAAACCCAAAACAATTATGAAATGGATTCCTAAAGTCACCGCTTGGTTGCTCACACGCTTTCAAAGCAACAAGTCATTCAAAGTGGTACCTAGACAGGTGGATGCTCCAGGCATATGACAGTGACAAAGCCTTATTCACCGATTCGAAAGATATGACTGATGGTTCACCACATTTGGTGATGGAAGCAAATTGCAAGATTTTAGGCCAAGGTACGGTTCAACTTTTTAATCTTCCGGTGTTTAAAAATGTTTTATATGTTGAAGGCCTAAAGCACAACTTGCTTAGTATATCACAAATATGTGATAATAACCATAATGTTCGGTTTTCTAATCAAAGTTGTGAAATACTAAATAATAAGGGTTCTGTAATATTAACTGGACGTAGAACGTCTGAAAATTGCTATATTATTAGCGAATCCAGCTCAACTAATCAAACATGTTACATGGTCCATACAGACGAGACCGATTTATGGCACAAACGTCTTGGACATGTACATTATCGAAATCTATATCGATTGAGCAAACGAGAACTTGTAAGAGGTTTACCCAAACTTAAGAAATTAGATAAAATATGTGGTGAATGCCAGATAGGCAAACAAACAAAGAACTCACACAAAAAGGTAAATTCAAATACCACATCAAGACCACTCGAACTTCTCCACATGGATCCGATAGGACCTAAGAACAGAAAGTCGAGGTGGGAAAAAGTACATCTTGGTAATAGTTGATGACTTTACCGATTCACTTGGGTAGTCTTCTTAAGGGATAAATCAAACCCTTGAAGAAGTAAGAAAAGTTCTCAAAAGGATTCAAACTGAAAAATCTTCTCAAATCAATAAAATTCGTAGTGATCATGGATCTGAATTTGAGAATAGCAATTTTGAGAAGTTCTGTATCGACCAAGGAATATTACATGAATTCTCTGCTCCCAAAACTCCACAACAAAATGGAATTGTAGAAAGGAAGAATAGGGTGCTTCAAGAAATGGCTAATGTCATGTTGAATAGCATGAAGCTCTCTAAAATCTTTGGGCTGAACACAACTTGCTATATTATTAACCGAGTCTACACTAAAAAAGATAATAATAAAACGGCTTACGAATTGTGGTTCAATAAAAAGCCTACTACTAAATACTTTCGAGTTTTTGGCAGCAAGTGCTATATTTTACGTGATCGTGAAAATTTGGGAAAGTTCGATACAAAGAGTGATGAAGGTATTTTTCTAGGATACTCTTTAAACAGTCGAGCTTATAGAGTCCTGAACAAAAGGACTGGTGTGATTCAAGAATCCATTAATGTTGTCATTGATGATCATTTAAACACACCAACTTCTAATTCAGATAATGATGAAGTACTAATCATTGATAAACCTGATACTTCATCAAATCAAACTGATTCTGAGTTGAGGACTGTTAAAGATCATCCAACCACACAAATTCTTGGAAACCCTCTCACCGGTGTTCGCACCCGTAGACAACTTGAGGATATATGTAATTATGTATGTTTTACATCCCAAATTGAACCATCTAATGTAAAAGAAGCGCTTACTGATGAGAACTGGATTGTTGCGATGCAAGATGAACTCAACCAATTCATAAGAAATGATGTTTGGTATCTCGTACGAAGACCTAAAGATAAACACATCATTGGAACAAAATGGATTTTCAAAAATAAGTCTGATGAACGTGGAAATATAATTAGAAACAAGGCTAGACTGGTGGTACAAGGTTATACTCAAATTGAAGGGATTGATTTCGATGAAACCTTTGCACCAGTAGCACGTCTTGAATCTATCAGACTATTTATATCCATTGCATGTTTTAAAAAGATAAAGATCTATCAGATGGATGTAAAAAGTGCTTTTCTAAATGGCGATTTACATGAAGAAGTCTATGTTGAACAGCCAATGGGATTTGAAGATTCCAAAAATATTGATCATGTGTATCGGCTTAAAAAGGCACTTTATGGATTAAAACAAGCACCTAGGGCATGGTATGAGAAACTAACGAAATTTCTTTTAACTCATAATTTTCAAATGGGATCTGTTGATAAAACTCTGTTTGTTAAGAAACATAATGATCATATCCTAATGGTACAGATTTATGTTGATGATATCATTTATGGATCAACTTGTACTGACTTGACTACTGAGTTTGCAGATTTGATGAAATCACAGTTTGAAATGAGCATGGTTGGGGAATTGACTTATTTCCTTGGATTGCAAGTAAAGCAACAATCGAAGGAATATTCATTTCTCAATCTAAGTATGCCTTGAATCTAATCAAGAGATTTGGATTTGAGAATGGTAAGAATTTCGATACTCCTATGAGTACTACCCTGAAACTCTCAAAAGACTCTAATGGTAAAAATGTTGACTCAAAACTTTATCGAGTATGATTGGTAGTTTGTTATATCTAACTCTACTAGTAGACCCGATATTTCTCTAAGTGTTGGTATTTGCGCAAGATATCAATCGATCCAAAAGAATCTCACTTGATTGCCGTCAGCAATTATTAGATATGTCGCAAGCACTGTAAATCTCGGTCTCGGTATCCTCATGAAATCAATGTTCAATTAGCTGGGTACTCGGCTGACTGGGCGGGTAATCTAGATGATAGAAAATCAACCGATGGTGGTTGTTTTTCATTGGAAATTGTTTAGTTTCCTGGTTTAGTAAGAAACAAAATTCTATATCACTTTCAACAACTGAAGTATCGCAGCTGGTAATGCATGTACACACTTGTTTGGATGCAACGAATGCTAAGTGATTATGGAATTAAACAGATTCTATGTTATTACATTGTGATAATTCCAGTGCGATAAATATTTCAAAAATCCTATTCAGGATTCTCGTACTAAGCACATTGACATTAGATTTCATTATATAAGGGAATTAGTAGAAGAAAAAGTTATATCTCTAGAATATATTCCTACCGAAGATCAACGTGCTGATATTTTCACAAAACCTCTTGATAAAAGCAGGTTCAAAAAGATGAAATTTGATCTTGGCATGTGCATTTTAAATTGATAATTTATGCTTTCTTGTATATTATTGTATATATTTGCTAGATTGAATTTCAATTTTTGTTTAAATTGCAAGATATTGGATTTTTGGGGTTTGTACGTACGACCGGTCGTAGATACCCACGACCAGTCGTAGAGCACGGGTTTCACTTCAAATGGTATCCATGCTATCTCAAATGGTACTCAGATTTGTTTGCCTTCCTTAATCTGTCATTTCATTCTTGATTTCGACTCCATCCGGTCATAGTGACATTCAATTTGCATACTTTATGACCGTATTGGCTACTCATATGTTAGTCGATATGCTGATGAAGCACCAATCCATCATCCGATCTTCAACAATACAAATATTAATAAGATGAAGTTAGATCTGCTTCCTGAACAAGGTGGTGGTGTTGATGGTGGTCCTGAAGAAGCTGGTGTTGATATTAATATGGATGATATTTTTGAGGAACTGGATTCTGACTCTGCTAATGATCCAGATTTTGTACCATCTGATGTTGATGCTCGTTTGAGTGCATTAGAAGATAAAGTTGAGAATATTAATGTTAAGTTGGAGAACATGTCTATTGCTCATGATTTGCAATTCAAATACATGCGCAAATATCTTAGGCGCCTGAACAAAGGCATGCACCAACTTGATCCTTCTATTCCGCTCCATCTTCAAGTTCTAATTCCGACTAGTTTCTATGAGACTTTTGGTATGTAATAACTTTATTACTTTGCTCTTGTTTGATTGAGTTTGAGTTGGATTCTATACTGGATATTTGTTTTTCATGTAATATTTATGCTGGATATCTGTGATGCTATCTTGAGTATCTCTATGACTCTTTTGCTATACTCTATTTCCTCCTCATGTTTACTCTCATTCCTTTATTTAGTTCTCCTTTGTCATCTTGTGACAAAAAGGGGGAGAATGGTTTGTTGTTAATGTGATTGTGAGAGGAGTAGCATTGGTTATGTTACTCGGGGAGTGGGGTGTCAAGAAGAATATATGTTTGATCTTGTTTCTTGTTGAATGTTGAAACTGGTTGAATGTTAAATGTTGATTTGCATGTATTAACCTTGTTTTACTTTTGTTTGGTTATGTGTTTTGTCACTAATTTGACAAAGGGGGAGATTGTAAGTGCTATAGTTTATATCCTTGTTTGTTGTCAAATTTGTGGTGCCAAAATCACTGTTATGTTATATATAACCTGCTTAAGTGAAGCTCTCTCAAGGATCAACATACATGAACAAGCTAAGCTCACATCAAGCAAAGCTCTCAAGTACAAGACTCAGGATCTTGAATGAAAGAACTGATCACAAGACAAGACTCACTGCTCACAAGACTCAAGCTGAAAAGAAAAGAAAGTACAAGGCAAGACTCAAGCTGAACTCAAGACTCAAGTTGAAACTCAAGTTGAACTCAAGACTCAAGCTGAAACTCAAGCCACTTTCAGGATTGAGCTACTTCAAGGTTTAATCTTCATCAAGACTTCAAGGCTCATTCTTCATGGTCTCTTGTTTCAATGTCCATACTTCATGATTGAGTTTTGTTTGACCATAGGATGACCTTAGAAGTAGGTCATTTCGGATACATAAGCCGAATGTTATTTTCCATGTGATTGGTTTCTTCGACTAGTCCTAGGGGTTCTTCGACTAGTCCTAGACTTGCTTCGACAATCTAAGAAAATCCTCGACCAATCGTAAGTTTGTTACATATTCCGGATAAACTGTTAGCCTTCGACTAGTCCAGAATCTTCGACCGATCGAGGAAGATGTCGATCGATCTTCGACTCGTAGAATCTACGACTCAAGTCCCGAACCTTTGCGGGACCTACGACCCGAAGGAAACCTACGACCCGTAGGTGACCTACGACCCGTCGTAGGAGGGCTACGACTATTAGAACGGTCAAAGCATATCCCCCCGGATTTTTCAAATATCTTTAGAGCTTCGACTAGTCGTAGAGCACTCTAGAATAGAAGACCGATCTTTTCACTTATAAATAGAGCACGAATCTCAAGAAATCATCGATTTAATTATAGTATTCAAGCCAATCTTCGTCGTACTTGAGAGATAATTTTGTGCTCCATCCAAGCTAAGTGTGCTTATTTAATATCTTCTTTCCTTAGCTTTATTTTAATTGATTTTGTTTCTTATATTCCAATATGATATGATAAAGAGGAATTGTTATTCCCTTTCTTTGGAATCAAAATCAATTAAGGCAACCTTTTGGTTTAATTTAAAATCAATTAGAACTAGAACCATTGTAATAGCCGGACATTGAACTTGGACATTCAATCATCTACTTTGATTTGGTTCTCCTGCTACAACGAAGAAGATATTGGTATTTTACATATTGTAAATTCCTTTCTATTATTTTGGTTTCTTTCAAGATTTGCAAAAATCTTGTTATATTGGTTATCTGAGGAGAGCCAGGAAAACTCGGAAGTGGGGTTTTTTAATTGTGTAAGCCCACATACAAAGACACAATTGTAAGGGTTTTGGGTGAACTGGGAAAACCTATTCGTTAGTAAACGCTAATATCCCCTGTGTGAGGATATTAGGAGTGGAGTAGCTTTTTGTGTGGCTGTTGGATAACAGTTGGTGAACACACAGGCGAACCACTATAAATCCTTTGAGTTGTGGTTGATTGATTTATTCTTTTAATTATTTTTATTCTTTTTGTGGGATGTATGTATGGTGGTGAATGTTGTAATTATTTCAAGCTTTGTGAGAATGTTGTAATAGCTTAGAATTTACTTTCTGCTATTCCTTTATAAGCTTGTTTTTCAATTTCATTTTGAAAGTTGTTCCAGCAAGGTTGCCTTGCCATTTTTATGGTGTATGGCTGTCCCTAGAACAATACATCTTTAATTACAAGTTATTTCAATTCAGTTCATATTTGGTTTTGTATTCCTCTTCGATTTGAGACTTGATACAAAGACCTTTCTAGAAATAAGGTTGTCCTACCATAAACTCTGTTTTTGGTGTAAGGTTGTCCTTAGAATAACGTTTGTATCAACCTCTCAAGATCTGAATTTTGAGGTTGTTTTTCTTTCTTTCATTATTATTTAATTTGGCCATCATTTTCTTTATTATTCCGCTGTTATAAGTTTTTATTTGGCATTGTCCTATTCACCCCCTCTAGGACATATAGCTTGGCCTTTTCAAGTGGTATCAGCATGTATATGTCATAAGGAATAATGCCCCACTCCCTAAAAGGCAATTGGAAGGTATGGGTCTCAGGGTGCCATCGTTCAGCCAAAGCAGACAAGAGGGACATGTTCGTCTTGCTCAGGCGAATCCGAAATAGGTGAGCAAATGGAGTACGCTCCAACACCTCGAAGAACAATGGCTACAGATCATGGAACCAATCAGGCCAATGTGTCCTAACCCCTCATCCCCTCAAGATCGAAGGCGCACCGCCCTCTCGGGTTATATCGAAAAGGTGTCAGCCTCTCGCGGCACATGACATGGATCAGTCGACTGACAGGAAGGACCAGCCTCATTTTTACCATGACGTGGCATACTGCACAAACAAGGCTCACAGGTAAGTACCCTTCTCACCATAATGTCAAAAGGCCAAACCAATGGTCAAAGGTCAAAAGCCCAAGTCAACGATCAAAAGTCAAAGTCCAAGTCAAATTTCAAAGGCCCATTTCAAAGGCCATTCAAAGGCCCATTCAAAAGTCCATTTCAAAGGCCCATTCCAAAGCCCATAAGGCTCATTTCAAAGTCCATTTTCAAAGGCCCAAACCCACTTTCAAAAGCCCACCTCCCAAAGTCCATTTTCAAAGGCCCATTTTCCAAGATCCATTCCCAAGGCCCGTTTTCAAAGATTATCATCCTCACCCATATGTCCATAACTCTTCACATTCAAATAAATGTATCTGGACATGCCAAGATCATGATGTGAGGCCCACTTGAAAAATCCCATCCATCCATCGTCCACAAAAGGACCAACTATCAAAGTCTACACCACCCACACACCCAAGTGGGCCCCAAATCATCCATCCAACGGTTCAGATCATTCAAAAAAAAAGAAGAAAAAACAAAACAAACAAAAATTCTAAATAAAAGGGTGGGGCCCCTTTCTTATCACACCCCACTCCAACAACCAAAAAAAAAAAAAAACAGAGAGAAAAAACACAAAAAAAAAATAATATAAATATACATAATAATAATCCAGCCAAAAAAAAAAATCAATCCAATAAGATCCAACGGCTAAGATCTAGCCAAAATGGACCAACGGCCTTGATCATGGCCTTCCCCAAACCCATGAAGAAATATAACCCATCAAAAGCTCCTTAAAAACGGTCCAGCAAGATTCATCAAGAACCCATCGATCAAGATTACCTGAAAATGGGAAAGGAAGACAATACAAGAAAATTTAAGTTGAAAATCCACAAAAAAAATAAAAAAAAATCTACCAAGATAGCTTTCAGGGACCACAATGGGGTCCCTGGACGTCCCAAGTGCTGAACTCAAATAGAGGAGAGGGTGTCATCGGTCGGACCAGCGCATGGCTCGGACCATTGGACCAAATGACGGACCGGCGGTAGTCGGACTACCGCCAGCAGCAGTCCAACTATCGCCGCCGACTGTCAGCTACATGGGACAGCGTGTTGTCCCCCATGGTGTGATGTGGTGACCAGTCCTTCATTCGGACCATTGGACAAAAGCCAAGAAAAAATAAAAGAAATAAAAAAGCAAATATTCTCTTTTTCCTTCCAAAATATCGCGAGAAATTCAAAATCTCACGATAAATTAAGAATCTCGGGGATGAATCGTTCCAAAATTACTGGGAAATGTACAAAATGCAAAATAATAATAATAATAATAATAATAAATAAAAATAGGTTTCCAAAACAAGAAACCTAGGGAGTCTAGCTCTACAAAGGATGATTCTTCTAAAAAAAATTTTAAAATAATAATAATAAAAAAAATAAATAAATAAATAAATAAATAATAAAATAAAAAAGAAGTAGAAAACCCCATTAGTTTATTAGTGGAGGCCAACTGAATATAATAAAACCGGACGGTCACGACCATTCAAATCTTTCAAAAATCTAAAAGAATTCAAAAAAAAGTCCCATTAATTTGTTAGTGGAGGTCATCTGACTTTGCTACAAATAAAAACTGAACGACAACCCGCGAAATCGAATGGATATTTTCTAAAAATTTTAAAAATATTTTCAAATAAAATCCCCATGGAGTTTAGCTCCAAGGGGAATAGTTTTCAAAAATTCCCCCCCAAAAAAAAAGGAAACGCATGCGGCGCCCAGTAAACTGAGGAATCTTTCATATTCTCCAGTTGTAGTCAGTGCAAACAGCTAAATAAGATTCGATCTCTCCTGGTTTCCCCGGAGGATGATCGAATTTGTACATGATACATGTACGATTGACCCGATCTCTATATCTAGACAGTCATACGAATGCTAGTAATAGTAAGTGGATCTATCTCTGGAAAGAATAATCAAACTGAATGTGACAACAATCCGTTGTAACCAAAGTATCAAAATCAGCAGACTGTATGGCAAAGGAATACCTGCACATACCTAGTTCAGGATATTCGAAAATTTTGATTGAGTTCAAGTCGGCATATTGAGCTCCCCATAAGGCTGCACCAACACGCAGGGCAGCTAACCACTTTGACAATCAAACAGACCGAATACTCCCAGGGTGATTATATAGCAAAGGAAACGACAGACCAAACAGTATGGGAATCATCGTAAAGCCGCACCAACGCGCAGAGGCCCTTACTTTTCAGACTCACCCTCCAATGTTATTAACAATCTGACATGACAGGGTTGTGATTTGTAACCCGTAAAGCCACGACGAATGCGCAAGGGACAATCACAACGTTTTCCTTAACCCTCATGACATGTGCAAATAATCTCTTTTCCAAACAGTCTACTGACAATGATACAATGGCAGGCAACAGATTCGAATCACTATCCTTTCTGACCAGAAGGGTGGGGTGTCCACTTACTTTGGCCTTCGGTTGCTCGCAACCTGGCCAAAGAGGGGCATCTGTAGACACCCCACCCAGGCTAACCTCTTGAGAAGGCTAGGACAGTTCAGGAACCATGATCATATCTTGAACCAAACTCTAATCTCGGCCTAAACCTAACCCTGACCCAAAAGTCTCCAACTTCCAGATCGAGACCCAAAACCTTGATCTAAACCATTCAATCCTTAGCAGCCCCCGTCTTTACCCTGTACACTAATTAGGACCCCTTCACCCAAACCTAAGCCCACCTATCTGAGTCGTAAAACCCCAAAAGAGGACCCTCAAGCGAACTAACACAGCGAACAAAGCCCGTACGCTCGAGCCCGACCCAAGCGAAGCCCGGGCGGTAGTCTGACTACCGTCGGCGGTAGTCCGACTACCACCACTCGGGGCTTGCATGTGGACAGTTGTCCCAGCGTCCAAAAGTCAACTTTTCCCTCGATTTACCCCCTCCATCTTCACTATTTACTGTTTTACCGACCTCAAGAGCCAATGGGAGCGCGCCACGTGGTGCTTCTCTCTCCCTAGCCAATCACAAGCCTCCACGTCATCGTTTTAACCCTTACCTACCCCATATTTACTACAAAGCCATTGGATAAGATTATAAATAGCCCTCTCCTCTTCTCATTTCATCCATCCCAACAAGCCACTTCTCCCTTTAAGCTCAAGAGAGTAAGAGAGAAGGAGAGGGAAGGAGCTCCCAAGCCTTTAAAATTCTGATTTTTCAAGCCACCCCCTAGCCTTCCTCTCAACCTTTCCCACCCATAAGCCTAGCTTGGAATTGTCATGGTTCAGTTCACGTCTTAGCTTACTCAAGATCAAGCTAAAGATCCATTCTACATACTAGCACTTATCATGACATCAATTCCCTTCTCAACCCCCCTGCTTCTCTAGATCTCTAGTGAACGTATGCTCTGTGACTTGTCGTACATCAGATCTTGTCACATCAGTAATTTCTAGTGATCTAATCCATTTTTTTATCTTTTTACATAAACATCATCACATCCACCTTCTAGACACGTCGTTAGACGTATACTCTGTGGCCTGCCGAAATCTCGGATCTCGCCGCAATAGAAATTCACGTGTACCTAGTCCCATCTCAGCCACAACATCCATCATCCCTTGAGATTACTTTACCACACTAAGTAGAGACCGTACATTTATACAAGCAGAGAGGGTGCCTAACCCCTTCCCTCTTTGTAACCAAGGTCCCTTACCTAGAATTTCGGATCGCAAACCAGGAGTCAACCTAAGGAAGGAGAGTCGTCAGATTTCTCCAACCTTGATTATTCCACGGTTCTAGCCGACCGCAGGATTTTGAGATTATTCGGCTAGTGGCAACTCCAACATTCACAAATCGGCCTAATCACCCTCACCACTACTCCATAACATATAAATCAGCGTGGGCACCGATTTCCAGTTCTACAGGTGCCTCATACAATCCCAATGGGCCTCATACAATCCCAATAGACCTCACATAGTCACAATGGGCCTCATACAATCCCAATGGACCTCACATAGTCACAATGGGCCTCATACAATCCCAATGGGCCTCATACATCCCAATGGGCCTCATATAATTACAATGGGCCTCATACAGTCCCAATGGGCCTCATATAATCCCAATGGACCTCACATAATCACAATGGGCCTCATACAATTCCAATGTTAACACATACTTAGTGCGCATACTAACATAGTCATAATCGATAATCGGCCTATATGTATGGCGGGGTCCATAGAAGGTCAGCAGATCTAATCCATTACATGAGAATCGGTCCTCAATAGTGGATATACCAAATCTGATACCGCAGATCCTTCCATCACGGTGATGATTTACTCTCCTCATATCAAGGATGGGCCTAGATGGCCTACTCATATCAAGAATGGGCCTAAGAACGAGGAGTGGGCTTCCTCACCCGCTCCATCACATAACAATATGGGCTTCCTAAGGGCCCAATAAGCACAAGATGGGCTCTGCAAGTCATGGTGGAAGCACAATTCATAATGAGGGCCCAATAGTTTGGGGTCAGCCTAATAAAGTGGGATGGGTCATATTAATAATAGTGGGGGCCCAATGACTTAAGTTAGCCCTCTAAGAGGAGATGAGAATGGGCCTATTCAACGGGCCCTCGAGAGGACTACAATGTGGACATTTAACCACCATTGCTCCCAAGGCGTGACCCATCTAGAACCTATCCTATAATGGGGTCCATGGTCTTTATGGATGGGCATCATCACCTACATCATGGTGGAATCACACATCACAATTGGGCCTCAATACATAGGCCTCATATGCACCATAATGAGCCTCATCATAGGCGCCTTACACATCACAATAGCCTCATCACATGGTCTTTACATACATCACATTGGGCTCATCACATGGTCATCACATACATCATATTGGCCTCATCACATCATAGTGGGCTTCATGGTGGGCCTACACATCATAGTGGGCTTCATACATCATAGTTGGCCTCATAGGGCAGCCCATATAACCTAGCAAAATAGATGGGCAGCATGTATATCATATACGTCAAGATGGGCCTCACATGCTAGCCCTATTGTCCAGAAAGACAGATGGACAGTGTGCTTCCAACACACACATTAAGGTAGGCCTCATGTACATCAGGTGGAGTCCCACGGCTGTTGGACAGCCTGGGTGCAACACATACATTATGGTGGCCCTGTGGAGGGGCAGTCAGCCCAGCAGGACCACTTAGACTTACTGGACAGTTTGGAAAACATACACATGGTGGGTCCCACTAAATGTGGGCCACCTAGGAGGGTGGGCCCTGCACAGGTGGGCCTCAAAACAGATGGTTGGCAGGGAAAAAACATCCATATCATGGTGGGCTAGCATGTGCAACACATACATCATAACAGGCCCTCATGGGGCAGCCCATGGTCCAGAAAATGGATGGATAGCCTGTTGTACATCATAGTGGGCCTCAAAAGTTAGCCCGTGTTTCGGTAAGATGGATGGGTGGCGTGTATAATGTATACATCAATGTGGGCCTCACAAGTTAGCCAATGACCCAACAAAACAGATGTGCAGTGAATACAAACAAGTTGGGCCCTGCACATGTGACAGGTGGGCCCAGCTGGACAACCCACTGACCGGTGGTCTGGATAAAATGCATAGCTAGATTAGCTCATGGTAGGCCTACACCTACACAGTGGGCCTCACACACATCACATTAGGTTTGGGCCTCACATAACCAAGTGGGCCTGTCAGCGGCCTGGACTGCCGGGCGTCCAGCCAACAGACAGCCTAGACGAAATAATATATCATGGTGGACCTGATGGATGTGGGCCACCCACAAACATCACAGTGGGCCCAGAAAGTTTTCAATGGTGGGCGTCAACACACTGCTGTCCAGAAACGTGTAGGCTTACTGCTGGGCGGTGTGGTTACAGTCTACATCATAACGGATCCCACCGTACAGCAGGTGGACCTGCGATGGTTTCAATGGTGTGAACAGGTGGGTCCCAGCATTCAGAAGCTACTGGACGGACAGTGAGGATGAAACACTTACAATATGGTGGGCCCTGTGTTTTCACAGCAGGTGGGCCCATCGTCCATGTCCAGACGGTGTGGACATACAACACGTGCATCATGGCAGGCCTCATGTCCCAGTAGTGGACGGACGGCCTAGATATAAATCACATACATCACATGGGTCCCATTGTCCAGCAATGGACAGTGGACAGCATGGATGAAACATATACATCAGAGATGGGTCCACACGCATGGCCCACCTCAGCTTTGAATAAAGCCGACATTTGGTTTCCCTTCGTCTAGGCCCACTTCCTGGAAGGTCTGGTTGAGGCACGTAAATCAGGTGTGGCCCACCAGCTCTCTCTCTCTCTCTCTCTCTCTCTCTCTCTCTCTCTCTCTATATATATATATATATATATATATATATATATATATATATATATATATATATATATATCAGTGTGTGTGTGTCAGCTCTCTCTCTCTGTCTTTATATATATATATATATATATATATATATATATATATATATATATATATATATATATCAATTATGTTCGAGATGAAGAAGATTATTATTATTTTCTTTTTTTTAAAACTACCAGTGTCCTGGCCCTAATGTCCAAGCCTGCTGAACAGCAGCCTGTTCATTGGGCCTGGCAAGTCCTTATGCCCACGGCTAGGGTGACCCCACCATATGGACGGTGGAGATAAAACTCATACATCACAGTGGGGTCCATGAAAGTGGCCCATCAGCCATAGAACAGGCTAATATTTGCGTTTTCCCTCCATTTGGGCCTGTCCAAACAGACAAGCAGCAGCCCGCCCTTTGGACGGTGCAACAAGATGGGCCCACGGTCGGACAGTATGGATATGGGATACATACATCATAGCGGGGTCCATCAGGGTGGGCCACACGGCCCTAGGATCAAGCCACTGATGCAGATGGACACTGTAGATATAAGGTGCATCAAGGTGGGGTCCATGCATGTGGCCCATCAGCGTTTGGATCAGTCTGATATTTGTGGTTTCCTCTTCAACAGAACCTGCTGCTGCACAGCAAGCTGTTCAGCTGTTAGTGGCCCATCTGGCCCATAGTCGGATGGCCAGATGATGGGCGGTGAGGGTATAAAACGCATACATTTCAGTGGGGTCCACACGGGGACTACAAAGCTGGAGATCCAACTGATATTTGTACATCCCCACCATCCAGACGGTCCAACTGGATAGTCACTCCAGCAGGGTGGACAGCAAGGCCGTCCCACATGCTAGACGATCTGGATCACCCGTACATGGGTTGCTTAGGTGGCCCATCATACCAAAAAAAAGGGAGAGAAATAGAGAGAGAAGCACCCACCTTGGATCTTCTCCTTCTTCCACATTGGGTCTTCTTAGCTTTAAGGGAGGGATTTTAATGGTTGAGATTGGGTTTGGAGGGTTAGAAAAAATGGGGTTTACTTGGACGTCCCAAGCTTCTCCTTTGCTAGGAAAAGAAGAAGAAAGAGGGAGAGAGAGAGAGAGAGAGAGAGAGAGAGAGAGAGAAATCATGGCTTTGAAATCATGATTGGGTTTTACTCATGGGAAAGAGGGAAGTTATTATTGTTTGTAGGTAATTATGGTCAGGGTAAGGTGACTAGAGCCAAGATGATGTCATCCTATTCTAGGCATCATGATTGCTTAGGAAATGGCACCACATGGGATAGGTGGGTCCTGCAACGTGCGGTCCACGACCATTATAATGCGAGGTCCACATCTTATGATCTAAGCGTCGTATTGACGCATGAGACACGGCTTGGAACCGTGGCAAGGATGCTATTCCAATGGCATAGGTTTTGGGTTAAGTCCACTCGGGTTAATTGGGTGCGACTCAAGGTCGCTCGCAAAAGCTATCTACAAGTCGCGGGTCTCCGAAATTTGACCGGGAGGACCGCAAGGCCCTAAGGAACGGAATGGTCACTAAAACATAGGCCTAACACCCCACGCGGCTCACTTCAAGCTTTCCTAAGACCAATGAACTAAATCAAATGAGGAAAAGCAAGTTATGTCTCATATGCCTTATTCAAATGCGGTTGGTAGTTTAATGTATGTCATGGTCTGTACGAGACCAGATATTTCACAGGCAGTCGGTGTTGTGAGCAAATACATGTCAAACCTCGGCAAGCAACATTGGGAAGCGATGAAATGGCTACTTCGATACATTTGAGATATAAAAGACTACGTCTTAACTCTTGAGAAGACAAGAACAAAGTTGGTAGGGTATGTGGATTCAGACTATGCAGGCAGTGTAGATTCCAAAAAGTCCACTTCAAGATACTCGTTTATACTAGCAAGTGGAGCAATCAGTTAGATGTCGAAGCTTCAATATGTGGTGGCTCTTTCCACGACTGAAGCAAAGTATATGGCAGTGACAAAAGCATTTAAGAAAGGTGTTTGGTTGAGAGGCTTGATAAATCAATTGGGGCTTTAGCAAGAAGTTGTGCTGGTTAATTGTGACAGCGAAAGTACTATAAATTTGGCTAAAAATTCCGTTTATCACTCTCGTACTAAACACATTTATGTTCGTCACTACTTTATCCGACAAGTGCTTGAGGAAGGAGGGATAACACTAGAGAAGATTCACACCAGCGTGAATCCAGCAAACATGCTCACTAAGGTCGTTCCTACAGAGAAGATGAAATTCTGTACAACTTCTCTGAGCTTCGCAATAGCATAAAATAATAACGGAGTGTACACGAGAAGCATTGATTGAAGCTATGATGCGATGCAGAGATAAGAAAAGAGGGCAAGAAGATACACATTTGAAGATTGAAGACATGGTGGAAATTGTTGTTAAAAAGATGTCTTAAATCTAAAAAGTTTTGAAAAAATTTAAAATTTTCGTGATCCTCGACCAGTCGAAAGTCAGGCTCGACTAGTTAAAGATTCAACTAGTTGAAGGTTACACAAACTGCGGGCAGATTTCATAAATTTAAGGTGGTTTTCGGACTATTCCAAAGTCAGTGCGAAAGGAGAGTTTCCTAAACTATAAATAGGAGTCCCTAAGGCCTTTTTAAAGAATTCTAAGGATTCCTAAAGGTATTGCAAGGGTTTTTAAAAGGGTTCTAGGGTTATCAAAGGATGTAGCAAGGGTGAGATTCAAGCTTGATTGAATCGGATAAGTCTTTTTCTCTTTGTAATTTCTATTTTCATAGTGAAGATCTATCGCTTTGTGCCGTGGTTTTTTTCCAAAAGAGTTTTCCACGTTAAATCTTTGTGTTCTCTTGTGATTTTCTTGGTGCCATTGGATTGCTATCCTAGATCCATATCTGTGTGATTCTGCAGCACAAATCCCAACATTAACATCCTTATTTCCACCTGTTGAGGTCTCTCATGATACATTCAAGCATATTGTAGTATCATAAATAGCCACTTTGGTCTTTAGATCTATGTTCATCTTTCAATTGATTTTGAGCCATCTTTCAATGATCCAAACCATTTAGATGGTGAGCTTCCCCTTACATTGGGGATATAAGAATACTTCGGCCCTTAATCTCTACGCTCTATTACTTTGAAATTTATGGAAGTAAAATTAAGTTGATTAACTCATCAGGTGAGCCATGTCTATGGATTTAGATACACAAGTAGGTGCATGCATCCAATGACGTTTAAATGGTTGTGGAAATGACATGGGCCCAACGATTTATAGTCTATGTGGTTTTGAATTGTTGGACTTGTGGACTTTTAAACACACACACACACATATAATGTTAAATGGCTAAAGAATAACTCAATGAAGGACCGGGATTGCACAAATTTCAGCCGAAAGAGCTTTAACAGGTGAGATAGGCCTAAACACATACTATAGCTTCCAATAGTCAAAACAATATTATGACAAGTTATCTATTTCGTGCATATAACATACTTTTGGAAAAATATCAAAGAGCTTTACGCCTTAGCCAATAACCCAGAAGATTTGTTAGTGTTTGTATTATACATTCCGCAAAGCCAATGTGTTAATCTTAACCAATGATTTGATTATCTTGACTATAGATCAAGATGACCATGGGTCCTGTGCAGACATGTCATTAATTTCATGACTAGTATATGGGTACGTATTACATTGTACATGTATATGGGTTAAAATAGAAGGATTTCACGACTTGTCCTTAGGAACTTGAGTTTAGACGCAATTGGCACTAATCAAGGGAAAGTTGTGTTACATGGATATCAATATCTTATTATTCCTTACAAACCATCAGACTATAGGACAAACCTATAGTTAATATTATTTCTTATGTGGTCATCTTGTGTAATGGAATGGATGATGAATTAGAATAGAAGGTCTCCACCATTAAGCTCAAAGATAAGTTAATGTGCATGTGTCTTACCTTACATCAGAGTGTAGGTGTGCCATGGGATAGGTCTATGGTATTGCACCTATTACACACTTGTATTGGATGATCAATTTAAGTCTCGAGACTCAGAGGACCATTATACATGTAAATTATGATGGATCTTGTGTCTATACTAGCTTTGACTAATCCCTACCCCAAGAACGTATGGAGAGTTCAAGTTCCTGATGTATTATGCTTTAACCTACCTCACAGAGTCAATTGCAGTGACTCATATGTGGGGGTTATTGGATTCATGCAATGTGATATGATTAAGGTCATATAATTCAACAAAGAATTCATTGGTCTCCTAAGGACACTATTGTGGATAAGATTTGAAAGATTGCACCATTCATCAAGTAGTTTTTCACTAGTACTAGTACCTTAAGGTTTTAAATGCTTTTACGAGATTCTTGAGTTATAGTAAGAGAAAAGATGTAAAGATGGAGAACTTTTAGTGAATCTTCTCTCAAACCCATGAGATATAGGGGCATTCAAAGAAAATAAGATAAATGGTTTCTAAAGAACTATGAAAAAAATAGTAATGACTATCATAAATCATATTCAATATTATAAACATATCCTTAGTGATGTAGAGCGGGCCACGGACACTTTCATGTCCAAGATGGATTAGAGAAGGCCCGATCAGAGGCAGAAATCATCAAGACCATCAGAACCTTAAAACAAGCATATCTTGCAAACCGGAATGAGTTACTCGACGTACCATATATGATTTTGGGGTAAGACGAGCTACTTTAGCCAACTTGACCACACCGAATTTGCGAGATTCCATCCTATCGAGAGTCAAATTCCATGTTTATTTCCATTTTTACCATTTTTAGTAAGTTTTAGTTTGATTATAACTCTTCATCCGTTGGGCTTTAGGAATTGTGTCCAACATGAAAAGTTTTTAGAAATATTACGTGAATAACGTGGTTAAGCCACATATGACACTTACTATAAATAGTAAATTTACTATTTATAGTAAGTTTTGAATTTTAGAGAGTTTTAGTTATAGTTTAATTCCTAAACTTATTCCAATTCTTGGTATCCCTATTTAAAGGGTTGTAGGTTCATTTATTTCATCTATCAAGAAGTTTCTTTTCATATATCTTAAAATTATTTCTATTTCTTTTCCTCATGGATTTGAGAAGTCTCTGTGAGGAGTCTAGAGAAGTTCCGTGGATTCGGAGTAGTTATCCTTGAGGAAGATGGTGATCGACCTCATCATGTTCATCCCTGTGTCACTTAGTCTTAACCTTTAAAAAAAATATCCAAGCTATGATAAAGTGCTTGGGGACAGTACCCTTGAACCAGACCAACTCATTCTAAGAGAGAAAGTCTTTCCTATGCAGACAAGCCTGCACTGTTGAGCCGAAAAAAAAAGTCATTTGGAGAAAGGATCATATGATTTCATCTTGAGTAAGCATAAAAGCCATTTGCCTCATATGGGCAAAAATTTTACTAAGCTCAGAAGTTAACGGATAAGAGGACAATCCCATTTATTATTCTAAATAAACATGCTCACTTTTATTTGTAGTCACATTCCTAAATCTGTTATTCTATGTTAACCATAATGGTCCATAAGGTTGCCCTCCCTAAGCAAAGGGTCATACTGGAAGGATGAACTATTCCCTTATCAACAAGGAATTTGGTACTATGATATTTGACAATGCTATGAATACTAAGGATGTTACGCCAAGCCCAAGAGGAATTAGAAAAGTACCTCACATGCCATGTAAAATATGTTGGGATTTGTGCTGTGGAATCCCACAGATATGGATCTAGGATAGCAATCCAATGGCACCAAGCAAACATAAGAGAATACAAAGATTTAACGTGGAAAACCCTTTCGGAAAAAAACTATGGCACGAAGCGACAGAATTCCACTATGAATATAGAAATTACAAAGAGAGAGGACTTACTCGATTTAAACAACCTCGAATCTCACCCTTGCTACATCCTTTAGAAATCCTAAAACCCTTTTAGGAACCCTTGGAACCCCTTTAGAAAGCCTTAGCATCCTTGAGAATGGCCCTAAGGACTCCTATTTATAGATGGGGAAACCTCACTTACGCACCTCCCTAGAAACTGCCTTAAATTTATGCAGTCCGCATATAAACTGCGCACCGTCTGCCTAACCCTTGACTAGTCAAGCCTGGGCTTCGACTGGTCGAGCCTATCCTTCGACTGGTCGAGCATCCTGAAAATCCCAAATATATTGTTGTTGGACTTCGAGTCGAACTATCTTCAACCAGTCGAAGGGACCTTCGACTAGTCGAGTCAGTCCCTTGACTGGTCGAGCATCTTAGTGAACTAAGATTTAAGACATCTGTTTTACAACAATCTCCATCATATCTTCAATTTTTAACTATGTAGCTTCTTGACCTCTTCTCTTATCTTTGCATCGCATCATAGCTTTAATCAATGCTTCTTTTAAACACTCTGTCCTTCTTTTACACTATCGTCAAGCCCAAAGAAGTTGCACAGAACTTAAACTTCTCTACATGAATGATCTAGGTGAGCATGTTTGCCGGATCTGAATCCACATGCCCAACCACCTTTACTCCTGTCTTCTCAAAAGTAAGACGTAGTCTTCTGTACCTCGAATGTATCGAAGTAACCATCTCACCGTCATCTAATTTTGCTTGCCGGGGTATTTGCTCACAACACCGATTTCCTGTGAAATAACCGGTCTAATACAAATCATGACATGCACTGCCAACCGCATTCGAATAAGGCTCATGAGACATATCCTACTTTTCCTCATCTATTTTGGGACATGTCCTGAGGAAAACTTGAGTAGAAATGCGTAGGGAACGCTCTCCGGCTTTGCTTGCTCTATCACATCCTTGATCAATACCTACACAAGGTATTCTACCTGTGATTACCAAAACCTTCTCCTCTTTCAATCTCACTGTCGAGAACCATCTTTGTAGCCCCCCAATCCTTCATCCTGAATATCCCACTTAACCGAATTTTCAATACATTGATTTCACACATGTCATAATTGGCGATCTACATGTCGTCAGCACATAATTCCTGACTCACCATGAAGGAATCAAATCATTGCCTAGGCGAGAGGTCGTACCATGACCTCCTGTAAACTCTTTTTTTCAGCCCTTTTAACTTCGAACCACTTTGGTTGTTTCATGTAGATCTGTTATTCCAATTTTCTGTACATAAATGTAAATTCCACATCCATCCTTTCAACTCGAGATCGCATTGGCCAACCAGCGTCAATCACGAATCTAATAGACACCTGTTATACCGTCGGCATGAATATATCTGAGAAGTCGATCCCTTCTCTCTGAGTATAACCCTTTGCTACTAACCTCGCTCTATATCTATGTTGTATCCTCTTGAAAATATACCTGCATCTAATCACTTTTCGGCCCATTGGAAGCTCCACCAGCTCCCATGAGACGATCTGGCACAACGAGTCCATCATATCATCCATAATCACCTTTCAATTCTCAGTACCAAGCTCACCTAAAGCCATCTGAATAGTAGACAGATCCCCCTCGCCTATAATGAGAGCATATGCGATATTTGAGTTGTCCATATACCTCGCCGATATCCTCTAATTATGTTATGTGATTCTTCTCATAAGTGGCTGCTCCACCTACTCTTTATCTCTGTCCGCGCGTCACATCTTTCCTGCCCTGCCCGATCATGTGGCCATGCTCAGGATGCAACACACACGCAGAGGTGGAATCCACTACAGCCACTGCAGCTCCACCTTTTGAAGTGCTCCCGATCAACCTATAAACATTATCGAGTCGTTGCGCTTTCATGACTACCCGTGCCTCCTTAAATACTTTAAGGACACTATCAATACTTGTGAACCTGCACCCTATAGCCTCGAGTGCACTGAGAGAAATCAGGCTCTTTTTCATGTCATAAACGTGCCTCACCCCAGTCAGGATACGCTCTGTCCCATTAAACATCTTGACACGTACCGTACCAATAACCACAACATTACAGGCACTGTCATTGTCCATAAATACCTATCCACCATCGCACTCCCTATACAGGCGAGGTCATATGAAAAGATGCCCCTATGTCTAGAATCCACTCGCCCTTATGATCATCATATGGGCATATGATCGTAGACACAGACAAGATATCACCATCACATCCACTCGATCCATTTGATGTGACATGTCATGCCCCAAACCCGGGGACGAACAGCTTCCGTGATGCCCCGAATTCGGCACTCGACTTCCATACACCAAGTCCCGAGTTCGGCGCACCATAAGGAAGATTTTTGACTGAATTTTTTTTACTTATATACATAGTATTACCTGAGCATGAAGATCCATGATCAAACTACCAAGCAACACTCTCCATCAAAAGTCCCGATGGTTATAAATATAATGCTTTACAAAAGATACGTAACGTCAACATTACCAAATCGAAGAATAGATGCAATGCATCGAGAAAGCTAAGTCTTCCAAGCTACTCCAACCCTGAAAAAAAAAGGAGAAATAGGAGTCTTAGGCAAAAAGCCTAGTGAGTACACACGTGTGTGCAGTGTGTCCTATATGCAGGCAAGATAAATATGCTACAAGAAAATCATACCACAGCCATAACCATATTACATGCATCCGTAATCACATCATCATCATCATATTGTCATGCCATAATCATACAATATCGGAAATACTGACAAGTCCACGAGTCATACAACATCAGAGTACGCAATATAAATCAGCATGTAAATGAGGAGTTATAAAGAGTCAAATATCAGATGTCGAGAATGCAATACAGTATGTGGTGTGAATGAAATGACTATGCTGGAGTGAAGTCGGGATGGTAGTACGTAGTATCGCAGACTATGGGGGTCTATCACAAGGGACTTCTATCCAAAATAGTCCCATACCTAATTTGGATAATCGGACTCAATGTGGTAAACTCTTGATCTCAGGTTAGTCGCGCGCCCCAACGGAAATCCTGGCCATTGCGAAGGTACACTCAACAAATAGTTGCGCACCACCAGCCCAAGTGAATAGTGAATGAATGAATGAATGAGTATGCAACTCCTGCTCAATAAGTCCACATATCAGTACAGTTTATCTCTGGGATCATCACCGGAGTTTAGTACATTCCAAATGGCACTGTCTCTCTCCCAGCAGCACAGTCCAAGTGAGCGTAAGAAACCTCACTATCCGCCTGGCCAATAGTCTGTCAATACCTATCCGGCACGTCGATAGCGGACCCATTTACGAGCTGGTCAAACTCAGCCTAGTAATGCCCCTTACCCTTAGATGCGTAAGGCCACACCCCCTCCCAATCGACTACGACACAGTGGGAGACGCAGCCTCCTAGTATTCGGCACTCGGGCGCTCATGTATCCACTCGGTCTCGACGTTGGGGCGTCTCCTAGCCTCGGAGGTTTAGGGATTTTCACCCAGGGACATCTATGGCGCCCATATGCTAGAATCAAATATTTTCAGTGTCCCATCTAGCCATCCACGATATGCCTGTGGAGGCTACGGCCCTGATGTCGCTAGGGCACACAATGCAAGATGCATGAGTCATACAATACAGTCATGCATCAATCCTGTGCATACCGTGCACTCATGTGAGATAACCTCAGCCTATCAGGGAGTCTCATAACAATCTGTCCAACGACATATGCAATGGTCAACCACATCTCATAACAAACATACAGATGATGCGTATGGGCATGTATGATAAATTTGTGCTGTCACATACTCATAATCAGTATCAATAACTGGCCTCAACAATCGGCTTTGACAATGTGGACATTTAACCAACATTGTCCCCAAGGAATGGCCCACATAAATATCAATACATACATCATGATGAAATCACACCACATCGGTCCTCAGATACATCGCTTCGGGTCTCACACAAGGGCCACACATTCATCGCATTGGGCCTCACTCATGGGCCGCATATACATCACATTGGGCCGTATCATATGTGCACTACACATCGCAATGGGCCTTGGCTCATGGGCCATGAATACACCACATCAGGCTTCACGACCCATGGGCGTCAAATACTCAAGAGGTGAGCCCTACACATGGGCCTCAAATACATCACAATGAGCCACAACCCATGGGCCTAAAATATATCTCAATGAGCCACGCCCATGAGTCTCAAATACATCACATTGGGCTTCGCCCATGGGCCTCGAATACATTGCAAGTAGCCTTAAATTTATTTCACAAGTAGACCACATACCTGGGCCTAATACACATCACTATGGGCCGCATCACATGGGCCGAAAATACATCACAATGAGCTCCATCATATGGACCGGAAATATATCTCAATGGGCCTTGCCCATAGGCCACGAATACATGGCTACACCAATTATGATAAGTCTTATACCACAACCAATTCACACGTCACATAGTTAATGGCTCATATTTAGTGTCACATGGTTAAAGGCCAAGAGCCACATTTCATCATACCATTTACGGTTTAGAGATCACAGTGTATAGAATCCAGGACCTTGATAGCATTAGCATGGGTAACATAACCCTACATCACATTCGGTTTAGTGTACAACTTAGTTATATGTGATTCAAGTGGCGGTATCTATATCGATAAGCACAAACCTATGTTATTGAATGACCATCAATGCCACTTGATTTCATACGGTTAGGTGGCCTTGTACATATTTCTCATTCATACAATTAAATGACTACATATACTACATATACACCACCATTGCCTATGATTAGGTGGCTATATATACATCAAATACCTACATCATTAATGGTCCAAACAGGGATATCACACCCTCACACCACTAGAGTCTACATATTTGTTATAATTCAACATGTTTAAGGGTTTAAGCACAAGTCACATGATCCTATTACTTAGGACCATACTCTAACCAAAATGCCAAGTGATCAAGGGCTGTCCACAACCTGTTCACTCCCCAAGTATAGGGTTGTGATGTAGTAATAAACTCGGTAAGACCGAGGTCGAATCCACAGGGACTGAAACCTGTACGTTTCCTGAAACTAGGTAGAAATAGAACTAGCCTAAGATGCAATCTAAATCAAATAGAATTTAGGGAATAGTTGTGGAATAATTATCTAAAACTTAAGGAATTCAGAGGAAGGAGAACTAGGGATTCAGAGGATCCACTTGTAGAGATCAGGGAGATTGTCTGCTTCTGAAATCATGGAATTAAAACTGAACTTCCTTTGATATAGTTTTCAAGAGGTGAAGGGTATATGAATTAGAATGGATTCCATCATCTAACCATGCCCAGGAGACAAAGCAAACAACAGGATTAAACTAATTACCAACCAATCAATAATGTATGAGGATCAGGAAGGGTACTGTCATCCTACCATGCCCATGGAGCAATGATGAACAACAGGGCTTCCTGACTTCATAAACATAAAAAGGGGAAAGAAATATTCAAAGTCATTGCAAACCCAATGTAATTTCAGTCACAACAGACCATTAAAGACTAATAAAAATATTCCTTATAATAATCAACTAAATCAAATTAAGTTCAGAAATTTAATTTAAATGCATAGAATAGACTCTCCCATCTCGCTACAGGCTTCACCTCTTAGCCCTAGCTAAGAGGTTTAGCCACACATGATTGGCCTAAACCCAAAACAAATAGAAAGAAAAAGAAAACGAAAAAGAGAAGAAGAGAAGAAGAAAGAACTTATTGTCTTTTCATCCTCCACGTTCTAGCTTCTCTCCCAAGGCCTCCTGACATGGGTCCCTGCCAAAACCGCTCCCTGTCCTTTCGTTTCTTCCTCCAAAACCGAGCCTTTTCTTCAAATCGTGCAACCGTCCAAGCCCCACTGTCGTGCCTTCTCGTACTCCCTGCTTAAGCTTCCCAACTCCAGCCACGTCTTCCTCTTTCTCTCTCCCTGACGTGCAGCAGCAACCCCGTCCAGCCTTACACCTGCCTCCACGTTCCACCTTTTGCTCACGTCCCTGCCCAACTGTATCCCCCCTTCCGAGCTCTCTCTTTTCTTCCTTTTATCCCCTGCTAGGGACGGAGGAGCGAGGTTGTTGTATTCGAAACGGAAACCCATCCGTTTACGCAGACAGAGTTGACGCAGCCGAGAATTTCGCAGCCGGAAGAACGACGTGGTCGGTGATGTTCACCGCGGATATCTTCGAGCAAACTTCCTTGCACGGCCAGTTTTCACTCCTGCTCCATCTGAATGGCTTGGATCATCATGAGGTATGATGATGGTGGCCCACCAGAGTCGACCGTAGCTTCTTGTTGCGGAACAGAGTCGCTGCAAGTCGACTCTGCCACATGCGATGGCCCATTTGTTGAGGCCGAGTTGAAAATCCACTCCGTCCATTGAATGAAGAATGAAAAACCAGGTGGGAATGGCTGGTTTCGGATCAAACTTGGTGTGGCCCACGGACTTCTTCGTTGCACCGTCTATCCTGCGTTTACATGCACTGTACCTGTGTGTGTGTGCATGGGACAAAAAAGAAAGCTAGGCGACGGTTTTGGTCACCTCGCAGAGCATATGGACGGTTCTGATTTTCGAAACCTGTGATGGATGGGGCCCACTACATGAAAACGGACGAACAGCGTCCGCCCGCTGTTCGTGCGTGATCGAGAAGGGGAGGGAGACGGGTCTCCGTCACTGACTGGGAGAGCCCGGTCCAGTGCACAGCGGGTGCACTTGTGTACCGTGGACACGTGTTGCACATGCGGTCCTACGGAGATGTTCGTGAGAAATCCGCTCCGTCCATTCGAATTTTCAGCTCATTTAACGCGTTGAGACCAATTTTCAAGCATATCTAGATAGCAGGCGGGCCCAAAATCAATGGTTTTATGGGTTGATATGTCCGTTGGGCCAATTCCACAGCGATCCAATGGATGAAATTTTACGTGTACGGTTCATTTATGGTCCTCAGGCCACGTATGGAGTTTCGAACTGATCGGATGGTGGGAACCCTATGATCTTGCATTCTAGACACTTTTCAGGCCACTTGAACTTCAATTCCTCGATTTTCTTGGGTCCCTGGCGTGCAAATCTGTCGATCTTGGTCTCCTAGGGTTCGTCGCTTGCCTTGGTGACTTCAGACTGTTAAATCCATGCTTTTAGTGCTATTTTTCAGTCCACGCTCCTGATTACATCCTGCAATAAAAACACAATTAAAATATGATGTTAAGCACTATCATGTACGTAAAATCAGGTAATAACTGGGGTCTGATATGCAATATTCGACCCTCAACACAACCCCCAACCAGCATCTTGCTAGTCCCGAGCAAGGTATGCAAAAAATAAATTGAGAATTACAGGACAATTTCTACAAACTCAAGAGATTTATGAAAAATAGTTCAGATACTCGAATTCTAAGATTCATGAATGTTGGCATTACTTTCTCCTGGAATCAAGCTCACAGTAAACTTCATAATCAAGTTCAAATATTAATCCCTTAATTAGAACAATTCCAAACACTGAATTCCATGGATGTATAGTCTAATCTCGACTTATCAACATTGAGATTTACCTCTCTATTTTAAGGATATTATTGGTAACCAATAAGAGAATTCATGATAACCCACTTGGCTTACACATTATCTTTTTATTCTTTTAATATTTGATTTTTTTTTTTTCCATTAAAAGTAACGCCAAGAAGGGGAATTGAGTCCTCACTTATAGGGAGCAAACCTATGATGAAGACTGTACACCCAACTTTTTCTCATATCATTCATAGGGAATTAAATCTACACTTATAGGGAGCAAACCTATGGTAAAGACTGTTCGCCTAATCCATTCAATTTTCCAAGTTGGTTCCTTTCATGCTTAGTGATTACCAAGTTAATCCTTTAATATCGAACTAAAACCTTAATATGCAAGCGAGATGTGTCCTGCAAATTCATGTCTCAATCAATGTTTACAAATTCTAGTAATGGATTAACAATTCAAACTTAGCTGTGAAATTTAATAGATAACTGAATCCAAGAGTCATGAAGTACCAACATCACGCATCTTGAAATTCTAAGTGCCCTAGATGGCCTGTCAAAATCACTTCGATTTCATCAGAAATCCTAAAAAATTAAAAATTTTCACAACTTTTGCTCAAGACCAAGAAAACACTGATTAGGAAACCTAATCTCCCACCCCCAACCAAAAATCTACATTGTCCTCAATGTAAAAGAAATAGACATGCAATGCACATGAGACAACGGAAAACTAGGAGTAATGGAAAGATAGTACCTGGACGAAAGAATCAAGAGGCTTTCCAAGGATATCTACGTAAGAGCGGGTCAGCACAAGAGAGAAACCAACAAAAATAAAATAAAAATAACAAAAATGAAATCCTACCTACACCACTTTTGTAGGTGCTCTCGATTGCATTTAGCATATGCAACAAGCCTTTAAACCCCTAGGTTACCCCCTAGTGGACGAGTTGTAGTCTCGTGAGGGTTTGCAGTAATGTTACCCACAAACATTGAACTAACTAATAATAAAAATGACATGAAATGAAGAGCTGGGTTGCCTCCCAGGAGCGCTAATTTTACCGTCTTCAACCAGATAAATAAAGCAACTACCCTAGTCCTAAGAAAATAGGAAACCTACCTATACCTCCATCAGACTAGGAGATCAATCCTGGTAAACAGGATCAGTCAGAGGCATGGACATGTTCTCTGAATCAAATTTCTCGACAAATGGTTTCAATCGATGTCCATTGACTTTAAACTCCTTGCCATTGTCGGGATCTCTTATCTCAACGGCCCCATAAGGAAAAACAGTAACAACAATGTAAGGGCCGGTCCAACGAGATCGAAGCTTACCCGGAAAGAAATGTAATCGAGAATTGTACAAAAGGACCTTCTGACCAGGCGTGAATGATTTTCGCAAAATGTGTTGGTCATGAAATGCTTTCATCTTGTCCTTGTAAATTCTTGAATTATCATACGCATCATTCTGGATTTCTTCAAGTTCATTCAATTGAAGTTTACGTAGCGAGCCAGCGTTGTCCAGATTGAAATTAAGATTTTTGATCGCCCAGTACGCTTTATGTTCCAGCTCCACAGGCAAGTGACAAGCTTTCCCATAGACAAGTCTAAAGGGAGACATTTCAATAGGAGTTTTAAAGGCAGTACGGTATGCCCATAAGGCATCGGTCAATCGGATTAACCAATCCTTACGGTCAGGGTTAACCATTTTCTCCAAAATGTGTTTAATTTTCCTATTAGAAATCTCAGCTTGCCCACTTGTCTGAGGATGGTATGGGGTGCTCACCTTATGAGAGATACCGTATTTCTTCATTAAGCTCTCGAATGGTCTATTACAAAAGTGTGAGCCCCCATCACTAATGATGGCTCGAGGCATTCCGAATCGAGAAAGGATGTTTTCTTTTAGGAATTTAATGACCGTGCGATGGTCATTCTTTCGACACGGAATCGCTTCAACCCATTTAGTGACATAATCCACGACGAACAAAATATACAGATTTCCAAATGATTGGGGGAATGGTCCCATGAAATCGATGCCCCAGCAATCAAATGCTTCAATGATAAGGATGGGATTCAAAGGCATCATATTTCGACAGGACAATGCTCCCAATTTCTGACAACGCTCACAAGCTTTGCAAAACTCATGAGTGTCCCTAAACATAGTGGGCCAGTAAAAGCCACACTGCAGAATCTTGGCCATGGTCTTTTTAGCAGAAAAGTGACCACCACAGGCCTATGAGTGACAGAAGGAGATGACGCTCTGAAGCTCATCGTCTGGTACACATCTCCTTAGAATTTGGTCTGAGCAATATTTAAATAAGTAAGGATCATCCCAGAAAAAGTTGCGCACCTCGGTGAAGAATTTCTTCTTATCTTGCGCAGTCCACTGTGTCGGTATGGCACCTGTAGCAAGATAATTAGCAATATCAGCAAACCAAGGTGAATGGGAGACTCTGAACAGTTGTTCATCAGGGAACATGTCATTGATATGAGTCGTCTCAAGGGACTCAGAGGTATTAAGGCGAGAAAGGTGATCGGCCACTACGTTCTATGCTCCCTTTTTATCTTTAATTTCCAAATCAAATTCTTGAAGTAGAAGGATCCATCGTATCAAACGGGGCTTAGAATCATTCTTTGAAAGAAGATACTTAGTGCCGCATGATCTGTGTAGATAATGATCTTGGATCCAATCAAGTAGGACCTAAATTTGTCCAAGGCGAACACTACAGCTAAGAGTTCTTTTTCCGTAGTCGAGTAGTTCACCTGGGCAGAATTTAAAGTTCTATTTGCGTAATGAATGATGTAGGGCCTCTTATCTTTTCTCTGGCCTAGAACCGCCCCAAGCGCATAATCAAAAGCGTCGCACATAAGCTCAAAAGGAAGGTTTCAGTCAGGTGGCTGCATGATAAGTGCAGTGGTTAACGTGCCCTTAAGCTTGGTGAAAGCTTCCTGGCATTACTCAGTCCACTCGTATGGAGCATCCTTTTGAAGAAGGTTACATAAAGGACGAGAGAGGAGACTAAAGTCCTTTATGAATCGCCTGTAAAATCCTGCATGTCCTAAGAAGGATCGCACGTCTCTGATGTTCTTGTGTGGAGGTAGGTTAGAGATAAGATCGATTTTTGCCTTATCTACCTCGATTCCTTTGGATGAGATGATATGCCCAAGGACAATTCCCTTCTGAACCATGAAATGGCACTTCTCCCAATTAAGTACCAAGTTCTTTTCTTCACATCTTTTCAGCACACATTTAAGACTTTCCAAGCATTTGCTGAAAGATGGACCATAAACAGAGAAGTCGTCCATGAAGACCTCTAGATATTGCCCCACCATGTCAGAAAAAATACTAAGCATACATCGCTGAAAAGTGGCAGGGGCATTACATAGTCCGAATGGCATCCTTCGATAGGCAAAGGTGCCGTAGGGACATGTAAATGTGGTCTTTTCCTGGTCTTCAGGGGCTATCTCTATCTGGTTGTAGCCCGAATACCCGTCAAGGAAACTGTAATAGGAATGACCAGCTAACCTTTCCAGGATCTGATCAATGAATGGTAAAGGAAAGTGGTCTTTCCTCGTGACGGTATTCAACTTCCTGTAGTCAATGCACATTCTCCAACCAGTAGTGACTCTAGTTGGCACGAGTTCATTATTAGCATTGGCTACGATGGTGATTCTGGACTTCTTAGGGACCACTTGAGTTGGACTCACCCATTGACTATCAGATATAGGGTATATAATACCTACGTCCAATAGTTTAAGAACCTCGGCCTTAACCACTTCCTTCATGTTTGGATTTAGTCTACATTGTGGTTGCCGAGCAGTTTTTGCATTATCCTCAAGATATATGCGGTGAGTACAAATCGAGGGATCGATTCCCTTGAGGTCCGCTATCGTCCATCCCAGGGCTCTTTTATTCTCAGTGAGAGTAGATATGAGCATACTCTCTTGTTCTTTCTCCAGGTGGGCAGAGATCACCACTAGGTATGTCTCATCTTGACCTAAATAGGCATATTTCAAATCAGAGGGCAAAGGTTTTAGGTCAAGCTTCAGCGGCTTAAGGTTAGACGGAAGAGGCACTACATCGATTTGTGGTAATTCTTCAAATTGTGGCCTTCACCGGTTAACTTCAAGTACCGGTGCAGTATCAAGCAAGGCGCACGTCTCCCTAAGCATGTCATCATCAAAATCATGGGAGTGGGCCAGGCATGTCTCCAGATGGTCGGAGGATAAGGTCAGCGGTGTCGTATCTTCCACGAAAGAGTCAATCATGTTAATGTCGTGGAAATCGTCATCATCCTCTGAGTTGCTGCCGTTATTGAAAAAAATGTTTGACTCCAATGTCAAATTTCCAAAAGACATAGTCATGACACCATTCCTGCAATTGATAATTGCATTTGAAGTGGCAAGGAATGGGCGACCAAGAATGACGGGAATCTGAGTGCTCATGTTATTGATGAGTTCGGTGTCCAGGATGATAAAATCTACAGGGTAGTAAAATCTATCGACCTGGACTAACACATCCTCAATTATCCCTCTTGGTACACGAACAGAGCGATCAGCAAGTTGTAGTGTGGTTAGGGTGGGTTTTAATTCACCCAAACCTAACTGTTTGTATACCGAGTAGGGAATCAGATTGACGCTCGCTCCTAAGTCAAGAAGTGCGTGATCAATTCGATGGTTCCCGATTACACATGATATGGTTGGGCTACCGGGATCCTTGAATTTCTGCGGCACGTCTTGCTTCAGGATGGCACTCACTTTCTCAGTCAAGAAGATTTTCTTTTGAATAATTTTCCATCGTTTGGTCGTGCATAAGTCTTTCAGGAATTTGGCATATGAAGGTATCTGTTTAACGACATCGAGTAGAGGAATGTTGACTTTCACTTGTTTCAACACCTCTAGGATATCTTGAGAGTTAGAGAGAGGTTTTGGTGAAACCAACCATTGGGGGAATGGAGCAACTGGCTTTTCTAGAAGTTCCAGTTCTACTTTTTGTGGGGCATCACTGGATCCATCATTGTTGTCCTCTTCTGGTTCTTGAGGTTTTTCGGGTCTAACCGGAAGAGTTTTATCAATGATCTTCTCACTCCTAAGAGTGGTGATGGATTTAGCATGCCCCATCTAATTTGAAGAGCTGGGATCATTAATCTCGTACTACGGTTTAGGATTGGGGAGAGGTTGTGCAGGAAGCATCCCCTTTTCTATAACCGTCATACGAGAATCTATCTTTTGCATAAAATCTGTAATTCCCCGCATTGCCTGAGCCAGCTCTTGTATGGGATTTTGAACCGGTTCCTCTTGAGGTTTCACTTGATTTGGATTTTGATTGAAGAAACCTGGAGGAGTCGCCGTTTGTCCATTCCTCCAACTAAAGTTTGGATGATTTTTCCAGCCAGGATTGTATGTATTGGAGTTAGGTCCAGTAAAAGGTCTTTGATAGTTATTTACGGCATTGGCTTGTTCATTCAACACTCCTCGAAAGGCAGGTATTGTAGGACAGTTTTTAGTTGTGTGAATGTTGCAATCACAGATGCCGCAAACAATTTCATTGACCTTATCCTTCTTTCCTTCCATGGCCTCAACTTTCCTTATGAGCGTAGTCACTTTACACTTGAGATCATCCTCTTCTTTCAAGAGATATAATCCACCTTTCTCCTTTAATTGAGTCGGCCTAGACGTGGTGTTCGCCATTGGGTAATAGTCCCATGATTGTGTTTTTTCAGCCAGACTTCGAAGCAGTCCCATACCTCGTTGACATCTTTATTAATGAACTCTCCATTACACATTGTCTCGACCATTTGGCGCATGGAAGATGTCAGTCCATCATAGAAAAAATTTGTAATGCGCCACGTTTCAAATCCGTGTTGTGGGCATGAACTGACCAAATCTTTGAACCTTTCCCAACATTGGAAGAATGTTTCATCTTCTTTTTGGGCAAAGTTCATGATTGCTTTCCTGAGGGTAATCGTTTTATGATGTGGGAAGAATTTTTTTATGAATTCCCTCTGCATGTCGTTCCACGTGCCAATGGATCTAGGACGCAGTGAATGTAACCACGTCTTAGCTTTCTCTTTTAAGGAAAAAGGAAAGAGTTTCAGCCTAATTGTATCCTCAGATACATTAGGAAAACATAAAGTAGCCATAATCTCATCGAACTCTTTCAAATGTAAATATGGACTTTCTGATTCAAGTCCATGGAATTTGGGAAGGAGTTGGATAACTCCTGGCTTGATGTCCATTTGTCCTGTGTTTTCAGGAAAAATCATGCATGAGGGCGTACTCACTCCCGCCGGTTGTAGATAATCTCGTAAAGTACGAGGCGGGGGTGCCTGTTGCACCTCATTCTCATCTTGGGTATCCTCCACCCTGGGTGGAAGTAGAGGAGGTTGGTCTTCAGCCATAACTTCACTTAACTCAGGGGATTTCGAGTGGTGTCTAGTCCTGCGATGGATAGTCAACTCTTCAACCAATCCTCCTTCAGTCAAGAGATGCCGAGTGTTGTCATGGGCCCACTTGGGCATGAAACACTCGCAGCCCTCAATCAAATTCAAAGCCTAATCCTAAGAAAGGAAAAGAAAATCTAAAAAGAAAGAGAGGGAGAGTTGGAAAGGAATTACCAAATTGAAGCTCCTAAGTTAAGGACCTGCAAAATAAAACAAAATAAGTTAGTTTCTAAAAGAAGAGGAACAATCCTTTAAAATAAAGGTAGCAGTAAACTAATTTCTAAAAGAAAGTGGAAACTTCTAAAATAAATTAGGGAAGTCCTAAACTAGAAAGTAAATTACTAAAAGAGAACTGAAAGATAGGAAGTAGAGAAGGAGCTTACCGCGTTAGAAATTTCTATTTTAAAAGCCTACAAAATAGGAAGGTTAATTTCTAAACAAAAATTCTAAAAATAAATGAGGAACCAAAATTAGATTCTAAAGGAGTTAAAATTAGAAAGTTACCAAAAATCAAATTAGAAAGTTAGTTTCTAAAAAGGAAAGATGAGTTAGTTTCTAAGATTAGAAAGAAACTCTAAAAGGAAATAACTAACCAAGATTCTAAAAACAAAAGAGGAAAGTTTCTAAAAATAAACTACTTCCTAAAAATAGAAAAATACTAGAATTAAAGATTTTCACAAATTAAACCCTAATTCTAAAAAATAGAAAAAGTAGAAAGATTAGGAAGGAATTACCAATTTAGAACTTATGTCAAGATCCTATAAAACAGGAAAACAAGTTAGTTCTAGAAATCAAATAAAAGTCTACAACTAAAGTTAGTCAAATTCTAATCTTAAATTAATTCTAAACCTAATTAATTTCAGAAAATCGCAACCGTCAGTCCCCGGCAACGGCGCCAAAAACTTGTTCACTCCCCAAGTATAGGGTTGTGATGTAGTAATAAACTCGGTAAGACCGAGGTCGAATCCACAGGGACTGAAACCTGTACGTTTCCTGAAACTAGGTAGAAATAGAACTAGCCTAAGATGCAATCTAAATCAAATAGAATTTAGGGAATAGTTGTGGAATAATTATCTAAAACTTAAGGAATTCAGAGGAAGGAGAACTAGGGATTCAGAGGATCCACTTGTAGAGATCAGGGAGATTGTCTGCTTCTGAAATCATGGAATTAAAACTGAACTTCCTTTGATATAGTTTTCAAGAGGTGAAGGGTATATGAATTAAAATGGATTCCATCATCTAACCATGCCCAGGAGACAAAGCAAACAACAGGATTAAACTAATTACCAACCAATCAATAATGTATGAGGATCAGGAAGGGTACTGTCATCCTACCATGCCTATGGAGCAATAATGAACAACAGGGCTTCCTGACTTCATAAACATAAAAAGGGGAAAGAAATATTCAAAGCCATTGCAAACCCATTGTAATTTCAGTCACAACAGACCATTAAAGACTAATAAAAATATTCCTTATAATAATCAACTAAATCAAATTAAGTTCAGAAATTTAATTTAAATGCATAGAATAGACTCTCCCATCTCGCTACAGGCTTCACCTCTTAGCCCTAGCTAAGAGGTTTAGCCACACATGATTGGCCTAAACCCAAAACAAATAGAAAGAAAAAGAAAACGAAAAAGAGAAGAAGAGAAGAAGAAAGAACTTATTGTCTTTTCATCCTCCACATTCCAGCTTCTCTCCCACGGCCTCCTGACATGGGTCCCTACCAAAACCGCTCCCTGTCCTTTCGTTTCTTCCTCCAAAACCGAGCCTTTTCCTTCAAATCGTGCAACCGTCTAAGCCCCACTATCCTGCCTTCTCGTACTCCCTGCTTAAGCTTCCCAACTCCAGCCACGTCTTCCTCTTTCTCTCTCCCTGACGTGCAGCAGCAACCCCGTCCAGCCTTACACCTGCCTCCACGTTCCACCTTTTGCTCACGTCCCTGCCCAACTATATCCCCCCTTCCGAGCTCTCTCTTTTCTTCCTTTTATCCCCTGCTAGGGACGGAGGAGCGAGGTTGTTGTATTCGAAACGGAAACCCATCCGTTTACGCAGACAGAGTTGACGCAGCCAAGAATTTCGCAGCCGGAAGAACGACGTGGTCGGTGATGTTCACCGCGGATATCTTCGAGCAAACTTCCTTGCACGGCCGGTTTTCACTCCTGCTCCATCTGAATGGCTTGGATCATCATGAGGTATGATGATGGTGGCCCACCAGAGTCGACCGTAGCTTCTTGTTGCGGAACAGAGTCGCCGCAAGTCGACTCTGCCACATGCGATGGCCCATTTGTTGAGGCCGAGTTGAAAATCCACTCCGTCCATTGAATGAAGAATGAAAAACCAGGTGGGAATGGCTGGTTTCGGATCAAACTTGGTGTGGCCCACGGACTTCTTCGTTGCACCGTCTATCCTGCGTTTACATGCACTGTACCTGTGTGTGTGTGCATGGGACAAAAAAGAAAGCTAGGCGACGGTTTTGGTCACCTCGCAGAGCATATGGACGGTTCTGATTTTCGAAACCTGTGATGGATGGGGCCCACTACATGAAAACGGACGAACAGCGTCTGCCCGCTGTTCATGCGTGATCGAGAAGGGGAGGGAGACGGGTCTCCGTCGCTGACTGGGAGAGCCCGGTCCAGTGCACAGCGGGTGCACTTGTGTACCGTGGACACGTATTGCACATGCGGTCCTACGGAGATGTTCGTGAGAAATCCGCTCCGTCCATCCATATTATCAGCTCATTTAACGCGTTGAGACCAATTTTCAAGCATATCTAGATAGCAGGCGGGCCCAAAATCATTGGTTTTATGGGCTGATATGTCCGTTGGGCCAATTCCACAGTGATCCAATGGATGAAATTTTACGTGTACGGTTCATTTATGGTCCTCAGGCCACGTATGGAGTTTTGAACTGATCGGATGGTGGGAACCCTATGATCTTGCATTCTAGACACTTTTCAGGCCACTTGAGCTTCAATTCCTCGATTTCCTTCGGTCCCTGGCGTGCAAATCTGTCGATCTTGGTCTCCTAGGGTCCGTCGCTTGCCTTGGTGACTTCAGAC
Source organism: Magnolia sinica (assembly GCF_029962835.1). NCBI lineage: Eukaryota > Viridiplantae > Streptophyta > Magnoliopsida > Magnoliales > Magnoliaceae > Magnolia > Magnolia sinica. The sequence continues at coordinate 54,421,019 of NC_080591.1, read as the reverse complement.
TGTTAAATCCATGCTTTTAGTACCCTTTTCCAGTCCAAGCTCGTGAATACACCCTGCATCACAAACATGATTAAATCAGGCCGTTAAACAATACTATGTTTGTAAATCCTGGCAATAACTGGGGTCTGATATGCAATATTCGACCCTCAACACAACCCGCCCATTAAAAGGATTATTCATCATTACTTCAAAAATTACAATAGTAGTTCGTCATATGTTCAACACATGGAGATTGCCAACTCTTGTCGAAGAGGCCCAATGGTTGGCCCAAACAAGGCTACGACTGATGGGCCCACATAGCATTCACTTAAAATGGGCCGTAACATTCTTGGACCCACAAATAAATGGAATTTACAATGAGTTCTATATGGTGGAGCTCATGGGGCTTTCCCATGAGGTTAAGTCGTATGTGACTCACTTAAGACTTAGGTCTACTTTGATTTTAGTACAAATTCTAAAATGATATGAGGAAGTGGATGGTCCGCATGGATTAAATAGATACCCCATGGTGGCCTTAGGTTGGATTCAATAGTTAGGTCCTTATTCTCACAACCTTGTATTATATGGTCCAATTCAAGTTGGATTGACTGATCTTTGGGACAATGCTCTAAAGGGGACCCGGTACATGGGCTAGATGGGTTGAATATGTAATACATCATCAGGATGACACATAATAAATTTTTTAGTGATGAGAATTCTATTTATATTATTTCATAATGTACGGCTGTCTAATCATTGGATGGGCCTGCTTCATGGTAGCATACTGTCAAAAGGGTTAATAAAATAGATAAACGGTGAGGATCTTAAATATATATCGTGTCATAGCCATGGTAGATTAAGTGGCATAACACCTGCATCAAAGTGGGCCATACCACACACAAGTTGAGAGGTTTACCCTCCATTAAATATTCATAATCGGGTCTATAGAGATGTGGTTCATAAATCCGACCCATCCATTATGTGTGTCCCACTTGTTTGAGGGGTCAGACCAAGTTTTAGATACATTCATATTTCGGGTGGACCTAACAAGTGATTTTACATGCTCGAGCTTCGAGTTGTACGAATGGTTCAAGGAGATCAAAGTTACATGGGTCCTAAAGTGATGTATTTATTATACCTACACCTTTCATTTACTTTTAGAGGTCATTTTAGAAAATTATCTAAAAATGAATCATAACCAAAGATTATCTGGACCTCACCTCAATTAGCAGTGAGGATAATGATTTCACCGTTAAATCATTCATAGGGCCCTCCATAATGTTTATTTTCCATTCGATATGTTCATAAGGTCACCAAGACCTGAATTAAGGGGAAATACAAATTTCATATTGGTCCAAAACTTCTTACCCAAAAGGGTTCTAATGGTGGATATTTAATCCTTGCTGCTTTTGTAGTGTGGCCCACTTGATAGTTAGATTTATCTTATTTTTCTTCTCAAACCTTAAGACAAGCTCACCAAATGGATGGATGGTTTAGATATAACATATACCACATGATCAGACCCATGAAAATTGCTGATTTATTCAGCTTCATGAATTTATTTTTATTTTCATTTTTTGATGGTGTGGGCCACATGAGTTCCGTGTACGACTGAATTTTGAGGGTGACCCATTTTTAAAGGGGACCCATCAAATGCACGGTGCTGATGTTCGACATACATCAAGGTAGGGCCTATGGTGGGGCCCATTTTCTTCCAGCGTGAACAGCAGACGCTGCTTGCTGCAGCGTCAGACGCTGACAGCAACAGCATCAGGCTGTTTTGCATTTTTTTTATTTTTTTCATATTTGGGGCCCACAACAGGACGATCCAGTCCATCTGTTGTATGTATCCCACGTGGTGGAGGGGCCAGTCCAAGTTTCAAATGTATAAAAATTTCAAGTGGGCCCCAACAAGTGCTTTTATATGTTTTAACATGTCTTCACATGATTTTTAATGGTGTGGCCTACCAGAGAACTGAATTGGCTTCATTTTTCGTTTCAACGCCTAAAATGATTTGAAAAATTGAATGGATGGCGTGGATTTAATACATCAATCATGTTGGGGGGTGTTGTGGGCCCACAGCCCCCCTTCCTTTGTAAAAGCAGGCTACACGCTGCTACTTGCTGCAGCTCTTCCTGGGCACTGTCAGCGTCCATCCTCCACCCACCCACCCACACACACACATATATTTCATTTATTTATTTATCAATTTATTTATTTAGTTATTTATTTTTATTTCTATTTTTTTTTGTGGTGTGTGAGAGTTGGCCCCATACATGGACAGTTTGGATGGCATACAAGCATGTTGGTGGGGCCCACTATCATTGGATCCCACATAAAGTCTATAATAAATTATTTTTATTATTAATCTTTTTATATGTTATATGTATTTTTCCATGAATCCACACCATTAACACATCATTATTATCATATCATCACCAATTTTTTTATCATCTTTCTATATGTACTCTCCTCTATATCCACACCATTGATCACATCAGCATCCTCAAATTGTCATCACTAACAATTATACAAATAATAAAAAAGAAAACAAATTAAGAGTGGAGTGGGTGTACTCACCTTGATGAATTAGATGGATGGTTGAGATGGAATTGATGGTTGAGATGGATGGAAGGGATGTGAATCAATCCTCTCTCTCTCTCTCTCTCTCTCTCTCTCTCTCTCTCTCTCTCTCTCTCTAATTGTAGAAAAATGGTGAAAGGCTAAGGGGTGGAGGTGTATTTATAGAGAAATGGATAAACTTTTGGTTAAGTTAGGCTAATGTGATTAATATTAGCTTAGGCTATAATTTTGATAATTAATTCATGATTTGTAATTAATGGTGGATTAAAGAAGCATGTGATGGCATGGTTTGATGATGTCATACATGAGGTGTGGCATGGAGAGATGTTGACTTTGGGGAGCACAAGAGAGATGGGAGGTATGGGTGTGTGACATCACACACATGGGTAGAGATTCTCTCACCCGTGTGGCATGTACATGTGTACATGACATATGTTGTGCACATGTGTGGAATGAAATACATGGTGCCATGCGCACATGATACACTTATTATTCTTCACGGCGTATCTCACTAACGGAATATCATACCGACGCACGGGTGGTATCTCCACGATCGCAGCGATGGGGCGGTCGATATGAGATAAGTTTCGAGGTCTTGGGGTTCCAGTCAGTTGGGTGTGTACTATGAATGATCAATCCATGTCTAGCTAAGGGCTTCAATCATCATAAGCATGGAAAATAGTACCGAATGGACCAGGTGTTACATGACAGCATTAGCCTCCCTGTACAAAGCCTCAGATTCTTCTCTCTCAGATTTAGGATTTGTACAATCCTTCTTCACATGTCCTTCCATCTGACATGGCAGCGTTGACCTCCCTATACAAAGCCTCAGATTCTTCTCTTAAATTTAGAATTTGTACAATCCTTCTTCACATATCCTTCTATCCCACAGTTCCAGCATTTTAACTTACTTTTGCCTTTGCCCTTGGATTTGGATCTAAGACCTAAAGATTCTGTACCTTGTTAAAAATTTATGTACCTCGTAAACAGTGCATCAGAAGATGTCCCCATATCATCGTTTAGCTTTCTCATGACCTTCCCCTAAAGAGCTGAGATAATGGTGTCGGCACTTAGGGTTTTATTCATGGTGCACATTGTGTTCTTAAATAACTCATACGATGCCGGAAGAGAATTTAGCAACATACATGCTTGTTCTTCATCTTTCATCACTTCCTCCATATCCAGCAATTTGCAAACCAATTTATTAAAGTTACTGATGTGAGCCTTCAGATCTCCACCCTCTGTCATCTTGAAGTTATACCACTGCCGCTTCAAGTGTAGGGGTTTTCAGAGGATTTTTTCGCATAGACATCCTCTAAGTTTGCCCATAATATAGCCGCAGTTTTCTCTCTCATGACATCGTACAGAACCCCATCCGTGAGACATAAACGGATCGAAGATAGGTCCTTCTTATCAAGAGTATTCCAATAATCATCAGTCATAATAGACTTTTGCTCCTCAAGAGCACCATCTTCGCCTTGCTTGATCAAGGAAATGATCATCTTGACTTTCCATAACTCATAGTTATTTTTCCCTGAGTACTTCTCAATCTCATACCTAGTGCTTCCCATTGATGTTAATCCCTTAGATTCAAATCTGTGCCCCAACGATAGCTCTGTTACCACTTGTTGGGATTTATGCTTTGGAATCACACAGATATGGATCTGGGATAACAATCTAATGGCACTAAGCAAACACAAGAGAACACAAAGATTTAACGTAGAAAACCCTTTCGGAAAAAAACCATGGCACAAAGCGATAGAATTCCACTATGAAAATAGAAATTACAAAGAGAGATGACTTACCCGATTCGAATAACATCGAATCTCACCCTTTAGAAACCATAAAACCCTTTTAGGAACCCTTGGAAGCTCTTTAGAAAGCCTTAACATCCTTGAGAATGGCCCTAAGGATTTTATAGATGGGGAAACCCTACTTACACACCTCCTTAGAAACCGCCTCAAATTTATGTAGTCCGCGTATAAACCGCACACAGTCTATGTAACCCTCGACTAGTCGACCCCTTCAACTGGTCAAGCATCCCAAAAATCACAAATACATCGTTGCTGGACTTCGAGTCAAACTATCTTCGACCAGTCGAAGGGACCTTCGACTAGTCGAGCCAGTCCCTCGACTGGTCAAGCATCTCGGTGAACTAAGATTAAAAACATCTGTTTTACAACAAAATATACTTTTTTAATGAAACCACTTGATCTAAAGGTTATTTTCCTTACAAATTATTTTCCACAATTATTTTATAAGGCAAGCTTTGGTAGTGATTTTAAGATAATAAATCCTGAGACCTTTGTTACTCTTGAGCTTACAAGTTTGATCCCAGCGAAAAGAATGTACCTTAAAACTTTCCCAAAGGAAATTCTTCATCCTTCTTCCCAAGATATTAAAGCATTTCTTAGAAAGAAGAAAAGCATGATACTATAAGATGTGGAGAGTAACTAGAGTTAATTTGATTAACTATAGCCTACCAACAAAGGAGAAAAAATTCACAAATAAATAAAATTGTAGGTGAATAATTTGAAGAATAAGCCTGAATATCCACTACCACCCTTTCTCAAGACAAACTTGCCTCAAGGCAACACACTTGTAATAGTTTATTAGTACTTTAAAAACGGTGGTGACTCAACTTCATCACATGTGGCACTCAACAGTAGGGTATATAAACCATCAAAATTGTGAAGGAAAACGCATAAAAGCTCACACTAATCTATCAATCCTAAGGGCGAGTTTGGCCCATTGGTTTATTCGGCTTTAAGAGGGATGGGATTGAGAGATCCACCGTTTGATCCAGCTACTACATTTGGTTCAACGGACCATGCAGGTACCACCATATCCCTCGTTTCAATCCCGGATTTATATGTCCCTTGGGAAACCCATCGTCCAAACCTGTCATCCTCGAGCCCATCCCTTGATTTGAGAGAGGGATTTGGAGAGATTTTCAAATCCTTCCACCTCTACTCAAAGGATTCACTTGTACGGTCGGCGGATAGATGTCGGGTCGAGTTGGTTTTCCATCATATTCATTGTTATTAACTGAAATATCATAGAGAACCCTTTATATAGCAATGAGCGAGCCTTCCTCATGGGGCATGATTTGGTCTCACGAGCAACGGGAAGGGGGTTCTGTTATGTGGCCTTTGACATGCAAGTTTGGGTAGATTATTTCCTTCTACGAATTTCATTTCTTACAATTTAACTTCTTTTTGTATAGGTCGCATAGTGTAACACCCTGTACCTTTGGTACACAGGTGTTACCTTTTAAACCCGTATCAACCTAAATCAGATTGGATTAACCAAATGGCTTGAACACAACTTATGCAGGGCTGGACTTCCAAGCACCACTAAGGGCCACCCATCAGAGGCCCCAGAAGCTGGAATGCACCCCATGACTACCTAGAAGGTAACTTTGCCTAGACACCTCAAATCAGAATAGTTTCAACTCAACTAATTATAGCAATGGATGATGGGTCAATCTTCGAGGGCTAGTGAATAGCCAACCTAGTGCCCATTACGCTCTAAGACCACAATAAGATGTTGAAATTTAATACCGAACCGATCCAACCATCGGATCAGCGGTCATGGGGTTAAATGGAGCCCGGGACATGTGGTACAACCCACCTGGGCCTCGGCCCCGCACCAAAATGGGCCGAGACCCCTATTCCTGGGCCCCGAGAAAAATGGACGGAATGGATTTGTCACAACCATCACGATGGGCCCCCTCACGGGGGGGATGTGCACCACATACATGTGCGCACGATATGCACTAGGACGGTGGGCTTGGTCAAATGGCCTTTGACCGAGCCATAGTCGAAAATGAGAGAAACGGTTCTCTCCCACCCTTTTTAAATTCAAAATTGGAGATCTTTGAACCTCAAAGTGGCCCACCATGGCCACTTTCAAGGCCATCTAAACCGTTCAACTTCTCCATGGGACCCGACTCAACAAAACCGTATATCCTTTTGATCCCTTGTAAGCGGATGGGGGAGATGGGTTGCCACCATCCAATATGTGATGCGTGGTAGGTATCTGCAAGATGGGACGCATCTGGGACCATATGAACGGCCCACGATCGTCCCGATCTGGCCATCTCGACCTTTCATCACCTAAGAAAGCAACGCTCTCCCGTTTCCAGAATTGGCCAAGCAATGGCCTGCACAATGAAAAAGCGGAGAGGAGACTTTCCTCTCTAGGAAGGCTGGATGTAATGCTCCGTGTTTTCAGGACCCGAGTATATGACTCGTTTTCCAAAAACCCGAGTGTTAACTTTAAAGGATGGTTAAATTCATGTATATTTTTTTTCTCCTTATCAGAGTAAGCAGATGAGCGTAGAATGGACAAGTAAGCTAAAAGGGAAGTTTAAATTTTTATTTAGAATATACAAGTGGTTGCCCATAATGACTTATACAAACCAATGTCCCCATTCTTACGAATACAAAATGACATAATATTACATGTGAAACAAGGTAAACTACAACAATCTTAAACTGTAAAATCATGTAGCAACCCTTAGCAAATAGAATCATGCACCCTTGTCAACCATAGTCTGCTCCTCACCAATATACAGGGCCACCTGCACTACCTGTATGGTTGTATATTGGATGGATGAGTGGCCAGCTCAGTGTGAATTTCCCTCAAAATTACACACCGTCGCATTAGGTAAGCATAGTTATAAACCAACAAGGCAATCAAAATAATACATGATGCAATCTTTTTAAATGCATGGATGCATGAATGCACATCGGTCTGGGGATGCACATCTAGCCGGACTTGGGCTCATCACCCATGCAAATCATCGACCTGGGAAAATCATCTAGTCAGATAGGGGTTGATAGTCGGTGGTCTAGGAGCTAGCGAAACGATACCCCGAAGATCCTAAGGGCACGTGCTACAGCATCCAGATTAGCCACCCGTCATCGCCAACATGCTATGGATGCATGATTAGCCAAACCGTTATTAGTCCAATTACAATCAGCCAATTTAGGTAAGCTCAAGGTCACTACGGGGAGCTCAGAGCCCAGCGTAGGCCGACAGCTCGGGCATAGTGTCCCATTACCACCACCCCGGCTCATGAGGCTACCACCTTAGGATGTTTAATGGAAAGCCGTCGACTAGTGGTCAATCATATTACAACATATGGGGCTTGCCATCGCATGGTTGCACAGTATAAAAACATCGAGCCCATATAGGAAAAATACCAGGACAAGGACACATACGGCGATATCAAAGCAAGACACATAAGACAAATATCAAAATAAGCCACATAGGGCGAGTATCAAAATCATGCGATAAAAGACCATCTTTGAAAACCGTTGGACACAACAACCCTGGATGGTAGGCCCACATCACTGGTTAATTTAAACCACCATTCAATAACCACTAAGCCGAAGGTCCATTACTATCACAACCAGTTAGGTTACATCCCAAGTATGGGTGTACACATATAGGTGGGGATTTCCCACTGGTGTACCAATTCAAGTTCCATAAGCAATCCACAAGTAATCCATAAATAAATATATGAACATTAAGCAGGTAATATAGCAATTCAATTTCCACCAGCTAACACATGTGACTGTAAGAGAAAGATATCAAATATAAATTTAAATAAAAACTATAACTTAAGCTAATGAGAAGATGGAAAGCTCAAGGGGAAGAATCATCACTTGTATGGTAATGTTTTCGAACTTAGTCTGAGCCTTGATTTGGTCCGGGGTTACTCAGGGAGTCTCCTAGAGTTATAATTTACATTTGTCAGGTATTCCCACGACTTAGATTAACAGATATATCACAGTGAAGTCCCGTGGATGGTGCAGATATGCAACACATCACGAGGTGGCAGTTTGGATAAATCATGTATAGCAGGGTGGAGTCCACATGTATGGCACGTAGAAGTTTTAGAAGGTAGTTTGATATCTCGGCCATCTCTGACCAATCATAGGGTGTATCTAACAGATGGTTTAGATGGCACTGACGCTACCCCTGATAGTACACACATTCCATGTTAGCCTTCAAAACCTCAAGTGCTGAAGTGAGATATCTCCGCACAACCTACCAGTGGGGCTATGGATCTGGGTGCTCACATCTGGCGCTGGATGTCCATAGATGGATGATCCGGCGACGTCCATTGATGGACGGCCAAGGATGACGGAGTGGATGTATAATACACACATTAGGGTGGGTCCTATGTAAGTGGGGCCCACTTCTAGGTGGACTGGGTGGCGTGGATAAGGTACGTGCGACGTGGTGGCCCACGCACCACAGTCCAAGGATGGACGTTTGTGCATACATACATAACAGCGCTCCCCTGCCTTACCGTTTATCCTACCTGGACGGTTGAGATACCACATATACCTCATGGGCATGACCCACCAGGGATATGACTCGGCCTCTTGGATGGTGTGGATGCACCATACGCCCATGACAAATGGGGCCTGCAGTCCGAACAGTTGAGAGGCATTACATACCTTAAGATGGCATCCCATCTTACTGATGTCAGTTAATCAGTGAAATCCACCGTCCAGAAGAAAACAGATGGACGGCTGGGTGAGTTTATGTGTAAGTGGTCCCTACCACAACACATGCTATACGATACTTCCTAATTATTTATTATATCACTTTATTTTTTTTATTTTCATCATATGCATTTCTATATATACATTTTATTATTATTATTATTATTTTTTGAACGTGTAGGGCAGCCCAGCTCGATGGACGGTCCTGGGCACATCGTTTTTAGATGGGCGGCCTGGATACAATCACATCATTAAGGTGGGGCCACATACATGGCCCACCAACTGTGGTAGGGTGAGGCCCACCTGCTGACGTGGGATGCGACCCATCTGCGTTTGTGCAGGGCCCACCTGCATTTGGTGAAGCCCACATATAGTCCTCCTTGGTTTTCGACATGCACAACACCCTGCAGCTTGCTGGCTAATGTTAAACAGCCCCTGTTGCAGCAGTTTTGGAGGCCACTTTCCGGCCCCGATTTTAGCTCAAACGAGGCTCTCTTCTGGGTCGTTTTTCGACCTGCATTGGCGCCTAGTAGTAGCATGGCGGCAAGCGTTACCCTCAGCCCAAGGACGGTCTGAGCAGGGACGTTTTCGCCCTGACTCTTGGGTCGTTTTCAACCCGATTTTGAGGTATGCAGCAGCTCGACAGGGCCTGACTTATAAGCTGTCCTAGAACCCAGTTTCAGCTACTATCTAGTGCCATTTACACGCTACTGCTTGGTCCCAGAACAGGGCCATACTCAGGCCGGTTTTGGCCTTGAAACAGTGCTTGGACGCAAGCCATCTCTTTCTTCAAACAGAGCCTGTTCTCAGTTCTGTGCATGGTTCTGTTAGTGGTTATTTTCAGCTATGATCCGGGTCCCGTCTGGCGGTTTGTTTGAGGTGCGGGTGGGGCATGGCGGAGCTTAGTTTATATTCCATTTAGAGCCTCAAAATAGAAAGAAAGTTTTACCTGTTTCAGTCGGCTCCGACCCGAGCTCGGGTTGACACGCACACACCCATCTCTTTTCCTTTTTCCCCACTTTTCTTTCTTCTCCCTCACTTAAGTGGTGTGGCCGTGGGCTCACACTGACTCGGCTCGGTCCATTTCTCACGGACTGAGTCGGGACAGTGAGTGCTAGGCTCACCTTCCTTCTTCCTGCTTTTTCTCTCTCTGTTCTCTCTATTTCCTTCCTTCCTCACCTCTCTATCTGTGTGAGATTTGAGAGGGCTGGACCTCCCCATTTATAGGCAGGGAGAGGGACTTTCAATGGCTAGGATTGCTTGGGATTGAACGTCCGAGATTGAGGGTGAGGAGCGCACGCAGATCGTGCCAGCTGGAGTGGACAGTTCCATTTTCGATATTTTTGTGTTTTTGGGCTGTTTTGCGCTGGTTCTCGTGTGCCCACACATGCATAAAATTCAGTTCTGTTAGTTTGGTTTTGGTCAGCTCTACCTCCTTAATCAAATGGATGGTTTGGATCATTGATATGGCCCCTCATGGTGGGCCATTTCTTAATCAAACGGGACAGGAAAAAAAACACAACGAGCCGTGTTTTAAATGATAGCGCAGCGGGAGAATTCCCATTTTCGGGAAACGGCGGGTCAGAGTCTAGTCTGACCACGCATGCCACTCGGTGTGCTGTTGGTGCACACGCACCATGTGCACACTCTAAATCTAGAGGTGGGGTCCACCGACTCCTTGCCAAATCTACTTCATCCATTGAGTTCTAGAAGCTCCACCAATGGACATTGGCTGTTGATCAAACTGATCTAAGGTCTAGGTGGGCCATACGGGTCGATTCCTAGCTTTAACGGTGGATTCTCGTTGATCTAATGGTCAGATTGTTCTGAAATTGAACGTCAATGGCTAAAATAGCCCCTAAAATTTACCAAATGATTGGGTCCATATGTTGTAGGGACATGGTGGTGGAAACTACCATCACTTCCAGTTTCTGAATGTTTCTTTTCAAAATAGGTGGGGTCCACCTGTGATGATCTTTCGGAAGATCTACTCCATTCACCGTCTTTGGCACGCCGTGATAACCCGTGGTCTGAAATTTGAAGTAGATCCAAACTTTAAGTAGGCCGCACGATCTGATAATGCATTAAAAGGTATTTAACGTGAAATCCCATGCAGCGTAGAAATTTGAATGAATTGAGATATTTTTCGAGAAGTCCACTTTACTACTTGTAGTTGTACGATCCGTTCTGTTCATTATGTTTAACATGCCCTGCTAGGATTAAGGTCTAAAAATGGGGCAGATTTGTTGATCGGGTGAGCCGCACGGTATGTTTTAGCTTCAACGGATTATATAATGACATTTAAAAATATTTACGATGTTGCCATTCATTTCTCAACCAGCTTCCGATGTCCATTACGTTGAAGTGCGCCGCCCGAATTTCTTGAATTTTGGCAAGCATTCTTCATTTTTCGTGCTCTTTCTCTTGGTCTAGTTTAGGCCTCGATCTCCCAAGGATGTCTAAGATGCTCCTTTAGTGGCTTGCACACTCCGTAATTCAAAATAACATTTGTACACCTCCGATTGACAAGTTACCAGGTAGTTGGGACTTAAACCCGAAGATCTTCACAATGACCAATTCATCCTGATATTCGGATGGTCCATTTGGCGGATCCAAACCTGATGGACGGTCAGGTGACTTGTTAAAAATAAGGAAGCTTTATGGTTAGCACTCTAACCATGCATATGGGTGGATGTATAGTCAATTTTGTGAATAGGTAAACACAAAGTGAGTTTCCGGAGTGATTAGGGGTAAGACTTATATAACGTTAGATTCGAGTGACTTTCTTATACATGAAAATTTCTCAGATTATGATTCTAATGGTGGGCTAAGCATTTTCATATGGTGTGAATAAGATGGACGGATCAGAATCTTGATCTGATAAGTGTACGAACGGATGTAGAGGTCAAGTAGTTGATTTACTGTGATCTAAGGCCTGAAATTCGACGTGTACGGTTAATTTTTGGTAATTAGGTATGGTATAAAATTTTGTATTAAACGAATAGTGAAAACCACGTGATCTAGAATCAAGTGGCCTAGGTAATGGCGTTTTCGTAATTATTACTGATATGAGAGTTTTGTGAAATCTAATGGCTCCACATGGTTTTAGGCGTGCTTCTAAGCAATTCTTAGAAAAGAATGTATATCTAAATTGTTATGGATAGGGCGTTATTTGTCAATTCCTTTAAGGGAAGACACATACGTTAGATCTCATGATAGAGAGTCTAACCTTGAAGTCTACGGTCAGACGACTTGATCTATGAAAGAAGATCATTCCCAATGGTTCAATTTTTGTTGGGGAATGAATGTAGGGTTAGGATAGCTAAGTTGGTGTCGTACACATGTACGTATCAAGTTAAACTTCATGCTAACACTCGAGGACTTTCAATACTCGGGTATTGAAAAGTTCGGGGTGTTACACTGGAACTGGCTCAATCCCAACCGTTCTCTGGCCATGTGGAAAGATTCCGATCGCCCTCGTAAAGCAAGAAGGGATTTTGGGGAGAAAGCACTCCATCCCATGAGAAGAAATGGCGAGAACACAAAGATCTCATGAGATCTTCCCAAACGGACGTTAGGAGCCCAGGAAGTGGGCCCCACACTGATCTAGGGTCTCATCTGGACTGATCAAACGGACCAGATCGTGTCCTTACACATTAGATTATGATCCACCATTAAAGGTCAGGTCATCTTCCCCGTTAAAAACTCAAACGAAGTGACAAGATGGGCCTCATCAGACTAGAAAAAATGCTTTTCTAGTGGCCTTGGGGCCAGTTTCCCATCCAAGCGAGTGGATGGCCCCCATCCACAACTGATCTCAAATCTCAGCTGTGCATAGTGGGGGCATTTCCTAGCCGTTGTTGTTCTCCCTCTCCCTCAATATAAAGGCCCTGTAGCTCTTGGGATTCGCACTAAGGAGAAGAAGGATAGAGAGAGAGGAGTGTGCGGCCAACCTGTTGCTCGACTTGGTCGAGCATTGAGTCACGAGTCAGGCGCGTGGTTTCCTCTTGAAATGTGATTCTAAAGAGCGGTGCACAACCTCCTTCAAGCCATGAAGGTAAGCCATGCCAAGCTCTAATAGGCCATTGAGTCGAGTCCGGGACCAAGCCAATCAATGGCTGTGAGTTAGACTGAAAACTAGCCAAGGAAGGAGTCCATTTTGGGACCGAAACAAGGGTCGAGTCCGAGCTGAAAGCAAGCCAACTAATGGCTGCGTTCCAAGGTAAGGACAGGCCAAATAATGGCTCCAATTCGGGACTAAAATCAGGCCATATAATAGCTCTGTTTGAGCTAGGACTAGGCCAAACAATGGCCATAGTTCGGGCTGATTCCAGGCCTAACAACACCTGTATTCCAGCCCCGAAACCAGCCTTATAAATGGATGTGATTTGGGCCGAGAAACAAGTCTTCGTCAGGCTCCGTTTGAGCTAAAACAAGACCAAAAGCATGGCTCTGTTTTGGATCGAAATCAATCCAAGACGGTAGCGGCATTTCGGGCTAAGACAGGGTCAACCGATGGCTGTGTTACGAGCAGAAATAGAGGCCGAGAAGATGCCATATCTCAGGCCAAAACTAGGCCAATCAATGGCCGAATTCTGGGCCAAAGCTGTGGCAGGAAAAAGGCTCCTGAGCGAGCTCTGTGCTTGGCTGAAAGCAGCCAGTAAGTGGGCCATGATCTGGACTAAAATCGGGTCTCAAGTAGGCCCTGGTTCGAGCCCATGCACTAGCCTTGCAGCTAATCACGGACTGAGTAATGTCAGGACCAATAACGGACCGTGATTAGCATCAGAAGCAGCCCGTGTTGAAGCTCTGTTTGAAGTAGAAAACGGCCCCATCTGGCCATGTAAACAGGCCAAAAATCAAGTTAAAAAACCGGCCCTACATGGGCTCTGTATCAAATGGGAATCGGCCAGCAGAGGCGTCCCATGTTAAACTAAAACCGGCCTTCAACCAGGCTTCGAGCGGGCCTCGGATGAGAGCTAAAATGGTGCTGATTGCACCCATTAATCGGCCGCAAGGAGAGCAGCAGATGGATTGGGCCACGTACAACTACTGGCCTCATTGTTGTGGGCTGGACGTAGCAGTCGGGTCTCACCCAAGCTCCAAAAATCTCTTGTGGGCCGCACCCTGTTTGGAGGCAAGTGGGTCATGCCATGTATTCCAGTGGGCTGCACCCTACTCTTGTGGGCTTCACCACATATGTGGGCCTCACCATTGTGGAGGTAGGTTGGACCATCGGTCCAGCCGCATAAGGGGTGGGCTGCACCTTGGTTTCTAACTCCTATGATTGTCAAATTTTGTAGTGCCAAAACCTCTTGGAATCTGTGTCTTGTGTAGCGCATCTACATATTCAAGACTGTGCATCTCATGTACAAGAACAAAGGTCTTTACCTCAAGAACTTCAAATGCAAGATTACATGTTCATGTTCGAGTACAACACTAAGTTTTAATTCAATCTTTCAAGTTTCAATAGTTCAAGTTTTCAAAGCTTCGTCCATGTCAAAACAAAGTTCTTTACTTTGAACTTCAAGATCAAGCTTCAATGTTAGTCAAATTCAAGCTTCATCATATGTCAAGATCTCAAGCTTCGTGAACTTTAAAGAACAACTATCAACTGAAGCAAAAGAAAATTCAATGTTCATATATTGCTTACAAGGTATGAATGACCCTAGATTGACCATAGCATATGTCATTTTGAATACATAATTTAATGTTCATATATTGCTTACAAGGTATGAATGACCCTAGATTGACCATAAGATAGGTCATATTAAATACATAATTTAATTGGGTCACTTTATAAGTGCATAGAGTCCTAGTACTGGCTCGACCAGTCCAAGACATCCTCGACCAGTCTAAGTTTGTTACTTATTTTCGGAATTTTTTGCTATTGCCTCGACAAGTCCTGGAGACTGCTCGACCAGTCGTGTGAACAGTGCTCGACCAATCCTGTAGGCTCGACTCAAAGTCCAGCAACTAAAAATAGTCCCACACGACCAGTCGTGGAGGCCACTCGACCGGTCGAGCAGGCCCTTCGACCAGTCGTGGAACGGTCTTATCTTATCGTACCCAAATTTTCAAAAGTTTGTTGGTCCTTCGACCAGTTGAGCCGACCTCTGCACCAGTCGAAGGTGCGATTCTGCACTTATAAATAGAGCACGAATTTCAGAGTTTGATATTCAATTCAAGTAAGATCAAGACACCACTCTAAGAGATAAGTTAGTGATAATCTTAAGTTATTTGGTGCTCATTTTATATTCTCTTTAATTAGCTTTCTGTATTTGATTTTGTATTCTGCATTCCAATTTTATTTGAAAGAGGGATTGAAGTTTTCCCATTTCTTGGAATCAAAATCAATTCAAGCTAGCCCAAGGTAATTTAATTTAAAATCTATTTAGAACTTAAAACCATTTCATAAGAGAGTGTGAACATTGAACATCTACGTTGAACTTCTACTCCGAATTGGTTCTTCCGAACTGCATCAAAAGGAGAATATTCAGATAAGCATTTTACAGTTTTTATAAATTCATTCTTTTGGTTTCTTTAAGATTGTGCCAGAAAAATCTCTTTCTTTTAGTTTGACTGAGGTGATCCAGAAAACTCAGAGTGTGGGGTTTTTTAATTGTGTAAGCCCACTTGAAAGACACAATTGTGATGGTTTTAGGTAAATCTTGAAAAACCTATTTCATAGTGAACGCTAATATCCACTGTGTGAGGATATTAGGAGTGGAGTAGTTGTGTGGCTGTTTTTTTAAACAGTTGGTGTACACACAAGCGAACCACTATAATTTCTGGTCTTGTGGTGATTGATTGATTATTTTATTTTGTAGATGTTGTAATTTCCCTTTATGCATTTGTGAAGAATGTTGTAATTTCTTTTATACAAGTGTGGGAATATTATAATAGCTTAGTTTCTTTCTTTGTTATTTATTTATTTATTCTTCTGTATCAGTTTGAGTTTTTAATACACAGACCGTTCTAAGAATCAGGTTGTCCTACCATAAGCCATTGGTTTTTAGTGTAAGATTGTCCTTAGAACAACATCTATATCAACCTCTTAATACTTGTACAGTTGAGATTGTTTTACATTTCTGCATTATGAGATTGTTTAGTAATATATTTATTTATATTTGTTTAAATTTCGCAATTTATGGATGAATAGCCAACTCAATGTGAATTCTCCTCAAGATTACACATCGCCGCATTAGGTAAGCATAGTTGTAAAATAATAAATCAATCAAAACAACACATGATGAAGTCTTTTTAAATGCATGGATGCGTGAATGCACATCGCACCGAGGATGCACATCCGTGCGGAAATTGGGCTCGTCACCCATGCAATCATCGACCTAAGAAAATCATCCAGTCGAAACAATAGATCAATAGTCAGTGATCTGGAAGCTAGCGAAATGATACCCCGATGATCCTAAGGGCACGTGCTACAGCATCCAGAATTAGTCACCCGTCATCACCAATATGCTATGGATGCATGATTAGCCAAACCATTATTAGTCCAATTACAATTAGCCAATTTAAATAAGCTCAAAGTCACTACTGGGGATTGTCACCAGCGTAGGCCGACAGCTCGGGCATAGGTCCCATACCACCATCCCCGGCTCATGAGGCTACCATCTTAGGATGTTTAATAGAACCCGTCAACTAGTGGTCAATCATATTACAGTATATAGGGCTTACCATTACAGGGTTGCACGATAAAAACATCGAACCCATATATGGAAAATACCAGAACAAAGCCTCATAGGACGATACCAAAACAAGCCACGTAGGGCAATTATCAAAATAGGCCACATAGGACGAGTATCAAAACCATGCGATAAAAGACCATCCTTGAAAACCACTTAGACACAACAATCCTGAATGGTAAGCCCACATCAATAGTCAATTTAAACCATCATTCAATAACCACTAAGCCGAAGGTCCATTTCAGTCACAATCAATCGGGTTACATCCCAAGTATGGGTGTACATGTATAAGTGGAGGTTTCCCACTGATGTACCAATTTAAGTTCCATAAGCAATCCATAGATAATCCGCAAGCATGAATGAATATGCAGGATAAACATTAAGCATGTAATGTAGCAATTCAATTCCAACAATTAACACATGTGACTATAAAATGGAGATATCAACTATAAATTAAAATAAAAACTATAACTTAAACTAATGGAAAAATAGAAAGCTCAAGAAGAAGAATCATCACCTATAGGGTTGTGTTCGCGAACTCAGTCCAAGTCTTTTTTTGTAGCCTAAGGTCACTCAAGGAATCTCCTAAAATTATAATTTATATTTGTCAAGTATTTCTACGGCTTTATCTAACTAAAAAGAAAGTTCAAAGGAATGCAACAACAAGGCATTTTAAGCTTGTGTTAAGCCCACCATATACTTATTCAAGCAGGGTGACCATACTGGCTCGAGCTCATCCTTACTATGGGTTGAACCGGGCCTCGCACAGGGACCCTATATGTTATCAGGTGGGCCCCACGGGTTTGTCCAACTAATGTGCGAGTTTGAGTTTGGGTTACACATGAAACAAGTCATTTTAACAGTTGTAAGTGTAATGACGCTGTTACTGTGTATTATTAGCATTTTCCAACACGGCTCATGTAAATCAGTGCTGTTCAAATATAGTTCATGTAAGTCGGCGCTGTCCAAATGTGGCCTTTGTAGATCGGCACTGCTTAAATATAGTTTACATAAATCGGCACCGTTCGAATATAGTTTACGTAAACCGGCACCGTCCAAATGCCGTTCAGATAATCCAGTGTTGTCTAAGTACGGTTCAGCACTGTCCCAAACATCATGGTGGTGTACAAAACACATACCTAACGGTAGATCCAGGACGGTGGGGATATACATAAATCCCGGTGGTCCGGTTGATGGGGCCCACGTCCAGCTGGACTGGATGACGTGGCTGAAATACGTGCAGCGTGGTGGCCCACGCACCACAGTTCTAGGATGGCTGGTGAGCATAAAATACATACATCACAGTGGAGTCCCATGGATGGTGCGGATATGCAACACATCACAAGGTGGGCCCCACCTGTCCAGAGGGCTGGACGGTGTGGATGAAGAACACAGATATCAATGGTAGGGCCCACCATCATACGGACGGTGTAAATAAAACACTTATATGGTGGGGTCCACTGCACAGAGGGACGGTCTGGATTTCAGGCAGATGGACGGCCTGGATTAGAACAAACTCATCAAGGTGGGTTTCACAAATACCCTCCAGAGGGTCGGTGCAGATGTAGTTACATGTACGTGGGTCCCACATGGGTGTGGGGCCCACATATAATATTTTATTATATATTATATGTAATGGAGGGGGACTCCATACAATCACAACAGGTGGGTCCCACGTGGGGCCCACCACATATAGCATTTCACTTATTATTATAATATTATCTAAATAGTTTTCTTCCCCTTCTTTCTTTTTTTTTTTTTTTCCTTTAAACATATACAGCAGCCGTCCAGTACTGCACGTCCATTGATGGACGACCGGGAGGTAACGTCCATTGATGGACGGGCTGGACGTAGAACACAGCATCTAGGTGTGGCCCACCATGGCTTGATGGTGCGGCCCACCAGTGTGTATCCCGCCAGATTTTTGGTGAGGCCCAGGACAGCCCACGACCCTCTGCATGGGGATTTTTAAGGCCGTTTTTTAGCTATTTCTCAGGCCAGAGACAGCCTTTTGTATAGCCTTTGGTGAGGTTGATTCCAGCCCTAAATCAAAGCTCTTACAGGGACATTTTCTATCCCACTTTCAGCTCCTGGAACGGCCAGGATTTGGCCTGTTTTCTGGCCCACTTTCAGCCTCAGGGACGGCCAGAATAGCTGCTGTTTTCTGGTCCGATTTTTGTACTGATTTTAAACTGATTTTCAGTAGTTGGCTGAAGCCCTTTGAAGGTTCGTTCGTCCTCAAAACGAGGCACGTCCCTAGGCAGTGTTTGGCCCTGTTTTATAGTCCGAACAGAGCCTGTTTCCGGACTGTTTTCAGCCTGATTTTTGGGGCGTGTTGCAGCTCAAACGGAGCTTGTTTGCAGGCCGTTTCTGGACTGTGTTTCAGTCCTTAGGGCTATTTGCATGACATTGTTTGGCCCCAAGCAGGGCCTGAACTCAGGACATGTTCGGCCTCAAACAGAGGCATTTTCAGGCCATGTTCAGCCACAAAACAGGGGCTGCATTCAGGCCCTGTTCGAGCTCCACCATGGACGGATCTTGGCCTCAATCTCGACTTGTATCAGGGCTGATATGAAGGGAAAGAACAGAAAAGGAAACGAGGCTGAGTTCAGTCGAGTTACCTAACTGGACGACATGCTCACGCCCGCTCTCTCTCTCCCTCTGATCTCTTTCTCTCTTTTCTCTCCTTTTCCTTTCTCTTTGTGTGAAAATCAAGAGAGCAGTGATGCCTACTTATAGGCAAAGCAAGGGAGGGTGAGACGGCCATGCCAGCTACCTCCAAACCGTAAATGGAAAGCCTCTGCTTTCACTCTTACGTTCCTGCTTAGCCATTTTTGGCCATGAAGAGACCCTCCCAGCTGTGCTTGTGGGGGGCTTGGGTGGGAGGGTTGGCTTGCAAGGGAAGCCACCCGATCGTCCTCTCCTACGGATCTCAGCCGTTTGTGAAGGGATGGACGGTTGGGTTCCAAATCTCAAGTCCCTATGCTTGGGGTCGAATCCCTATACCTTTTTGGTCGGGCAGACCCCACGAGGAGAATGGACAGCTTGTATCATCCGGAAAATGGCTATGGTGGCTCAAGTTCAAAGGCCAATGTTTTTAAACAGGGGGTTGGCGGGAAGTGTTTTTAAGAATTTGTATTTGAGTTTCGGTCAAACACTGTTTGACCACAAGTAGTCGTCCAGTGCACACCGTGCACTAGTGGTTAGGGTGTACATGCACCTAGCTTTGGGGGTCCATCACGACTATGGTGCCTGATCTTCCCCATTCAACTGTCTTGGGGACCAGACATAAGGGTACCGGCCCCGTTTGGGGCAGGGCCAAAGCCCATATGGGCCATATCATGCCATTCGGGGTCTTGTTTTGCCCATATATTGTGATCCAATGGTTAGACGGGTACTAGGTCTTGTTTCAACGGTTAACTAGAAATTCGAGGTGCAGTGAATGCTTAGTTGGCTACTTATTAGCTTTCTACAGTCGATCATCAATATATTGTACCAATACCCCTTAACTCAAAGGTTCATTTGCTGCTTAAATTTAAGGAGTTTGGCCCAACTCACTCTAATGGTTGTTGTAGGCTTTGACTCAGCTCCCAGTGCCCCTGATGGATGGCCTCAACGATGGTTAGAAATCTCTCCCTATATACGTTGAGTTCAAGGTGTTTGATTAACAAATTTCTAGATTCCACTAAGGTTGGTTTAAGTGGTAATACCCGCGTACCGAAAAGTACGAGGTGTTACAATAGACCTGCGCTTGAGATATCACTAATTGAGGATCAGGGACGAGGACATTCCGAAGACGGCCTTCAGGGCTCGTTATGGGCACTACGAATTCCTGGTGATGTCTTTCGGTCTCACGAATGCTCTGACAGTTTTTATGGACCTTTTGATCCGAGTTTTCATGCCTTAACTAGACCAGTTCATAATCATGTTCATTGATGACATCTTGGTCTACTCCAAAAGCCAAGAGGAGAATGAACAGCATCTGCGTACGGTCCTAAGTACACTAAAGGATAACCAAATGTATGGTAAGTTGTCTAAATACGAGTTTTGGGAGAAGGAAGTGAAATTCTTAGGGCACGTAGTAAAGGCAGAGGGAATAGCAGTCGATCCAGCTAAGGTGGAAGCAGTATCTAAGTGGGAGCAGCCCACTACAGTGACCAAAGTTCGGAGTTTTCTGGGTATGGCCGGGTACTATAGACGCTTTATCAAGGAATTCTCCAGAATTGCGTGATGATTGCTTGCCTCCAAGTGCAAAGGTTCGTAAGTAGTATCTCGTGAATACAGGGTCGATCCCACAGTGAGATGAATTGTGAGAAGGAAAAAATCAAATGTAAAATAAACTAAGTAATAAAAATTAATCTGATGATTTAATTTTGGAATTTTTGAATGGATGTAATTCAATTGAATAAAATAACACCTAAGCTTCAAAGTTCCACACATAGGTTAATGTTCCAAAATCATGATGACTTGGATAACACAACTAGGATCTGAGCACTATGGTCAGCCTAATCAGAAAATAAAACAGTTTAAATATTTTAATAAATGATATAAAAGATTAGAAAATAATGGATTTGCACCATTGACATATATTCTCAAGCACCAGTGATTTTAAGTATTCAATATCTATAGGATAATGAATATCAAAGAAATATAACAGGTTGAGAACATTTCCTATCTAGGAAATCTGATTAATCTAGGGTAAGCCTATCTATCAATGTGGATCTCATATGATGGAAACATATGGATCTCACAAGAGGATAAAAAAACCAAACCTAAATAATAGATAACATGCATACACCATTCTTCTCATCATTAAAACAATCAATCATCATAATCTTAAAGAAATATTAAACCCATGTGCTTTCCTTCAAGCTTGGGCTAGAGGGAACTTAGAAAAACATAATTAAATTGCAAAAATAAAAAGCAACAAGAAAGAAAGAAAAAATTGCAAATAGAAAAGATCTTAAAAAAACAACTAACAAAGCTTTAATAAAACTAAAAACTCTTTAAAAATCCTAAATTTTGCTTTGGGATGCCTTGAATAATGTCTTGGAATGCCCTAAGAAGCTCTATTTATAAGTAGGAAACTCCAATTTTTGTATAAAGTTAAAAAACCCTAGAAACCGCCTCAAATATATGTATTTTTGCAAAATAGACTTCTCGCTGCATAGTTCGCTTAAAACAGATTTCCTGCTGCGTAATTTTCCAAAATAAACTTTACAGCTTTAAAATACACTTTTTCAGGATGATTTCAGGATTCTTCACTTCAAATCTTCGATTCTTTTCATTCCTCACTTAGTTTTCTTGGATCTTTGGCATGTGAATTCTTCAATCTTGATCTCCTAAGATCCATACCTTACCTTGGTAATTCTTAAACATCAAATCCATGCTTTTTAACACCCCTTTTCAATCCAAGCTCTTAAATTCACCTTGCAACACATACATGAGTAAAATAGAATATTAAGATGATTTATGTTCATAAAACCAAGATATAAATAGGGAAAATTATGCAATATTCGAGTCTCAACACACCCCCCAACCAGCATTTTGCTAGTCCCGAGCAAAATAATCGAAGAAAAATAATAATAATAATAATAATAAATAATTCTAGAAATAAAATTAATATGAAAATAAAATTCTAACTACACCACTTTTGCAGGTAATCTCGACTACATTTGGCATATGCAACAAGCCTTTAAACTCCCAGGTTTCCTCTAGTGGACGAGTTATAGTCTCGTGAGGGTTTATAGAAATGTTACCCACAAACATTAAAAACCTGAAAAATAGTTCAACACTTACAAATTAATACAATTATGCCTCCATTCATCATATGAATTCCAAAACAAAACAATCCTTACCCTAAGTTTAAAGTTAGTAAAAATCTCAATTTCCTAATTCATTACATCCTTGAGTTCAGAGACCTAATCAAAATTTAGATTAGTTATAATCCAATATCCTTAGGTGCTCCGTGACACTAGTCTAACTTTAAGAAATATGCATGTTCTCTATCCTAACTCCTTTCAATCATTCCAAGAATATGAAATCTCTAGTTATTTCATTTTCTTCATGTCATTTCTTCTTTTATCATTATATCTTCATTATTATAGACCACCCTTAGATGAAGATTCCCATCGGATTTGCTTCATAACATAAGGTATCGTACTTGTAATGGTAACAGTAATGGATACTTAGGTATCCTTACTCCGGATTACTGACACGATTATTATAGTCATTGCATTCATGCTGTATAATAAAATTTTATTTTTTTATCACTTTTTTTCTTTAATATTCTCTCTTTTAAGTATATATTAATGGTACTAGTTCATCCAACCTTGTTTGAATCAAAATATGTTATTCTAGTTCACATATCATATTCCTCACCAGTCTCTGTAGTACCCCATTCTCGGATTCCGACATTTACATGCCAGATTCTGATCCTGGGATCCTATAAGGAGAATTTTCGGTATGAATTTTTTTTTTGTAATGGAGCATAACCACAAGCATAACCAAGTCACAAAACAACATCACCACATATCCATTATATCAAAAACTTTTAAGTACAAAGGGGAAAGGGAAATACAAGGTGATAAAAAGAAAACTCCAAAATGATCAAATGCGCGCTTCTGCCTCAACGCTGCTGCTGTCCAACGACACCTGCACGCAACGGTCGTGCATAGGCTTACAAAAGCTTAGAGGGTGGTGTAAGTGTGTGTGCAAGGCAAGCACCAAGTATACAATATCAGAGTAATGCGGAAGTATGCGGTAAGTCCATGAATGCTATCAGTTGTACCAAAGCTATATGATGCAAGACATGAATGCTATCGGCCATACCAAGGCCATGTGATGCGAGGCCTATGTAGCCAAATGTCATATGCGAGATGCAAAGTAAGCGTGTCAGTACTCGTCAAGTACACATATCAGTACAGTTCCTCTCTGGATATCATCGGGGTCTAATACACCTCACACTGACTGCCTCCTCCCTAGCTTCACAGTCAAGCAAGTGGAAGAGACCATACTATCCGCCTGACCAGTAGTCTGCCAATACCTACCAGGCTCGTCGATAGCAGATTCATTTGCGAGCTGGTCAAACTCAGCCTAGCTCATAGCCCCCTCACTCGGGCGGATAAGGCCACACCCCCTTCCAACCGACCACGACACAGTGGGAGACGCGGCCTACTGGTATTCGGCACTCGGGCGCTCGTGTATCCACTCGATCTCGACGTTGGAGCATCTCCTGGTACTAAAAAAGTTCTGGAATTTTCACCCAAGGACATTCTAAGTGCCCACAATACTAGAGCCAATATTTCCGGTATCCGATACGACCATCCACGATGTGCCTGTGGAGGCCACGGCCCTGATGTCGCTAGGGCATGCAGTGATCAAGTCACACATATGCAGAATGTATGAGTCACATCGTCAAATCATGTAGTAATCTTGTGCGTACCATGCACTCATGTGGGGGCACTCGGTCTCATAAGGAATCCCGTAAATGCCTCAGCCCAACGGCTTATGCTATGATCAAACATTCCTCATATCAAGCATATATATGATGCATATGGGCATGTATCATGGAGCTGTACTAAGCATGTTATAAAGTGATGAATTATCCTTACAATGCAGACGGCCTAAACGGCCTACACATAACAAGTACGACCTATCAAAGGGCCCTAGGGAGAGTCGTAATGCGGACATTTAACCAACATTATACTTACAATGTGGACGTCAAACCAACATTGCTCCCAAGGCATAGCCTACCACAAACCATGGAGAAATCACGCATTACAATGGACCCTAAGGACAACCCATTGGGCCTCGACCCATGGGCCTTAGGTACATCAAATGGGCCGTATCACATGGGCCGTACATTCGTCAAATGGGCTGCATTAATGGGCCTCACCAACGGGCCTTATGTACATTGCAATGTGCCATAACCCATGGGCCTTAGAATACACCAAAATGGGCCTAATCACATGGGCTTTATGTACATCAGATGGGCCACCCCAATTGGGCCCCATGTCTATACTCAAGTGGGCCCCAACAATGGGCCATAATACATCAAGATGGGCCTAATCCTATGGCCTTATATATATACCAAAGTGTGGTCCACTTAAACTACAGATTGAGCTTTCAAAATGGTTAGACAATTTGGATGCAACACAAGCATCATGGTGGGGGTCCACATGAAGGCCCACCATCCTTTATTCCATATATAATATAATATATAGTTTATAATATATCAATATATATATATATATACACACACAATACTGTATATAATAATATATATATACACACACGCACACACACACGCGCGCGCGCGCACACACACGTGCACACGCCCGCACACGCACCCACACGCACACATCGTCCCTGGACGGACGGTGTGAATGAACCCATACATCACTGTGGGGCCCACCATTATGTTTACTGACCATTTAATCCGTTGAGAAGGTCATACGGACCTAGAATGAAGAGGAAAACAAATTTCAGCTTGATCCAACACTTCTGTGGCCCAGAAAATGAGTTTCAAGGGCAGACGTTCAATTCCACTGTTTCCCGTGATGTGGGCCACCTGAGTTTCAGATCGGGCCGAATTTTGGAGGGAGCCCACTTCAAGCAGGGGCCCACCTAATGAAAGGATTGGATGACAAATATACACCATGGTGGGGCCCACAGCTCGTCCGCCCGCCCGCTTGGTGCCGTCAGCGCCTCTGACGCCACAGCAGCAGCAACGCTGCTACTGGTTTAATTTATATTTTTTTTTGAAAAACCTTTGTTCTCAAGGTTTTGCGTACGTGGGGCCCGCATCAGGGAAATCTGACCTCTCCATCGATCCCCATAGCTCAAGACAAGCAAGATGAGGCCAATATTCAATATATTTTGGTGAATAAAACAGCAGTTGGTTTTTCAACGGTAACCACCACTGTTTCTCATGCTATGGCCCACCAGATACTCGAAATCTGCTTCATTTTTTGGCTCAACGCCTAAAATGAACTCGAGAATGGAATGGACGGCATGGATTGATCTCATACATCAATGTGGAGTCCACACAAGTGGCCCACCAATATGCTTTGAAAAAAACTAATATTTGTGCCTTCCCAGTTCACGTCCAGAGACACTGGACTCTCCTTTTCTTTTCTTTTCTTTTTTTTTTTGTTGTCCGGGCATACAAATAAGGTTAAGGTGGGCCCTGCATAAGTGGGCCACCACATGGCTACACATATAAAGTGGGGTGCCACTTATAGATCACTTGGATAAAATGCATGCCTCATTGTGGGGTCCATTTGGGTGGGTCATAAGGCCACATCATCTCACACATAAATAAATATATAAAAAGAGAGGGAGAGAGAAAGAAGGACACGTGTGATGGAGGGACCCCGACACTATGGGCCCTCCTTGCATTCAATCATACATCAAATGGGTCCCAATACATGTGGGCCCACTAAAACAAAAATCAACGGTGGAGATCCTTTCTCCACCAAATATAAGGTCTAGATGACCTCTTTTTATATAAGGAAAATAAACATCATGATGGGGTCCATGGAGAATGGCCCCATCATGGAATGATCATGAGCATCAAGGTGGGCCATCGGCCACACCTAGGGTCCAAAGTGAGATCCATACCATCAATCGGTAGGCCTCACTTGGCCCATCATCAAAAACATGAAAAATCTATCCTAACAAGCACCCACCGTCGATCTCCTTGGTCCGTTGGAAAGCCGATCTCCTTGAGCTTCATTTTGATGGAAGGAGATGAGAAGTGGATGGCTTGGATGAAGGATCTTTGGGATGGGAAGTGGGCCCCCAAATCACATTTTTCTCTCCATGGGAAGGCTTGGACGTGGGATTTTCTTTGCTTGGGAAAAGTGATGAGAAATGGGAGAGAGAGAGAGAGAGGGTTGTAAAGAGAGAGAGAGGGTAGCTTAGGTAGGCCATGATTGCTTGTAAGAGAGGGTGACTAGCAATAAATGCTTGTAAGAAGGCTAGGGGGGTAGGGTGGCTATATCTAGGGTAGGGTGGCTATAGCTAAGGTAGGGTGGCTATAGCTAGGGTAGGGTGGCTAAGGCTAGGGTAAGGTGCCTATAGCTAGGGTGATGTCATCCATCACCCTCATGATTACCTAGAGATTGGTGCCACATGGGATGAGTGGGTCCTGCAATATGCGGTCCACGGCCAATAAAATGCACGATCCACATCTTATGATCTAAGCGTCGGGTTGGCGCACGAGACGCGGCGTTGGAACCGCGGCGACGGTGCGATCGTAATGGTATAGGTCTCGGGTTAAGCTGACTCAAATCTACAGGACATGACCTAGGATCGCGCGCAAACGTCGATTATAGGTCGCATGATACCAGAATTTGACGGGAAGGATCGCGGCAGTTGACGGAACAATACGGACTAGGATACGGGTCTTACACATTCAATCTTATTTGAGTCAAAATTTGTTATTCTAGTTCGCATATCATATTCTTCACTTAGTTAGCTAGGGTGTATTGTGAATTTAGTACATCAAATTACAACTCACTTTAAACTAGTGATTAGATAATTAAACTCAAGTCTATAATTTTTAGTTATCAGAATTCTGACTACTATCAACCTAGACTAAGTATTAACTTTGCCTTTGGAATTCACAAAATATCATGTTCACATTCTTGTATATAAAAATATTATTTTGAAAATGTTGAAATTTTTTTCCATAAACCTAAAAAAAATAATAATAAATAAACTTAAACCTAACTGAAACCTAAAAATAATAAAAATAATAATAAAATAAACTGACACCTAAAAAAAAAACCTTCACATAGATGACTATTCACACCTCCCAACCTAAAATCTACATTGTCCCCAATGTAATAATAATATAATGCAGAGAACAATAAAAATAAAAGAAAGGGTGGATAGTGCCTGCCATGAAAAACTCACCTGCTATGTGACACTAAAAAATTGAATATGATACACAAATGCTTCGTCAGACTAGGAGCATCGATATGAATATTCTAGCTCATAAAGAGGGACGGACTCCTCTCCCAAATGAAAGTTTTCCTCATAAGTCTTCAATCTCTGACCATTAACCTTGTAAACATTGTTATTACGTGGATTCTCAATTTCAATAGCCCCATGAGTATAAACATTCTTCACAATGAAGGGTCCTGTTCATCTTGATCTTAACTTTCCCGAAAAGAACTAGAGGTGGGAATTGTACAATAGGACCTGTTGCTGAGGTTCGAAATTCTTCCTCAGGATATTTTTGTCATGAAAAGCTTTGGTCCTCTCTTTGTAGATTTTAGAATTTTCATAGGAGTCTCTCCTCAGCTCTTCTAATTCATTCAACTCTAATTTCCTTTGTCCACTTGCTTGATCCATATCAAAGTTTAATTTCTTTATTGCCCAGTAGACTTTATGTTCCAATTCCACAGGCAAGTGGCAAGCCTTCCCATACACTAATCTGTATGGAGGCATTCCAATCGGGGTCTTATAAGCAGTCCTATAAGCTTATAAAGTGTCGGATAGTCTGAGGGACCAATCCTTCCTATCTGGCCTTATAGTTTTCTCTAAAATGTGTTTGATTTCCTGATTAGAAATCTCAGTTTGCCCACTCATTTGTGGGTGGTATGGGGTGCTCACTTTATGTTTGATGCCATATTTCTTCATCAAAGCCTCAAATGTCTTATTGCAAAAGTGAGACCCGCCATCACTAATGATGGCCTTTGGAGTTCTAAATCTAGCAAAAATATTTTCCTTGAGGAATCGTATGACCACTTTGTTGTCATTGGTCCTACTTGGAACTGCCTTAATCCATTTTGAAACATATTCTACACAAACCAATATATAAAGAAATCCAAAAGAAGATAGAAATGGGCCCATAAAATCAATACCCTAACAATTAAAAATCTCCAATAGTAAAATTGAGGATAAAGGCATCTGTTACGCCGGGACACTCTTCCCAACCTTTGACATCTATCATAAGCAACACAGAAAGCAAGAGTGTCTTTAAACATGGTAGACTAGTAAAAACCACACTACAGGATTTTTGCAGTGGTTTTCTTAGTAGAAAAATGGCCACCACATGCTTCCATGTGGCAAAAAGAAATAAAACTCTGAACTTCATCCTCTGGGACACAACGTCTAAAAATATGATCAGTCCTATATGTATATAAATACGAGTCATCCCAGAAGAAGTTCCTAACATCGGTTTCAAAACGCTTCCTATCTTGTGACTTCCAATGATATGGCATTTTTTCCGTTACAAGATAGTTCATTATATCCGCATACTAAGAAAATTTGGAGATCGCAAATAATTCTTCATCAAGGAAAGTGTCCTGGATATGCATCTCCTCAGTGGAATCATCTAACACTAATCTAGAAAAGATGATCGGCCACTACGTTTTCTACTCCTTTCTTATCTTTTATCTTTAAGTCAAATTCTTGGAGTAGGAGGATCCATCTCAAAAGTCTCAGCTTTGCATCCTTTTTAAATAGCAAATATTTCAAAGCTGAGTGATCCGTGAAAATGACCACTTTAGATCCCAGTAAGTAGGACCTAAACTTATCCAAAGTAAAAACTACTACAAGTAACTCTTTTTCAGTTGTTGAGTAGTTCACTTGGGCTGAGTTTAGAGTTCTACTCGGATAATGAATAACGTAGGGCCGTTTATCTTTCTTTTGGTCCAAAATAGCCCCTATGGCATAATCACTTGCATCGCACATTAGTTCAAAAGGAAGTGTCCAATCTGGTGGACGCATGATAAGTGCAATGGTAAGGGATGATTTAATTTTATTAAAAGCACTTGCACACTCATCTGTCCACTTAAATGGAACATCCTTTTGAAGAAGATTAGTCAAGGGTCTAGTAATGGCACTAAAGTCATTGATGAATCTTATATAAAAACCAGCATGTCCTATAAGTGATCTAATATCTCTAACAGTTCGGGAGATAGGTAAATTAGCTATAATGTCGAGTTTTGAGCGATCTACCTCGATTTTATTTTTGGAGATAACATGGCCCAAAATAATTCCCTTTTGAACTATGAAATGACATTTCTCCCAATTTAAGACAAGGTGTTTCTTTTCACACCTAGACAAGACAAGAGATAAATTGTTGAGGCATTCCTCAAAACTACTCCCAAGTACAGAGAAGTCGTCCATAAAAATCTCAAGAAACTTCCCAACCATATTTGAAAAAATACTTAACATACACCGTTGGAAAGTTGCTGGGGCGTTACACAATCCAAATGGCATTCGTTTGAAAGCAAAATGTGCCAAATGGACATGTGAACGTAGTTTTCTCTTGGTCTTCAAGGGCTATCTCTATTTGGTTATATCCAGAATATCCATCAAGAAAACTATAAAAGGAGTGACCTGCTACCCTCTCTAAAACTTGATCAATGAATGGTAAAGGGAAATGTCCTTCTTTGTGACATGGTTCAATTTTCTATAGTCAATGTAAACACGCTAACCAGTGGTGACACATGTTGGTATGAGTTCATTATTAGAATTCTGCATAATAGTTATTCCGAAATTCTTTGGAACTACTTGAGTTGGACTCACCCAAACACTATCGGATATTAGGTAGATGATTCCCACATCTAACAATTTGATCACCTCATTTTTTACAACTTTCATCATGTTTGGATTTAGACGCCTTTGAGGTTGTCTAATTGGTTTGGCGTCCTCATCAAGGTGGATCTGATAGGTGCATATAGAAGGGCTTATACCCTTAATGTCAGAAATGGTCCAGCCCAAGGCTCCTTTGTGGTCTCTTAGAACTTTCACCAATTTAATCTCTTGATCCTTGTCTAAAATTGAAGAGATTACCACAGGATAAGTTTTATTTTTACCTAAATATACATACTTAAGCTCATTTGGTAGTGGTTTTAAATCAAGTTTTGAAATATTAGTTGGTAATGGCAGAGGTCGCAAGTCTTCAATAGATAGGATTTGAGTGCGTGATCTCTATTGGTACATACTAATGTCCTGGGTGGTAGTGCTCTCATTATCATCAGAAATTTCAGCAAGCACTTTTTTAAATCAGAATTTTTCAAGTCCCCAATGACTTGAATCAATTCCTCAGTCAGACTAGGTTCCAATTCCTCTTCTTCTATCAAGCAGTCCATGAAATTCGGTTCATGGATTTCATTATTATCAATGGGCTGCTTACATAGATTGAAAATATTTAGCTCTAGAGTCATGTTACCAAAAGACAAGTTCATCATTCCATTCCTGCAATTTATGATTGCATATGAAGTTGCTAGGAATGGGCGACCTAAAATGATGGGAACTTGAGCACTAACATTTACACATGGTTCAGTGTCTAGTACAATAAAATCTACGGGGAAGTAGAATTTCTCCACTTGGACTAGCACGTCCTCTAAAATTCTCCTTGGTACCTTAATAGAGCGGTCAGCGAGTTGGAATGTAATCGTGGTTAGTTTAAGCTCGCCTAACCCCATTTTTTTGTAAACTGAATAAGGTACTAAGTTGACACTTGCACCCAAATCTAGCAAAGCATGCTCAAATTGGAAATTTTCAATAATACAAGAAATAGTGAGACTTCCCGGGTCTTTGTATTTGGGTACAACCCTTTGTTCAATGATAGCGCTCACTTTCTCAGTAAGGAAGGCCTTTTTGTGCACATTTAATTTTCTCTTTACAGCGCACAAATCCTTGAGATATTTAGCATATGATGGAATTTGTCTAATGACATCAAGCAGAGGAATATTAACAGTAATCTTTTTGAGCACATCCAACACCTCTTGAGATTTCATGGGGATAGTTAGATTCCGAAGTCTAGATGGGAACGGAACTGGAAGCTCATATGACTCAGTCTCTTTATCCTTTTGTTGTTGCGTCTCTTAAACCATAGTCGGTTCATCATTTTCTTGAGACAGTGGCTCATCCTCCGGTATTTCTACCGGTTGCATTATTTTGTTATCGACCTCTTTTCCACTTCTCAAGGTAATGATGGCCTTAGCTTGTTCATGATGTAGCTCACTTGGATTTGAGTCTCCAATGAAATGTTGTTTCTAGGGTTTGGCACAGGTTGAGAAGGAAAGGTGCCTTTTTCCCTAGCATTTAGTTGAGTTTCAATCCTAGCCACAGCTGTCTTTAATTCCTGATTTGATTGGATTAGAGACTGATTCATTTGAGCTTGAGAGTTCATGAATGTGGTCAATACATCCTCCACAGATGATCGCTTTGGTGGGGGCACATATGATGCATTGTTAGGTGCCCCAAAGAAGTTATTTTGTGGAGGCATTTGAGGTGCATTGGGCACATTAATTTGTGGTCCATTCCTCCAACTAAGATTAGGATAGTTCCAATTTGGATTGTACGTGTCTCCCATTGGTCGCATAACTGACATTTGGTAATTATTTATAGCATTTGCTTGATCATGCTCATGCGTGATATTTTGTACAACTGAGATGATTAGACAATCCTTTGTGTCATGGTCAGTACCACCACAAATGCTACAAAAATTACCTAAGGAAGTGTTTGCTTTAACCATATCAACCTTCCTAATTTTCAAAGTTTCGACCTTTCTAGCCAATGCAGTGAATTTTGCATTAAGGTCGTCTTCCTCTCTTAGGACATACATTCCCGCTTTCTCTCTAGGAATGGGTCTAGTTTGGTCTAATTTAGCAGAGACATCCCATGTCTGCGTATTCTCTGCTAACATATCTAGAAAATCCCAAGCCTCATTATGATCTTTGTCAAGAAAGGTTCCACCACACATCATCTCTATAAACTAATGGGTATCCATGGTGGGCCCCTTTCGGAAAGCATCAATCACGTGCCATGGTTTATAACCATGATGTGGACAAGTAATTAGAATGTCTTTGAAGCGCTCCCAAGCTTGAAAAAATAGTTCATTCCCCTTTTGGGAGAATGACATGATTTCTTGTTTTAGTGCTTTTATTTTGTGCTCGGGAAAGAACTTTTTCAAAAACTCTCTACTTAAGGCTTGCCATGAAGTGATGGTATTAGGTCTTAGAGAATTGAGCAATGCTTTGGCCCGATCCTTTAGAGAAAATGAGAATAACCTAAGCTTAAGTACATCCCTATTACCATTGTTTACTTGTAACGTTGCAATTACTTCCTCAAAGTCCTTGAGGTGGAAGTAGGGGCTTTCAGAATCTAAGCCATGAAATTTAGGAATTAATTGAATCACACCTGGTTTAAAATCAATGTTCCCTATGTGAGTAGGAAACACTATGCAAGATGGTAAAGTTGATCTCTCAGGGTGTAAATGTTCACGTAAAGTTCGTGGTTGGTTTAACACATTCCTATAAACTTCATTTTCATCCTCAAGAGGAGGATTATGTTGATTTTCTTTGTTTTGATTTATAGTTGGATCTGGCAGATTTAGATTTGGATTATCAACTGGGTCTGCCATGGAATCCAAGTGATGTTGAGTGCCTCTTCTAAGTGAATGATCAAGGCCTGAAACTAGTCCCCCTTCAGAGGAGAGTCGATTGTTTTGATTCTTATTCCAACGGGACATAAACCATCCACACCACACAACAAATACCACTAATAGCAAGTATGATACTGAAAATAAAAATAAAAATTTAACCAACAACTCAGGCGGCAGGGTCAACCATGAGGATTCAATCCACAAAGTAAAATAAATCAACAACCCAGGCGGCAGGGCCGACCATGAGAGTTTAGTCCACAAAGCAAAATAAATCAACAACCCAGGCGGCAAGGCCGACCATGAGGGTTTAGTCCACAAAGCAAAAATAAATCAATAACCCAGGCGGTAGGGCCGACTATGAGGGTTCAATCCACAAAAAAATAAAAATAAATAAATAAATAAAAGTAAAACTAATGCAGAAATTAAACTATGCTAATCTGGAAAATAGATCCAGCGGATGATCTTTGTGATCAAACAGCAACTGTAGGACAACCATAACACTTGAGTGATAAAATCCCAAGCAGGGCAACCTTATGTCATAGTTAGTGTTTGAAAGACACAACTGAATTTATTTTCAAAGAAAAAGAAAAGAGAAGAAAGAAGAAAAAATCTATAGAAAATATGGAGGGTTTAGAAGAGAACTTACCTTAGCTATCTTACATAGATTTGATCTATCTCAGTCTCTCCCCAGCAACGGCGCCAAAAACTTGATTGCTTGCCTCCAAGCGCAGAGGTTCGTAAGTAGTATCCCGTGAATACAGGGTCAATCCCACAGGGAGATGAATTGTGAGAAGGAAAAAATCAAATGCAAAATAAACTAAGTAATAAAAATTAATCTGATGATTTAAGTTTGGAATTTTTGAATGGATGTAATTCAACTGAATAAAATAACACCTAAGCTTCAAAGTTCCACACATAGGTTAATGTTCCACAATTATGATGACTTGGATAACACAACTAGGATCTGAGCACTATGGTCAGCCTAATTGGAAAATAAAACAGTTTAAATATTTTAATAAATGATATAAAAGATTAGAAAATAATGGATTTGCACCATTGACATATATTCTCAAGCGCCAGTGATTTTTAAGTATTCAATATCTATAGGATAATGAATATCAAAGAAATATAACAGGTTGAGAACATCTCCTATCTAGGAAATCTGATTAATCTAGGGTAAGCCTATCCATCAATGTGGATCTCATATGATGGAAACATATGGATCTCACAAGAGGATAAAAAAACAAAACCTAAATAATAGATAACATGCATACATCATTCTTCTCATCATTAAAACAATCAATCATCATAATCTTAAAGAAATATTAAACCCATGTGCTTCCCTTCTAGCTTGGGCTAGAGGGAACTTAGAAAAACATAATTAAATTGCAAAAATAAAAAGCAACAAGAAAGAAAGAAAAAATTGCAAATAGAAAAGATTTAAAAAAAACAACTTACAAAACTTTAATAAAACTAAAAACTCTTTAAAAATCCTAAATTTTGCTTTGGGATGCCTTAAATAATGTCTTGGAATGCCCTAGGAAGCCCTATTTATAAGTAGGGAACTCCATTTTCGTATAAAGTTGAAAAACCCTAGAAACCACCTCAAATATATGTATTTTTTTAAAATAGACTTCTAACTGCATAGTTCTTTTAAAACAGACTTCCTGCTGTGCAGTTTCCCAAAATAAACTTTACAGCTTCAGAATACACTTTTTCAGGACGATTTCAGGATTCTTCACTTCAAATCTTCGATTCTTTTCATTCCTCACTTAGTTTTATTGGATCTTTGGCATGTGAATTCTTCAATCTTGGTCTCCTAAGATCCATCCCTTGCCTTGGTAATTCTTGAACATCAAATCCATACTTTTTAACACCCCTTTTCAATCCAAGCTCTTAAATTCACCTTGCAACACATACATGAGTAAAATAGAATATTAAGATGATTTATGTTCATAAAACCAAGATATAAATGGAGAAAATTATGTAATATTTGAGTCTCAACACGTGACCACTCACTCAACTGACTAAGAAGAACGCCCGATTCGCATGGGACGAGAATGCGG
The DNA here is from genome assembly GCF_029962835.1 of Magnolia sinica. NCBI lineage: Eukaryota > Viridiplantae > Streptophyta > Magnoliopsida > Magnoliales > Magnoliaceae > Magnolia > Magnolia sinica. The sequence continues at coordinate 54,385,749 of NC_080591.1, read as the reverse complement.
AGGCAGCCTTTCAAGAACTGAAGATGAGATTAACTTCTGTGCCAGTCCTCACCCTCCTACAAGAAGGGGAAAAATTTGTGGTATATAGCGATGCTTTGAAACTGGGCCTTGGTTGTGTTTTGATGCAGAACGACAAGGTGATCGCTTATGCCTCTCGCCAACTAAAGAAACACGAAGAGAACTACCCAACTCTAGCAGTGATAATCTTTGCCTTAAAAATATGGAGGCATTACTTATACGGAGAGAATTTTCAGCTTTCTGCGATCATAAGAGCCTGAAATATATATTCACGCAGAAAGATTTGAATATGTGCCAGCGTCGGTGGATGGAGACACTCCAGGACTTCCACTTCGATATCTTATACCACCCTGGCAAAGGAAACTCCGTGGCCAATGCTCTAAGTGGGTAGAAGAAGCATGAGCTGGTAGTCACCCTGATGATCAAGGAGTGGGAGATGATGAAGTTCGTATAGGACTTTAATATCCAACGCACCCTAGACGAACCTGATGCTTATGTGGCTCTATTAACTGCGGAGCCGACCCAGGTTCGTCATGTGATCTCCACTCAGGACTAGGATAATGGCTGGTCAAGATGAAAGAAAGGTGTAAGAGAGAGGAGATGTCAGATTGGAGGGTTGATAGCGACGGCGGTCTTCGGTATCAGGGATGAGTATGTGTTCTAAATGACACCGAGTTAAGAAAGTAATGTTAAAAGCCCACCATTCCAAATTAGCTATCCATCCAGGAAGTACTAGGATGTACAACAATGTTAAAAGACAGTACTGGTGGAGCAATATGAAGAGGGACATCGCCGACTTTGTGGCGAAGTGCATGATATGCCAAAAGATCAAGGCCGAGTATCGAAAGCCTGCTGGCCTCCTTCAGCCGCTACCTTTAGCTGAATGAAAATGGGACAGCATTTCTATGGACTTCATATCTGATCTTCCTAGGATGCAAAGGAAACACAACTCGATCTGGGTCATTATCGACAGGTTGACAAAAGCCGCCAGATTCCTTCCAATCCGCACGACAGATTCCACCGATAGTTTAGCGAAGTTATACATCCGGGAAGTCGTGCGATCCTACGGAGTTCCACAGGAAATTATATCAAATAGGGACTCCAGGTTTACTTTCGCCTTTTGGAAGAGGTTGCAATAAGAAATGGGCATAGAACTCAAATTTAGTATGATATTCCACCCTCAGACAGATGGACAGACCGAGAGAGTGAACCAGATCTCGGAGGATATGTGAGAGCATGTGTCCTGGACTTTCAGGACAACTGGGATGACCACTTGGCATTGGCAGAATTCGCATACAATAATAGTTTCCAGTCCAGTATAGGCATGGCACCATGTGAGGCTCTCTATGGCCATCCTTTCCGAGCCCCTCAGTAGTAGGCAGAAATCAGAGAAAGAAGCTTGCTAGGTCCCGAATTGGTTCAAGCTACTACTCAGGTTATTGATGTGGTCAGAAAACGTCTATGTACGGCCTAGAGCAGGCAGAAGAGCTATGCAGATAATCGACGTCACAACCTGGAGTTTGCAGCTGGAGACCATTTATTCCTGAAGGTGTCACCTATGAAGGGTCTAATGAGGTTTGGACAGAAAGGGAAGCTAGCACCTAGTTTCATCGGGCCTTTCAAGATTTTGGATCATGTGGGAGCCGTAGCATACCGTATTGCACTACCTACTACACTAGCCAGTATTCACAACGTCTTTCACGTATCCATGCTGAAGAAGTATACACCAGACAAGTTGCACATCGTTAGCTGGAAGCAGATCAAGCTAACAGGTAACGCCTCTTATACCGAGAAACCTATCCATATCTTGGACCACATGGAGCAGGTCTTGCGGACAAAGACTATACCTCTAGTCAAGGTTCTTTGGTCGCATCATGAGGAAGAAGAAGCAACATGAGAGCGAGAAGCTGAGGTTAGGAAAAAGTACCCTCACCTGTTCAATGACATATCGTAGGTAATTTTGAGGATAAAATTTTCGGGGGGGAGACTTTAACACCATGTACCTTTGGTACATGGGTGTTACCTCTTAAACCCACATCAACCTAAATCAAATTGGATTAACCAAATGGCTTGAACACAACTTATGCAGGGCGGGACTTCCAAGCACCACTAAGGGCCACCCATCAGAGGCCCCAGAAGCTGGAATGCACCCCATGACTGCCTAGAAGGTAACTTTGCCTAGACACCTCAAATCAGAATAGCTTCGACTCAACTAATTATAGCAATAGACGGTGGGTCAATCTTCGAGGTCTAGTGAATAGCCAACCAAGTGCTCATTACGCTCTAAGACCACAATAAGCTGCTGAAATTTAATACCAAACCGATCCAACCATCGAATCAGTGGTCATGGAGCAGACGTGCGGTACGACCCACCTGGGCCTCGGCCCCACCCCAAAATGGGCCGGGACCCCTATTCCTAGGTCCCGAGAAAAATGGATGGAATGGATTTGTCACAACCATCATGATGGGCCTCCTCACGGGGTGCATGTGCGCACGATATGCACTAGGACGATGGGCTCGGTCAAATGGCCTTTGACCGAGCCATAGTCGAAAATGAGAGAAACGGTTCTCCCGCCCTTTTTAAATTCAAAACTGGCAATCTTTGAACCTCAAAGTGGCCCACCATGGCCACTTTCTAGGCCATCTAAACCGTTCAACTTCTCCGTGGGACTCGACTCAACAAAACCGTAAAACCTTTTAATCCCTTGTAAGCGGATGGGGGAGATGGGTTGCCATCGTCCCATATGTGATGCGTGGCAGGTATCTGCAAGATGGGATGCATCTGGGACCGCATGAACGGCCCACAATCGTCCCGGTCTGGCCATCTCAACCGTCCATCGCCTGAGAAAGCGATGCACTCTCGTTTCCAAAATTGGCCAACCAATGGCCTGCACAACGAAAAAGTGGAGAGGAGACTTTCCTCTCTAGGAAGGCTGGAACTAGCTCATCCCAACCGTTCTCTGGCCACGTGGAAAGATTCCGATCGTCCCTCGTAAAGCAAGAAGGGATTTTGGGGAGAAAGCGCTCCATCCCATGAGAAGAAACGGCGAGAACACGAAGATCTTGTGAGATCTTCCCAAACGGACGTTAGGAGCCCGGGAAGTGGGCTCCACACTGATCTAGGGTCTCATCTGGACCGATCAGACAGACCAGATCGTGTCCTTACACATTAGATTATATCCGCCATTAAAGGTTGGGTCATCTTCCCCATTAAAAACTCAAACGAAGTGACAGGATGGGCCCCATCAGACCAGGAAAAATTGCTTCTCTAGTGGGCCTTGGGGCCAGTTTCCCATCCAAGCGAGTGGATGGACCCCATGCACAACTGATCTCAGATCTTAGCCGTGCATAGTGGGGGCATTTCCTAGCCGTTGTTGTTCTCCCTCTCCCTCTATATAAAGGTCATGTAGCTCTTGAGATTTGCACCAAGGAGAAGGGGAGAGAGAGAGAGAGAGAGAAGAGAGAGGAGTGTGCGGCCAACCTGCTGCTCGACTTGGTCGAGCGTTGAGTCACGAGTCAGGTGCGTGGTTTCCTCTTAAAATCTGATTCTAGAGAGCAGTGCACGACCTCCTTTAAGCCAGGAAGGTAGGCCATGCCAAGCTCTAATAGGCCATTGAGTCGAGTCCAGGACCAAGCTAATCAATGGTTGTGAGTCAGACTGAAAACCAGCCAAGGAAGGAGTCCATTTTGGGACCGAAACAAGGGTCGAGTCCGAGCTGAAAGCAAGCCAACGAATGGCTGCGTTCCAAGCTAAGGGCAGGCTAAATAATGGCTCCAATTCAAGACTAAAATCAGGCCATACAGTAGCTCTGTTTGAGCTAGGACTAGGCCAACCAATGGTCATAGTTTAGGCTGATTCCAGGCCTAACAACACCTGTATTCTGGCCCCGAAACTAGCCTTATAAATGGCTGTGATTTGGGCCGAGAAACAAGTCTTCGTCAGGCTCCGTTTGAGCTGAAACAAGACCAAAAGCACGGCTCTGCTTCAGATCGAAATCAGGCCAAGACGGTAGCAGCATTTCGGGCTAGGACGGGGTCAACCAACGGCTGCGTTATGAGTCGAAATAGAGGCTGAGAAGCTACCATATCTCAGGCCAAAACCAGGCCAATCAATGGCCGAATTCTAGGCCGAAGCTGTCGCAGGAAAAAGGCTCTTGAGCGAGCTCTGTGCTAGGCTAAAAGCGGCCAGCAAGTGGGCCATGATCTAGACTAAAATTGGGTCTTAAGTAGGCCCTGGTTCAAGCCCATGCACTAGCCTTGCAGCTCACCATAGAATGAGTAATGCCAAGACCAATAACGGACCGTGATTGGCATCAGAAGCAGCCCATGTGGAAGCTCTGTTTGGAGCAGAAAATGGCCCCATCTAGCTGTGTAAACAGGCCAAAAATCAGGCCGAAAAATCAGCCCTACGTGGGCTCTATATTAGATGGGAATCGGCTAGCAGAGGCATCCCACATTAGACTAAAACTGGCCCTCAACAAGGCTTCGAGCGGGTCTCGGATGAGAGCTTAGATGGTGCTGAATGCACCCATTAGTCGGCCGCAAGGAGAGCAGCAGATGGATTAGGCCATATACAACTACTGGCCTCATTGCTATGGGCTGCACGTAGCAATCGGGCCTCACCAAAGCTCTAAAAATCTCTAGTGGGCCGCACCCTATTTGGAGGTAGGTGGTCCGTGCCGTGTATTCCAGTGGGCCTCACCACATATGTGGGCCTCACCATTGTGGAGGTAGGCCGGACCATCGGTCCAGTAGCACAAGGGGTGGGCTGCACCACATCTCAGTAGGCCGCACCATGTTAAATGCAGGTAGGCCTCACTACTAACTGCTGCTGGGCCCAGTCCTTGGGCGACCTTGGGAGCCAATGAATTGGGCCAAATCAAACCCAAGTTTAGCTCAGTTCGGATCTAAACATTGGCCCAGCCAGGCCTCTTGTTGGAGCAAGCATGGATGGGCCTGATTCTCTTGGTGGAAGCCCAAAAACATTTACCATGAGTTATCAAACCTTCCACCAACCTCCACGCTTAAGGCCTTAGGATGTATTATCTAACGCTAGAAAAATTTCATCAGGGAACTATTTGAGTGACATGGAGCCACCTACTTCTCAAGGAAATTCACATCTAGGAGCACATTGCGACTTTTCTGGTGATGATTTTCCTCCCCTTAAGCTTTTCATCCCAAACTAGACCGAAAATAGTAGTTTTATTAATTTAATGGTTAGTTAGACTAATGGTAAATTGTCAAAAAATAGAGTATACTTACTTGATATATTTTATTTAGAGTAATGACTCCATTGCTTATTTCTTGCTTAGATCTTTGAATATGTGATTGAATCAGTTACTCATTATGTGTGTTATGTGTTAGCTCAATTAATATATAATTGTAATATATGAATTGTTCCTCATAAGATCCTCGTTGTTATTATGTTAATATGACACCCACATGATTGAAATCTCTCCAGGGGAAGTTCTAAGCAAAAGAGAGTCTGTGCTTAGCGTGTAATTGGGCTAGTTGTGATGCGAATAGGCCCCTGACATGGAGGTTTGGGTTGTTGGCACCTGACTATGGGGTTTACCATCCATATGTGGTTTCACCTAACTGACTGGGGATGAACTTCACAACTTTTCTAATACCGTTGTTTACTCGTCTTTGAACCATTCATGCCGTCATGCTTTAATCGCCATGTTTAGTGATTTCAACATTCCATTCCCAGTCGGCATTGGTGGTGGCCCTTTTACATTGAATTGATTGACCACATGGTGGTGGGCACTACACACACTCTAAGGTGGTAATCTCATGGGCCGGGGATGGTGGTCATGGGACACTATGCCCGAGCCATCGGCCTACGTTAGGCCATGTACTCCCCGTAGTGACCGTGAGCTTATTTAATTGGCTGGTTGCAATTGGACTAATAACGGGTTGACTAATCATGAATGCATAGCACAGACCAACATCTATTGTTATTGTACGTAACATACGTAAATCGCTTGTCTAGATGTTTTACCCGGGGCACACCAGCATCTATCATCATCGTACGTACTAGCCTGTTTGGATGTTTTACCCGGGGCAAAGGCCGTCTGGGTATTTTACCCGGGTCGATGATTGCACTCATGTATTCATGCATTTAGCAAGACTGCATCTACTGTGTTTTAGATTGTCTGTATGTTTTTATGTTATTCCTTGTTTAGGGCGGCGGTGTGTAATCTTGAGGGGAAATCACACTGAGCTGGCCAATCATTCATCAATGTTCAACCGTACAGAGTATGCAGGTACAGGAGCCGATGAGTATGCGACAGATTTGGAGGCAGTGGCGGTCGAGGAAGAGCTCTATGACGAGGAGCCACAGCAGGAAGCGGCCACCTATTTTGGGCTGAATCAGTAGATTAGCCCTTTAGTTTTATTTCAGTACATTTAGAATTTGAGAAACTTGAGGTTATATAATTGGCCCCCAACTGAGTGAGCTAGAATATTGTTCCCATCTTTGGATCACATCTATGCTATGCTTTCATTCCCGCTATTTGCACTTTAATTCACTTCTTGGTTATCATTATCATTAGTTAACTCCTGGGTTTTTGGAATGTGAGTCGCGTACTCGGGTTCTAAAAACTGGGGCGTTACCCATAGGGCTTGCGTTTTCTATGCTTACAAACTCTCATACCTAAAAACCTCTATTCCCTACGATTGAAAATCCCTTTTCATGTGTTTGTTGTTGACACCACCTTCTCCGATTGTATTTTCATGGATTAGCACTTGATTTGTGGAATCTTTTGGGGCTATTTTCTAAGTCTGAAGAACTGAAAAACATACATTGGTATGTTTGAAGAAGACATTGGCTGCATATTTGTTCACCGTTTAGTACATGCATGCATCCAAAAGTGTAGCAGATTATTCTCTCTTTGTTAAAAAGACGTCAATTGAAATTGTTGCATGACAAATGTCATTTTATGATATAATAATTACAGGAAATGATGAAAGATAAATTATGAAAGTCAAGGAAATTCTTAAAAGAAGCTTCGAAATGAAAGATTTGGGCCCTCCCAGTTTCAATTCTGGCTCCCAGGTAGCCCTATTACCAAAATCGATGAGTGGGTTGGGAATGACAGGTTTGGTTTTAATTGTATCTTCTTCTGATTAGACCCCCAAATGGGTTTCTAAAAAAGAGAGATTACATATCATCCTAGACGATATCATTTGGGATAGAGCATAGGCCATCACTAACTTATTGTAGATTTTTACACCTATTTTGGTAGGAATAAAACCCATCACATTGTCATCATATATGTTTTCTTTGGATGAGTGATCAATTGTTGCCCATGAAGAAGTATGATTGCGTGCCCATCTACCCTAACCAATTCCCTGTTTGTTATATCCAACATCCCAAATATAAGGTAAGCTCTAACCTTTTTCCTTAACTGAATTTGCCCATATCAAGATATGTAATATATCTTCACGACCTTTGACAAATGATTAGGGAGTATGTGTGCACGTTCTGAGTTCAATCCATGGTTTAGATTGCGAGTAATCAGTGTGTAACATGTTTGATGTCTTTTATTTTCAGCTATTTAATTCAATGTTTTATGTGCAGATCCTTGATAGAGCATCTCTGCCAGAAGAAACCCCCTTTGCCATACTTGTGTGTCATTACTGGGTATGTTGTAAATATGTTTATTACTCATATTAATCAAATGCAAACACTACTGTTGTAGTTTCCATGTGACAGTTAGTACTTTTAGTCCCTTGAAATTACGTTGGCTGCAGTGCGTGGCCGTGGAGAGACCCATCTGTTCCAGATTATCCAACCCTTCAAAACAGTCATCTTCCGTATCCATTGTTATCGACTGAAACCCACATCCACGCCAAATGTAGACAGTCCCTGAGCCGATTGGATTTGTGGAATCTTATGGCCAATCCAAACGTGACACAGCATGAAAATCCATGGATCTCTCTAAGAACTTCATTGATCCAAACAGGTTCCGTGAACATGCATGTTTTCAGCACTCCCGGGACATCCACTGGCATCCAACAATGATGGCATGAATGCAATTCCATCCCTTCAAATCCCATGGAATTGGACTGGCCAAACAGACCCTAAATGTCCAACTGAAGGTTATCATATAAGTAGTTAGAAGTAAAACAATAAGTGGTCCATTTTCCAAAGGTAAAATCAAAATATTACTATTGGTGTAACTTCTTAATTATATTCCATCTACAATTGGGAAGTAGTTTTGGTTAGTCTAAATTGCCATACAACTATGCTTTGTGTATGAGGAAGTGCCACCTAATCGGTGTCCTTCTAAATTGTTATGAAACGTCATTGGACGGTCAACTAGTATGATAGTTTGTCACAATTTTGAATATAGTGGTGACTTATTCTCATACGTATGTGGAAATCATGCGCAGCAACATAAATCATCTAAGCCTCAAAGTCAATTGCAATATCCATCGATCCATTTGTCAACTAATGTTTCCATTCAATTGAAACCTTATGTAATTTAACTATGAATCCATTAATTGGTCAATAAGCACACCATCTACATAGGTCCACTCTTCTTTTCCATTTTCATTAACTACTTCTTCAAAAGGCACACACTGATTTGCATAAGTCCACTTTTCTTCTTCTTCTTCTTCTTCTTCAATACATTTGATTGATCGAAAAATACTTATCTAAAAACTAACTGCGAGGCTCTTTAACAGCATGGATAGGTGAATATATTTGTGACCCATGGCATCAATCACCTAAGAAGTCCTGGCTTGCAACTCCTACATTAAACATCAAATTCCCAACAAACGGCATAGGCTATATGTTTATTAATGCTTGATTTTTCATAACAATGTCCACAGGAATATTGTTGCTACCAATACTCTAGTAGAAGTCATCAACCTAAGGAAAAATCCCCATCTGTGATTAATTTAGCTCTATGGGTGTCTTGGCGGAAGTGAAGACATCACCACCTTCTTCTAAAAATATCTCTTGAATCTACAAAATGAGAGAAAAAATTTTAAAATAAAAATAATATTATTAATGAAAGTATTAATAAAGTCTCTATATAAAGTAACCCTTGACCCAAAATTTATAAATTTTAAGAAATAGTAAACTTTTTAAAATAATAAATTTATTAAAATAGTAAATGATTTCTAAAATGATTAAAACTCTTTCTAATTACATAAATAAGGACTTTAGGCTATTTCGGGACTCCAAATACTAGAATACCAAAAATTATAAATTATCAATAGCTTTCCAATGACATATTACATGTATGAAACAGATAAACAGTCGTAAAATTATGTCTGTTGGAATCCATAATGCATGCAAAATACTAGACCCTTAATCAAACATTTTAGCACGATTAATTTCTTTCAAGCATGCCTTCCATGAGATTAACCTTGACTTTATCCTATACCAGGCACCAAAGAAAATACTTTTATTTTATTTCTTATATATAAAATAAAATGATTAATTACAAAACCTATCTACAATTTAGTTGCTTTTATAAAACACACATGCTTTTAAAATATTTAAAGTAATCTATTTATCTACCTATCTTTCTTTCTTCTTTTTTTATTTTTTTTTTATTTTTATACGTTGTTATTGATATAATCACCTGGCATTGTATTCCGTTGTGATTACATGGTTATAATAAAACCATATTTTATAAAGGACTAAAATGCCCTTCATTTAAAACAAGTAATGTATTAGACGTAGTGGGCATCGACAAGGATCTGAAGGTAGGTGGGGCCACCATGGTGTTTGTGAGAAATCCACCCATGCACATGTTTTGCTAAATCATTATATTGTATGAGTTTATGAAGAAGACCCAAAGTTCAAGCAAGCCACACAATAGAAAACAATGGAAATTGTATGCCCACGTTGAAACATTTGTAGGGCCAAAGAAGCTTTGAATTAGGCTAATATTTTTGTTCCTTCAGTTCATCCAAGTGGTAATGACTTTATAAATAGGTGGGTCACTTTATGAATGTCTGGATTGCATATAAATATCATGGTAGAGCTAGAAATGTTTGAACCATAGGCAATTCCTTACCATTGTTTCCGGTGGTGTGGCCCACTTGAGTTTCAAATCTCCTTGATATTTGGTCTCATGTCTTCACATGATATGTCAAAATAGACTGATAGAGCAGATTTCTAACAAACATAATGGTAGGCCCACGTGTTGTGTCAGCTACATCATTCAAACATTTTAGATATGATTAGGTGGGGCCACTCTGAATGTGGCCCACCTTGATATACCAATTGTACATCTGCATGGTCTATTCATATTTCTAAATTATTTAATGACATGGGCCCAAAAATTAAGTAGATCCAAATCTTAAATGGACCAAAATACAGGAAACAATTGTTTTTCTACGTTGAAAATTTTCTTATGGGCCATATAAATTTTAGATCAAAAGTGATATTTTTTTATTTTTTTATTCCATCTGTCACCTTATAAATGCGTTAGATTACAAGTAAACATCAAGGCAGGACTCAGGGAGTTTTTAATGTTGGATACAGAGGTCCCTCGGATACGATAGTAACCGCTCCAGGTTCCTTATAAATATGCTGGATTACAAGTAAACAAATTTCCAACTGTACGACCCATATATGGGCCATCAACCTTTTGAAGCCCACTTGCATTTTACCTCCCAAGAACAAGCGCCAGCTGTACGGCCCCATTTCTCAGGTCGAAAATGCCCCTGCTTTCTTTCCGGAAGCAAATCGCCTGGTGCTCGAAGACGAGCGCTGACGCTCCTCGAACTCCGAGTTGTACGAACGGTTCAAAAGATATCAAAGTTACATGGGCCCCACAGTTATGTATTTATTATATCCACAACGTTCATCCATATTTTGAGATCATTTCGGAGCATTGTCAAAAAGAAAAAATCATATCCAAAGATCAACTGGGCCACGCCACAAAGAGCAGTGGGAAATTTGATTTTCACCGTTAAAAATTTTGTAGGGCCCAACATAACATTTATTTTCCATCCAATCCATTCATAAGGTCACAAAGACCTTGATGAAGTGGAAAAACAACTTTCATAATGATCCAAAACTTCTTGACCCTTAAAAGGGTTTCAATAGTAGACGTCCAATCCTCCACTGCCTTTTACAGTGTGGTCCACTTGATAGCTAGATCTATCTTATTTTTCGTCCCACACCTTAATACGAGTTCTCCAAATAGATGGACGGTTTGGATAGAACACATACCTCCTAATGGGATGCACAAAAAGCGGTGGGGATTACAACCGAAAAGAGAAAAAACAGAAAAAATACGCAGCGAGTTGGCGTCGACCGGGTTGGGAGCCGGTCGACCCAGCCAATAGCTACGGCTTATAACCATAGTGACTAGCCCTCTATGCTCTTTCTTCTTCTTTTTTATTTTATTTTTTATTTTATTTATTTATTTACATGGAGAACTTTATTCTACCAACATTTTATTCTAATACATATTTATATAACTATGTATATATAAGCACATAAAAAACTTTCTCACTTTTTTTTTCATTCTTTCTTTATTCATTTATCAAGAATGTCTTCTAAACCAAAATTAGTTACTTGACGTACCATATATGATTTTGGGTCATTTCCCTACACTTCACAGTCATTTTCATGCATTTCACGGTTAATACTGGCGATTCTGTTTTGATTCACGGTCATTTCCACGTATTTCACGGTCAATTCCTTCACTTCATGGTCATTTCAATGCATTTCACGGTCAATTCGCTTCACTTCACAGTCATTTCCATGCATTTCACGGTCAATCCCAGCAATTTCGTGCTGACTCACAGCCATTTCCATGCATTTCAAGATCAAATCCCTTCACTTCACGGTCAATTCCCTTCACTTCACGTTCAATTCACTTCACTTCACGGTCATTTTCATGCATTTCACGGTCAATCTCGGCGATTCCGTTTTGATTCACGGTCAATTCCATGCATGTCACGGTCAATTCCCTTCACTTCACGGTCATTTTCATGCCTTTCAAGGTCAATTCGCTTCACTTCACGGTCATTTCCATACATTTCACGGTCAATCCCGGCGATTCCGTTTTGATTCACGGTTATTTCCATGCATTTCACGGTCAATTCCCTTCACTTCACGGTCATTTTCATGCACTTCACGGTCATTTCCCTACACTTTCACGGTCATTTCCATGCATTTCACAGTCAATCCCGGCAATTCCGTTTTGATTCGCGGTCATTTCCATGCATTTCACGGTCAATTCCCTTCACTTCATGGTCATTTCCATGCATCTCACGGTCAATTCACTTAACTTCATGGTCATTTCCATGCATTTCACAGTCAATCCCGACGATTCCATTTTGATTCACGGTCATTTCCATGCATTTCACGGTCAAATCCCTTCACTTCACGGTCATTTCCATGCATTTCAAAGTCATTTTCCTACACTTCACTGTCATTTCCATGCATTTCATGGTCAATCCCGGCGATTCAATTTTGATTCAGGATCATTACCATGTATTTCACGGTCAATTCCCTTCACTTCACAGTCATTTCCATGCTTTTCACGGTCAATTCGCTTCACTTCACGGCCATTTCCATGCATTTCACGGTCAATCCCAGAGATTCTATTTTAATTCACGGTCATTTTCATGCATTTCATGGTCAATTCTATTCACTTCACGGTCATTTCCACGCATTTCACGGTCATTTCCCTACACTTCACGGTCATTTCCATGCATTTCACGGTCAATCCCGGCGATTCCGTTTTGATTCACTGTCATTTCCATGCATTTCACGGTCATTTCCCTTCATTTGTCGGTCATTTCACACTGACCCAGTCGACTGGGCTAACCCGGTCGACCCCAACTCGTTGTTCCACTTGTGTACTCTTTTTTTTTTCTTTTTACAAGGAGAACTTTTTCTCTCCTACATTTTTCTCTAGTACATATCTATATAAACATGTATATATAAGCATATAAAAAAAATTTCTCTCTTTTTATTCATTTCTTTCTTTATTCATTTAATAAACGTATCTCTTAAAACAGAATGAGTTACTTGACGTACCATATAGGACTTTTGGGGTAGGAGATGCTACTTTAGCTAACCAACCAACTTATTTTCTAAGATTCCATCAGGTCGATGGTCGAAAATTCATTTCATTCACTTTGCGGTCAATTTAAATCAGTTCACAGTCAATTTCATTCATTTCACTTCACGGTCAATTCCATGCATTTCATGGTCAATTCCCTTCACTTTCACGATCAATTTCATTTATTTCACGGCCAATTCGCTTCACTTCACGGTCAATTCCCTTCACTTCATGGTCAATTCGCTTCACTTCACGGTCATTTCCATGCATTTCACGGTCATTCCCGGCGATTCCGTGTTGATTCACAGTCATTTCCATGCATTTCACGGTCAATTTCCTTCACTTCACGGTCATTTCCATGCATTTCACGGTCAATACACTTCACTTCACAGTCATTTTCATGCATTTCACAGTCATTCCCGGCGATTCCGTGTTGATTCACAGTCAGTTCCATGCATTTCACGGTTAATTCCCTTCACTTCAAAGTCAATTCACTTCACTTCACGGACATTTCCATGCATTGCACAATCATTCCTGGCAATTCTGTGTTAATTCACGGTCATTTCCAAGCATTTCACGGTCATTTCCACGCATTTCACAGTCAAATTGCTTCACTTCACGGTCATTTCCATGCACTTCACAGTCATTCCCAGCGATTTCGTGTTAATTCATAGTCATTTCCATGCATTTCACGGTCAATTCCTTTCACTTCACAGTCAATTCGCTTCAATTCCCTTCACTTCACGGTCATTTTCATCCATTTCACAGTCAATTCGCTTCACTTCACGGTCATTTTCAGGCATTTCACGGTCATCCCGGCGATTCCGTATTAACTCACAGCCATTTCCATGCATTTCACGATCAAATCCCTTCACTTCACGGTCAATTCCCTTCACTTCACGTTCAATTCGCTTCACTTCACGGTCATTTCCATGCATTTCACGGTCATTCCCGGCGATTCCGTGTTCATTCACGGTCATTTTCACGCATTTCACGGTCAATTCCCTTCACTTCACGGTCATTTCGCTTTACTTCACGGTCATTCCTGGCAATTCCATGTTGATTCACGGTCATTTCCACGCAATTCACGGTCAATTCCCTTCACTTCACGGTCATTTTCATGCATTTCACGGCCAATTTGCTTCACTTCACGGTCATTTCCATGCAATTCATAGTCATTCCCGGTGATTCTGTATTGATTCACGGTCATTTCCACGCATTTCCCGATCAATTCCCTTCACTTCACGGTCATTTTCATGCATTTCACGGTCAATTCGCTTCACTTCACGGTCATTTCTATGCATTTCACAGTCATTCCCGTCAATTCCGTTTTGATTCACGGTCATTTCCCTTCACTTCACGGTCATTTCCATGCATTTCATAATCAATTCGCTTCACTTCACGCTCATTTCCATGCATTTCATGGTCAATCCCGACGATTCCGTTTTAATTCAGTCCTTGCCATGCATTTCATGGTCAATTCCCTTCACTTCACGGTCATTTCCACGCATTTCACGGTCATTCTTGGTGATTCCATATTGATTCACGATCATTTCCACACATTTCACGGTCAATTCGCTTAACTTCACGGTCATTTTCATGCATTTCATGGTCATTCCCAGCGATTTCGTGTAGATTCACGGTCATTTCCACGCATTTCACGGTCAATTCCCTTCACTTCACGGTCATTTCAACGCATTTCATGGTCAATTCGCTTCACGTCACGATCATTTTCATGCATTTCACAGTCAATTCGCTTCACTTCACGGTCATTTTCATGCATTTCGCGGTCATTCCCGGCGATTTCGTGTTGATTATAGTCATTTCCATGCATTTCACAGTCAATTCCCTTCACTTCGCGGTCATTTCCACGCATTTCACAATCAATTCGCTTCACTTCATGGTCATTCTCATGCATTTCACGGTCATTCTCGGCAATTCCGTGTTGATTCACGGTCATTTTCGTGAAATGCATGGAAATGATCGTGAAGTGAAGCGAATTGATCGTGAAATGCGTGGAAATGACCGTGAAGGGAATTGACTGTGAAATGCGTGGAAATGACCGTGAAGTGAAGCGAATTAACTATGAAATGACCGTGAATCAACACGAAATCGCCGGGAATGACCGTGAAGTGAAGCGAATAAATCGTGAAATGCGTGGAAATGACCGTGAAGTGAAAGGAATTGACTGTCAAATGCATAGAAATGACTATGAATCAACACGGAATCGCCGGGAATGATCGTAAAATGCCTGGAAATGACCGTGAAGTGAAGCGAATTGACCATGAAATGCGTGGAAATGAGTGTGAAGTGAAGGGAATTGACCATGAAATGCGTGGAAATGACCGTGAATCAACACGGAATCGCCAGGAATGACCGTGAAATGCATGAAAATGACCGTGAAGTGAAGCGAATTGACAGTGAAGTGAAGGGAATTGACCGTGAAATGGATGGAATTGACCGTCAATCAACACAGAATCGTCGGGAATGACCGTGAAATGCATGGAAATGACTGTGAAGTGAAGCGAATTGACCGTGAAATGTGTGGAAATGACCGTGAAGTATAGGGAATTGACCGTGAAATGCGTGGAAATGACCGTGAATCAACACGGAATCACTGGGAATGACCGTGAAATGCATGGAAATGACCGTGAAGTGAAGCAAATTGACCGTGAAATGCATGGAAATGATCGTGAAGTGAAGGGAATTGACCGCAAAATGCTTGGAAATGACCGTGAATCAATACGGATTCGCCGGGAATGACCGTGAAATGCATGGAAATGACCGTGAAGTGAAGCAAATTGACCGTGAAATGCGTGGAAATGATCGTGAAGTGAAGGGAATTGACCGTGAAATGCATGGAAATGATCGTGAATTAATACGGAATCATCGGGAATAACCGTGAAATGCATGGAAATGACCATGAATCAACACGAAATCGCCGGGAATGACCGTGAAATGCATGAAAATGACCGTGAAGTGAAGCGAATTGACTGTGAAATGCGTGGAAATGACCGTGAAGTGAAGGGAATTGACCGTGAAATGCATGGAAATGACCGTGAATCAACACGGAATCGCCGGGAATGACCGTGAAATGCATGGAAATGACCATGAAGTGAAGCAAATTGACCGTGAAGTGAAGGGAATTGACCGTACAATGCATGGAAATGACTATGAATTAACATGGAGTCGCCGGGAATGACCGTGAAATGCATGGAAATGACCATGAAGTGAAGCGAATTGACCGTGAAATGCGTGGAAATGATCGTGAAGTGAAGGGAACTGACTGTGAAATGCGTGGAAATGACCGTGAATCAACCCGGAATCGCCGGGAATGACTGTGAAATGCATGGAAATGACCGTGAAGTGAAGCGAATTGACCGTGAAGTGAAGGGAATTGACCGTGAAGTGCATGGAAATGACCGTGAATTAACACGGCATCGCCGGGAATGACCGTGAAATGCACAGAAATGACCGTGAAGTGAAGTAAATTGACCGTGAAATGCATGGAAATGACCGTGAAGTGAAGGGAATTGACCATGAAATGCATGAAAATGACTGTGAATCAACACGGAATTGTCGGGAATGGCCGTGAAATGCATGGAAATGACCGTGAAGTGAAGTAAATTGGCCGTGAAGTGAAGGAAATTGACCGTGAAATGCATGGAATTGACCATGAAGTGAAGCGAATTGACCGTGAAATGAATGGAATTGATTGTGAAAGTGAAGGGAATTGATCGTGAAATGCTTGGAATTGACCGTGAAATGAAATGAATGAAATTGACCGTGAACTAATTAAAATTGACCGCGAAGTGAATGAAATGAATTTTCGACCATCGACCTAATGGAATCTTGGAAAATAAGTAGGTTGGTTAGCTAAAGTAGCATTTCCTACCCCAAAATCCTATATGGTACATCAAGTAACTCATTCTGTTTTAAGAGATATGTTTATTAAATGAATAAAGAAAGAAATAAATAAAAAGAGAAAGAAAAAATTTATATGCTTATATATACATATTTATATAGATATGTATTGGAGAAAAATGTAGGAGAGAAAAAGTTCTCCTTCTATAAAAAAAATTAAAAATTAAAAAAATTACACAAGTGGAACAGCGAGTTGGGGTCGACCGGGTCAGTGGGACAGTGGGTCGACCCCAACTCATTGTCGGCCCTTTTGCAACCGGAGGGTTATGGTTACGGTTATAGCTATGGCTATGGCTACGGTTATAATCCGTAGCTAAAGGGAGCCCAAGCTTGCTCCATAAGCAAGGGCATTTTAGACCTGATAAATGGGGCCGTACAGCTGGGGCTTATTCTTGGGAGCTCGAAATAAGTGGGCTTATTTTTGAGATTGGGCCGTAAATGGGTCGCACAGTTGAAAATTTCTCCTAAGGCAGGACTCAGGGAGTCTTTAATGTTGGATAAAGAGGTCCCTCGGATTCGATAGTGACCTCTCCAATAGCAACCTTGGTACTTGTCGATGTCGTGGACCCCACAATGACATATGTATTTTATCAATGCTGTCCATCCATTTTTCCAGCTCATTTTAGGGAGTTATTCCAAAAATGCGACAGATCCAAATCTCAAGTATACCACATCACAGGAAACACTAACGTTCATCATTAAAATTTAGGAGCCACTTGATTTTTGAATCAAGCTGATATTTGATATTTATTTATTTAGTTTTCATTCATCGTAGTATTTCTGACTTAATCAATAGGTTTGATGACAAATAATCCTTATAATTGGCCAAGTTTTCAATGGTGAGCGTTCAATTACCACTGTTTTCCTGTGATGTGGTACTTGTGAGATTTGTATCTGCTTCATTTTTTAACCACAGTCCTAAAATAATAATCCAAAATAGATGGACGGCGTGGATAAATACGTACATTATAGTGGAGCCCATAGAGACCCGTTGCTCCTCACAGCGTCAATACGCAATCCACGTCTGGCACGGCGCAGCGCAACTTGAGCGCAGCTTGGGTGCGAGCCTGACCGTAGGGCCCACATTAATGCGTTCATTATATATCCATGCCGTTCCTATTTTTTTCCAGATTATTTTAATGTATGGTCCGAAGAACGAAGTAGATAAAAATTTCCCAACAAAAGGTGAATATATTTGTGACTCATGGCATCAATCACCTAACAAGTCCTGGCTTGCAACTCCTACATTAAACATCAAATTCCCAACAAAAGGCATAGGCTATATGTTTATTAATGCTTGATTTTTCATAACAATGTCCACGGGAATATTGTTGCTACCAATACTCTAGTAGAAGTCATCAACCTAAGGAAAAAACCCCATCTGTGATTAATTTAGCTCCATGGGTGTCTTGGCGGAAGAGAAGACATCACCACCTTCTTCTAAAAATATCTCTTGAATCTACAAAATGAGAGAAAATTTTTTAAAATAAAAATAATATTATTAATGAAAGTATTAATAAAGTCTCTATATAAAGTAACCCTTGACCCTAAATTTATAAATTTTAAGAAGTAGTAAACTTTTTAAAACAATAAATTTATTAAAATAGTAAATGATTTCTAAAATGATTAAAACTCTTTCTAATTACTCAAATAAGGAATTTAGGCTATTTCGAGACTCTCCAAATACTAAAATACTAAAAATTATAAATTATTTATAGCTTTCCAATGACATATTACATGTATGAAACAGATAAACAATTGTAAAACTATGTATGTTGAAATCCATAATGCATGCAAAATGCTAGACCCTTAATCAAACATTTTCGCACGATTTCTTTCAAGCATGCCTTCCATGAGATTAACCTTGACTTTATCCTATACCAGGCGCCAAAGAAAATACTTTTATTTTATTTCTTATATATAAAATAAAATGATTAATTACAAAAACCTATCTACAATTTAGTTGCTTTTATAAAACACACATGCTTTTAAAATATTTGAAGTAATATATCTACCTATCTTTCTGTTTTTTTCTTTTTTTTCTTTTTTTTACTATTGTTATTGATATAATCACTTGGCATTGTATTCCGTTGTGATTACATGGTTATAATAAAACCATATTTTATAAAGGACTAAAATGCCCTTCATTTAAAACAAGTAATGTATTAGACATAGTGGCCATTGACAGCGATCTGAAGCTAGGTGGGGCCACCATGGTGTTTGTGAGAAATCCACCCCATGCACATGTTTTGCTAAATCATTATATGGTATGAGTTTATGAAGAAGATCCAAAGTTCAAGGGAGCCACACAATAGAAAACAATGGAGATTGTATGCCCACGTTGAAACACACGTGGGGCTAAAGAAGCTTTGGATTAAGCTAATATTTTTGTTCCTCCAGTTCATCCAAGTGGTAATGACTTTATAAATAGGTGGGTCACTTTAGAATGTCTGGATTGCATATAAACATCATGGTAGAGCTAGAAATGTTAGAACCATAGGCAATTCCTTACCATTGTTTCCGGTGGTGTGGCCCACTTGAGTTTCAAATCTCGTCCATATTTGGTCTCATGTCTTCACATGATATGTCGTAATGGACTGGTAGAGCAGATTTCTAACAAACATAATGGTAGGCCCACGTGATGTGTCAGCTACCTCATTCAAACATTTTAGATATGATTAGGTGGGCCACTCTGAATATGGCCCACCTTGATATACCAAATTGTATATCTGCATGGTCTATTCATATTTCTAAATTATTTAATGACATGGGCCCAAAAATTAAGTAGATCCAAATCTTAAATGGACCAAAATACAGGAAACAATTGTTTTTCTAGTTGAGAATTGTCTCATGGGCCACAAATATTTTAGATCATAAGTGATATTTTTTTAATTTTCTTATTCCATATCTGTCACCTTATAAATACATTGGATTACAAGTAAACATTAAGGCAGGACTCAGGGAGTTTTTAATGTTGGACCCAGAGGTCCCTCCAATACGATAGTGACTGCTCCAGGTTCCTTATAAATATGTTGGATTACAAGTAAACATTAAGGCAGGACCAGGGAGTCTTTAATGTTGGATACAGTGGTCTCTCGGATTCGATAGTGGCCTCTCCAGTAGCAACCTTGGTACTTGTCGATGTTGTGGACCCCACAATGACATATGTATTTTATCTATGCTGTTCATCCATTTTTCCTCTCATTTTAGAGAGTTATTCGAAAAATGAGACAGATCCAAATCTAAGAATACCACATCACAGGAAACATTGATGATTTAATGTTCACCATTAAAATTTAGGAGCCACATGAGTATTGGATCAAGCTGATATTTGATATTTATTTTTATTTTATTTTTTCCATTCATCGTAGTATTTCTGACCTAATCAATAGGTTTGATGACAAATAATCCTTATAGTTGGCCAAGTTTTCAATGGTGAACGTTCAATTACCACTGTTTTCCTGTGATGTGGTCCTTGTGAGATTTACATCTGCTTCATTTTTTAACCACAGTCCTAAAATAATAATCCAAAATAGATGGACGGCGTGGATAAACACGTACATTATAGTGGAGCCCGTAGAGAACCGTTGCTCCTCACAGCGTCAATACGCAATCCGCGTCTGGCACGGGGCAGCGCAACTTGAGCGCAGCTTGGGTGCGACCCTGACCGTAGGGCCCACATCAATACGTTCATTATATATCCATGCCGTCCATATGTTTTTCCAGATTATTTTAATACATGGTCCCAAGAACGAAGAAGACAAAAATTTCAGGTAGACCACATCACTGGAAACGGTGGTCGTTGAAAGCACACCATTAAAAACTTCCTGAGGTCCAACCTAATGTTTGTTGACCATCCAACCCGTTGATAAGTTCTAAAAGACATGGATGAAAGGGGGAGAAACAAATATTAGCTTAATCCAAAACTTGCGTGGCCCACAAAGATTTTTAAAGGGAAATAACTACTGTTTCCTATGGCGTTATCTACCTGAAATTTGTATCTACTTCCGTTTTGGGAAGACGCCCATTGTCCAATCTGAAAAAAAAGTCGGACAGAGTGGATATACAATTCACACAACAAGGTGGGTCAAATCATCTTGTGGTATAGCCTAAAATTAAGCGGATTCAAATCTTAGATATAACAAAACGTAGGAAGTAGCTGTGTTTTTTATCATAAAAAATTTTTAGTGGGCCACATAAATTTTAGACCAAGTTGATATTTATGTTTCCCTTCATGTAATTTTGTGTGACCTTGTTAAAACGTTCGAAACCATCGATGACACACTTATAAAGGTAGGCCCTGTGGACACTTTCACATGTTCTTATGGCATAGAATTGGAAAATGGAACGGTCTTAGGGCATGATAGACTTTCTCAAGCTTTAATCTTATTTTTCCACCGCTCTTCACTGGTCAAAGTCAAATAAGCAATTTTTTTAACCACCAAACAGATTACTATGAGGGCCTGCTTGTTTGATTTTTGGGCTCAATTGTAATTACTATGTAAATGGGTAATAATTGTTTACTTAGGTAATTATCACATCTTTTTGAAGCAAATGCCGCAACTTACTTTTTTAAAGCTTAAATGGAGAAATTTATAAAATCAATGTGGGACCCATCATGATGTATGTGACGTATCCACACCTCTCATTTGTTATGCTAGCTGAATTTAGGGCATGACTAAAAAAATGAGGGAAATCCAAAGTTCAGGTGGACCACACTATAGGAAACAGCGGGAGTCAAACATTTACCATTAAAAACTTTTTAGGGCCCTTAAAAGTTTTGGATAAAGTTGGTATTTGTGTTTTCCCTTATTCATGTTTGTGTGACTTTATGAACTGGTTAGATGATGAAAAAACATTAATATGTGCCCCATGAAGGAAATAATTTTCAACGATATACCAATTAAGGCCATTGTTTTCTTTCTTGTAGGCCATTTGAATGTTAGATCTACCTTATTTTTCGTATTATGCCCCAAAACGTTCTAATAAAATAAATGAACAATGTGGATATATCATATACATTACATATGGGTCCATATATTTAAATCAACACTTTTGTATCGATTTTCAAGGTGAAATTACTCTCGCTTTTTCAAACAAGATGAAAAAGTAATAATTACTTATTTACAAGTGAATTTTTGAACATCAAGCAAAATGGAAGTGGGTATTTGTAATTAGGTGCATTTGGTGGCACCAAGTACATGGGAATGTGATTAACCATCCAATATAGTGTAACTTTTCCTGATATTTCACGTAATTTGATGCAATTAAACACACCATTAATCTTTTAGGATTTTTTTAATCACAAAATTCTTAAGGAATTTAAAATTTACAAAATAATACCTCCAAGATTTTTTATTATTTATTTTTTTTAAAGTGGCTTTTAAAAGATGAAATTACAAAATTACTCTCATTTTTTATTTTTATTTTCAAAATAGCGATACTTAAACAAGAATTGTTAGGCCTACGTTGTATGTGCATGTCATCCAACCCTTTTTAACATATGAATCCTATAAAGAAAATCTAGTAAATGAAAATTTTGTCCAATCCAACTAAAAGTGGATCATGCTATAGAAAATAATATACACCATCTAAACACATCTAATTCATGTGTAGCCATCCAATGACATGCTTGACCACATGGTGGGGTTGGACCCACAATTCCCAACTTTATTACTTTCTAAAGAAACAATATTTTAAAAATTAAGTAATTTAGCAATTATGTTTCCCATGAATCATCACCTTATAAATTTAGATCATGCAAGCATTATTTGGTAAAATTAAAATTTTGGAGGATTTTTTCAATAAAAGTTCCTAATTTTTTTTTTAAAAAAAAGTGACGTTTTTATATCATTTTCATTATTATATAAGACATAGTTGTCAATCTCTATCTCTCACACAAATACAAGTGAATATATAATAATTACAAATAAACACCTGAGCTGAAAAGCCATCCATGACGGGCACTTGACTAAATTGCTTCGCGGTGCAAACCAATCCATCTACACTTATTTGCTAACCATGATTTGATTCATCACCCATGAGGTTAGTTTCATTCAAGACCGTTGAAAGTGGAAACGGATGCCCTACTCCCCCTGCCATCGGCCAATGGCTGGTGGTCGGTGCTCTGTGGGCCCCACCATGATGTATGTGTTTCATTCATACTGTCCATCTATTTTTCTAGATAATTTTATGGCATGAGGCCATAAATAAAGTATATCCAATTCTCAAGTGGAACACATTACAGGCAACAGTTGAATGAACACGGACTATTAAAAATTTTTGGGGGCTATAAAACTGTTGGATCAAATTGATCTTTATTTTTTTCCTTTCATCTGTGTCTATATGACCTAATCAACAGATTGGATGTCAAATAAACAGTACAGTGGGCCTTAGGAGGATATTAATGGTGGATATCTAATCACTATAGTTTTCCTGTGATGTGGTCCACCTGATATTTATATCCTTATAATTTTTGGGATCAGGCCCTAAAATGATCTTTAAAATTGGATGAACGGAATGGATGAAACATATACATCATGGTGGGGCCCACACATTACACGCAAATATATAATAATTACAAATAATAACCTGAGTTGAAAAGCCATCGATGACGGGCACTTGACTAAATTGCTTGACGGTGCAAAAAAAAAATCCATCTACACTTGTTTGCTAACCATGATTTGATTCATCACCTATGAGATTAGTTTCATTCAAGACCGTTGAAAGTGGAAACGGATTGGCTACTCCCCCTGCCACCAGCCAATGGCTGGTGGTCGGTGATTTGTGGGCCCCACCATGATGTTTGTGTTTCATTCATGTCTGTCCATCTAATTTTTTCTAGATAATTTTATAGTATGAGGCCAAAAATGAGGTATATCCAATTCTTAAGTGGAACACATTACAGGAAACAGTGTTGAATGAACGCCAACCATTAAAAAATTTTGGGGGCTATAAAACTTTTGGATCAAGTTGATGTGTCTAAATGACCTAATCGACGGATTGGATGTCAAATAAACAGTACAGTGGGCCTTAGGAGAATTTTAATGGTG
This sequence comes from Magnolia sinica, assembly GCF_029962835.1. NCBI lineage: Eukaryota > Viridiplantae > Streptophyta > Magnoliopsida > Magnoliales > Magnoliaceae > Magnolia > Magnolia sinica. Next base: position 54,361,706 of record NC_080591.1, on the reverse strand, counting down.
GATATCTAATTACTATAGTTTTCCTGTGGTGTGGTCCACCTGATATTTATATCCTTATAATTTTTGGGATCAAGCCCTAAAATGATCTGTAAAAATAGATGAACGGAATGGATGAAACATATAAGTCATGGTGGTGCTCACACAGCACCGACCATCAGCCACCGGGCTAGTGGCAGGGGGAGTAGCCAATCCGTTTCCGTTGAAAGTCATCACCATGGCTTCTCTTGAGAAAACGGCCCATTATTTTGAACTCTCTCTTTTCTTTTTAACTTTTTCCTTTTCTTTTCTTACTTCTTTTCTATTTAAATCTTGACCGTTAATATTAAAGATGTGAAGCCATGAAACAAATCGGCTACAATCACGCCCCCAAAACAAGTGCCACATCACCACTCAGTATCTCTCTCTCTTGTGAAAAACACCCAGTTGAAGGTCTCTTTACCGTCCATCACGGTTAGGAGATTGACCCGCAGCAATCTTCGGTCGTGCATGTTTCACACCGGACCACACCTGGTACCCATGATGCTAGGCATGCTGGGTTCCCTTTTGCTTTTCACCACGGGATATTATCATGACATCATACACGCGTCATGCCCACCTCATCCATTCGCAAATGTTTTACGGGGGCATTGCAAAAAAACCCCTCTGGTTTCTCACAATTTCAAACCGCTGCACTCTTGTCTGGATAGTTGCAAATAACTCCCCCTTGATTTACACATTTGTTGCAGATTCCCTCCATGATCTATTAGCAGTGTTATTTTTGAGAAATTGACTAAGGTTGGCGATGAATATTTGTATACCTGATTATCTGACGCAACAAAATTTGATACAAATGGAAATTTTATCCGATTTAAAAAGAAAAATCTCCAACTATCTTCTTAGCCAACTTCTAATTGAGTCAGATATTCATATTAGTTTATCCAATTACCTTAGGCTATTTTCATAATATTAATATAGAATATAATAAATTCTATGGTATTGAGTGATATTGACATGGATAATAAGGTTGGCATGGTGATTGTGGATGATTGGCTTTATTTTCAACTAAAGCTGGTAAGTTTTGATTTAAATGGCTTAGCATTTATAGCTTAATATTAGGTAATTATATTGTAAAAAGTGTTATTTTTTACTAGTTTATTAGATATTTATCAATAATCAAGATATTTCTTCTTTTAATTTTTGTGATTTTATTAGGTATTTCACTTTCTATGTTTTTGGGGGAGTGGTTTTTCAGGAAATTTTACTGGCAATTTTGTGACCGTCTGTAAAGTTCGTCATCAAAACTGCTGATTTTGTAACCACAGTAAAGGTCGTCGTCAAAACTAACCGGGAAAAAACTTCAGGGGCGATTGTTTCGTACATTAGGGGCAGCGAAAGTGCCCTAATTCATATCTAAGTAGGCAATATATGTTGGCCGCTGGTAAAAATGTGCCAATAATTTTCTTATTTCTTATAGCATGAATGGCTACCATATTTCCGAAGTCCCAGCTTGGGCAAAGTAATCAAGAGCATATTTGAATCGAGCAGCTTCTTTCGGACAATTCTCCTCTCTACAACCTAACAAGGCATGGGTATGTTTTCGGTGGCTTGGACTTGATTTTAATTTGTCTATAAAATTTTTGTTTGATACTCCAATCGCTATATGGGATGTTTTTATAAATCAGTTGGCTGAGTATATATGAAGTATAGTATTCTTGTATGGGGCTCGGTCCTTATCCTCCCTTTGATAGGTGTATTTTTTGAATGCCTATCAATTAAAAGAATTAGATATTATTCTGATGATAGGGATTAGCTAGCTAGGGCTAACTATCGGACTTACAACTTCTTTGAATAATATCCAAATCTATATTCATTTTAGATGTCTAAGTTGGATATGTATGAATATGGATACAAGACTCGTATGGGATCGTTTACAACCCTAGTGTTGATTAGTTTGCCTCTATCTCGTAGGTAAGTAACAATAGAATTGTATACCTACAATGTAGGTGTATGTAATTCAACTCATTTATCATGGTTTATTGTTGCTATGAAAGAAGCCCAAAATTTAGGTTGATCCAACCATTAGGTGGCCCTCTATGTAAATCAAGGGGTTGTTTGGGAGCATGTAATTAATGGTAATTAGTATAAATAGGTGGTAATTGTGTATTTGATGTGGATTGGAATCCAATCCACATCAAATACACTCATATCCTCTTTTTTAAAATCACAGAAAAAAAACATGTGATTCATTTTCACATGGTTTTCGATTGCCATTAATTTTCAAGACAAATCTCTCTCCACTAATGCACTCCAAATATCGAGTAAAAAGGTGAGTTTAACAGTCTTAGGAATAGGACTATGTCAAATAAAAAATTAAAGCGCATAAATAATAAACAAATCTGAAATTTCAATCGCACTAGTATTGAAAAATTGATTTAAACTAGTTCGTAGGACAACCTACACCTAAAACAAAGTTTAAATAGGACAACCTTATTTTATGAACGTTTGTAAGAATCAAGATCTCAAACCAAGTAAGAGAAAGTAAACCTATTTATTACAAACATTCACCACTTTTGCATAAATGAAATTACAGACATTCTCCACAAATGTAAAAAAATTAAAGCGCATAAATAATAAACAAATCTGAAATTTCAATCACACTAGTATTGAAAATTTGATTTAAACTAGTTCGTAGGACAACCTACACCTAAAACAAAGTTTAAATAGGACAACCTTATTTCATGAACGTTTGTAAGAATTAAGATCTCAAACCAAGTATGAGAAAGTAAACTTATCTATTACAAATATTCATCACTTTTGCATAAATGAAATTACAAACATTCTCCACAAATGCAAATTAAAAAAAAAAAAACATTCACCACAAACACCAAGAATTATAGTGGTATGGTATGTACAACAACTGTTCTCAAACAACCACACCTACTCCACTCCCAAGATTACTAACTTCGTAATCTCAGCTTTCATTATGAACAAGGTTTTCACAAGGTCACCATAAGACCTGATACAGTTGTGGTTTTATCGAGCTATCACAAACAAAGAAACCCCTCTTTGAGATTTTCAGTGTCACGTTCCAAACTCGAAAACCGGGCTCATAAAATTCTCGATCACCGAATCCGGTACCAACAGCCTCCGTAATACCCCATTCTCGGCTCCCAACGCCTATATGCCAGATTCCGATCCTGGGATCCTACAAGAAGGATTTTTCAGTGTACATTTATCTCGTAAGAAGCATAACCACAAGTTTACCCAAATCACAAAGGCAACATCATCATCACATATCCACTAATATAAATAGTTGAATACAATGCTAAAAGGAAAATATATATATTGAAAACCAAAGCTCCAGAAAATCGCTGCATGCTCCAAGTTCAACGCTGCTGCAACCTAAAGTCACCTGCATGTATCTATTGTGCATAAGCTTATAGAAAGCTTAATTAAATGGTGGTGTAAGTTTGTGCGATGTACGTGCAAAGCATATATATATATGTGTGTGTGTGTGTGTGTGTGTATATATATATATATCAAAGTAATTAGAAATAATGACAATCCATAAATCTTATAATATCAGAGTAATGCGGAAGCATGCTGGTAAGTCCATGAGTCATATAATATCAGAATATGCAATGCGGATCGACTATGTAAATGCGGAATCGTAGAGAGTTAAATATTAAATGTCGATGATGCCATGCAATATGCAAATCCTGATGAGTCCACGATTGCCGTCAACCTCATCTAAGCCATATAAATATAGAAACGTAGTAACTCCAAATACCATATGCCGCGGATGTAATGCGATATGCTGTGCGAATGAAATGACCAAGCTGGAGTGTGAAGTCGAGATGATAGTACATAGTATCGCAGGCTACAGGGTCCACCACAAGGGACTTCTATCTAAACCAGTCTCATACCTAAATTTGGATAGTCAGACTCAATGTGGTAAACTCTTGATCCCAGGTTAGTTGCGCGACCCAACCAAAATCCTGGCCATTGCGAAGGTACACGTAATAAATAGTTACGCATCACCATCCCGAGTGGATAGTGAATGAATGAATGAATGAGTATGCAACTCTTTCTCAATGAGTCCACATATCAGTACCGTACATCTCTGGGATCATCACTGGGGTCTAGTACACTCCAAGCCAGATTGCCGCCCCATCGTGCACAACCAGGTGAGTGAAAGAGACCTCACTATCCGCCTGGCCAGTAGTCAGCCAATACCTACCCGGCACGTCCATAGTAGACCCATTTATGAGCTGGTCAAACTTAGCCTAATTTTTCCTACTACGAATCGAGAGGATAAGGCCACATCCCTTTCCAACCGACTACGATACAGTGGAAAATGCGGCCTACTGGTATTTGGCACTTGGGTGCTCATATAATCCACTCAGTCTAGATGTTGAAGCATCTCCTGACCACGGAGGTTTAGAGACTTTCACCCACAGACATCTAAAGTACACAGATACTCGAACCAAACATTTTCAGTGTCCTATCTAGTCATCCATGACAAGCATGTGGAGGCTACAGCCCTGATGTCGCTGGGGCGTACAGTAATCACAACACAATGTAAGATGCATGAGTCATACAATTCAGTCATACATCAATCCTTCACATACCGTGCGCTCATGTGAGACAATCTCCGCCTATTAAGGAGTCTCATAACAACATGTCCAATGACATATGCAATGGTCAACCATATCTCATAATGAACATGCAGATAATGCGTATGGGCATGTAAATGATGCTATGCTTTCATATACTCATAATCGGTACTGACAATCGGCACCGATAATCAGCATCGATAATCGGCCTATACAATCGGCTTGATAATCGGCCTCGATAACTGGCCTCGGCAATCGGAATTGGCCTTGACAATTGGAATCGACGTCGATAATCAGAATCAGCATCGACAATCAGAATCGCCCTCAAAAATCAGAATCGGCCTCGACAATTAACCTCGATGATCGAAATCAGCTTCAACAATCGGAATCGGCCTCGACAATCAAAATTGGCCTCGATAATCGGCCTCGACAATCGAAATCGGCCTCGATAATCAGAATCGGTCTTGACAATTGGAATCGACCTCGATAATCAGAATCGGCCTCGATAATTGACCTTGACAATCAGAATCGGCCTAATAAAGGGCCTAAGGGAAGGTCACAATGTGGACATTTAACCATCATCGCCCATCAACGTGGACGTTTAACCAACATTACCCCCAAGGAGTGGCCCACATAGAGCCAAAGGTATCATGGGCCCATGACCTCACACAAGGGCCTAATACACATCACTATGGGCCTCACTCATGGGCCGCATATTTATCACAATGGGCCTCGGTACATGGGCCATAAATACATCACATCGGGCCTCACTCATGGGCCGCATATACATCACAATGGACCTCAACACATCACATCGGGCCTCATCAAAGGTCATGAACACATCATAGTGGGCCTCGCAAAATGGGTCACAAATATATCACATTGGGCAGCAGATATGGGCCTCTCGAGTAGGCCACAAATACATCGAGGTGGGCCTCATGGATGGGCCACAAATACATCAAGGTGGGCCTCATGGATGAGCCACAAATACATCAAGGTGGGCCTCATTACATGGGCCACACCATTGAGCCTCATAAACATCAAGTGGGCAGCATCAACGGGCCGCACCAATGGGCCTCATAAACATCAAGTGGGCCGCATCAACAGGCCGCACCAATGTGCCCTAAGTGAGAGCTTAGATTACACCAAAAATCATTTCAATAGTTGCAGGTGTAACATGTGTATCACTATACACTATCATTCTATAGGGCACATGGCTCACTAATGATGATTAACACTGTCCAAACATTGTCTATGTAAATCAGCACTGTCCAAACATTGGACAAGTAAATCAGTACCATCCAAACATTGGACAGCACCGTCCAAACATTGTCCAACACTGTCCAGCACAATCTGGATAGTGTGGATGAAATAAATACATCATGGTGGTCCTATGCTGGCAAAATAGGTGGACAACTTGGATTAAAAACAGATCAAAGGTGGGTACACCATATGAATCGTCCAGATGGACGGTTAAACACATAAATCGAGGTGGGGCCCCACATGTGTGGATGCAAGGTATCCATTAAGGTGGGCCCCATGTCCATGTATATGGACGAACAGATTGGATGGCAAATACATCACGGTTGGCCCCACAGTAGGTGGATTCCCACGTGGGGTCACCAGATATGTGTAATATATATACATATATATATATATCATATATATTATATTATTTTATTTTATATTATTTATTTAGGATCCAGGCTTGCTAGCCACCGTCCAGATGGACGGTCTAGACGTAAATCACATACATTACATGGGTCTCATCGTCCTGTGTATTGGCGGTAAGGATATGAAATACTTACATTAAGGTGGGTCCTCAATGGATGGTTAGATCACATACATCGTGATGGGCCCACAGAACTGTTGACACCTATAGCAGCTATATAGTTGGCGGGTGAACTAGCCCACCGTCTAGATGATGGACGGTGGGATATAACACATGCATCATGGTGGGGTCCACACATGTGGCCCACCAGCGAAAATGGGCGGACGGTCTGGATCTCAACTCCACTTGCTGACGTCTGTATACCAGCTATATAGCTGGTGTACAGCCAGGCCAGCTATTCCACTTTAAATTAATAGGTGGGTCCCACATGGGGCCCACCAAATATATATGAATATATATATATATATATCATATACATATATTATATTATATAATATTTATATATCGTATTATATCAAATGCTTATAGCTAATGTCCAGGGCCTGGACACTTGCCTGACGGATGGTGTAAATGGGGTCCACGCACTACGTGGATGGCCTGGATCAAGCACGTATATCAAGGTGGTCCCACATCCAGATTATTTGGACGGTGGGGATGAAAACACTTACATAATGGTGAGTGTCCACGACCAGCTTGCCTAGACGGTGGGCAGTGGATTCCACCTAAGATTTAAATCTGCATCATTCTCCTTAGGGCTGGATGACGGTGGATATCACACCTGCATCACAGCAGGCGCACTGTCTTGGACGGTCAGGGGTAAAATAGATACATCGTGTGGGGCCCTTGGATGGTAGGGATAAAACACATATATCACGTGGGCCCCTTGGATGGAGGGTGTAGATACAACACACAAGTCTGGTCAGCCCCACATCATTTGGACGGTCTGGATCAGCCACGCTAGTAGGTGGGTTTCCACTTGGACAACGATGTGGCCCACAAAATGGATAGTGTGGATCATCCATCAAGGTGGGCCACACGACATCAAAAAAGGAGAGAGAGAGAGAGAGATAGAACAGTGATGATGGGAGGAGCTCCGCCACTATGAGCTCCTCCATGATACAATGCATACATCAAGATGGGTCCCACCATATGTGGGCCCTCAAATCATCAAAATAAAAAAAATCTAATGTTACAAACACCCACCTTGGATCTCTCCTTCCTTCTTCCACCAAAACATCCTGGAGCTCCATGGAATGCATTTCAACGGTTGAGATGAAGCTTAGACTGTGGGATTGGGTGGTAGGAAGGTAGGCCACACTAGCTCTCCCCTATGGAGCTTAGACGTGGGTTGCATGGGGTGGAGTGAGAAAAATGAGAGAGAGAGAGAGGAGTGGTGATGGATGGAGTGATGGGATGAGAGAGCAGGTGCTTGTTGACTTTTGGGTGAAAGATGAATGGTTGTCATACCTTATTGGTGAAAAAGGGATGGCTAGGTAAGGTTGTGTACTTGACTTTCATTGATGGATTGATGTGATGTTTAGGGTAGAGATTCTCTTGAGAATTGCGACACGCGGTGTTTTCCTTGAACTAAACGCGGGCCCATATCTCCTGGCCCGGGTATCGCCTCGGTGCGTGAGATGCGGCATCGGAACCGCGGCGACAGCGCAGTCACAAGGATACAAGTCTCGGGTCGAGCTAACTCTGGAATACAGGATATGATTTAGGATCGCACGCAAACCCGGTTACAGATCGTGAGTCACCGGAATTCAACCAGGAGAACCGGGGAAGCCTATAGAACGATACGGACTAGGATACGGGTCTTACATTCAGGCTATCTCAGAAAAAACTTCTAATGAGATTTTCTGTCTATCTTATAAAAAACCAAATATAGAAAATAAATTGATACTTATCTTCACCGAAGAAGATGTTGTAGCCGTAGATCAATTTTCTTGAATGATGAATGTTCGATGTTCAATATAATAGAAAATGTCCAGGGTTCTATTTGATTTTAATTAGATTTAAACCCAAAGACTACTTACATTAATTCTCTCAAATATTAATAAAAGTAAACACTCTTTTTAAAATCAGAATGATAAAATTTTGAGATAAAGGAATTAATGAAAAAGCTATAAAATAAATTTATAAATACTGCTTGATAGCTTGACAATAAATGAGGCTTCTCTCTCTCTTGAATAAGGGCTTTGATAGGCTTAAGTTATATTTTTGGATTGAGAAGAACTTCTATTTATAGTTAGAAAGTTTATTCATTCGACTGGTCTAAGGCAGTCTTTGACTAGTCGAAGCACCGGATTCAGTTCCAACAAATTTTCAAATTTGAGCGAGATAAGATCTAAAAGATCTTTGACAAGTTGAACAGTCTGTTCGACTAATCGAGCAAGCAGAATCCGACTTGATTTTAGTTGCTGGACTTCGAGTTGAGGAACCTTGGACTGGTCGAGGACTCCACTCGACTGGTTGAAGACGTAATAGAATTTCTGTTATGCTTTGGTTATTTTTTAGACTAGTTGAGAAATTTCTTAAACTGGTCGATGCAAAATTTAGACTAGTCGAAACTCAACCTACAATAAGTATAAGAACCCAATTTTAAATCAGTTTTGAAAGCACCTAAACCTAAGGTCATTCTAGGGTTTATTATACTTGTAAAGACTGAATTTCATAGGACTCGAACATCACAAGGAGCTTGATCTTCTACTGGTTGATCATCAGTAGGAGTTGAACTTGTCGATGAAGCTTGGTCTTCTATTAGCACTTTTAGTAGAACTTAAAGTTACACTTGAAGGTGAACTTTCCATCTTGATCCATGTGACTTGAACTTTAACTTGACTTCAACTTAAACATAAGTTTGACTTTAACTTGAAAAGCATTATGCTAAGTTATTTTGACAAGACAAAATTTGACAAACTAGGTGTAACATGTGCTTCAAACATAATAGCATTTACAATCTCCCCCTTTGTCAATTTTGTGACAAAACACTTAGTGGTACATGAATCAGAATGTAGCCCTGTATTCTTGAACTCATGGTGTAGTTAAAGAGAGCAAGAAAAATAGTACTCTCCCTCAAGTTGTGCTTTCCCTATTTCCTATTTGAAAACATACAATATTCCAAGCATTCTTATCATTTCTAGTCAAACATTTTTTCTTAGCATGTATATATAATCTCTACTATATTCTCAACATGCATTCCAGTGCTATATTCATTCAAATCTCTCCCCTTCTTTGTCACAAATTGAAAAAAAAAATAAGAATGTTAATGGCCATGTAAAACATATAGAATAAATAAAGCATTAAGTCAAGATAGTATGACATATTAAATTATCAAAGGAAGGAAATGATCATCCAAATAAAGTGAAAGTATCAAGTCATCAAGCAAACCAAGTATAAAGTTATACAGCCCCATAGAAATAAAAGAGAAATGAAATGAACTCAGTCAGATCCTGAGGAGGAAGGAGCAAGCATGGAAGGATCCATATGATGCAAACTCCTTGCAATACGGTGGAGTACTTCTTCATGTACTTCATAGAGGATTTCTAAGTTTGAATCACATTGTCCTGTGAGATCCGTAGAGCCTCAACCTTCTCCTCCAATGATTTAAACCGATCATCAACCTAAGAAGGTTGATAATCTGAATCATTTAGATCATTTGTATCGTCAAGCTCATCAAAGATGTCATCCATAGACACGTCTTCTGGTGATGCAGGTGCTTCCTCTTCTTCCTCATCTCGTTGACCTGGAAGATATCTCATATTCATCTTGTGAATATTAGCGTTATCGAATGGTAATTCTGACTCGGGTACTTCAGATGTAGGAATAGGAACATTACAATGTAAGGCAATACAAGTCATAAGATATCGAAAGGGAATAGAACTATGACTAGGATGAAGACAAAAATGAATTATAATATAAAAAATAAGAGAAGGAAGACACACTTATACCCCAGAAACAATAGAGTGAAGAATATTAGCCATGAAGGGAGTAAGTTCTGACTTATTCTCTGATCGAGGATACACATTAGACATAAAGATACAATGAATAACTCGAAATCGAGGCAGCATTTAATTGGCACGTAATGCATTACTAGAATGTTATTCTACATTAAACTAACATAGTTTATGTGTAATCACTAGCTGTTCTGTATGGGACATTCTATTAGTTAAATTTTCAAGAGGAATCTAATCCTTTACAACAACAATCCCAGTTAAGGCTGAGATTAGATTGCGGTCTACAGTGAAGGTCCCTTCCATAAATTTAATTGTAAAGGTTAGATTTTCTTGGGACACTTCACTAATTAATGCATACATGCATTGTGCGATGAAATGGTAAGCTTTGCCGCCCCAACCCAAAATGTCTTTCCAACCAACATTAAAAAGCAAAGGAACAAGATTGAATGGAGCAATGTAAGCAACATTTACATTACGCTCAATAATTATGTCTTTTGAACTAAAATCCCTAATTTGGTCTGAATTTTCTTTGATGCCCCTAGGATTCTCACATTAGTTGAAGTCGGCCTAGATAACGAGCTACCACAAGTTTTTCATATAGTCACATGTTTAGTACGATGCTTTATTTAATGATTGCTTAAGATATAACTAAAGAGAGTAACGTGATTGTGGATATATCAGCTTTTCCAAAAATCTCACACCAAAAAGGGTTTAGACACAACAATAAACCCCAAATGATAGATTAGTTAGCAAGGAACTACTCAAATCTTAAAATAAATAAAAAGTAACCATTTACAAGCTAGATTTGGAGATGTGTTAATTGAGAGGGCCATCGATGAGTCGAAGAAGAAGATGAAAATGAAAAAAAAATGATTTTTCACTTTTTATAGTTGAAATCCCGCGGTCCTTGACCAGTCGAGCAGCGTACTCGACCTGTCGAGGGTTCGACTGGTCGAGTATGTCCACGACCCGTCGAAGAACCTAAAAAAATGATATATATATATATATATATATATATATATATATATGTAAGGCCCGTATCCTAGACCGTACCATTCCGTAGGCTTCCGCGGTCTCTCGATCGAATTCCGGCGACCCTCGACCTATATCTAATATTTACGAGCAATCCTAAGTCGAGTCTTGCATATTGGAGTCGACTCGACTTGAAACTTGTATCCTAGCAACCGTGTCGTCGCTCCAGTTCCAACACCGTGACTCGCGCATCGATCAGATACCTGGGCCAGGAGATGTGGGCCCGCGTTCATTCCAAAGAAATGCCCCGCGTTACAAATTCTGAGAGAATCTCTATGACCCGTCACATCAATCAATCAAGTACACATTATTTCACAAGTCAAGCACACCACCCATGCCCCATGCCACCTCACCCCTCACAAGTCAACTCTCTCACTCTCTCCCCACCCATCCCTCTTTTACCCAAAATTCAACTAAACCCATACATTTCTATTCCCTTCCTTACAAGACCCATTTCACCCATCCCTTATCATCCCATCACTCCTCTCTCTCTCTCTCTCTCATTTTCAAACTCATTCTCCTAAGCAACCATGGGAGGTGGACGTCCAAGCTCTCCATGAGAAAGAGTTAGGTGTAGCCCACCTTCCTACTATCCAATCCCACCCTCCATGATCAATCTCAACCGTTGAAGTCCATCCATTGGAGCTCTAGCATGCATTGGCGGGGGAAAGAAGAGTCCAAGATATAACAGTGGGTATTTTCTAGAGTTGATTTATGTGGTTTTGATGAATTGAGGGCCCATATATGGTGGGACCCATCTTGATGTATGATTTGTATGAGGGGCCCATAGTGGCGGGGTCCCTCCACTACTCCGATCTTTGTCTCTCTATCTCTCTCTATCTCTCTCTCTCTCTCTTTGTTTTATTTTATTTTTTTATTTTCCTTATGTGATGGTCCACCTAGATGGACAGTGCTGTGGACCCCACCTATGATGTATGTAATTTATCCATGCCATTGCCCATCCGGGGGTCCACCTTACTGCCTATTAGGGCAGACCCTGTTTAGGGAAAAATACAAATATCAACTTGATGTATGTGGGGCCCACCTTGTTAACGTGCCACCTCCAGCACATGGGACCCACCTTGTATATCTACACCGCCCATCTGGACGGTGCCATGTGGAGGTCACCTTGATGAATGGGTTCTATCAGCACCGTCCAGTAGTTACTGGATGGTGACTACTGGACGGTGGGGCCCACCTTAGCATATGTGTTTATCATCGTCATCCACCTCCAGCCACCTGGAGACCCTAGCAACATGTGGCTACCATTGACGTCAGTAAGATTTGTGGGTCTCGCATGATGTGTGTATCAATCCCACATCGTCCAACAGGATGGTGGGTCCCAATGCATGTCGTTAGCAGTCGTAGGCCCTGATCACGGGGTGTGTTATATCCAAACCGTCCATCTATTTGGCACCCACATGCCACACGTGTGGCAACCACACCGTCCATTGGTAGGGACGTGGGTCCCAGCTGTTAGGCCGCTGTGCTGATGACCACAAGTTCTGGGGTCTGGTCACGTGGTATGTGTTACACCATACCGTCCACCCATTGCTGGACGGTGGGACCCAGTTGCACGTGTGGGATCTCCACCGTCTAAACGTGCCATGTGGGCTTCCACCTTGATGTATGGGTTTTACCCTCGCCGTCCATCTGAGGACGTGGGGCCCACACATGATGTATAGTTTTATCCACGCTGTCCATCGTCCAGTAATGGACAGTGGAGCCCTCTGATGTAAGTGTTCTACCCACTCTGTCCAATCTAGGGGACATGGACCCCACCTTAATTTTGTGTCGTCCATCTCTGTAAGCGCTATGATTTCTAGCTCCTATAATTTTTAAATTTGTAGTGCCAAAACCTCTCTTGGAATCTATGTCTTATCCAGCTCTTCTATTCTACATAATGAAGACTTTACATCACTTAAGAACAAATGTCTTTACTTTAAGAAATGCAAGATTACATGGTCATCAAGTGATTGTTCAATGTTCAAGATTCATAATTCAAGCTCCAAGTCAAGACAAAGTCTTTTTACTTTGTACCTCAAGCTTAAGATTCAAGATATTTCAAGTTCAAGCTTCTTAAGGCTACAAATTCAAGTTTGAATATTCTTCGAAAGGTCACAAGTTCAAGATTCATTTTATGACAAGATCTCAAGCTTCGTGAACTTCAAAGAATGACTATCAACTGAAGAAAAAGAAGGTTCAATGTTCATACATCATGTTCAAGGTATGAATGACCTAGATTGACCATAGGGTAGGTCATTTTGAACACATAATTTAATTATATCATTTTATAAGTGAATAGTCTGTTTCTCGACCTAGTCTTGGACTCTATTCAACTAGTCCTAGGACTGGCTCGATCAGTCCAAGAAATTCCTTGACTAGTCCTAAGTTTTTTATGGATTTTTGAAATTTTTTGTTAAACCTCGACCAGTCCTGGAGACTGCTCGACCGGTCGTGTGGACAGTGCTCGACTCGTTCTCGACCAGTCCTACAGCTACAATTCAAAGTCAAGCAACTATTTCAGGTTCCACACGACTAGTCGTGGAGGTCCCTCGACCGGTCGTGTAGGGCTTACGACCAATCGTGGAACGGCTTTATCTTATCGCGCCCAAATTTCAAAATTTTGTTGGTCTTATAACCAGTCGTAGTGTCCTCAGGACCAGTCGTGAACGTGATTTCTTCACTTATAAATAGAGGATGAATTTCAGAGTTTTTCATTCAATTCAAGATAAATCAATAAGCCACTCTGAGAAATAGGTTAGTGTTCTTTTTAAGCTATATTGTGCTCATTTAATATTTTCTTAATTTAGCTTTGTTATATTTGATTTTGTATTCTATATTCCATTCATATTTGAAGAAGGGATTGAGGATTACCCTTTTCTTGAAATCAAAATCAAATAGAGCTAGCCCAACTTGATTTAATTTAAAATCAATTTAGAACCTAGAACCATTTCATAAGTGAATTTGGACATTGAACTTCTACGTTGAAATTATACTCCGATTTCGTTCTTCCGGGCGGCATCAAAAAGAGAATATCTAGGTATTTTACATTATTATAAATTTCTGTTTTGGTTTTTGAGATTGTGCCAGAAAAATCTCTGTTTTGGTTTGTCTGAGGTGATCCAAAAAACTCAGAGTGTGGGGTTTTTTGAATTATGTAAGCCCACATGAAAGACACAATTGTGAGGGTTTTAAGTGAACCTGGAAAAACCTATTTTCATAGTGAACGTTAATATCCACTGTGTGAGGATATTAGGAGTGGAGTAGTGGTGTGGCTATTTTTCTAAACAATTGTGTACACACAAGCGAACCACTTTAATTTCTAGTCTTGTTGTTTGATTGTTTATTTTTTTTGTGGATGGTTGCAATTTTCTTTTTGCATTGCGGAGAATGTTGTAATTTCTTTTATGCAAATGTGGAGAATGTTGTAATAGCATAGATTTCTTTCCTTGCTATTTATTTATTTATTCCTCTGTATCAAGTTTGAGTTTTATACACAAACCATTCTAGTAAGGTTGTCCTGCCATAAACCCTTGTCTTTTATGGTGTAAGGTTGTCCTTAGAACAACATCTGTATCAACCTCTCAATACTCGTTCTTTTGAGGTTGTCTTTAAATTCAGCATTGTGGGATTATCTATTGTTATTTGTATTTAATTTATTTAAATTCTGCTGTTATTTTTTTAATTTGGCATAGTCCTATTCACCCCCCTAGGACATATTGCTCGGCCTTTTCAATCTCCATTTGCTGTGTGGGGGCCCGCCTTGATGTATTGGGTTCTATCAGCACCGTCCAGCAGTTGCTAGATAGGGGGGTCCACCTTTGATGAATATGTTGTATATCCACGCCGTCTATCAAGTAGACCACACTACAAAATTAGTGGAGATTGAACGCCTACCATTGAAACCCTCTTAGGTGCACAAAAGTTTTGGATCTATATGATATTTATTTTTTGTCTCAACTAGGTCTTTGTGACCTTATGAATAGACTGGATGGAAAATAGCGTTATGGTGGACCCTACCTTGATGATGTGTTGTATTCCACACCGTCCGTCTAGACGGTGTGTCGTGGAACACATCATGATGTATGTATTTACAGCCACACCATCCATCTGTTTTGGCTGCCACGTGAGGCCCAGATGATGTGTATGAGGCCCACTTGGGACGTACAAGGCCCACCTTAATGTGATGTTTACGCGGCCCATTTGGTGAGGCCAAAAGTGATGTATGAGAGGCCCATTGTGATGTATTTCCTGCCCATTTGGTAAGGCCCATTGTGATGTACTTCCGGCCCATATGTCGTGGCCCATTGTGATATATTTTCGGCCCATACAATTAGGCCCATGTGATGTATTTGAGGCCCAGGGGCAGGGCCTACCTGTTATGTATTTGAAGCCCATATGAAGAGGCCCGACTCGATGTACATGAGGCCCATTGTGATATGTATTAGGCTCATGTTGCGTGGCCCATTTGATATATTCGAGGCCCAAATACATGGCCCACTTGATGTATATTGAGGCCCATGGGTTACGGCCCATCATGATGTATATTGAGGCCCATGGGTCGTAGCCCATTGTGATGTATTTGAGGCCCATGGGTCGTGGCCCATGGTGATGTATATTAGGCCCGTATGAGCCGCCCATTGTGATATAATTTTCATGTCATGCGTTGAGGATCATTATGATGTATTTTCGACTCATATGATGAGGCCCATTGAGATGTATTTCTAGCCCATGTATTGCGGCCCATTTGATGTATATGAGTCCCGTTGGTACGGCCCATTAATACGGCCCATGGTGATTGTATGAGGTCCTTATATGAGGTTGCGGACCCATTGTATGTTTGGCCCTATGTGAGCCACTCCTTATGAGCAATGTTGGTTAAAGGTCCACATAATGGGCAATGATGGTTCAACGTCCACATTGTGACCTTCCTATAGGCCTGGTTAGGCCCATTCTCGTCATTCTCTAGTGGGTTACCCCAAACGATTGGGCCCCATCGATATTGTTCGGTCCATCATCGGCTGTTCATCCATGGATCCCGCCTTGCGTAGAGGCCGATTACCGATTCCGATTATCGAGGTCAATTCCGATTGTTGAGGCCAATTGTCGATTTCGATTCCGATTGTCGAGGCCGATTCCGATTATCAAGGTCGATTCTCAAGGCCGATTCTGATTCTCGAGGCTAATTCTCGAGGTTGATTTCGATTGTCGAGGTTGATTCAGATTGTTGAGGCCAATTGTCAAGGCCGATTTCGAATGTAGAGGCCAATTCTCGAGGTCGATTCCGATTGTTGAGGCCAATTGTCGAGACCGATTGTCGAGGCCAATTCTGAATGTTGAGGTAGATTATCGAGGCCGATTCTCGATTTTGATTTCGATTGTCGAGGCCGATTGTTGAGGCCGATTTTGATCGTCGAGGCCGATTATCGATACCGATTCCTATTGTCGATACCGATTCCGAATGTCGAGGCCAATTCTCGAGGCCGATTCCAATTGTCGAGGCCCAATGTGATGTATATGTGGCCCGTATTTGAGGCCTGTTGTGATGTGTATTCAGCCCATGTTTAAAGCTCACTGTGATGTATATGAGGTCTATGTGATAAGGCCCATTGTGATGTATTGAGGGCCAGGCGATGGAGCCCATTGTGATGTATGTTAGGCCCATATGAAAGGCTCATCGTGATGTGTATTAAGTTCTTGAGTGAGGCCTATGGTATTGTATATTTGGCCCTTGTGTGAGGCCATGGGTCTACTATATGTTAGGCTCTATGTGGGCCACTTCTTGGGGGCAATGTTGGTTAAATGTCCACATTGTCGAGGCTGACTTCGATGCCGATTATCGAAGCCGGTTATTAGTACCGATTATGAGTATTTGACAGCGTAGCATCATGATACATGCACATACGCATCATCTGCATGTTTGTTATGAGATGTGGTTAACCATTACATATGTCATTGGGCAGTTGTTATGAGACTCCCTGATAGGCGGAGGTTTTCTCACATAAGTGCATGGTATGCGTAGGAGTGATGCATGACTGGATTATATGATTCATGCATCTTGCATTGTGTGTTGTGATTGTTGTACGCCCTAGCGACATCAGGGCCGTAGCCTCCACAAGCATATCGTGGATGGCCAAATGGGACACCAAAAATATGATATTAGCATCGGGCTGTCATAGATGGCCCTGGGTGAAAATCCTTAAACTCTCTTGGTACCAGAGGATGCCCTAAAGTTGAGACCGAGTGGATATATATGAGCGCATGAGGGCCGTATTCCAGTAGGCCGCGTCTCTCATTATGTCGTGGTCAGTTGGGAGGGGGTGTGGCCTCACCCACCTGAGGGAGTAGGGATAGCTAGGCTGAGTTTGACTAGCTCGTGAATGGGTCCACTATCGATGTGTCGGGTAGATATTGGTTGACTATTGGCTAGGCGGATAGTGAGGTCTCTTCCACTTACCCAGTTATGCGCTTGATGGAGCGACAAGCTGGTGTAGAGTGTACTAGACCCCGATGATGATCTCAGAGATGAACAGTACTGATATGTGGACTTATTGAGCAGGAATTGCATACTCATTCATTTATTCATTCACGATCCACTTGGGCTGGTAGTGCACAACTATTTGTTACGTGTACCTTTGCAATGGTCAGGATTTCGATTGGGGCGCACAACTAACCTGAGATCAGGAGTTTACCACATTGCGCCTCACTATCCAAATTAGGTATGGGACTAGTTTGGATAGAAGTCCCTTGTGATGGACCTCATAGCTTTTGATACTACGTACTATCATCCCGACTTCACACTCCCGCATGGTCATTTGCAACACATATTGCATTACATCCTCAGTATCTGATACTTGATTCTCTATGACTCTTCATTTGCATAGCTGACCTATATTACGTGCTCTGATATTGTATGACTCATGGACTTGTCAGTATTTTCGCTTACTCTGATATCGTATAATTCATGATCTTACCAGTATTTTCAACATTGTATGATTATGACATTGTATTTGTGCGCTTGACACTTATCTTGCGTACAAACTTTCACCACCCTCTAAGCTTTCTATAAGCTTATGCACAATAGATGCGTGCAGGTGACGTTGGTCGCAGCAGTGTTGAGCTTGGAGTGTGCAGCTGTCTTCTAGAGCTTTGATTTTATTTTGACATATGTATTTCCCTTTCAACATTATATTCAGAGCTTATATCAGTGGATATGTGATGATGATGTTGTTTTTTGTGATTTGGGTAAACTTGTGGTTATGCTTCTTACGAGATAAATGTACGTTAGAAAATTCTCCTTGTAGGATCCCAGGATCAAAACCTGGCATATGGGCACTGGGAGTCGAGAATGGGGTACTACGAAGGCTGTTGGCATCAGATTCGCAATCGGGATTCTTGTGAATTCGATTTTCAAGTTTGGGGCGTGACAATATATATATATTTTTTGTCATTATATTATTATTGTTATATGCATTTAATTAATTATAAATAAGAAACGAACAAATGCATAAATACTTAATTAATAACACACAAACCAATACCATTATTTAAATTTGAAAATCTATTCCTGTCGAGTGGTTTGGTCAAAATGTCAGCAAGTTATTTTTCAGTTTGAATATATTCTAGCACAGCACTCTTATCTTCAATAAGTTCTCGAATATAATGGTATCTAATATCAATATGTTTTGTACGAGAATGTTGGATTTGATTTTTTGAAATGTTAATTGCGCTTGAATTATCACAGAACAATGTCATTGTATCTTACGTAATGCCATAATCAGGTAACATTCTTTTCATCCAAATGAGTTGAGTGCAGGTGTTACCGGCTGCAATATATTCAGCTTCAGTAGTTGAAGTGATATAGAGTTTTATTTCTTACTGAGCCATGAAACTAAGCAGTTCCCTACATAAAAACATCCACCACTGGTAGATTTTTTATCATCAATATTTCCAGCCCAGTCTACATCAGTATATCTGGCAATTTGTACGGATGTATCATGTGAATACCAAAGTCCTAAATTATCATATCTGATTATCTACTTAATTGCAATTAGATAAGATTCTTTATGATTGGATTGATATCAGGCACATATTCCAACACTAAAAGTAATATCAGGTCTACTAACAGTTAAGTTTAAGAGACTACCAATCATACTTTGATATAAACGGAAGTCTACACTTTTACCTAATTCATCCTTTGAGAGTTTAAGAGTTGTACCCGTTGGAGTATCAAACTTCTTTCCATTCTCAAATCCAAACCTTTTTATTAAATTTAAGGCGTATTTGGTTTGTGAGATGAATATATCATCTTCATGTTGCTTAACTTATAGTCCAAGAAAGTTGTTTAGTTCACTAATTATACTCATTTCAAACTTGGATTTCATCAGATCTGTAAACTCAATAGATAAGTTAGTGCATGTATATCCATAAATTATATCGTCAACATAGATCTGTACTATTAGTATGTAATCATTATATTTTTTAACAAATAAATTTTTATCAGCGTTACCCATATTGAAATTATGACTAAGTAAAAATTTAGTCAATTTTTTTATACCATGCTCTAAGAGCTTGTTTCAAACCATAAAGTACCTTTTTAAGATGGTATACATGATTTGGAGATTTGGGGTCCTCAAAACCCTTAGGTTGTTCAACATAAACCTCCTCATATAAGTCACCATTTAGAAATGCACTTTTGACATCCATTTGATATATTTTGAATTTCATATAACATGCAATCGAAATAAATAATCTTATGGATTCAAGGCGAGCAACTGGTGCAAAGGTTTCATCGTAATCAATACATTCTATTTGCGTGTACCCTTATACAACCAGTCAAGCCTTATTTCTAATAATATTACCTAATTCATCAGTTTTATTCTTAAAAATTCATTTGGTTCAAGTTATATGTTTATCAGAAGGTATAAAAACCAAATACTACACATTATTTCTGATAAATTGATTTAGTTCTTCTTGCATGGCAATTATCCAACTTTCATTAGTAAGTGCTTCATTTATATTGGTCGGTTCAATTTGAGAAGTGAAACAGACATAATTACAAATATTTTCTAATCTATACACTAGTGCTAGGGTTAACAAGTATTAGATCAGTCAGATGGTCTTTGACTAATCTTAGTTTAGTATTAACTGATTTTGATGAAGAGTCAGGTATATCAATTATATTGACTTCATCTTCATCTAGATCAGGAGTGAGTGTGATTTGTTGATCATTAATTACTACATTTATGGATTCCTGAATCACCTCAGTTCTTTTATTAAGATGTCGGTAAGCATGGCTATTTAGGGCATAGCTTAGAAAAATTCTCTCATCACTTTTAGCTTTGAATTTTTTCAAAATTTTCTGGTCTTTTAAAATGAAGTATTTACATCCAAAAGTCTTAAAATATTTAACAGTTGACTTTTTATTAAACCATAGTTCATAATCTATTTTATTTTTTGATTTTCTAATATAAACTCAATTTAGAATATAATATGCAGTATTAACATCTTCAACCCATAAATGTTTTAGTAGTTTCATGCTGTTTAACATTACACTAGCCATTTCCTGCAGAACTCTAGTTTTTCTTTCAACAATTTCATTTTGTTGAGGTGTTTTGGGAGCAAAGAACTCATTTGATATACCATGATCATCATAGTACTTCTTAAAATTGTTATTTTTGAACTCTATGCCATGATCACTTCTAATTTTGATCACGGACATCTCTTTTTCAGTCTGAATTCATTTTAGAATTTTTCTGACTTCATCGACAGTATCTGATTTCTCTCTTAAGAAGGCTACCCAAGTATATCTGGTATAATCATTAACAATGACCAGAAAATACTTCTTTTCACCTCTACTTCCAGTTCTAGTTGGTCCTACTAGATCCATGTGAAGTAGTTCTAGTAGTTTAGTTGTCGCTAAGGAGTTCACTTTCTTGTGACTACTCCTAGTCAACAATGACTACGAGTAGTCATTTGTTTTAGAATTTTTCTGACTTCATCGAGAGTATCTGATTTCTCTCTTCAGAAGGCTACCCAAGTATATCTGGTATAATTATCAACAATGAACAGAAAATACTTCTTTCCACCTCTACTTTCAGTTTTAGTTGGTCCTATTAGATCCACGTGAAGTAGTTTTAGTGGTTTGGCTATGGCTAAGGAGTTCACTTTCTTGTGACTACTCCTAGTTTGTTTACCAATTTGACATGCGCCACATACCTTTTCTATCTTTTTAAACTTGGGTAAGCCACATAGGTGATCTCTTTTGCTCTGCTTATATAGATCTTTATAGTTAACATGTCCAAGACATTTATGCCAAAGTTCATTTTCGTCTGTTTGGACCATATAACATGAATGGTTAGATGAGTAAGAGTTATCGATAATATAGTAATTTTTAGAGATCCTGCAACCATTTAATATCACATTACCTTTCTCATTGATTATTTCACATTCGTGATCAGAAAATTTCACACTATGCTTGTTATCACAGATTCAAGATATGCTTAAGAGATTGTGTTTTAAACCTTCAACATAAAGAACATTTTCAAAGGGAGGAAGGTTAGGAAGTTGTACAGTACTTTGGCCTGTTATTTTGTTGTTGCTTCCATCACTAAAAGTAACTGAACCACCATTAACATTTTTGATATTCAGAAATATAACCTTGTCACTTATCATATGCCTTGAGCATTCACTATCCGGGTACCATTTTGTATGGCTAATTGCTTTAAAAGTAGTGTGGACTACAAGACACTTGATCTTTGGAACCCATTTCATAATGGTTCTAGGTTTAGGAGTGACTTTTGAGTTTCGCTGCATTTGAGAGTTAGGATCTCTCTTTTCTTTATAAACTTCACAAACATTTGAGTTGGATTTCAAAAGCACTTTAAGTAGGTCCACTATTTTTTTTTAGCTAAGTGAGATCTATTATTCTTTTGATATTTGTAGCTGATGGTTTTATTATTTTTAGGAACTTGAAAAGGTTTTGAGTTTTTGAAATCATTATGATTAAAATCTCTTAAAATCTTACCTTTAGAGTTACAAGATTCTCCTCTTACAAAAAAAGGAATAAGAACTTTGAATTTTGATGAGTTACCTTTAATATATCCCAGACCTGACTTGTCACCACATTTTCTATATGAGGTTAACAATTTTTCAAGCTTTTGGTCACCATGAGTATATTTCCAAGTGTCATTTATACTCAAAAGGAAAGAAACTTCAAGTTTTAGTTTCTCATTTTTTGTTTTGAATTTTTATAATTCAGAAGATTTAAAACTTAAATCTAATTTTATTTTTTCAAAACAATCTAAAAAATGAAAATTTTCTAAAACTATATTTTCGAGTTCTTCTTTTAATTTAGCATATTTTTCTTTTTGAATTTTCAATTTGACAGCAATTTTACAACTCTCTCTATATAGAGCATTGTAAGCATCTTGAAGATCATCTTCATTTTGATTTTCAGGGTCACTCTTGAGATCATAGTCAAATAGATTATAGATATCTGAGGAAGTGACTCTAGCTAAGGTTATAAGAGCTTTTACAATATTTGTATTTATATACTTTTGTTCTGATTCATCCTAAGTATCAATCATGCCCTTTCTTTTTGACCTATCCTTTTTAGGACATTTATTAGCCAAATGCCCATATTCATGATAGTTGAAACATTGACTGTCCTTAATTTTAGATTTTCAAGAATTAGATTTTCATTTTCTTTTATCTGTTGATTTTGTAAAATCTGATCTATTCTTGTTTTTGAAAAATCTATAAAACTTTTTAGCTAACATTGCCATAACATCTTCTTTTTCTTCAAAATCATAATTAGAATTAGTTTCTTTTGAAATATATTTAGAAGATTTAAGAGCAACAAAACTTAGCTTTATGAGCCTTAAAATTCAATTCATATATTTGTAAAGTGCTAACTAGCTCCTCAACCCTCATAAGATCAGTATCTCTCAATTCCTGAATGGCAGTAACTTTAGAATTGAATCTCTCAGGAAGAGATCACAGTATTTTTGTATAGACCTTACTTTCAGGGATTCCATCTCCTAGACCCCATATGGAATTTACTATGTCATTTAGTTTCGCATAGAAGTCCAAGAAAGTTTCATTTTCTTCCATACGAATTTCCTTAAATCTAGTAGTGAGGATCTAAACTTTTGATTTCTTGACTATAAAAGTTCCTTCTTATGTCATTTTAAGGATATTCCATGCTTGATTGGCTATATCGTATGAAATAATTCTTTTAAATTTATCAGGCGATAGAGCACAAGTTATGACATTTAAGGCCTTAACATTAGCACTGCTTTCACTTTTTTGAGCTGTAGTCCATAAATAGAATGTAGTTTCTTTCATAAATTTAGTTCTATCACTGCCTAATACTTCGGTCATGGGAGGTTTTCATTTGATCACATTGGCTTGTCATACACTTTCATTTATAGATTTTAGAAAAATCCTCATTCTGGCCTTCCAATATGAATAGTTGGAACCATCAAAAGATGGTGGCCTAGTAATAAATAAACTATCAAAATTTGACATAATTAAAACTTTAGATCTTTAACTCAGGAAATTAATCTAAAAATCAGTAACTTAGCTCTGATACCACTTGAAAAGGCAAGCTTAACAGTCCTATTGGGGGGGGTTGTTGAAAATAACTATACCAAATAAAAAATTAAAGCACAGAAATAATAAACAAATCTGAAATCTCAATCGCACCAGTATTAAAAAATTGATTCAAACTAGTTCGTAGGACAACTTACTCCCAAAACAAAGTTTAGGTACGACAACCTTATTTCAAGAACGTTTGTAAGAATCAAGATCTCAAACCAAGTAAGAGAAAGTAAACCTATCTATTACAAACATTCACCACTTTTGCATAAATGAAACTACAAACATTCTCTACAAATGCAAAAAGGAAACATTCACCACAAACACCAAGAATTAAAGTGGTTCGGTGTGTACAACAACTGTTCTCAAATAGCCACACTTACTCCACTTCCAAGATTACTAATCTCGTAATCTCGGCTTTCACTATGAATAAGGTTTCACAAGGTCACCTTAAACCTGATATAGTTATGATTTTATCGGGCTATCACAAACAAAGAAACCCCTCTCTGACATTTTCAGGCTATCTCAAACAAAACCTCTAATGAGATTTTCTGGCTATCTCATAAAAACCAAATACAGAAAGTAAATTAATACTTATCTTCACCGAAGAAGATGTTGTATCTATACATCATTTTTCTTGAATGACGAATGTTTGATGTTTAATCCAATAGAAAAAGTCCAGGATTCTATTTAATTTTAATTAGATTTAAACTCAAAGGCTACTTGCATTAATTCCCTCAAATCTCAATGAGAGTAAACACTCTTTTTAAAAGCAGAATGACAGAGTTTTGAGATATAGAAATTAATGAAAAAGCTATAAAATAAATTTTTAAATACCGATTGATAACTTGACAATAAATGAGGCTTCTCTCTTTCTTGAATAAGGGCTTTGATAGGCTGAAGTTGTATTTTCAGATTGAGAAAGAACCACTATTTGCAGTCAGAAAGTTTGTTCCTTCGACTAATATAAGGCAGTCTTCGACTGGTCGAAGCACCGGATTCAGTTCCAACAAATTTTCAAATTCGAACAGGATACGATCTAACAGATCTTCGATTAGTCGAAGAGCCTGTTCGAGTGGTCGAGGGTAACCTTCGACTGGTCAAACATTCTGTTCGACTGGTCGAGCAAGCAAAATCCGACTTGATTTTAGTTGCTGGACTTCGAGTCGAGGAACCTTCAACTGGTCGAGGACTCTACTCGACTGGTCGAAGACGCAACAGAATTTCTGTTACACTTCAGATGTTTCTTGGACTAGTCGAGAAATTTCTTAGGCTGGTCGAGGCAAAATTTAGACTAGTCGAAACTCAACCTACAATAAGTATAAGAACCCAATTTTAAATCAGTTTTGAAAGCACCTAAACCTAAGGTCTTTCTAGGGTTTATTAAACCTGTAAGGACTGAATTTCATAGGACTAGAATGTCATAATGAGCTTAATCTTCTACTGGTTGATCATCAGTAGGAGTTGAACTTGTCAATGAATCTTAATCTTCTATTAGCACTTTTAGTAGAACTTGAACTTACACTTAAAGGTGAACTTTCCATCTTGATCCACGTGGCTTGAACTTTAGCTTGGCTTCAACTTGAACATAAGTTTGACTTTAACTTGAAGAACACTATGCTAAGTTGTTTTGACAAGACGAAATTTGACAAACCAGGTGTAACATGTGCTTTAAACATAATAACACTTATATGGAGTACTAAATACATTCACATGAAATTTAATGGATTTTAATTACAATTTGTTAAACACAGTTACTTATTTCAATTCTCATGGATTCCATAGATAATTGTTATTGCATATCAAATACATGCCTGGAAATGACCCATTACAGGTTTTGGGTCGGTGTGGCCCACTCGATATTTATTATAGCTTAATTTTTAGGTGTCTAATATTTATGCTTAAGACATGTTACTAGATAGGTTGATACCATTTAAATATAATGGCGGGCCTCATATGTGAGCAAAATGAATACTTAGATGAGGGTACTTTTGTAATTTGGTTCAAATTCCACCAACATCTCTAGCAAGTTTTTTTTTTTTTCACACACCCACACCACACACACACACATTCACACACCCACACCACAACACACACATACACACACACACACACACACAACACACACACACACACACCACATACACCACATGGGAACTTGATCCCATGGTCTCAGCGTTGAAAAGATTCTGTCTACCACTAAGCCATGGAGCTAGACCCCTTAAAATAAATAAATAAATAAACCTTAACTACTGTATTAAGTTTATAGGCTCTTGCAAAATAAAAAATATACCTATAATAAGATATTTGTAAATATTTATTAAAATTAGTATAAATTCAAATAATTAAATTGTTAATTCATGGTTATAACGAATACCAACTTTTAGTTAATTTTTCCTAATAGCCATTATCCTTTTATGTATTTTGAAAAATAATTGAGGAAATTTCCCATTATTATATAAACTCTCTTAAGGGGCTTTTAGATGATAAGTTACTTATTCATATAAGTAGCTTATGCTCATTTTTTCTTATTCGGTAGATAAGCTTGTTTGGTAAATAGCATATTTGTTAGCTAAAAAAGTAGAAAATTATATTTTATTTCCTACATCATGTAAGTATTTATCTCTTAAGTTTGTTTGGTCCATCTCTATATTTAGTATTATTCATTTGTATGGGCCCCACCTTTGATGTGGACTGTCTATCATCAAGAGTCCACCATGGATGTGAGCCATTCATTATTTGGAGCCAAGTTTTAATGTGTGCCATCCATTATGTAGGGCCCTTTTTTTTATGTTGGTCATTCATCATGTGGGGCCCACCATAAATGTTATTGTCCATCATGTGGACTCTTCTTCAACATCCACCACCCATCCCATGGACCGTCCATGTGGGGCTCACCTCCCATGTGGGTTGTCCATCATACAAGGGCTACCTTGGATGTGGGTTGATCATCATTAGGGTCGACCTTTGATGTGGACCGTCCACCATTTGGGGCCCACCTCAATGTGGGTCATCCATCATGTGGAGCCCACCCTTATTATCAATTGCCCATCATGTGAAGCCCACCTTTGATGTGGACCTTCCATCACGTGTTCCCCACCTTCAATGTGAGTCGCTCATTATGTGGGGCTCGCGTTAGATCTAGGCCATTATCATTAAGGGCTAACCTTTGATGTCGATTATCCATCATGTGAAGCCCGCCTCAATGTGGGCCATCCATCATGTTGGGCCCCACTTTAACGTCCATTGCCCATCATGTGGAGCTCAACTTTGATGTGGATCGTCCATCATGTAGGCCCCATCTTTGAAATGGGTTACCTATCATACCGGCCTACTTTGGATGTAAGCTAATTATAGTTAGGGGCTGACCTTTGATGTGGATTTTCTATTACATGGGTCCACATTAATATGGAGTCAACCATCATGTAGGGGCCCACCTTTGATGCGAAGTGTCCATCTTGTAAGCCTCGCCTTTGATGTGGACAGTCCATGTGTGGACTCCTTTGATATAGATTATGAGAAAGAGCCTCGATTGATGTGGACCAAGCGAGTGAGAGAAAAGTACGTATCTCAATAAGTAACTTTCAACATATAAACTAATGTTTTTTTTTTAAAAAAAAAATTCTTTATTTTATTTTACATCCACTTACACTCCAAACTCTTGTAAGTCTACCACACAAGCATAAGTAAACCAAGCTAATTTAAGTGCAAGAAGTAACTTAATAACTTAACATAAGTTAAAAAGTAACTTATTTAGTGGCATCTAAACAAGTCTTTAACAACTAACAAAAATAATAATTAAATATATCTTATATCATGTCCGACATGAAGGAATTAAAGGAATTATATTCTTACTGTAGAGCATTTTGTGCTATATTTCTTATGATCATTTTCAATATTTTTTAGTGGTTGCTAATGAAAATTATACCAAAATAAATAAAAATTGACAGAATGCGGGTTGCAACTAGTGTTATTAGTTGCAACTAATTGTAATCAACCTTTGTATATTAAATAAAGTTTAATTGTAATTGACGTATGTAATTGTCTATTACATTGTGCGTATGAGAGTTTTTGGGGTCGATTGGCACCATGGATTTGGGGGAATTTGTGGGGATTTCAAACCCCCCAATTGTTTGACAGCATAAAGTAAATGGGGTTTCAAATCCCTTCGAGGGGTTTCAAATCCACAGTGCAAGCTTAGATTACACCTAAAATCCTTTCAATAGTTGCACGTCTAACATGTGTGTCGTCATACTATTATTCTATTGGGCATATGGCCCACTAATGATATCCAAAAATAATTAGATTATCAATTGCATTACTATAATTACTTTAATATGATGATCATCACAATCCAAATATTGTCCATGTAAATCAACGGCTAAAAATTGTTGGTTAGTAACTGGGACATGATCTTTTGCTTGTAGCCCATCCGAAACTTGGAATTTCATCATTTTCGAGCAAATCATATATTTTAGCGGGCTTATTACAACCATTGTGTCAAACATTACATACGTCACTAATTAAAGATATTAAAGTTGATTTAGTAATTAAATTTAAATCCCCCATAAATATACCATGCATAGCTACTTTTGGATTAAAGTTGCTTCCCAATCCATAGTGCCAAACACAATAAGAGGATTTCAAATCCAGGGGGTTCCAAATTGACGGTCCCAAACAGTCCTTTAGGGGTTATTTGGCACCCTAGATTTGAGGGGATTTGAGGGGGGTTTCAAATCCCCCGGTTGTTTGGCAGCATAAAGTAATTAGGGTTTCAAATCCTCTCAAAGAGGGGGTTTGAAATCCACTGTGAGAGCTTGGATTACACCTAAAATCATTTCAATAGTTGCAGGTGTAACATGTGTGTCACAATACTATCATTCTATTGGGCACATGCCCCATTAATGATGATCAGCACCATCCAAACATTGTCCATGTAAATCAGCACCGTCCAAACATTGTCCGGCACTATCCAAACATTGTCCATGTAAATCAATGATTAAAAATTATTAGTTAGTCACTCGAACATGATCTTGTGCTTGTGGACCATCTGAGACTTGGAATTTCATCATTTTCGGGCAAAGCATATATTTTATTGGGCTTCTTACAACCATTGTGTCAAAATTACATATCTCACTAATTAGAGATATTAAAGTTGATTTAATAATTAAATTCAAACCCCTGTAAATATACCATGCATAACTACTTTTGGATTAAAGTTGATTCATAATCTGTTGGGTTTTTTTAAAATAAGAAGAAAAGAAATTTTAATTTATAAAGAATTTTTAGGAAAAGGGTTGTGGCTTTGGTGATTGTTAGTGACCATTCATTTGTGAATGGTGATGCCTCTCGGTACAGGGAGCATCTTTTGAATTTGAAATTGAGGGATGCCATTGTTGGAAAGACACCTCTATTGTTAAAAAGATACCATGAAAGAAGATGTCTTTTCATGAAAATGGTCTTAAGCATCTCTTATGATTCTATATAAACTCATCTTTGGGTCAATCCGAATTCACAATTCCAACAATCTCCTCTCCATCTTTTTCTTCTTCATCATTTTTATTTTTGGAAGGTTTTTGGAAAGATACAGTTTTCAGGCAGTAAATTGCAAACAGTTTTCAGGGGGTAAATTGTAATAGCACAGAAGTCAGGGTTATACGATGTAAAAGTGTGTTCGAGGTGAGGGTTTTCAATTTTGTAAGCCAAAACCCACATTTCTCCGATCTTGGAGAAGAGGCTTATTGTATCCTACAGGCGGATTTGTTGTAACCCTCTTGCAAATTGGTTTAATCACCAGTAGGGTGTGAATATCGCCTTAAAGATAGGGACATCGTAACGCGCCTCAAGCCTATCTTTAAGTGATTAATTTTCTATTTTTCCTCATTAACCCTAATAATTTTAAGGCAATATTATGGCCTCTTCTATGGGCCATCCTGACTTTGTTCGAATTACACCGTTCGACGGCTCAAATTTTCTTTGATGGCAATCATGGGTCCATCTCTTCCTCACATCACTCAAGTTGGATCATGTACTACTCAAGATCCTTCTTCGCTACCATCTGACAATAATACATTAGAACAAATTCAGAAGAGACAAAATTGGGAGCATAACGACTACCTATGCAAAGGTCATATTTTCAACGATCTTTCTAACTCGTTATACGCTGTTTACTGTAAAAAGAAGACTGCTAAGGATTTGTGGCAGGCACTACTCACTAAATATACATCAGAGGACAAAGGCAACAAAAAATTCCTTGTAAGTCAGTTTTTATAATTCAAAATATTGGATGAAAAACTTGTCTTTGATCAAGTACATAAGTGACAGGTCATCATTCAACAGATTATTGCTAATGACACTAATCTCGACGAATCCTTCCAAGTATCCACAATTATTACTAAACTTTCACTTAAATGGAAGGATACTAGAAAATCATTGAAACAGAAAAAAGAGAAAATGTCCTTAGAGGACCTTCTAATGTTTCTTCGAATAAAAGAAGAATATAGGCTCTGTGACAAAAAGGAAGAACAGTAGGAGGCTCTAAGTAACACCAATATAGTCGAGAATAGTGTGAATTAGGAATCAGAGAAGCCACCTTTTAAGAAAAATGATCGGCTCAAACCTAATAACCAAGGGTTCAAAAAGGAAGACATCCAAGAAGTGTTTATGCTTCTTTTGTAAAATTCATGGTCATTTTAAAAAAGACTGCTGAAAATATAAAAAGAAAATGCAAAATAAAAAAAATGGCAAGTCAATATGATGGAAGACATGAATCCGGCAGCTATCATTTCTGAAGTTATTATGTTGAATGAGGATGTTGAATGGTGGGTAGATTTTGACGCCACCAGACATGTTTGTAAAAATTACAACATGTTCAATTCCTACGAATTAGTGGGGGATAATCAAGAACTATATATAGGGAATGCCTCTGCATCTAAGGTTGTAGGAAAATGGAAGGTACATCTTAATCTAACTTTCGAAAAAGTCCTTACTCTGAACAATATGCTGCATGTACCAAATATTAGAAGGAATCTTATATCAACTAGTCTACTGACTAAGTTTGGATTAAGACTCTTATTTGAATCTGATAAATTGATTGTCTTTAAAAATGGGGTATATGTAGGGAAGGGTTATGTATCCAATTGGAATATTTAAATTGAACATTATAAATGAAAATTCTTCTTCCGTTTATATGCTTGATTCACATGATGTTTGGCATGCTAAATTAAGACATATTAGTTATCGTAGTATGAATAATATATTTAATCTTAATCTAATCCCTAAGTATACAAAATCTATTGACAAATGTAATATTTGTGTACAATCCAAAATAACAGAAAACCATATCCAATGGTGGAAAGAGAATCACAACTCTTAAACTTAATTCATAGTGACATGTGAAATGAGTGGTTTAATAACAAGAAGAGGGAAGAAGTACTTCATAACCTTTATAGAGATTTCTCTCATTATACCCTAGTATACCTATTGAAGAATAAGGATGAGGCGCTATAAAAATTCAAGATATACAAGACAGAAGTTGAGAACCAATTAGACTGAAAAATTAAAATTCTAAGGTCGGACAGGGGAGGAGAATATCTATCCTTAGAATTTTAGGAGTTTTGCAAAACTCATGGTATAATTCACCAAATTACAGCTCCCTATTCACTCTAATAAAATGGAATAGCAGAACGAAAAAACAGATCTCTCATAAACATGGTAAACTCTATGCTCAATAATGCAGGTTTAAGTTAAGAATTTTGGGGAGAAGCCCTATTGACTGCATGTCATATATTTAATAAGATACATCACTCTAAGACTTGTAAGACTCTATATGAACTATGGAAGAATAGGATTCCTAACATCTCATACTTCAAGGTATGTGGTTGTAGAGCCTTAATTAGGCTTACTGATCCTAAAGGGTCCAAGATAGGGTTAAGATCTCTTGAGTGTATTTTCATAGGATATATATAAAATAATAAGGCTTATAGGTTTCTAGTTGTGAATCTAATCATGTGATTTTGGTAAATATTACAATAGAATCTATAGATGCCGAGTTTTATGAAAACTCATTCTCTTCTATAACTAGAAAAGAGATAAGATCTTAAGACCCTAATACAAGCAGTTCTCAGATACTTGATCAAGATATCGACAGTCTTGATAAAGAGGATATATAACCTAAAAGGACCAACAAGATCAGAACAGGTATATCTTATGGACCCGACTTCTACCTTCTGCTAATAGAATGAGATATAAATAATATAACAAAGGAAACCATGTTAATATATAATATAGAAAATGATCCAGTAATAATAAATGATGCCCTTAGATCTCAGGATGCTTCTTTTTGGAAGGAAGTTATAAATGATGAGATAGATTCTATATTGTAAAATGGAACATGAAAACGTGTTGATCTGTCCCCTGGATCAAAACCAATAAGCTGTAAATAGATTTTCAAAAGAAAACTAAGACCAAATGGAACTACAGAAAGGTTTAAGGCCAGATTAGTGACTAGAGGATTTACACACAAAAAAAGTATTAATTTTTTTCGATACCTATTCTCCAATAGCAAGGATATCAACTATCCAAGTTTTAATTGCTCTCGCATCCATCTATAAGTTAGAAATCCATCAGATGGATGTAAAAATAGTTTTTTTAAATAGTGACCTCAATGAAAAAGTTTATATGGAGCAACCAGAAGATTTTATAGTTTCAGGATAGGAAAATAAAGTGTGTTAATTGATCAAATTGCTATATGGACTTAAACAAGCACTTAAGCAATGACACGAAAAATTCGACAAAGTAGTCACCCATATGGCTTTAAGATAATGAATATGATAAATGTGTATGTTCAAAATTTTCTGATAATAAATAAGTAATTATGTCTTTACGTAGATGATATGTTAATCTTTGGTACATATTTAGAAGTTATAAATAACACTAAAAGATTTTTATCATCTAGTTTTGACTTAAAGGATATGGGTGAAACTAATGTAATTTTAGATATCAAGTTATTAAAAATAATGATGGTATAACTTTATCTCAATTACATTATATTAAAAAGAAACTTAAAAAGTTTGATTACTATGATAAGAACCCAGTTTCTACTCCTTTTAATTCTAACATCAAGTTAATTAAAAATGAAGACTGTGATATATCTCAGTTAGAGTATTCCAAGGTGATTGGTAGTTTTATGTATGATATGATTTCTACTCAACCTCATATTGCTTTTGCAGTAAGTAAATTAAGTTTACAAGTAATCTAAGTTTAGTTCATTAGAATGTTGTTTCTAGAATACTCAGATACTTAAGAAAAACAATTAATTATTGTAACATCCTGGATTTTCACTGTTTTGGATTTTCAAAAATCCTTAAACTTTTTTTTTAGTAATTAACTTATATTATCACTTACTGACCATTGGCACTCAATGCTAGTTTATACAGGGGTGGTACCAGTAAAGAACTGCACCAGTCCAATTAATCAACCGTAGGAAGCCAACGAATCCGCCCGATCACTTGAACATCAGGTATAGTCCCATGATTTACTCACATAGAATCCAAATCTAACCGACCCATCGCTAACTAATTAAGACAATCATGACTAAATTAAAGATCTAACTGGGGCCGAGTCAGATAAGGCCCGGATCTTGAATAATAGACTAAATCAACTCCGTTACTCTTTTAGCTTAAAACCGATGGTTTAGAGTAATCATAACCAAATCTCCACTTTCACTAGTTATAAATAGGCCACACTATGAACATAGTTAATCCAAACCCTAATCATAGCCCACGAGAAATCTCACTACCAGATTCATTCCAGAAATGCCTTGATTTTCCAAACAAGCTCTAGACTACTCGTTAGTAAACCACTAGTTCCAAAACTATAGAATAATATCCGTCTTACTAGGCTTAACGTCCATCGCGGGAGTCGAACCTGGGTGCTGTCTAGAACCACTCAACTTGAGCTAAAGGACGAGTGCATGAGAAGTGCAAATACCCTAAAAGAATGAACTAAAACTTAAGTGAATTGGATCGTCCACTCTTATGCAAAGTTGAGGATTTCGGACCATCGGTTTACGACCAAACTTTACCCGTGGAGTAAGGATATTTTTCTGCTCATATTTGTATAGCCGCGGCCCCGATTGACTATCGATGACCGTTGAACAAGACTTCTAATCATATATGTCGATCGACGCATCCAAATGGCGGGCCGATCATATACATATGTAGATCATCATTAAGGTTAACTATCCTATGGTGTATATCAATATGTATACCCTATAGTGGGCCCTAGAGCTTAGAAAGACCCTTCCATAGGTCTAGTATAGTAAAAACCTAGCCCTTGGGACCATTTACACCAAATCTGACATTATAAAAGGGCCTCATTTGGGCACCCCCTCTCCCCATACGATTTTGCCCTAGAGAAAAGAAAGATAGAAAGAGAGAAAGGGGAAGAGAGATAGGAAGAGAAAAAGAGAGAGTAGGGTGGGGGAGGCTTTAGTGCTCCCCTTCATCGGTCCCCTCCAATCAAGCCCTAGCGTCGATCATTTCCCTCTGCCGAATCTGCCTCATTCGCGGTTGGAAGGTAAGAAACAAAACCTACTCCCCAACCTATGTTTTTCTAAAATGAATTGCATGAATCTTACCTAATTGCTTTTAAATTGATATAGGAATTATTTTTCTCAATTTTCTAACCTAAGGAGCGCCATGAGTTGGGCGAAACGTCACAAGGTGTGGACTATTATTCTTAGGTGGCTTAGCACCAATTTTAGTGTGAATCTAATGATTATAATTGCTTGGATGATATATTGGAAGAATCTAGAGAAAGCCTAAACAAGACCTTACATTTTAGATCCTCTCAATTGACATGGATTGATTATGGCATGTTTGTTATTCCTCAACATGGTTAGGCATGAAATTGGTGAATGCATGTTCATTTATTGCTTGATCTTGTGTGATGAATCCTCATAGCTTATATGTTGCATTAATCCTTGTTGTATATGTGTGCTTGCATAAGTCCTCGATGTATGTTATGCTAGCATTAATCCTTGATGCATGTTTGTGCTATGAATGATTTACAGCCCTTGATCTCCGCTAACTCCTCACAACACACATGCACATTCATTTCATAATATTGTTAATACTTGCATTTATAGAAAAAATTTGAAATTTTATGTCAATGTATGAGTGCATGGCAATAGTTGAGTTTAGATGATAAGTCATAAATTGTCGAAGTGTTACTAAATACCATTAAATCCCTAGGTTGGTCAGAAAATTGAGGAGAGTGAAGGTGGTCCCGTTCGTAGGACTATCCTGAGGCTAAACCCGCGGGTTTAGGTGGATGCGAATGGGCAACAGTAGTTAGATTACGTGAATCGCTTGTACCCGATGTCATCCGTCACGTACTTGCCTGGACTCACATGGTCTAGCCCAATTATTGACTAACTATGATTGTTAACCATGTCTGCTCATGCTTGAATAGAACCTGGAACACCTTTTGCCCACTGAAGCCCATTGATAACCATTTGAAACTGATCCATCATCTCGAGAGTCGGGCATGGTGGAATGGGATACTGTGTCCGAGCTGTTGGCCTATGCTGGGGTGACAAGCCTCCCGTTAGTGACTGCGAGCGATCCCTTTCCCAGCATTTCCCATGTGCTTGAAATCGAGGATGAAAAACTCGATGGGATCAAGGATCGCGGGGTCTTGGCCTCGCGTGTTGAGGGGCCTTGGCCTCACAACTAGTTAAGGGCATTGATATCGTGGGGTGTATCAGTTTTCCCAATCTGCTGGATGAATGGAATTAACTAAACACTCAGTTAACATTATTCATGCATTGCATTACTTAGGTTTTGGTGACTCGGCAGTTGAGGTCGCAATGAGGGAGTGCTGGTCATATGTGATCGTTAGACGGAGTCGCTCAAGGGAGTGTTGTTGCGATGTCATGCATCATATCATTTATCACGCATATGCATTAACAAGATTAGCTAAGGATTTATGAATACTTTTCTTTCATTAGATTCATAATATAATTGATATTTGTGTAATTTAAAACTAATAGCACCCACTAAGTTGATCACTCACTCCCACTCTGGAACGGTGTTTTAAAGCACCAACCAGATTCTCCCGTAGTTGCAGGTGACGCAGAGTACGAGGAGCCTGGCAGCGCGAGTCTTAATGAAGAGGACGAGCTGTCCTACTACCAGCTGATGGGCAGTTCTCCGTCGGCCTAGTAGACGGATCTTGGATCGCTAGGTGTTGGACCCAGCTCATCATTCTTTTGGACATATTTTTGTGATTTTATTGGGCAACGCCTTGTGCGACCCATGATTATATTTTTTTGGAATTGTATATTTTTGTCATTCCCATACTAGTAGACTAGTTGTGAATGGTGATTCATGATTCAAGTAATTCCATGCTACGCATTTAAACATGATTAAACATAAAACAGTGAAATTGGATATAAGTGATACCCAGGAACTTGGGAGTCGAGTGCATGCACGACTACCAATTTCCAGGGCGTTACAATTATGGTTTACATTTTTCTGGTTACCTTAGTGTACTTAAAAGGTATAGTGATGCAAGTTGCGTTACTAATTCTAATGAATCCAAGTCTACCAGTGGATGAATTTTTACACTTGGAGGAATTGTCATTTCTTGGGGATCCAAGAAACAAACTTATATATCTCACTCTACCATGGAATCTAAATTTATAACTTTGGCAACTAGTAGTAAAGAAGTAGAATGGTTAAGAAACTTGTTATTAAAAATATTATTATTGGTAAGGCCTTTACCATCAGTATCTATCTACTGTGATAGTGAAGCGACACTATCAAAGACATATAACAAGATTTATAATGGAAAATCCAGACATATCGGTCTAAGGCATATTTTTGTGTAACAACTACTTAGTGACGGTGTTATAACAATATAGTATGTACGATCTATCTAGAATCTAGCGGACCCATTCACCAAGGGACTGGCAAGGGATGTTGTCAGTAGAACATCAAGAGGAATGAGACTTAAGCCAATTTCACAGACATCAGATGAGATAAACCCAACCTAACTTAATAGGTTCAATGGGCAAAGTACCTCACAGGAAGTGTCTGAAGCAGCACTGTACGTTTTTTATCTGTATCATTCATGGATATACATATAGTGCTGGGTATCTATAATGATAAAAAAGACGATGCGCTGCTGCTCTTAATGAGTTCTTTTAATGGGGCTATAGTTAAAGGGGCATTCATAAGGACTCACCTATATGAGTATTGAAAGTGGGGTCACTTCCTGATATTCGAGAGTTTTGACTACTCTTATAAACTCATGAATCCATGACAGAGCACAAGGCTGTTATTGTGTTATAATTTTAAAACACATGACAATTGAAATATATGTGTTTGAAATATATGTGTTTGTAACATGTCCGGTTGTGTCATATAGAATACTTAGTTCAATACCATAATTACTAAGGATTCTGATTCAACTTTGATTTATTTACACTAAGTGAAGGTTCAAGTCCATAAGACACCTTCTCATATGCACATATTTTCCTTACATACCTTGACCTCTGTATTTTGAAAATAATGGGGGATTGTTGGGTTTTTTTCAAAATAAGAAGAAAAGAAATTTTAATTTATAATGGATTTTTGGGAAAATGGTTGTGGCTTTGGTGATTATCATTGACCATTTATTTCTGAATGGTGATGCCTCTTGGTAGAGGGAACATCTTTTGAATCTGAAATAGAGGGATGCCATTGTTGGAAAGACACACCATTGTTGAAAAAACACCATGGAAGAAGATGTCTTTTCATGAAAAGAGTCTTTAGCATCTCTTGTGATTCTATATAAACCCATCTTTGGGTCAATCCGAATTCACAATTCCAGCAATCTCATCTCTATCTTTTTCTTCTTCACCATTTTCATTTTTGGAAGGTTTTTGAAAAGATACAGTTTTCAGGCACTGAACTGTAAATAGTTTTCAGGTAGTAAATTGCAAATAATTTTTAGGGGGTAAATTGTAACAGCATAAAAGTCAGGGTTGTATGCTGTAAAAGTGTGTTCGGGGTGCGGTTTTTCAGTTTTGCAGGCCGAAACCCACATTTCTCCGGTCTTGGAGAATAGGCTTATTATATCCTAGAGGCGGATTTGCTATAACCCTCTTACAAATTGGTTTAATCACCAGTAGGGTGGGAATATCGCCTTAAAGATAGCGATATCGTAACGCGCCTTAAGCCTATCTTTAAGTGATTAATTTTCTATTTTTTCACCTCAACTCTAACAAAATCTATATGTCAAACACACCATTAAAAACTTATTGTGATTTCAAATCCAGGGGGTTCCAAGTCACGCTCCCAAACAGACCCTTATCCTCCGACTATGATTCCCTAGGTAGTTAAAAAAGGAAGCAAATTGGCTAGTGGACCACACATCAGCTATATGGCTGGTGCAGATACATGCCATGCGAAGACTAACTCTCCCTAAGCTCTAATTTGTCCGAACAGTTCAAAAGATATCAAAGTTACATGGGCCTCAAAATGATGTATTTATTATATCCACACCTATCATCCATTTTTCGAGATCATTTTAGAGCATCATCTAAAAAATAAATCATATCCAAAGCTCAAATGGACCATACCACAAATGGCAGTGGGATAATGATTTTCACTGTTAAAAAATTTGTAGGGCCCACCATAATATTTATTTTCCATCAAATCTATTCATAATGTCAAAAATACCTAGATGAAGAGGGAAAACAAATTTCATATTGATCCGAAACTTCTATGACCCCCAAAAGGATTTCAATGGTAGACGATCAATCCCCCACTGTTGCTTTTTGCATCGTGGTCCACTTTATCTTTAGATCTACCTTATTTTTCGTTCAAGCCTTACATCCTCACCAAATGGATGGTTAGTTTGGATATAACACATACCTCATGATGTGACTCACAAAACTTGTTGGCATCAATGCGCGAGCTATAAGAGTCCGGATCCTCTGTTATCAGGTCAACAGAGAATTCCTGATACCCTAATTCTCATTGGTCCACGTCACCACTTGCTAAAAAAACAACATCGGACGCCAAACCATTAGGGTAACAGGAATTCTCTGTTGACCTGATAACAGAGGATCCCGACTCCAGCTATAAACCTGGTGTACGGTATCCGCTTCCGGTGAAGAAAGGGTTGCGTCAGGTTAGTAGCAGCGTTAAACGGGAAATTTGTGACTGTACGACCCATTTATGGCCCTATTTACGAGACCAAGCCCATCTTATTTTCCCCTGCGAGAATACGCCCCAGCTGTACGGATGGCTTGCCAAAGGTTGAAAATGTCCGTGCTTGTTCCTTCAAGCGGATAGGTGCTGCTCGAAGACGAGCGCTGACAATCCTCGAACTCCGAGTGGTACGAACGGTTCAAAAGATATCAAAGTTACATGGGCCCCACAATTACGTATTTATTATATCCACAACGTTCACCCATATTTCGAGATCATTTCGGAGCATTATCCAATATAAAAAAAATCATATCCAAAGAGCAACTGGACTACACCACAAAGAGTAGCAGAAAATTGATTTTCACCGTGGAAACTTTTGTAGGGCCCGCCACAACATTTATTTTCCATCCAATCTATTCATAATGTCACAAAGACCTGGATGAAGAGGAAAAACAAATTTTGTAATGATCCAAAACTTCTAGGACCCCTAAAAGGGTTTCAATGGTAGACGTTCAATCTTCCACTGCCTTTTACAGTGTGGTCCACTTGATAGCTAAATCTATCTTATTTTTCTTCCCAAGCGTTAGTACGAGTTTGCCAAATAGATGGATGGTTTGGATATAACACATACCTCATAAAAAGACCCACAAAGGTGGTGGGGACTACAACAGGGAAAAAAAAAGCCTAGTATCTATGGCTACGGATTATAACCGTAGAGATAACCGCAGCCAATGCTTTTTCAATATGTCCTCTACTATGCATCGAAGGTCTTTCGATATGTACTTCGATATATCGAATGTCTTTCTATTAATCGAAAAAGGTCCAAAACTGTCCAGCAACTTTGCATAAAAAATCCTGCAATTTTCGATTAATCGAAGTGTATTCGATATATATCGAAGATATAGCTACAGATTATAGCCGTAGCCATAACTGCAGTCTGTAAAAGTCTGTGTAAATTTTTTTATTTTTTATTTTTTATTTTTTACATGGAGAACTTTATTCTACCTACAATTTTCTCTAATACATATTTATGTAAATATGTACATATAAGCATATGAAAAAAATTTCTCTCTTTTTTTCATTTATTTCTCTATTCATTTAACAAGAATATCTTCTAAACCAAAATCAGTTACTTGATGTACCCTATATGATTTTGGGGTAGGAGAAGATACTTTAGCCAACTAACCTAGTTACTTTCCAAGATTCCATCAGGTTAATGGTCGAAAATCCATTTCATTCACTTTGCGGTCAATTTCAATCAGTTCGTGGTCATTTCCATGCATTTCACCGTCAATTCCCTCCACTTCACGGACAATTCCATGCATTTCACGGTCATCCCAAACTATTCCGTGTTGATTCATGGTCATTTCGAGGCATTTCATGGTCAATTCCCTTTACTTCATGGTCATTTGCATGCATTTCACAGTCAATTCACATCAATTCATGGTTTGAAGCGAATTGACCGCGAAATGCATGCAACTGACCGTGAAGTGAAGGGAATTGACCGCGAAATGCCTCAAAACGACCATGAATCAACACAGAATTGTTTGGGACGACCGTGAAATGCATGGGAATGATCATGGTTTGAAGCGATTTGACCGCGAAATGCATGCAAATGATCGTGAAGTGAAGGAAATTGACCGCGAAATGCCTCGAAACGACCGTGAATCAACACGGAATTGTTTGGGACGACCGTGAAATGCATGGGAATGATCATGGTTTGAAGCGATGTGACCGCGAAATGCATGCAAATGACCGTGAAGTGAAGCGAATTAACCACGAAATGCCTCGAAACGACCATGAATCAACACGGAATTGTTTGGGATGACCGTGAAATGCATGGGAATGATCATGGTTTGAAGCGATTTGACCGTGAAATGCATGCAAATGACCGTGAAGTGAAGGGAATTGACCACGAAATGCCTCGAAACGACCATGAATCAACACGGAATGGTTTGGGATGACCGCGAAATGCATGGGAATGATCATGGTTTGAAGCGATTTGACCGCGAAATGCATGCAAATGACCGTGAAGTGAAGGGAATTGACCCCGAAATGCCTCGAAACGACTGTGAATCAACACGGAATTGTTTGGGATGACTGCGAAATGCATGGGAATGATCATGGTTTGAAGCGATTTGACCGCGAAATGCATGCAAATGACCGTGGAGTGAAGGGAATTGACCGCGAAATGCCTCAAAACAATCGTGAATCAACACGAAATTGTTTGGGATGACCGTGAAATGCATAGAATGATCATGGTTTGATGTGAATTGACCGCGAAATGCATGCAACTGACCATGAAGGGACGGGAATTGACCGCGAAATGCCTCGAAACGACCGTGAATCAACACGGAATTGTTTGGGACGACCGTGAAATGCATGGGAATGATCATGGTTTGAAGCGAATTGACCGCGAAATGCATGCAACTGACCGTGAAGTGAAGGGAATTGACCGTGAAATGCCTCGAAACGACCGTGAATCAACACGGAATTGTTTGGGATGACCGTGAAATGCATGGGAATGATCATGGTTTGAAGCGATTTGACCGCGAAATACATGCAAATGACAGTAAAGTGAAGGGAATTGACCACGAAATGCCTCGAAACGACCGTGAATCAACACAGAATTGTTTAGGATGACCGTGAAATGCATGGGAATGATCATGGTTTGAAGCGATTTGACCGTGAAATGCATGCAAATGACCGTGAAGTGAAGGGAATTGACCGCGAAATGCCTCGAAACGACCGTGAATTAACACAGAATTGTTTGGGATGACCGCGAAATGCATGGGAATGATCATGGTTTGAAGCAATTTGAGCGCGAAATGCATGCAAATGACCGTGAAGTGAAGGGAATTGACCGCGAAATGCCTCGAAACGACCGTGAATCAACACGGAATTATTTGGGATGACCGCGAAATGCATGGGAATGATCATGGTTTGAAGCGAATTGACCACGAAATGCATGCAAATGACCGTGAAGTGAAAGGAATTGACCGCGAAATGCCTCGAAACGACTGTGAATCAACATGAAATTGTTTGGGATGACCGTGAAATGCATGGGAATGATCATGGTTTGAAGCGATTTGACCGCGAAATGCATGCAAATGACCGTGCAACTTAAGAGACTAGAAGAAGCACACTATGAACACAACTTGGATAACATGGAGTGTGTACTGACATGGGTGTGTACTAACAAGCTAACCTAAAAAAGCAAAACGAAAAAATATATATATAAAAAATTAAAAAAAAATACATTAGAAAAAAAAACGGAAAAATTACACTTCGATATATCGAATAGAACACGATATATCGAAACCTAATCGATTAATGGTAGAGTAAGTTGTTGATTTTATCGAAATCTAGTCGATATAATAGTAGTAAGTCATCCTTACAACCGACCGATATATCGACTATTATTCGATTGATCGAAAATGGTCACACACTGTCCAGCGACAAAATGCTTTTTAAATTGTATTATCGATATAATCGAGTAGATGTCAATATATCGAGGTATCGATATATCGATTAGATTTCGATATATAAGAAATTGTCAGAAAATGTCCAGCGTCGAACTGCTTTTTTAGTGCAATTATCGATTATATCTCCGATATTTCGATATATCGAAGTAAGTATATATCGAGTAAATATCGATATATCGAAAATGTACCTCAATGGTCCAGCAACCAGAATCTTATTGACTGGGGAAGGGTTTCAAGTGGAGGAGGTGGGCCACCATTCGCTGATCGAGAAGCTCGATTTAAATGAAGAAGGGGGAGGAGATGGTGATGGAATCGAGGGTATGTTGTTGTATGGGTCAATTGAGAATGATTGTCCATCATCATTTGGTAAAGAATCTCTGTTGATCAAAGTGCTCAAAGAAGGATATGATAATGGACTGGAGGATGTGATATTGCATCGGTCAATGGAGAAATCATCAGGTGAAGGATTTGAAGTGGAAGTGGACCACCATCCACCGATCGAAAGGATTAATTTGCATGAACAAGGGGTATGAGATGATGACAAACGCGAGGATATATCATTTGATGAGTCAATAGAGAAAGGGGCAGTTTCATCATCTGGTGGAGGATCTAAAGTGAAGGAGGTGGGCCACCATCTTAAAATTGAGGATATCTATTTGCATGAAGGGGGAGAAAGAGATTGTAGTGATTTAGAGGGTGTGTTATTCCATGGGTCGATAGAGAACGAACCACCATCATCATCTCAAAAAGTATTTGAAGCGGAGGGAAGCCACCATCCACCAATCAAGGGTCTTGATTTACATGAAGGGGCAGAAGGAAATGGTAATGCACTGGAGGGTATGTTACTCCATGGATTCATAGATAAAGGGCCGTCATCATCTTCTGGTGAAGGATTCCAAGTGGTGGAGGTTCCCTACCATTTGCCTAGCAAGGAACCCGGTTTACATACAGATGGGGATACAAGAGATGTCAATGGGCGAGAGAGTGCATCATTCAATACATCAAATGGGAAAGGATCCCAACCGTTGCCTAGTACAGGAAGTGAAGTTGACAAGGTAGGCCATCATCAACAGATCGAAGAACTTGGGTCACATTTAGCAACCACAAACGGTGTGGTAGCACAGCCAAGGA
The DNA here is from genome assembly GCF_029962835.1 of Magnolia sinica. Taxonomy (NCBI): domain Eukaryota; kingdom Viridiplantae; phylum Streptophyta; class Magnoliopsida; order Magnoliales; family Magnoliaceae; genus Magnolia; species Magnolia sinica. Next base: position 54,318,026 of record NC_080591.1, on the reverse strand, counting down.
AATGTTCCCAATCTGACCAACAAAGGCATTGGATGACAGGAGGTAGTCGATCACAGACAATTTCGATTTCTTTCAAGTGTGGGAAGGTTGGACACTCGAATACACGGAATTGTCGGAATTGACCATGAAATGCATGGAATTGTCCGTGAAGTGGAGGGAATTGACGGTGAAATGCATGGAAATGACCGTGAAGTGAAGGGAATTGACGGTGCAATGCATGGAAATGGCCGTGAAGTGAAGGGAATTGACCGTGAAATGCATGGAAATGACCATGAAGTGAAGTAGAATCGTCGAAATTAACCATACATTGCATGGAAATGAGCGTGAAATGATATAGGAATTGATTGAAATACTTGAAAGAGAAGTGCCCAGTGTATATTCTCTCAGGTCAGACTAAGCATTTGCTAGGGTGATGCCATTGAAACCAATCTCGATATCTATACAATTATTCTATAATCTTAAGAGAATAGGGGGAATGATCACCACCTACAACCAGTGGTACGCCACAGCCTAGTTTCTGCCTTCAGAAATTTATATGTGCATATGTATCTCGATTGCAGGTGATCAGTCCTCCAAAAATAAAGGGAATTGATCACGAAATGCATGCAAATGACCGTGAAGTGAGGGGAATTGACCGCGAAATGCCTCAAAACGACCGTGAATCAACACGGAATTGTTTGGGATGACCGTGAAATGCATGGGAGTGATCATGGTTTGAAGCGATTTGACCGCGAAATGCATGCAAATGACCGTGAAGTGAAGCGAATTGACCTCGAAATGCCTCGAAACGACCGTGAATCAACACGGAATTGTTTGGGATGACCGCGAAATGCATGGGAATGATCATGGTTTGAAGCGTTTGACCGCGAAATGCATGCAAATGACCGTGAAGTGAGGGGAATTGACCGCGAAATGCCTCGAAACGACCGTGAATTAACACGGAATTGTTTAGGATGACAGCGAAATGCATGGGAATGATCATGGTATGAAGCGATTTGACCGCGAAATGCATGCAAATGACCGTGAAGTGAGGGGAATTGACCGCGAAATGCCTCGAAACGGCCGTGAATCAACATGGAATTGTTTGGGATGACCGTGAAATGCATGGGAATGATCATGGTTTGAAGCGATTTGACCGCGAAATGCATGCAAATGACCGTGAAGTGAAGGGAATTGACCGCGAAATGCCTCGAAACGACCGTGAATCAACACGGAATTGTTTAGGATGACCGTGAAATGCATGGGAATGATCATGGTTTGAAGCAATTTGAGCGCGAAATGGTTGCAAATGACCGTGAAGTGAAGGGAATTGACCGCGAAATGCCTCGAAACGACCGTGAATCAACACGGAATTATTTGGGATGACCGTGAAATGCATGGGAATGATCATGGTTTGAAGCGATTTGACCGCGAAATGCATGCAAATGACCATGAAGTGAGGGGAATTGACCGAGAAATGCCTTGAAACGACCGTGAATCAACACGGAATTGTTTGGGATGACCGTGAAATGCATGGGAATGATCATGGTTTGAAGCAATTTGACCGCGAAATGCATGCAAATGACCGTGAAGTGAAGGGAATTGATCGCGAAATGCCTCGAAACAACCGTGAATCAACATGGAATTGTTTTGGATGACCGCGAAATACATAGGAATGATCATGATTTGAAGCGATTTGACCGCGAAATGCATGCAAATGACCGTGAAGTGAAGGGAATTGACTGCGAAATGCCTCGAAACGACCGTGAATCAACACGGAATTGTTTGGGATGACCGCGAAATGCATGGGAATGATTATGGTTTGAAGCGATTTGATCGCGAAATGCATGCAAATGACCGTGAAGTGAAGGGAATTGACCGCGAAATGCCTCGAAACGACCGTGAATCAACACGGAATTGTTTGGGATGACCGTGAAATGCATGGGAATGATCACGGTTTGAAGCGAATTGACCGCGAAATGCATGCAAATGACCGTGAAGTGAAGGGAATTGACCGCGAAATGCCTCAAAACGACCGTGAATCAACACGGAATTGTTTGGGATGACCGTGAAATGCATGGGAATGATCATGGTTTGAAGCGATTTGACCGCGAAATGCATGCAAATGACTGTGAAGTGAAGGGAATTGACTGTGAAATGCATGGAAATGACCGTGAATCAAAACGAAATCACTGGGATTGACTGTGAAATGCATGGAATTGATCGCGAAGTAAATGAAATGATTGAAATTGACCGCGAAGTGAATGAAATGGATTTTCGACCATAGATGTAATGGAATCTTGAAAAATAACCAGGTTGGTTGGCTAAAGTAGCTTCTCCTACCCCAAAATCATATAGGGTACGTCAAGTAACTAATTTTGGTTTAGGAGATATTATTGTTAAATGAATAAAGAAATAAATGAAAAAAGAGAGAAATTTTTTTTTATATGCTTATATATACATATTTATATAAATATGTATTAGAGAAAATTGTAGTTGAATAAATTTATCTATGTAAAAAAATAAAAAATAAATAAAAAAAATAAATAAAAATTCATAAATCGGCACAGACTACAGTTATGGCTACGGTTATAATCAGTATCTATTGGTCATATCATTTTCGATACATATCGAATACTCTTAGATATGTATCGAAAATTGCAGGATTTTTGAGGCAAACTCCTTGGACAGTTCTGGACCTTTTTCGATTAATCGAAAGACCTTCGATACATATAAAAGGACATATCGAAGCGGCAAGAGTTACGGCTATGACTACGATTATAATCCGTAGCTATAGAAAACACCGTAGCCGTAAGTTCCTGGCTTATTTGTTTATTATTATTTTATTTTTTACTTTTGTAATCCCCACCGCTTTTTGTGGGTCCTATGATGAGGTATGTGTTATATCCAAACCGTCCATATATTGGACGAACTCGTATTAAGGCTTGAGACGAAAAATGAGACAGATCTAGCTATCAAGTGGACCACACTGTAAAAGGCTGTGGAGGATTGAATGTCTACCATTGAAAACCTTTCAGGGGTCAATGAAGTTTTGGATCATTATGAAATTTTTTTACCCTCTTCATCCAGGCTTTTGTGACCTTATGAATAGATTGGATGGAAAATAAATGTTACGGTGGGCCCTACAAAATTTTTAACGGTGAAAATCAATTTTCCCGTTGCTCTTTGTGGTGTGGTACAGTTGATCTTTGGATATGATTTTTTTTTTTGATAATGCTCCCAAATGATCTCGAAATACGGATGAACGTTGTGGATATAATAAATACGTAACTGCGGGGCCATGTAACTTTGATATCTTTTGAACCGTTCGTACAACTCGGAGTTCGAGGAGTGTCAGCGCTCGTCTTCGAGCACCACCGATCCGCTTGACGGAACAAGCAGGGCATTTTCGACCTTTGGTAAGCCATCCGTACAGCTGGGGCGTATTCGAGCAAGGGAAAATGAGGTGGGCTTAGTCTCCTAAATGGGCCATAAATGGGTCGTATAGTCGTAAATTTCTCAGCGTTAAACATACGGATGGATATTGCCTACTCACTGGACACTGCTTTGTGAGATCTACCATGATTGTTGTTTTATATCCACACCGTCCATCCATTTTTCCGGATTGTTATAGAGCATGATCTTAAAAATTAGTAAGATCCAAATATCATGTGGAGCACATTAGAGGAAACTGTGTTGATTGAATGCCTACTATTAAAAACTTCATGAACCACAAAAAGTTTTGTAAGAAGTTGATATTTGTGTTTTCCCTTCGTCGAGGTCCGTGTCACATGATCAATCATGTTGGATGGAAAATAAATATTAGTCAGCCTTGGGATGTTTTTAACCGTGGGCGTTCAATCACTACCGTTTTATTTTCGCGTAGCGTGGTACACTTGAGATTTGGATTTATCTCTTTTCGAGGATCATTTCATAAAATGATCTTAAAAAAAAAAAAAAGATGGACGGTGTGGATAAAATACATAAATCATCGCGAGCCTACATAGCACCGTTTAGTAACCCGTTGCTGCTGGCGCCGTGAGTAGGCAATCCGCGTGATATTATGCAATCCGCATCTATGTTTTCATGCATCGTGATTGGTCCCGTGATCACTGACTTTTTCAGTATTGTGCATTAAACGCAGTGTGTATGTAGCCGAACGCCGGACGCGGGTTAGCTATCGAGTCTCATTACTGAAGTGACGTCACCACGTTCTGTGGCCCCTACCATGATTAATGTGTTATATCCACACCATCCATCCATATAAAAAGATCGTTTCGGAAAATTAAGCAAAGAATGAGGCAAATCCAAAGTTAAAGCAGACCCCACTAAAAAAACAGTGGGAACGGTGACCTCACCATTGATACCATTGTAAGCCCATCATGATGTTTATTTGAGATCCAACCTGTTTACAATTTAACTCAGACATGGAATAAGGTAAAATACAAATATCAGCTTGATCTAAAACTTTTGTCACCCAAAGAAGTTTTTAATGGTAGGTATTCAATCCCTACTGTTTTCTGTGGTGGGGTCCACTTAAGATTTGGATATTCCTCGTACTTTTTCTGATGTCCTAAAACGATATCTTCACATGGATGGACGGTGTGGATACAACACATACATAATGAGGAGGCCACAGAACGTAGTGACGTTAGAGTCAATTATTCTGAACGCGGATTTCCTTTCAGATTGCAAGCAGGATTTTCCAACGCGGATTTCTTGCCAAAGCCCAAAACTAGGTGGGGCCCAACTTAATGTTTATAAGAAATCATCCTGTCCATCTGGTTTTTCTAGCTCATTTTAAGATTTGAGATCAAAAGTGAGAAGAATCCAATACTTAAGTGGGCCACACTAAAGGAAAAATGTGGGTTGAAAATTCCCATAGTTGAAACCTCATCATTCTTAACGAACTGAAAACACAAATATTAGCCTGATAAACTGGACTGAAAATACAAATATTAGTTTGATTCAAAACTTATGTGGCCTCGGAAATATTTAAAGTGTGGAAGTTCAATCCTCACATTATTGGATCCAGTTCATTTTTAGTCTCGTGTCCTAAGATGATCTCACAAAACTTATGAAGGGGTGAATTTCTCACAAACATCACGGCGGCCCACCTAGTTCCCAGCACAGTAACTTGATGAAAAAGGTCCGCATCCGATTTTCACATGCAGAGGATACGGATTCTAACGGTACATAAAATGCAAGCCTTTTTCACTACAACGGTGGTGAAAACAATCTGTGTGGGCCCACAGTGAGATGTACATGACGTCCACTCTTACTATCAAAAATCATGTCCATCCATGTTCCGAGATATTATCAGATTTTGACGTATTCCTTGTGAATTTTTTTTTTAAAATTCTTGGTAAAGATGAAATATTAAAATTTTTATTAAAAATTATTAAATAATTTTTAAGTTTTAATATAAAAATATAAGCTATATTATTTTAGCTTCTAAATCACTTCCCCATTAAAACCGCATAAAATCAGGAAAAATTAATAAATATTTTAAAATTTATGTTATAATATTATTTAATTAAATTCTGCAATATCATCAGGATATTTCCAAAATCTCGACATTATTTGTTGATAGGTGACAGAAGAAAAGCAGCGATGGCGCACACGTTAACCAAGAAATGACAATATCCTGTAAGATAGGATCTACCGGTATAGCATATTTTTATTGTGCGTTCTATCAAGAGTTATGCCCACCATTTGAACGTTTTAGATCACTGCACGGTGGGCTCCACTTATACAAAACGACTGCTCTATTAAAAGTTTACCATTTTCTCTTCGTAATTCTTTACCAAACGCTACTTTTGAGATTGCAGGAGCTGTGTTTGGGGGCCATCTCCGCTTTTATTTATGTGTGGTATCTGGTACTACGTTACTTTTGTAAATGATTTTTTCAAATATTCTCATTATTTCAACAGTTTTATGTTACGTTACGGTGACTATATTTTTTGGGCTGAAGAAATGTTACACTGTATATCTTATAAACTATAGGCCGGCTAAATTTCTTGACAATGTTAGTTCTTATTTTGTTTTATTTGGTTCAGTGACTACTTATTATTTCGTATATTTGGCTATGTATGTTATATTTATCTTTCTCAGGTAAGTGACACAAACTTTCTTCAAAATCCATCCGTGGTATGGATCGCTCGGATTCAGAGATAAACAAAAGGGTTATCGGTGCTATGACGCCCATGCCTGCTGCGTTCATGTTTATAAAAATGTTATTTTTTTTTAGAACATATACCATTCAACTTTCCAAATTCACCAACTCTGAGAAATGGTTTTATTGTCCATCATAGGTTAACTTGGTTCCATGATATATCCCCTACTTCATGTCTGTTTCTCGCTCCTGTGCAGGATTGTCAACAGCGACAACAAGAAGCACCTCCCAATCCGCCTCCTTCTCCCACTACCCAACCTATAGCCGATCATTCCCTTCTAGAGGTATGTCGATCTACCCTCTACCCGTATATCTCATTCTCCCAACCAACTCATTTGCTCTAGTTTTTCTAGTCTTGAGTTTGCCTGTCCCTACCTCATATTCTTAGGCTTCTACACACCTATGTTGGAGAGATGCTATGGCTAAAAAATTGCAAGCTCTACCGGATAATTATACATGAGATCTTGTTCCACACCCACTGGGTCAAGAGGCGATTGGCAATAAATGGGTTTACTTTATCAAGGTAAAATCCAATGGTTCTCTTTATCAACATAAAGGTTGTCTCTTCACCCAAGGTATAAATAGGAGTATGGCATTGACTATGATGAAACTTTTGCTTTAGTTGGAAATATAAAGACAATTCACACACTACTTGCAATCGTTGTGACGCATAATTAGCCTATTCAACATATGGATGTCAAGAATGCTTTTCTCCATGGAGATTTGTAATAACTGTATATATAGCTCAACCTACTAGTCTGAACACAGGTCAGATTTATTTGGTCTACAAACTTCGAAAAGCATTGTATGAGCTAAAACAAGCACCTCGCACTTGGTTTCAGCGGTTTCATGAAGTCATCAGTGGTGCAAGGTTTCGATAGAGTGGTCATGATCATTCGTTATTTATTCGCTCTTCTATTTATGGTATTGTGATCCTTCTTCTTTATATTAATGATTTACTTCTAATCGATAGTAACAGTGTGGGAATTGCAGAGCTTTAGGAAGTTCTTTAGTCATCCCTTCACATGAAAGATTTGGGCAGTCTAACATACTTCATTGGTTTTGAGGTCCCTCATACTGATCGTGGTATACTCATCAGCCAACAAAAATATATTGAGGATCTCATCAATATCATAAATCTTTCTGATGATAAGGACGTTGAGACACCAATGGAACTAAATGATCAATATTGGAAAAAAGATGGGGACCTTTTGGCATAACTTGCCCTATATCATCGCCTCGTCGACAATCTAGTTTACTTAATGATGAATAGACCTGACATTACCTATATTGTACAAGTTGTTAGTCTATTTGTTGATGAGACCCATACCTTAACATTATGACTGTCTTGAGGATTATTCGCTACTTCAGGGGAACTATAGATCGATCATTGTTCTTTTCTTTTACATCTCTTGAACTTGTTACATATGCAAATGCCAATTGGGCATGGTGTCCCCTAACTCGAAGATCTACTATGGGATATTGCATGTTTCTTGGCACTTCACTTATCTCTTGAAAGTACAAGAGAAAACCGACCGTCTCCGATTCCAGCATGAAAGGTGAATACAGAGCCATCTCTTCTGCATGCAATGAGATTATTTGGCTACGATGACTACTTTCTGATTTTGGGGCTTCTATTCCTACTCTGATTCAACTTCATGTTGATAACATCAGCACTCTCCAAATAGTGTCAAATCTTATTTTTCATGAAAGGACAAAGTGTTGTATTTGATATCTTAAAGCTAATCAGATTCTACGCAAATTTTTTCGCAAAACTATGAAATTGCAGGATTTGTTTCCGATTTCGTTTAGGATTCTTTCCAAGGCTATATATATGGGTGTAAACGGGATTGGGATGCATTCCAAGGGTTTCTAAATAGTTCTAGGGTTTTAAAAGGGTGTAGCAAGAGTGAGATTCAAGGTTATTTGAATCGGATAAGCCTTCTCTCTTTGTAATTTCTGCTTTTATAGTGAATTTCTGTCACTTTGTGCCTTGGTTTTTTTTCGAAAGTGTTTTCCACGTTAAATCGTTGTGTTCTCCTTCCTTTTTACTTAGTGCTTTTGGATTGCTATCCTAGATTCATCTCTGTGTGATTCCGCCGTTTCCCCAACAAGTGGTATCAGAGCATTCATTGGGGTGCAGGCCTGAATCTAGAGGATTAACATTCATGGGAAACACTAAGTATGACATTGAGAAGTACTCAAGTAAAAATAACTTTGAGTTATGAAAGATCAAGATGATCAGTTCCTTAACCAAGCAAGGTGAGGATGGTGCTCTTGAGGAGTGAAAGACGACTATGAGTGATTATGATTGGAATACTCTTGATAACAAGGCCTTATCATCGATCCGTTTGTGTCTCGCGGATGAGGTTCTCTATAATGTTTTGAGGGAGAAAACTACTGCTGGTTTATGGGTGAAGTTAGAGGATATTTATACGAAAAAATCCACTGAGAATCACCTACACTTGAAGGTACAGTTGTTCACCTTCAAGATGACAGAGGGTGGAGATGTGGAGGCCCACATCAGTTACTTTAATAAATTGATTTGTAAGTTGTTGGATATGGAGGAAGTGGTCAAAGATGAAGATCATGCATGCATGTTGTTGAATTCTCTTCCGGCATCGTATGAGTCATTCAGGGACTCATTGTGCACCGTAAATAAATCCCTTAGTGTGGACACAGTTATCTCAGCCCTTCAAGGGAAGGCTATGAGAAAGATAAACAATGGCATAGGGATATTTTTTAATGCACTGTTTATAAGAGGCAGGAATAATGATCGAGGTACATGATCTTCAAGACCTAGATCTAAATCCAAGGGCAAGGGCAAAGGAAAAATGAAGTGCTAGAACTATGGGATGACTAGACACATGAAGAAAGATTGTACAAATTCTAAAGCAAAGAAAGAAAACTCATAGGCTTCTTCCAGGGAGGCCAATATTGTCACAACTGATGAATAGACAAGAAGAGGTGATGTTCTGTCTGTGTTCATGATCAGACACTCGCACGACAATCATAGAGATGAGTGGATCCTTGACATAAAAGCGTCATATTACATGACTCTTCATCGGAGTTGGTTCGCCAATTACAGAGAATGCGATGGTGGACAGGTCTTTATGGGCAATGACAATGCCTGTAATGTTGTGGCTATTGGTATAGTGAGCATTAAGATGTTTAATGGGATGGAGCATACCTTGACTGATGTTAGGTCCTTAAAGTTTCAAAAGGGGCACTCATGGTTATGAGAGCGCAAACACACGGAAACCTTTACAGGTTGATTATGAGCACTTCAACAGGTGGAGTAACAGCAGTTATTGCAGATTCCACGTCTGCACGGATATGGCATGTCGTCTAGGCCACATAGTGAGCGGGGCATGAAGGTACTATCTGATCATTATTTGATTCCAGTATATAAGAATTCTGATTTAGATATATGCAAGCATTATATATATGGTAAACAATCTAGATTCTCTTTTAAATCTAGAAAACATGTATGTAAGGAAATGTTTGAATATGTGCACTCTGACATATGGGGGCCCTCGCCAGAGGTTTCCGTTGAGGGATCGTCATGGTTTGTTTCATTCATTGACGACTACTCCCGAAACGTTTGGGTTTACTTTATGAAACATAAATTTGAAGTTTTCACCATGTTAAAACAATGGAAAGTAATGGTGGAAAAACAGTCAGGGCAGAAAATAAAAGTTTTAAGGACTGACAATGGTTGAGAATTTACTTCCATTGAGTTTAATGAATATTACAAGAATGAAGGGATCATTAGGCACAACATAGTACGCCACACACCCAAACAAAACGGTGTGGCTGAGCAGATGAATCGAAATCTTTTGGAGAGGACCCGATGCATGTTAAGTAATGCTGCATTAGGCAAGGACATATGGATAGAGGCCGTTAACACGACTTACTATCATGTACCGTTAGTTGAGAGAGATATGCTAGACCATAGAGCCAAAAAGTATATCTTTGTTAGCTATGTTATTAGTATGAAAGGTTACAGGTTATTCGACAAGGTCACACGCAAGGTTATTACTAGGCGTGACATCAGATTTGATAAAAGCTCCCTATTCCATAAGAATGATCAAGAGGAGCAAGAGGAACTAGAAAGGTTGATCGTAGACATCCAGATTAACACAAATAATACTCAGGTAGAGGCAGATGTGCAGACAGGGGTACATGAGAAGGTAGAGCGGCCACCTGTGAGAAGAAACCTACCGCGTCATCACAGGTTACCAGTAAGATACAGAGATGACTTTAATATTGCATATGCCCTCATTACAGATGAGGCTGACCCATCTACTATTTAGGATGCTCTTAATGAACCTGATGCAGAAAAGTGGAAGGTGGCTATGGACAATGATATGGACTCGTTGCACAAAAATAACACATGGGAGTTGGTGGAGCTTCCAGTAGGCCAAAAAGTGATCAGATGTAAGTAGTTATTCAAAAGGAAATAGAACAAATACAAAGTGAGGCTGGCAACAAAGGGGTATACTTAGAGAGAAGGAATTGACTTCACAGAGATATTCACGCCGATGGTTAAACAAGTATCTATCAGATTTGTGTTGGCGTTGGTTTCCTAATACGATCTTAAGTTGGAATAGATGGATGTCAAGATTGCATGACATCGCATTCCTGCACAGGGAGTTGAAAAAGTAGATCTACATGAAGCAATCAAAGGGCTACGAAGTTAAAGGGGTAGAGAAAAAATTTGCAGGTTAATGAAGTCGTTGTACGGCCTGAAACAGTCGCCTAAGTAGTGGCATAAAAATTTGATTCTTTTATGATGAGTCAAAAATTTATTCGAAGTAAATACGATCATTGTATCTATTACAAGACACTGAGTGATGGTAAATTCCTCATCATAGTATTGTATGTAGATGATATGTTGATCGTCAGTTATAATATGTGTAAAATTAACGTACCGAAGACTCATTTATCAGGGACATTCGAGATAAAAGATCCGGGGGCTGCAAAGAGGGTTCTTGACATAGATATTCATAGAGACGGGAAGAGGAGCAGACTTTAGTTATCACAGGTAGAATACCTTGAAAAGGTGTTGATCAAGTATGGGATGGAACAGGCAAAGTCGGTGAGCGTTCCCCACACGGCTCACTTCAAGCTTTCCTCAGAACAATGTCCTAAATCAAATGAGAAAAAGCAAGTTATGTCTCATTTGCCTTATTCGAATGCGGTTGGTAGTTTAATGTATGTCATGGTCTGTACAAGACCAGACATTTCACAGGCAGTCGATGTTGTGAGCCGATACATGTTAAACCCCGACAAGCAACATTGGGAAGCGCTGAAATGGCTACTTCGATACATTCAAGGTATAAAAGACTACGTCTTAACTTTTGAGAAGACAAGGGCTTATGTGAATTCAAACTACGCAAGCAGTATGGATTCCAGAAATTCAACTTCAGGATGCTCGTTTGCTCTAGCGGGTGAAGCAATTAGTTAGATGTCGAAGCTTTAGTTCGTAGTGGCTCTTTCCATGATTGAAGCAGAGTATATGGCAGTGACAGAAGCATTTAAGGAAGGTATTTAGTTGAAAGGCATGATAAATCAATTGGGGCTTCAGTAGGAAGCCGTGTCGGTTAATTATGACAGAGAAAGTGCTATAAATTTGACTAAAAATTATGTTTATCACTCTCGTACTAAACACATTGATGTTCGTCACTACTTTATCTGATAGGTGCTTGAAGAAGGTGGCATAACTCTGGAGAAGATTCACACCAGCGTGAATCCGGCAGACATACTCACCAAGATTATTCCTACAGAGAAGTTCAAGTTTTGTGCAACTTCTCTAGGCTTAGTCATGGCGTAAAAGGAAGACAGAGTGTGCACGAGAAGCATTGATGAAGTCATGATGCAAGGAAGAGATAAGAGAAGAGGACATGAGCTACAAGTTTGAAAATTGAAGACATGGTAGAGATTGTTGTATTTAATGTCTTAAATCTAATTAGATTATGAGCAGATTTTTTTCGAAAAACTGTGAAATTACGGGATTTGTTTCCGATTTCGTTTAGGATTCTTTCCAAGGCTATATATATGGGTGTAAACGGGATTGGTATGTGTTCCAAGGATTTCTAAATAGTTCTAGGGTTTCAAAGGGGTGTAGCAAGGGCGAGATTCAAAGTTGTTCAAATCGAGTAAGTCTTTTCTCTATGTAATTTCTGCTTTTATAGTGAATTTTTGTCGCTTTGTGCTATGGTTTTTTATTCAAAAGGATTTTTCACGTTAAATCGTTGTGTTCTCCTTCTTTTTTTCTTAGTGCTTTTGGATTGCTATCCTAGATTCATCTCTGTGTGATTCCACCGTTTCCCCAACACAAAGCACATTAATGTTGATTATCATTTCATTCGAGAGAAGCTTCAGTTAGGAATTATTTCTCTTCTCCATATCGCATCTCATGACCAGCTTGCGGACCTACTTACAAAGACTATGACGAGTGTCTAACATTCCTTTCTCGTTTGCAAACTACTGTTGGTAGATCCCCAACTTTAGTTTGAGGTGAAGGGGGTGATAAGCAATACCTTCATTGCATTGATTTTACCTTTCATGTATTTTAGCTAATTAATATTTTTCTTTATATACACATTGTACAACCCTATATAAAGCCCATTGAGGCAAAGTAGAAGATAGTGAACTATGAAGAATTCTCTCAAACTCTTCTTGTGTTTATTAGGTTATCATTCTTAACCAATCGGATATATGTTATGTGTTTTAGAAACAATGGGCTTAACAATTTAATAATTTTTATTTGAGTTAATATATATGCTACATTTATACTTTTTGAGTGGCTGCATATGAAGCGTCATACGCAACCTAAGTATCCTATAACTCCTCGAGGAGAATATCTGCGCGCTAAGGCATCCCAACACACGTGCCAAACATGGCACTAGGCAAAATGAAACCAACATCAATAATAATGGGATAGTTATTAATTCAATACTCTACTGGGAACGATCCTCAATACACAAGTACCCAAAAATTGTACACATGTCATAGATTAACTAATTAAACAACCCAAAGGTGCCAATATAAGTCACTATCCCAAAATTAGACCGATCGAGTAATTCTAAGCTCTGAGTCGAGAACACTTTTCAAGAAGAATCAAACGGTCATGGATTACCTGAACCTCTGTGGGGCCCACTATTTTGTTTTTGTTATATGCACTCTATTCATCCATTTTACCAGCTCATTTAGTGGTTAATCCTAAAGATGATGTAGATCCAAAGCAGGAGTTGATTACACCACACGATGATTTGGATAAAGATGGTATTTGAGTTTTTCCATCATCTAGGTTGAATTCACCTTGTAAATGGGTTTCATGTCAAATCATGGTGGGCTCTGTGAAGCTTTCAATAGTGAGCATCATTATCCCGGATGCGGTTTGGCTAGTGGCGCTGCCATTAGCCAAGTGGCTAGTGGTTGGTTCTTTATGGGGTCCATCATGATGTATGTGTTTTATCCATGTCATCCATCCATCTTTTCAGATCATTTTAGGTCTTGAACCCAAAAATGAGGTAGATCTAAATCTCTGGTGGACCACACCAAAGGAAAATAGTAGTGATTGAATGTCCATCATTAAAAGTTTCCTAGGGCTCACTAATGTTTATTTGACATCCAACTTGTTGATTAGGTCATACGGACTTAGATGAAGGGAAAAAACAAACATCAGTTTTATCCAAAACTTTTGTAGCCCCCAGGAAATTTTTAATGATAGGCATTTAATCAACATTGTTATTTATAATGTACCCCTCCCGCGCTTGAAGTCGCACGACAGAATGATGCCTACACTTTTCTTGGTTTTTTGTCATCGGTTTGTTTTTTTTTTTCTTTGATTTGATTGAACATGGGGTTGACTTGGAGGTAAAAATGTGTTTGACTTGGAGTCTCCATTAACCAAATGAAGCTTTGAAATATATGGCCGACTAAAAACCATAAAATCACTTGACTTACAAGTTACGATTCCCCAATTCGAGTGACTCTTGTGGTTGGTCGATGACCGTTGATTCTAGATAAGGGCCTCAGTTATAGAAAATGTATAGTTTAGGCACCCTTTTTCAGTCGTGCAACACACGGTCTCTACTTTACGAGGTTGTATTTTTTTTGGGGGATTTAGTGTAACAACTCGTCCAACCAGTACAGTATCCTGAGGTGTCCACATAGGATTTTTCGCATGACCGATCATTTAAACCATGCGCGGTGAGGTAACACAGGCAAATCAACCTAGGATTAGCCCATTAGAATAAACCGGTCGGGTCATGACAGGACCCGGTGCGGGCTGTCAAGCCAGATGGCTCATTTACCCTTAGCGACAGCCCGTATGGGCTACACCGTGACACAGGAAGGTCAGAAATTTCTAAAAATAAAGGGAACTATAAATCTCACTGGGCTTGTGGACCATCATGGACCACGGACCCAGCGGACACCCAGAAGTGGGATCTGGCACTGACTAAATGCACCCCACCAATGCCAGGACGGAGATCTGGCGCTTGCAAATGAAATCGAGATACCAAGCTATCCAACCGTCGGATCTCTTCCACTTTTACGGTGGAGGTCTAATGAATTTTCCTACACCCTTCCACCAACTCTGGGACCCGATCGTGGAACGGTGACCGTCAATCACAAATCGGACCCCGTACGACCAAACCCCAGATCCGATCGTCTCCAAATTTTGCATGGCCCTTCATCAGGTCATGAAGCAACTATCCTAGAAATTTCATAGCCAGAGGGCCACTAGAACCACTCCAATCACCAGAATGGACCCCTAAGGGCCGTTTAAAGATCAAAACCGTTGACTCAAACCCCACAACCGTCCATCTGTTTGTTCCCAAATTTTACACAGGCCTTAATCAGGCCATAGGGTACCTACCAATCAAATTTAGTAGCCAAAGGAGTGTTAGGGCCATGCCAACTCTAAAAATGAGTCCTAGTAGGCTATTTTGGGAATTTGAGGAAACTTAAGGCCAAAGGGCCCAAGTCTAGGGAATAAACCCTAGCTCTCATAACTCTCCCTCATTTGCCACAACCGCCAAGAGAGAAAGAGAGAGAAGGAGCCAAGAGGAGAGGATAGTGTGAGAGGAAGTGATTCACGGTGGACCCTATATCGAGGTGGGAACTAAGGAAGCCGATCTTACATCTACCTATCTTTTTTCCAAAGGGAAAACCCAACACTACAACCCCAAGGATCGCCCGTTGATCATCTAGGTAAGATCCTTTATCCATTTTTTCTTAAAACTCTTGTGTAGAGGAGAGACTTACATGAGATTCTAACATACAATGTATGCTTTAGGGATTCCGGCACTTCGATCCCAAAAATCCACGCTCTTAGGTCGTTCCCAAGCCTTCAATGAATCCGAAGGTGTGGACTATTGTTCTTAGGTGGCCTAGCACCAATTTTAATACGAGATTAATGATTTTGGTTGCTTGGATGTCATATTTGGAGAATCTAGAGAAACCCTAGGAATTGTAGGTTTGTTGAAATAATATGGAATTGTTGGTTTGACTCTTATGATGATTGTTCTTGCCTCACATGATTTGGTGTATGGATAATTACATGTTCATGCCTTGTGTGATTTTTCCATGTGTTATAGCCTCATAGGATGTATGATTATTGCTCTTGTACATATGATTTCTCAACATGGAGGAAGTGTTAACTTCCTCACCAACCCACACCACACACATACATTTTATTCATGATATTAATAGTTGCTTGTTAGAGAAAGTTGAATTATATGTTGAGCAATATGAGAACATGATGTTGAATATCCTTGATGTTGCATTGGTTGTTGGCATGCTACGAGCCACTATTCCTACCCTTGGGTTGGTCAGGAACTTGAGAAGAGATGGTAGTCTCATTGGTAGGACTACGCTATGGTTGGACTTGTGGGTTGGGGCGGGTGTGTTCGGGTGGCTGTAGTTCGACTACATGGGACCCTCGTGTCCGATGTCACTCGCCTCACGCTCGCCTGACTCGTGAGGTCTAGCCTACCGTCTGACCAACCTTGATTGTTAACTCTATTTGCTCACACATGTTTGGAACCTAGAATACCCTACAACCGTGGTATCCCATCAATAATCCTCTTGAAATTGGTCCACAGCCTCGTGAGCTGGGCATGGTGGAATGGGACACTGTGTCCGAGTTGTCGGCCTATGCTGGGGTATCGCGCCTCCCCGTAGTGACCGCGAGCCATCCCTTTCTCACGACACTCCTCATGTGCTTGAAGTCGGGGATGAGGAACCCGACGGGATCACGGACTGTAGGGTCTCGGCCTCATACATTGGGGGGTCTTGGCCTCGCAACCCATTTGGGGCGTTGATATGTGGGGTGTACCAGATTCTGCAATCGGCTGGATAAATGGACCTAACTAATAACTCGGCTAAAACGATCACATTGCATCGCACTAGTTAGGGTGGCGACTCGGCAGTCGAGGTCGCACTGAGGGAGTGTTGTCATTTGTGATCGTTAGATGGTGTCGCTCGAGGGAGTGTCGTGGTAAAGGCATGCATCATGTCATGCTGCATACATGCGCATTAATAAGATTACTTAGACGTATGTGATTGTCTGCTTTTCATTAAGATCATATTATAATTGCTGCCTATGATAACTTAAGGTTTATAGCACCCACTGAGTTGATCACTCACTTCCACTCTGGGACGGTGTTTTAAAACACAAACCAGACCCGTTCATAGATGTAGGTGACCCAGGGCTAGAGGAGCCTGGCAAGGCGAGCCTCGATGAGGAGGACGAGCTATCTTATTTCCAGTTGATGGACGGCTCTCCATCGGCTTGATAGGCAGGATCGGGATTGCTGGTCTATGGGCTCAGCCGTATTATTTTTGGGCATAGTATTCTTTTGTTGTTTTGGTTGGGCAACGCTTGTGCAACCCCCATTTTTTTTTTGTACCTGTATATATGATAGATCTTTTTCATCTCAGTAGACTTGTGTGGTTATGTTCATGTTCCAGGAAATTTCAGGCTGCGCAAATTAAACCGGATTAAATGCTCATTAATGAAAGTTGGTTATAAGTGACTCTTGGAAACTCGGGAGTTGAGCGTAATGCGCGACCCCAGAATTCGAAGGCGTTATAAGTTGGTATCAGAGCAATAGTTTGGAATCAATTGGGCCATGGGTCATGAACTCACTAACGTGTCCACTGACTTGAGAGGTTACGCAATAGAAACCACAAAAACATTAGGAACCACCCCATTCCCAGACAAGGAGTTGGGAACTTGACGGCACGAAATGATTAAATTAATTAGGAAATCCCGTCCCACACTCATTCCAAGCATGTCATTCCCAATCTCAAGTTGGGATTAACATGGCCATCCTAATTAGTACAACTTAAGGTCACTAGCCAAGCAGGCCATAGATTGAAATTCTTTTTCATCGTCATATCTTCTTAAAATATTCATCGTCATCGCTCTATTCTCGAACTTCCCCCATATATTGTTAAAAACAAGCCTTAAACTGAAAGATTTGACCGTAGGAGCCCTCGTCCAAGTCTAAATGAACTGATGTTAGGCCGAGCATGCTAGTTCCGACCCATTTGGGGGTTATTAAGCGCAAACGAAATTTTACCAAAAATAGAGAGAAAGGAGGAAAAATTAGGTTTTTGATCCTAACCGAGAAGAATCACACGAAACCAGTTGGCCCGTTGCGTAGATCAGCTCCTCCTACCCCAAAATCATATATGGTACCTCTCGGGGGCCGCACCAACACCCTGAAAAGGGGGTTCAAAGTGGACCCTGCCAATCGGCGTGGCCACCCCACCGAGCCGGCGTGCCCACCCCGCCACACGTCCAGCAGAGCACGTGGCCCCCGCCGAACTGGCATTGTCACCTCACCGGGCCACCTTCTTGGCCTTACTTGTAAAATTTTTAAAATTTGGGTGGTTCCCACTGCCTTGTACACTTAAGGGACTCTCTCTCTCTCTCTCTCTCTCTCTCTCTCTCTCTCTCATACCCCACAAAACCTCAAATCTCTCAACTCCCTTCCTATTTCCCTTCCTTCAACAACTCAACCCTCTTCAAAAAAAAAAAAAAAAGAAACCCATCACCAACAACCTCCAACTTCTACATCTCCTCTCAACACTCCATCAATCCCTTCATTTATTCCATCCCCCAACCTCAAACCCTTCTTGAAAACTCATTCCCACAACTCTTTACCTCCTCAATCCCATCACCACATTCCATCTCTCCAACCCATCTTCTTCCACCTCACCAACCTCCACTCTAATCTCTCATTCATTCATTTACTCCAAACCCCATTTCTCAACTCCCATCCCCAACACCATCTGAAATTCCATTCTCAAATACAACCTCAAAAACCCCATTCTCAAACCCATTTATTCAAGTTCATTTCTCCTTCAAATTCATACCCAACCCACATTCATCTATCCATCCACAAATCCATCCTCAAAAGCCAAGCAACAACCAATTCTAAAGACTCATTGCCCTTTTCCTAGTGTGATGGCATTCTTTGCCACCATTGTCTCATTCTTCACTATTCCGGTGATCCTTTCCCTCATGGGAAAGAAAAGGGCAGCTCCTGAGGGAGCGGGGCCGAGCCAAGTGCGACGAAGTAAGGCGAAGGCCGATCCGAAGGGAAGGGCAAGCTCAGAGGTCCGATGTCACGCCCCAAACCCGGGGACGGACAGCTTCCGTGATGCCCCGAATTCGGCACTCGACTTCCATACACCAAGTCCCGAGTTCGGCACACCACAAGGAAGATTTTTGACCGAAATTTTTTTTTTTTTTTTTTTTTATACATAGTAATACCTGAGCATGAAGACCCATGATCAAACTACCAAGCAACTCTCTTCATCATAAGTCCCGATGGTTATAAGTATAATGCTTTACAAAATATACGCAACGTCAACATTGCCAAATCGAAGAATAAATGCAATGCATCGAGAAAGCTAAGTCTTCCAAGCTACTCCAACCCTGAAAAAAAATGAGAAATAGGAGGCTTAGGCCAAAAAGCCTAGTGAGTACACACGTGTGTGCAGTGTGTCCTACAAGCAGGCAAGATAAATGTACTACAAGGAAATCATACCATAGCCATAACCATATTACATGCATCCGTAATCACGTCATCATCATCATATTGTCATGCCGTAATTATACAATATCGAAAATACTGACAAGTCCATGAGTCATACAATATCAGAGTACGCAATATAAATAACCATGTAAATGAGGAGTTACAAAGAGTCAAATATCAGATGTCGAGGATACAACACAATATGTGGTGCGAATGAAATGACTATGCTGGAGTGAAGTCGGGATGGTGGTACGTAGTATCGCAGACTATGGGGTCTGTCACAAGGGACCTCTATCCAAAATAGTCCCATACCTAATTTGGATAGTCAGACTCAATGTGGTAAACTCTGATCTCGGGTTAGTCGCGCGCCCAACCGAAATCCTGGCCATTGCGAAGGTACACACAACAATAGTTGCACCACCACCCCGAGTGAATAGTAAATGAATGAATGAATGAGTATGCAACTCCGCTCAATAAGTCCACATATCAAGACAGTTCATCTCGGGATCATCACCGGGTTTAGTACACTCCAAATGACACTGTCTCTCTCCTAGCAGATCACACCAAGTGAGCGTAAGAAACCTCACTATCCGCCTGGCCAATAGTCTGCCAATACCTATCCGGCACGTCGATAGCGGACCCATTCACGAGCTGGTCAAACTCAGCCTAGTAATGCCCCCTACCCTCGGGTGGGTAAGGCCACACCCCCTCCCAACCGACCACGACACAGTGGGAGACGCGGCCTCCTGGTATTCGGCACTCGGGCGCTCATGTATCCACTCGGTCTCGACGTTGGGGCTTCTTCTGGCCTCGGAGGTTTAGGAATTTTCACCCAGGGACATCTATGGCGCCCGTATGCTAGAACCAAATATTTCCGGTGTCCCATCTGGCCATCCACGATATGCCTGTGGAGGCTACGGCCCTGATGTTGCTAGGGCACACAATGCAAGATGCATGAGTCATACAATACAGTCATGCATCAATCCTGCGCATACCGTGCACTCATGTGAGATAACCTCCACCTATCAGGGAGTCTCATAACAATTTGCCCAATGACATATGCAATGGCCAACCACATCTCATAACAAACATGCAGATGATGTGTATGGGCATGTATCATGATGCTATACAGTCACATACTCATAATCAGTATCAATAACCGGCCTCAACAATCGGCTTCAACAATGTGGACATTTAACCAACATTGTCCCCAAGGAATGACCCACATAAATATCAATACATACATCATGGTGAAATCACACCACATCGGTCCTCAGATACATCACTTCGGGTCTCACACAAGGGCCGCACATTCATCGCATTGGGCCTCACTCATGGGCCATGAATACACCACATCAGGCTGTACGACCCATGGGCTTCAAATACTCAAGAGGTGAGCCCTACACATGGGCCTCAAATACATCACAATGAGCCACAACCCATGGGCCTAAAATATATCTCAATTAGCCACGCCCATGAGTCTCAATTACATCACATTGGGCTTCGCTCATGGGCCTCGAATACATTGCAAGTGGCCTCAAATCTATTTCACAGGTAGACCACATACCTGGGCCTAATACACATCACTATGGGCCGCATCACATGGGCCGAAAATACATCACAATGAGCTTCATCATATGGACCGGAAATATATCTCAATGGGCCTTACCCATAGGCCACGAATACATGGCTACACCAATTATGATAAGTCCTATACTACAACCACTTCGCACGTCACATAGATAATGATTCATATTCGGTGTCACCTGGTTAAGGGCCGAGAGCCACATTTCATCATACCATTTATAGTTTAAAGATCACATTGTATAAAAATCCAGGATCTTGATAGCATTAGCTTGGGTAATATAACCCTAAATCATATTCGGTTTAGTGTACAACTTGGTCATGTGTGATTCAAGTGGTGGTATCTATGTCGATAAGTACAAATCTACATTGTTGAATGGTCATCAATGCCACTTGATTTCATACGGTTAGGTGGCCTTGTACTTATTTCACATTCATACAATTAGATGACTACGTATACTACATGTACTCCACCATTGCCTATGATTAGGTGGCTATACATACATCAAATACCCACATGATCAATGGGCCAAACAGTAATATCACACCCTCACACCACTAGAGTTTATATATTTGTTATAATTAAACATGTTTTTAAGAGTTTAAACACAAGTATCATGATCTTATTACTTGGGGCCGCACTCTAACAAAAGTGCCAAGTGATCAAGTGATGTCCACAATCAGCCCATTTAAAGGATTAATCATCATTACTTCAAAAATTACCATACCAGTTCATCATACATTCCACACATGAAAATTACAAACTCTTATCGAAGAGGCCCAATGGTTAGCCCAAACAAGGCTATCACTGATGGGTCCACATGGCGTTCACTCAAAATGGGCCTTAACATTCTTGGGCTCACATATCAATGAAATTCATAATGGATCCTATGCGGAGAGTCCATGGGGATTTCCCATGAGGTTGAGTTGTGTGTGACCCACCTACGACTTAGGTCTGCTTTGATTATTTTAGTCCAAGTCCTAAAATGATATGAGGAAGTGGATGGTCCGCATGGATTAAATAGATACACCATGGTGGCCTTAGGTTGGATTCAATAGTTAAGTCCTTATTCTCACAACCTTGTATTGTGTGTCCAATTCAGGTTGGATTGATTGTTCTGTGGGCTAATGGCTTAAAGGAAACCCGGTATATGGGTCGATATCTAATACATCGTCAGGATGGCTCATAATGAATTTTCAATGATGAGAGTTTAATTTGCATTATTTCAGAACGTACGACTATCTAATCATTGGATGGGCCTAAGTCTTGGTAACATATCTTCAAAAGAGTTGATAAAATAGATAAACGATGAGGATCTTAAACATAAATCATGCCATAACCATGGTGGATTAAGTGGCATAACACCTACATCAAAGTGGGTCATACCACACACAAGTTGAGAGGGTTACCCTCCATTAAATATTCATAATTATTTGTTGGGCCCACGAGATGTGGTTCATAAATCCAGCCCATCCATTATGTGTGTCCCACTTGGTTGAGGGGTCAGACCAAGTTTCAGATACATCCAAATTTCAGGTGGACCTAACACGTGATTTTACATGCTCGAGCTTCGAGTTGTACGAATGGTTCAAGGAGATCAAAGTTACATGTGTGCTACAGGGAGGTATTTATTACATATACACAGTTCATCTATTTTTATTTTTTTATTATTTTTATTTCTTTCTTTTTTTTTTTGAGATCATTTTATAGCCCATCCAAAAATGAATCATATCCGAATATTATCTGGACCTCACCACAAACAGTAGTAGTGGAGATAATGATTTCACCATTAAACAATTTACAGGGCCCACCATACCGCTTATTTTCCATCCAATCTGTTCATAAGGTTACAAAGACCTGAATTAAGGGGAAAACAAATTTCATACTGCTCCAAAATTTCTGACCCGAAAAGGGTTCCAATGGTTTACGTTCAATCCCTACCA
Source organism: Magnolia sinica (assembly GCF_029962835.1). Classification (NCBI taxonomy): domain Eukaryota; kingdom Viridiplantae; phylum Streptophyta; class Magnoliopsida; order Magnoliales; family Magnoliaceae; genus Magnolia; species Magnolia sinica. The sequence continues at coordinate 54,295,280 of NC_080591.1, read as the reverse complement.
CTTTTGTAGTGTGGCCCACTTGATAGTTAGATCTATCTTATTTTTTTCTTCTCAAGCCTTAAGACAAACTTGCCAAATGGATGGACGGTTTGGATATAACACATACCTCATGATCAGATTGATCCAAATCTCTTTTTTTTGTAAGTATTATTATATATATATATATTTTTATGGTGTGGGCCGCCTGAGTTCTGTGTACGGCTGAAATTTGGGGGTGACCCATTTTTAAATGGGACCCATCAAATGCAGGGTGCTGATGTTCGACATACATCAAGGTGGGGCCTATGGTGGGGCTCACTTCTTTCCAGCGTCAACTGAGACGCTGCTTGCTGCAGCAACGCTGTTTTTTATTTTATTTTATTTTTTATTTTTTTTTGAATTTCATATTTAGGGCCCATAACAAGACGATCTAGCCCGTCTATTACGTGTGTCCCACTAAGTTAAGGGGTCATTCCAAGTTTCGATTACATCAAAATTTCAGGTGGGGCCCAGCAAGTGCTTTTATATGTTTTAGCCATGATTACACATTATTTTAGATGGTGTGGGCCACCTAGGTTCTTTGTATGGTTAATTTTTGGCGTGACCCATTTTCAAGAGGGGACCCATCAAATTCACGGCGCTGATGTTTGACATACATCAAGCTAAGGCCTGTGGTGGGGCCACCTCTTTCCAACGTCAAAAGAGACGCTGCATGCGTCAACGTTGTTTTGTTTTTTTTTTTTTTTTTTTATTTTTATTTCTCATATATGGGGCCCACAACAGGACGATCTAGTCCATCTGTTATGTGTGTCCCACATGGTGGAGCGTCCAATCCAAGTTTCAAATGCATCCAAATTTCAGGTGGGGCCCAGCAAGTGCTTTTATATGCTTTAGCCATGTCTACACATTAGTTTAGATGGTGTGGGCCACCTAAGATTTGGATTATCTTCATTTTTCAGCTCCATGGCTAAAATGAGCTAAGAAATTAAATGGACAACGTGGATTAAATACATACATCACGTGTGGGGCCCGTTGGGGACCCACAACCCCTGCCCCTTTAAATCAAAGGCTGGAAGTGTCTCTCTCTTCTTTTTTTTTATACGTGTAAGTGTGTGTGAGTTTGGCCAGCCCAATGGGCCAATGGATGGGTGATTTGGATGCCATGCAAACATTTTGGTGGGGCTCACTATCAATGGGTCCCACATGAACTCTATAATAAATTAATTTTATATGTTTTCTCCTATGCATCCCCACCATTAATAGCATCATCATCATTATTGCAATTATCTTCACCATCAATCATGCTATCTTCATCATCTACACCATTAATCACATCATCATTAACATCATCTCTACCATACATAAACACAACAAAATAAAATAAGAATGAGTAGGGTGGGTGTACTCACCTTGATGAATTAGATGGATGGTTGAGATGAAATTAATGGTTGAGATGGATGGAAGGGATGTGATTGATGGCCCACCAAGATCAATCCTCTCTCTCTCTCTCTAATTGTAGAAAAATGGTGAAAGGCTAAGGGGTGGAAGTGTATTTATAGAGAAATGGATAAACTTTTGGTTAAGTTAGGCTAATGTGATTAATATTAGCTTAGGCTATAATTTTGATAATTAACTCATGATTTGTAATTAATGGTGGATTAAAGAAGCATGGGATGGCATGGTTTGATGATGTCATACATGAGGTGTGGCATGGAGAGATGTTGACTTTGGGGAGCATATGAGAGATGGGAGGTATGGGTATGTGACATCACACACATGGGTAGAGATTCTCTCACCCATGTGTGGCATGTACATGTGTGCTTGACATGTGTTGTGCACATGTGTGGAATAAAATACATGGTGCCATGCGCACATGATACACTTATTATTCTTCACGGCGTATCTCACTAACGGAGTATCATACCGACGCACGGGTGGTACCTCCATGATCGCGGCGACGGGGCGGTCGATATGAGATAGGTTTCAAGGTCTTGGGGTTCCGGTCAGTTGAGTGTGTACTATGAATGATCAATCCATGTCTAGCTAAGGGCTTCAATCATCATAAGCATGAAAAACAGTACCGAATAGACCAGGTGTTACAATCTACCCCCCTAATAAAAATTTCGTCCTCGAAATTTCTAGTTCTAAGCACAGTATCAAACTCACAACATAGAATCCAAACATACATCACCAAATTTATCAAACAATCATCCATCAAACACTAGAGGTATTGCTCACAGCTATTCCCTCATGCCTGGGTGATAGGTATAGCCTCCACATTCTCAAATAGAGGATCCTGTTTTAACTAGGTTCTCAAACCGGGAATCTTAAATTCATGTCTCTAGATTCACACAAATTAGGGGTACTAACAGCATCTAGGTTTTCGATCAACGACACTAGGAGACCTAGTTTAAGTTCCTCTAAGTTTTTCACTTGCAGACCTTGCTTGTAATTGATCCCAAATCTTATGCTCTGATACCATCTTCTGTCACGCCCCAAACCCGGGGACGGACAGCTTCCGTGATGCCCGAATTCGGCACTCGACTTCCATACACCAAGTCCCGAGTTCGGCGCACCACAAGGAAGATTTTTGACCGAATTTTTTTTTTTTTTTTTATACATAGTAATACCTGAGCATGAAGACCCATGATCAAACTACCAAGCAACTCTCTTCATCATAAGTCCCGATGGTTATAAGTATAATGCTTTACAAAATATACGCAACGTCAACATTGCCAAATCGAAGAATAAATGCAATGCATCGAGAAAGCTAAGTCTTCCAAGCTACTCCAACCCTGAAAAAAATGAGAAATAGGAGGCTTAGGCCAAAAAGCCTAGTGAGTACACACGTGTGTGCAGTGTGTCCTACAAGCAGGCAAGATAAATGTACTACAAGGAAATCATACCATAGCCATAACCATATTACATGCATCCGTAATCACGTCATCATCATCATATTGTCATGCCGTAATTATACAATATCGAAAAATCGACAAGTCCATGAGTCATACAATATCGGAGTACGCAATATAAATAACCATGTAAATGAGGAGTTACAAAGAGTCAAATATCGATGTCGAGGATACAACACAATATGTGGTGCGAATGAAATGACTATCCGGAGTGAAGTCGGGATGGTGGTACGTAGTATCGCAGACTATGGGGTCTCTCAAGGGACCTCTATCCAAAATAGTCCCATACCTAATTTGGATAGTCGGACTCAATGTGGTAAACTCCGATCTCAAAGTTAGTCGCGCGCCCCAACCGAAATCCTGGCCATTGCGAAGGTACACACAACAGATAGTTGCGCACCACCAACCGAGTGGATAGTGAATGAATGAATGCATGAATGAGTATGCAACTCCTACTCACTAAATCCACATATCAGTACAGTTCATCTCTGGGATCATCCCCGGCGTTTAGTACACTCCAAATGGCACTGCCGCTCTCCCAGCCGCGCAGTCCAAGTGAGCATAGGAAACCTCACTATCTGCCTGGCCAATAGTCTACCAATACCTATCCGTGTCACGTCGATAGCGGACCCATTCACGAGCTGATCAAACTCAGCCTAGTAATGCCTCTTATCCTCGGGTGGGTAAAGCCACACCCCCTCCCAACCGACCACGACACAATGGGAGACGCGGCCTCCTGGTATTCGGCACTCGGGCGCTCATGTATCTACTCGGTCTCGACGTTAAGGTGTCTCCTGGTCTCGGAGGTTTAGGAATTTTCATCCAAGGACATCTATGGACCCGTATGTTAGAACCAAACATTTCCGGTGTCCCATCTAGCCATCCACGATATGCCTATGGAGGTTACGGCCCTGATGTCGTTATGGCACACAATGCAAGATGCATGAGTCATACAATCCAGTCATGCATCAATCCTGCGCATACCGTGCACTCATATGAGATAACCTCCACCTATCAGGGAGTCTCATAACAACCTGCCCAATGACATATGCAATGGTCAACCACATCTCATAATAAACATGCAGATGATGCGTATGGGCGTGTATCATGATGAATGTTGTCACATACTCATAATCAGTATCAATAACCGGCCTCGACAATCGGCCTCGACAATGTGGACATTTAACCAACATTGCCTCCAAGGAATGACCCACATAAATATCAATACATACATCATGGTGAAATCACACCACATCGGTCCTCAAATACATCACTTTGGGTCTCACACAAGGGCCGCACATTCATCGCATTGGGCCTCACTCATGGGCCATGAATACACCACATCAGTCTCGACCCATGGGCTTCAAATACTCAAGAGGTGAGCCCTACACATGGGCCTCAAATACATCACAATGAGCCACAACCCATGGGCCTAAAATATATCTCAATTAGCCACGCCCATGAGTCTCAATTACATCACATTGGGCTTCGCTCATGGGCCTCGAATACATTGCAAGTGGCCTCAAATCTATTTCACAGGTAGACAACATACATGGGCCTAATACACATCACTATGTGCCGCATCACAACGGCCGAAAATACATCACAATGAGCTACATAATATGGACCGCACATATATCTCAATGGGCCTTACCCATAGGCCACGAATACATGGCTACACCAATTATGATAAGTCCTATACTACAACCACTTCGCACGTCACATAGATAATGATTCATATTCGGTGTCACCTGGTTAAGGGCCGAGAGCCACATTTCATCATACCATTTATAGTTTAAAGATCACATTGTATAAAAATCCAGGATCTTGATAGCATTAGCTTGGGTAATATAACCCTAAATCATATTCGGTTTAGTGTACAACTTGGTCATGTGTGATTCAAGTGGTGGTATCTATGTCGATAAGTACAAATCTACATTGTTGAATGGTCATCAATGCCACTTGATTTCATACGGTTAGGTGGCCTTGTACTTATTTCACATTCATACAATTAGATGACTACGTATACTACATGTACTCCACCATTGCCTATGATTAGGTGGCTATACATACATCAAATACCCACATGATCAATGGGCCAAACAGTAATATCACACCCTCACACCACTAGAGTTTATATATTTGTTATAATTAAACATGTTTTTAAGAGTTTAAACACAAGTATCATGATCTTATTACTTGGGGCCGCACTCTAACAAAAGTGCCAAGTGATCAAGTGATGTCCACAATCAGCCCATTTAAAGGATTAATCATCATTACTTCAAAAATTACCATACCAGTTCATCATACATTCCACACATGAAAATTACAAACTCTTATCGAAGAGGCCCAATGGTTAGCCCAAACAAGGCTATCACTGATGGGTCCACATGGCGTTCACTCAAAATGGGCCTTAACATTCTTGGGCTCACATATCAATGAAATTCATAATGGATCCTATGCAGTAGAGTCCATGGGGATTTCCCATGAGGTTGAGTTGTGTGTGACCCACCTACGACTTAGGTCTGCTTTGATTATTTTAGTCCAAGTCCTAAAATGATATGAGGAAGTGGATGGTCTGCATGGATTAAATAGATACACCATGGTGGCCTTAGGTTGGATTCAATAGTTAAGTCCTTATTCTCACAGCCTTGTATTGTATGGTCCATTCAGGTTGGATTGACTGTTCTATGGGATAATGGCTTAAATGAAACCCGGTATATGGGTCGATATCTAATACATCGTCAGGATGGCTCATAATGAATTTTCAATGATGAGAGTTTAATTTGCATTATTTCAAAACGTACGACTATCTAATCATTGGATGGGCCTAAGTCTTGGTAACATATCTTCAAAAGAGTTGATAAAATAGATAAACGATGAGGATCTTAAACATAAATCATGCCATAACCATGGTGGATTAAGTGGCATAACACCTACATCAAAGTGGGTCATACCACACACAAGTTGAGAGGGTTACCCTCCATTAAATATTCATAATTATTTGTTGGGCCCACAGAGATGTGGTTCATAAATCCAGCCCATCCATTATGTGTGTCCCACTTGGTTGAGGGGTCAGACCAAGTTTGAGATACATCCAAATTTCAGTGGACCTAACACGTGATTTTACATGCTCGAGCTTCGAGTTTGTACGAATGGTTCAAGGAGATCAAAGTTACATGTGTGCTACAGGAGGTATTTATTACATATGCACGTTCATCTATTTTTATTTTTTTTATTATTATTTTTATTTCTTCTTTTTTTTTGAGATCATTTTATAGCCCATCCAAAAATGAATCATATCCGAATATTATCTGGACCTCACCACAAACAGTAGTGGAGATAATGATTTCACCATTAAACAATTTACAGGGCCCACCATACCGCTTATTTTCCATCCAATCTGTTCATAAGGTTACAAAGACCTGAATTAAGGGGAAAACAAATTTCATACTGCTCCAAAATTTCTGACCCGAAAAGGGTTCCAATGGTTTACGTTCAATCCCTACCACTTTTGTAGTGTGGCCCACTTGATAGTTAGATCTATCTTATTTTTTTCTTCTCAAGCCTTAAGACAAACTTGCCAAATGGATGGACGGTTTGGATATAACACATACCTCATGATCAGATTGATCCAAATCTCTTTTTTTTGTAAGTATTATTATATATATATATATTTTTATGGTGTGGGCCGCCTGAGTTCTGTGTACGGCTGAAATTTGGGGGGTGACCCATTTTTAAATGGGACCCATCAAATGCAGGGTGCTGATGTTCGACATACATCAAGGTGGGGCCTATGGTGGGGCTCACTTCTTTCCAGCGTCAATTGAGACGCTGATTGCTGCAGCAACAGCGTCATTGCTGTTGCAATTTTTTATTTTTTTTATTTTTTTTATTTTTTTTATTTTTTTTATTTTTTTTGAATTTCATATTTAGGGCCCATAACAAGACGATCTAGCCCGTCTATTACGTGTGTCCCACTAAGTTAAGGGGTCATTCCAAGTTTCGATTACATCAAAATTTCAGGTGGGGCCCAGCAAGTGCTTTTATATGTTTTAGCCATGATTACACATTATTTTAGATGGTGTGGGCCACCTAGGTTCTTTGTATGGTTAATTTTTGGCGTGACCCATTTTCAAGAGGGGACCCATCAAATTCACGGCGCTGATGTTTGACATACATCAAGCTAAGGCCTGTGGTGGGGCCACCTCTTTCCAACGTCAAAAGAGACGCTGCATGCTGCAGCGTCAACGTTGTTTTGTTTTGTTTTTTTTTTTTTTTGTTTCTCATATATGGGGCCCACAACAAGACGATCTAGTCCATCTGTTATGTGTGTCCCACATGGTGGAGCGTCCAATCCAAGTTTCAAATGCATCCAAATTTCAGGTGGGGCCCAGCAAGTGCTTTTATATGCTTTAGCCATGTCTACACATTAGTTTAGATGGTGTGGGCCACCTAAGATTTGGATTATCTTCATTTTTCAGCTCCATGGCTAAAATGAGCTAAGAAATTAAATGGACAACGTGGATTAAATACATACATCACGTGTGGGGCCCGTTGGGGACCCACAACCCCTGCCCCTTTAAATCAAATGGCTGGAAGTGTCTCTTTCTTTTTTTTTTATACGTGTAAGTGTGTGTGAGTTTGGCCAGCCCAATGGGCCAATGGATGGGTGATTTGGATGCCATGCAAACATTTTGGTGGGGCTCACTATCAATGGGTCCCACATGAACTCTATAATAAATTAATTTTATATGTTTTCTCCTATGCATCCCCACCATTAATAGCATCATCATCATTATTGCAATTATCTTCACCATCAATCATGCTATCTTCATCATCTACACCATTAATCACATCATCATTAACATCATCTCTACCATACATAAACACAACAAAATAAAATAAGAATGAGTAGGGTGGGTGTACTCACCTTGATGAATTAGATGGATGGTTGAGATGAAATTAATGGTTGAGATGGATGGAAGGGATGTGATTGATGGCCCACCAAGATCAATCCTCTCTCTCTCTCTCTAATTGTAGAAAAATGGTGAAAGGCTAAGGGGTGGAAGTGTATTTATAGAGAAATGGATAAACTTTTGGTTAAGTTAGGCTAATGTGATTAATATTAGCTTAGGCTATAATTTTGATAATTAACTCATGATTTGTAATTAATGGTGGATTAAAGAAGCATGGGATGGCATGGTTTGATGATGTCATACATGAGGTGTGGCATGGAGAGATGTTGACTTTGGGGAGCATATGAGAGATGGGAGGTATGGGTATGTGACATCACACACATGGGTAGAGATTCTCTCACCCATGTGTGGCATGTACATGTGTGCTTGACATGTGTTGTGCACATGTGTGGAATAAAATACATGGTGCCATGCGCACATGATACACTTATTATTCTTCACGGCGTATCTCACTAACGGAGTATCATACCGACGCACGGGTGGTACCTCCACGATCGCGGCGACGGGGCGGTCGATATGAGATAGGTTTCAAGGTCTTGGGGTTCCGGTCAGTTGAGTGTGTACTATGAATGATCAATCCATGTCTAGCTAAGGGCTTCAATCATCATAAGCATGAAAAACAGTACCGAATAGACCAGGTGTTACATCCGATCCAAGAGGCGGAATGATTCCCAAAGAGATGAAGCGCTCATTGCAGATCTGGAAAATTTTCACGTGCGCCAAGTCACCTTTGAAGCCTCTGTGGAAGAACATTTGTTAGGTAACCACCCCTTACTCGACTAGCTTATGAAGAAGGATTGGGGCCTTATGTTTTATGAAGCGAGAAGGCCAATGTGAGGCAGGCCAGGGCATTCTACACTCGAATTAGAAACCCCAAATTCGAGCCCCTGGGATTTGACATATTAGTACGTGGCGAAAACATCCACTTGGGGGTTGAAGAATTTGCTGAATTTATGGGAGTGCCATTAGGGGAGGTGCAAATGGATGAGAAGGAATTGGAATCGGGTCAAGCCCGTGATATGCGCACTCGCCTCTTGTGTGGTCAAGCTGCCCAATGGACACGGGATGTCCGCCTGTACGCAACGTCCCTGGCCCCCGAATTTCGGATACTCCACCTCATTGCAACCCACAATATATACCCGAGGTTGAAGAACCGCAGTGGAGTTCTTGTATTAGGTGGGCCTGGGAGCGAATGTGTGTGCTCCTAGCACCGTGCTCTACCAAATTGTGAAGGCCGTATGCTCAGTACGGAAGGACGTGGCTCTCCCATTTGGCCGACTGACCTGCTACATAGCTAGATAGTATAGGATAGGTGGATCAGATGGGGACCCCGTACCAACAGAAATCCTGGGGGACAAGCTACTAAACTCTATGAGAGTGGGACCCAAACAAAAACAGGCCCACATAGACCAATATGGGGATCCTATTGAAGGAGAAGAGGATAGTGACGGAAGTGATGAGTATGAGAGCAAGGATGAAGCCGAAGAGGCGGTAAGAGTCAACGAGATCGACATAGCTGACAGGGAGCCACTTACCACCCCAGACATACGTGAGCGCTTGGATGCGCTCAAGGCAGAGGTGGCAGAGATCAAAGAAACTCAAGCAAGGAACCAAGTGAAGCAAGAGAAATAGAACAAGAAGATGTACCGGGCCATAAGGGCCCTGATCTGCTGTAGCAAGGGGGAAGAAGCACCGCCACCCTCGCCCAACTCAGATCAGTAGCGGCACCGCCTTGCTGATAATTAGTAGGTTGTTCTAAATTACTTAGGCCTAAATCCCTTGTAGTAGGAATACTTAGGACCTTTGCTTAAGTAGATGGTATTTTTTTTTCGTCCGGCATGTTTAGAAATGATTGTAACCCATGCAGTGCCCTGTAATTGGCCGTACTAACGGCATTTTGAAATTTGTGTGAATGAGTGGATTGCATTGCAAAAATTCTTGTCACCATGAGGATGCTTGTGTATGTGTTTACCAATGTTTGTGAATAGGATACTTATGGTTCCTGTGAATTTATGTATGCTCTTGGTATGCAAATGTTCAAATACCTAACCTATCCAAGGACATTCTTCTAGGAAATGCCTCCACGACCAGAGGGTCGATTCATCTGCCTACCTCATGACGGCTTAGTCGAGAGGGACCAAATCTTCGACGATCAACATGGCACACAAGGGGTTAGCGGTTCCCAAAATGCACCGCCACCGCAAGCCGCGTCACCCGCACCTCCCCCGCCACCAACCATGGATCGAATGGACCAAATGTTGCTCCTTATGCAACAACAACAACAAATGATGGCCACTAGTATGCAGCAACAATAACAAATGATGGTCACTATGATGGGGGCAATGGCTCAAAACTTGGGCATGCCGCAACCTGAAGCGCCCAGCTTAGCCACGCTCGTAACCAACCCGAATAACCTCTATGAGCGGTTCTAGAGGCATAGGCCGCCTACTTTTATCGGCACCCACCGCCTAGAGGAAGCGGAATACTGGCTCAACCGAGTCACCAGGTTACTACGGCCTCTCCACTATTCTGAGGCGGAAAATGTAGAGCTCGTCTCATATCTCTTTGAGAAGGAGGCGGACCTGTGGTGGGAGAGTGTCCTCCGATCCATTCCCGAGAACCACATATGGACGTGGGAGGCATTCGAGGCCCGCTTTAATGAGAAATATATCCCTCAATCGTATCAGCATGAGAGGGAGAATGAATTTCTCCGCCTCCAACAAGGGGGGATGAGCGTGGCCCAATATGAGAACCACTTTACGGAACTCTCCCGCTACGCTTCCGAAATGATCACCAACGAAGCAATCAAGATGAGACGGTTCAGGGCAGGGTTGAGGAGTGGTATCCACTCCAAGACGTGTTGTGCCAGCATCAGAACATATGCCGAGCTCGTCAGGATGTCGATACGGGCGGAACAGGATGAAGAGCGGGTCGCACGGAACCGTTCACAGCTAGGGCCACGAAACAGGATAGAGGGACCGTCCTCCTCTTTTGCAGGGAAAAGGGCGCGTCCTAGCTCACCACCCCGACTAGCCGCCACACCAGCTCCTTCTGCACGACCGGCCCAGATATGTACTTATTATAGGAGAGCGGGACACCCTGAGCCCTACTGTTTTATGAGGATGAGAGACCTCGGCTTCACACCGCCACAGCGCAACATTAGGCCCCCGCAGCAGGCCTTGCAGATTCCGCCCCTACGGGCAATGGGGCCTAGCCAGCAGTCTCGTCGTCCACCACCACCTCAGGTTAGGCCGCCACAACGGCCCATGCAGCGGCCGAACTTTCCACAGCAGGCTCGGGTGCATGCCCTAGCGGTGGAGGGCCAAGATGTGGCAGTCCCTACTCCTACGGCCTTTGAGGTGACGGCCCACATTCAAGGTACTCCCATATTCCTTTTGGTGGACATCGAGTCCACTGCTTCTCTTATATCTCATGCAACCGTCAAGCATCTGGGGCTACGCCTTAGCCCCTTCGTGGGGGTAAAGATCATTGCAACCGCCGGTACTTTCTCAGAAGTGACGAAGATATGCCATGATTGCCTCATCAACTTGGGATGCAAGGTGGTACATGTGGATTTGATAGAGACCAAAATCTTCCATTATGACGTCATCCTGGGCATGGACTGGTTGAGAGTGATGAAAGCAAAAATCGATTGCGATACAATGATAGTGAAGAGACACGAGGACGACGGCACTTCCCTTACATTTTCGGTCTAGGTCAGCTACGAACGCAGGATTTTGTGTTATGCTTCATTGGAGGACGGATATAATGGACCCTCGGTAACATTCACACCCGTGGTCTGAGATTTTGAGGACATATTTAAAGCTATACTTGAGCTTCCTCCTCGACATGAGATAGACTTCACGATCGATCTAACTCCGGGTGCCAAACCCATCTCGTTGCCTACTTACCGCATGCCCCCATGTGAGATGGAAGAGTTGTGGTCTAAGATCGACGATTTGCTGGGGTCAGGCTTTATCCGACCTAGTGTATCGCCGTGGGGAGCCCCAGTCCTATTTGTAAAGAAAAAGGATGGCTCTTTACGACTATGTGTGGATTACAGAAGATTGAACCAAGTGACGGTTCGGAACAAATATCCACTGCCCAGAATCGATGATCTATTCGACCAGCTGAGGGGTGCTCAATACTTCTCAAAGATTGATCTACAATCAGGACATCATCAGCTGCGAGTGAGGGACGAGGATATACAGAAAACGGCTTTCAGAACCTACTTTGGCCATTATGAATTCCTAGTTATGTCGTTCGGGCTCACTAATGCCCCGGCGGTATTCATGGATCTCATGAATAGGGTCTTCAGGCCATTCTTATACAGATTCGTCATCATATTCATCGACGACATACTGATCTATTCTAAGAGCCGTGAAGAACATGAAGAACATTTGAGAGCGGTCCTCGAAACACTTAGGAAGAATCAACTATATACGCAATTCAGGAAATGCGACTTCTGAAAGGAGGAGGTCAAATTTCTGGGTCATGTAGTGTCTAAGGAAGGGATATCTGTAGATCTCACCAAGGTGGCAGTGGTACAAGATTGGAAGCAACCGAAGTCGGTTACGGAAGAGCGAAGTTTCCTTGGTCTTGCAAGCTATTACCGCAGATTCATTAGAGACTTCTCAAAGATAGCCCGACCGCTATCCCAGCTAACTCAGAAGGACCTCAAATTTGTCTGGAATGAAAGGGCGGAGACGGCTTTCCAAGAGTTGAAGGACAAACTGACGTCAGCACCTGTGCTTGTGCTACCTGAGCAAGGGGTTAAGTACACCGTCTATACTGACGCCTCTCATGTGGGCTTGGGTTGTGTACTCATGCAACAAGACAGGGCAATTGCGTATGCGTCTCGACAGCTAAGGAAGCATGAGGAGAACTACCCTACACATGACCTCGAGCTTGCGGCGGTAGTTTTCGCATTGAAGATATGGAGGCACAATCTCTATGGTGAGGAGTTTGAGCTCTTCTCTGATCATAAGAGCCTCAAATACATCTTCACCCAGAAGGACCTGAATATGAGACAGCGTCGCTAGATGGAGACATTGAAAGACTTCAAGTTCGATGTCTCATATCATCCTGGCAAGGCCAACTTGGTGGCTGACGCCTTGAGTCGTAAGAAGACAATTGAATTTGTGGCCCCGCAAATGGTGAGAGAGTGGGACATGGTGGAGTTCGTTTAGGACTTCGACACGAAGCTAACTGTGGAGGAGCCATACGAGATCATAGCCCACATTCAGACCCTGCCCCTGGTTGACAGTAAGATCATTGAAGCCCAGGGGGGCGATGAGTTATTGAAAAAGATGAGGGAAAGAGCAAGGAATGATGGGAAGTCTAAGTGGAGGATCGGTACCGATGGAGGGTTGCGGTGCCGAGGCTACCTTTGTGTTCCAAACCTTCAGGGACTACGAGAAGAAGTTTTAAAAGCTGCTCACAACTCCAAGTTGGCGATGCATCCGGGTAGTACAAAGATGTACCGAGATCTAAAGCGAACCTATTGGTGGGACAACATGAAGAAGGAAATAGCGGAGTATGTGTCCCGATGTCTCACCTGTCAACAAGTTAAGGCTGAACACCGCCGACCACCGGGCCTATTGCAGCTCATGCTTATAGCAGAATGGAAGTGGGACTTCATATCTATGGATTTTATTGCCGGTTTACCCAAGACAAGGAGGGGGCATGACTCGATATGGGTGATTGTGGACAGGCTAACCAAATCAGCCCACTTCCTGCCGATCAAGACTTCTAGCTCCTCCAATGATTTGGCTAAGCTGTATATCAATGAGATAGTGCGGCTCCATGGCGTCCCATTGGAGATTGTGTCAGACCGGGATACTCGGTTCACGTCGATCTTCTGGACCCACATTCAAGAAGCTATGGGAGTGAAACTGAAGTTTAGCACCGCCTTCCACCCGCAAACAGATGGGCAAACTGAACGGATGAACTAAGTTTTGGAAGACATGTTGCGTGCTTGTGTTCTAGACTTTCAGGAGAGTTGGGACGTTTGCTTCCTATATGCCGAGTTCGCCTACAACAATAGTTTCCAAGCTAGCATTGGTATGGCACCTTACGAGGCCTTGTATGGGCGCCCATGCCGAGCCCCGCATTGTTGGGAGGAAATTGGTGAGAAGAGTTTGCTAAGACCGGATCTGGTGCGGATCACAACCAAAAAGATTGGAATTATCCGACGCCGCCTCTTGACGACTCAAAGCAAGCAGAAAAGTTATGCCGACACAAGGTGACGGGACTTGAAATTTGAAGCTGGGGACCACGTATTTCTCAAGATGTCCCCAATGAAGGGCGTTTTATGCTTTGGCAAGAAAGGAAAAATCGTGCCACGGTTCATCGTGCCATTCCAGATTTTGGACCATGTGGGTACGGTTGCCTATCGCTTGGCCCTACCCACGCCTCTAGCCGGAGTGCATAACGCCTTCCATGTATCAATATTGAAGAAGTACGTCCCCGATCCTTCGTATATCATCAAGTGAAAACATGTGAAACTTAAGGAAAATGCCACATACATTCTTCGACCCACTCAAATACTTGATAGGAAGGAGCAGGTCCTACGCAACAAGGTCATCCCATTGGTCAAGGTACTATGGACCCATCACGATGAAGAAGAGGCCACTTGGGAGACGGAAGCAGAAGTTCACAAGCATTACCCAACTCTGCTTCAGCTATACGAATAGGAACAAATTTCGAGGACGAAATTTATTTGTAAGGGGGTTAAATTGTAACAACCCGTTTAACCAGTACAGTGTCTTGGGGTGTCCACGTAAGATTTTTCGCAAGACCGATCATTTAAACCATGCGCGGTGAGGTACCACAGGCAAATCAACCTAGGATTAGCCCATTAGAATAAACCGATTGGATCATGACAGGACCCAGTGTGGGCTGTCGAGCCGGTGGGTCATTTACCCTTAGCGACAGCTCGTATGGGTTACATCGTGACACAGGAAGGTCAGAAAATTCTAAAAATAAAAGGAACCATAAATCTCACTAGGCTTTTGCACCATTGCGGACCACGAACCCAGCAGACACCCAGAAGTGGGATCTAGCACTGACTAAATGCACCCCACCAATGCCAGGACCGAGATCTGGTGCTTGCAAATGAAACTGAGATACCAAGCTATTCAACCGTCGGATCTCTTCCACTTTTACGGTGGAGGTCTAATGAATTTTCCTACACCCGTCTACCAACTCTGGGACCCGATCATGGAACGGTGACCGTCGATCACAAATCGGACCTGTACGACCAAACCCTAGATCCGATCGTCCCCAAATTTTGCATGGTCCTTCATTGGGACATGAAGCAACTATCCTAGAAATTTCATAGCCATAGGGCCACCATAACCACTCCAATCACCAGAATGGACCCCTCAGGGCCGTTTAAAGATCAAAACCATTGACTCAAACCCCACAACCGTCCATCCGTTTGTTCCCAAATTTTACACGGGCCCTAATCGGGCCATAGGGCACCTACCCATCAAATTTGGTGGCCAAAGGAGTGTTAGGGCTACGCCAACTCCAAAAATGAGTCTTAGTAGGCTATTTTAGGAATTTGAGGAAACTTAAGGCCAAAGGGCCCAAGTCTAGGGAATAAACCCTAGCTCTCATAACTCTCCCTCATTTGCCACAACCACCAAGAGAGAAAGAGAGAGAAGGAGCCAAGAGGAGAGGATAGTGTGAGAGGAGGTGATTCAAGGTGGACCCTATATCGAGGTGGGAACTAAGGAAGCCGATCTTACATCTCCCTATCCTTTTCCCAAAGGGAAAACCCAACACTACAACCCCAAGGATCACCCATTGATCATCTAGGTAAAATCCTTCATCCCTTTTTGCTTGAAACCCTTGTTTAGAGGAGAGACATACATGAGATTCTAACATACAATGTATGCTTTAGGGATTCCGGCAATTCGATCCCAAAAAGCCACGCTCCTAGGTCGTTCCCAAGCCTTCAACGAATTCGATGGTGCGGATTATTGTTCTTAAGTGGGCTAGCACCAATTTTAATACGAGATTAATAATTTTGGTTGCTTGGATGTCATATTTGGAGAATATAGAGAAACCCTAGGAATTGTAGGTTTGTTGAAATAATATGAAATTGTTGGTTTGACTCTTATGATTATTGTTCTTACCGCTCACATGATTTGGTGTATGGATGATTACATGTTCATGCCTTGTATGATTTTTCCATGTGTTGTAGCCTCATAGGATGTATGATTATTGCTCTTGTACATATGATTTCTCAACATGGAGGAAGTGTTAATTTCCTCACCAACCCACACCACACACATACATTTTATTCATGATATTAATAGTTGCTTATTAGAGAAAGTTGAATTATATGTTGAGCAACATGAGAACATGGTGTTGAATATGCTTGATGTTGCATTGGTTGTTGGCATGCTACGAGCCACTATTCCTACCCTTGGGTTGGTTAGGAACTTGCGAGAGATAGTAGTCCCATCGGTAGGACTACGCTATGGTTGGACTTATAGGTTGGGGCGAGTGTGTTCCGGTGGCTGTAGTTCGACTATATGGGACTCTCGTGCCCAATGTCACCCGCCTCATGCTCGCCTGACTCGTGAGGTCTAGCCTACCGTCTGACCAACCTTGATTGTTAACCCTGTTTGCTCACACATGTTTGAAACCTAAAATACCCTATAACCGTGGTAGCCCATCAATAATCCACTTGAAATTAGTCCACAGCCTCATGAGCCGGGCATGGTAGAATGAGACACTGTGTCCGAGCTGTCGGCCTATGTTGGGGTACTGCACCTCCCCGTAGTGACCACGAGCGATCTCTTTCTCACGGCACTCCTCATGTGCTTGAAGTTGGGGATGAGGAACCCGACGGGATCATGGACCGCGGGGTCTCGGCCTCACGCATTGGGGGGTCTTGGCCTCGCAACCCGTTTAGGGCGTTGATATGTGGGGTGTACCAGATTCCCTAATCGGCTGAATGAATGGACCTAACTAATAACTCGGCTAACACGATCGCATTGCATCATACTAGTTAGGGTGGCGACTCGACAGTCGAGGTCACACTGAGGGAGTGTTGTCATTTGTGATTGTTAGATGGTGTCGCTCGAGGGAGCGTCGTGGTGAGGGCATGCATCATGTCATGCTGCATACATGCGCATTAATAAGATTACTTAAACGTATGTGATTGTCTACTTTTCATTAAGATCATATTATAATTGATGCCTATGATAACTTAAGGTTAATAGCACCCACTGAGTTGATCACTGACTCCCACTCTGGGACGGTGTTTTAAAACACCAACCAGACCCCTTTATAGATGCAGGTGACCCAGGGCTGGAGGAGCCTGGCGAGGTGAGCCTCGACGAGGAGGACAAGCTATCTTATTTCCAGTTGATGGACGGCTCTCCATCGGCTTGATGGGCAGGATCGGGATTGCTGGGCTGTGGGCTCAGCCGTATTATTTTTGGGCATAGTATTCTTTTGTTGTTTTCGTTGGGCAACGCTTGTGCGACCCCTTTTTTTTGAACCTGTATATATGATAGATCTCTTTCATCTCAGTAGACTTGTGTGGTTATGTTCATGTTTCAGGAAATTTCAGGCTGCACAAATTAAACCGAATTAAATGCTCATTAATGAAAGTCGGTTATAAGTGACTCTCGGGAACTCGGGAGTTGAGCGTAATGCGCGACCCCCGAATTCTAGGGCATTACATTTAGGGAAACTTCTAAATATAACAAAGTTAAGACATACTACACTAGGCTGTAAGGCCAGGGTAGGCAATAAAAGAACAAAGTAATAGCAAAGTAAAGAAAGCACACAAAGTTAAGCCATACTTCATTGACTTTTTAGGGTCCAGTTAGGCCAAATGTTAAATAAATGAAATCAAAATAAAAACATGAGTAGCTGTAGACATTGCAAGTGTGTAGGGAATGTGTGAAATGGAATACGACTTGATTATGAGATGTGATAAGGAAAAGGGGAAATTAGACACCCTTTTAAGTCGAAAGGGATGGTTTGACATCCCAAATTTTGACCGTACTTGTTGACTTCAATGGCGTCTTCATCTTTGACGTTGACATATATAAGAAACTGGCAAGAGGAATATTTCAGATATGACATAGAGTTAGGCACATGCTTCGACAGTAACGGGAGTTAATTGATGTCGAAGCATATTGGGCCAAAGCCAGCTTTCCTGAACCAAACTCTTTGGTGACATCTGCTTCTCTCCCTCACATTGCTATCTCTATCCTTCTGTCCCCCATCTCATCTTTCCATGCTGGCTCTCTTTGAACTCTCTCCGGACCTCCTTCAGCTCGTTGGCAATGAACTGTCTTAAATAGGCAAATGGGCAACGACACATACCCCATACAACATAGATCGGACCAAGTCGAATTGGACCTCATCAAGGAGGTAGCATGCTTGGGTGCAAGATACATAGGCTTCGCAACCTCAAATTGGTGGCCAGAGTATTTGGGCCAAAAACGGTGGAGCGGGGATCATATTTGTGCGAAAACGTTCCCTTGCACACCATTTTCATATAAATGGATTACCTTCCATCCTTAATAGGCTTATAACCTTTTTTAAACCCAACAGTGCTCCATGGGTACGCTAGAGATTATGTTCGCTTGTTATCTTGTCGTGTACATGCCTTGGTAGTGGCTGATCCACTCCAATGGTTGTATTTAAGGTGCAATTTTAGTTGGACATGCGCTTCGATTAGCACTCATCCAAAGTTGACAAGTGGGTTTCAAACCCATTTAGCATGGGGTGTCTATTGATGCTCCTCTTTGGTAGAGGTTGGGGTACAATTGAATGCCAAAGTGAGTGGACACCCCATCCCTGGATTAGACGTAGATGTGATCTGGTTTATTCCTTACCAGTTGTTATTTTTTGAGAGGTTCGTTTGATTAAACCTTAACCTGGACATCTCACGAGGATTGGGGAAAATGTTGCAATTTATCCCTACGCATTCTATGGCTTTATTGGGCATCGAATCACAACCCTTTCATATCGTGATCGATATGTGTACATTGAAGGAGCCTGTGAGTCTAGATTGAAGGTGGTTAGAGCCCCTTGCTTTCTACAACCTTGCGAGGATAACACACTTGGGTCTGAAAAGGTAGTTTTCAATGTTGTACGATCCCCTAGGATCACTTGTAAGATAAGTCATTTGTAATAGGCAGTTGCCTGTGCATTTTTGCGGCTTTATGGATCCCCCACATTACGATGCATTAGGCTTTCAAGTGTCCTAGACTAGACCCATCAGAGTTATTCTTTCGTCATTCGAGTTCTCCATTTCGTCACTTTGGTTGTAATATACTTTTTCGTAGCTAGATGTGTGGTTGCGTGACACGCCCCGAAAATCGACACCCCAGTATAAAGGCCCCAGTCTCGAGTTCTAGGATGTGAACCAAATGAAAGTACACGTGTGACCTCATTCAAATTCACATTCATTCCATACACGAATAATTAGAGTAATGCAATTCAACTTAGTGGATCCAAAGTGAGGTAAAGATAATGAAAAATCTAGAGATATAGGGCTAACAGTCAAAATACAATTCTAATAGTTGTGATCACCCAAAATGGGGATTATACAAGCCACAATGAACATAAAATAAAATCAACATGCGGAACACACCCAGTCAGGGAATCCAACATATACAAGTATAAAATTAAATAAATGTAAGGTCTTCTAGTTTCGCCCAACACTCCCAAGACATCATAATGAAAGTACAAGCAAATCCAAGCCTACCTGCCGGAGGCCTTGATAGAACTTGCATTAACAAGAATGCTTGGTTAGTGTTTTAAAACACCATCTCAGGTGACAGTGAGTAGCTAACTCAGTGGTTCCATTAGTTCTAAGTTATGCATGTTATCAACCCAATCAGTATGAGTAATGAAAATTAAGAAATTAAACAAATTCATTAATACTATTGTTAAATGCACATATGAAGGTATGACATAATGCATGCTCTTTTCAAATAACACTCACTTCCAAGCGACTTCAACGCCTATTTTATATATGTCAACACTTCCTCACAAGTGGCCCAATGCCAAATCGCAAGTCCTATCTAATGCAATGCGATGAATGCGTATGTTACTTGAGTAGTTAGTAAGTTCTATTTATCCAACATATTAGGGAGGGTAAAATGCCCTCATTTTATCATGGTCTCAACTGGATCATGAGGCTCAGGGCAGCTGAAGCGACTCCTTACATGTGTACCTTAATTTGTATTTGAGTTCACCACCCAAACGACAACTCTCCAATTAATGTGAGGCTAACACTGGCCCGACTAATCACTAAGGACTCGGATGATATAGTCCAAACGCATAGAGTTAGGAAGTTCATTGATGGGTGGAGGGTGCCCACAAACGATGTAAGCGTCATCACCCAAATGTAATTATGGAGCAATTGCGGCATCATTATAGTTTGATATACTATACTCATAGCCTCCTCTATTGCTCATTGGTCACTATGAGGAGGCTTATCACCCAAGCACAGGCCAATAGCTTGGACATGGTGTCCCATACTACCATGCCCAACCCATGAGTCTTATGGATCATACCACTAATAGTTAAAATTAAACTCATTTAATAAGAATGGGATATCATAAATTTTATTTGTCATTGTCATACATTGTGAACACATATGGTTAGTCAATTATTGGGCTAATTCGATTGACTTGGAGAACTCCGGTACAACCGACATCGGGTGAGAGCATCCCATGTAGTTTAGCTACTTCAGTCGTCTGTATTCAACCCAGGGTCGATCAAACAAGCATATGGTGGCTGACTTAACTCAGGGCACCCTTCAGTTCGAGCGGTTAGCCGACTTTTCTAATTTTTTAAGTAACTTAAGCATCACGATAGCCTAACAATTCATCATGTCGTCATAACACAGATTTAACAACATAACCACTTAAGCACTTCATCAAATATGTGAGCATCAATAGAACAACACAACTACTTAGGCATTTTCTCAAACACGTGAGCATCGATAGAACCACACATCTACTTAGGAATGTTATTAAACATGTGAGCATCAATAGGACACCACATTCAATCACTTAGGCATTTTATCAAACATGTGAGCATCAAGAAATGACTAATGACACATGTTGTAATCAAATTCAAAATATGGATATATTAGAAATCAATAAAACATTCACCATAAAAGATCATTAACTGGGACTCTCAAGGTTTGATAAAAAGTAACATAAAGATAATGGTCCACAGTTTAGAGGGTTTCACGCCACCTAATCTCGCTTAGGGTTAAGACTTTTGAAAAAAAATTACCAATTTCTATACAAACACGAAGAACTATGTGAGATTCATGTAATTCATCTTAGAAAAACCTAGGTTGGGAAGTACGGTTTATTACTTACCTCTCAATTGCGAGTGAGGTGCATTCGGCGGAGGAAAACGATCAAGGCTAGGGCTTTGATTGGAAGGAATCGATGAAATGAACCACCAAAACTTCCCAACTCCTACTCTCATTCTTCTTCTCTCCCTCTTTCTCTCTCTCTCTTTCTCTTTCTCTCTTTCTCTCCTTTTCTCCTTTAGCTAAGACAAATTCGTACGAGGAGAGAGGGTGTGAAATAAAATGAGTTTTATAGTGCTCGAAGATGCTCAAATGGCCCCAATGACCATTTATTCATTATAATAACTATAAGGGATGTTGTTTCTAACTAATGAGACCCAATGAGAGGTTTACGGGTTAATCTAAGCCATGAGATCAGTGTCTCACTAAGAGATCTAGGTTTGGACACAACCATCCAATGATCAGACGTGTTGATCAACAGAGAAGGCACTAACTCAGATCGATAGTCACCAAGCGTCGATCGGGTCTATAACTATACAAATGTGAGAAAGGTAATAATCTCGATCGATGCCCTAAATTTGGTCATCATTTAACGGACCGAAAGCCACAACTTTGGCAAAGACCGGATACAAACAATTAACTTAAGTTCTTGATTAATTTCATAAATATTCACACATCTCATGCCCTGACCTTATGAGTCCATGTTGAGCAATTTGATATGCGATCTTGGCTCGATGTCCCGTAATGGACGTCAAGCCCGCTAAGATGAACATCTTTTTACAGTCTCGGGTTTAGCGGCCCATTAACGAGTGGTTTAAAGCTTATTCAGATAATCAGGGCATTCTGTAATAAATTGGATAATGATATTTCTTATGTATGGAAAATAGAGTTTCGATTAGCTAAGTTCATAAAGTGGCCCTATTCGTTATTTGAGAAAATGGTGATTCCGCTCTAATTACCCTAATTCAACTATACTAAAAACTACCTGAATTAGTAAAATATACTAAAAATAGAAAATTCTAATTTAATCATATAAGATGATTCCTATCATGATTAGAAGTAATTCTTAAGAAGACACCGAATATGAAAAATCTAAGATGAATAAGATATGTGTGGTTCATCGGCAATATGCAGTTGTAGAAATTTTCAGTTTCAATACGTCTATTGCTTATAATGTTTTTTATACTTTTAATTAATATATTATTTTAATAATTTTTATGATAATTCATCATCAAGTCAACTTTAATCCCACCAATTGTTATTCTATTTTGAGATCTATAAAAATTCTAAAAATTCTGAAAGTACCAGCTACTTGAAACTAATGATTTTTGGTACAATTTTTGAAACTTTCTAAATTTAACCTCATTTGAGTTTTTTTTTTATGAAACTAGACTTGCTTCAATCTGAATTTTGAATCACCTCAATCGGAGTTGTAAAATAAAAGATATGAATTTTTGAAGTCAGTACACTGAACTGTCAAAATCTGAACATACAAAATATCGCTAAATAGGAGGTGGCGATGGCACCGCCGATTCGATGGTGAGGCATTGCCGTTTTGGCGGTGGCACCTCTGGGGACTGTCCAAAAACTTTTTTATTTTTTACGGTGGCACCGCCAGGGTCGGTCCATGCTCAGTAAAAGTTAAACTTTTCCTCTTTTGGGCGGTTTTGGTAGACTCCACATCACTCATTTTGGTCCCAAACATATACGAATGCATACACGAATATGCACTCATATCAATGAATCGAAGATAACACCCAAGGACATCCAACTCCCAAGTTGGAAAAAATATGAGACGTTCCATTGCGTTATTTCAAAAGTAATCATCCCATATTCTGAGATGATTAAGATAACACTGAGAGTTCAAGCCAACCGCCCCATGTTCCGCATATGATCTTAGAGAACACCGACAGTTAGAGAAAATCAAATCAATTATTATTGTTGTGTCGGCACCCACCAGGAAGTATGAAAGATTGCTCAGTGCCTCAGATGCCACGTGCGTTGTATTTTTGAAAAAAAAAATAATTGGATTTTTGTAAAAAGGATCCCCACCTGTAGAGCATGGTTCCATGGGGTTTTTATTGCAAAATATTTTTAAAAGATTTTTTGGGCAATTTATTTCAAAGATATCTGCCCTATCTCGCAGGTGGGCATTGTCATGTGATTTTTATTTTGTCCTCTCTCTTCTTTTCTTTTTTTAGATTTTTAAACAAGTCCGACTTACTATCATTTTCACTGGGGATTGCAGTGGTTATGATCGAAGTCGATCTTTATTGCAATTTTTTTGTTAAAATAAATTTAACCTATTATCTCACAATCCAGTGGATACGATCAAGATTAGCTTTTATTAAGATGGGCTCTCTGCTTGGTGTCTAACTTTTAGCGTGTTGTTAGTCGACACAATGATATTTTCTTCACTATTATGGGTTCTTCTATACCTGCAGAGAAAAAGAGATCGCTTTACCTGAAGGGTTGAAGAGTTAGAGTAGAGGAAGCGAGGCTCACACGTTCGACCTCTATGAGACTTAAGCTGATTCATGAGGGTTTTTTTTTACAACCCTTAGAAGTACAAATTAGAAGTTCCTTCCTAAATCTAGGCCGAGTTGAAAGTCCTTGAATGTCAGGGTTTCACTCTTTACCTTCGAGATATGAACCCAGGCCAGAATCGAGGAATGTCATGTTTTTGCTTCTCTCTCTCTCTCTCTCTCTCTCTCTCTCTCTCTCTCTCTACCGTTTTTACTCATAGTGCCTTTCGAGTTTTCACTACGTCTGATTTTGCTCTTCAATTTTGCCCATGGTGCCCTTTCGGGTTTTTACCACATCTCGGGTTTTTGTTCTTGTCTGCCTATTAACAGTTTTGCCTTTTTCTCCTAGCATTCTTTCAAGTTTTTAGTAGTTCCGCTATGCATTCATTGTTTTTACTCAAGGTGCCCTTGCTAGTTTTCACCTTGCCCATTTTGCTTTGGATGCACTTTTATTTATTTATTTACTTATTTTTGTGGTCGGGAATTTCATCATTGCCGGCCGGTGGAATTCTCCAAGATAATAGGAGGCTTTCAAATGCACTTCCCAAGGTGTTTTGAAGGGTGAGGAGGTTGGTGGGTTTTTGCCCTAGGAACTTTGTTTGGTGTTTTCTTTTTTCTTTTCATTTTTTATGTCCTTATTGTTTTTTGAAATTTTTGGGCTACTTGTTTTTCTTATTCTTTATACACACACACACACACACGGTTTTTTTTAGATTGTGTTGGTAGAGAGGGATGGGGTTCTACCTTGGGCGGCATCTCATAACCATCCTACTACCCATTGTGAATTTTAATGTAGTCAGTGTTTGTTAGCTTAGGAAGATCTTCACCCACCATATCAGTGAGGCGGAGTGCACCTCCATGGAGCACTTCTCGAACAATGAGTGGGCCTTTCTAGGTGGGCTTGAACTTGCCCCTTGGATCGGGCAAGTGAGGAGGTAAGATTTTCTTCGTTACCATGTCTCATATTATGAACGTTCTTATGCAGACCTGCTTATTGTATGCTCATTTAATCCTCTTCTGGTAAGTATGGGAATGGCATAAAGCTCGCATATGTTTTTCGTCTGCCAAATGCAATTGATCATAGTGGGCCTGTAGCCATTTTCCTTCTTCAACTTCACTTTCCAACAATACGTGTAGTGAGGGAATCATAACTTCGACTGGTATAACAGCCTTCATTCCGTATGTAAGCTTATATGGAGTGGTGCTCGTTGTAGTGCGGATGGACATTCAATAAGTACAAAGTGCATATGGAAACTTCTCTAACCAGTCATGGTATGTTTTTACCATTTTTTTGAGGATAAAAATGAGCGTCTAGTTGGCAGCTTCAACCCTTCCATTCATTTGCAGTCGATAGGGGCTTGATCAGTGCTGATTAACTTTGAATTGTTCGAGAAATTTATCTTCCTTTCGGTTTACGAATTGTGTCCCATTATCCATGATGATGACCCACGGGACTCCATAGCGGTTGATGATGTTATTCTTTAGAAACCGTACCACATGTGATGTTGCTATGGTGGTATATGATGCTGCCTCCACCCATTTGATGAAATAATCAACTATCACCAAGATGTACTCGTGGCCATTAGATGCTACCCCACATTAAGAAGGGCCATGGTGTCATCAGGTTGTATAATTCAGAACTAGGGGCATGGATCCAATTCACATGCTCCTGACATTTGAAGCATTTCCTAATAGATTCATAGCAGTTTGTTTCCATTACAGCCAGTAGTATCCTAGTCGTAGGATCTTCTTGGCCATCATGTGTGGTGTACAGATTCCATCGTTGACTTCTAACATGATTTTTGCCACTTTTGCCTCATCCACACATCGTAGTAGGACCTAATTAAAGGGTCATTTGTATAGGATTCCTCCGTTAATTGTCAACTGTGAGGCTAATCGCTGAATTGTGCGGCGGTCTGTGGGCGTGGTGCTTTCGGGGTACCCCCAATCTTCTAAATATTTCTTGATGTCGATATACCATGGATGTTCGTCAGGTGGCATTTCAACTTCTTCAATTTTCAGGCAGAAAGTTGGATCTTTTTTAAGCTCAACTGTGAGTTCCCATTAGGTTGCACCTTTAGGAATTTCTAGCATGGATGACAGTGCAGCCAGAGCATCTGCGAATTAATTCTTGGTGCGTGGCATGTATGTAAAAGTGGCTTTGTGGAATTCGTCAATGAGATTTTTGAGGTAGACGTGATACGTAACCAACTTCTCATCCTCTATTTTCCAATCACCATTTGTTTGATTGATGATCAGCTGAGAGTCCCTGAAAACTCTTAACTTCTTTACTCCTATGATAATTGCTTCTTTTAAGCCCACTATACATTCTTCGTACTTGGCTACATTGTTCATGCACCCAAAATCTAGCCTTCTCGAGATAGGAATGGGGGCATCATCTGGAGAGTAGAGGATTGTCCCTACTCCACTTTCTTTGGCATTCGCCTCACCATCAAAGAATAGAGTCTACTCGTTTGCTTCTAGTCCCTCTTCTCCCTAAAGGAATATGATGTACTCATTAGGGAAGGTCTTCAATGGATGGTAGTCGAGTAGCAAGTGTGTTACGAGATGATTGGCCAATGCTTACCCCTTGATCACCTTTTGGGTTACATAGGTGATGTCAAACTCAGAAAGCAACAATAGCCATTTCTTTATTCTACTGGTAAGCGTTGGCTTCTCAAACAAGTACTTCAATGGATCCATACATGTGAGCAAGAGGATTGGATAAGCAATCATGTATTAGTGTAGGCGTTGAGTGGCCCATATGAGGGCAAGACATGTCTTTTTGACTGGAGAATATCTAGACTCGTAGTTTGCGAATTGGTGGCTGAGATAGTAGATTGCTTGCTCTTTTCTTCCCGTGTCATCGTGCTAGCTAAGGACACACCCAATGGCATCTGCGGCTACTAAAATGTATAGTAATGGTGGTCGTCTTGGTATTGGCATATAGGAAATTGCTCTTTTACCGACGACATAATTCGTCGGTATTCCATATTTTTCATCGGTAATGATTATTACCGACGAAATCTGTCGTTGGAACGATCGTCGCGATAAGACCATGGTTAAAGGCTTTTCCCGATGAAATTTTACTTCATCGGCAATGATAAAACAAATACCAACGAAAAAAATCATCGACAAAACATGTTACATTTGGTAGGAAAAAACAATATATTTCATCCGTAAACACAGCTTATACCAATGAAATATTTCGTTGGTAAAACTGTGGATTAACTTTTACCTGCGAAATATTTAGTCGGTATAAATTGTGGACAATATATTTCATTTTGTTTGCCTTTACCGATGATTTTTTTCGTCAGTAAAAATATCCTTTACCAATGATATTTATAACGTCGGTAAAAATAGCCTCTCGGCGGGAATATATTTGGTATGGGCGGGAATGTTTTGCCGACAAAATTGATCTCGTCGGTAAAAGTAATATTTCCCGACGAAATCTATTTCATCGGAAATAAGTTCGGGCAGGGCTCTATTGAACCCACTGTGATGTAACTGTTTTATCCACTCCGTTTATCACTTTTCTCAGATCATTTTAAAGTATGCTCCTAAAAATGAAGCAGGTTCACAGCTCCTGTGGACCACACCAAAGGAAGCTGCAGTGATAATGACACCCACCATTGAAACCTTTCCAAGGGACACCGTGATGTTTTTTTACCATCCAACCTATTCATAATATCATGCACATGTGGATGAAGTGAAAACACAAATATCAGCTTGATCTGAAACTTCTCCAAGAAGTTTTTTATGGTGGACGTTCAATCTCCACTTTGTGCTCCAGTAATTAAGCCTTGGACCTGTCTCATTCATAATCATATATTGGGCCCACCTAGATGTGATTCACATATCCAGCCTAGTCATTATGTGTGTCCCACTTGGATGAGGGGTCAGACCAAGTTTCAGCAGCATTCAAAACTTATGTGGGCCCCACCAAGTGCTTTTATATATTTTTATATGTCTTCATATAGTTTTAGCCTGAGTTTCGTACCCGAATGAGTTTTTGAGATATCTCATTACCTAAAGGGGATGAATCAAATGCACAGTGTTGATGTTCGACACACATCATGATGGGCCCCACAAAACTTACTAACATTAATTCTTACGTTCTCAAGGGGTCAATAAGTTGGGTCACAATTTTGACCAGAATATTTGGCCCATTTTACATGTCAGGTCCATTCACTCTATTTTACTAATCATTACCCTCAATTTGACTAGTTACTCGCCCTGATCATGTTACATATGACAAAGATATTGGGCATACAAGATTGATCAACAATTTGAGTGAATTTTGATTTACACATCTAAGGTTATTTACTCTTCAATCTGGACTAATCAGATTGTCCAAAAACGGTTAAAGGTTGTTCATAATATAAAAAAGATATGAATGAAGAGAAAACACAAACATCAACTTGATCCAAAACTTCTATGGCCTCCAAGAAATTTTCAATGGTAGAGGTTCAATCACACTATTTCCTGTGTTGTGGTCTACTTGAGCTTTGGATATGCTTCCTTTTTTATTCTTTAGACCTCAAATTATTTGTCAACATGGATGAATGGAGTGGATAAAATAAATAAATAACGGTGGACCCCACAAAATTTACTCAGTATGCTAAGTGTAAAAATCACATTTTTTTTTCAAAATGTATATTTTTTTACTCTTAATTTTTCTTTCAAAAGTTTTAACAAAATATCATATTTATTATCAAATATTTCAAAAAAAAATAAAATACAATTCTAAAATTTTACTGTCAAAATCTTAAAAAATTTATCAAATTTTATTTTATTTTTATCAAAAAATTCAAAATGCCAATTTTTACCGACGATATATGTATTTCGTCAGTAAAAAGTCCTTTTTCGATGATTTATTTCATCGGTAAAAAGTCCTTTACCAACGATTTTTTTCGTCGGTTAAAGGTTCCTTTACCAACGATATTGGATAACGTCGGAAAAATAGCCCCTTACTCCTTTACCGACGATTTTTTTCATCGGCAAAACGTTCCTTTACCGACGAATATTGTATCACGCCGGAAAAATAGCCTCTCTGATCTTTTGCAGACGAACTATTTGGTTCATCCAGAAAAATTACTTTTACCGACGAAATGATCGTCGGGAAAAAAGTTTTCACCGACAATAAATAATTTCATCGGGAAAAGTTTCCAAGCCATCGTTGTAAATGGTGATGGGAACTTATTTGGTCATGGAGGGAATCTTTTGCCGACAAAACCATATTTCGTCGGGGAAAGTCATGTTTACCGATGAAATTGATTTCGTCGGGAATAAGTTCGTCGGTAAAGGGCCAATTTCTTGTAGTGTGGTGAGACTAATACTAGCGGATTCAGTAAGTATCACTTGATTCTGTCGAAGGATTTTTTACAGTCCTCATTCCATTCTTTAGGCCCATTTTTTTTATGGAGCAGCTTGAATATGGGCTTACATATAGGTGTGAGTTGGGCGATGAAGTGACTGATGTATTGGATTCTGCCCAAGAAGCCTCAGATTTTCTTCTCATTCTTCAAAGTTAGCATTTTGATGATTTCTTTAGATTTTAACTCATCGACTGAGTGTCGTCTTCGCTGACAATAAACTCTAGCAACTTGCCCCCAGTTGCCCCAAAGACATACTTTTGTGGGTTAAGACGGGCTTGAATTTTCTCAAACGGTTGAAGAGCTTTTCAAGATCTTTGAAATGTCGCTCGATGCTTCAGGACTTGATGATCATGTGAAGGAGGGATGGACGTGATGAGGTCGATCACCATTTTCCTCAAGGGGATAATTAGTCTAAATCCACAGAGCTTCTCTAGACCCCTCATAGAGATTCCTCGAATCCACGAAGGAAGAAAATAGAAATAATTTCTAATAATTCGAAAATAAATTGATTGATGATAAAAATGAAATTACAACCCTTTAAATAGTAATCTCAAACCTAGGAAGAAGTTTCAAAATCAAACTCCAACTCAAACTCCCTAAAAATGAGACTTACTATAAATAGTAAACTTATTATTTATAGATGGTCATGATTCCTACTAAACTTCATGGTTTTTGGCCAAAACCTAACCATGTTATTCTCCTAATTTTATAAGCCCTTTTCATGTTGGGCACAACTCTTAAAGCTCAAAGGATCAAGAGTCATGATCAAATTAAAACTTACTATAAATAATAAAAATGAAATTAAAAAGGATTTTCAATCATCAATCTGATGGAATCTTACAAATTCGGCATGGGAAACTCGACATATCTGGGTTGGTTGGTTAAAGTAGCTTCTCCTACCCCAAAATCATATATGGTATGTTGAATCACAAATTATGAGATATGCCTGTTTTAGGGTTCTAATAGTCATGATCACTTCCATCTCCGATCGGGCCTTCTCTAGTCCATCTTGGATCCGCTCTACATCATCATGTCATCCACGTAGACTTTGAACTCTTTGTTCACCATGTTGTAGAAAAATGTCGTCGTAGCTCGCTGATACTTTGCTCCAGAGTTTTTCAACCCGAATGGCATGACACGATAGTGGAAGATTCCCCACGGTGTAATAAACAATGTATTATCACGATCCTCCACGCCCATTTTGATTTGATTGTAGCTAGAGAAACCATTCATGAAAGAGAAAATTTTATGTCCTATCATGTTTTGGGGTAGGGGGAAGTCGTCCTTCGGGCTGGCCTTATTAAGGTCCCAGAAGTCGATGTACATTCAGACCTTTCCATCTTTCTTTGAGACAAAGACAATGTTGGCCAACCATTTTGGATAGTTGGACACTACCAAGAAGCTTGCGTTATACTATTTGATGACTTTCTCTCATATTTTTAGGATCCATTCTGGCCTTATTCTTCTTAATTTCTACTTGACCAGCTTGACTTCAGGCTTCGTGGGTAGATGATTCACAATTAGGTCTTCGCCAAGCCCTTTCATGTTTTCGTAGGAGAAGGCAAAATTTAACAATCGTGGTTTCAAAAATTCGATCATCCTCTACCTATCATCAGGGGATAGGTTCTTTCCAATGCGTACCTTTCAATTATTATAGGGGGTTCCGTGATTGACCATCTCAAAGTCGACGAGTGGGACGTTGGCTTTAGAATCAAACTTTTCGAAGAGATCCTCGAGTTTAGAAGTCGGATCATCATTTCCCTTATCCTTTACGTCTTCCAAACCCATGAGTTCAAAGCCTAGTTCCATGTTAAAATCATAGACGTCAACTTCGAACCCATGTCCCTCGTCAAATAAGTCTTAAACCTTATTGTTTAGATTTTAACAAGGTTTTTGAGTGTTTTCTGATTTTTTGGCGTTTTGAAAATTTTTAGATATTTTTTGGATTTTTAGTGCTTTCTATTATTTTTTGTTTTTGAGTTTTCTATTTTTTTCTGGATTTTTGAATTTATCAGTCCTCGAGCAAGATGACATTTCAAACCATGGGTTGCCCCGATCGGCTCGGGGTGTTGATGACTATTTACATGGATGTTTTTTTTTTTTTTACATACCAGCATTATTAGGCATTTGGCTAGCCGATTCAATCGTCATGGGGATTGTGAACCAATTGGTGCCTTATGCTCCCTCCCCTCAGAAGGCGGGGCCTGAGAAAGTAGTAGGTCAATCTAACTTGTCATGCCCAACCATCATGATTAAGCTGGGGCAGGATTCTGACTTAGTGTCAGACGAGGTGGAATCTTCTTCCTTACCGAGGTCAAGACATTCCTCGTGTTGTTGTGATTCTGGCTGGACCATGATGGAGGTCCAATCAAGATGGGGCAACTCTTGTCCCTTGCCCACATGTTCTTTGAGTAGCTCTATGAGGATGAGATTGCGATTGCAATTCAACGGGATGGGTTCTAGATCTCCATCCAAGTGGAAGAATCCGATGCTGGTGAATTTGACTAGTGAGAGGGGGAGAAGGTGATCCATCTCTTGGCCTTGCCATCTCCTTTTTAAAATTGGCTCCTCTAACTCATCTTATAGGAGAGACTCATATCATAGTCTTGTCCTGCCTATCTTTTCTTACACCTTAATTACCTTAGCAGTATCTTGGTGTTCGAGCCGATAATTTAGGATTTGCCGCTCAGACAGAGTAAAGACATAATCTGATTTGAGGGGATAGGCATTTGGCATATGGTCCACCATCTCAAATTGGAAACTTGGCATGAGTTATCCCAGTTTGGGCCCTAAGTACCAATGACTAAGATGTTGGGCTCCCCCGAGAGGGCTGCTTCCCCGGGAAAGAGTCATTCAGGGTCAACTAAAATGGAGAACACTTTATCCTTGAAGACATACTTGACTCTTTGGTGAATGGTTGAAGGAATGGCCTCAACCTTGTATAGCTAGGGGTAGCCAAGGAGGAGATTGAACGGTGAAGGGATGTCCAAGACTTAAAACATGATCGTATATGTATCTGGACCAATTTGTAGTTCAGCGTCGATCTCTCCTTGGGTATGTCTTCGGGAATTGTCAAATGCTCTAACATTCATGTTGCTCGGCCTAAACATGGACGGTTCCAATCCTAGATACGTGGCAGTCCGAAGTGGGAATACATTCAAGCTTAAACCGCTATCGATAAGTATAGGTGGGATACTACGATCCTTGTGACAAACGATGATATTTAATTAACACACATGGTCACAGTCTTCTAGTGGCAATTGTTGTCATAAAAGGTGATGGCTCGCGGGTGAGGAGTTGTCCTATCATATGTGCGACCATTTTAAGTGGTGTTTCTCGAGAGATATGTGCGTCATTTAGACTCTTGATGAACATTTTTCAATGGATTTGTGACATGAAGAGAAGCTTTGTTGAGTGTGAAATATTGCATATTTTCTCCTATTTATACCTTGGTTTTATAAATAGAATAATGTTTAATAGATTTAATTATGCATCTTTTCATATGCGAGGTGAATTCGAGAGCTTAATTTGAAATTGATGCCAGAAGGAAGATTTATGCTCAAAAGATTACTAAATGAAGATTTGGAAATTTGGAAGTCATTAATGAAGAATTCATATGCCAAAGATCCAAGAAAACCAATTGAGGAATGAAGAGAATCAAATATTTGAAGTGAAGAAAAAGAATTCTAAAATTGTGCTGAAAATAAATATATTCTTGAAATTATCCTAAAAAAGCATATTCTGAAACTCTGAATAAATTTTAGGAAACTATGCAGAGTGAGTAAATTTGAGGCGGTTTCTAGATTTTTCCAACTCGGTGCGAAAGTTAGAGTTCCACAACTATAAATAGGACTCCCTAGGATACTCCAAAGCATTTTCTAGGGTTTGGAAAGGTCTCAAGAAGCATACACAAGGGTGGAGCAGCCGCCAAAGAGTTTTTCTTCTTCCCTAGTTTAATTTTCATACTTTGTTAAAGAGATTTGGTTTCAATCATGTTTATGGTTAGCTAAACCTCTTAGCTAGGGCTAAAAGGTGAAGCTTGTAGTGTTTTTGGATGTTTATTTTACCTTGATTCTTGTTCTTATTGAACTTCATTGATTTTTAGTTTGATATTAAGGGAATATTTTCAGTTTTCTATGATTTATTGTAACTCAAATTACAATAGATGTTGTGATAGCTTTGAATATCTTCTTTTCCTGTTTTAAGATTGTAAGATTAGTAAATTCTGTTGTTCACCATTGTCTCCTGGGCATGGTAGGGTGATGGAATCCCTTCCAATCATCACAATTCTCCTCCGTTGAGAATTAGTTAATGAAAAGTTCATATTTGATTTAAATTGCTTTGTCTTCTAATTGTAGTGGATAGGACTCCAATTCCAATTGTGTTCCTTGAATCAAGTAAGGTAGCATCTTGATAGTTACAAGTGGATCCTTGGCACCTTAGTTCCCACATTTAAATTCATAAGTTTTAATC
The DNA here is from genome assembly GCF_029962835.1 of Magnolia sinica. Taxonomy (NCBI): domain Eukaryota; kingdom Viridiplantae; phylum Streptophyta; class Magnoliopsida; order Magnoliales; family Magnoliaceae; genus Magnolia; species Magnolia sinica. The sequence continues at coordinate 54,261,719 of NC_080591.1, read as the reverse complement.
TATATTATTCACCATTACTCTCAATTATTCAAATTTCAATTTAGATCTTTTTCTAGTTCTAGTTCTAGTTATTTTTAGAATATGTACAAGTTTAGTCCTTGTGAATTCGATATCGGTCTTACCGAGTTATTACTTCATCGCGACCCTACACTTGGGGTTGTGAACAAGCTTCCAAATTGAGATTTGGGCATGAATAGTTTTAAGCTGGGCTGCTACATCATATGCAACTTTAGCCTAGGAAGTCGATCGTGCCAAAGGTCCTTATGGATTTCCTTTGGTCATGTCTCTCCAAAGTGTAACGTCTCGAAAAAATCCGTACAAAGACCCGAGTACCACCTCAGGCAGAAATCCTTAATGACCGAATTCTTTAAAAATTAGTCAAAAATTAATTAAGTACTAAACTAAATAATCAGTGGAATTAGCTTGGACCACTATTTATACGAACTGCAAAACCCAAAACCATTAGAATCACTAACTCAACATTACCTAAAAATCCAGGAGTAATCTCAAAACCCAGTTGCTCTCGAGAGCGCATTGAAACTCCATATCGGACCTGAACCGCGTGTCGAAAGTCGGCTTACCGTGAAACTATAAGGTTATGACTGGCTTATTGGGCTTGACAACCATCGTGGGAATCGAGCCCAAATAGTATCCAAAAACGCACAACTTGAGCCCTGAGCAAAGTGTGTGAGAAATGCGAATATCTTTAGAAAATGAACCAGAACTTAAGTGAATTGGACCATTCACTTACGGGTAAAATTGAAGACTTCAGACCGTCAGATTTTTACCAAACTATACCCATGGATCAGGGAAATTTTCCTGCATAGGTCAGTATACTTGTAGCCCCGATCGAGTGACGATGACCATTAAACAAATACGGCTCCTCCACGGTCGATCCAAAAATTCGATCGAACCAAAACCTTAACCTAGTTTAGATCCATGGTCAAAGAACTGACTTCATAACGTAGGTGAGTAATGGGCGTCCAGATGAGTCCCGTTTGGCCGAAACAGATGCCTTTTGGCTATAACTCAAGCATACCATGGCCCTGGGGCCATTGACATCACTTCTGAGCCTATATAAGGCCCTTAAATCACCCAATTCCTATCCCATTTTCTCTAACCCTAGGAGAGAGAAGAGAGAAAATGAGAGAAAAGAGTGGAGATTGAAGGGAGATCCTTGGAGTTTGCTGCAGTACTTCTGTTCTGCTACACCACGCATCGAATCGCCTTTACATCTAGTTACTCAACTCGTTTCAACTTCGTTTTGGGTAAGAAATCCTAACCCTAATCTCATTTTAGGAATCCAAATAGAGGAATCGATGAAATAGTTAACCTATTTCGTGATTTAGGTAGCCGTTAGGCTGTAGACGGAAGCGTAGCATACGAACTGAGTTCGTAGAAGGTGTACCAATGAAAGGCACAGAATATAAACATTTAGGTTATAGTTTTCAAGGCTTTCAATGTTAGGAATGATTATCTCTGACTTGATTGCTGCCATACTACCTTAGTTACGATGTATTCGATAGATTCTATATGTGTGTGAACTATGTGAATACAAAATGTTTTCTATGTGTTTGTTGAAATGTTTGAATGAATGCAAAATCTTGATTTGTACTTATCATGATTTCTAGTCTTAGATACATGCCTGTTATATACTTTGTAATCAGTGTTGTGAAATGAATTGCTAAAATTCATGTTGTAATAAGTCTAGTCTATATACTTAGGAATATGTAGTCTAGTGTTTGTTAAAATGTCTGAATGAGATGTTGTTGATGGATTGTACTTATTAAGTGTATTAAGATAGGATTCTTAGTTTCCTTAGTCGTATGAATAGTTTCCTTCATGTAATGTAAATTACTATTAATTGCTTTATGTATAAAGTGCCTATGTAAAATAACATGTTCTATGTGTTTGATTAAATGCTCAAATGATTACTGAATTTGAATTGTTTATAAAATGTTGTTATGATTAACATATATGATTCTCTATTGCAGTTTAGTATGATTGGGACTACCACGTAATCCAGTCAATTGGTAACAGTTCCTGAGTAAGTGGTCGAGCTAGTTTCGCCACATTTGATATGTTAGATGAATCCGAGTTATACGGTAATTGTCGACAGTGGTTAGGCTACGTGGAGTGCTCATGCGCTCCATGTCGATTAATTCAACGTGCGCTCGTACCAATCGCACTTGTCAATTAACCCGATTGACTTATTGTGTGTTTACCATGTATGGACACTACTGCTCTAGTTCTAGTTATTTTTAGAATATGTACAAGTTCAGTCCTTGTGGATTCAACCTCGGTCTTTCTGAGTTATTACTACATCATGAACCTACACTCAGGGTTGTGAACAAGCTCCCAAATTGAGATTTGGGCATGAATAGTTTTGAGCTGGGTCGCTACATCATATGTAATTTCGGCCTTGGAAGTCGATCGTGCCAAAGGTCCTTATAGATTTCCTTTGGTCATGTCTCTCCGAAAGTGTAACGTCTCAAAAAAATCCGTACAAAGACCTGAGTACCACCTCAGGCAGAAATCCTTAATGACCGAATCCTTTAGAAATTAGTCAAAAATTAACTAAGTACTAAACTAAATAATCAGTGGAATTAGCTTGGACCACTATCTATACGAACTGCAAGACCCAAAACCATTAGAATCGCTCACTCAACATTACTTAAAAACTCAGGAGCAATCTCAAAATCCAGTTGCTCTCGGGAGCACATTAAAACTCCGTATCGGACCTGAACTACACATTAAAAGTCCGATTACCGTGAAACTATAAGGTTATGACTGCCTTATTGGGCTTAACAACCATGGTGGGAATCAAGCCCAAATAGTATCCAAAAACGCATAACTTGAGCCCTAAGCAAAGTGTGTGAGGAATGCGAATATCTTTAGAAAATGAACCAGAACTTAAGTGAATTGGACCATTCGCTTACAGGCGAAATTGAAGACTTCGGACCATCAGATTGACCAAACTATACCCTTAGATTAGAAAAATTTTCTTACACAGGTCAGTATACTTGTGGCCCCGATCGAGTGATGATAACCATTGAAATGATACGGATCCTCCACAATCGATCCACAAATTCGATCGAACCGAAACCTTAACCTGGCTTAGAGATCCATGTTCAGGGAACTTACTCCATGAAATAGGTGAGTAATGGGCCTCCAGATGAGTCTCATTTGCCCGAAACAGATGCCTTTTGGCTATAACTCAAGTATACAATGGCCCTAGGGCCATTGATATCACTTCTGAGACTATATAAGGCCCTTAAATCACCCCATTCCTATCCCATACGAATTTTCTCTAACCCTAGGAGAGAGAAGAGAGAAAAAGAGAGAAAAGAGTAGAGATCGAAGGGAGATCCTTGGAGTTTGCTGCAGTACTTCTGTTCTGCTACTCCACGCATCGAATCGCCTTTACGTCTAGTTACTCAACTCGTTTCAACTTTGTTTTGGATAAGAAATCCTAACCCTAATCTTATTTTAGGAATCTAAATAAAGGAATCGACGAAATAACTAACTTATTTCTGATTTAGGTAGCCATTAGGCTATAGACGGAAGCATAGCGTACGAACTGAGTTCGTAGCAGGCGTACCAACGAAAAGTGCGGACTATAAACGTTTAGATTATGGTTTTCAAGGCTTTCAATGTCAGGAATGATTTATGTCTGAATTGATTACTGCCATACTACCTTAGTTATGATGTATTCGATAGATTCTATATGTGTGCAAACTATGTGACTACAAAATGCTTTCTATGTGTTTGTTGAAATGTTTGAATGAATGCAAAATCTTGATTTGTACTTATCATGATTTCTAGTCTTAGATACATGCCTGTTATATACTTTGTAACCGGTGTTGTGAAATGAATTGCTAAAATTCATGTTGTAACAAGTCTAGTCTATATACTTAGGAATGTATAGTCTAAGTGTTTGTTAAAATGTCTGAATAAGATGTTGTTGATAGATTGTACTTATTAAGTGTATTAAGATGGGATTCTTAGTTTCCTTAGTCGTATGAATAGTTTCCTCCATATAATGTAAATTACTATTAATTGTTTTATGTATAAAGTGCCTATGTAAAATACCATGTTTTATGTGTTTGATAAAATGCTCAGATGATTACTGAATTTGAATTGTTTATAAAATGTTGTTATGATTAACATATGTGATTCTCTATTGCATTGAGTATGATTGGGACTACAACGCAGTCCAGGCAATTGGTAACGGTTCCTAAGTGAGTAGCCGAACTAGTTTCGCCACATTTGATACGCTCGATGAATCCAAGTCGTACGGTGATTATGATTAATTCAACATGCGCTTGTACCAATTGCACTTGTTAATTAACCCGATTGACGTATTGTGTGTTTACCATGTATGGACACTATTGCTTGAATCTAAGGTACCACTTACCAATGTAATGCCCGTTTAACCATGGTACCAATATCCGCTAAGACTCATGAGCCGGACATGGTGGTCTATGGGACACCGTGGTCAAGCTGCCGGCCTACGCTGGGGTGAGGAGCCTCCCCGTAGTGACCACTGAGCAACTCAAACTTGTGAGCCGAATATGGTGGTGCATGGGACACCGTATTCGAGCTATCGACCTACGTTCAGGTGACGTGCCTCCCATAGTGACCTCGAGTATAAAAATAGGCCTACGTTCAGGTGACGTGCCTCTTCATAGTGACCTCGAGTGTAAACTCCTGAACTTGCCTATTTACTGCTTTCATTAGGGGTGATGCCTTACAACTTGCCTATCGTATGTGATTAACTAGGATTGACGACCCTAGATGTATCATTGTTTGGGTAAGTGACATAAAGGGAGGTACCTTAGCTTACCAAATCTACTATGTGAATAAGCCTAATAAATTACTTGGCTAACACGACCATGCACCGCATTGCATGTGCTTTGGCGAGGAAGCGCATATTTTGAGAGTTTGGCATACGCGATCGTGAGATGATGTCGCTGAGGGAGTGCAGGAGAGGGCATGCATTACTATAGCATACCATTCCTGCATTAAGAAAAGTACTTGTGATGTGATTGTTGTATTGCTTTCTCATTACTGCTTGACTGAATTGATAACATGTTAACATTTTCCTTATAATACCAATGAATTGATCACTCACTCCCACTCTGGGATGGCGTTTTAAAACGCCAATCAGGCTCTGATTTAGATGCAGGTTGTGATGCAGCTTATGTGACGAAGGCGGACTTCATGGATGAGGAGGAGGAATTCTCCTATAGTCAGCTATCAGGCGGGTCTCTGTAGACCTTGTTTTGATTCGATGGGATTACAGGGTTACTTGGATTAGTAGGACAGTCACATTTTGATATTTTGTAAATTTTGGATCAAACACATGTATATATTCAGCTTAGAACAGATTCATACTTCGGATGGTGAAACACTTTTATGTTGTAATTTAAATACTTAAGTCTTCCGCTTGCTTAATTTAATTGCACTTGGAGTATGATATGTTATTTTAGATTAATCCCACTCATGTTTAATGCACTAATATGGACAACATTAAATCATTATTATCTATGTTGCATAAGTGATGCACCGGAACTCGGGAGTTGAGTCTTTGCTCGACCCTCGATTTTCTGGGCGTGACAGAAAGCATCGCCCATTTGGATTCATGTTGTCCACTTTAGAGCACCCTGGATAGTGCCACGGGATTGTCTTGTTATCAAAGACCAGTACCTCTCTTTCCTGAAGAACCATATGAGATTGCAATGGTGAAGGTGGTGGTTAATGGGAGATGGGGGCCAGGTGACTTGGCCAAATTGTCAGGCTTGCCCCTAGGAGAACAAGAGGTTATGCGGGCAGAATTTGCTGAATAGGGATCGTTTGGGCCGATTTGGCCCATTCGTGTGGCATGCAAACTAGGGAGGGATATCCTCCTTGTAAAGTCACTGGCGACTTGATTGGTTTTCGGAGCCAACCCTTATAGAAACAGGGGTTGGTAGAGGTGGGCATTTTTGACCCGATCCGGTGGATCCGACCCGATCAAACCGGTTCCGAACCGAACCGAAGGCTTGGATCGGGTAGGATCGGGTAAGATCATTTAGATCCGACTAGTTTTCGGTTCGAGATCAGGTAGTGGTTAATCCGGACCGTTTCGATCTGAAAACCCGATCCGAATAGATTCGGACCGTTCCGATCCGGCCAGATCCGAAGTGAAAAATCAATATTTTTACTTTTTCCTATGGTGTGGTCCACTTGAGCTTTGGATATTCATCAATTTTGGGTTCAATAGCTAAAATAATCTGAAAAAATGAATGGATGGCGTGGATACACCACATGCATTCACAGTGGGCCCCAACAGAGTTCACTCGCATGTGAGTATGAGTTACTTGCACGGCACGTAAATAGGCGGGCAACAGCTGTATTCTGTATTACTTGCTTTGCACGTCACACACGGTAGGCTGCGAGAATATGTATTAAAGTGACTTAACCAAGTTCCTTGGGCCCCACCATGATGTATGTTTTGTATCCAACCTTCCATCCATTTGGAGAGATCATTTCAGGGCAATATCTAAAGAATGAATGAAATCCAAAGCTCCAGTGAACCCCAACATAGAAAGCTTTATGGACAGTAATGCCCACCATTAAAAACTTTTAAAGGCTACAAAAGTTTTAGATCAACATGGTATTTGTGCTTCCCCTTATTTCTTTATTTTTCAACTTTTGAACAAGTTGGATTTCAAATAAACATTACGGTGGGCCTTAAGATAGTTTTAACGATAGGAATCATTCTCCCCACTTTTTTCTGTGATGTGGTCCACTACAGATTTTTATCCACATCATTATTTGGCTCATACCCTAAAATGATATCTCAAAATTGATGAACGATGTGGATATAACACATACAGCGTAGTGAGGCCCACAGAACTTGGTGACGTTACTTCAGTAGCCTGCCCGATGGAACAACACAGCCAGCAGGCATTAATACAAATTTTTTATAGTCATGTGGGGCCCACCTTGATGTATATATGTTATCTAAGCCGTTCATCCATTTGACATATCATTTTAAGCGTTGAACAAAAAATTATGATACATTGAAGACTGAAGTGGACCACACCATATTAAATGATCCGAATAGTGCCCAACCTGATCCGACTCGATTTCCCTGACCGAGTCAGACTCGGATCAGGTCAAATAAATCAAGCATCGGATCTGTCCAAGTCAGGTGACCTGGACTCGGTCTCGAATCGGATCGATTTTGAGTCAGCCTATTAGAATTTCGGATCTGACCGGGTTAGGCCCAATCCAGTCCGACCCGGACCGATGCCCAGCTCTAATGGTTGGTCCCATGATCGAAGTGCATTGAAAATTGGATGGTGGGATGGTTTAGGGGCTTTTCCTTGGAGGATTAACAGAGGAGGGAGTGGTGCCCCTTGAAGGACGAGAGGAGAAAACTCTTGGTCGTAACTCAGGGCCGAGTTTTCTTAAAAGACACGGGGCAGATAATCTCCCTGGATAGCATTATCAGTGGGTCTTCCCGATGTGTTGGGACCTACCTAATGTTAAGGCAAGGGATTTTGGAGTATGTTGTTATTACTTACGGCGACTAGGTCAGGGGTTAGAATCATGACTTTCTTCTAATAAATTAAATTATGGAGTGCATGCTTCAAAGAGAAACATCATTACATGGTGTGACCCCTTCCTTAGTGGAATGCATAATATTTACTTTCATTGTAGTTTGGAGGCAGTGGGTTTGGTGGAGGCTTAGGTTGGAGAGGAGTCAGAAGTGCCTCTGAAGTAACGTGGCTAGAATGTCAGTGTATGATTGGGTCAATTGTTAAGTGTCAAATATTGCATATTCTCCCCTATTTATATCTTAGTTTTATAAACATGATAACGCTGAATGGTATATTTTATACATGTTTGTGTTGCAAGGTAAATCTGAGAGCTTAGATTGAAAAGATTACTAAAAGCATGGATTTGATACTCAAGAATCAGCAAGGCAAAGAATGGATCTTAGGAGACCAAGAATGAAGAATTTACATGCCAAAGATCCAAGGAAACCAAGTACAAGAGCTGAAGAAAGGACTTGAAAGATCGCAGAGTTTGGAGCAGAAAACAAAGAGGTTCAGTCTAACCGAACCCATGTTTGGTCCAACCGAACTTGCACAAAATAGTCCAGTGAAGAACAACGAAAGTCAGAAGCTAATTCAGTTTGATCGAAACCTAGTTCGGTCTGATCGAAGGAAGGATTCGGTGCGAGCGAAAGTGCACAAATTGCTCCAGCGCTGAAAGGAGTTAATTCGGTTCGACCGAAGATTAATTCAGTCCGACCGACGACTTAAGTTGGTCCGGGCGAACCCAGCTCAGTCCGACCAAAATCAGGCAACTGTTGAAACAGATTCCTTTCCAAATCCAGACTCGAGTTCATATTCGACTTCGGTCCGACCAAAGCGTAACGCGGAAAAGTTGTGGACTGCTTAATTCAAGTCGGTTTGCGAAAATTCCAAGTCGGTGCATAAGGTGGAGCTTCACAGGTATAAATAGGAGTCCCTAGGACGTTCCTAGCCATCATCTAGGGTCTAAGGAGTGGAGCCAAAGGGTGGAGAGCTATCGCCAAGAGTCCTTCTTCTTCTTCCTTAGTTTGTTTTTATGTTTTTCTTAAGAGTTCTTAGTTCAATCATGTTTATGGTTGGATAAACCTCTTAGATAGGGCTAAGAGGTGAACCTTTTAGTGTGATTGGGATGTTCACTTTGCGTTGATTCATGTTTATGTTGAACTTCATTGATTTCTAATTGATTTTAAGGAATATTTTCAGTTTTCAATAGTTTGTTGTGACTTAAATTACAATAGGCGTAGCGATAGCTTTGAATATAGTCTTTTCTATTTGAGATTGTGATTGGTAAATCCTATTGTTTGCCATAGTCTCCTGGACATAGTTGGGTGATAGAACCCCTTCCTAATCTTCACAATTCTCCTTCCTTGAGACTGTATCAATGAGAAGTTCAGAGACTTGACCATCTCTTTCTCTAACTGGATAAGATAAGACTCTGATTCCAGTTGGATCTCTTGAATCAAGTAAGGTAGCATCTCAATAGCTATAAGTAGATCCTTGGCACCCTAGTTCCTACCTTTAAATTCACAAGTTTTAATTACACTATTTACAATTACTCTTCAAATTATTCAAATTTAGATATAGATCCTCTTCTAGTTCTAATTCTAGTTGCTTTAAAAGATGTACGGGATTAGTCCCTATGGATTCGACCTCGGTCTTATTGAGATTATTACTACATCGCGACCCTACACTTGGGGTTGTGAACGCCAATTGAGTGAACTACTTAAGTGCCTGAGCTGCACCTATCTACCTATTTTGATTCAGATATCACAAATTCTACCTGAGTTGTTATTGTTATAGTTGTTGTCCTTTCTGAGGGGCAATTGGTACCCCTTGTGCCAAAGAGATGGAATTGTTGGTTCCATTGGACGGGGAGTGGTTATATCTTTGTTTCTAGTTCCATACCTACCTACCTTTTCTTTGGCCTTTGCTTTTTGTGTAGGAGAAGATTGGTAGGGCCATGGTGCGATTGTGTCAGCTCTTATTCTGGCTTCCACCTATTCACTTGCATGAATTAGCTGGGCAAAGTTGGTGTACGAGTATGAAATTAGATATCCTAATATGTTTGGATTGTTCAAGTAGACAAAAATGGAGATTTGCTCCTCTCGTCGATGGGCATTTTGATTCTCGTGGCCATATCTCTCCATCATCTAACATATGCAGATAACTACTCATCGTTTCTTTGCCTTAGGGTGGCCAGATCTATCATTTGAGGTGTTGCATTTAGATTGTATGTAAAGTGATCTATGAATGATTGGGACAGGTCTTCCCAAGTCTTAATCTTGTGATAATCGATCTGTGTACCATTCGAGTAGATCACCTCTTAAGGTCTTTTGAAATAAGTGAATTAAGGCTTTGTCAACTCTTGCCACGGCATTAAGTTCACCGCAAAAAGCTTTTAAGTGAGTAGCGGGACATCCCGTGCCATCATATCTTTAAAACTTCGGTACTTTGAAATTTTTTGGTACCCTGGTGTCTGGGAAAGGGAAAAGGTCCATTGATTTTGGTAAAAGGGAGTTCCACCCCATGTTGCTTCTGGAGCTCATTTCTCATGCCCCTGAGTTGGTCCTCGAAATGCTCTCAAAGGCGATCAATTTCAGACAACCGCTGAGGAAGTGGTTGTGCCCTTTGCAAAACTTAGTCAGCTTCTTCCTCATAACGATCAATCTCTTTGGCATTCATATGGTCACTGATAAGGGGATTTGGTTGAAAGGGGAAAGCCTAATGAGGGGGTTGGAGTAAAATCCCTACTATAGGGTGAGATTGACTAATAGGATGTATATAGGTAGAAGTAGAGGCTGAACTTGACTGGAATGCAAATGTTTTGATTGACCAAAAGGTAAATGTTATCGTTGTTCCAATTGGAATTGAAAAGCGCTCAGTTAGGGAGAGGCTGTTAAAATTGGCTAGACTGAGATTGGCTGGAGTGTGCCTGTTAAGGCACTGGCTGGCTCCTATTAGGGGGAGAAAAATGGACAGGTAATTGGCTCCCTGGCAAGACCTATTGTTGGCTCTCGTTAGAGGGAAGATGTACCGGAACTTGAGATGTTGTGACTAGAGGGTATTGCAAGTGAACCCGATTCCCATCATGGGGAATGGATTAAGATTATTTAATGGTTGGGTTGGAAAGACCCATGTGATTGCTTGGTCGTTATGCAGTGTAAACAGATTAGTGGCCCTTTCCTGGAGAAGGCGGGCTACAAGATCTTCTAGCCTTCTCATGCTAAGGGCTGAATCAGCTATAAGATCTTCTAGCCTTCTCATGCCAAGGCCTGATTCTAGATAAGGGGCTCAATTACGGAAAAGGATGGGATTAGGCACCCTTTTTCACCCATGCGATGCACAATCTCTACTTTATGGGGTCGTACGTTTTTTAGGGGGATTCAAGAAATTTTTAAATATATCAAAGTTAAGCCATACTACGCTATGTCGTAAGGCTCGGGTAGGCAATAAAAGAAGTAGCAAAGTAAGGGGTCATTTGGCACCGTGGATTGGAGGGGATTGGAGGGGGTTTTAAATCCCCTTGGTTGTTTGGCACATAAAGTAACTGGCTGTTGCAAATCTAGGGGGTTTCTAATCCCCTCTTTGAGGGTGTTTGCAATCCATGGTGATAGCTTGGATTACACCTAAAATCATTTCAATAGTTGCAAGTGTGACGTGTGTGTCATTGTACACTATCATTCTATTGGGCACATGGCCCACTAATGATGATCAGCACCGTCCAAACATTGTCCATGTAAATCAGCACCATCCAAACATTGTACCTATTAATCAACGATTAAAAATCGTTGGTTAGTCACTCAGACATGATCTTATGCTTGCGGTCCATTCGAGACTTGGAATTTCATCATTTTCAAGCAAAACATATATTTCAGCGGGCTTATTACAACCATAGTGTCAAAAATTTTATATCTCACTAATTAGAGATATTAAAGTTGATTTAGTAATTAAATTGAAACCCCTGTAAATATACCATACATAGGTATTTTTGGATTAAAGTTTATTCACACTCCAGGGTGCCAAACACACTGTGAGGATTGCAAATCTAGGGGGTTTCCAATCGTAGGGGTTCCGAATCCAGGGGGTTCCAGATCCACGCTCCCAAACAGGCCCTAAAGAAAGCACATAAAGTTAAGCCATACTTCACAGACTTTTTAGGATCTGGGTAAGCAAAATGTTAGAGAAATTAAGGTAGAATAAAAGCGTGAGTAGGTGTAGATGTTGCAAGTGTATGGGGAATGTGCGGAGTGAAATGCAACTTGGTTCTGAGAGGTGAGAAGGAAATAGGAAAATCAAGCACCCTTTTCAGTTAAAAGGGATGATCAGACATCCCAAATTCTGACCCTACTCATTAAGTTCAGCAGTGGCTTCGACTATGACGTTGATAGATAGAAGTAATTGGCAAGAGGAATATTTCAGAGAAGATAGAGTTAGGCACGTGCTTCGATAGTAATGGGAATTAGTTGTTGTTGGAGCATATTCAGGCAAAGCCAACTTTCCTGAACTAAACTCTTTGGCAATGTCTACTTCTCTCTCACACTACTCTCCCTGGCCTTCCGTCCCCATCTCATCTCTCCATCCAGACTCTCTTTAAACTCTCTTTGGACCTTCTTTATCTTGTTGGCAATGAACTGCCCTTGATAGGTAAATGGGCAACTACACATACCCTATACAGCGTGGATCGAACCACGCCAAATCGAGACTCATCAAGGAAGCGGCAGGCTCTAGTGCATGATACATAGGCTTGGCAACTTCAGATTGGTGGCCAGGGTGGAGTGGGGACCATATTTGTGCAAAAACAGTCCTTTGCAGACCCTTTCCGTAGAAATGGATTACCTTCCACCATTAATAAGTTTGGTGCCCTTTTTAACCTAGCGATACTTTGTTAGTACGCTAGAAATTGTATTTGCTCGCCATCCTGTCACCTATATACTTTGACATTGATTGATCTGCCTTGATGGCTGTATTCATGGTGTGGTTTTAGTTGTATATGCGCTTTGATTAGCGTTCATCCGAAGCCAAAGAGCGAGATTCAAACCCAAAGAATGTCTTCATATTCACTTGAGATTTGGATCTCCCATATTTTTGGCCTCACGCCTTAAAATGATCTGAAAAAATGTATGGTCAGCATGGACGAAACACATACATCATGGTGTGGCCTTAGAGCACCGACCACTAGCCATTGGCTAGTGACAGGGTTATTAGCCGATCGACGTCTCATTATCCCATTTTTTTTCCATGGTATGGTCCACTTGAGATTTGGTTCTACTTCGTTATTGGGTTCATGCCCTTAAATAAGATGGAAAAATGAATAAATAGAATGGGTAAAACAAAACATCACAGTGAGTCCCATAGAGCTTAGGGCTTCAGGAATTTTCCTGCAGCCAGGCGCTAAGGAAATTCACATCTGACTAGAATGTAAAGGGTTTTTTGGCGCATTGTATTAGATGGGATTAGGTGGGATGAAATTTTATTTGGTTGCATGCAAATTCTGCCTTGCATTTGGGGAGAATTGAAAATGTTGGGATTAGGTTAGATGGAATGCATTTAATCCTTCTTAGATTATGAGCACCATAGCATTGCTTCCCACCCTACTGTTTGAAAATTTCTAAATAGGTTTGTAGATGTTAGTAAGTTTTGTAGGTCTCACCATTATGTATGGGCTATATCCACACCATTCACCTATTTTTTGAAATCATTTTAGGGCATGGTCCTAAAAAGCAGGTAGATCTAAAGCTCAGGTGGACCCCACCATTGAAAGCAGTGGGGATTGAACGCATACCATTGAAAACTTCTTAGGGGCTACCGAAGTTTTGATTCAAGTTGATATTTATGTTTTCCCTTCATCCAGGTCTATTTGACCTTGTGAAGAGGTTGGATGACGAATAAACATTACAATGAAACCTATAAAGATTTCAATGATGGGTGTCATTGTCCCCACTCCACGTAAGCTTTGGATCTGCCTCATTTTTGGGCTCATAACATAAAATGAGGTTGAAAAATGGATGGACGGTACGAATATAATACATACATGTTATTCTCAATGGTTCCAAATACCGATTTATGTATATATATGGCCAACCAACCGAAACAATTAAATGCCACCGTGACACATACTCAGTATGTGTTATGTATGTCAATTGATATCTCATGGCAACAGGAGACAATCCTTGTCACATAAAATAATTATATATTTTTTTTTATCCCATACTAAATCCCATCCAATAACTTGTGCCAAACAACTCCCCCCAAACCTTCCGATAAACATCCACCGATCCCATTGTGGCACGATCAAAGCAAGTGTCATTTTCTTCCCGCACGTATGGATTGGACTGTCGGTAGTCTAACTTGCCCTAACTAATAGATGCATGCACCAAACATGCATTAGATCTTTGCCGTCTGTTGATGTAGTTTTTTGGTGCTCCCTTCGTCGGACCCTTAAGCGCCTGCAATAACGGAAGATGAAAGAGATAAAGGAGACCATGAATTGTAGTAGGGGGACCTCCAATGCGTAAGTTAGAAAGCAAGCTGGGTCTAATTGAATTAGGGTAGCGTAGAGGTTCCGTGAGAATGTGAATGATGTATGTACCTTTTCCTGTGGATAAGGCTCTATTTATAAGCTTGGAGTTAATTACGTACAGAAAGATGTTTCCTGAATTAAAGGCGTGTGCCCGATAAACATCTCTCCATGAGATCATCGAAGGAGCACGATCAACAGGCGTTTTTCAACCGTTTCGAAGGATATCTTTAGTGGAGATAAGATAAAGCGATTGAGGTGGAAGATGTAGTGGTAGACCAAAGTCAAATATTTGAGCTGCCCTCCATGAGACTGAAGCCGAAGATTCGAGCTATACCCTTTATGGCTTTCCCGATGGAGAACATCCCAACTAGTACTTTCCGACAGCTTAAGCTTTGGTCTTTCTTTAAGATGCTCGCGCCCAAGGATCGTAGTCGAGCCTCGAGACCAAACTGGATCACGACTCAGGGGATCTTCCCAAATAGATGGTCCGAGATTTTTTTTTTTGGTTAGTTTGTTAGTACACTCTACTGTCAGTACACACTTCACTGTTAGCCACCCCACTAAGGATTTCGATACAATAACCTAAGGGCCTGTTTGGGAGCGTGGATTTGGAACCCCCTGGATTCGCAACCCCCAGGATTGGAAACCCCCTGGATTCGCAATCCTCTCTGTGTGTTTGGTACCTTGAGTGTGAATCAACTTTAATTCAAAAATACCTATACATGGTATATTCACGGGGGTTTGAATTTAATTACTAAATCAACTTTAATATCCTCAATTAGTGAGATATATAATTTTTGACTCTATGGTTGTGATAAGCCCGCTAAAATGTATGTTTTGTCTAAAAGTGATGAAATTCCAAGTCTTAGATGGACCGCAAGCACAAGATTATGTCTGAGTGACTAACCAACGATTTTTAATCGTTGATTGATATGGACAATGTTTGGATGGTGCTGGACAATATTTGGACAGTGCTGATCTACATGAACAATGTTTGGATGGTGCTGATCATCGTTAGTGGGCATGTGCCCAGTAGAATGATAGTGTACAATGACATACATTTATACATGCAACTATTCAAATGATTTTAGGTGTAATCCAAGCTCTCACCTTGGATTACAAACCCCTCAAAGAGGGGATTGGAAACCCCCTGGATTGGCAATCCCCAGTTGCTTTATGCTGCCAAACAACCATGGGGATTTGAAACCCCCTCTAATCCTCTCCAATCCCCTCCAATCCAAGGTGCCAAAGGACCCCTGAGTGTTGAAACGAGGTATCTTGCACTAATCTACCACTTGAGCTATGGATTAGGGTGCGATGGTCCGAGCTTAAGCTCGAAAATATACGGGACTATGGAAGGAGCTCGGCAATTGATAGAGACGGATTTATTTTATTTTTTTAATACACACGCACACACACCCCACACACGCACGCCGTAGTGGAATTTCGTACTCGAACCTTTGACCCGGTGTTGAAACTCACCCGAGTAAAAGTAAGGAACCATGCAGACGGATATAACTTCTGTCGATTGAAGCTAATGTATACCAAAGCTTTCCAACAATGAAATTTTACTTTCTGACCGGTAGTGGGCTCCTTGTCATTATTGGCATTGGTTGTACCCCGTCCGTATATATCTGCATTTCGGAGCTGACCTCACCATTTTTACCTCTCCATTTTCACGCGTGACACCGTACGTACGCCACGTGCGGTGTAACGTTTTCACCGAGGATTCAAAAATCTGTCAAATGGAAAACTCGGGTGGGCCACAGAATACGGAACGGTGAAAAATCGTGCCTAAAACAGTAAATTCACGTGATGTTGCACAAGTTGGTGTTTAGAATATCCTAAGTTTTTGGAAATCTATTTATCTTGAAGTGGCCAATCAGATGAGTGGATTGGATTCCGTATAAATGCAAAGATGTACGCACACACAATTTGCACGATTTTAACGGTTGGATTTCCCTTCTCAACTGTTGCACACCTGGTGACTTTGGGCCCCAGACCAAATAGACCGTGTTGTAACTGATGAACGGAGGGGATCTCATCAGTTGAGGCCGTTCTTTCTGCGTCAGTGAAAGTAACCTCCCACGCGTGCATACCAAAGTCACGTCTGTTAATTTTGCCACGTGGATATGTTCTCGAAGCCTGCGTATCATCCATCGTACTCTGCCAGAGTATCGAAGTCTCAATCACAATAATGAGAAAATACCGCCGATCCGATCTCATACCCCTAGGCCCTTCGAAAAGGACCGATGATCTGCTCGTGCGACTTGAGAGGACATGGTGGGCCTAGCCGCAGCGCGTCGGTGGTCTGCCGGCGGCTTGTCGCACGTGCGACTGTTGGAGACAACCGTCGGTCGCGACGCGCTTTTCGGCTCAAGGACGGATGCTGACAGCGAGCTTTCCGCCATGCCTATTTAATCCCTCTCCTGACATCTCGACGCGTGCGGATTTCCATCCGACGGCTAAGCGCAAGCCACGTCTTGCCACAGCAAAAGAATACCTGCTACGTGGCTTCTATCCGACAACACGTCAGTGCCAACGCAATCATTCAGGTGTACTCACAGCCGAAATTTTAAAATGACGAAAATATCCAGGTGGGTTGCAACCGATTATTTACGAAAAAGATTGCGCCGCTCTGGAACGACACGTGGGGGTGAGCTTCACGTGGATAAGATCTACTCCGTCCATCAGGTGCATCTACCTTTCTTTAAACTGTGGGGTAAAAATTGTAATAATTCAGTACTCGGGTGGGTAACAACATGGTAAACAAAGATGGGAAGTCCCACCATTAAAACGTTAAAATTGCATGTGGGGTCTACTAGATTTTGTATACTCCATCCGATCCACTCATCTGATGCAACACAAAAGGAGGAGTGCATTCCCTGAAAATCAAGACATTATAATTCTCATGCGTGCCACACCACTTGAATTTAATGGTTTTAGGTTAGGTTTTATACCGTACCTGCGGTGTGGCCCACTTGAGTCTTGAATTTCACTGAATTTTAGGAGTCATGTAAAAATGTGACAGACCATGTGATGGACGGGGTGGGTTCGAAGCTCGTCTATCCCAGCGTAGTGATGATGCATTCCGCTCAAGTCAGGCTAGCGCAGTCCTATTATACGAGTAGGGCCGCGTCGATGGGACGCGGATTTCCCGCAAAAGCCTTGTCACGGGAAGTTCCTGCGCTGGGAACTTAGGTCGGGCCCACCGTGATGTTTGTGAGAAATCCTCTCCGTTCATCCGTTTTCTGATATCACTTTAGGCGATGAAGCGAAAACTTATCTTAATCTAATAGTAAAGTGAGCCGCAAACGTGAGGATTAAACTTCTACAGTTGAAATATTTGTGGGGCCATAGAAGTATTGAATCAGACCAAAACTTGTGGTTTCAGTTCATCTCAGTATGAATGATGTTATGAAAAGTATGGATGGCATGTAAACATCAGTGTGAACTCTAGGGAGGTTTCATTGGTAGTAAATTCTCTACCCACTTTTTTCATTAGCGCGGCCCACTTGAGTACTGGATTCCGTTCATTTTTGCTTTAAAGTGGTAAAATGACCTTACAAAACGGATGGACAGGGTGGATTTCTCATAAACACAACGGTAGGCTCTACCTACGTGTCCACAGCAGGAAATCCGCGTCCCCGTCGATGGGCTGAGCTTGGTATAATAAATGCAAAATAGGCCTGGCCGAAGAATGCAAACTGTGGAGGCGGATTGGCTAGTGTACCTCACGCAGCTATATAGGCGCTGTATTGACGTTAGCAAATTTTGTGAGTCTGATCATAAGGTATGTGTTACATCCAAACCGTCCATACATTTTGCGAGCTCGTCTTAAGGCTTGGTGCGAAAAATAAGACAGATCTAACCATCGAGTGGACCACACTGTAAAAACCAGTTGGGGATTGAACTTCTACTATTGAAACCCTTCTTGGGGTCACAGAAGTTTTGGATCCATATGAAAAAATATTTCCCCCTTCATTCAGGTATTTTTGACGTTACGAACAGATGAGATATAAAATAAACATTATGGTGGGCCCTCAAAATTGTTTAACGGTGAATATCATTATCTCTGCTATTATTTATGGTGTGGCTCATATTATATTTATTTTTTTTATAATATTCTAAAATTATTTCTCCAAATAAATAAACGGAAATACACTACTGTATAGCCCACGTAACTTTGATCTCTTTTAAACTTTTAGTACAACGCGGAGCTAGAGGACCGTCTCTGCTCGTCGTTGCACGAAATTACCTCAAGCGGCTATATAGATGGTGTGAGGTACACCAGTCCATATGTGGCCGAAGCCCTATTGGCAGGAAGCGGATTGGCTGCTGTACCACACACCACCGATCTAGATGGTGTGAATACGTGTCGCGCAAATACGAACGCTGCCGCTCCTCGAGGTCCGAGATGCACGAACGGTTCGAAGGAGATCCGAGTTAACTGGCCTTCAAAATAATGTATTTATTATATCCACACTGTTCATCTATTTTTCTAAAACATTTCAGACAGTGGTCCGAAAAATGATTTATATCCAAGATTAAATGAGCCACAACAAAAACAGCAGTAGGACAATGATTCTCAGCTTTAAAACATTCACGGGGCTCACCGTAAAGTTTATTTTCCAGCTAACACGTACGTAGATGAAGAGGAAAAACAAATATCACCGTAAAGGTTTCAATGGTAGACGTTCAATCCACTGCTTTTTGCAGTGTGGTCCACTTGATTTTTGGATCTGACCACACTTGATTTTTGGATCTGTCTTATTTCTTGGCTCAAGCCTTAATACGAGCTCGCCAACTAGTAGTACGGTTGGGATATAACACATACCTCGTGATGAGACCCACGGAACATGGTGACGTCAACACACCAACCGCATCGGTGGTGTGTGATACGCCAGCCAATCCGCAGCAGCTCTAAATTATGCTTATTTGTTACCTGATCATGGCTATTTATTTATTGAACGGTTAGGAAATTTTTAAATAAAAATCAATGCTCTTTTTTCCACAAAGAAGTGTCCATTAATCGGAGGATAGGACTGTGCAACGTGCCAAATCTTTGGACTGTAACTCAGATGCATGGGCTTCAACAATTTAGTCGGTTTGATTTAAGTTAATAATTGCCACATGCATCATTTATAAGTGCACGTGTATCAGGGGTCATGTGCAGTCCGAGTATGAAATAACTCCTCATAATCCGCTTCCTAATCCACAGGGGATCGTGTTCCACGTTGATGGGACCCACATTTTTTAGTCCAGACCACTAAGTAGGCTGGAAAGCGGATTGGCTGGTGTATCATACACCACCGATCTGGCTGATGTGTGTACGTGTCGTGCGAAGACGAGCGCTGACGCTTCTCGAGCTCCAAGCTGTACGAACGGTTTAAAGAAGATCAAAGTTATATGGGGCGGAGAATAATGTATTTATCATATCCACACCGTTCAGACATTTGGATGGATCATTTTAGAGCATTATATCAAAAATGACTCATATCCAATGTTCAAACGGACCACACCACAAATAGAGCAGTGGGCAGATTGATTCTCACCGTTAAAACATTCGTAGGGCCCACCATAACGTTTATTTTCCATTCAATCCGTTCATAAGGTCACACAGACCTAGATGAAGAGTAAACACAGATATCATATAGATCCAAAACTTTTGTAAACCCCAGAAGGCTTTCAATGGTGGACGTTCAATCCTCCACTGCTTTTTGCAGTGGTATCTACTTTACCTTTGGATCAGTCTTATTTTTTGGTTCAACCCTTAGAACAAGCTCTCCAAATGGATGGACGGTTTGGATATAATAAATACCTCATAGTGGGACCCACGGAACTTGGTGACGTAAACACACCAGCCAGTTCGGTGGTGTGTGGTACACCAGCCAATCCGTTTCTGGTACGCTGTGTCCCTGTACAGTGAATGACTATGTGCGAAAGTTCTTCTCGTGGGACAATCTCAACCACTCAGTTTATGTCCCACAGATGGACGGATGGCGAGAAAAACCAAAACAGCAGTCCCCATCCAAAAGATAAAGCCGTGGATCTTCCAATATGGTGGTATTTTGTATTATTCCCCTTCCAAGTGAGACTCAAAAGATCAATGGTCTGGATTGTCAAAACACAGGCCTTCTTCATAAAATAATGATGAATTTTAAACCTTCAATCAGTGTCCTTGAAATAAATGATTGAAATAAAAATATGCCAACGGTCCAGAAAAATCTTGATCAAATTGATGGCTAGAATCATCTTCAAATATTGAAGAATTTTGGGTCATCATCCATCATTGAATATGAACTGCGATTGAAATTTAATCTCAGCCATGTATTTTGCACCCCATAATCAAACGGTTGTAAAACATTCAATTTTGGAGATTTTAAAGGTGTCCCACGTTGATGATCGGGTCCATCACATCGACCGTTTGGATCATCAAACCATGACACGTGGGGAGATCCTCAAAATCTACATATAGCCAGCCAAACCTATAATTTCTCTTTTTGCTGGATGGCCTGTTGTTTTGTAAGAAAATCATTAATTTTTGTAGTTAAGCTTGCAAGAAACAGCCAGAGATCCTGCTTCAATTATATTTATTATACTTTAGAATTATATTTTTTCTTTAAAATTATTATTTTTCAATGTTTGGATTACAAGAAAATGTGAGAAATGCTCTGATATTTATTTAGAATTTTTTTAAAAAAAATGATTTTTTTATTTTTATCATTCTAATAAATTTATTGTCTTTCTTTAACAATAAGGAATCCTTGATAATCTTTCTTTGGAAGAGATTAAGAGCAATTAAAAATATTGATTTTTTAAAATCATTTTAATAAAATTTTTGTTTTCCTTTAACAATGAAGAATCCTTGATAATCTTCCTTCTTGAAATGATCAAGAGCAATTATCCTGAGTGAATTGATGGGCTTTTTGACCTCTACATGCCTCATTCAACAATTGTGTAATATCAAACTAGTTGAATTTTGTAGTTCATTTCTTGCTCTATTAGAGATTGAAGGAGACTCCCTAATAATAATCAATACAAGCAAAGGTATTTATGAGCTAGATTAAGAGGTTGTTAGCATTGTTGTCCATTTCATGATTTGTTATTAATTTTGACCAGAGTAGTAGTACTTTAAAAATTTAAAGAGACTCTCTGGTAATAATTAACACAGATGGAAGTATATAGGAGTCCAATGCAAAGTCACCGGCGTCCTTACTTAGGAGATGTTTAGATCTTAAGTTACGTAAAATAAGCTACTTATTCTCAAGTAACTTATATTGGTTTTTACTTATTAAGCTAAAGTGATTAAATACATTTAAATAAAAAAAAGTTACTTATAATTGATCTTAAACCAAACTTATTTATCTAAAACAAGTTATGTACTATTATAAGTAGAAAAAGTAACTTCTTTTATAGCATCCAAGCGGGCCATAAATAACTTCATTGTTAATTGTCTGCCTTATTAGTGACGCAAGAATGAATATAATGAGGTCAATCACCGTCTTCCTTAAGGGGGATAATTACTTCGAATCTATGAAGTTTCACTGGACTCCTCATAGAAACTTCTCGAATCCACGAGAAAAAATAGAAACTAGAAATAATTTTAGAAAGTTGAAATAAATTTATTGAATATTGTTGAATGAATTAAACAAATCTATAACCCTTTAAATAGGGATATCAAGACTAAGAAGAAGTTTAAGAATTAAACTATAACTAAAACTCTTTAAAATGCATAACTTACCATAAATAGTAAATTTACTTTTTATAGTGTCCTATGTAACTTAACCGAGTTATTCTCCTAATTTTTCTAAGCACTTTTCATGTTGGACACAACTCCTAAAGCCCAATAGATGAAGAGTTATAATTAAACTAAAACTTACTAAAAATAATAAAAAAGGAAATAAACATGGAATTTTACCGTCAATATGATGGAATCTCCCAAATTCGGCGTAAGCAACCTAGCTTGGATAAAGTAGCTCGTCCTACCCCAAAATCATATATAGTATGTCGAGTAACTCATTCTGATTTGCAAGATATGCATGTTTTAAGGTTCTACAATCTTGATGACTTCCGCCTCCAATCGGGCCTTCTCTGGTCCATCTTGGACATGAAAGTATCCGCGACCCGCTCTACATCAGTCCCCTCCACTTCAAAAGAACTCGTCTTCGAGTTCTCGTGCTACTTCGATTCTTGATACTCAATCTGGTACGTCGTAACGATACCCGGATGAAAAGTTATGATCAGTTTACGGTCCACCTTCTTTTGGTCCAACCATGCTAGGAATATA
The DNA here is from genome assembly GCF_029962835.1 of Magnolia sinica. NCBI lineage: Eukaryota > Viridiplantae > Streptophyta > Magnoliopsida > Magnoliales > Magnoliaceae > Magnolia > Magnolia sinica. The sequence goes on along the minus strand of NC_080591.1, from coordinate 54,239,320 downwards.
TCTGTGACATGTTCTACATCATACCCCTCCACTTAGAAAAAAAAAAAACTCGTCCTCAAGTTACTCAACGAACTTGGCTCATGATCCTGAAATAACTTCTGACGCTGATGTTTATTAGTCTTTTTTTTTTTGTATTTGGTATTAGACTCTTGAGCTAATACAATACACGTAATCATGCTTTCCTTGACTTGACTAGTATCGATCAGTTCCTTTACTTCTGCCCTCAAGATCTCACATTCTTTCTGATAATGTAAGCAATTAGGCAGACTTACCCTTGAGATAGGATTAATGTGGTTTTTTTTTAAAAAAAAAAAATCTCGTATGGGAGGCAATTTATTAGGGAGTTCATTAAGCACAACCGCCTTGAACTCCTGCAACACTGGTTTCAAATCCCTTGAGATGTTTATAGGCTCCATATATTTTTTCTTTTCAACTAATGCATATATATCTCTTGTTTCCTCAGATTGTTTAACAAAATTCTGTTTAGTTGTGAGAGATTGTTCTTCAACTTTAAAAGTCTTGGGTTGGTTCTCCGTTTCCATAGCGACGAGGTCAATCTTTCTACCGTCTTTGGTAAATATAAATGCATTATCTCAACCTTTATATGTAGTAATAACATCAATATTATTTTGCCATAGTCGACTAAGTAACATATGATGAACTTTCATGTCGACTATGTCACAAAGTACTTGATCCTTATAATTTTTACCAATTAAAAATGAGACAGTGTATTGTTCGATTACATCTGTTTTGTTGACCTCCTTGACCCATCCAATCGTGTATGGAGATGGATGTTTTTCTGTTTTCAGTTGCAGTTTTTCTACCATTATTTTTTATACGAGATTCTCACTACTCCTGACATCAATGATTACATTGCAGATTTTTTGGCGTACAGTGCACCTTGTTCGAAAAATATTATCTTGTTGTAATTCTATTTCTACCTTTGGCATGTATAACGACTTCCTTACAATCAAAGTGGTGTCTTGCAATTTACCATCATCTAATGGTGCTTTACAGAAATCGGGATTGTATCGTATAGGGACCACGGGCGATTGAGCATCACTTTGAGCTGGGGGCGAAATTAACGCATCCGCAATATAGTTGAGGGTTACCTGCAGCCGTTGCATGGTCAACTGAATCTCCCAGTGGAAAGTTTCCATTCTTTTCGAAAGATAACGAATCCCTGAATCATTGTCCACAAGATTTTTTTCATGCCTGAAAGGCCAAACTATATGTCCCAGAGGGGGGGGTGGGGGTGAATTGGACTATGCCAAATTAAATCTTTAACAGCGGAATTTTAAATGAATAAAGGAAGGATAACACTTTAAACAAATCACGGAACGGAAATGTAAAGCAACCTCAAAATTCAAGTCTTGAGAGGTTGATACAAATGTTGTTCTAAGGATAACTTTGCACCATAAAAACCAAGGGTTTATGGCAAGACAACCTTACTAGAACGGTTTAAGTATCAATATCTCAAACTAAAGAGGAATAAAAAGTAAATAGAAAGAATGGAAGTCTAAACTTTACAATATTCCCCACAATGCTTGAAATGTAAATATTATAACATCCACATCCACACGTACATCCCACAACTTTGAATGATTAAAAATATAGAAAATAAATCACACATCCACAAAACACAAAGAGTTATAGTGGTTCGCCTGTGTGTACACCAACTGTTAAACAACAACCACACAGCTTGTTACTCCACTCTTAACATCCTCATACAGGGGATATTAGCATTCACTATGAAAATTGATTTTTTCAAGTTCACCTAAAACCCTCACAATTGTATCTTTCTAATGGGGTTACACAATTCAAAAACTCCACACTCTGAGTTTTCTGGCTCTCCTTAGATAACTAACACTTAAAGATTTTTCTGACTTAATCTCAAAGAAACCAAAAGCATAGAAGATTTACACAAATGTAAAATACCTGGATTTCTCCTTTTGTAGCAGCTCGGAAGAACCAAATCGGAGTAGAAGTTTGAATGTAAAAGTTCAATGTCCAATACTCACTTTGAAATAGTTCTAAGTTCTAATTGATTTTAAATTAAATCAAGTTGGGCTAACTCTATTTGATTTTGATTCCAAGAAGTGGAATATCACAACTCCTCTTTCAAATCGGATTGGAATGCAGAAACAAAATCAAATATAAAAAGCTAACAAAAGAGAATATTAAATATGCACAATGTAGCTTAAAAATAACACAAACTTATCTCTCAGAGTGACGCCTTGATTTTACTTTAATTGGATATAAAACTCTGAAATTCGTGCTCTATTTATAGTTGTAGAAATCGCATTTACGACTGGTCCTGTAGACATTACGACTGGTCCTAGTACCAACAACATTTTGAAATTTTGAGCGCGATCAGATAAAATCGTTCCATAACTGGTCGTAACCTTCCCACAACTGGTCGTGAGGAACCAGAATTCATTGCCGGAGTTTGAGTCGTAGCTGCAGGACTGGTAGTGAACGATTCGCCACTGTTCACATGACCGGTCGAGCAGACTCCAGGACTAGTCGTAGCTTAACCAAAAAAATTTAAAAATTTGCAACAACTTAGGACTGGTCTTGAAATTTCTTAGACTGGTCGAGCCAGTTCTAAGACTAGTCGAATAGAGTCCATGACTAGTCTAAGAATAGACCAAAACACATATAAAATAAGCAATTGACTTATGTATCCAAAATGACCTACCCTAAGGTCAATCTAAGGTCATTCAAACCTAAGACATGAAGTATGAACATTGAACATTCTTTTCTTCAGATGATGGATGATCTTTGAAGATCATGAACCTTTAGATCTCGACACTTGATGAAGCTTGAAAACTTGAACTTGTAGTTCTTGAGTTGTACTTCAGAGATCTTTGGAAGCTTGAACTTGTAGTTTTTGAGTTGTACATTAGAGATCTTTGGAAGCTTTAGAGAAGAGAATAATGTACTTGATCTTGCATTTCTTGAAGTAGATCATTGTACTCGACTTGAAGCATTGTCCTTGAGCATGAGATGCATTGCCTTGAACATATATATATCAACGTGCTACACAAGACATAGATTGTGGTTTTGGCACAACAAAATTTGACAATCAAAGGAGCAAATAATCATAGCACTTACAATGCCTTCATTGTTTGCCATCGGCCCGAGAGGAATCATCGATCTAATACCAATTGACGTAGGGATGAACGTGATGAGGTTGATCACCCTCTTCCTTAGGGAGGATAACTATTTTGAATCCATGAAGCTTCTCTGGACTCCTCACAGAGACTTCTCGAATCCACGAGGAAAAATAGAAACTAAAAATAATTCTAGAAAGTTGAAATAATTTTGTTGAATATTGATGGATGAATTAAACGAGTCTACAATCCTTTAAATAAGGATACCATAACTAGGAAGAAGTTTAAGAATTAAATTATAACTAAAACTCTCAAAAATTCGTAATTTACTATAAATAATAAATTTACTTTTTATAATAAGTGTCCTATGTGACTTAACCACGTTATTCTTCTAATTTTTCTAAACACTTTTCATGTTGGACACAACTCTTAAAGCCCAATGGATGAAGAGTTATAATCAAACTAAAACTTACTAAAAATAATAAAAAAGGAAATAAACATGGAATTCGACCGTCGATATGATGGAATCTCGCATATTCGGTGTGGGTAACCTGGCTAGGCCAGGTTGGTTGGATAAAGTAGCTCGTCCCACCCCAAAATCATATATGGTACGTCAAGTAACTTATTCGGATTTGCAAGATATGTCTGTTTTAATGTTCTACGGTCATGATGACTTCTACCTCCAATCGGGCCTTCTTTGGTCCATCTTGGACATGAAAGTGTCCACGACCTGCTCTACATCAATTCGCGAGAGAGCTTGCTTCTTTTAAAAAATAAAAATTTATAGAGACCTCTCACCCTTGACTTCAAACTTTATTATTAATTGTCTATGTTTGGATTCAAAGTTTGTTTTTTTTTCTTTGTTTTGCTTGATTTTGTGAGAAAAAAAACAAAAAAGGATCTCTAAAAATGGAATCCACGAAAAACCATGCTTCAACAATGCTCTTGGAAATAGTCATTTAATAATTATCATTGAAAATAAGTTATAAAATAATAGTTTAGGGAAAGAAAATATAGAACGAAAGAGATGTCTCTTCCCATAGAATTATGGACAAAAATTAGAATATCATCAACTCTTCATTTCAATAATAAGGCCTTTGTTTGATAATCTAGACCAATAATACACTGGGACCCATTATGGATCAATCATGCCAAAAAGCTCTTCGCATTCTGGCAACTCTTAACCTTTTGGAGGTAGACCAATGTAGAGATTAATGGTTGAGATTCATACTCAAAACACCAATGGACAGACCAGCACATCCATGTGATTTGGAAGGAATGCAACTTAACAAGCTCGCTTTGATTGAAGTTGCAAGAAAATTTCCATTAAACCTCCAAATTTTAATTCTTCGCCATGTGCAGTAAGACATCCCAACAAAGGCCATTTTTCTATTAAGCCATCATCTAATATCATCTGCTCCTTGATTTGTTATAGATTGGGGTCTTCCTAATCGTTTTCAATCTCCACCCCAAGAGTGGCCCCACCAATCAAAGAAGGCTGGATTGCAAATTGCATTTACCTATAATTCATATGGCTCTTTTATTAGATTAGTATATATGTTGGAGACTTTATGGTACTCTCCAATACAAAGATGTGATGAAAGTTGGACCTCTCTTCTGTCATAATTCCTACATTAGGTCCATTCCTTCCTGCCTATGTCTTCTCCTGTTTGAAATGATGTAATTCATGTGAATAGTTGTGTATTTTATCATTTTTAGCATTAATTACTAATCACATAAATTTCTAATGGAAGTGAGGTTATATGACTAATACAGCATCTACTTTTAATTACAGAAAATGAAATTGGACTCTATTTCCACCATTATACATGTGTTTTATCCATGCTATCAATTCATTTGGCTGGATTATTCTAGAGTATGCCCCGAAAAATGAGTCAAATCCAAAGCTCAAGTAGATCACAATACAGGAAGAATATTTAAATGGTTAGCATTCAATCTTCAATTGTTTCTATAGTGTGGTCTAGTTGAACTTTGAAACTGCCTCATTTTTGGGCCATGTCTTAAAATAATTTGTACTAATAAAAGGAGGGCATGGAAATAACACATATCATGTGGGGCCCATGAAGTTTTGGCTTCGAATCACGGGTTATATTATCATGAAAATGGATCAATTTTCAAGGGGCAACTCGTCCTCACTTTCAAACATGTGGTATTGTTTAACATATGCATTTATTGTTGATTTGAGAAAAAAAATCTATAAAATTAGATATGAATACATCCAATCAAATTGGTCTGCTGGAAATTACCACCTTCAATCTTGAAATTTAGAACAAGAGTTTGGTGAAAATCATACATCTTCCTCATGATAACTACATTCTATCATCGATTCCATTGCAACTGGGATTAAATTCTTTCAAGTTATTTATTATTAAAACTCAGCACGAGGAAGGTATCAAAAGGTATTAGAGTTCACCTCCCAAACAAAGCTGAAATCCAAATAGCCATGTTGTCTTTCAATGGGTCTTGGCCGCCTACTAATTTTGAGCTTAGAATAGTATATTTGGTTGGATCCTTCTTTCTTAGACTGTTTCTTTCGATTATGGCCTTGTTGTCTTATCTAGGTGATTGTGGCTCATTATCAAGCTTAGAATAGCATACTCTTATTTTATTTTGGTTGGTAATAAAATTTCTTCTTCAGTTTTGAAAATTATTATTAGATTTTTGTCCAATTGCATTTGGCTGGAAATAAAATTTCTAGGTAGACTTTAGAGAAATGACATTTCTTGCTAAGTCTCTAGAGAAAGGACATGCAAGGGAGTCATCTCATACTCATGTTAAAGTACATGAATGAAATACAAAGCACGCAAAAGTCATAGACAGCGAATAAATAAACTCAAATCAATCTGATTGAAATATGAAAGCCCCTTTTGACATGTCACCCACTAAAATTAGATTGGTCGGACCATCTTAACTTGCAAATTTCAGTCCTTTTTTTAGTTGTTGAAATGGGCCATTGGATTTCATTCAATTGTAACCGTCTAATAAATATCCACCAATCCCATGGTCAAATAATCAAATAAGCATATTTATTTGCCTGTACATCTTGCATATGAACCATAATTTGGACAGACTAATTTAAATTATTTATATATCAAATATACCAGGTATATATGCCAGAGTATCAAGTCTTTCTAATCCAGTAAACGGGATGCCTGTGAATGGATAATGCATTTATGTCAATTCTCTTTCATTTCCTTCTTTATGTCAATTCTTGAAAAAGAAAATGACATCTACACCTTGCTTATGGATAGACATACCAATTTTTATTTTTTTATTTTTATTTTTCTAGTTTTTTAAAGTACATGACTATTGGCTCACAAAAGGAGAGTTTGGTGGGACCCATCCACAATGCACATAATCTAGACTTTGTGGTTTGAGGCTGCCCAACCAGCGGGTTCCATCGCTGCATAAATAAAATCAAACTAGTGGGATGATCATAACCATTCAATTGGTGGGCATCAAGTATAATATTAAGAAAATTGTCAACAACCCAAGTACATATGCAACAAAAAGCTTCATGGCCCCCACCGTAATGTCTAAGTTACATCCACTCCATGTGAAGGAGTATGTTATGATGTGAGTTCACACATTAGCAAGATCGGCAACTCTAGTGGGCCATGATACAGGAAATACACCTTGTGAAGGCCCACTGAAGTTTTCCATCAATTTTCATTCGCCCCGTGGGACTTATCTTATGAACGGGTTGGATGGCATATAATCATCGCAGTGAACCCTACGGAGGTTTCAATGATGAGTATTCTCGTCCATATTATTTCTTATGGAGCTGCTTACATAAGTTTCAAATTTACTTGATTTTTGAGCCAGATCCTAAAGTGAAAAGTAGCGATGGATGAATGGAGCGTATGTTACACATAAATCACAGTGGTTACAATAATTGTTGTAGGAAAACATGTGAAGGGTCCAATATTCTGACGGTTGAGGTTGATGCGGGCATATGCCCAAGTCTACCATTAATCACCACCATTTAAAAATTGGTATAAGAGTCGCAATAATCATGCCCTTCCATCGAGCAACTGCCTGATATGAATTAAGTGAACCCCAATATAAATAAAAAAATTTAATCTGATAACTCATGACACCCATTAAATGGTGGTGTATGATCCACCACAGAAGTGGAGTACATGGGCATGCAACAATCCGGACCATAGAAATGTGACTAGTTGTGGACGATGCAGATAACATGGAAAAAAAAAAAAAAAAAGACTTTAATACTCTAGCATAGTTCGATGGATGATGCTCTCACTTAAAAATTACTTAGTAATTGCAAATGTGGCACACAAGTAAAATTAAACTGTTCAAGTTATGGTTCTCAACTTAGATGAATCATAAAACAAAATTAGCTACTGTTTTTTCTTTATCTGACCGTAGACGGGCATTTATTGGACAATTTATAATAATAATAAATATCCAATGATCCTATTTCAAAAAACAAGTGTCTATGAATTAGAGTTTAAAATGGTTCTGATTTTGGGACCATGAGACAATAGCCTTCACAATTTAATCAGTTTTACCCTAAGAAGCCGAGGGGAAGATATTTTATTTTTTTATTTAGTTGTTTATATTTTTATTAATTTACTTTATAATAAAAAAAATTAAAATAATCATTTTTTTACCACTTGGTCAACCAGCCGACTCTGGGTCGACCCAGACCCCAATTACTGACCAAGTCCTGGTTGGCAAACCATGTTCCAAGAATTGAACTGCCTGAGTAGTAGGTGCGCCAGCCACTTGGATGGAACTTTAATCAGAAACAACCCATTCACCGGGAACTTTACCATTTCTATTTTTAATAATATCTTCTTCTTCTTCTTCTTCTTCTTCTTTTTAAATAAAAAATGGAAAGAAATCTTTAAAAAATAAAACAATGTTGCCACTTACCTCTCCACCTCTTTCTTCTTTCCTTCTTAGAAAACAAAGGGAATATTTTTAGTAGTAATGGCCGGATTTTTTCCATTTTCTTTACCCTTTATATTATTAGAAATATGGCCCCCTGGATCCGCTTGACCAGTTTTGACTCGGCCAGTCGACCGAGTCATGTTTTCTGGACCCACTTACCAGCTTTTTTGCCTGGCCGGGTCAACTCATCTAGTTCGTAGACCATGCTTGGAGTAATGCTTCCGTTGCATGAGATATGTTGGTCCAGCCGTTTTGGATTAAAAAATTAAAAAAAAATTAAAAAAAACTTTTTAATAGAAGTTGGACTATGGGCACTTGCGTCTGGGTTTATGTTTAAATGATCCATCTTTGAAATGATATTTCCAGCCTTCTTATTTTAACTCTTTTCTTTTAAATATGTACTATACCTTTGACTGTTGCATGCTAAGTCATCGATGGAGAGCAGGATCTTCCAATCTTGAAGATTTTGGGAAGTTCGGATACAAGCAAAGTTGTGTTGGGACAGGCTCTCAGGACTGGTTGTATTAACAAGTCTTGGGGCCGGGTCATAGTTCGAAATTCAAAGAACTCAACTCAACTCGATGTTCAGCTGGTCTGGTCAATTAAAAGGCTCTACCTGACTCAACTCTATTTTAAATAAATTATGATTAAAACTTTAATTACCAGAAATACCCGTAAATAGATAAAAGAATTTGATTCGGTGCAAGTAATATGAAATTTAAGTATTTGCATCAAACCACTGGTTGACTCACTAGTATGTTTTTCTTTATGTATGAGGTTGTTAGTTCGATTCTCGCCTTTCCTTTTACTTTTCCATTCACTAATTGTTGATTGATGTCATAAATCTGTAATTCAACATCCTGTCGATGATAGTTTGAAGCCATCGAGCAGACTTCGATGCCATCGAAGTGTTGCTCGATGCCATCAGAAAATTTCAGATTTTCTCATCTTGGTCGTTGGACACTTTTGTGTCCTGCTCAATGCCATCGTAGTTAGTTTCGATGACATCGAAAGCTTGTTCGATGCCATCATAAAAATCCATGATTTATTGCTAGAATGTTTAGGTGTTAGTTCAATGCCATCGAAGTGGGTTTGATGTCATCAACGGTCTATCGATGCCATCGAAGTCTCATCGAAGTGTCATCAAACAGATTGCGCAGAGTTATGCAAATTTGTGTATCTGCAGTATTTGTTTTCAATTTCAACTGTGATTCTTCCTAAGGATATATATAAGGGTGTAATTGGGATTGGGGTGTATCTAAGAGCTTTTTAATTCATTCCTAGGATTTTCAAGGGCTTGTAAGGGAAGATTTGAGGCTTGTTCAAATCGAATATTCTCTCTCTCTCTTGTAATTTCTACTTTCATAGTGTTATCTGTCGCTTTGTGCTTTGGTCTTTTTTCATGTAAGGGTTTTTCCATGTTAAATTTAGAGTCTTTGTGATTGTGCCATTGGAATACTTTGCTTGATTCTTCTCCGTGTGCTTTCATGGTCCCCCAACAAGTGGTATTAGAACAAATCGTTGGGGCCCAGGCGAAATCTGAAAGTAGAGTATCAATGACATATAATTCTAAGTTCGATGTTGAGAAGTACTCTAGGAAAAATAATTTTGAATTATGGAAGGTCAAGATGATTGGCCTATTAGTTTAATAAGGATTGGACGAGGTCCTTGAGAAGTGACCGGAATCTATGGAAGATAATAAATTGAACAAGTTGGATAAAATAGTGAGAACCTCAATCTACTTATACCTAACGGATGAGGTCCTCTACATTGTCATGAGAGAGAAAACTACAGGAATTTTATGGGCGAAATTAGAGGACATCTATGCGAAGAAATCTCTTGAAAATCGTCTATACTTGAAGTTGCAGTTGTTCAATCTAAAGATGGAAAAATAAGGAGATGTTGAGGCCCTCATTAGCAACTTTAATAAGATGAATTACAAATTACTAGATGTGAACAATTAAGGATGAAGATCAAGCATCTACTGTCATGCCCCAAACCCGAAAATCAGATTCACAGGAATCCTGATCGCCGAACCGGGTGCCGATAGCCTCCGTAGTACCCCATTCTCGGCCTCCGGCATACATACGCCAGGTTCCGATCCTGGGATCCTATAAGGAGGATTTTTCAACGAACATTTGTCTCATAAGTAGCATAACCACACGTATACCCAAATCATAAAGGCAACATCGTCACATATCCACTAATCATTTGACTACAATGCTGAAAAGAAAATACATCGATCGAAAATCATGCTCCAGAAGACCGCTGCACGCTCCAAGCTCAATACTGCTGCAACCTAACATCACCTGCACGCATCTATCGTGTATAAGCTTATAGAAAGCTTAGAGGGTGGTGTAAATGTGTGCACAAGGTAAGTGTCAAGTATCCAATACAATGTCGTCATCATACAATACCGGAAATACTGGTAATCCATAAATCGTACAATATCAGAATAAGTAGAAATACTGACAAGATCATAAATCAGAGTAAGAGGAAATACAAATAATTCCATGAGTCAATCAATATCAGAATACACAATATAGAACAACTATGCAAATGAGGAGTCATAAAGAGTCAGGTATCAGATGCCGACGATGCGATGCAATATGCAATTCCTGATGAGACCACGAATAGCATCATTCGTATCTAGACCATATAACGCAGAAACACAATAACCCAAAATGTCATATGCCATGGATGTAATGCAATATGCGGTGCAAATGGAATGACCATGCTGGAGTGTGAAGTCGGGATGATAGTACGTAGTATCGCAGGCTACTATGAGGTCCATCACAAGAGACTTCTATCCAAACCAGTCTCATACCTAAATTTGGATAGTCAGACTCAATGTGGTAGAACCCTGATCTCAGGTTAGTCGCGCGCCCAACCGAAATCCTGACCATACGAAGGTACATAATAATTAGTTGCGCACCATCAGCCCGAGTGATAGTGAATGAATGAATGAATGAGTATGTAACTCCTACTCAATAAGTCCACATATCAGTACGGTTCCTCTCTAGGATCATCACTGGGGTTTAGTATACTCTAAATGGCACTGCCACTCTCCCAGCCGTACAGTCCAAGTAGCGTAAGAAATCTCACTATCCGTCTGGCCAGTAGTTTACCAATACCTATCTGGCACATCGATAACGGACCCATTCACAAACTGGTCAAACTCAGCCTAGTAATGCCCCCTACGCTCGGGCGGGTAAGGTCACACCCCCTCTCAACCGACCAGGAGACAGTGGGAGACGCGGCCTCCTGGTATTTGGCACTCGGGCTCTCATGTACATTCCATTAGGCCTCAACGTTGGGGTGTCCTCTGGTACCAAGAGGGTTTAGGAATTTTCACCCAGGGCCATTTATGGCAGCCGATGCTAGAATAAATTTTCGGTGTCCCGTTTGGCCATCCACGATATGCCTGTGGAGGCTACGACCCTGATGTTGCTAGGGCATACAGTAATCATAATGCATAGTGCATGAGTCATACAATCCAGTCATGCATCAATCCTTTGCATACCGTGCGCTCATACGAGATAACCTCCGCCTATCAGGGAGTCAACATGCTTAATGACATATGCAATGATCAACTACATCTCATAACAAACATGTAGATGATGCGTGTGGGCATGTATCATGATGTTATGCTGTCACATACTCATAATCGGTATCAATAACCGTCATCAACAATCGACCTCGACAATGTGGACATTTAACCAACATTGCCCCCAAGGAATGACCCACATAGATCCTAACATATAGTGGACCCATGACCTCACACAAGGGACAAATATACAGCACCATGGGCCTCACTCAAGAGCTTAATACACATCACGATGGGCCTTTCACATGGGTCTAACATACATCACAATGGGCTCCAAAGCCTAGCCCTCAAATACACCACAATGGGCCTCATACAATCATAATGGGCCACGTCACATGGGTCTACTACGCATCACATTAGCTACATCACATGGGCATATATACATCGGATGGGCCACGTCCCATGGGCTCTGAATACATCACAATGGGCCACAACCCATGGGTCCCAAGTACATTGCAATGAGCCTCTCACACGGGTCCATTATGCATCACATCAAGATGGGCCTCATATACATCAAGTGGGTTGCATCACATGGGCCACATATACATCACAATGGGCTTCTAACACGGGCCACATATACATCACAATCGACTTCTAACACGGGCCTAATATACATCACAAAGGGCTCCATAGCCTTATATACATTACATTAGCCCTCGACAATCTGACTCGGCCAAGATACTTGGCCTTGACAATCAAAATCGGCAAATCAGTCACGTCAATCAGAAGCGGCCGAACAATCGGCCTTGACAAATCAGAATCGGCCTCGATACTCAACCTCGACAATCGGAATCGGTCGAATAAGGCCTAAGGAAAGGTCACAATGTGGAAATTCAACCACCATTACCTATCAATATGGACATTTAACCAACATCGCTCCCCAAGGAGTGGTCCACATAGAGCCATACTTATAGTGGGCCCATGGCCCTACACAAGGGCCTAACATACATCACCATAGGCCTTACTCATGGGCCATATATGCATCACATTGGGCCACGCCCATGGGCCTCGAATACATCATAATGGGCCCCGCTCATGGGCCTTGAATGCATCACAATGGGCCTTCGCATGTCAAGTGGGCCTCATCACATAAGCCTCACATGCATCACATTAGTTAGACTCGGTTCGTGTCAGGCCAGCAAGGAATCGGTTCAAATCGAGTCAGCCCTGTTGGACTCGGTCCTTAATCGGATCGAGTTCGGGTCAGGTACTTGCAAAAATAGGATCAAGTTAAGTTGGACCTAATCCGATCCGACTTGATTCAATGCCCACCTCTATTTACTATAGATCGCCCATATTCATTGTGGATTGCCGATATTTTCAATACGGATAGTTGATATTCACTATGGACCGTTTATATTCATTATGGACTGCAAATATTAAGAGTGGACCATTGATATTCACTGTGGACTGCTGATATTTCCACTATGATCACAAATATTTACTGTGGGAATCAACAATATTCTCTTAATATCTCGCGGTCCACAGTGAATATCAACAATTCTTTCTTAATAACAGCGGTCTATAGAGAATATCGACGATTTACATTGAATATCGATGATACATAGTGAAAATATCATCAACCCACAGTGAAAAACTAAGGAATGAAAGAACGAAATGGCCAAATGACCCTTGTGTGGAAGGGCCCCACGTTTTGAACCTATCCACATCTAATGTGGGGCTCATTGGGTTGTCTTGAGGCAAATCCAACACGTCTACAACCTAAGATTGAGGTCAAATCTCATCACAAATGGACCACACTGAAGGGGAGAGTTTAATATTAATGTACAAAGTTAGTATATTTGTGGGCTATATATATCTTTAAAAAAAAAACACTAAGAAAATCCTTTTATGGGTTCACAACAGTCTAATTAAAATGAATAGATCAGATCAGCAATGAGGTGGGCCAATTTTCAGTTTTAGGTAGAGCCCATGTGTATTTTGAAAATGACCTTTCACTTTCTGTGGTAAGAGCCTATGGTAGCAGGGGCAACTTTGGCAACGAGACATTTTATTATCTTAAAAATTGAAAAAGTGAACTCAAGGTTACAATCCTAATTCTCATATGTACATAGCTCTTGTCATTACTGTAACATCCTGGATTTTCACTGTTTTGGATTTCTAAAAATTCTTAAACTCTTATAAATGTAATTAACTTATATTATCACTCACTGACCATTGGCATTCAATGATAGTTTATACATGGGTGGAACCAGTAAAGAACCGCACAAGTCCAATTAATCAACCGTCAGAAGCCAACGAATTCGCCCGATCACTTGAACATCAACTTTAGCCCCATGATTTACTCACATAGGGCCCAAATCTAACCGACCCATCGCTAACTGTTCATGACAATCATAACTAAATTAAAGACCTAACCGAAGCCGAGTCAGATAAGGCCCAGATCTTAACTAATAGACCAAATTAACCCCGTTACTCTTTTAGCCTAAAACCGATGGTTTAGAGTAATCATAGCCAAATCTCCACTTTAACTAGTTATAAATAGTCCACACTATGAACATAACTAATCCAAAACCTAATCATTGCCCACGAGAAATCTCACTACCAAATTCATTCCAGAAATGCCCCAATTTTTCGAACAAGCTCTATACCGCTCGTTAGTGGACCACTAGTTCCAAAACTATAGAATAATGTCCGTCTTACTGGGCTTGACGTCCATCGCGAGACATCCAGTCAAGATCATGACTCAAATCATTCGACTTGAACTTACAAGGTCGGTGCATGAGTTGTGCAAATATTCTTGAAACTAACCAAGAACTTAAGTCACTTATCTGCATTTGGTCTTTGCCCAAGTTATGGCTTTCGGACCGTTAGATCACGACCAAATTTGGGGCAATAACATAGAGTAATGTCATATACAAATCCGTATAGTCGCAGGCCCGATCGATAGTCGGTGACCGTTGAACTGTATTCTGATCCTACCCATCGATTGACGCATCTAAATGATGGGCCGTTTGTGTCTATGGTAGATCATCGCTAGGGCCAACTATCTAACGGTGGGTGTCGACTCCTACGCCCCGTAGTAGCCCCAAAATGGTAGAAAAACACCCCCTAGGGCTAGTATAGTAAAAATTTATCCCTTAGGGCCATTTACACCAAACCTGTCACTATATAAAGGCCTTATTTGGGCACCCCCTCTCCCCATACGAATTTGCCCTAGGAGGAACAAAGGGAGACAGGAGAGGAAAAGGAGAAGGAAGAGAGGAAGAAGAGAGTGAAGGAGGGTGTTGTTGGTGGAGGAGCCAAGAAAACTTGGAACCTTAACAAATTTCATTCCTTTCTCCCACATCCACAATTCCAAGCTCCATTTCTAACCGATTAGGGAGGTAAGCACCCATTTTTGTGTAATCTTTTGTGTTGATTTAAGATTTGCATGTAACCCTAACATGTAAGTTCATTTGACTCAGGATCTCTACGAATCCACCCGCGAGCTTGGCAACCCTATATCGTTTCCTAGAGCTCTCAATGATTCATAGGTGCAGATTATTATTCTTAAGTGGCCTAACACCAATTTAGTATAAATCTAATGATTATGATGGTTTAGATGATGTATTTGAAGAATCTAGAGAAAACCTAAGCTAGACCTTATGTTTTAGATCCTCTCAATTAATATGGATTGATTATGGCATGTTTGTTGTTCCTCGATATGATTGGGCATGGGTTTGGTGAATGCGTGTTCATTATTGCTTGATCCTTGTGATGATCCCCTATAGCTTATATGTTACAATAATCCTTGTTATATATATGTGCTTGTGTAAGTCCCCAAATGTATGTTATGCTAGCATTAGTTCTTGTTGCATGATTGTGCTATGAACAGTATAGCTCTTGATCTCCTCGCTAACCTACACCACACACATGCACGTTTATCTTGTAATATTGTTAGTACTTGCATTTATAGAAAAATCTAAATATTCATGTTTGAAGTATGAATGCATGACACCACTTATGTTAGATGTTAAATTTGAAATTATTGAAGTGTCATTGATTACCCTCAAATCCCTAGGTTAGTCAGGAAACTGAGGTGAGAGAAGGCGGTCCCGCTGGTAGGACTTTCCTAAGGCTAGACCGATGGTTTGGGGTGGATACGAATGGGCGACAGTAGTTGGACTACATGGGTCGCTTGTACCCAGTGTCATCCGTCACATACTCATTTGAACTCACGCGGTTTAATACACATATTGACCAACCTTGTTTGTTAACCATGTCTACTCACGTATGTATGGAACCTGGAACACCCTTCAACCGTTGTAACCCATTAATGACCAAACTGAAACCAATCCACTGACTCGTAAGCCGGGCATGGTGGAATGAGACACTGTGTCCGAGCTATCGGCCTGCGCTGGTGTAACGAGCCTCCCCGTAGTGACCGCGAGCGATCCCTTTTCTCAACACTCCCCATGTGCTTGAAGTCGGTGATGGGGAACCCAATGGGATCAAGAATCGTAGGGTCCTGTCCTCGCACGTTGAGGGGCCTTGGCCTCGCAACTAGTTGAGGGTATTGATACGTGGGGTGTACCAGTCTCCCCAATCTTTTGGATGAATGGAACTAACTAAATACTCGGTTAATATTATTCATGCATTACATTAGCTAGGATTTAGTGACTTGACAGTTGAGGTCACAATGAGGGAGTGCTGGTCATGTGCGATTATTAGACGGAGTCGCTCAAGAGAGTATTGTGGTGAGGTCATGCATCATATCATCTATCATGCATATGCATTAATAAGATTAGCTAAGGATTTATGAATGTTTGTCTTTCATTAAATTCATAATATAATTGATGCCTGATGTAACTTAAGATTAATAGCACCCACTGAGTTGATCACCCACTCCCACTCTGGGATGGTGCTTTAAAACACCAACCAGACCATTTACTAGATGCAGGTAAGGCAGAGCTCGACGAGTCGAGCGAGGTGAGCAAGGTTAGGGAAGAGGAGCTTCCCTGCTTCCAGACTTTCAATAGATCTTTTTAGTTTGAGTTCGGGCTATTGCGGGGTATGAGCCAGGGCTCTAGTCGCTTTGGGTCATGTATGGGTGAGACTAGATCCCTACTTAAATGATTTTGGATTCGTGGTTTGGATATTTTTATATTTAGTAGCAATTGATACTACTTTATGACGTATTTATGCTTCATGTCTTGCTAGATCATCTAGTGTTTATGAGATCATCCAAATGCAATTAAAATATGAAGCCCATTAGGGCACCCATGACACCTGGGAATTTGGGAGCCGAGTTCTTACACGACCCCTAAAAATCCGGGGTGTTACAGATGGTATCAGAGCAATGGTTTGGATTAAATTGGGTTATGGATTATGAACTTACCATAATACATTCGCTGACGTAGGAGAGAGCGATCGAACTTAGAGGCATCTATAGGATCCCAGGATCATGCCATTTGGCAAGTCCGAAGACTAAAACATTAAGGTTACGGATAGAAAGACTTTGACTGCTCAAAGTGATCCAAATCACTTTTAATTGGAAGGTTGGGCGACTTGAGTCGACCCGACCTAAATGTGATAGGTTCAAGCTGCTGAAGTAGCTTGTGCGATCCCAACATGTAGTGTATCTTGGCCCGATGAATAGGTGGGGCCTTCCCACATGTGGGGAACCCCTCCTTGCCTCTCCAAGCTCCTTAAAGGCCTTAGGGGCTTCTCCCCATGGTCATTTTTAGCCAATCTTACCCCTTTCACCCTCAATCATCACCCCATTTTCTTCCCAAGATCTCAAAACTTAACCCCTAAGTCTCAGCTTCTCCTTCCAACCCATTTCTTTCAAAAAATCTCACTTTCCACCACTTTATCCTTCTAATTTCTCTAAGCACTTTCAAATCTAACACAACTACAAAACTCAAAGGATGAAAATCTATAATCAAACGAAAATTTATTATAAATAGTAAAAATGTAAATAAAACAGATTTTTGACCATTAACCTGATGGAATCTTGTGATATTACTAGGTCTATTGCATAAAGTAGCTTCTCCTACCCCAATTCATATATGGCACGTCGTGTAATTCATTCTAATTTGCGAGATATGGGAGTTGTAAGGTCCAACAGGCTAGAGAACCGGTGTGACCCGGCCCAGCGGACGTGACCACGTCCAGACCTCCAACGAGCCGGCATGACCCCACCCAGTGGGCGTGACCATGCCCAGACCTCCACCGAGCCGGCGTGACCACTCCCGACCGGTGTAGCCCCGCTGGAACTTCCTGCAATTTTAGCTCAACTTCAAAATTTCATCTCCTTCGTTACAACTCTGATTTAGGTGATTCAAAAGCCAGATTGAAGCTTGATGAATCTAATTTTATATAAAATTAATAAAAAATAAAATAAATATTCTAATGTAGTTAAAATTAAGATATTTTACCAACTATCCAAAAATTATTAATTTTGGACAGCTATTGTTACTAGAATTTTAATAATTTATTTACAATTCTAAATGATATGAAATTTTGTGGGATGACTTGAAACTTAATGATAAATCATCATAAAAATTTTAAAACTAATTTAGTTAACTAAAGTATAAGAAACATTACAAGAATTAGATACGTATTAGTATCTTACAGAAAATCATTGGTTTCGAATAACTTATGCTTCTAGAATTTTAAATTTTTTTATGAAACTTGAAATAGGTTGAAATTTTGTATAAAAAGGGTCAAATTATTTATGATTTATCATAAAAATTATTAAAATTATCCAGTAATAAAAAGTGATATATACTTTATGAACAAAAGATGTATTGAAACCGAAAGTTTTCACAACTAAAGGTTGTCGATGGACCAGATGTATCTCTTTCATCATAAGAGTTTTAGGATTCGAAGTCTAATTAGGAATTGCTTTCAAAGATCTTAGAAATCATCATGGGTGATTAAATTAAATTCTTATTTTTAGTATATTTTACTATTTTAAATAATTTATAACTTGATGAATTAGACTTCTTAAGTAGGGTTTCGTCTCATTGCTTAAAAATTTGTAAGTTCATATTCGAAGTGGACTTTACTAAAATATTTTGAGTTCTTATGTTCTTGTGGATTCAAAGTTCATACCACTTCTATCACGCCCCAAACTCGGAAATCGGGCTCACAAAATTTTTGATCGTCGAATCCGGCGCCGACAGCCTCCGTAGAACCCCATTCTTGGCTCCCAGCGCCCATTCGCCAGGTTCCGATCCTGGGATGCTACGAGGAGGATGTTTTTTACATCAGTTTAGTTCGTAATAAGCATAACCCACAAAAAACAACCAAAAACTCCATCACATTTCCACTATGATCAAAAACTTTACAAGTACAATGAGCATAAAGGGAAATACAATGAAGATGAACAAAAACTCTAAAATGATCTACCACGCGCCCAAGCCTCAGCGCTGCTGCGATCCAATGTCACCTGCACGCAACGGTCGTGCATAAGCTTATAGAAAGCTTAGAGGGTAGTGAAAGTGTATGCTCAAGGTAGTAATGCAGTTATACAGTATCAGAGTAATGTGGAACATGCTGATAAATGCCAAGAATACCATTAGCCGTACCAAGGCCATATGGTGCAAAGAATAATGTCGGCCATACCAAGGCCATGCAATGCAAAATGCAACTCAAGCATACAAATCCTCATCTAAGTCCACATATCGATACAGCTCAAAATCTGGAATATCACAAGGGTCTAGTACACTCCAAGCCAGATTGCTGCCCCATCGCGCGCAATAAGGTGAGTGGAAAAGACCTCACTATCCGCCTGCCAATATCGGGTTCGGATCGTCAATAGCGGACCCATTCCTCGAGCTGGTCAGACTCAGCCTAGCTGTCACGCCCCAAACTCGGAAAACGGGCTCACAAAATTTTCGATCGCCGAATCCGGTGCCGACAGCCTCCGTAGCACCCCATTCTCGGCTCCCAGCGCCCATACGCCAGATTCCGATCCTGGGATCCTACAAGGAGGATTTTCAGTATGATTTTTTTTTTTTTGTAATGGAGCATAACTACAAGCATAACCAAGTCACGAAACAACATCACCACATATCCACTAAATCAAAGACTTTAAGTACAATGCGTAAGAAAGGGAAATACAATATAATGAAAGTAAAAGAAACTCCAGAAGCTCGGCTGCACGCTCCAAGCTCAACGCTGCTGCAACCTAACGCCACCTGCACGCATCTATCGTGCATAAGCTTATAGAAAGCTTAGAGGGTGGTGAAAGTGTGTGTAAGGCGAGTGCCAAGTGTATAATATCAGAGTAATGCGAAAATATGCGGTAAGTCCATGAATGCTATCAGCTATATCAAAGCTATGCGATGCGAGGCATGAATGCTATCAGCCATACCAAGGCTATGCGATGCGAGGCCTATGTAGCCAAATGTCATATGCGAGATGCAAAGCAAGCGTGCCAGTACTCATCATATCAATATAGTTTCTCTCTGGATATCACCGGGGTCTAATACACCTCACACTGACTGCCTCCTCCCTAGCTGCACAGTCAAGCAAGTGGAAGAGACCACACTATCCGCCTGACCAGTAGTCTGCCAATATCTACCCGGCTCGTCGATAGCGGACTCATTTGCGAGCTGGTCAAACTCAGCCTAGCTTATAGCCCCCTCACTCGGGCGGATAAGGCCACACCCCCTTCTAACCGACCACGACACAGTGGGAAACGCGGCCTACTGGTATTCGGCACTCGGGCGCTCATGTATCCACTCGGTCTAGACGTTGGAGCATCTCCTGGTACCAAAAAGGTTTTGGGACTTTCACCCAAGGACATCCTAAGTGCCCACAGTGCTAGAACCAAGCATTTTCGGTATCCGATACGGCCATCCACGATGTGTCTGTGGAACCACGGCCCTGATGTCGCTAAGGCGTGCAGTGATCAAGTCACACATATGCGAGATGTATGAGTCACACCGTACAATCATGCAGCAATCCTGCGCGTATCATGCGATCATGTGGGGCACTCCTTCTCATAAGGAGTCCCATAAATGTCTCAGCCCAACAGCTTATGCTATGATCAAACATTCCTCATATCAAGCATACATATGATGCGTATGGGCATGAATCATGGAAGTGCACTAAGCATGTTATAAAGTAATGAACTATCAACAAGTATGGGCCTATTAATGGGCCCTAAGGAGAGTCATAATGCGGACATTTAACCAACATTATTTTTACAATGTGGACATCAAACCAGCATTGTTCCCTAGGCATAGCCCGCCATAAAACATTATTTCATAAACCAAGGGGGAATCACACATTGCAATGGACCCTAAGGACATCCTATTGGGCCTTGACCCATGGGCCTTGGATACATCAAATGTGCCGTATCACATGGGCCTTACATTCATCAAATGGGCCGCATTAATGGGCCCCCACCAACGGCCATATATCATGGGCCTTTGAGAACATCACCATGGGCCTTTGAATACATCACAGTGGGCCTCGCATATATCAGGATGGACCTCAACAACAGGCCACAAATACATCAAGGTGGGCCTCCTCAAATGGGTCTTATGAATATCAAGGTGGGCCTCCTCAAATGGGCCTTAAATATGACAGGTGGGCCACATCGCATGGGTCATATGCATATCAAATGGGCTACACCCAAATACAAGTGGTGGTAATGATTTCCACCATTAAATTTCTAAGGCCCACCCTAATATTTATTCCTCATCCAATCTGATTATAAGGCCTCACAGACCTGAATTAAAAAGGAAAGACCAATATCATATTTGGTCCCAAACTTAGTAGACCAAGGGTCTTAATGGTGGGCCTTCAAACCCACTACTTTCTATAATATGGTCCACCTATTCCTAGATCTGTCTCATTTTTTTTTTATTTTTTTTATTTTTTACTCAGGCTTTAAAACGAGCTTTCAAGTGGTTGGATGACTTGGATGCAACACATGCATCATGGACCATGGATCTGATTCATTCTTTAGCTCACGCTCAAAAAATGAGTTTGCAAAATGGATTGATGGTTTGGATGCAACACAGGCATCATGGTGGGTCCCACCGTCCAGGTGTGGACGGTGTGGATAAACACATAAATCATGGTGCGGCTCACTGGCCGTCCAGTCACTGGATGACCTTGGTAAGACACAAACATCTGGGTGGAATCCACCGTCCACAGTCTGGACGGTGGGCCTGTAACACATACATCACGTGGGTCCCATGTGGGGCCCACCATAATGCTTATATGGCATCCAATCTGTGCATAAGGTCACTCGGACCTAGATGAAGAGTAAAAACAAATTTCAGCTTGATCCAAAACTTCCGTGGACCGTAAGAATTTTTCAACGGTAATCCACACTGTTTCATATGATGTGGGCCACCTGAGTCATATATAGGTCTGATTTTTGGGTGGCCTACTGTCCCACAGGGGACACAACAGATGCACGGTGTGGATGTACAAAACATATCATGGTGGGGCCCACGTATGGGACCCACTTCTTTGCCTTCAGCATCAAATGCAGGACGCCGTGCGTCCTGGCGTCAGCAGCAGCAGCAGCAGCTGCCTATTTAATGTATTTTACTCTTTTTTTTTTTGAAATCTCTTTTTTTTTTAGGTTTTTCATACATAGGGCCCATATCAAGTGAATCCATTCCATTCATTGCATTCCATGGCTCAGGACAAGCCAAACAAGTCCAACATCGAATATATTTCGGCGTCTAGCAAAAATTAAAGAGAATTTAAACGGTGAGATCACTATTTTGAAAGGTATGGCCCGCCAGAGACTTGGATCAGTTTAATCTTTTGGCTCAACGCCTAGAATGATCTCGAGAATAGAATGAACGGCGTGGATTGAACACTTACATCAAGGTGGGGCCTACATGAATGGCACACCCAATAAGCTTTGGAAAAGCTAATATTTGTGTTCTCAAGTAACGTCCAGGGACATCCCTGGACGTCTGGACATAAAACGTGAATTGGGGTGGGCCATGCTTAGGTGGGCCCTCACATGATAGGGTGGTGTGGATTACATACACATGCAAGATGGTCCTCACCCACAAATGGATTGGGTCCCAACCATGCTTCATGGTGGGGCCCATTCGGGTGGGCCATATGGCCATTCCATCACACATAAGATGCATACATAACAAGAGAGGGAGAGAGAGAGAAAGAAAGAGGGACACGTGTGATGGAGGGACCCCGGCACTATGGGCCCTCCGTTTCAAGCATCCAATCGTACATAAGTGGGTCCCATTGCATGTGGGCCCATTAAATTGAAAATCAACGGTGGAGATCCTTTCTCCACCAAAATAGACGGTCTAGATGACCCTATGCATGCAAGGAAGATAAACATCATGATGGGGTCCATGGAGAATGGCCCCATCATAGAATGATCATGAGCATCAAGGTGGGCCATCGGCCACACCTAGTGGTCCAAAGTGAGATCCATGCCATTGATTCGGTAGGCCTCACTTTGTCCATCATAAAACATGAAAAATCTAGTCTAATAAGCACCCACGGGTTGATCTTCTCGGTCCGTTGGAATGCCGGTCTCCTTAAGCTTCACTTCAAAGGTGGAAGATGGGAAATGAAAGGCTAGGATGAGGGATTTAGGGGTGGGAAAGTGGGCCACCAAAATCACATTTCTCTCACATGGAGAAGCTTGGACGTGAGCTCACTTGGTTGCTTGGAATTGAGTTGAGAAATGAGAGAGAGGGAGATGGGATGTAAAGAGAGAGAGAGAGATATGGATGTGAGGTGATGTGTACTTGACTAGCATGGGTGTGTAAGAGAGAGGGTGAGAAAGGGTTGACTTTGGAGAGAGAAACATGGGTTGCTTGTACTTGACATGAGGTGATGGATGGGATTGATTGATGGGATTGATTTGACATATTGTAGAGATTCTTTTGGGATTACAAACGCGCGGCGTTTTCTTCGAAATAAACGCCGGCTCACATCTTCCTGCCAGGGTATCGGATCGGTGCGAGAGACGGGGCGTCGGAACCGCGGCGACGGTGCGGTCGCAATGGTACAAGTCTTGATTTAAGCCGACTCAAATGTACAGCATAAGGCTTAGGGTCGATCGCAACGTCGATTATACGTCACAGGTTGTCGAAATTCGACAGGAAGGATCGCGGGACTCGATGGAACAGTACGGACTAGGATACGGGTCTTACACTAGCATTGCCCCCTACTCTCGGGCGGATAAGGCCGCACCCCCTTCCAATCGACTACGACACAGTGGAAAGCACAACCGTCTGGTAATCGGCACTCGGCGCTCATGCACTCACTCGGTCTAGACGTTGGAGCAACCTCTTGGTACCATAAGGGTTTAGGGACTTTCACCTAGGGATATCTATAGCACCCCATGTAGAACAATATTTTCGGTATCCAATCTTACCAACCACGATACGTTTGTGGAGGCTATGGCCCTGATGTCGCTAGGGCGTACAGTAACTATATCACATAATGCGAATGCATGAATCACACTATCCAGTCATACAATAATCCTGCGCGTATCGTGCGCTCATGTAGAGCAACACCCCCTATCCGGGAGCCCCTAAACAATCTGCCCGAAAGCATATGCTATGATCAATCACTTCTCATATCAAGCATACATATGATGCCTATGATCATGAGTTATGGAGCTATACTACACATGTTATAAAGTAATGCATTATCCTTACAACGCAGATGGCCTAAACGGCCTACACACAATGAGTACAGGCCTATCAATGGGCCCTAGGGAGAATTGTAATGTGGACGTTTAACTAACATTTAAACGTGCAATGTGGACGTCAAACCAACATTGCTCCCAAGGCACGACTATCATAAACATCATTACATAAACTATGTTGGGATTGCACATTGCAATGAACCTTAAGTATATCCCATTGGGCCTTCAATACATCAAATGGGCCGTATCACGTGGGCCTTACATTCATCAAATGGGCCGCATTAATGAGCCTCACCAACGGGCCTTATGTACATTGCAATGGGTCATAGCCCATTGGGCCTTAAAATACATCACAATGGGCTTAATCACATGGGCCTTATGTAAATCAAATGGGCCGCACCAATTAGGCCACATATGTTCATCAAATGGGCCTCATAACATGGGCCTTATAAATGCCAAGGTGGGCCCTAAAAAATTGGCCACAAATACATACATATATATATATACATGAATCATGTCAAAGGATCAACCGATCCTCACTTCAAATAGTAGTGGTAGGACCCACTTGAACCACGGATCTGACTCATTCTTTAGCTCATGCCTTAAAATGAGCTTGCAAAGTGGGTTGACGGTTGGGGTGCAACACAAGCATCATGGTGGGGTCCGTATGGATGGGCAGCATGGAGAGAACACATGCATCATCCGGTCCCACCGTCCAGCCCTGGACGGTGTGCTGAAGACATGCACCATGGTGGGTTCCACCGTCCATGGTGGACGGTGTGAATAAAACAGATACATCACTGTGGGTCCCAAGTGGGGCCCACCATAATGCTTATGTGCCATCCATTCTGCCCATAAGGTCACGCAGACCTAGATGAAGGGTGAAAAGAAATTTCATCCTGATCCAAAACTTCGGTGGCCCACAAAATAGTTTCAAAGGCAGAAGTTTAAGATCGTCGTTTCCTGCAGTGCGGGCCACCTGAGTTATGGATGGATCTGAAATTTGGAGGGGGCACACTGCTGGGAGTGGCCCACCTCGTGAACGGGTTGGATGACAAATAAACATCAAGGTGGGGCCCACGGCTAGAGCCGTGGGTTGCTGACCGCCAGCCCGTCCCCCCAAGCGATGGTGCGCAGGCAGCGCCTGCTGCCGTTCTGACAGCAGCAGCAGCAACGCTGCTGCCTTTGATTTTTTTTTTGAAATCTTGGTTTTTCCAAGGTTTTGCTTATGTGAGGCCCACATTAGGTGAATCCACCCCGTCCAATGGCCCTCCAAGCTTCAAAACAAGCCCAATATTGGGCCTATTTTGGCGTATAAAAATGCTAGGGAAGGTTTCAATGGTGAAAACCACCATTTGCTACGGTATGGCCCGCCCGGACCTCGGGTTGACACCATTTTTCGGTTCAACGCCTAAAATGAGGTTGGGAAAGGAATGGACGGCGTGGATTGAAGACATACATCAAGGTGGGGCCAAAATAAGTGGGCCTCCCCCATTGGCTTGGAACCAAGCTAATATTTGTGTTTTCCAACAAAACGTCCAGCGTCCCTAGACGCTGGACTTTAGTAAATACATTAGAGGTGGGCCCTGCTTAGGTGGGCCACCTCATGGAGGGTGGTGTGGATACAACACACACAAAGTGGGCCCCACTTGTAGATGGTTTGGATAGAATGCATGCCTCATGGTGGGGTTCATTTAAGTGGGCCACACAACCTCATTATCTCACAATGGGCTTAATCACATGGGCCTTATGTAAATCAAATGGGCCGCACCAATTAGGCCACATATGTTCATCAAATGGGCCTCATAACATGGGCCTTATAAATGCCAAGGTGGGCCCTAAAAAAATGGCCACAAATACATACATATATATATATATATATATATATACATGAATCATGTCAAAGGATCAACCGATCCTCACTTCAAATAGTAGTGGCAGGACCCACTTGAACCACGGATCTGACTCATTCTTTAGCTCATGCCTTAAAATGAGCTTGCAAAGTGGGTTGACGGTTGGGGTGCAACACAAGCATCATGGTGGGGTCTGCATGGATGAGCAGCATGGAGAGAACACATGCATCATTCGGTCCCACCGTCTAGCCCTGGACGGTGTGCTGAAGACATGCACCATGGTGGGTTCCACCGTCCATGGTGGACAGTGTGAATAAAACAGATACATCACTATGGGTCCCAAGTGGGGCCCACCATAATGCTTATGTGCCATCCATTCTGCCCATAAGGTCACGCAGACCTAGATGAAGGGTGAAAACAAATTTCATCCTGATCCAAAACTTCGGTGGCCCACAAAACAGTTTCAAAGGCAGAAGTTTAAGATCGTCGTTTCCTGCAGTGCAGGCCACCTGAGTTATGGATGGATCTGAAATTTGGAGGGGGCCCACTGATGGGAGTGGCCCACCTCGTGAACGGGTTGGATGACAAATAAACATCAAGGTGGGGCCACGGCTAGAGCCGTGGGTTGCTGACCGCCAACTCGTCCGCCCGAGCGCTGGTTCGTAGGCAGCGCCTGCTGCCGTTCTGACAGCAGCAGCAGCAACGCTGCTACCTTTGATTTTTTTTTAAAATCTTGGTTTTTCCAAGGTTTTGCTTCCCACATTAGGTGAATCCACCCCGTCCAATGGCCCTCCAAGGTTCAAAACAAGCAAAACAAGCCCAATATTGGGCCTGTTTTGGCGTATAAAATGTTAGGGAAGGTTTCAATGGTGAAAACCACCATTTGCTACGGTATGGCCCGCCAGGACCTCGGGTTGACACCATTTTTCGGTTCAACGCCTAAAATGAGGTTGGGAAATGAATGGACGGCATGGATTAAAGACATACATCAAGGTGGGGCCAAAATAAGTGGGCCTCCCCCATTGGCTTGAAACCAAGCTAATATTTGTGTTTTCCAACAAAACGTCCAGCGTCCCTGGACGCTGGACTTTAGTAAATACATTAGAGGTGGGCCCTGCTTAGGTGGGCCACCTCATGGAGGGTGGTGTGGATACAACACACACAAAGTGGGCCCCACTTGTAGATGGTTTGGATATAATGCATGCCTCATGGTGGGGTTCATTTAAGTGGGCCACACAACCTCATTATCATGATCTTATAAAAGGAAATGAGAAAGAGAGGGAGAGAGAGAGATAGAGAGATGGGTGATGTGTGATGGAGTGATGGATGGGAGAGAGAGGGATGGGTGTGTAAGAGACTTTTGACTTTAGAGGTTTTTGGTGTAAGAAAGGTATGGGCTTGTAAGATCTTTTTGACTTTTGGGGCTTGCTTGGGAAAGGGTGAAAGGTGATGTGTACTTGACATGATGGGATGGATTGATTGATTGATTGAGGTGACATCTCGTAGAGATTCTCTCGGGTTTTGCAACGAGCGGCGTTTTTCTCCCACCGAACGCTGGCCCACATCTCCCGACCAGGGTATCGCCTCGACGCGGGAGTCGAGGCATCGAAATCGCGGCGACGGCGCGGTCGCTAAGGTACAAGTATTGGGTTGAGTCGACTCGGGTTGACGGCATGAGAATCAGGGTCGCGCGCAAATACCGGTTAAGGGTCAAAGGTTGTCGGAATTCGACCGGGAAGACCGCGAAAGTCTAAGGAACGGTACGGTCTAGGATACGGGGCTTACAACTTTGAGGAGATAATGTTCTTCCTTTTTCCTTTTCTGTGGCATTCCTTGCGTCACCATCACTCCAAACCTCTAGAATAAATTAAAACTTTCGATTCTTCCTTCCCTATTAAAATTTATGAAACCAAAGCGTGATTTGCTCATAACTCACTAACCATAAGATTAAAATGGTAATGTCGAGAGGAACCTTAAGTTCCTGAAAACCTTTCTAGGATAGTCGATCATAGACACCGTGGGAGACTCACCACCCACTAAAATAATGTAAAACTTGAACTTTTTAATAAATCTTAATATCTCCCAAATATTGAGAACAATCGGACTACAGAATTACGGAACCATACATTTGCGAAGTATTCGTAGCTTAACCCAATTCTCGATCCTGGGTGAATACCAACGGACTACTGCTTTGACCAACAGAAGACCAGATCTATAAGGACTAGGAAGGGATACAGCGATCTTTCTGCCCTGGTCAGGCAGAGGATCGACGTATAGGATCAAAGCCTATCACAACTGTCTTTCCGTATTAGCCCAATCATAAAGAGTAGAATATACCACCCTTAGGTAATTATCATCAAACACTTAGCACGATAATGATGATTTTGACATTTATTTTCAAACCTCAAAGGTGAAATCTTTTAAGGGGGTAGATCACAATGAGCTAGGATAGTGTATTTGTTATATACCCTAAAATGTATATAAACCCGAAACCAACAAAACTTAAGCAAATGAAATGATAATATCTTTACTTATTACCCTTAGGTAATTTCGGGGACGAAATTGTTTTTAAGGGGGGTAGATTGTAACATCCTGGATTTTTACTGTTTTGGGTTTCCAAAAATCTTTAAATTTTTTTAATGTAATTAACTTATATTATTACTTACTAACCATTGACACTCAATGATAGTTTATACATGGGTGGAACCAGTAAAGAACCGCACAAGTCTGATTAATCAACCGTAGGAAGCCAACGAATCCGCCCGATCACTTGAACATCAACTTTAGCCCCATGATTTACTCACATAGGGCTCAAATCTAACCGACCCATCGCTAACTGATCATGACAATCATAACTAAATTAAAGACCTAACCGAAGCTGAGTCAGATAAGGCCCGGATCTTAACTAATAGACCAAATCAATCCCGTTACTCTTTTAGCCTAAAACCGACGGTTTAGAGTAATCATGATCAAATCTTCACTTTTACTAGTTGTAAGACCCGTGTCCTAGTCCGTACCGTACCGTTGGCTTCCGCGGTCCTTCTGGTCAAATTTCGGCAACCTTCGTACCGTATCCAACGTTTGCGCGCAATCCTAAGCCAGGTCCCGCACACTGACGTCAGCTCGATCCGAAACTTGTATCATAGCGACCGCTTCGTCGCCGCGGTTCCAACGCCGGGACTTACACACCGAACCGATACCCAGACCAGGAGATGTGGACCTGCGTTCATTTTGAAGAAACGTCGCGCGTTACGAATCTCGAGAGAATCTCTACGATATATCCCATCAATCAATCTCAAGTACAAGCCTTACCTCAAGTACAACAACCCATCCCTACTTTTTTAAAAAATCTACTCTCTTTCCACCTCACCACTCCTCTTTTTCCAAATTTCAACCACAACCATACCACTTTTACAAATTTTCAACCCAACCCATCACCCATCATACCTCACCCATCCATATCATCTCTCTCTCTCTCATTTCTCAAATCTCGCAAGCAACTCAAGCCTCACACGTCCAACCCCTCTCTCCTAAACCACAAGTGTGGTCCACCTTCTCATCTTCCATCTACACCCTCTCATCTCTCATCCACACCATCAATCTCCCATCAACCTCCATCAAAAGGCAAGCTAGGGAGCATTGGAGTCTAAGGGACCAAGAAGAAGGAAGATAAGGTGGGTGATTGACTGTTACTTTCAATTTTAGGGCCCACTTGTTGGTGGGACCCATCTGGATGTATGTGATTTAATCAAGAGGGGCCCATAGTGGCGAGGTCCCTCTATCTCACCATATATATATATATATATATATATATATATATCTTTGTGATGGTGTGGATCCCACCAATATGTGTTATATCTACCCGTCCATCTACATTAGACGGTGTGGCCCACCCTATTGCAGGTGATGATCCACACCATCCACTGTTTGGATGGGCCCAATACATCCTTCCTTCTATATGTTATATTTTATATAATATATATAATATAATATATATTATATATATATATATATATAATAAGATATACATTATATGTATATGTATATATGTTGGTGGGCCACGTCCACGTGGGACCCACCACAATGATGTGTTTATGGAAGTCGTCCAGCGTCCCTGGACGCTGAACGTTGGTAAACAGTGAAGTGTTAACTGACATGGGAGTGTACTACCAAGCTAGCCAAAGAGAAGGGAGAGGTGGGCCACTCATGCAGGCCCTACCTTGATGTTTTTATGCAATCCAAGCCAACCATCCTATTTCCCAGATCGTTTTAGGCGTTGAGCCGAGAAATGATCTCAATCCGAATTTACGGTGGGCCATAGCATAGCAAACAAGTTTCCTACCATTGAAATATACTCTGATGTTGTTGTACATCACAAAACCATTCAATATTGGTGTCGATAGGTTTGTATCGAGCCACAGGGACCAATGGCTGGTGTGGATCTTGCTGAAGCGGGCCTCGCCTGGGAAAAACCACAGAAAAACAACATTTAAAAAAAAAACAAACAAACAAAGCAGCAGCAGCAATTGCTGCCACTGACAGAAGGCGCAGGCAGCGCCTGCACTGGCCGATGGCGGACGACCGGCTGGACCTCACGGCTCCAGCTGTGGGCCCGCATCGTGATGCGTTGCGGCCATCAACACCATGCATTTGATGGGTCCCCACGGAACAGGTGGTCACCCCAAAGATCAGACGTATACGGAACTCAGGTGGACCACACCATCTAAAAACATGTGAAGACATGCCCAAGCATATAAAAACACTTGGTGGGGCCTACTTGAAATTTGGATGCAGCTGAAACTTGGTCTGAACGGTCATCCAGGTGGAACACACATAATGGGTGGGCTGGATTTATGAACCACATTTCGGTGGGCGCCACGTCCACCCCCAGGTCCAAGTGACCTTATAAACAGGTTGGGAGGCAAATAAATATCACGGTGGGCTCCCTGCCCACGTGACCTCATCAACAAGTTGGGTGAAAAATAAACATTACGGTGGGCCCCTCGCTGATCGTGTGACCTTATGAACAATTTGGGTGGTGCATAAACGTTTATGGTGGGCCCACTCGGGACCCACTAATGTATGTTTTGTATCCACACTGTTCATTTATTTTGTAGGGTCCACCCTATTTATGTGCCCCAAATATGGGCCACCCTAGGCAAGCCCACCGTGATGAGTGTGTCGAACCCTCTATCCTTCTAATTTTGCCAATCATGGGCTATCATATGAGGCCCATGTGACTAGGCCTATTTTGATGTATTTATGGGCCATCTATTGAGGCCCACTTTGATTTGTATAAGGCCCATATTATGAGGCCCATCGTGAAGTATGTAAGGCTCGTGTGATTAGGCCCAGCTTGATGTATTTGTGGCCTGTCCACTAAGGCCCACTTGAGATATATGAGCCCATGGTTTGAGGACCATTTGATGTATTTGGGCCCTTAGGTCGAGGCCCAATAAGATCTATATAAGGCCCATTATAACGTGATTCTACCATGGTTCATATGTTGACTATTGTAGTGGGCTATGCCTTGGGAACAATATTGGTTTGACATCCACATTGAATGGATAATGTTGGTTAAATGTCCGCATTATAACTCTCCCTAAGGCCCACTGGTAGGCCTATCTCCGTTATACACAGAGCTATCTCTTTATTCATGTTTAGTATAGATCCATGATTCATGATCATTTGCATCATATGTATGCCTGATGTGAGGAGTGACCGATCATAGCATATGCCTTCGGGCGGACTGTTTATGGGCTCCCTGATAGGCGGAGTTGCCCCCATATAGGTGCATGGTACATGCAGGACTGTTGCATGACTGATAGTGTGACTCATGCACTTGCATTTGTGTGATTGTAGTTACTGTATGCCCTGGCGACATCAGGGCCATAGCCTCCATAGACACATCGTGGATGGCAGGATTGGATACAGAAAATATTTAGTTTTAGCATATGGGCGCCATAGATGTCCCTGGGTGAAAATCCCTAAACCCGATGGTACCAGAGGATGACTCCAATATCAAGACCGAGTGGATACACGAGCACGCGAGGGCCGTATACCAGTAGGCCACGTCTCCCACTGTGTCGTGGTCGGTTGGAAAGGGGTGTGACCTTACCCGCCTGAGTGAGGGGGCAATTTCTAGGTTGAGTTTGACCAGCTTGAGGAATCGGTCCGCTATCAATGAGCCGGGCCCAATATTGGCAGGTGGATAGTAAGGTCTCTTCCACCCTCCCAGTTATGCGTCCGGATAGGGGCGGCAAGCTGGTGTAGAGTGTACTTGACCCCGGTGATTATCTATACTGAGAACCGCACTGGTTTGATGCTATAGTGAGGAGCTGCATTGATATGTGGATGAGGATTGACATGCTTGACTTGCATTCTGCATCACATGGCCTTGGTGTGGCCGATCGCATTCATGTTTTGCATCGCATAGCCTTGGTACGGCTGATTGCATTCATGTACTCATCACCATGATTCCGCATTACTCTGACCTTGCATTCTGGGCACGCTTATATTGCGCACACACTTACACCACCCTTTAAGCTTTCTATAATCTTATGCATGATTGATACGTGAAGGTGACGCCAAGTCGCAGCCGTAGCATAGCAGCAGTAGGAGTGTACGGTCGAGCCTTTGGAGTTTTGTTATTCGCTCTATCTTGTATTTTTTTTCCTTCCGACGCATTGTACTTAAAGTTTTTGATCATAGTGGATTTTGTGATGGTGTTCTTGTGTTTATTGTTCGTGGGTTATGCTTTTGGTTATGCTCATTACAATTGAACTGATGATTTAAAATCCTCTTTGTAGCATCCCAGGATCGGAACCTGGTGTATAGGTGCCGGGAGCCGAGAATGGGGTACTACGGAGGCTGTCGGCGCTAGATTCGGCGATCGAAAATTTTGTGAGCCCGATTTCCGAGTTTGGGGCTTGACACTAGTTATAAATAGTCCACACCATGAACATAGCTAATCTAAAACCTAATCATTGCCCACAAGAAATCTTACTACCAAATTCATTTCAGAAATGCCCCGATTTTTCAAACAAGCTCTAGACCGCTCGTTAGTGGCCCACTAGTTCCAAAACTATAGAATAATATCCATATTATTGGGCTTGACGTCCATCGCGAAACATCCAGTCGAAATCGTAACTCGGATCGCTCAACTTGGACTTACAAGGTCGGTGCATGAGTTGTGCGAATATTCTTGAAACTAACCAAGAACTTAAGTCACTTATCTGCGTTTGGTCTTTGCCCAAGTTGTGGCTTTTGGATCATTAGATCACGACCAAATTTGGGGCAACAACCTAGAGTAATGTCCTATACAAATCCGTATAGTCGCGGGCCCGATCGATAGTCGGTGACCATTGAACTGAATTTGATCTTACCCGTCGATCGACACCTGTAAATGACGGGCCGTTTATGTTTATGGGTAGATCATTGTTAGGGCCAACTATCTAACGGTGGGTGTCGACTCCTACGCCCTATAGTAGCCCCAAAATGGTAGAAAAATACCTCTTAGGGCTAGTATAGTAAAAACCCACCCCTTAGGGCCATTTACACCAAACCTGGCACTGTATAAAGGCCTTATTTGGGCACCCCCTCTCCCCATACGAATTTGCCCTAGGAGGAACAAAGGGAGAGATGAGAGAAAAAGGAAAAGAAAGAGAGGAAGAAGAGAGTGAAGGAGGGTGTTGTTGGTAGAAAAGCCAAGGAAACTTGGAACCTTAGCAAATCTCATTCCTTTCTCTCACATCCACAACTCCAATCTCTATTTCCAACCGATTGGGGAGGTAAGCACCCATCTTTTTGTAATCTTTTGTGTTGATCTAGGATTTGCATGTAACCCTAACATGCAAGTTCATTTGACTCAGGATCTCTATGAATCCACCCGCGAGCTTGGCAACCCTAGATCATTTCCTAGAACTCTCAACGATTCATAGGTGCGGACTATTATTCATAAGTGGCCTAACACCAATTTTAGTATAACTCTGATGATTATGATTATTTGGATGATGTATTTGAAGAATCCAGAGAAAACCTAAGCTAGACCTTATGTTTTAGATCCTCTCAATTAACATGGATTGATTATGGCATGTTTGTTGTTCCTCAACATGATTGGGCATGGGTTTGGTGAGTGCATGTTCATTATTACTTGATCCTTGTGATAATCCCTTATAGCTTGTATGTTGTATTAATCATTGTTATATATATGTGCTTACGTAAGTCTCCAAATGTATGTTATGCTAGCATTAGTTCTTGTCGCATGATTATGCTATGAACGGTATAACTCTTGATCTCCTGCTAACCCACACCACACACATGCACATTTATCTTGTAATATTATTAGTACTTGCATTTATAGAAAAATTTGAATATTCATGTTTGAAGATGAATACATGACACCACTTGTGTTAGATGTTAAATTCAGAATTGTTGAAGTGTCATTGATTACCCTCAAATCCCTAGGTTAGTTAGGAAACCGAGGTGAGAAAAGGTGGTCCCGCTGGTAGGACTTTCCTGAGGCTAAACCGACGATTTTAGGCGGATACGAATGGGCGACAATTGTTGGACTACATGGGTCGCTTGTACCCGGTGTCGTCCATCACGTACTCGCCTGAACCCGCGCGGTCTAGTCCACATATTGACCAACCTTGTTTGTTAACCTTGTCTACTCACGTATGTATAGAACTTGGAACACCTTTCAACCATTGTAACCCATTGATAACCAAACTAAAACCGATCTACTGACTCGTGAGCTGGGTATGGTGGAATGGGATATTGTGCCTAAGCTGTTGGCTTACGATGGGGTGATGAGCCTCCCCGTAGTGACCAAGAGCGATTCCTTTTCTTAGCACTCCCCATATGCTTGAAGTCGGGGATGGGGAACCCGATGGGATCAAGGATCGCGGAGTCCTAGCCTCGCACGTTGAGGGACTTTGGCCTCACAACTAGTTGAGGGTATTGATACGTGGGGTGTACCAGTTTCTCCAATCTGCTGGATGAATGAAACTAACTAAATACTCGGTTAACATTATTCATGCATTACACTAGCTAGAATTTGGCGACTCGGCAGTTGAGGTCGTAATAAGAGAGTGCTGGTTATGTGTGATCGTTAGACGGAGTCGCTCGAGGGAGTGTTGTGGCGAGATCATGTATCATATCATCTATCATGCATATGCATTAATAAGATTAGCTAAGGATTTATGAATGTTTTCCTTTCATTACATTCATAATATAATTGATGCCTGATGTAACTTAAGATTAATAGTACCCACTGAGTTGATCACTCACTCCCACTGTAGGACAGCATTTTAAAACACCAACCAAAGTATTTACTAGATGCAGGTGAGGCGGAACTCGACGAGCCGAGCGAGGTGAGTAAGGTTAGGGAAGAAGAGCTTTCCAGACTTTCGACGGATCCTTTTAGTTTGAGTTTGGGCTATCGTGAGTTATGAGCCAAGGCCCTAGTCGCTTTGGGTCATGTATGAGTGAGACTATATCTCTATTTAAATGATTTTGAATTCGTGGTTTGGATATTTTTATATTTAGTAGCAATTGATACTGCTTTATAACGTATTTATGCTCCATATCTTGCTAGATCATCCAGTGTTTATGAGATTATCCAAATCTAATTAAAATATAAAGCCCATTAGGGCACTTATGACACCTGAGAATTCGGGAGCCGAATTCTTACACGGATACTAAAAATCCGGAGTGTTACAATTACCACGTCACCTTAACCGGAATTTAGACCAAAAACCCCATTATTTGAGAATAGTAGGAAGGGTGGTCCACCATTCAACCCTTCCCAGTGCGTTTATGCAAACTTCCCAGCTTTGGCTTAACTTTTGCTCCATCTCTCCTTTTATGGCTCCCATAAACTTCTTTCGCACTGTTTTCTTCCATCCACATGCATTCTCGGGATACTTAAAACAATGTAATCTATTTATCCAACCGTTAATCAGGCCTGATGCACATTCCATGGATTACCATGCAAACATGGACGGCCTGGCAGTTGTATCATTCCATTTGTTAGGGCCATCATGGCTTGCTTATGATTCTAAAGAATCACTTTCATTAGTAAATGAAAACCATCCCATCCGGGCTTAGAAAAATCAGATGGCTATAGAAAATAAGGCCATCCTTGGGTCATTGATCAGTGTAATATTTGCATGACAGTGCATCAAATGTGTTCTGGACTCAATGGACGGTTAAGATCAGTCAACTAATAGTGTCCGAGGGGAGCATATGATCCCTTGTACTGATTCCCCAGTTAACGAAGTTGTTAATAAAAAGCTGGCCACATTGATATGTGTGGTATACATCCATGCCGTCCATATGTTTTTCCAGCTCTTTTTATGGCACGGACCCAAAAATGAAACAGATCCAAATCTCACGTGGGCCACTGCACAAGAAATAGTGATGATTGAATGTTGTGGGCCTCAAAAGTTGGATCAAGATGATATTTGTCTTTTACCTACGTCTATATCTGTGTGACCTTATCAACAGGTTTTGGATGGAAAATAAACATTATGGTGGGTCCTAGGAAGTTTTTAATGGTGAGCGTTTACTCACCATTTTGTCCTGTGGTGTGGTCCCCTTACATTTAGATCTGCTTCATTTTTGGAATCTTTTACTAAAATGAGCTGGAAAAAAATATGGACGGCATAGATATCCAACATATACATTAAGGTGGGCCCTAATGTCATGGCCGCACCACATCCGCCTTCCCTGCTTCAATCATGAATTAGGCAATTAAAGATTGATCTAATTCGTGAATTGGGTGCTCATCCAAACACCCCCAAGATACAAGGACCTATAAGTCTATCCTTCTCGAATCTTGACCTCTGAATCCGGTGGGCCCCACCCTATATGTGGAATGACCCAAAAATCTCAACTCGTGAGGCAATCCCTATTTGTTTATTTGGTGGCTTGTGAATAGGAGCTTTGGGAAGCCTACACTACACGTCTGTACAAGTCAGCTAAAGCATATTGATGATAGCTTGGCAGACAGGTGTAATAATCAATATCCAAGCCATCCATCAGAAGGCTACATCTAGATAGTGAAGTCCACCTGATGGATGGCTTGAATATTACACCGGTCTGTAAATTAACAGACAGCAAGAAGGGCACAATAGAAGGCCCACATTCTTCCACGTGAAAGAAAAAGAGCCCAGGGAATGAACGGCTAAGAGGGTACATATATATATATTCATGGTGGGTCCCACAAGATGAATATCCGGGATCATCGGAACTTGGGCAAGTGGATAACCTATTGGTGGGTCCCACCATATATATGGATATCCGGATCATCTGCAAATGGATAACCTATTGGTGGGCCCCACACTTGCTCCTTTGAACATGGAAAAGATTGTTGTTATCTTCAAAGTCATTTTATAATCAACTTCAAAAATTAAAAAAATAATAATAAGTTGGTAGCCGAAATATAACCCTTTTTTCGATTGGTTTTACTTGTAAATTTTTCCATTTTCTAACATCTTGTGTGTACCATTGACATTTCCAAATCCGACTACAAAAAGGGTTCGACGTGCACAGCGTGGCAATTAAACAATTTCTTTAAATATTAAATACCTTTCGCTATCTTCCGTGGGAACACTCAAACATGTTTTGATGACGCTTGAAATCCAGTCCATCCATCAGTTTCCCAACCTCGTTCTAGAAAAATCTTCTACAGAAGACAGATTCGCAACCAAAGTGGGCCCACAGAAAAAATAAAAATAGTTGGGACCATTGAACCTTATTGGGGCCCACGGAAGTTTTGGATCAATCTGAATTCACGGTTTTCCTTTTATTTTGATGAGAAACACCTTATGAACGGCTTGGATGGCATATAAACATCACGTGAACTCCAGGAAGGTTTCAATGGTAGGTATTTCCCTTCCCACTGTTTTCTGTGTTGCGGTCCATTTGGCTCTTCGATCTAGCTTATTGACAGCGTTTCAGCCTAAAATGAGCTTGCGAAACTGATGAACGGAGTGGATTGCATGACAACATCTAGGTGGACCCCACTGAGCTTTGTGTTTCTGGAAACTTGTGTGGTGGTTTGTATATTATATTGGACTACCCCAAATCAACGCAACATGAGTTCCAAAACCGTGATCAGAGCCTTTAATTCCGTTGGTTCAACCATGTATGCCTAAACCCTTTAACACCGCCGTTTGGATAGTAAGGTGGGCCCAACTCCAAACTTTTAAACAGACTAGAGAGATAAGAAGGCCCAGGCTCCATATTCATCGAACGTGTGATCGACCACCACGAACAGAAACTTTAATTCCTGTGGCCCCACCATGGATGGAAAAACCCTTCAATACCACCATTTGAATCATAAGATGGGCCTGGCGTGAAAAAATGTAAACAGACGGTGGAGATAAGAAATCCAAGGCTTCATATTCATTGATCAAACGCCCAGTTTTTTTAACTGTTCTGATCGTTCAAAAAATGCAGTTTCTGTATGAAGGGTCATCCATGGTAGGGTCCACCATGATCGATTCGTATTGCCGAGCTGTGATGGCGTACAGTTGTGAATAGTCCCGCGTACTACTAAAACACACTCCGAAATGAGGTTTGCGAGAATACATCCCGACGTATTTATTACTATAATATACGTCAGAGACTTTAGCCGTTGATTTTGGATTTTTCAATGGTCAAAACCGTTTATCTGATAGAAATCACATTCGATGGTGTACTCCCAAAAGAAAATTTCATAATGGATATTTTATACAGAGGTTATTCTGACAATCCATGTCAAAGTAAAGGAACCAAATCATTAAAGTGTTGAAATTTTCTAATTTAGAGACTTCTTGTTCTTTATCCACCGTACAAAGTGAGACTCATGGTATAAACGGTTTGGATCATTGGAATTTGACCTAGATTCAAATGATAAAGTCCCTACGTATTGTAGACACGTCGCGATGCACGCTAGCCAACCTCCGAAAAGCAAGATTAGTCGTATTAATGCCCAAGTAGAAAGATTTCTGTGGAAGGTCTTCTTAAAAACAACACAAATGGTTTCGATAGGGTACGGTGCAACCGTACCACAGTGTGGTTCGGTGCAGGTTTCCACCCCTAGTTTGTATCTTCAATGATGATCTGAACCGTTTATGCTCTGGATTCTACGCCACCCGAGCCATGTGAGAAGAATCTGTTGAACGAGTAATTTTGTAGGAAGATTGATATTTAATTGCTCATATTCAAATTTCCATATAATCAACAAAGTATATTTATAATATTATAGCTTCTAATATGGTAGTAATGAGAACATGAACGGTTTAGATCATTCTTAGAATGCAATAAGGGAGTGGAGAATGGCCACCGTACCCTATACAACCCCAACGCAAGATGTAGGGGTTTACGATCGCAAGCGTGAGAATAGTATTTTAACAATTACAACAGTGTGCGTTTGTCACTACATAATAAATTAAGGCAACTCACGTGATCCGTATAGGCAAAATGCTGGGCCCCACTTTAGATCGTATTTCGAAATAGCACTGATCAGATGCTTTTGGTTTTCCCTTTGAACGGACACGATTTCTCATTTGTGCATTGACTGTACAGTTATGATCAACCTATCACTGTGGCAATGTGGCCCAATTGAAGCAGGAGAAGCGGATTGAGGGATATCCGGACTCTGTGGGGCCCACCGCGTTGTATGTGTTTTATCCACGCCGTCCATCCGTTTTTCCAGGTCATTTAAGGCATGAACCGAAATTGAAGCATATCCAAAGCTCAAGTGGTCCACACCATAGGAAACAGTGGGGATTGAATGCCTACTGTTGAAAGTATGGCTGCACAATTGTAATAATGCTTATTTCATTTAGCGTGTAGGAGCCGCACACATCCACACGTGGGTGTGCATTTGCCACAACATGACACGTGTGTGCAATATTTCGATAGGGTGAGATACCCAATTTAGATGTTCTGGCATAAAACTAGGACATTTGCATCTTAGGTGGCCCACAGCATGTCAAAACAAACGAATGGCTAGAAAAAACCTAACCGTCAATTAATTAGCTTTGTATGCTGTGGCCCACCTGAAGGGTGAAACAGTCTGATTTATTTTTGTGCAGAAGATCTAAATATTATTTCCCACCCTTGGGAAAGCTCAGTTCTCACACACGTGTCCATGCCTATGTGTGGATGTGTACATCTCCGCACGAGTGTCAAATCAGCAAACTTCGTGTAAATGCCGAGCTGCATGATTCACAACCCTAGGGTGCTCTTCAGTTTGACAAATGGGAACACTGGTTCGTTGATCTTGACCATCGGTCCTGTGGGCCCCAGCGTGGATCATGCCGCAGATATCTCCTAGATCTGTAGATCCTGGCCATCCAATTGTTGTCTACGTGTCATCCTCCCAACCATCCATTTCCAGTCCAGGGGTGTGCTACGCGGGTAAGACGTGGGGCCCATCTGATGTACTAACGACATCCAATACACCCATCAGATGTATGGTATGCAAGTTACTTACAAGACCCAAAAATCAGCTCAAAAGAAAGCTCATCTGGGCCACACAACGGGAAACAATTTGAGATGGAACACCGACCCTTGATTTGCGTGGGGTCCCGTCTTGTTTTTATAAGGAATCCTGTCCGTCCAGACAAATAAACTGCTCCGGATGAAGGGTCAGGATGAAAATAATTCTGTTCCTAGACTCCGATGGGCCCCTTTGAGAATCAATCACCAGCGTCCCCTCCCACGTTTCCCCCTGTGCTGTTCCCCACCAGAGTTCTGGATCGAGCTGATTTGGGCCTGTGGAGGTAACATGAAGGGACGCATCCAATGGACGGTTTGGATGTGACAGTAAACCATGTGGGCCCCACGTCTTCCCAGAACTAACGGTTCCACTGGACCGAACTCTTCCAGGACACAAGCAGAAGCTGAGGAGATCTTTTGGGTCTTGTAAATCCAGTTGTTCCCATCAGATGAACGGTCCGGATCAACGTTCCAGTAGACCCCACTTCCAAAAACCGAAAATCCCGGGATATTACCGATTATCCTGGGGTCGAGGATGACAGAATTCCTGACAGTAAATTGTGAGGAACGCACAGCGTAATTTATTTGCGGATCTAATTTATTATTATAGAAGGTTACAGAAAATATCAATTCCCGAACCCTTTTCTTATTTCCATGACTTGTGGGATTCATATATAAATACTCCCACCCTCTCTCTTTCTCTTTCTCCATTCAAAGAGATAGTTGAAGGAAAGTTGGATATATAGTGAGAGGAAAGAGATTCTTTGGAAATCATGGAAGAGAGGAAATCCAAATTCAAGAGGATTTGTGTCTTCTGTGGAAGCAGCCCAGGCAAGAAAATCAGCTACCAAGAAGCTGCTATTCAGTTGGGAAATGAATTGGTACAAACAAACTCCTTTCTATATCTATCTCATTGAATTGTCTTTCTTTGAATTTGATCTGATAAGGGAGTTTTGATATCTTTGTTTTATATTAGAGAAACCCAATAGAGATTGTCGAAAATTATTGGTTTGTTCATATTTGAAATTCTCTCTCTCTCTCTCTCTCTCTCTCTCTCTCTCTCTCTCTCTCTCTCTCTCTCTCTCTTTCTCTTTTCATTTTGTCTCTCTCTCTCTCTCTCTCTCTCTCTCTCTCTCTCTCTCTCTTTTCATTTTGTGGGCCATTTCCATCTTGATATGGGTTTTTGAGTTGGGATTCGTTTTTGGATGTTTGAGTTGCAGAACTTTTTTATTTCATGGAGAGAGAGCATTTGGATTCAAACCTTTTTATTTTTTGGGTGCAATCTAAATTCTAATGCTTTCATTTCGGGAGAAAAACCAACTTCTAGAGAGAGAGAGAGAGAGAGGAGTTTAGTTTCAAACCATGAATTTTTGGGTGAAATCTAATGCCTTTCGTTTTTTGATCAAAACCCAACCCTCTCTATCTCTCTCTATCTCTCTCTATCTCTCTCTCTGAGAGGGAGAATTGTTTCAGACCAAATATTTTTTGGGTGCAATCTAATGATTTCATTTCATATTTTCATTTATTCTTCCATATTTATGAAATTTACTATATCTTCTCCAAATCTGATTTAATTCTTTTTTTTTTAATATAAATTGTTTTATGTTCTCTATTACTTTTTGATGTGTTAGGGGTTATAATGAAACAGGCATTCAACGTGGTAGCATTATTGGTGAATTGGGTTTTATTGAGTTTTGGCATGAGCCCTTTGTCTTAGCTGTAATCTGCCTGTCTCTTTGGCCAGACTTCTTGCATGATCTCCTTGAAAATTAAAACAAATAAATAAATAATAAAAATAAAATAAACAAGCAAGCACCATGCTCTCATCTAGGGA
This sequence comes from Magnolia sinica, assembly GCF_029962835.1. Classification (NCBI taxonomy): domain Eukaryota; kingdom Viridiplantae; phylum Streptophyta; class Magnoliopsida; order Magnoliales; family Magnoliaceae; genus Magnolia; species Magnolia sinica. Next base: position 54,196,860 of record NC_080591.1, on the reverse strand, counting down.
AACAAACGTGCCACCTTTGCATCATGACTCATTACCATGTTTTCTTGGGCACACTCAGTTTTATGTTTTCCCATGTGTGTGTGACTATATATATATATATATATATATATATATATATATATATGAAATAAGGATTGATTACTTACAGCGCCTGCACCACAACTGCTGTGTGTTTTCAGCCGTTGGATGCATTAAATATTCTTCTTTTTTTTTTTTAATATCCCCCACTTAAATGCACATCCATGATCCACGAGCTAAAACCGCCTTCTACCACAAATTTATGGCAATGACAGTAATTAAGAGAAGTGGGCGTGGACCATTATCCAACCAATCTATGGATTTGTATACGTGGGCCTATTTCCAAAGTGGGGTTTTCCAAAATTCAAGTTTGGGATGTATTGGGATTCCCGCCCACCATCCATGGAAGGTGTTTGTGATGGTAATGATGATAGTAATTACTGTTCATGATGGTAACTTGTGATGCATGGGTTTTTTGACACGTGTCATGTGGGGTTTGCATTTTCAATGTGCATGAAGGTGGAAAGGAGGATTGATTTGGTGTATGGAGGTGGCAGCGTGGGGTTGATGGGGCTCGTTTCTCTGGCCGTTCATGATGGAGGGCGCCATGTTTTAGGGTATGTTATCTTTCCTTGTTTTATTTGTGTTTTTAACGGTTAGATTCCTATACAGATGTGTGGCAATCATTTTCTGTTATCTGAACCACTGGAACTGTGGGGCTGATTGTGGATGTAGCATATCTCGAAGGTCATACTGATCAAGCAATTCTGACCGTCCATTTGATGGTGTTATCAAATGGGTGGTCAAAAGTAAAACAGTGAATGTCCTGACTTCCAAGGACAAAATCAAGTTGGTTACTATCAATTTTCTATTGTATTTTTATAGTCATGCTCCATCCTCAGCTGGGTCAGATTTGAACTGTCTGGATTGCATCACAGTTATGCCATGTGCACAGATGAATAATAGTCACCACCATTCTCAAAATAGTGGTGAACTATCATATAAACTTGCTTGTTCTCGAGCTTTTGACATGAATGAGTGCATGTTTCTTGGTTTTACCACAGTTTCATGGAATGAAATGATACCTCCACCCCATGTTTCTGATATGATCACCCCCTTTTGCTTTGAAATGACAAATGCATGTGCAAGAAAATAGGGCCTAGTTATCAATAACTGTGTCTGTAAAATAAGCTCTTTCTTTGGGTTAATGTTGAAGTGGAATGCTAATTCCATTCTCTCATCCTCAAGATAAAAATGCAATCTCATTGCAAGTGCCAATGGGCCACGTCTGTGTGGGATCAAGGATGTGTTTCTATGGTAAAAATCTGAGCGGGCCACTAAATATGTGTGGCATGCTGAACGTAGAACGTTGGTTATCATTTTATTTTATTTTTCTAACCACCCACTTCAAGATTGCTTGTGTGGCCTACTTAATTGATGGACCGACAGGATCTTTTATTCTCCATGAGAATTACCCTATATTGCCATGCACGTTGGTTGGCCCTTGTAGATGAGTAGGATGGAATTAGAACTTCTCTACTGGGAAAAATGATTTATTGGATCTGGCCTCAAGGAGACTATATGTGCAGGTTTTCAATTGTAACAGAATCCATACCGTTTATCTGTTGGGGCCTACCGTGGATGGATTATACCTTGAAAATCTCATAAATAGGACAATCTTAACCATTCAAATTGTTGCCTACAAATAGATTATTTAAAAGAGAAACAAAGCAACAATTAATATCTGATGCAGATTAGTGTTGATCTAGACTAACAAACAATGGGCCCCATTTGTGTCAAAAAAGAAAACCGAGTACTGTAGCAAAGCCTGAGTGGAGGATCCTATAATTCCTCATTGTGAAATGGATTGTTAGTTTTCTACATTCCAGTAAGAAAAGTGCATGCTTTAGATAAAACAGTGCCGTGATTTTTTCTTGACATTGGGATTGCTTTTCCAAGGAAAGGCTTTATTCCTAACGTGGGTCCTTCTAGAATTTCATTTAGGAGACATTTCAAACCGAAAGCCCCTAGTTTTACTATGCTTCCCACCCTTTTTTCTACTTTTAGTAGGAAATTTGTGCAAAAAAGTAGCATAAAATAAAAGAAAGAGGCGTGTGCTCAATTAAAATAGAGTCTTAAATAACATTTCCCTCTCCCACAAGCACCTCGAAGCCATACATCAAAATTAGGCCCACACCCTTTTGATGACAAGGTTTGCTCTAATATGTCCGGATGTTTTGTAATGTGATACGTCGGTACTTTAGCTTTTGAATCTGGATCATCTTCCAATGATCCATATCATCTTATACAAATTTGTCTCACCATGTATGGTGGGTATAAACAACAAATGAAATCTCTTAGATTTGATTGTTTCAACCATATGATTTTGGATCTTTTGCTCATAAAGTGGATGGCTATTATAACCTTTATATAATCAAAGGATTGAAATATTTAATTTCAGAGATTTTTTGGGTAATCCCTCATCTATGGAAACCCATTTGACGTAAATGGTTTGGGTCGTTGAAAAGAACCCAGTTGCAATGTCTAAAGAGCCAGCATACGGTATTCCAACATGTTGAGATGTATTCAAGGAAACCTCTTAGATTACCTTTGTCTGGAAGTTGGTAGGTAAACTCATCAGGTGGGTCACACACGTATGCTAAAAGAAAGTGCCAATGGTCCACATTTAATTTACATGTGCCACATCTTAGCTTGCTTTATTAGTTGACAGGCCTAATTTGTGGAATAGGTCATCTATACGCCCACCTGATGGATACTTAGATGTGTGACAGGTAGGCACATGTAGCCACATTATAATCTGAGTATATGGAGGTTTGCTACTTCCCAGCTTCACATGCATCTTACCAGGCATGTGAATTGAAGTTTCAACCATGAATCAGTTGGGACCCACCATATGTATGATCTGAACAGAAAATAATAAGGCCATTCAACAATCAAGCCCAACGATTGCAGAAGTGATGAACAGTATATCTTACATGTGAGAGGTTGTAACATTTGGTAGTGTGTAGAAATGCATGTAGAGCTAGCAAACCTTGAGTATATATATGGTGTAAAAAAAATTCAGTAGCAATCAGAACTTTCAGTGAAAACCCTTGTGGGGCTTCTCTAAATCCTTATCAAAAGCGAAAAAATCCCATAGCTGCACAATCTTTCTAACTTAGTGCAGCTCCTATTTTGGCCCGTTCTTCAGACTGTCTCTTGAAAACATTATGAAACAGACACTTCCCTGCACCTGCACCCGAATCTATTGCCGCTTCACTTCACACTACTTGCAACTATAGAAAAACCTTCAGTTGTTCTAAGTTGCAACTGGTATGGTCTCTATATTTTACTGACCCTTTGCCTCTGTGTGTGTGTTTTCTCTTATTGTTTTAATTTGCAGGGTTATTCCCAAGACTTTGATGCAAAGGGAGGTGAGTTTGAGGACTTTGAAATAATTCTAGTAGTTTCCTTCTTCTTCCATTATTTGCTGCACTCTTTTCAGTTTATAAACAGATAAATGCAACGACTCTAGAGCATTAAAGTTCATTAGATGTTATGCGACAGGACAGCTTGTCGAGACCACTATGTTTTCTTAGGAGGGAGGGTGGATGAGTTTCTGTCTAGTGCTATCCAGCTGGGCATTCATGTCTCCTTTTGTTATATCTGGTTTTATAGTAAACGGTTTGATAAATTCAACATGCGTTTAGAGCCATACGCATCCCACATGTAGGTACCCATGCAAATATGAAACACGTGTGTGAGATCCGAGCTTTCCATAAGGGTGAAAATAATGGATGGATCTTGTGCCTACAAATTTGACAATTTCAATCTTCAGGTGAACATGATGTGCAAAAGAAATTGATGGATGATCTTTTTCTAGCTATTCATTTGTTTTGATATGATGTGTTCTACTAGAGGTGTGAAATGGCCTGATTTTTATGCTAGAAGATCTAAACGGTGTAGGTCACCTGGTGAGAAGCTCAGATCTTACACACGTGTCACATTTTGATGCATGTGCACACAGTTGTATTAGCAAACCTCTTTATTGTTGAGGAATTATTAGAGTCCTTGTGCATCATAGCATGACCAGTGTCTTGCTATGCCCAGCCCATGCAGGTAGGACCCATGACCTATTGATCGAGACTGTTGAACTAATGGGTGGGGGTGAACTGTTACTCTTCCATATTTGAAGATTCTAGCCATCCAAATCTCCCTACTTTTTATCTAGACCATTGTTGTTTTTTCTCTTTTAATCATCATCTTTAAGCCACAAATTGAAAGGTTGGCAATCTCTAATCTGTGTGACTCTTATGGAGCCAGCCATTCACCATAGAGGTCATATCAGTGATCCAGCTCTCATCGAAACATCCATCCACTTGTGCAAAAGGTGCATTGCAGCATTATTATGTCCAGATGATTACACCACATAAATTCCTCTATCAAGTGATAACGGGAGAAGGCCAACACCTCCCAAGATTACACAAAACTGTAGCCATGGGACCATCAACCGCAAGTAGAACTGTCCATCAGCTGGGTCCCTACATGGATAGACAGTAGCGGAAAAATTGAGGCCCATTTGGCTAGAGAAAGACCAATGGCTCAAATTCAGCTAACAGAAGTCAATTAATTGCAAGGATAAGAATCTGATACTAATCAGTCTGATTCTCTTACTATTGGCTATTAATGGCACATCCCACCAGATGAACAGTTCAGATGCCACATATTTCATGGAGGTCCTAGGGAGTACTAAACTAATCATGTATGATCAATGTTGTATGGAATTGGGTTACTTCATCTTTATCTGACCCATAGGATTGGTTGTACTTACTCTTTCATTTTGGGTCATCTGATCTTCCTCTTTTGGGTCTAGAATTTTGTGTTGGGGTATTTTTGTCTAGGCATAGAACATTGTAGTCTGCTAAAAAATGGAGTGACAATCATTGTGTTGATTGAGGGGCGTTTGGAGGATTCATTAACCATGTGAGTTGATGAATTACACTAAATTGCTAGAGGACAATGCATCTTATCATGTGGAGTTTGCATTTAGGATTTGAAATGTAATACGTTCCTCTGATTGTGATAAACAACAATAGGCATAGAGAAAAAATTCATAAAAGAAAAGAAAAACTATTCAATCAAAATTTCCCCATTTTTGTTAATTTCCTCTATCTATAGGGGTGGCAATGGGCAAGGTTAGGACTGGGCTCTGACTCCGAATGTGCCAGAAGGCACCAACCCTACAGTGTTGGGTCAACCCTTTACGGAAAAGATCGAATAATTGTAGGTTTGAAATAGTCCAATCTAAGTTTGTTTGTTTTTTTTTCCTTTTTGGGCATCCTCTACCCATCAAATCCTATCATATAAACGGTTTGGATCAATGAAACATGATACAATGAGTCTTTAAACTACGCATGTTTAGTGGGGAATGTTATAAGTGTCTTCTTTTTTATTTTTACACAAGCACTCACAACCCACACACACCCATGCACTCACACCACAGTGGGATTTCACCATGATGGGTACTCTAACCCATGACCTCATGTTGAAACTCTTGTAAGTATACCACTGAGGCATGAGTAAGGACCCTGAGTGTCTTTAAACAATCCATTCATTCTATCTTTCAGTGTCCAACTTGGTCACTGATCCAGGCTTATGTCAAGCCAGGCCAGCCCTTTGGCTAATTTCGGGTCCTGTTCCAGCCTGTAGCCATGTGCTAAGCTCACCATATTTCTCACCAACATATTACTTGTGGGACATCTGAGCCATGCAAAAGGTGGTCCTCGCCGTGAATTATACTTGGCTCAAAAATCAGGCTGATTTGCTTTCCAGATGAGCTACACCTTTGAAATCCATGGATTGCTGATTATATGAACCCATCTCTACTACTGTGGCCTACGCAATCAGTGGATATGCTATGTTTTTTTACCCGCTTGATCTTTCTCACCTTGGGCCCATCTCAGATGTTCTGAACAAATGACTAGTATGTGGGCCCCACCATGTATAGCCCTCAAGCGAAAATACCCAGCAATCACAAGTCCTGATCTTCAGATGGATGGACTTATTGAATGTGAAGTTTTGCTCCTCCTTTTAACTGTTTGTTTGCAGGCGCTCTGGGGCCAACGATATTCTTCAATCATTTAGGTTACACTGTGGACCATGCATATATGGTCCGGTAAACAAAAAGTCTAGAATATCAAGATGAGACTCTTGTAGGGTGGTCCCATCTGACTACAATCTGGGGTACACTAGGATTTACCTTTCTTTTGCCTTTTTCTTCTTCCTGTGGCTTTTATATGTAGGCCAAACTCCTATGTTAGTTCACCACTCTTTTGAAAATGGTTGCCGCTCAATTCTCATCACATGTAGCACTGGTTTACAGCCTATCCAGACCATTCAAATTGTGAGCCCTATTATGGATTGAGCATATCAATAATATCCCATGATTATGGGAAAGTAAAATATTGAGCGGTCCAAATTCGAAGGGGAAAAATCAGATAGTTAATATTATCTTCTCAGTGTAGATTTTTATATGCTCCATCCGCAGTTGGGTGAGCAACTTGGACGGTCTGGATCTCCAGACAACTGTGTATGGTCGAATGTTTACCACCAGTTTTTAAATGGTGCAAAACTAAAATATTATCTTCACATTTGTTCTGAAACTCTCAAGAGTACCCCCCAGACTGTAGTTTTGAGGGACGTACTTGGGCTATACCACCCCTTGGGAATGTTCATCTGGTGGGCTCACCATGGTATCTAAAGATCTACTTGATGGACGATCTGGAGCAAGCCTGTGTCACATGCACTGGGCCAGTAAGAGAAAGAAAGAGCAATTATTCACATTCAACTAGCAAGTCCATTAGCGTTCGTTGTATGCTGTCCATTGTGAAAAACCCATCAAATGAAGGGTTCTGATCATTGATCACCAAGGGTGTTGTTGTTTGTGTATGTTATACACCTGTGGACCATGACTTCGGGTAGTCCTAGTGTAAATCAATGGGCCCTGAGATTTGACCATATATAATATATGATCTTGCTGCAGATAACTGGCGAGACTGTTGGTGAAGTGAGAGCTGTGTCTGACATGCACCAACGAAAGGCTGAGATGGCTCGCCAAGCTGATGCTTTTATTGCTCTGCCCGGTACTGATACTAAGCCCACACCTAAAATCTCTCTCTCTCTCTCTCTCTCTCTCTCTCTCTCTCTCTCTCTCTCTATGGTGATCACCTTGTGTAAAATATGACAGACCATTGATAAATAACAAAATATTAGTGTGGTCCACCTGATGAGTGGATGCGGCTGATTTTTGCACGAGGTAATTCTCATAATGCGGCCAATCTACCGGTTGGACTAGAAAACACACACACACACACACACACACACACACACACATATATATATATATATATATATATATATATATATAAATCTTTCTCATAATTATTGTATCTCTTGGGAATACATATGAAAAATGTATCAGGTGGATATGGGACCCTCGAAGAACTACTGGAAGTCATTACATGGGCACAGCTCGGAATCCATCAAAAACCGGTAACACATCCTTGTTTCTTACTATCCTTTGGTAGCAGTAGAGGAATTCATTATCCAGTGTGTAAGCTATACACTACAGCTTGGTGTGTAGTTCATGTACTTATTTCATTGTTAGGCCCATTTGGATGTGCAAATTAGGATTGGTTTCGTTGTTTCAGTAAAATCCATCTGCTTTGCATCTGAGGAGGCTCACAAAACGAAATGAGTGATACCGATGTGGACATTTTCCCCATTTGATCCGGCGGTTATAACCGTGCCACTCTTCCAGTTAAAGGATAGGAACAGTTGCAACTCGGTTTGTCATTCATCTAAATTAGGACCCATGACTTGGACAATTCAATTTGAGTTGTGTATATACATCCTATGTGTACAATTTAATAGTGCCTGTGTATCAACCATCATGCACTTCCAGAGATTCAAAGTTGTGAGTCGAAGACTATAATAATTGGTGTATAGGTCATTGGACCCAACTTCATGCTAGACGGGATGAGATTTGAAATTGGACACTTTGAGTCTCCCCTCAAAAGTGCTTATCAAGTGGGTCAGGTCTAGAATCTCTTCAAGTTGACGAAATCCAACAGACTGCCTTTGGGCCGTCTCAATCCATCCAACTCAAATACAAGCCACATAGATAAATGGGTCAGGCCTGGATCTTCTTATTATGGACCTGAACCCAAACTCAATTTTGGAATTGGACCTGACCAAATCAGACCCAAGCACGTGCCACCATGATGAATGGACCACAACCTTCATGATTGGGCCTACCTTGCCATCTGGAAGGGTTTGTCCATGTGGGACTAGCAGGCTTCAAGAACGCAATAATGCATGGACTGGCATGGCACCTCATGCCATGTGCTATTTTTACACCCAACATGGAAATCATGATTAGTACGATGGTTGCATGGTAGCTAGTCACATTTTCAATCAAATGTTAAATAAAAGTTTTGAAAATATTTGATTCCTTCCAATTGGATTTAAAATACTCATCTAATACATTGGGAAAAGGTCAGTAGCATGTTGGTTTTTGTTTTTTTTAAAACATGAAAATCATAGTTGGATGATTAAAGAGATGATCCATTGTTCCTATTTGTATTGATTGATCTGGACCGTCAATAAAAACCAGAACGCATTTCACAAGCCACAATGCAAAAAATCACATTGATCCAATGATCCAATCCATCCTTGATGAGGACTTATATATTTTTTTTTTGAAGCCATCCTTCCTACAAGCCATAGATGTGCTGGCTGTGATTGCCTAATGAAAGTGACTCTTTAGAATATAAGCAATCTGTGATTGTCTTTAATAAACGGATGGAAAAATTTGTTAGATTGGACATATTTTTTTGTAAACAATATTGGCTGTGATTGCCTAATGAAAGTGACTTAATTTTTGATGAGGACTTATTTTTTTTTAAGCCATCCTTCCTACAAGCCATAGATGTGCTGGCTGTGATTGCCTAATGAAAGTGACTCTTTAGAATATAAGCAATCTGTGATTGTCCTTAATAAACAGATGAAAAAAATTGTTAGATTGCACTTTTTTTTTTTTTTTTTTTTGTAGACAATATTGACTGTCTGGATTAAAGGACTTTATCAAATGATTAATATCTGTTAGATTGTGTGAAATTTGTACGGTAGCCTATGAATTGTTTGGTGGACCTAATGAACAGTTTAGATCAATGGATTGCACTGATTAGGTGTCCCAATGCAACTGGGAGCACTGTTACTTCTTATAGTGCATGAGAGCATTGGAGCATTTCTCCTAATAAAATATTATGGATTATTGGGATTATTAGCAATCCCATAATCTGTTTCTTAAGCTGTGCACATGCATGTGCAAGACAGTTTATTTACAAACCACCACATGCTACAACATGGCATGTAAGTTTGAGATCTGATCCATCCATTGGAGGGACTGCGTGATGTGGATGCCAAAGTGCAAGAATCAGGTCAGTCCACTTATCAGGTGGGTCATAGTGGGAAGAAAAAATAAAAATCTACCACAAACAAAGCTTACTGGAAGTATTCTGTCCGCCTCTTTCTTACATTGTGACCCGCCTATGAGTGCACTGGCTTGACATAAACATCTTACACAATCAAACCCACTTGATGGATGGCTAGGATATTGCACTTATGCTTGCGGACATGGTAGCATGTACTTGCCGTAGTAAGCTTATCGTACCTTTTTTGTTTATATAGATGAATCTTTCATTGAAGAGATTAATTAATTTAAATTAATTTGGCAGGTGGGTCTCCTGAACGTGGATGGATATTATAATTCCTTGTTATCGTTTATCGATCAAGCTGTTGACGAAGGTTTCATCGCGCCAGCTGCCCGTCGAATCATCATATCTGCTCCAACAGCCAAGGAATTAGTCAGGCAACTTGAGGTAATAATAATAGATAATTTTACAAAAAAAAAAAAAAACTACCTACTTAATATAGGATTTACATTCCAGTACCTTTATGAAAAAGGTTTTGAATAAGCTACTTCATGAGTAATTATCATTCGAGTACATTCTGCTAGATCTATTGACAACGGTTGAGGGTGGCTGATGAGAGCAAAGAGGTGCTTCAGTGGGCCCCACAGTGATGTTTATGTGAAATCCACCCCAATGACCAGTTGCATTGCCCCCTGTTAGACTCTGGGCCCGAAACTCATCTCTATCTGTGATTCAGGTGGACTAGACAATTGGACTATATACAGCGAAAAACTTTTTCCTTGATGTGGCCCACCTCAATCATGGATGGACCTGATTTTTGGGCCCTAGACTAAATTTTGGTGTGGCATCTAATGGTTGGAGTGGATTTCACATAATCATCAGTGGTCCCTGTAAAAGTTTAAGGTCATGGGCCTCCCTCACTCCCATCTCCATTGGTGTGGCCTCCCAATCACAGGTCAGCCTGATTTATTTTCTTGTTCCTAACACGAGATTACACATCTCAACTGTGAGAGTGGATTTCACACATACACATCACAGTGGGCCTCATCAAAAGGAGTAAATGCTTGTTGGGCCTTGTAAAAATAAAGGTCATGCATGTCTCTCCCAACTTTCCTCTGAGGTTGGCCGTATTTTCTACCCCTGTACATAACATTAGATTACACATCTAATGGCCGGACTGAATTTCATATGCACATCACAGTGGGCCCCATCAAAAAATAACAAGGGTGGAGATTCTGCCGTTGATGGAGCTGCTGTGATGTGTATGTGGAATCTCCTGACCATTAGATGTGTGATCTCAGGTTAGATAGAGGTGAATCAGGTGAGCCATGACCTCCATGACCTTATAGGGCTTGCCATGATGATTGGTATGAAATCCAATCCATCTCACATAAGATTTAGGCCTGGGCCTCAAAATTAGGCCCATCTATGTTCAACTGGCCCACACTAAGGGAAACAATCTTGAGGGTCCTATGGAGGGTGAGTCACCTAGTTGGTTGGTGAGGTGGATTTCACATAAACATCACGGTAGGCCCCACTAGAGCTGCCCAGCTACTTTGCTTGCATTGGCCCACCATATCCAACGGAAGGAACCCTGATGAGAATGGTACTGGAATGTAAATTGTATATTTAATAGGTGGTTTTTTGTAAAATAATTATAATAATAATAATTATTAGAGATTTGTTAATGCCACACATATGTGCATGTGGCCACCTGACGTGTGTTGTGAGATATCCAAGCCGTGCAGTGGTAGGGTAGGGCCATCATGTTGTTTTTCTGATGATTGAATCAGATAAGATTGATTAGCGGGGTGTGGCCCACTTGATTACTTGGGGCATCATCTCATTTTCATGGTCGAATTGATCTCGAGACACCAACAAATGAAAAGCATAAATGTCCCACGTGTTCATGGTGGGACCTACAGAACTTGGCCAATCCGCTTCCCTTCTGGATGTGTTACAAATGAAAAGCATAAATGTCCTTTTTTTTTCTTCCTTTTTTTTATCTCAGGAGTATGTGCCAGAACAGGATGAAGTCACAGCCAAGTTGATCTGGGAGGCTGAACAACTAAGCTATGTGCCTGAAACAGGTGTTGCCACGTGATTGGCTTGGGAGATGGACCCCACATTTTGGCCTAACATATAAATATTTATATAAAATACATATACTGTGATCCAACCGTTGAATAGCACATACACGAAAACTAGAAAATGTTATACGTAGTCACGCCCAGCAGCAGCTTTGTTTTGGGGATTTTGTTGGTTTTGTCTTTTGATGAATCAAGTGCAAAATTATTGACTGATTAGACGGTCCACATTTTGTGTAGAATTATTGTACACCGCTAGATCCTTGAATATCTGATGACTTGCACCGTCTTTTTAATTTTTGGGCATGTGGGGCCCATGGTTTAGTGGGTCCAAGCTGTTGGTATGGTGGGTCTAAGATGGAAAAAAGCCTATAACCCTTACATTAAGTGGCCAGAAAATAGACAGTTAAGAGAGAGAATATAGCAATCCGTGCATGTTTGTTGAATGGACCACCTGATCAGACTGTATATATCCTCTGCCTAAACGAACGTGCCTGAACCTGAGATCAACCATCCACTTTTGTGCAATATCTGGACCGTTCATTTTATGTGCCCATTGTGCATGATATATAATAAAAATGACGTGGCACAGTAAATCAGACGGATCCAACCATCAAGCTGGACATGCTAGTACAACATAACTGGATGGTCGAGAAACAGATCAGTAGTGCATGTATTACTTGAAAAATGGCCCCTTCTAACATTTTAGGCTAAAGCATATAACTAGTGTGCCCCATCTAATGAACGGCTAGATAGCATGATTGGCGGTGCCCCCATTTCCATCCTGCAAGCACGAGTACAATTTACATTTCCCTTCAACTGAACAACCTCCAATACAAACCAGTGCACTAAAAATTGTAGGAGTGCACAAGGATCATGAAGTAGGCATCCTCATCATTTTACCGAAAAGAAAATTTAAAAAAATTTAAAAAAATTTTAAAAAAATGGCAAATTACGATCCATGCAGAGGAATCCGACCAGTGCAATGGGTTGGCCCCTCCATGAGGATTGTCTTATGCAAAACCTACCCACTCTATTTTACTACTTACCAGATGGCTAAACGTGGTTTCTATGATGTGGCCCACCTGATGATAGATGGGGCTAACCTATTGGAAGGGTGGACGTAGCATTCACTTCTATAGGTTGAAAATCATCCATTGGGTGGACCATAACCTGTGATCCAACCGGTAGGACTGAGATTACATACCAATCTGACTGTCATTAGAGAAATCTACACACCAATTTGACTGTCATTTCAAATCTACACCTGTTGCCATTCCTCAGTGGTAGACTCTATGGAGTTTTAACACAAGGTTGCATTCCTTGTGGTGCCGAGTGAGAGTGTAGAGTGAATGTGCGGGAGTGTTTGGGGATGTGAGTGCGAGCTCGACCCGGTCATGACTCAGCCAGACTTGTTTAGTCAGCTTGCCGACTCAAGCTTGAGTCGAACGGAGTCACTCACTGGGTGAGTGGAGTGTGAGATTCAAGCCCACATCCCTACTGGGTGATTGCTTTTTCTAAAATTAAAAAATAAAACAAATATATATATATATATATATATATATATATATATATATATATATATATATATAGGTAGGGTGTGAGATTCAAACCCAAACCCTACTAGGATAGGCAAGTGACATCACTAACAAGCCATGCACTTTATTTATGGCTTTATTGCCAATTTTATATTCATAACCTATTAATATCTGATTGTAGGCCGTTGGGTCACATGATATTTAATTAATTTCTCGCGGGAGAGGGCTCTGTCGCCCTTGCATTGCACTACTGTATGGGCCTGTCTGACCCCTCTTAAAAAATATTAAAAATAAAAACACCTATTAAATAGCTACAATAACTTTAAAAGGTTTTAATGTATCCTACACATGTTAGGGCCTGCCATCAATTTGAACCGTTCATTCAGCAAGCCACAGTGCAAAATCACACCAAGTGGGCAATTCTAAACATCCAATCAATAGCATTTAAAAATGAAAGGTTAAAATGGAATGGAGAAACAAAATAAGTCATTTGATAGATCCCACTTTGCCTTATAATTCCAAAGTAGAACTTTGGTTTAATGATTCTAAACATGTGATCTATGGCTGTAAATAACTGACAGTTGTAACAAATTGGCTCATTCAAAAAGGTTTAGAGTCATTAGATATTCTTGCACCTTGGCTTGCTCCTAGTGGTACTATTGAAAAATCGTCTTGAATGATGATCGGGCATCCACATTCCATCTAAAAGCTTTGGACACAAGCAAAACCCTTAAATATTCTTATCTATGTAATAATTAAATATCAAGTTGAGTTGCGTTGAGCCTTCAAGTCAGCCTGATCCAGCTTTGGACATTGACTCAAGTTTTCAGGTTTTTGAACCATGTTCAGCTATAGAGTTTTTAGTTGGATGAATAGTAAATTGGGTGGCGCCTAGATTGGATGGACTTAGATTAAAACTGGGTTAGACTGTATTGAGTGGGCGTAAGATACAACTCCATAGATAAATTAGGATTAGAGTGGCTTAAAATGCCAATCTACATTGGATTGAGGAGGGAGAAAAGAACACCAAATATTTCCATATCTCATAGCAGGCATTAGATATTATGTAAAAGCTGAGGGTCCATTTGGTAGATGCCTAAAAAATGGGTTTATCTCATTTTAATTAATCGTAATTACACATTAGTGATTATATCTCTTTTTGGTGAGGGTTAAAAATAATATTGATAACCAACAATCATCGTCTCTAATTCATAATTATGATTAACAAAATAAGACGGCGACCAAACTTCTCCACAAAATCAATTTGAAATGACAACGTCAAATACACACTTCTCTGAGAGGATTGAGACTATCAAATGCAGAACATTACAGTCGATTGACACACATACAGACAGGGAAATATGTAGCAGAGCCATTCATAGTTCATACTGATCATCCAGCAGGTCCCCCACTATGGATAGGCCATGGCTCAAAATCAAACAAACTAGAAATTCCTAATTGCTCAAATGGAATGTGGGATGCAGGTTGAATTTTTAACCATCTCTTTGCCCTCAAAAACTCAGATTGAATTGGTTGGGATCATCTCCATCCTGTGATTATTTCGCCTATGTCCCATCCATGATAAGGCGTGACACAAAAGCTTTCTTCACATCCCCAAATGAAGATTGCATTGCACTTGAGAGAAACTTTTCGATTCAACTAAGAACTCGTTAAGCTCCAAAATCACAAGCAGTGCTTCATTTAGAAGCTTCAACTTCTGTTATCTAATCAAAGTCACCAATATATAATTTGGGCACATGCGTAAAGGACACTCTAAAACTACTCATCAATCATTTTTGAATTGTTTTGAAATTGCACTGGTTTCTTTCACAGTGGAAATCAAGATGCAGAATTCAAAAAATAATGCGAATGAGAAATCAACGGAGATATGTATCTGAATATACAAAAAATGAAACCAGTGGCGGTGGCTGCAACAAAATATTTAGTTACCCAGAATTTAGCTTCTGATACTGAGAAGACTGTCGACAGGAAGGCTACAGCATATAACATCAGGATGGGCATCCTTAGCATCATCAGCACTTTGCAACCATCCACGGACATGCCTCCTCGGACTGGAAATAACTTCAGAGTTCACAGAGGAATTAGGAAGAACCGTACCAACGGATGAGAATGAGAAGGACCCTGTTCCTAGATTCCGTGGCACCATGTCTATATTATGAAGTAATGCAGTTTGGACAGGCAAAATCTCTGAAGTGAATCTGCTTGAAATACTAGAACAGAGAGGGGGCAATGCATCAGGGACAGAGCTACCACCTTTGATCTCTTTACATGGGCCAAAAATAGCATCATGGGTTCCACTCAACTTGCATTGAGGAATCTGCCACAGCGGAACATCTTGACTATCAGGATTTGTGTGACCACCTGAAATGTTCTTAAGCACATGAGTTTCATGGATTCCTTCGTGAAAGCTGGCTACAAATACTATTCTGGATATTAGCTTTGAAAAAAAGGAAAATGAAATCCAGACACCATATAGAAATGGCAGAATTTCCATGTGTAAATATGAATGATAGGATTAACTTTCAAGCATGCAACCATCTGCAAACAAAACACGAGTGCCCCACACCTGTCAATGTGGCCAATGTTCAAAATATCGGTATCATGTTATTTATCGCATCCTTGGGATACATATCAGTTATCGCACGGGATATATCGTTTGTATCGGGTAATTTATCGTACTTATTGGGAAACATGGGAAAATGATTGAATTTTTCAATTAAACTTCAGGGATTGTTAAAAAAGACCTTAATATACACTTTTAAATTCATAACATCTTAAAAAAGAAGTGCACATAATAGGTTCCTTTGTATAGGGTCTTAAGCTATGCACTTCCTGACTGAACGAATGCAACTATATTCGAATTGAATGCATAACATTTAAAGTGTATGTGATGATCATTTCATCAAACACTCCTAAATACTTCGAAATTAGTATCAATTGATAGCTGGTTGAAGGGAAATTTCGAAAAAATAAATATTTTAATAAATTTTTAATTAAAAAATTATTTTTATTTTTCGAAAATTGACGAGGACTTAACAATCAATAGATTAGCCCTCATACATGCTTGATTCATGTTTGGAGTGCAACATTAAAGCAATTTGGGAGAAACTGGGAAATTTTCGAATTTTTCCCAAATTTTCTAAATCGGACTGCCTATACTCAAATTTCGAAAATAGGGTATATGTGACGATCATTTCATCAAATACTTCTAAAAACTTCGAAATTAGTCTCAATTGACAGTTGGTTGAAGGAAATTTTCAAAAAAAAAAAAAAAAAAAACAAAACATGGAGAACTAGTGGATATCAAAATCAAAGCTCCAATTCCGTGATTTTTCATGCAAAACATGAAGAACCAATGGATTTATAACAATTTGATATCGATTTAACATAATTTCAACAAAAAAAAATAATAATAAGGATCGGAAATTGAAAATGCTCACCAAATCGAACATGTGGGATATATCGGCACTACTTGTGCATTTCGTATCACACAGGTGGGATATATCGGTAAAAACATTGAATATGGCATTCATGCATGAAATCAGTCCCATTCATCAGGCGGGTGCCACTGTGAATGTGCCCTAGCCTAGAAATCAGGCATATCCACTCACCAGGTGTGCCACACATCCCCAATAGATATAGACCATTGGTTATTCTTTTATGTCATTCATTGATTTCATGAACATGGCCTGCCAAAGATTGGATCAGCATGATTTTCTCACAATGGCACATTTTCCATGAAGCCTTGCCTGATGAAAGGCCCAATCTTGCATGTGCCTGACAAATGGGTGCTGAGACCATGGTTTGCAAAACAGGCAGCAAATCATTACCTCTTTCATCTTCCATTTCCGGCTTGCATATGGACTTCTGCAGCAATATTGTTTCTGCAAAAACTATCATGACCAAATTCTTGATCTCCTCTCTATGGGATAACTCCAGAGGTTTGAAGGAGAATGATGTCATCCACGTCTCAAGCAGATCGGGTATTGCAGGGATAATTAGCTTCTCCACATGTAAAGAAGAGAGCATCTGATAAAATAACTTTAAGTTAGAAACTATCCAAAGAAAGATGAGCTCAAAAATCCAATTTCTCCACTTAAAAGTCTGCATTCACAACAGAAGGTACGTTTGCTGAGAATTATTTTTCAAGAAGATAAGGAAAGAGAAACCTAGATAAACAGAATAGTGTTATAATGAATTACACCAGATGTAGAAGGAAATTATATGACTATTGTTGCTAATTCACCCATCCCAATTGCAAGGACAGTCTATAATATAAGAGGAAAACTTTGATACTCTAGCAGAGCATCATGGATGATCCACAGGCGCTTTAGAAGTACTTGGCAATTGCATACGCAGCATACAAGCAATGTCCGTACATCTAATCCATTGGAGGAAGGAGTGCGAAGTCCAGCCCACCACCTTTCTCCAGTCTTCACTCTTCAGCATTTCACCTGATCCCAACTGTCCCAACTCCAGACACGAACATCCAGTTCTCAGTTGTTTACATGAAACATCTAGATTTCATGCCCTTAAACTGTCCCAACTGTCCAGCCTTTACTCAAACAAAATTTTCACCGTTAATGTTTTCAGCCATAAAAGCTCCTAATCAGCTCATCAATCTCAATCCATCCATTAACCAGCCCTTGCTCCCTTCACAGTGCCCCGAAGTGCATGAGGCTGTGATCACAGTGCCAAGGATGCAACACTAGCTGAGCCCACAATGGAGGCTCAAAACAATGAGCTCGTGCACCTCAGACAACAAGTTGAGTTGTTAACTCAGCAACTAGCACAATATGAAGGACTGATTGCATGAAGAGGCCACCTAAATCTGGAAGTATGCCGCACCTTCAGTAATTCCTACGACTTGGACAAAGGGGTGAACCAGTTTCACAATCCTGCCCTGCTTCAGGAGGCACAATTGATGCACAAATCTCAGTATCAAGGTTGAATTACCAGAATTCCAAGGATACTCAAGAGCTGATAAATTCATCAACTGGATGAACATGGTCAAGTGTGTGTTTGATTATGGAAACGTGCTTGATGACTAGAAAGTCAAGTAGTCACCATCAAGCTTCAAGGGTTAAGCACTCACATGGTGGGAACACATGAAAGTCGCATACGAGATGAGAAGTAAAACTAAGATCACTAATTGGAACAAAATGAAAAAAAAAAAAAAGGCTACATGAAACTTTTCTACCATTCTATTACGTCCAAATCATGTATCAACGGTTGCACACATTTCACCAAGATGAACGAGTGGTGGATGACAGAAGATTTAATTAACTAGTTGCCTAAATGACCTTAGTGAGTCAGATTAGTAGTTTGTCATGAGCTATTTGAGTGGCTTGACAGCTTGAGACCGCCTATTCGTGATGTTTTAATACTACAACCGATATGAACACTTGCTGAGGCATACGCATACCCCTGCACATTAGTGGTGGAATTGCAATAGAAATATGGCTACGAAAACTTGTGAAATGCATCTAAGTGGGCATGCACAATATGAGTAGCACCCAAGATGGTGGATCTCAATGACTTCTGGATCCCATCCATGTGTGCACTCGTTGCAAGCTCCCTCCGACTTATTCAGCTCGCATGAACACTGTAGCTGCAGCTGAGTGTGTAGGCAACAAATCGCTGCTTCAGTGTTTCAAGTGCAGAGACTAGTTGCAGAATGTCGTAAAGCTCCTGGCTAGTATGAAAAGGTAAACAGCTCATGGTAGGGCAAAGGTCCTATCCATGACGAAGAGCCAAATGAGGAAGAACTAGTGGTCCTATGGGATGATGTGGGTGAAGCCCTTGTTATACAAAGGGCCTCTTCTTTTCCAAATGAGAGACGCAAGTGGATTGGCCTAATAGTGACAAAGACCTTAACAAAGGTCCAGCCTATATTGAAGTGCCTCCTAAAAGTCACTCGTGTTTCTAATAAATCTCCCACCAAAATATCATACAGATGATCGGATTCATTCAAGCATTGTCCATATTATCTGCTCTATTGAAGGAAAGAGTTCAAAGTCATCGCTGATGAGGGTAGATGGGAAAATCTTATTTCCAATGAGGCCATTGATATACTAAATCTAACAGCTTAAAAAAAATCCCCAACCCTAAAATTTTTGGCCCAACAAAAGGCAGTGAATTCATCTTGTCCAATCAATGCATGGTTTCATTCTTCATTGGAAAAACATAACATGAAGTGGCTACAAAGTAGTTTCAATGGATGGCTGCAATCTTTTATTGAGGCGTCCATGGCAGTTCAAACTTGGAGTGGGGACTCACCATTATCGTAATAAAATGTACAAATTCATGAAAGATGGTGTGACCATTGTTGTTCACCCTACACAAGAAGAATTTATCTTAGAACTTCGCACATCAAAAGTTGTAGAAGGCAGTGAGCCTCCTAATCAAAGTACGGATTGATCCCTAGTGGGGGAGTACAACAAGCTCAAAAAGAAGAAGATCAGATAGTGCAAGGTCATTCAGAGGGGAGAGAGGGAGGGAGGGAGATTGCTGTTAAAGAGGTGAAATAGAGATAAAATGGCCTTATGTTCTATAAGACTATAAGGGCCTATTTGGGAGCGTGGATTTTGAACCCCCTGGATTCGGAACCCACAGGATTTGAAAACCCCTGGATTTGAAATCCTCTTATTGTGTTTGGCACCCTAGATTGGGAATCAACTTTAATCCAAAAATAGCTAAGCATGATATATTTACAGGTGTTTGAATTTAATTACTAAATCAACTTTAATATCTCTAACTAGTGACGTATGTAATGTTTGTAATAAGCCTGCTGAAATATTGATGCGGACATCAGTGGTGTGCCCTTTAGAGTGTACTAGAGGAGGAGGCGTCACCGACAGAGTACCAGAGCGGAGAAGTTGATGTGGATGGACGACGGGTCCATCGGACCCACTTTCTGACGCGCTACGAGTGCAAGAGCGGCATGACCGCACCCCGACCATAGATCCATGGATCGGATTTTACACCCTACCACATGGGTGTTCACCCCGACCATAAATCCGTGGGTCGGATTTCACATCCTACCCAAGGTGTCCCATATCAGTATCGGTTGGCGTAACGGTGACCTCCAAAACCGATACGGATACGGGGTCGTAACGGCGATACGGGGGCGTAACGGCCCGTAACGGTGTAATTTTTTTTTTTGCCAAAAAAATATGTATTCAATTCGGAATATTCTAAGCATTCCAAATATGCATTCATTTATAAATTGGAACATGTTTATGGTGGTGTAACGGTCCACTCTTTGGTGAGAAGCTGTATCGGACTGTCTGATTAATTTTTGAACCAGGTAACCTGAATTTGACTACAAAATGTATATATTTAATTTTCTAAATATCTAATTTATATACTTAACAATTTAATATCTTTCTCCCAGTAATTCTTAAGAAAATGAAATTAAATTCAGGTAGATGGCGTTGCCAATTTCGGGCTGACTTGGAGGGCCAATCTATGCCCCAAATTAGCCTCAAATTCATGCAATTTATTGTCATTATCCCACTTATGTATTAGTGGACATTTATTGGATAGTGAATCATGAAAAAAATCAAAAGGCCCTATTTTAAAAAATAAGAGTACACAAAATAACAATTAAAACTATTCAAATAATTTGATTTTGGCATTGTGAGTTAGCAATTGCAGTTTATAATTTTAAGTTAATATATGTCTTTCGTACAATTTTTTAAGGGCTCAAATTAGGCAGGACTCGGATTGTGAAGCGTAACACACATGTCAAAGTTTTTTGGGCCCCACCCATGATGAATGTGTTATATCTAAACCGTCCATTCATTTGACGAGATCGTCTTAAAGCTTGACACAAAAAATAATACTGATCTAATTATCAAGTGGACCACACTGCAAAAAGGCAGTGGGGAATTGAACGTCTACCATTGAAAACTTTTTTGGGATCACAGAACTTTTAGATCAATATGAAATTTGCTTTTCCTCTTCATTCAGGTCTTTTTGACCTTATGAACAGATTGGATGGAAAATAAATGTTACGGTGGGCCTACGAATTGTTTAACGGTGAATATCATCATCTCCGCTGCTATTTTTGGTGTGGTCCAGACGATCTTTGGATACGATTCATTTTTTAGGTAATGCTCTAAAATAATATTTAAAAATAGATGAACAGTGTAGATATAATAAATACATCACTGTGGAGCCCATAAAACTTTGATCTCCTTTGCACCGTTCGTACAACTCGGAGCTCGAGGAGTGTCAGCGCTCGTCTTCGCGTGACACGTACCTACAGCAGCTTGCGCCTACAAAAAAAAAAAAAGGAGAGGAAAATCGAAAAGCAAAAAGAGGGAAAGAAGAGAAGAAAAAAGAGGGAAAGAACAGAGAGAGAGAGAGAGAGAGAGAGAGAGAGAGAGAAGAAGAAGAAGAAGGAGGAGGAGGAGGAGGAGGAGGCCACAGCCGCAGCCGCAGCAAGGTCGTAGCAGGCCGAGAAGAGAAAGAAGAAGAAGAAAGAGAAGAAGAAGAGGAAAAGAAAGGAAAAAGGTAAGGTTTTTTTCTTTTTTTCTTTTTTTTTCCAAGGCCCATAACAGCCGTTACGGGTTAGTAACGGCCGTTACGCTCGTAACGACCGTTACATGTACAAAAACGGGACTCGGCCGATACGGCCCCGTATCGCATAACAGATACCACCGTTACCGTTACGTATCGGCCGTTACGGCCGATACTTAACCGTTTTGGCACACCCTGATCCTACCACATAGGTGTTTTAGTTTTAGACTGTTTTGTTATTTTTCTTATTTCAAGGGCTTTATTGCAACTTTATTTATTTTTCGTCTTTTTGTTATTTTTCTTGTTTCCAAGGGCTTTAGTGCACTTTTACTTTTTCCATAGCTTATATATACGTTGTGAGGAACCCTATTTTCGTTATTATTGAATGAATAAGAATTCGTCTATTTTCTTCATCTTTATTCAAGAGATTAGGGTTTCAGGATTGACCATTGGGTGTTGAGGATTCCACCCCGATTTCGGGTTTCCCTCTTTCTAAGATCTTTGAGATGCAGGAAAAGGTAAGAATCATCCTCCTCCTTTTCTTTTGACGACAACAGATCTATAACTTCTTCATCTCGAACCCCTCATCCTTCGCCCATTTCGTTTCTCTCTGGATACCCCTTTCTAGTTCGAACGGAAAAGAATGATGGTTAGTCAATAGAATCAGATCCAAGCTTACTCATGGACTGACTTATGCTAGATTGTTTACGTGATCTTATGCTAAGGGGCATTAACCTGACGGAATAATTTCATCTTTGTGTTGAGATTTACCTAATCCCTTTGTTTGAAAACAGTTAGTTAATTGGTGTATTTATTTGAATATTCTTTAACCTGATTATACATGCATCTAGGGTTAGGTTATCACATGTCCCTGCATCAAATATATGCTTTGTCCGAAAATGATGAAATTCCAAGTCTCAGATGGGCCACAAGCACAAGATCATGTTTGAGTGACTAAGCAACGATTTTTAACCGTTGATTTACATGGACAATGTTTGGACGGTGCTGATCATAATATTAAAGTTAGTATAGTGATGCAATTGATAATCTAATTGTTTTGGGATATCATTAGTGGGCCATGTGCCCAATAGAATAATAATATGGTGACACACATGTTACACATGTAACTCTGGGAAGGATTTTAGATGTAATCCAAGCTCTCACCGTGGATTTCAAACTCCCTCTTTGAGGGGATTTGAAACCCCTAGTTACTTTATGCTACCAAACAACCAGGGGATTTGAAATCCCCTCAAATCCCCCAAAATCCATGGTGCCAAACGACCCCTAAGATTCCTTATAGAAGCATGGGCATATACAATATCATTGCAACTCTAAATGACCGATATTGTCAGTTACTTTAATTTAAACACTATGATATTCAGGTACTTTGTTAGAGTGCTAGCATACAAAGGATACAATATGGATAAAGCATGAACATTGATGCAGCAGTGTCATGCTATTTCTGTAACAATTGTACATGCATTTCAATATGACATCTATAACACAGTATCCCTTATATACTTCTCTTATACTGTTAATATATTGTCAGTGTTGTCGTCATCGTCACCGTCATCACAACCTTATCCCTACTATTTGGGTGCACTTTGTAAATTCTATTTCGCCAATCAATCAACATTTTGAAAACTGCCTTTCACACCAATGTCTCCATGTCCATGCACGTATCAGGGTACCACAGAATTAAAGTTGCTAACATGAAAGAGTATTAAAATATATAATTCATGTTCACAAAATTAGAGAAAGAGCACACATGGTACGTGAAAGTTGAAACAGAAGGTTCTGAGAAGTAAGAAATGACTGCAAGCATATTAACATATGATTGGTAGTATCAGTAAAAAGATGCATACTTCTTCCACAGCCTTCAAAAGGCGACGGCACATGCCTTGTCGTCGATACATGGGTCGTGTTCCGATGAATGGCATTTCCGCTGAACGCGTTCCATGGATCCTATATTACCAATGGCAACAAAAAAACTAACTAAAATCAGTGATGCAATCCATCCAGCATATACCTATTAAAAAAACACCACATTACAAGAATGATCTTTAGGGGATCTAATAAAAAAAATGCATATTTCAACAGCAGAATATGCTAGAGTAATACAGGGAAGCGTGGAGAAGTAAAATACTAAGAGAAACTTGGCACTACCTAGGAAAATCATTTCCACAATAAGTCGGTGTGCGGCAAGACAAAAGAGCCACACAGGTTCCCCATTTAAATCAAATTCCTGAAAAATGCATATCCATGAGCATTTAAAACACAGTTCAGCAGCCCATTCCCACTAGAAAAAATACGTAAGTGATAGCTACCATAAACCTACTCACACAAAGCTGATAGATTCATGGTCCTAAATATTGTCCAAAACCAAGTTCGCTCAGCCAAATCGTCTCAGTTTTGGTGCGCAAATGAAACAAGCCACCAGAACAAGTTGGGGCGGGTCATTCCAGTTTCAGTCTCCTAGCAAGTCGCACTCCGCTACTAAAAACCGTTAGAAGCATTCCATATGTTTTTTTTTTTTTTTTTAAATCGCAGGTAAGGCTTGGCCATTGAGTATGGCAAGGATTTTCTAAACTAGATCCACCTAATACGAGTATGGCAAGGATTGATTATAACCAGTGTTCAGAATATGGGTATAGTTAGATGTATTGATCAATGTTTTAAATAGCGCTAGCGTGACGCATAGCGCTCAGCCCTCTATAGCATGTAGCATAAGCTACACAATACTCCTATTTTTTAATTTAAAAATAGGACAAAATAATAAATAACGGAATATATATATATATATATATATAAATGCCTAAAAGATGATTCATTTTATCAATTATAAGCATGTTCAAACAAGTTATTAGCAAAATCAAATAATTATCACATCAGTAACTTTCTAAGCAAACCACTTTCATTAATAATGTCTAATTGAAATCACAAGTCACAATTATGAAAAGAAATAAAAATCCCATAGGTTAAAAGTATCAAGTACAATACAAGTGTCACATTCCTCAACATTAGATACAAAGAAAATGTGAAAAAAGTATATAAAAAAAAAAATAGTAAAAAAATACATTGTAGCTTACACTACGTACACTATGCGCTATCTAGTTGTAGTGTACGCTATGCGATGTGGTCTCTTACATATCGATGGTACTCATCCTCAATGCAGTAATATGCCCATCAACATTGTTTTAAATATCGACAATATTGGCCAATATATCCCATGATATATCTTTTATCCCACCTATGCAATACGAAATGCATAGATAGTGCCAATATATCCCACCTATTCGATCCAGTGAGCTTTTTCGATTTTTTATCCTTTTTTTTTTGTTGTAAATCACGTTAAATCAATGTCAAATGGTTACAAATCAATGATTCTTCTTGTTTTCCATGAAAAATCATGGATTTGGAGCTTCGATTTCGAGATTTGGGGGAGATGGGGCAAGTTGCTGAAATTTGGGAAAATTTGAAATTTCTCAATTTCTCGCAAATCAGTTGCAATCTTTGTATCCAAACACAAAATCAAACATGTATCTTGATCTACTGATTCTTCTTTTGCTTTTGAATGTATTGCTTGTGTTTCCATACATGTCTTCATACGTTTATAAATTATATTAATAGACTTTAAATATACTTGCATCAGTTTAATTGGACGGTGCATGTATTAGGACCAAGGAATTCGGAATCAGTTATGTATCAGCCGATACGTAATGGTAACGGCCGACCCCGTTATGCGATATGGGGCATATGGGGTCATAACAGGCACACACACCCCCCCCCCCTCGATTTTGTAGCCGTAATGGTCAGGGCGTAACGATCATAAAACGACTAGTGTTTCTTTTCTTATCAAGCTTCAATTTTTCACTTTTTTTTACACTTCTTTCTTCTAAACTCTTCCTAAATCATTCTATTGCAATTTTCGACCACCCTTGCCTTGAAATTAAGGATAAAAACAACTTATAATAAGGATTTTCTTGATTCAAAGCTCCGTGGGTCATTTTCCAGAAATTTTTCAAAAATAGGTATTTATACCTTTTATTTAATGTGTTGTTGTTTTAATGGTAGAATATGATGTGTTAATCATAATAGAACATATTAATGTCCAGTTTACAGATTATTGTTATGATTTTATATTTTTTTTCTATTTACGCACTATTTTCGGCCCTGTTTTTAAAAATTCGAAAAATTAATTTTTATTTAATATGTTGTTGTTTTAATGGTAGAATATGATGTGTTAATTATAGTAGAACATATTAATGTCCATTTTACAGATTATTGTTGTGATTTTATATTTTTTTCTATTTTTGCATTATTTTCGACCATTTTCTTTAAATTCGAAAAATCATTTTTTTTATTTAATGCGTTGCTGTTTTAATGGTAAAATATGATGTGTTAATCATAGTAAAACATATTAATGTCCATTTTATAGAATATTGTTGTGATTTTATATTTTTTATATTTTGTTTTCTATTTACACACTATTTTCGGCCTTTTTTTTAAATTCAAAAAATTATTATTTTTATTTAATGTGTTGTTGTTTTAATGGTAGAATATGATGTGTTAATCATAGTAGAACATATTAATGTCCATTTTACAGATTATTGTTATGATTTTATATATTTTTATATTTTTTTCTATTATCGGCCTTTTTTTAAAAATTCGAAAAATCATTTTTTATTTAATGTGTTGTTGTTTTAATGGTAGAATATGATGTGTTAATCATAATAGAATATATTAATGTCTATTTTACAGATTATTGTTGTGATTTTATATTTTTTTCTATTTACGCACTATTTTCGGTCTTTTTTAAAAAAAAATTCGAAAAATCATTTTTTATTTAATGTGTTGTTGTTTTAATGGTAGAATATGATGTGTTAATCATAGTAGAACATATTAATGTCCATTTTACATATTATTGTTGTAATTTTATATTTTTTCTATTTTCAAATTAGTGACTTTATGTTTATATTTTCTTATATTGGACAGGTTTTTGAGCTTCTTACAGTTTAGAACATAAAATCATCTTTATTTATTAGATTTTGAAAACCGTATATAAATTTAGAATAGCGAGTAAACTCACAATCTCACATAGACATAGGTCATATCTAATCTATATCTACCTAAGGAAATGTTTGGGTTTGGCCAACAAGTGAGGATATTGGATGGCAACATTCTCAGAGCGTTGGTGGTATTAGGCATCAAATGAAGTACAACTATTATGATAGACTAGTAATTGGTGGAATTCCGCGTCTCAAATAACATTTGACACATCGAAAAGGTCAAGTGGCAGGATGTACTAGAGTATCAAAAGATATAATGATTTTAATGCAAGCCAGTCTGAATGAGTCGAAGGGTAAATGTGTTGCTAGACAAAAGAAGAAAGATGAGATTTTGGATGCGGCTTGACAAGAGGTGTTTGGTCCTGAATATATGGGCGTTTGTAATGAAGATACTATTGATTCTGACGAAGATTCATATCAGGAATTAACTATAGCTAGGAGAGAGAGCTTGCGTCTAACTCGTGAAGAGGAAAAACGTCGCCGCATGTTTGGTGCGAGTCAGTCAATACGTGATATAGGGGGGTCAGTGGGAGTGCAGCTGAGAGTGCGACTGCCTCTGCAGGTAGGGTTGGGGGTAGGTTTGGTGGGTTACGACGTATGTTTAGGAGCCGACGAGAGGCATCTTCACGTGATGCCCTTATACATTTGGATGAAGAAGTAAATGAGCCTAGGAGACCCTCTATTGATTCAATCCTGTTTACGAAAGAATCAACTAAACAAAAGAAGATAAAACAAATGTGGAGTAGAACTTCCGTTGAGAAGCTAGGTAGGGTAGCATCAAAGTTATTTATGCATGCCAACATACCTCCTAATGCGGTCAATTCTCCATATTGGCATGTTGTAATTGATGCAGCAACAGAAGCAAGTGAAGGAATTAAAGCTCCCATGGCTAGGGATATTAGGGGGAAATGGACAGATGCAGAGTATGCAGATGTGAAAGCATACGTGGCTACCTTTAAACCTGTATGGCAAGCCAAAGGATGCACGATCATGTGCGATGGTTGGACTGGCCCAACCAGACGCTGCATGATCAACTTCATGGTGTATTGCCACTTGGGAACCATATACCACAAGTCAATTGATGCCTCGGCCGTAACAAAAAATTCTGATTATATTATTGGACTAATGGATAAAGTTGTGGATGAGATTGGAGAGGAAAATGTAGTGTAGATTGTGACAAATAATGAAGCATCATATAAGCTTGCAGGACATAAGTTGATGAAAAAGAGACCACATATTTTTTGGTCACCATGTGCTGCCTATTGTATTGATCTTATATTGGAAGATATTGGGAAAAAGAAGAATGTTAAGGAAATGATCGAAAGGGAAAGAGAAGTGACGACGTTTATTTACAACCATAATCAAGTAGTTGCAATAATGAGGAAGTTTACAAAAGGACGAGAGTTATTAAGGTCTACGGCGACTAGATTCGCAACAAACTTTAAAGCATTAGAGAGTTTATACCAGCATAGGAGAGAGTTGAGTGAGATGTTCGCTTCTCGAGATTGGCTCAACACAAAACATGGGCAGGAGACATCAGGGACACCGGTTGAAGTTGCGAACACCATACGGGACAACAAATATTGGAAGAGAATCAAGTCGATCCTAAAGGTGATGGAGCCACTAATGAGGGTACTCCGTCTTCTTGAAATCGACGATGCACCTACCATGGGCTTTCTATACGATGTCATGGATAAGGCAAAGTTGACAATTCAGCGTGATTGTAGAAGCAGTGAGTCTTATTGGAGGATGATCGACAAGAGATGGACAAGGCAACTCCATCACGATCTTCATGCAGCAAGTTACTACCTAAATCCTAGGTACAGATATGCCCAATCATTTGTTGCGGATAACGAAGTTCGTGTCGGGCTAAAGAATGTGATAAAAAGATTAGAGCCTGACTTAGATATGCAAATAAAGGCATTAAATGAATTAGATACATTTGGAAATCACCTGGGTAGCTTTGGAGATGCTCTTGCACAGCATGCAGTATCTATGTTGCAACCGGCCGAATAGTGGATAAATTTCGGAGAGAGTACGAAGGCTCTCCAAAAAATTGCAGTAAAAGTTTTGAGCCAGACAACATCTTCTTCTATCTCCGAAAGGAATTGGAGTTGTTTTGCACTTATTCATTCAAAGAATAGGAATAGATTGCAGACTAGGATGTTGGATAGACTTGTCTTCATGCACTACAATATAAAGCTAAGAATGCGACGACATCATAGAAGCATTATAGCCGCTGATGACACAAACTACTGTCTAATAAACTTGGATAATATTTATGATGAGGATGACCCGCTTCTACCTTAGTTGGAAATAAGGAAAAAGCAAATTGATGACCACTAATACGCACAGCACAACAAGAGAGTCGTGCAGTTGTGTTGGACCCAGAAAGAGGGGCAACTTTTATGCCAAGTACGGCTCAAGATCAACAGAAGAGTACGAGCAGTGGTCGCATGACCGTGTCAGATGATGGTGATGATGACGCCCCTGCCCCTGGTGCTGGCACTTCTAGTGTTGCTCAGCACACCATACAGTCATCTACGGATCGTGATGCCAATAAACATCGACAAGGTAGTACACGAGGTCGGACTTATGAGTGTACTAAGTCACTATACAGCCAACAGGAGGAGGGTAGGTCTAGTGGTGCACCAGGTTCGAGAGGTCCGGAACATCAGCAGACTCATGGTCCTGATTATTATGACGGATATTCTTATGGCCAATTGGATTATGATTATAGTTATACTGAACCTATTCCATCACATTCATGTTGGAGTAGTCCTCCCGATCCATATCCATATGATTATAGTCATAGATATCCAGATCCAAATCCAAGTTACTCATCACAGACACACTCTCAATCTCAAGATTCTCAACAGCCTGAGTACAGGCACCAGTATGGCTATTCGATGGGCACTGGTGGATATCCTTACTCCAAGTCGGAGTCGTTACCTAGTTAGGATCAGTCATCCTCTGGTTTCGTTGATCTAGTATTTTTTTCTGGCACTGGATATTTTGGATATGCATCACCTCCACCTATTGGACAGCCTTAGCCTGATGTTGACGATGACGATGATGTGGAGGTCGAGCAACCACAAAAAAGCAGATTTTCATTTTGGTGGTGACTTGTGAATTTTATTACCGTAATTCTAAGTATATATTTGTATTAAGGTAAGTATTTGTAGCAGTATTATTGCAAGCACACACTTGACACTGCCGAACTTGTATTTAAAATAGCTCCCCTAACAACCAATCAAGAAATCCTTAATCAAGTTGAAGGGGAGTATATCAAATACTACTATATTTTTTTAAAAATATTCTTGACTTGAGGATGACAGGTCACAGGACAGGAATCACAATCACAGGCACAGGAACATGATAGGAGGAGAAGTATCTGACATGTTGAAGAATGAAGACTTTAAAATATAATTAACATTGTAATTTATGCAAGTCAGGACTCTGGACTCACTCTAGTATAGAGTCAGACTCTAGAGTACAGACCTCACTCCTCAGGTATGTTAAATTGTTAATAACTTAATATAAAATAAATTATGAAAAATAATTGCAAACACCTACACATATAAGATATTTTGATATTACATTCATTCTAATATATCTATCATTGATAGTAGATAGTTAGAAAATTAAATATGTGAGTTTTGCAGTCAAATCCAAGTTGTTTGGTTCATAAATTCATCAGACAATCCGATACAACTTCTCACCAAAGAGTGGATCGTTACACCACCATAAACATGTTCCAATTTATAAATGAATGCATATTTGGAATACTTAGAATATTTCGGATTTAATCCATATTTTTTCTCTTTTTTTTGGCAAAATAAAAAATTAAAAAAATTACACCGTTACAGGCCATTACGCCCCCATATCCGTATAGGTAACAGTGGGCACCGTTATGCCCACCAATACCGATACGCAATACCTTAATTAGGATCCCATACAAAGGAAACCCCTATTACATGCACTTTTTTTTTTGTAATGTTTTGATTTCTAAGTGTATATTAATGTCTTTTTCAAAATCCTTGAAGTTTCCTTGAAAATTTTGACCAATTTCCCAATGTTCCCATGTTTCCCAACAACAGTGATACATTACACGATACAACCGATATATCCGATGCAATAACCGATATGTATCCGTAAACCAAGGGTGTGATACATTATGCGATAACGATATTTAAAACATTGGCCGCGAGCACTATTTGAAACACTAGTATCGATGTTGGATATGGAAACATGCATCGATATTGCTGATATAAGGGCCTAAACCATGTTTGGTCAGCAAAAAATAGCGCAATTATATCCAAAATGAGTCCATATCATTCAAATACCAAATAAATACGAGTAATATAACATCCATTCTCAATTTGAAGGGTAAAAATGGTGGAAATTAGGGTCCCCAATTTCCCCATTCAACCACTCAAATGTCGATTCATTTGCCACAAATCCATGTCTTGCATTCCATGCCAACATTTGAAGGGGGAAAGAAGAAGAAGAAGAGGTTTCTAGGATTTTTTGCCACATATGAGTTTCAGCATGTCTCTGCTTCGAGTCGACATTTCTTCACAAAATCCAAGCTTTGATTTAGCAAAAACCAAAGGAGAAGTCAAAATCACCCAAGGAACAAAATCATTTAAATAATAATAATAATAATAATAAAACGTGGAAAAAATTTTGATTTTTTTTGGAATTTTTCCTAATTTTCTCACAAATTTTCGGCATTTTACGGAAGTATCCCTAGTATCGACAATAATATCACCAGTATTGCCATTATCAAGGAATTTTTATATTCTCCAAAGACCAAAATATCATTGGTATCACTGGTATTACCAAATATCACTGATAATATCAAAATTATTGGCAATATTTAGAATTTTCTGCATTACTTGGGGTTAGGCATAGCCAATGCGGTGATCCTAATAATGTTGGCAATATTATTGATAATGTCCCCAATATTTGGAACATCGGTCATAACCTTGTGATGGCAATGGGTCCAAGCATAAGACCAAGCCAAAAAAAAAAAAAGGTAGGCATAGGCCCAAGCCGATACATAAGCCAAGGCACACAAGCTATGTAGAGACCCTTAACTTGCATGCAACACAAGTACCCAAAGACTATTTGATATCTAAGTCATTAAAGAGGGGGCCTTGGGAAAGGGAAATGGAGGAGAACTTATGAAGGTGGCTTCCAACAATAAGTGACATCGGAAATTAAGATAGTCGCATAAGAAGACGAATTGATTACATAGGAACTATGTAGTAGATCTCTTAGATTGACTATTACTTGTAGTGGCTCATTTAACAAGTTTTCCCTTTCTATAAAAAGACATAATAGTTCTCTTTTTTTCTTTTTTATTTTTCCTTTTTGAAAGGTAAATGTTCTAGTTCTCTTTTGAGTATTGTGAACTAAATTGGCAAGACGAAGAAGAAAGAGATGAGAGAGGAGAAGAGAATGAAAAGGAGAGAGGGTTAGGTTTGGATATTTCTACTAGGGTGCACATGGAACAGGTAGAACCAGTAAACCGGACCAGAAACGACTAAACCGCACGGTTTGGTCCGGTTCTTAAGTGCATCAGTTCCGGTTCCATTCCGAAAATCAAAGAACCGATTAGTTCAGTTTGGTTCTCGGTTTGGGGTTATGTAGAACCGAACCGAACCAAACCGTAGAACCGACCTTAGAACCGAACTTGGAACCGAACCTAGAATCGAACCATCCCAAGCAATAAATATTTATTTTAAAAAAAAAAAATTATTCGCTTTATTCTCTTCACGTCGCCCCTACTGCCCCCATTCCTCTCTAGAGCTGGGCACAAACCGACCTAATCCGGCAGATCTGACCCAACCAAAGGCCTGAATCGGTGCGGTTCGAGTAAGATCAATCAGATCCAACCGTTCATCGGATCGAGTTCGAATCGTGGTCAATCCGGACCGATCCGAACCGAATGGATCAGATCCGGATCTATTATTATGTGTGTGTGTGTACACTCTTTTTACCCTAAGTATATATATAGTTTTTATTTTATCTCTTTTACTTTTTACCCTACCCAGTAGCACCCACACCCAACGGCCGAACCCTAAATCCGCAAAATCCTTAAAATCCCTCCCTCAAATCCCTAAAATCCCTCCCTCAAATTCCTTCTTTCTCTACCCGAACGAGCAGCCATCTCGATCCGGCCACTCCGTTCATCCCTAAAATCCCTCCCTCTTTCATCTATCTCTACCCGAACGAGCGCCGCACCTAGCCATCTTGATCCGTCCACTCAGCAGCCCAGCCCACTCATCATCACCATTCATCATCTCCATTCATCAGGTAGGTACGTAGGTTTCATTTTTATATATATATTTATATATATATATATAAAATTTTAGCCTGTATTTTGGACTATTTTGGAGCGGTGGCCCACCATTTTTATTTAAAATTTTCTAAAAAATAAAAAATAAAATCAGGACCGATCCGAACCGTACCCAATCCAATCCGACTCGGTTTCCTTAACCGAGTCGGACACGAATCGAATCAGGCCAACAGTGGTTCGGATTAGAATATCTGGACTCGGTCCCGAATTGGATCGAGTTTGGGTCAGGCCATGTAAATTTCGGACCGAGTCGAGTTGGACCCAATCCGATCCGACTCGACTCAATGCCCAACTCTATTTAATGCAGGGGCATTTTCACACCGGGCTCGAGTGGGGTCGCCTGTGGGATGCAGGGACACACTCGGGGTGAGTGACCCATATGATTTGGGGCCCACAGGGGAGGTCTCGTGTTCAAGACTCCTCACGTATATAGATTCTCACTTTGATGTCAAACCTCCACACGTATATAGATTCTCACTTTGATGTCACTTCTTGTTTCAAAAACCTCCACAAGTATATAGATTCTAACTTTGATGTCACTTCTTGTTTTAAAACCTCCACACGTATATAGATTCTTTAAACCTTGTCATCCACACCTTCATCACAGACCAACTTCTCAGATCTGATCATAAATCTGGCCACAAACTCACGATGACTCACTTTTGTGCATTACGGTGGATTTATGTGAAAGTGGCCATCACACACATTCATAGCATATGATTACACAACCCACCATACAATGATTGAGAGAGATTTGTGTAGGTCAACCCCTAATGGCTTTAGTTTTTCACCTAAAAACAATTTTAAAAAATAAAGATAGATAGAAGAAGAAATGTTGAAGATGAAGAAGACGACCAATCCTCACATAAATCATGCTCTGATACCATGTGAACTAAACTGACAAGAAGAACAGAGAGAGAGAGAGAGAGAGAGAGAGAGAGAGAGAGGAGAAAAGAAGGAAAAAGAGAAAGGGTTAGGGTTGGATATCTCCGCACATCCACACACCCCTTTCTCTTATATAGAACTTTTATGAAGTGATTTAAATATCGATGATATCAGCCGATATATCTTGTATCCCACCTGTGCGATACGAAATGCACAGGTAGTGCCGATATATCCCACCTATTCGATCCAGTGAGCATTTTCGATTTTTAATTTATGTTTTTGTTGTAAATCACGTTAAACCAGTGTCAAATGGTTACAAATCTATGATTCTTCATATTTTTCATGAAAAATCATGGATTTGGAACTTCAATTTCGGGATTTAGGAGAGATGGGTCAAGTTGTAGAAAATTGAGAAAAATCAAAATTTCTCAATTTCACACAAATCAGTTGCAATTTTTGTACCCAAATACAAAATTAAATATGTATGGAACATGATCTAGTGATTCTTCTTTTGTTTTTGAATGTATTGCTTGTGTTTCCATACATGTCTTCTTACGTTTATAAATTATATGAATAGACTTTGAATATACTTGCATCAGTTCAA
This sequence comes from Magnolia sinica, assembly GCF_029962835.1. Taxonomy (NCBI): domain Eukaryota; kingdom Viridiplantae; phylum Streptophyta; class Magnoliopsida; order Magnoliales; family Magnoliaceae; genus Magnolia; species Magnolia sinica. Next base: position 54,162,251 of record NC_080591.1, on the reverse strand, counting down.
TTGGAAAGCGCATATATTAGGACCTCATACAAAGGAAACCCCTATTATGTGCACTTGTTTTTGTAATGTTTTGATTTGTCCAAAGGAAACCCCTATTATGTGCACTTGTTTTTGTAATGTTTTGATTTCTAAGTGTGTATTGATGTCTTTTACAATAATCTCTGAAGTTTCATTGAAAAATTCAACCAATTTCCCATTGTTCTTAAGTTTCCCAACAACAGTGATACATTACGCGATACAACCGATATATTCCATGCGATAACCAATATGTATTTGTATCCCAAGGGTGCGATACATTACGTGATAACGATATTTAAAACATTGCTTCTATGAATAATGACAAGTATGTCCTTTAAGTAACAAAAGAAAAAATACCCCTTATATTTTTAAGTAACCTAAGTAAGAATTCCGAATGTCTTACACTTAAGAAATATAGAAAACAGGAGCCCAATTAGGAAGAGATGGGCATGAATGGGTTGTAACAAGCATGAATGAATGAAAAACAAAATTTTCTTGTACTTGTTTACTTGGTGATGCGACTCCATCAACCTTTCCAGAGGTTTGACATTTCTAATCAATTCATGTGATTTATCTTGAATTATAGGTCTAAGGTGGGATCCAAGGCAAGGACACTAGTCCAGGCTATGCAACTCAGCCCATTATCCTTCTTTTTTATTCTTGTGTTTTCTTTAACTTTCTAATCTATCGACCACCATATAAATCCCTCTTCACTCATGGTCAACCAGTTCTAGAACTCATCTACCTCCTTAATTTGTCTTGCGTCACCCCAGCTTGTAGTTTTTAACATTGAAGCTGGGATCGCGCTCATGGGGGCCTTTTCAAGCATTTTGGTTGTGTTGTTGTGACTTGGGGTATTTTGACCTGGAGTCAGCATTAGCCAATTAACTCATATTTTTGTAGTCAGCTAAACCCTGCAGAATCTATGAACCATAGAATCCAGAGATCCCTTTGTCTAAGTGACTCTTGTCTGCGACCTGGCATTTTAAGTAAGGGACCATGGTGACGAAGAAGGAAGATGTTAGGCACCTTCTCTGCCCGCACAAATGTGCGGTCTCTACTTTACAGAACTCGGTGAATAATAAGGGATTTGATTAGCCCAGCATCAAACAATGCAATGAAATGGTATGCTATGCAATGGTGCAATGTCCAACTTAGGAGTGGGAGTAAGGGATTGGCAAGGGCAATCTAACAAGACCCATTTCCCTGACAACGAATGGTAAAGAAAGGAAAAGATCTCCGATTGATCCGAGTTTTTGATGTGACAAGGTTCGAGGAATCAGTGAGTCACAGAGCATACACTCGAACCAACTAGACTAGCATGGTGGTTAAGAAGAGATACACTGATGCAGATGCGCAGAATGCAGGGATGATGCGAATGAGGGGTGCAATGTCTAACTTACAGGGTGGGAGTGGGGGATCAACAAAAGCAATCCACCAAGACCCGTTTACTTGACGAGAGATGGTAAAGAAATATAAAACCCTAGTCCGAGACTGGAAGATCCTACCCTTCCAAAGTTTAGAACTTTATTAGTTGAATGTTGGCTATGTTGTGGCATCTTGTTGCCGCAGGCCACCAATCAAAAGGCTAGCATTGTCTTATGGGTCTTATAGAGGATATTTCAAGCCATGTTCCATCCATTGTTTATTTGTGAACAAGAGAAAATGAGCATAAGAACACTATAGGTGGCAACTCTCTAGTAACTACCCAAAAAATATGGATGGTTTAACCAGTGTTCGAAATATCAGTATCGTGTTGCGTATCGCATCCTTGGGATACAAATACATATTGGTTATCAAATGGGATATATCGTTTGTATCAAGTAATTTATTGCACTTTTTGAGAAACATAAGGAAACATTGGGGAAATGGTTGAATTTTTCAATGAAACTTCAGGGATTGTTAAAAAAATACCTTAATGTGCACTTTTAAATCATAACATATCAAAAAAAAAGTGCGCATAATAGCTTTCCTTTGTATAGGGTCCTAAGCTATGCACCGTCTTACTGAACTAATGTAACTATGTTCAAATTGAATGCATAACATTTTGATGCAGGGACATGTGGTGACGTAACCTTAGATGCATGTATAATCAGGTAAAAGAATATTCAAATAAATACACCAATTAACTAACCGTTTCCAATGAAAGGGATTAGGTAAATCTCAACACAAAGATGAGGTTATTCCGTCAGGATCATGCCCCTTAGCATAAGATCACGTAAACAATAAAAATGGAGGACCTAGGGATATGAGGATATCCCATATCTAACATAAGTCAGTCCACGGTCAAGTTTGGATTTGATTCTACAGACTAACCATCCTTCTTTTCCGTTCAAACTAGAAAGGGGGTATACAAAGAGTAACGAAAAGGGTGAAGAACGAATGATTCGAGACAAAGAAAGTACGGGTCTTTTTGTCGTCAAAAGAAAATGAGGAGGATTCTTACCTTTTCCTGCACCTCGAAGATCTAGAAAGAAAGAAAAATTGAAATCGGGGTGGAATCCTCAACACCCAAGGGTCAATCCTGAAACCCTAATCTCTTGAATAAGGAAGAAGAAAATATACGAATTTTTATTCATCCAATAATAATGAAAATAGGGTTTCTCACAACATATATATAAGCTATGGAAAAAGTAATAGTGCACTAAAGCCCCTGAAAACAAGAAAAATAACAAAAAGACAAAAAATAAAGAAAGTTGCAATAAAGCCCCTGAAACAAGAAAAAGAACAGAAAAGTCTAAAACTAAAACACCTATGTGGTAGGGTGTGAAATCCGACCCATGGATCTATGGTCGGGGTGAACACCCGTGCGGTAGGGTGTGAAATCCGACCCATGAATGTATGGTCGGGATGCGGTCATGTCGCTCCTGGACTCGTAGCGCGTCAGAAAGTGGGCCCAATGGACCCATCGTCCATCCACATCAACTCCTCCGCTCTTGTACTCTGTCAACGACGCCTCCACCTCTGGTACACTCTAAAGGGTGCACCACTGATGTCCGCATCACATTTAGAGTGTATGTGATGATCATTTCATCAAACACTCCTAAATATTTCGAAATCAGTCTCAATTGACAGCTAGTTGAAGGTAAATTTTGAAAAAAAAAAAAAAGGTAATATTCTAATAAGTTATAATTAAAAATAATTTTTATTCTTCAAAATTTGACGAGGACTTAACAAATCAGTAGATCAGCCCGCACACATGCTTGATTTCATGTTTGGAGTGTAACATTGCAAGCAATTTGGGAGAAATTGGGAAAATTTTGAATTTTCCCCATTTTTCCCCAAATCAGACCACCTACGCTCAAATTTCAAAATTAGAGTGTATGTGATGATCATTTCATCAAATACTCCTAAATACTTAGAAATTAGTCTCAATTGACAGTTGGTTGAAGGAAAATTTTGGAAGAAAAAATGGAGAACATGAAGAACCAACGGATTTCGAAATCAAAGCTCCAACTCCATGATTTTTTATGCAAAACATGAAGAACCAATGGATTTATAACCATTTGACACTAATTTAACATAATTTCAACAAAAAACGGGGCATCGAAAATTTAAATTGCTCACCAGATCAAACACGTGGGATACAGCGACACTACCTATCTGTTTCGTATCGCACAGGTGGGATACAAGATATATCGTGGGATATATCGGCCGATATTATTTAAAACATTGGGTTTAACTCTAGAGAATGCTAGTGTATTGTGTATGTAGTTAGTGGCCCTGTATGTGGTTAGTGGCCCTTTTAGTGTAAGTGCATGTGCACCACTTCCCTCTTCTCCTGCAGTGTACTATATGCTCTATTATAATAAAATATTGTGTGTTAGGGCAAGCAAGCCTAACACAACATCTTCCCCAAACTCTCCTCCTTCTCTCAATCTTCTCCTCTTTTCTTCACCTTATTATCATCAAATCATTCTCTACTTGGTATCAGAGAATAGATCCAGGCATTCCACATCCAACAGATTGAGAGGCGACACGTCACCTTGCTGATGTCAGCATTGTACGGACACATGGACTCCGTTTAAGCTAAAAGTTTAGGGGTTTAATAGATCTTGATTTTAGAAGATTTTTCATGATTTTTTCAGAACTTTTTGGAACTCCTTTCATGTTATTTTGGGCAAAATAGAGAAATTCAAAAATCAGGCCCATCTTCTATTTTTCTTCGATCTACCTCAAGGGCCTGTTTGGATTCGCGTATAAAGGTGTATTGTATTGTATCCAACTACTGTTCATGTATACGTTCGATCAATTTTAGAATACATCCAAATCAACATGCCATAAACCAATGTTTGGATAGGAGGTATTGTTCGGGCAAGTATACAAATTCTTCCTCCGATCAATGTTTGAATACGACGTATTAGGACTAAGTATTGTATGCACGTATAATATTGATAGCACTTGTATGACGGTGGAGAAGATTACATGTCTCTTGTTCTTTCTTAGGATTAAAATTTAAAATAAAAAAAATAAAAAAATAATAAATAATAAAAGAACAAGGTGTAGAAGATTACATATACCTCTTTCACGATAATGGACGGTGGAGATGCGAGACTCGCCATCATGGCGGTGGCGAAAACGACCCTTTTGTGGGGTGGAAGAGAAGCCATAGCTAGAGAAAGGACAACACCACCGAAGCTGTGGCCCACCAAGATCACCCTTTTGTGGGGTGGAAGAGAAGCCATCAAATCCATCAACGGTTAAGTATAGTCGTGGAATGAGCCGATCTCGTTGATTCGCTTCGGGTGGACCCCACAAGCAGCAAGATCAATGGCTGTGACTTGGTGATCAGTTGACGTGAGCAATGTCGAGAGTTTGTACTAACTTCAAGCTCCATGGCAGCCTCCATGCACTAGTACGAAATGCTCATTGCTTTCTGCCGTCATCTTTGTTGTTGTGTTTTGCCTTGTTTGAGATCATATGCCTAATCAAATGTATAGGTTAGCTTTAGGTGATGCAGACCATTGATGTAATGGCCCGGCTATGATAGGGACGTGATCGCCTATGGCCGTGGGCCACGAGAAGTTCCTTTGGTCAGAAGCTATTTGGGGCTTGCAGTGAGAAATCCACTCCGTGCATCGGTTTCTCAAACTCGGGATAGGACAGGAATAAAAATATCAGGCAGATCCAAAACTCAAGTGGGCCACACGACAAGAAACGGAGGGGATAGAGAGAAATCAAGTCGTTTCGCCTGGGAATACTGAGCATTGAAGAGACCGCACTGTACAATGCAGTGCCGTCTGAAATCACATTACCGTCCTTTGAAATTTTTGAGTCGGTGATGTATTCGCTCGCATGGTAAACGCCGGATGCGAACTCCCATTCAAACATGGTATAATAGAAAAAACCACCGTTAATACGATACAATACGCCCTTATACGCGAATCCAAACAGGCCCCAAATAGGTAAGCTTTTCTTTGGTTTCTTTGCTCAAGATGGACCGAAATCTTCCTCCCAAGCTACCCATGGAGGATTTTTTTACTTAAGATCAATGTTTGAGAGGTTTTTAACAAACGGACATGCGGTTGGGCCGTTTTTCACTCGGTTGGGCCTTTTTTTACTGAGTTTCATGGTATTTTGGATGATTGCTATTTGTTTGAGGTTTATCTCTTATTATCTTGAAGGATTGAGTGAGATAGGGTTGTTTGAATCAATCCTTCTTGGCGTAGGGCCTCTCTTGGCATAGGTTTATCTCTCTTGGCCCTCCTATGGCTGACAAAAGGCCCTCATCTCTTGGCATATGGTCCCTTGAATCCAACCCCTTGCAGATTACCTCCACTAAGTTAAATGGTGACAACTATCTTCAATTGGCACAATCTGTAAAAGTATTCTTAGGAGCCTGTGAGAAGTTGTCGTATATCTTGGATGATCCCCCAAGCTCTACGTAAGTTACCTACAAGTCTTGGACAAAGGAGAATTATCAAGTCATTGCATGGTTGTTGAATAGTATGGATTCCTTGATTAGCCACTCAGTGATGTTTTTATCCTCAGTTAAAGGCATTTGGGATACGCTTCATGATATATTCTTGAAATCTCAGAATTGTTCACGGGTATTCCAGCTTATTGAAGAAATTGATCGATTCCAACAAAACTCCAGATCATTAAAAGATTACTATTCGACGCTTCGGGGTATGTGGGATGAGCTAGATATGTATCAACCTCTTCCTTCCAAATGTAAAGAGGATCATGAACATGCCCATAAGCAGCGGGATGATACTCGTATAATGCAGTTCCTAGCTGGGTTGAATTCCAATTATCTTCATGTTCGAGATCAGGTTGTTATGCAGGATCCTCTTCCCCCATTGATGACAGTCTATGCCATGAATCAGCATGCTACTGTCTCTACTCTTCCTCTCATTTATTTGTACCACTCGAGTGTTCGGCACATTTTGCTGACGATCAGTCCTCTCTTGGCCTTCTGATACCATCCTTGAATTCAGGATGCATTTCTGACTTTGGTGGTCGTGGTAGAGGCCGCAAGGGGGATCGCAGTCGTGGCGGCCGTAGTCTTCATGATCATGGTGGATGTGGACGAGGACGTGATGGTTTCCGCATTTGTTCACATTGCGGTGGAACTAATCACCACGTTGATTATTGGTGGTAGATACATGGTCGTCCTACGTATGCCGCTACTTCTGTTGCATCCACAGTTACTCCTGAGACAGTCTTCCACCCCGACAGCTGAGCAGTTTACTTTAGGGGAGTCTCTTATCATTTCTCGGGCTGCATATGATACCCTTATGCGGCTTCACATTTGTGATATTCCTGAGCCATTTCACGCAGCTTCGGCCCAGTCAAGTACTGTTCTTCTTGCGTCATCCTCTCCTACCTCTTGGGTCATAAACTCTGGAGCTTCCTCCCATATGACTGGTAAGTCTCAATTCTTTTCCTCTTATTCTCCTTCTCCTCACACTTAGTATGTCACAGTCGCAGATAGAACCCAAACTCCCATCTCTGGGATTAGTTCCATCCCTCTTTCTTCTTCCTAGTCTCTGTCCTCAGTCTTGCATGTGCCTTGTTTTCCATTAAACTTATCGTCTGTTAGCTCTCTTACTAAATCATTAAATTGTTCCATTACCTTCTTCCTTTCTTATTGTTTGTTTCAGGACCTATAGACGAAGAGAGTGATTGGTGGGGGCATCAACGAGGAGGCGTTTATCTTCTCGATGATACATCCGTTGCCGCTTCTAGTACTCTTTCTCTGGATCGAGAGTCCATGACTCGGTAGCACTGCCGCTTAGGCCACCCATCAATAGCTAGATTGAGAATTTTGTTTCCCTCCTTATCTGTCACTAAACCGTTATGTTATGATATTTGTGAATTGTCTAAACATTATCGTGCTACGTTTCCTCCTAGCTCTTCTGGGAGGAAATCTCAACCTTTTCTTCTGGTTCACTCGGATGTCTAGGGACTAGCTCCGGTTACCTCCACTTTTGGATTTAGATATTTTTTACCTTTATTGATGATAATTCACGCATAACTTGGATTTATCTTTTGAAATCTAAAAGCGAAGTGTTTGATGCGTTTAAAGTATTTTATCATGAAGTGTGCACTCAATTTAAATGTTCCATCAAAACCCTCCATTCTGATAATGAGAGGGAATACATGTCTACTGCCTTTTTGTCCTTCTTGCAGGAACATGGTATTTTGTCTAGGACGTCGTGTGCTCGCACACCTCAACAAATGGTATTGCAAAACGAAAGAATCGTTATTTTCTTGAAGTCGCTCGCACACTTCTACTTGGGATGCATCGACCTAAACATTTTTAGGGTGATGCTCTTCTAACTGCTACTTTTCTTATTAATCGTATAGCCTCACATATCCTATCTTACAAATCTTCATTTACTATATTGTATCCTCATGATAATCCATTTCCTCTACCGCCTAAAGTTTTTGGTTGCACATGCTTTGTTCAAATTTTGAATGGAAGTAATGATAAACTTAGCCCCAAGGCAATTAAACGTGTCTTTCTAGGGTATACTCGAAGTCAGAAAGGGTATAAATCTTTTGACCCATTGACTCGCAAGAAATATGTCTCTACCGATGTAACCTTCTTTGAAGATATTTCTTTTTTCTCAGCTCCAGGCCGATCCCTCTGTGATCCTCTTGCGAGTCAGGGAGAGTATGACTCTTATCCTCTTCCTCTTTCCACTAGTGATCATGGGGAAACTCCTCTCCCCTCCATTCAGCATTCTGTTGGTGATTTGGGCAAGCCTAAGCCTCTACGGGTGTATCATCATCGAGATAAATCTTCACACGCTCAGCCATCCACCCTTTCGCTCACTTTGGATGTTGGCTCAGGTGACTCTCCTACCTCAAGTTTAGATCTCCCCATTGCATTGCGCAAAGGGTCACGATTTTGTACTCAACACCCCATTAGTAATTTCGTTTCATATGATCATCTTTCACCGTCTTTTCAGTCGTTTGCAGCTTCCCTTTCATCACAAACTATTCCTCGATCTCTCTCACATGCTCTTCAAAGTCCTGACTGGACGAAGGCGATGATAGAAGAAATGTCTGCTCTTTAGAAGAATCATACTTGGGACCTTGTGCCACTTCCTTTGGACTATAAACCTGTTGGATGTCGATGGGTTTATACGATCAAGTTTTTTCCAGACGGCTCCATTGATCGCTATAAAGTCTGTCTTGTTGCTAAGGGTTACACACAGACTCATGGTGTAGATTACTTCGAGACATTCTCTCTGGTGGCTAAGCTTAATTCGATTCGTGTTGTGATCTCCTTGGCCGTTAATTTATCGTGGCGCTTGTTTCAACTTGATATTAAAAATGCATTTCTCCATGGGGACCTTGCAGAGGAAGTTTACATGCATCAACCTCCTGGCTTTGTTGCTTCTCAAAACCCTGTACTTGTATGTCGGTTGAAGAAGGCTCTTTATGGCCTCAAACAATCCCCACGTGCATGGTTCGAAAATTTTAGTCAGGCTCTCTTAGAGTTCGGCTTTGTTCGTAGTCATGCTGATCATTCTCTCTTTATATGCCGTTAATCGACGGGCATCATGGTTCTCATTGTCTATGTGAATGATATTGTTCTGTCCAATAGTGATTCTGCTGGAATGAGGGAGGTCAATGAATTTTTGAAGACCAAGTTTGAGATCAAGGATCTTGGTCCTCTTCGTTACTTCCTGGGAATTGAAGTTGGTCGCTCATCATCCAAATTGGTCTTGTCACAACGAAAATATGCGCTCGATCTTCTCATGGAGACCGGCATGTTAGGGTGCAAGCCTGCTACCACTCCCATGGATACTTCGCAGAAGCTTCGACCAGATGATGGTGCTCTCTTTACTAATTTCGGGATATATCGACGACTTGTAAGCCGGCTTATTTACCTGACTATTACTCGCCCAGATCTCTCATTTGCAGTGGGCGTTTTTAGCCAATTCATGCAAGCTCCCCGTACTTCCCATCTCACGGTTGTCCACCGCATACTTAGGTATCTAAAATCAGCCCCGGGTCTTGGCCTCCGCTTTCAGTTGCATAGTCATCTTCATCTTTTTAGCTATTCTGATGCTAATTGTGCAAGTAGCACTTTTGATCGCCGCTTTACATCCGGTTTTTGTACCTTCCTATGTGGCAATCTTATAACATGGAAAAGCAAAAAGCAACCAATTGTTGCCCGGTCCTCGGCTGAAGCAGAATATCGTGCTATGGCTCATGCGACGTGTGAACTCGTGTGGCTTCACAACCTTCTTGAAAAACTTGGCTATCCTCCTTCGGATCCTGTTCCTCTTCACTATGACAACCAAACAGCCATCCATATTCCTCGTAACCCAGTTTTGTTGTGCAGCATGCCAATAACATAGTGAGCCTAGATCCAAACTCAGGCCTCACCCACAAATAATAAACAAGAAGAAATATAAACTAGAAACAGATCAAAGCAATCCAAACAAACCACAAGACAAGATATACGTGGAAAAACCCCAAACTAGGGTAAAAAACCACGGATGGAAACTTCCACTATGAAGAGCGAAGATTACAAGGCAATATACTAACCTCCCTTGGAAGAACATAGAAAATCCCTTGCCCACACCTTAGAATAACTACCCAATATTCACCTTAACCCTAGAATAGCCCTAGGAACCCCAATTTATAGTTTTGGCAATTTTCCTTTCGCACCCTTGCGAAAGGCGACACAATTTTCCGCAATCCGCATCAGATTCAGAAACGAATCTGCGTAACCACGACCGGTCGAGCAGACTGCACGACCGGTCGAGCGGACCCCACGACCGGTCGAGCAGACTGCACGACCGGTCGAGCGGACCCCACGACCGGTCGAGCACCTCGGACCCAAAAAACTGATGCTTGCTGGAGTTCGAGTCGTGCCAGTCCACGACTGGTCGTACACGACCCTAGATGTGGCTCCACTTCTCAACAATCTCCCACTTGGAGACACATCGCCATAAACTTTTGTCTTCTTCATCTAGAGTGCACCACCTCCCCGTCTTCAAGCCTGAAGATCAATCAAAGCTGAACAGAGCTTCAACTTCTCCCGTGTGACCGCCTTGGTTAGCATATTTGCAGGATTCTCACTTGTATGAATCTTCTCCAGAGCAATCGATCCATCTTCTAGTAACGAACGTATGAAGTGATATCTAATGGCAATATGCTTGGTCCTTGAATGAAGGTTGAATTCTTAGCCAAGTGTATTGCACTCTGACTGTCACTGAACAGCTTGCAATCTGCTTGCTTCTTACCCAACTCCTCCATAAAACCTTGCATCCATGCCATCTCCTTGCATGCTTCTGTAGCCGCAACATATTCTGTTTCCGTCGTACTGATAGATACTATCTTTTGTAACTGAGAGACCCAACTGACTGCAGCACTACCCAGAGTAAAGACATAACCTGTAGTGCTTCTTCTGCTGTCGATATCTCCTGCCAAATCTGAATTCACGTAGCCTTGTAGCTTGATTTCCGATCCACCATAGCACAACCCTACATCCTTAGTACCTACCAGGTATCTAAGGATCCACTTCACAGCTTCCCAATGTTCCTTCCCGGGGTTGTTCATGAACCTGCTAACAACTCCCACTGCTTGAGCAATGTCTGGCCTCGTGCTCACCATAGCATACATGAGACTCCCAATAGCTAACGCGTATGGGACTTTAGCCATATAATCTCGTTCCTCCTACGTCTTTGCACCTTGCTCCTTAGATAGCTTGAAGTGGTTGGCTAATGGAGTGCTAACCGGCTTAGCACCTCCCATATTGAATCGATCAAGTACCTTGGCTATGTACTCTGCCTGTGACAAAATTAATTTCTTGTTTTTCATGTCACACTTTATCCTCATGCCTAGGATTTGTTTTGCAGCTCCTAAATCCTTCATGGCAAATTCTCTAGACAATTGTCTTTTGAGATCTGAGATGTGCTTCATGCTTGATCCGACCACAAGTATGTCATCAACGTACAGAAGGATGATGTATGACGTATCAAACTTCTTCAAATAGCAACAGTGGTCAGCATGACATCTCCTGTAACTGTTTCCCGACATGAAACTGTCAAACTTCTTGTACCACTGCCTCGGGGCCTGCTTTAGGCCATATAGACTCTTCTTCAGTCTGCACACCTTGTTCTCCTTTCCTGGTGTCACGTATCCTGTTGGTTGATGCATATATATCTCTTCTTCAAGGTCCCCATGAAGAAAGGTTGTCTTAACATCTAGCTGCTCTAGATGTAAGTCATCTGTAGTCATTATACTCAAAGACCATGCGAATCGTAGACATTTTCACCACAGGTGAAAATATTTCAGTGAAATCGATACTTGCCTTTTGTTGAAACCCTTTCACAACCAATCTAGCCTTGTACCGTTTCGAACCATCATGCTCCTCCTTCAGTCTGTAAACCCACTTGTTATGAAGAGCTTTCTTACCCTTGGGTAGAGTGACTAGCTCCCATGTACGATTAGACTCAAGAGAGTCCATCTCATCATCCATGGCCTGCTCCCACTTAACCCGTGTATCTGACTGTAATGCCTCTTCAAAACATTCTGGTTCACCATTATCTGTCAGCAATAGATAATGTAAGGAGGGTGAGTAATGGACCGTGGATCTCCTCTCCCGAGTAGACCTCCTTACAACCGGTGCATGCGACTCTGCCTCATAATGCTCCTGTGCATGATCATCCTGTGGCACTGTAACACCCATGTCCTGTAACTCTTCCAAATCCACGAATTCTTTCTCCTCGGCCTTATTTTCTTGGACACTGTCCTTATGCATCACTTTTTCATTGAAGACTACGTCCTTGCTTCTGATGATTTTCCTGTTTTCTGTATCCCAAAACCTGTAGCCAAAATCATGCTGCTCGTAGCCTATAAACGTGCACCTCCTTGACTTCGCATCCAACTTGTTTCTGTGCTCTGCATCAATGTAAACATATGAAGTGCAACCGAACACTCTGAGATGTGCAAGGTTCACTTCTTTCCCGGTCCACGTTTCTTCTGGTAGCCCACCATCCAATGGTACTGAGGAACTTCTATTGATAAGATATGCGGCAGTATTCACAGCATCTGCCCAAAAGGTCTTGGGCAACCCTGCATGTAACCTCATGCTCCTGGCACGCTCAAGGATGGTCCTGTTAATGCGCTCAGCCACACCATTCTGTTGCGGTGTCCCTAGAATCGTTTTCTGATATTTGATTCCATTTGCTGCACAATACTCCTCAAACCTCTTATCACAGTACTCCCCCCCATTATCAGATCTGAGACATTTTACTGTTTTACCTGTCTTGTTTACTACCATAACTTTCCACTTCTTAAATACATCAAATACATCAGATTTATGCTTTAAGAAATAGACCCACAGTTTTCTACTAGCATCATCAATAAAAGAAACAAAATAACGTGAGCCACCAAGAGATAATACCTGTGTCGGTCCCCACACATCAGTGTGTACAAGCTCCAACAGATGCGTCTTTGGAGCACGTCCCGTCTTCTTGAAACTTACCCTCTTCTGCTTGCCATACACGCAGTCCTCGCAGAATTCCAAGTCAATAGACTTCAACCCTGGTAGCTTCCCTTTTGACAATAGCACTTTCATCCCTTTCTCACTCATATGTCCCAACCTCTGATGCCATAACTGCCCATTCACTCCAGTTGATGCGACTGCGAGTGAACTATACGATCCTGAAGTCACGTACAAAGTACCTTCCTTTTTGCCTCAAGATATCACCAAGGTACCTTTTGTGATCTTCTAGGAATCACTGGTGAATGTCGTCACATAACCGGTATCGGCCAACTGCCCCACTGAGATCAGATTCCTTCTCAAACTCGGTACATGTCTGACATCCTTCAATTTCCACGCCGTTCCGTCTTTCTAATTTATATGAACGTCTCCCTTTCCAACAATACTGCATGGCTCATCATCACCCAGGTAGACTCTCCCAAAGTCACCTGACACATAATCACGCAAAACTTCCTTACATGAGGTGGCATGAAACGAAGCACCCGAGTCTATAACCCAAGACTCATTCCTCGCATCAAGAGATAAGATCAACGCCTCTGTGTCACTCTCCTCAGATAGATTCACTGAATCCTTCCCACCTTGAAAGCTTCCTTCTTGTTTCTTGAGCACCCTACAATCACGTTTCATATGCCCCTTATCGCAATGCCAACACCCGTCTGTCTTTCGGTCCCTTGGACGTCTTCCTCGACTTAGAACGCCAGTGTTTATTGCCTCCTTTGTTCAGCGATCTTCCTCTTACTTCAACGTTTAAAGCATTCCCTAAATCCCCTGAAACTCCTGATGCCTTTCTTCTAGATTCTTCGCTAAGAATTAGATCAGCCACATCATCAAATTTTAGCTTTGTCGACCCTGAGGAATTGCTCACAGCAATCACCAAACCATCCCAACTGTCTGGCAAACTGGACAAGATTAATAACGCCCTGACCTCATCCTCAAAAACAATGTCAACGGATTCCAACTGGCTCATGACTGTATTTAACTCGTTTAGATGTTCAGCCATGCTCCCACCATCTGACATCTTCATGTTGAATAGCTGTTTCATAAGATGAACCTTGTTGGACGCAGAGGGTTTTTCATACATGGTGGCTAGGGCTTCCATTAATTCTTTTGTAGTTTTCACCTTGGATATGTTGAAGGCGACACTCCTAGACAAAGATGAACCTTGTTGGACACAGAGGGTTTTTCATACATGATGGCTAGGGCTTCCATTAATTCTTTTGTAGTTTTCACCTTGGATATGTTGAAGGCGACACTCCTAGACAAAGAGAGTCAGATCGTTCTTAAAGCCTTCCTATCCAGTAAAAACCATTCATCATCTGTCATCTTTTCTGGTTTCTTCTCTTTTCCTCCTAGAGGAATATAGAGGTCCTTCTGATATATATAATCCTCCATTTGCATCTTCCAGAAGGTTTTCCTATTCAACAATGCAGAGTTGTACGTATTGCACCTTTCTCTAATAGATTGGCTCATGCGGTTCCCTCATATATTTGTTGCGCAGCACGCCAACAACAGAGTGAGCCTAGATCCAAACTCAGGCCTCACCCACAAATGATAAACAAGAAGAAATATAAACTAGAAACAGATCGAAGCAATCCAAACAAACCACAAGACAAGATAGACGTGGAAAAACCCCAAACTAGGGTAAAAAACCACGGATACAAACTTGCACTATGAAAAGCGAAGATTAGAAGGCAATATACTAACCTCTCCCTTGGAAGAACATGGAAAATCCCTTGCCCACACATTAGAATAACTCCCCAATATTCACCTTAACCCTAGAATAGCCCTAGGGACCCCAATTTATAGTTTTGGCAATTTCCCTTTCACACCCTTGCGAAAGGCGACACAATTTTCCGCAGTCCGCATCAGATTTAGAAACGAATCTGCGTAACAACGACCGGTTGAGCAGACTGCACGACCGGTCGAGCGGACCCCACGACCGGTCGTGCACCTCGGACCCAAAAAACTGATGCTCGCTGGAGTTCGAGTCGTGCCAGTCCACGACTGGTCACGACCGGTCAAGCAGGGGCCACGACCGGTCGTGCGCGGCCCTAGATGTGGCTCCACTTCTCAACAGGTTTTCCACGAGCGAACCAAGCATATTGAGGTCGACTGTCACTTTATTCGGGAGAAAGTGGCTTCTAAAGAAATCGTCAATCCTTTTGTTCGATCTACGAATCAACTTGTTGATGTTCTTACAAAGTCCTTAAGTCAAGATGCTCTTTATCGTGTTCGTGACAAGTTGGGCATGATCAACATTTATGCTCCAACTTGAGGGGGAGTATAGAGAATGCTAGTGTATTGTGTATGTAGTTAGTGGCCCTGTATGTGGTTAGTGGCCCTTTTAGTGTAAGTGCATGTGCACAATTCCCTCTTCTCCTGCGATGTACTATATGCTCTATTATAATAAAATATTGTGTCTTAGGGCAAGCAAGCCTAACACAACATCTTTCCCAAACTCTCCTCCTCCTCCTCTCTCAATCATCTCCTCTTTTCTTCACATTATTATCATCAAATCATTCTCTACTTAACTACTGCTCAATTTCATTGATCCGTAAGGATCTATTGATAACAAAAGAAAAAAAAAAGGCGTAAGAGAATCTCAGACAAGCACACTCAAGCACCAAGAGATTCCAGGTAAATTCCATAGCCAAGTTGTTGAAATGGAGGTGTTTACCCTCACCAAATCAAAAACATGGATAGTGATCTTTTGTTTTCTTTTCTTTCATAGAAAGTCCTGTTTAGATTAGTTAGCAAATCTAACTGCACCACATGTCAGCAAAAGATAATTATTTCCAACATTAATACAACAAGTTTGTCTCTCTTTTTTTTCTTATTTTGTATGAACTCGAAATAGAGCTTGTAATAGAACAATATGAAATTGATGGTTGTACCAGGGAGAATGAAAATTCACAGACAGGCAAACTCAAGCACCAAGAGATTCCAGGTAAATTCCATAGCCTATTGTAGAAATGGAGTTGTTTACCCTCACCAAATCAAATATAAATGGTTGTGTTTCAAATTGAACTCAGCACAACAGCAAGAAGTGAACAGTTGAAGGGAAAGATAGTGACTTCTTGTTTTCTTTTCTTTCATAGAAAGTCCGTTTAGATTAGTTAGCAAATTTAATTGCACCACATGTCAGCAAAAGATAATTATTTACAACATTAATACTACAAGTTTGTATCTTTTTCTTTTCTGTTTTTTCTTCCTATTTTGTATGAACTCAAAATGGAGCTTGTAATAGAACAATAAGAAATTGACGGTTGTACCAGGGAGAATGAAAATTCATGGAAAGTAACTGAGGTCAGAAAACAATCCAAAGAACCATCATTCTAAAGCCCAATAGCCTTTCCAATCATCAGAAAAAGCAAAAGGCATCACACGTTGGCAGTATAACACAAGTATAAACCTTATGTAGTTATAGATGTGTATGAGGTAAGGATGCTTATTGTATTGTATCTAACATCCAATAAAGCTGATTGAAGCCCAAAGATGATACATGGAGTTTATCATCATTCACTCATAAGTCTCCCACCCTCAAACTTTCAGATGGTTTCAGATAAAAAAACGGAATGTTTCCTCCAATCCTGCAATATACTTTTTCCTTTTTATCTTTCAAGCCTCACAAGACCATTTCAAGGATTCTAGGTTTACTACCAAAGTTGATATGTTGAACAGATTCATGAAAGAGTGAACAGAGAATCATAGGCCCAGCTTTCAGAGATAAGGTTTTTGGGCATGGTCTCCGTGGGGCACCCTTCCGCGGAAGTTTCACAACAACAGTTGTTATCAAAGCAATGCTTTTATTGCTACAACTATTCAAGGGTTTGTATAGTAGTTTTCTGAACTTGTTACTTGTGTATTCGACTTTTGCTCGATTCACTCAAAAATGGATGGTCATAGGTATCCCAAGATAACCTTTCCACTGAAGTTCAGTGGCCATTGAACCTCTTTTTTTTCCTTTTTTCTTTTTCTTTTCTATTCTTTCTTTTCTTTTTTTCTTTTTTCTTTTCTTTTTTCTTTTTTTTTTTTAAAAAAAAATTTTGGTTCAAACCCCATTGAAGCTCATTTTAAGCAGGAATTGAATTTTTGGCTTTATTGAGAACCTTAAATATACCACCGTCATAATCTCATCTGTCACTCCATACTAATTACATCAGTGATGGATATTCTCACATAGATGTTCATCTTCCGAAATTTCAAAGAAGCACATAGAAGACTTGCAAAGAATAAAGTTATCAATCAATCAATGCCACAAATGTCCCTGCATCAAATTTGGTATCAGAGATCAGTTTTAGCATATAGCTCGACCCGCGTGACCGCTCTGCGTAGGAGGCATATTTTGTTGAGTTTAGTCAGCCCTTTTTTTTTAGGTTTTGTTGAGTCCCCATATAGATCTAGACCATATAGGATAGTTATATTGCATTGGTATAATTGTTTTTACCCTTTCTCGTACATAAATCTAGGACCATTCACTCGTCATTCCTGGTGTATGTCCACGCGCACCGGTCGTAGGTTCGGTCTCCATTATACCATGGACTCCGATTAATTTACCAAGGCTATGGAGAGCCTAACTAAGAGAATGGATCAACAGTTTCGAACCTTGAGTGATAATATCGTGCAGCAGTTTGCGCATCAGGATGGTAGGTTCATGCGTATAGAGGAGAGAGTTGTGCGTCTAGAGGCTGGTATTCCAACCGCTACTGTAGGTGGAGCCCAGGAGACCCCCGACGCTGGAGTTGTCAATCAGTCCCAAGTTGTGGGCCCTGATCCGCCTAGAGATGGTTTGGGCATATACCAAGCTCATGGGCCTAGCAACAGACACGATGAGGTATATCCATTACCACCCACACACAATTGTGATCCTGTTTTTTCCGCCCAATGGGAGGGCCATGATGGGGTGCGTCGTCAGCACCCCCAGAGATATCAAGAGCACGAGGACCCTGTTTCTTGGGTCATGAAGGGTATTAAGTTTGACGCCCCCAGTTTTGATGGGAGATTGGACCCCAAAGTTTTTTTTTACTAGTAAATAGACATAGACCACTTCTTTAAGTGGCACGATTTGCTAGACCCAAGACAAGTCGTGTTTGCCAAGATGAAATTGGTGGGCCAAGCAAAACTATATTGGGGGAATGTGGAGCGTCGCTGTGAGCGAACTAGAGAGGGGCCAGTTCTCGTTTAGATTGAGATGAAAGAGTTGATGCGAGAGAAGTATGTTCCCCTTTCTTACAGGCAGGCTGTTGGATCAATGGCACATTTTGAGCCAAGGATCTATGACGGTGACGGAATACATCGCCAAGTTCGATGAATATATGATGAGGTGCAATGTGGATGAGGACCCTGCTATGGTTCTCTCTTATTTCCGTATGAGCCTCAAGCCTGAGCTTCAGCGGGAGCTCACGCTTCACATGGTCACCAGTCTGGAACATACTTACCAGGTGGTGCAGGAATTGGAGCACTGTGTGCACCAGTCCAATGTGAGGGGGAT
Organism: Magnolia sinica; assembly: GCF_029962835.1. NCBI lineage: Eukaryota > Viridiplantae > Streptophyta > Magnoliopsida > Magnoliales > Magnoliaceae > Magnolia > Magnolia sinica. Next base: position 54,143,766 of record NC_080591.1, on the reverse strand, counting down.
TGATTTTCGACCTACTATGCCTAGAGTAGCTCCGCAGGGAGCGAGACCACAGGTCAGAATTCAACCCAGGGCTCAACCTGGTACCCAGCCAATCAACAGAAATCGAAGTAATAATATGGCTGGACCAAGTACTAGGCCTGCGATGCCAGGGCAGTGCTACCGTTGTGGTGGCATGGTTCACATCGCTGCCGAGTGTTCAAATAAGGGTGGGCGCATTGCCTTTGTTTCCAGACACCCCACAGAAGAAGAAGTGGCAGATAAAGTTGATGGTGTCCAGGGTTATGAGGAGATCATTATCCCCTCCCTTACCCAGCTAGTGATGCCGAGGATGATACTGTGGAGACTATCCCACTTGCAGTGGTGAGGTGCACCTTGACCCAGATGAAAGAAAGCGAAGATTGGCACAGAACCACCATTTTCCAGACTTACGCCAAGTGCGGAGAAAAGAGCTGCAAAGTGATCATATACAGCGGGAGCTATGAGAATGTAGTTTCCCCAGTTACTTTGAGTCGCCTAGGGTTGAAGTCAGTCCCTCGCCCCAACCCATACAGAGTTTCTTGAGTGGATGCGACATCCCTTCCTGTGACCCAACAATGCTTGTTCCGATTGAGTTTGGACCATACAAGGACAAGTTGTGGTGTGATGTGGTCACGATGGACGTTGGCCATACCATCTTGGGAAGGCCATGGCTCTATGACAAAGATGTCACAATATTCGAGCGTACAAATAATCGTGTATTTAAGCATGAAGGAAAGAAGCTTGTCTTGAGCCCGCTCCCTCCCAAATCGTCAACAGGAGCGAAAGATGTTGCGTCCCTAGGCGGTCCTAAGAGTCAAAGGGCGCCTCAGTTGAAGTTTCTCCACATCATAGATGTTAAGGAGTTTGAGAGAGAGAGACTAAGGCAGGGACTATGGTGTACGGCCTACTAGCTAGGGAGAGTACACCTGAAGTTGCTATGGGGATACCCCAGGAGGCTCGTCCGGTCCTATAGGAGTTTCGAGATGTCTTCCCTGAGGACCTTCCATATGAGCTTCCATCGATACGAGACATTCAGCATGCGATAGATCCCGTCCCAGGGGCAACCCTACCAAACCTCCCTCACTACAGAATGAACCCCACCGAGCATGCCGAGTTAAAGAGGCAGGTGGATAAATTGCTTAAAAAGGGATTCATTCGTGAGAGTCTGAGCCCGTGCGTCGTGCCCACGTTTCTTACACCCAAGAAAGACGGCACGTGACGCATGTGTGTTGATAGTAGATCCATAAACAAGATCACAGTCAAGTATCAGTTTCCATCCTGAGGCTTGATGACATGCTTAACATGATGATCACCTCTACTATCTTTTCGAAAATTGACCTCAAGAGTGGTTATCACCAAATTCGTGTTCACCCGGGAGACGAATGGAAAACGGCCTTCAAGACGACGAACGGGCTGTACGAGGGGCTGGTTATGCCCTTCGAGTTAACCAATGCCCCAAGTACGTTTATGAGGGTGATGACCCAAGTGTTGTGACCCTTTATGGGCAAGCTTTTAGTTGTGTACTTTGATGATATCCCCATCTATAGTACGTCCCCTAGCTAGCACATCGAGCACTTGAAGCAGGTCTGCAATGCCATTTGCGGAGAAAAGCTCTATGTAAACCTCAAGAAGTGCTCCTTCTTAACCTCCCGTGTTATCTTCCAGGGGTTCATTGTATCGTCAGAGGGTATGTCTACGACCTTGAGAAAGTTAAGGCCATTGTCAATTGGCCTGAGCCGCGTACCATACATGACGTGCGAAGCTTTCACGGAATCACAGCCTAGCTACGTTCTATCGGCGGTTCATCCGTGGATTTAGCTCGATTATGGCTCCCATCACAGATTGCATACAAAAATGGGAGTTTCAATGGACAAAAGCCGCGGCACGGGCTTTCTCAGAAATTAAAAAGAAGATGACGGAAGCGCTAGTCATGCGTCTACCTAACTTTACCAAAGCCTTTGAGGTAGCGTTTGACGCGTCAAGAATTGCCATAGGCGGAGTGTTAAGCCAAGAGGGACATCCTGTGGCCTTTTTCAGTGAGAAGCTGAACGAGGCTAAACAACGTTACTCCACTTATGACAAGGAGTTCCATGTGGTTATGCAATCATTACACCATTGGCGGCATTATTTATTACCGCAAGAATTCGTCATGTTCTCTAATCATGAGGCCTTGAAATATTTGAGCTCTCAAAAGAAGTTGAGCCCTAGGCATGCCAAGTGGGCACAATTTCTTCAAGAGTACATGTTTGTGCTTAAGCACAAGGCCGGAAAAGAGAATAAGGTTGCTGATGCACTTAGCCGTCGTATCACGACGCTGCGGTCCATGAGTATTGAAGTAACAGGCTTTGAGCAACCCAATGGTGAGTACTCAAATTGTCCTGATTTTGGGATCATTTATGCGTCATTGTCTAGTGACCCGCCCTCGAGGAGTGCAGAGTTTGTCCTTATAGATGGATATCTTTTTAGAGGGGACAAGCTCTGTATCCCACGAACATCCCTCCGCGATTTTCTAGTTTGGGAGTTGCATGCTAGAGGGATGGCAGGTCACTTTGGTTAAGATAAAACAGTTGCCCTTGTGTCTGATCGTTTCTATTGGCCTAATCTCCAAGGAGATGTGGCTAAGATTGTAGGGCAGTGTCAGACATGTCAACTGGCGAAGCAGAGGAAGCAAAATACAGGTTTATATACTCTTTTGCCAGTTCCATATGCCCCGTGGCAAGATGTCAGTATGGACTTCGTGCTTGGGCTTCCCAAGACTATCGTAAGTACAACTCCATACTCGTGGTTGTTGATCAATTTTCTAAGATGACCCATTTCCTACCCTGTTATAAGATCTCAGATGCCTCCCATGTTGTGAAGTTATTCTTTCAGGAGGTTATGCGACTCCATGGAGTACCTAGATCCATAGTGTCTGACAAAGATACTAGGTTCACTAGCTATTTTTGGAAGACTCTCTGGCATCTTTTGAGTACGAGGCTCCAGTTTTCTTCAGCATATCATCCCTAGTCAGATGGTCAAACAGAGGTAGTGAACCACAGTCTAGGGAATTTATTAAGATGTCTTGTCGAAGACCACCATAGGACGTAGGACACTATTCTTCCCACAGTAGAGTTCGCATATAATTCTTCAGTGAATAGGTCCACAGGAATGAGCCCGTTTGAAATTGTTTCAGGTCTTAGACCCCGAGACCCCAAAAATTTGATCCCCATGGCTACCCCACAGCATCCTTTAGATTTAGGAGAGTCCTTCGCCCAGCCTATACATGCATTGCATAATGACATCAAGAAGAAGATTAATTCAAGTAATGAACATTATAAACCTTCTACTAACACTCACAGGCAGTGTTTAATATGTCGGCGATATTATCGAAATATCGCTAATAATATCGATGTCGCTGCACTGGCAACACCGAAACCCCAAAGTTACGTTTCTCTACAGAATATCGACGAAATATCAGCGAAATTTTCGTTATTGTCAATAATTTGGATTCTCGCCGAAAATATCGACTGTATTCTTGCGTAAATACGTAAAAATCAGAAAAAAGTTAACAAAAAAATCAGAACAGCCCCAGAAAATCGAAAAATATATATATAAAAAAGGAAAACTTTCAAGAGTACATTCAGTACCTGTAGAAGAGAGCCAATCAATCGAAGCGGTGCGCCGTTCGTAGGTAAGTGCGAGAAAATCTTCGATTCCCTCAATTTCGGAGTGTATTTGAGAGAGATTTTCGGATTTAGGGTTCCGAGAAGGAAGAACCGGAACCCTCTCTGGTTTCGAAAAAAAGGGCTTCGGTTGCCATTTTCACCGACGCCGATTAGAGAAGAGGACTGATGTATTGACGTCAGCAAGTTCTATGGGTCTGATCATGAGGTGTGTGTTATATCCAAACCGTCCATCCATTTGGCGAGCTCGTCTTAAGGCTTGAGACGAAAAATAAGACAGATCTAACTATCAAGTGGACCACACTGTAAAAAGCAGTGGGGGATTAAACATCTACCATTGAAACGCTTTTTGGGGTCACAGAAATTTTGGATAAATATGAAATTTGTTTTTCCTCTTCATTCAGGTCTTTGTGACCTAATGAACAGATTGGATGGAAAATAAACGTTATGGTGGGCCCTACGAATTTTTTAACAGTGAAAATCATTATCTCTGCTGCTATTTGCGGTGTGGTCCAGATGATTTTTGGATATGATTCATTTTTTGGATAATGCTCTAAAATAATCTATAAAAATAGATGAACATTGTAGATATAATAAATACATCACTGTGGGGCCCATGTAACTTGGATCTCCTTTGAACCGTTCGTACAACTCGGAGCTCGAGGAGCGTCAGTGCTCGTCTTCGCACAACACGTACCTACAGCAGCTATATAGCTGGTGTGTGGTTCATGCGCTATGATGCAAGGTGGGCCTACAGTGATCTTGGTGATAAATCGAAACCATCCATCCCTTGTGGGAGTTCATTTTAGTGCATGCAACCAAAAATGAGTTGGATCCGAGACTCAAGTGGGTCGGACAAGAGGGAAAACCAGGAAAAGAGTTTCCTACCGTTGAAAACTTCCTGGCATCTTCCTTTATATTTATATGCCATCCAAACCGTTTATAAGTCATTCCCACTCGGATGAATTGAAAACACCAAAAATATCGCCAAAAATATCACTTGATATGAACCTTTGTGGCCATACAAATGGTTCAAATGTTGGTTATTAAATCTAAATTGTTTCCTCTCGTACGGACCACTTGAGTTTTGGATACATCACATTTTTTGTATCATGCCCTAAAATGACCTCCCAAAATGGATTAACGGTGTGGATTTATAACAAACATCATGGTAGGCCCCACCTAGCATCCTAGTGCTAGAACATCCTACAAAGGCTTTCGCAGGAAATCTGCGTCCAGCCACTGAGCAGCGAGACTCCCTAGTCCCTACCGAAGTTACATCACCAAGTTAAGCGGGCCCCACCATGATGTATGTGTTGTATCCACACTGTCCATACATTTGAAGAGATCATTTTAAAGCATGATACAAAGAATGATTCAAATCCAAAGTTCCAGTGGACCCCACCACAGAAAACAGTGGGGAGAGCGCTGCCCACCATTAAAGACTTCTAATGGCTACAAAAGTTTTAGATCAAGCTGATATTTGTTTTTTCCCTTATTTCGTGCCTGTGTTAACTTATGAAAGGGTTGGATCTCAAATAAACATCATGGTGGACCTTAGGAAGGTTTCAACAGTGGCGTCACTCTCCCCACTGTTTTCTATGGTGGGTCCACCACTGCTCTGGATCTGCCTCATTCTGTCTCGTACGCTAAAATGAACTCTCCAAATGAATGGACGGTGTGGATACAACACATACATCATGGTGGGGGCCACAGAACTTGGTGACATCAACACACCAAAGAAATCGGTGGTGTGGCACACATGCAATCCGCCCCGATTTTGGAGGGAGACTTGGGTGAGACCCAGAACCAACGATGTGGGTGGGACCCTCATCATAGGGCTCACATCTATGCATTCATTGTATATCCTTGCCGTCCATCTGTTTTTTCAAATTAAATTAGGGCATGGTCCAAAAAATGAAGCAGATATAATTTTCATGTAGACCACACCATAGGAAACAATGATTATTGGCTGTTAAAAACATTATGTGGGCCACAAAAGTTTTAGATCAAATAGATATTTGCTTTTCTTTCATCCAGGTCTGTTTGGCCTTATCAATAGGTTGGACAATCAACAAACTGTTTGTTGTGGTATGGTCCACCTAAAATTGCTTCTTCATTTATTGGACCACACTCTAAGTTAGGTTGGAAAAGCAGATGAACGGCATGGATATACAATGCATGCATTAAGGTGGGCCCTACGGTCAGCGTCCCACTCACATTGATGTTCTGGGGTCGCACCCAAGCCGGCGCAGCTTTAATGGGTATGTATCCATTGAGGTGGGTGGAATCCCTAACCATGGGGCCCACTGTGATGCATGTGCCTTATATCCACTCTGCCTATTTGTTTTGAAAACTCATTTTAGGGCATGCTCCAAAAAAACAAGCAGATCTTAATAGTAGGTGGACCATAATATGGGAAATAGTGGTAATCGACCAATAAAATTTATCATGGACCTTGAAAGTTTTGGATTATGCTGATATTTGTGTGGTCTCTTCATCCATGTCTTTGTGACCATATCAATAGATTGGACGGCAAATAAACATTCCGATGGATCCCATGAAGTTTTCAGTGGTGGTGATTTAATCACAATGGTTTGTTTCATGTGGTATGGTCCACTTAAGATTTGGATCTTGTTCATTTTTCTGATCATGCCATAAAAGGAGCTGTCATATTTGATGGGTGGTGTGGATATAAGGCACATACATCACAGTGGGCCCTACAGTTATGTAATGCAAATTTTTTGTATTTTTTTTAAAATTTTCTAAATATGCAAATATGTGTATTCAGGCTTGTCATGAAGTTTCACTAAAAAATTCCACCATTTTCCTCGTGTTATACCCTTTTTTCCCGAATTTCCAGTTATTGGCGATATTATCGGCGATAACGATATTATATCTTTATCTCTGGCCAGCGAAACTTGTAGCGACACCGACAACTCGAACACTGCTCACAGGAGATTTAGGGAATTTCAACCTAGAGATGACGTCATGGTTCGTATTAGGTCTGATCGGTTTCCACCTAGATCCATGAAGAAGTTTCATGCCAATAGCATAGGCCCACATAAAATTGTGAAAAGGTTGAGGTCTAATACTTATGTTGTTGATATCCCTGCTACCATGGGCATCAGTTCTACATTTAATTTGGAAGATCTAGTTCCCTTTCACGAGCCATTACCTCTATCCAGGGTTCCCCTGTTTCTTCCCGGACCCTCCCTATATATGGACCTTGGCCACAGCCTAATCTTCCTGTACCCATCTTACCTTCTCTTCCACCTGCATCGAGAAGAGACGAGATAGAGGAAATTTTGGACTCCAAGGCGGTTTCCACTCGCTCCGGGGGTTTCCAAAAATTCCTAGTCAAATGGATAAACAGGCCCATTACAAATAACTCTTGGATCACAGAGGCAGAGCTACAACGCATTGACCCTGATTTGCTCGAGAGATGCAGGAGTTCACTTTCGCCCATGGCGAATTCTTCCTACCCGAGGAGAATTGATGCGGACATCAGTGGTGCACCATTTACAGTGAACTAGAGGAGGAGGCGTCACCGACAGAGTATCGGAGCGGAGGAGTTGATGTGGATGGACGTTGAGTCCATCGGACCTATTTTCTAACGCACTACAAGTGCAGGAGCGACATGATCACATCCTGACCATAGATACCCATTTTCTAACACGCTGCGAGTGCAGGAGCGGCATGATCGCTCCCTGACCATAGATCCGTGGGTCGGATTTCACACCCTACCACACGGGTGTTTAGTTTTAGGCCTTTTTTTTGTTCTTTTCCTAATTTCAAGGGCTCTATTGCACTTTCTTTACTTTTCGTCTTTTTTGTTATTTTTCTTATTTTTAGGGACTTCATTGTACTTTTACTTTTTCCATAGCTTATATATACGTTGTGAGAAACCCTATTTTCATTATTATTGAATGAATAGAAATTCTTCTCATTTCTTCCTCTTTATTCAAGAGATTAGGGTTTTAGGATTGGCCCTTCGGTCTTGAGGATTCCACCTCGATTTCAAGTTTCCTTCTTTCTAGATCTTCGAGGAGCAGGAAAAGGTAAGAATCATCTTCCTTCTTTTCTTTTGACGACAAAAGGACCCGTACTTTATTTATCTTGAACCCTTCGTTCTTCACCTCTTTCGTTCCTTTCTGGGTACCCCCTTTCTAGTTTGAACAGAAAAGAGGGATGGTTAGTCAGTAGAATCAAATCCAAACTTGACCATGGACCGACTTATGCTAGATCTGAGATATCCTCATAGCCCTAGGTCCTCCCTTTTTACTATTTACGTGATCTTATGCTCAGGGTCATGATCCTAACGGAATAACCTCATCTTTGTGTTGAAATTTACCTAATCCCTTTGCTTGGAAATGGTTAGTTAATTGGTGTATTTATTTGAATATTCTTTAACCTGATTATACATGCAACAAGGGTTAGGTCATCACATGTCCCTGCATCAAAATGTCACAGTTATTCAATGATGAATTCCATGAGTACTATTGAAACATGGATTCCATTTTTTGGGGTTTTGTTTAAATGGTAAGTGGAAATCTCATATTTGTGAAATAATGATCACCTTATAGCTTGTGTATGAGAATTTAACTATGGAAGAAAAAAGTTTAAATATTCTTCGGAGTATCCCCAATATATTATCGAAATATCCTTGATATTATCCAATCTCTAGCTCAGTGATACCGATAACACTAGTAGTCTTAAAAATTCCAAGTATCGGCGATGTATCGCTAAGTATCACAAATGTTTCACCAATATTTTCGACTGTGTAAATTCCAAGTGTCGCTTGTATCGCCAATGTATCAATATCTCCAAAATTTTCGACTGTGTAAATTCAAGCGTCGCTTGTATCACCAATGTATCAATGATATTTCAATAATATCGTCAATGTATCAATATTGCCAAAAATATGTTCATTAAAAAATTTTCATTTCAAATTTTTTATGTATGCATAATTGTATTAAAATTATCAATGATGAAATTGATCATATTGCGATATGGGTGATATCGAGACCACAATACTTCTTTTCCTTTCCAGTTGTTGACAATTTCTAGGCGAAATATCACGTGTTGTTGATATTATAAAATATCGATGGATGTTTGAATGGAAGGTTTGATGGATGGATAGATGGGATGAATGGGATGGTCGGACTGGTTTCTTACGATAACACATGCTTTTAGGCCCCCCATTAAATGGAAACTTATCACGTATACATTCTTTTTGCAATTTTTTATTCCTAAATATGCAAAATTGCAAATATGTGTATTTTAGCATCTCATGATGTTTCGCTGAAAAATTCCACCATTTTCACCATGTTTCCCCAATGTTTCCTCACATTTCCTGTTATCGGCGATATTGATATTGTTTACATATCCTCGGCCAGTGAATCTTATAGTGATACCAGTACTGAAAACACTAAGTATAAATTGCTATGTGAAATACATTATTTTCTTTACAACCAAATATAGTGAAATGTCTCATCATGGAATAAGTGCTTCGTTTTCCTTTATTGACCAAGCCCTTAGGTTGGTTGATGTTCTCCCACATGCGAATGTAATCATCAAATCAATGTCTTCCAGAATGATGATTGGTGTGATTTCAATGAAACGAATGCCCTTCAAGAAGGCCTTAGGATCTTCTCAAATTCTCATGGTTGATGGTTGGTGTTTCCAATGAAATGAAAGCCCTTCCAGAAAGCCGTTGGATCTTCTCAATTTCTCATGGTTAGAAAAGTAGAAAGCTCAATTACACTCGAGAGTCAGTAGACCCAAAACTTAGTAAAAAAACTGGTAAAACTTGAAGTCAAACTGATATTTAATTACTGTTGAAATGTAAAAATATCATCTAGTCTATAAATATGAAATATAACAAGCATGACTAGTTGACTATTGCACGTGCACCGAGAAATTCGTGCTCTCACATATCTCACCATTTAAAGATGGTAAAGTGCATCCACCAAGCATTTCATATTCCTAATTTTTAAAGGCACTTTTGAAATGTCAGAGGTGCACATGCATGTAAACATTTCCCAAATATAAAATATAAGAAAAAATCTAAAAAATCTAAGAAAACCTAGAAAATCCAAGAAAAATCTAATCCAATAAGAAAAAACTTGGTAAACTCGAAACTCAATGCAAACGAGTTTTACGTCAAGTCAACTAGCAATCCAATCGATTCAATTTGACTCACTTAATTTTCAAATCAACTTGTTTAGTTTTTTAAACTATGTTGATCTTTCTGACAAAGGCTTGTGGCTTAAGGTCACACCAGTGTTTTAAATAGCGAATGGTGGGTAGTGTTGCATTCACTCCTCAGAAGCATGAGGCGTAAGCTACTATACTACTTCTATTAATTTACTATAAAGATAATAGGCAAAGATTAATACGAAAAATAGGGCAAAGATTAACTATATGAAGATAAAGAAAGAGCAACATAACTAGTTTGATATTGTTACTTCTATTAATTTACTAAAATTACTGAAAAAGTTAACTATTTTTTATTGAGAATAGACAAATGTAATAAATCATTGAAAACATTAATTGATTTTTGTTTTAGTGAAAAGTAGCTTGTAGTGTAAGCTATATAGAGTGCAGTGTTTTCAGTCGCATTGTAGCGTAGCGTTGTAGTGTAGCATGTAGCGTACGCTACGTAGTGTGTAGCGTACACTACATAGCATGTAGCGTATGTTACGTAGGGTGTAGCGTATGCTACGTAGCGTGTAGCGTACACTACGTAGGGTGTAACGTATGCTACGTAGCGTGTAGCGTAGTGTAGCGAAAACGCTACGTAGCATATGCATGTAGCGTAATTCGCTGGTAGCGTAAGCTACCTGAAATCTCATTTTTTCAAGTGTTTTTTCTATGTTAGTTAAACACCTATTTTAAAATGGTGGTGACTTATACCTATGACACATGGCACTACATTAAACTAATCCGGACCATCCAAATTGTGGTCTATATCATGAATTTGTGATGTTTCAATAAATAAAAAAGAAGTCATACTTAGAGATGTCTAAAGGCAAAGAGAGAGGGATTTTGCATGGAAATAAGTGGTTGATGATATGGATTCGTAGTCAAGAACTAATAGAAATTATGCATTTTGTAAATTTTATCATATGTTCTATTATTTTAATTAAAAATATTAAGGATTGTGTAGCTTACGCTACACGCTATAGAGGGCCAAACGCCACACTATACGCTACATGCTATTTAAAACACTGATAGAGTGTAGTGTATCAAAATTAGCATGCAGTATGGCTATATGAGACTCAAGCTATTTTCATGAGCCGTGTATCAATAAGTCTAAGCTATACTATGGAGCGCAGTGTTCGAGTTGTCGGTATCATTACAAGTTTCGCTGGCTGGAGATAACGATATAATATCGTTATCGCCGATAATATCGCCGATAACCGGAAATGCAGGGAAAAATGGGGAAAATTGGGGAAAATGGTGGAATTTTTCAGTGAAACTTCAGGACATGCCTAAATACACATTTACATATTCAGGAATGAAAATTTTGCAAAAAGAATGCATTAAATTAGAAGTTTTCATTCAATGGGGGCCAAAAAGTATGCGTTGTCATAAGAAATCACTCAAATAGTAACCAAAATTAGTTTATATAATACAAATGCAAGCTTACAACAATTAAGACATGCAAAAGTAAATGAATTGAAAAAAATACACATTTCTGCCCATGTTTCATCCCCACATAGAGTGACGAGGTGGCTCGTAATCATTTTCCGGATCCCATGACAGTTGAGAGTAGTACTGCTGCCCAACATATTGGCAGTACTGTTCCCAGGTCATCCTCTGCTCGTACCAATTGAGGAACTCTCTTACGTACCTTTGATAGTCATCCTTCCCAAACTGTACGAGTACGCCTAGACGTGGGAATTGCGTGACATACATCGACGGCATTTCCTGAGCAGGATACTGAGGGAACAGATCAAGTCCAACCCCAACTCCTTGATATTATTGTTGTCAGTCATACGAGTACCCCGAATATTCTCCCGTCAAAGGGTCATGACTCGAAGAACTATCTTCCAGCTGCCTATACCCATGGGTAGAAGAGTGTGACTGAATGTCAGAGCTGCCATGGCCATACCCGTGATATCCCCCATGAGCATAAGGTGGGACAGAAGTGGAGCTCCCCTGATCTGAACTTATGTCCATAGATGATAGGCTGTGTGTGAGAGCATCAGCCATGGCGCGTCCAGCTTTCTTCTTCGAACGACGCTCGAACATATATCTGGGCTCTGATGCTCTCGCCCTAGATGGTGGACGAGATCTATGATCCTCGTCCTGAGTGGCATGGTCAAAGCTCTGCTCCTCAGTGAACTGGCCAACGGATCGTTGGCTCTGAGCCGTCGTGTACCCCCCACCACTGCCACCCCCACCCCCACTAGTACCACCTATATTAGTGTCAGTGCCTCCGTCCCCTCCCTCATCACCGTTGTCATCGTCGTCGTCGTCATCCCCAGGACCAGTATCAAGTGGGGGTTGAGTCTCATCATCATCATCACTCACTACGACTTGATGATGAGGAGGGGGCCGTGAAGATGCTTCTTCACCCTCTTTGGAACGTGCCGAACTCCTCACCAAAGGATCAAAGGAGTCTGTATCCACCTTCTGTTCCTCTACTACCTGATTGACATCGATACCCAGAGCCGCTCCTCCCTCGGCTACCTGTGGAGCAGGGCCTCCCTCCGCATCATCTAAATCAGCTGATTTGACCCACTCATAAAGTGGGTCCTCATCATCATCACATATCTGTGCCATGTTACCTATAGACAACAGGTCTAACGGGTCTTGATTTTCCTCCATGTCTCGGTCTACCCACAACTGCCTCTCTCTTAACTTCTTATTGTAATGGCAGTAAACGAGCTTTTGCAGCTTCTCATATGCTAGTCTGTTCCTCTTGCTAGTGTGTATGAGTGATCATGTGCTCCAATTCCTCTCACAAGGTGAGGAGGATACAGTCTGTGCGAGAACACGAACTGCCAATAACTGCAGTGCGGGCATGTCGACTCTGTACATCGCCCACCACTCACATATATATCCATGAGAAGCTTGTTTTAGTTTGAAGTTTAAACGAAAAATGCAATTACATAATTATGTTACCATACTCACATGGCATCATCGTTTCAGTCGATGCTTTTGCTAGTGCGGATGAGAACGTACCCCTCGCATCCCTAAACCGCAACAACGGTAAACACGGATTCACAGGTCATTATTTTTAATCACCCATATTTCTACAGGCTATAAGGAAGAAATTTTATTGCATTACCTGGTTATCGAAATTTGCTTGCGCTGTCGATTCTGGGAAAAATCATTAGAACGCCTCGTGAACGGCCATCATCAAATCTTGATTCTCATGGAGCCGACGTTTATAATGAAATTTGGGATTCAGGTAGTATGCTGAAACCCAAATATTAGTTACTCAGTTGTATTAACATGTAAACAGAAGTGATGCTAAAGTACTCAGTTGTCTCAACAAACTTACCAGCTTGGTGGAGTGGATGCTCGAGAGTCTCAGTCCATCGACGATCGATGCTATTGATCACCCACTGATACGAAGTGGGGATTGCAATCATTATTCCCTCTCATAATTCTCATAAGCTCATACATTGACCCCATCGAAGGCCACATCTCATTATCTACGGCTCGTAGGACCTTGTACATCGGATGCAGGAAGGAAACGACGTTGTGAACTTTATCCCAGAAGGAATCAGAAAGCACTATATTCAAACAGGTCTTTGCACCCTCAGTCTTCCTTTGATTCCACTCCATGTATTTCTCGAATCTGAACAAATTTCTCAGACCCACGCGGTGCCTGTATAAGCTATCGAGTGCAATGAAGTTCATGGCGAACCGTGTCGCGCCTGGTCTAACGATGTCCCCTCCACAACACTTACGCATTGCAGCCAACAACCGTGAGTGATTGTATATAAAGTTTGTCACTCTCCTCGCATCCTAGATGGTTTTCCTAACAAAATCCCTCTGGCCTATCTCCTCGAGCATTAAATCAATGCAGTGTGCCGCACACAGGGTCCAATAGAGATTGAACTTCTTCATCAATTTCTTCCCCGCCTTAACGAACGCACTGCCATTGTCGGTCACAACTTGGACAACATCCTGGGACCCAACTTCTCTAATCACTCCTTTCAGGAGAGCATATATGTATTCGTGATCTTTTATTCTGGCCGATGCATCAATGGATTTGAGAAAAACCGGTTGTCCTCTACAGTACACCAAGAAATTGATAATGGACAATTTCATGGGTCCTGTCCACCCATCACACATGATTGTTACCCCATACTGCTTCCAGTTCGGCTTGAGTCCACGTACCCAAGCCTGCATCTCCTCGTGCTCCTGATCAAGGTAAACGCTAAGAATCTCCTGTGGCGTGGGAGGCTTCACGCCAGGCCCGGCACGCTGCACCTCCTCAATCATATTTTTGAAGTGAGGACTGGCTGCTGCATTTGCTGGTACATGGCTCGAGATGAACCACCTAGATATAGCGCCACCCACTTTCTCCCTGAGCCCCTTGCTCTACATATTTTTTAATCTTTTTTTATTAACGCCTACGATGGGTGCATCTGGGACACGAGCGCTTTGCGTGCGTTGTAGGCCATGCCCGCAGCCTCCCTCAAATCGTCTATTGCTCCCACTAGGCTCATGTCGGGACGTCCCAAACGACAGCCTACTCTCATCAATCCGTCTTCTTTGCTCCCCCTCCCACTCTGAAGCCCGAGACTCACAAATCACTTGTCTAAAATCACTCCTTTCTCGAGCCGTAACACAGTCATCGGGGTACATGATCCCCTCATCGTCGTCGTCATCGTGCTCGTCGATAGCACCTAGGCCCCGTCCAGTGCCTCGTAGCTCCTCCCTCATATCCCTCTCCCAATCCTTTTGCTGCAGCTTGCGTAACTTCGCTTCATTCAACACTCTTCTCATCTCCTCTCTCACTGGCCTTGTTACACTTGAACAGTCTTTCACATTCTTGTATCCCCCTACCAAATGTTCCTTTAGCCTAGACACTCCCTCACTCCGTATCACTTGGCCACAATAGTTGCATATGGCTCCATATTTATTCCCCTCCACTGGCCGTCCATGTTTCCACCCAATGTCCCTTGCTCCTCCTTTTCCCGATCCAGACGACATTTTGCTCCCTAGTAGTATACAAATTTGCAATAATGGACAAAAAAAAAGTGCATTGGCTCGTATTCAGTGTAATAAGCCCAAATCATTTCAAGGGCTAAGATGTTAGATCAAATCAAATTTTCATATAAATTACAATTAAGGAAAGAGTTTGCAGATTGCATACTGAGTAAACTTTATGGGGCCTACTATGATTTATACATACAATTTAATGGGTCCATGTAAATGGTGGACGTTATCTCCCAACTTATTCCCTCTGGTGTAGCCCATTTAATTAATTGATCATCTTGATTTTTGGGAATTTGGAGTAAAAATCACAGTTTCATAGGATGGACGGGTCGGATTTTACTTTATGAATGCATATGCATATGAAAGCCACATGGAGTAACGGGTAAAGGATTAGGTGTGGCCCTAGCCTCATCCACGACAGTGCGGTCCCAGCCCCCACCATGATGTATATGTTTCATCCATTTTTACATACCATTATAGGGCTTTATACCAAAAATGATAGGAATATAAATCTCAGGTGGACCACACACAGGAAAATAATAGTGATTGGATATCCACCATTCATCATGGTGGGGCCCACAGAGCACCGACCACTAGCCATTAGCTGGTGGCAGGGGCATAGACAATCCATTTTATTTTATTTTTTTGGACATGGATTAGATGCTGACAAGGTCAGTAGCCAAGTGGCTACTGAAGTGACGTCACCAAGCTATGTGGACCCACCATGATGCATGTGTTGTATCCATACCATCCAACCATTTGCAGAGATCGTTTTACTTTTATGCGTGAGAAAATGAATGAGATAGATCTAAAGTTAAAGTGGATCCACCACAGAAAACCGTGGGAGCAATCACACCGACCGTTGAAATGTTTATAGGGTCTACTGTGATGTATTTTTGAGATCCAACCCATTCATAAGTTAACATCGAGATAAATGAAGTGAAAATAAAAATATCAGCTTGATCAGAAATTTCAGTGGCCCCTAAAAAGTTTTGAATGCTGGACGTCACTGTCCCCACTGTTTTCTATGATGGGGTCCACTTGAACTTTAGATCTATCTCATTTTTTTTCTCATGACATAAAAATATCTCCAAATTAATGGATGGTATGGATACAATACATGCATCATGGTTGGGTCCACATGGCTCGGTGACGTCACATCAGCAGCCATTTGGGTTAGCCACCCCACAGGGATCGATGCCATGTGTTGAAACGAGGTATCTCCACTCCATCAGCGAGTTGAGCTACGATTCTGGGTGTCTTTGGCTACGGCTTTTGTCCGTAGCTAATCCAGAAATCAGATTAGCTACTTAGTTACTCAATACGCTGTAAGTTGGGCCCACTGTGAATTTATGTGGTTTATCCACACCTTCCATCCGTTTTTTCATATCATTCTAGGCGTTGAGCCCAAAATTGAAGCTCATACAAGTCTCAAGTGGACCATACCACTGGAAACAGTGGAAATATTGATTTCCACCCTTGAAGCCTTTCCACCCCATGCAGCGTAAGACTGAGATTTCCTTCCTGCGCTGCAAGCTTAAGTAGGGCCCGCTGTGATGTTTGTGAAACATCCTCCCCATTCATCAGTTTTGTGAGTTCATTTTATGACATGATGCCAAAAAAGAACCGTATCTAAAGCTCAATTGAGCCTAAAAAGTGATAATTAAACGTCCACAGTTGAAATATTTGTGGGCCACAAAAGTTTTGATTCATGCCAATATTTTTGTTTTCAGTTCATCTCAACAGTAATGACGTTATTAATGGTACGGATGGCATCTAAACATCACTATTGAACCAGGAAGGTTTCAACAGTTGGAATTTCCCAAACCACATTTTCCCTTTAGTACGGCTCACTTGAGCAGTTAACGTGAACCAGGAAGGTTTCAACTGTGGGGTCCACCATGATTTATGTATTTTATCCACTCCTTCCATCCATTTTAGCAGATAATTTTAGGTCATGATCCTAAAAACGAAGTATATCCAAACCTCAATTGGACCACACCGTAGTCAACAGTATGAATTGAAATCTACCGTTGAAAATTTCTTAGGGACCACGGAAGTTTTGAATCAAGCTGATATTTGTGTTTTCCATTCATCCATGTCTGTGTGATCTTATGAACAGGTTGGATGAGAAATAAACATCACTGTGGGCCCTGGAAAGGTTTTAACGGTGGAAATTATTATTCCAACTGTTTCCAATGGGATGGTCCACTCGATCTTTGGGTATGCTTAAATTTTGGTCTCAACACCTAAAATAAGATGGAAAAATGGATGGACCACATGGATCGACCAGATACATTCTCGGTGGGCCCCGAAGAATGTGTTTGGTACGTTAACAGCGTACGGAACCACGTACGCGGTCCCATTTACGCCCGCCCGATCCCCATTTATGCCCACCCGATCCCCAAATTCCGAAAATCCCTCTCAAATTTCAAATTTCCATCAAAATCCCACCGATTTCTCCAAAATTTCAACTAAAAATCCCTCTCCCTCATCCCAGATTCCCAAATAAGAAAAAAAAAAAAAAACCGTCAAGATCTCGCCCTGCAAGCAGATTCGAGAAGTTGCAGGATTTTTCAACTAAAAAAACGAAAATTTTTGGGGTTGAATCTTACCGGATATTGCCGATCTGCACTCAAGGCTTTGAATTCGCTTCTTCCTCCAGATCCGAGCAAAAAAACAGATAATTTTTCGATTTTTTTACATTTTTTCGCGACAACTTCCCCTTTTATCGACAAAGGGGGTTGTTGGCTACAGTTCCCACCCGTGGTTGGTGGGAACAGTGAAATATCGACGATATTTTGGAAAATACCGATAATCCGGCGAGATTATCGGCGATTTTTGCGAGCGAATCAAAAAAAGGGGGTTTCGGTGTCGCATAGCCGGCGACACCGATATTATCGGCGATATTTCGATAATATCGCCGATATTTTATACACTGATGGAGCGTAAGCTACATATTACATCCTATATGGCATAAGCTATTTAAAACATTGGGTCACACTCACACATAACATACTCTCTTATGCAAAGAATCCCATCCCAACCTTGGCACTAGGAGTTTATTTTTTATAACATTCATGCTTTTCCCTCAAGCATAAACATTCTTGAAAATGAGTTTTGTATTGAGGCGACTACCAATCCGATGGATTTGATTTGACACATTTGAGTTTCGAGTCAACTCATTTAGTTTTCAAACTATGCTGATTCTTTCTCAGGAAGGCTTGTGACTGAACATGACACATTACATCATCTCTTGTGCAAAGAATCATGTCCCAACCATGGAAGTTGGTGTTTATTTTCAATGACATTCATGCTTCCCCTCGAACAGAACATTCTGTTTATTCTTGTTGATAGAGAGGCTAAAAATCTTAGCTACTTGCTAGCTAAAGGAGTCCATATGTCATCTCTTTGTACTGGGAACTCTTTTCTTCTCTCTAGACATAACTTGCTCTCCTTACTAAAATATCTTCCCCACAGGCCAATTGAAAGGGAAAAAAAAAATGGTTAGGATTTTCCTAATGCCTCAAAATCTAACTCTGGTACCCAATATAAGTGACAAGAAGTATTGTTTACCATTGATATGAATGAGGCCTGGCAAGTGGCAATAGGTGGGCCTGAGGGTTTGGTAAAGACTCAGATTTTGAACTGCTCAGACTGGGCCTGTCAGGCAGGCCTTATTCAAAATTTTGATTTTGCTTGGCCCAAGCCCAGCCCATTGCCAACCCTAATACGAGGGCATATATGTCCAAAGGTCTACATGCTAAAATTCATTTAAAATTATAAAGATTAACGCAATGACCGAATTGCCGCTATGAAGTACATAGCCACAATAATTTCCTCACCCAATATGTCATTTGAATAGCTAGGAAACGTAATACAACATCCATCCTATGCTAACCAAATACTGAGCCATATAGTAAAAGCAACGCACAAGAACTCCGCATTCAAAGGATCAAGATTGAACTAGAAAGTAAATTTTATGCTGGCAAAGATCCAAACCTTAATGTTGCAACCGAAATGATTTCATCATCCTTCTCTAAGATCACAGTGTGAAATCTTTCATAATTTAGACGAGTGTAATTTGACCTGGATAGATTTTATCTAAAATGTCAGAATACCAAACAGTTATACAAACTACCAAACAAAAACAGTTTACCGTCTACAAAAAACCAGTACAGGGATGACAGGGACAATTAGTCTTAGAACCTTTACGAGGTTAAGTGCTCATAGGAATTCAAGAGAAACAAATACAGCACATCATTAAGCTTTTGACATCATTATCATGGCAGTACTTTCTTGCTTTGGTAGTAATGACTCTCTAGTCTGTCTCTATAGTCTATACTATATACAATCTAGTCTATAGTTTATACATGAACTGATGAAGATGATGGTTGATATATACATCGATTTATAAGAAACATTAAAATTAAGAGGTCAAAGACTGAAAATTTTATCTTTCAATGGGTCAGTCCAACAGAGAGCATTCTTACAAAAGAATGGTCCCATACACCATCAAACGCATGTCTACAAAAAAAGTAATGGATTCTTGCTATTCCTTTTTTTCCTGATGTTTTCGGTTAAAATGACAAATATGGGCTGCTAACAAGGGTCCAATATGGGCCAACACAGCCCATATTGTATCAATTTAGTGCTGGGTCGGTATGCCCCCAGAAACTGATATTCAGAACCTTGCCTGAAATTGTGGAGGAATATCCCTTTAGCTTATGAGTTAATCCCCTTATGTTATGAGTTTAAGAACTGATGCTCTATTCAATTATATGAAAATCAAGAAGGTATATGTTACAAAATCAGAACAAAGATGATAAATAAGTGGCAAGCTCTTGAATTTTTAGTTTGTTTTTGAAAGGTGAAGAATTTATTAGGCAAAGCGAGAAAAAACACAGCAGCAGAAATAAAACTGAAAGAAAGAAGAACAACAACAAAAACAGAAAAAGAAAAGAAAGATAAAACTAAAATGTAACAACAACAGTCCCATGACTGAGAAAACCCAAAGAACACAGATTCAGGGAGCCCAATCCCTGAAAAACAACATGACTCTGTTAAAAATCCCCGCTGCCGAGACCCTTAAATCCTGGAAGGAACAATTGTTCCTTTCTGCCCACATAGGCCAGAGAACAGCAAGAAGGAGAAGCCGCCACTTCTTTCTCCTTAACAATCCACCTGGATCCCCATGCCAGGATCTAAAGATAGCTTCAATAGAGAGGGGCATGACCCAAGCAACTCCAGCCCAATAAAAAACTTCTCCAAATGACACGAGAAAGGACAGTGCAGAAAAAGGTGGTCGATGGTTTTAGCATCCCGCAAGCACAGCGCATACATTTGTGAGTGGAAGACCTCTCTTTCAAAGATTATCAATCGTCAACACATGGCTCCTTCCAGTGAGCCAAGCGCAAGCCGGGGGGGGGGGGGGGGGCAAGCCAAATTGCCTAGAAGGGCTATACTAACCAAATCCAATCTTTTTATGCCTACTCCACCTTCCAAATAGGGAGAGCAGACCTCTTTCCACTTAAGAAGCAAGAGGCATAGGCATAAAAAGATTGGATTTGGTTTATATAGCCCTTCAAGGCAAGTGAGCTAGGCGTACAAACACCATGGTGACAGAAGAAGAAGAAGAAGATTAAATGTCATGGTAGGCCAGAAAACACTCACAACTGTTGAATGGACAGCTCTGATCTTCAAGGTAACTTCTCCCTCTGCTCACTATTCTTCTCTCTGTCTCTGAATCCGATTGCAAAACCCCTTTAAGTAGGCAGATTTGGGGTGACATGCAAGGGTAAAAAGGATAAGATCATCTGAACCTGAGCCTGGGATGTTTTTTGCCAGGCTTAGGTGAGCCGACGCGGAAGATAATTTGTGGAAATTAGGGATTATTCCCCGTTGCACATCCTAGCTTAATCCGACTCAATCTGATCCAGCAATGGTCTAACTGGCATTATTTTACCCATGAAAATGTTCTTGTTAGGGTTTATCTAAACCCTGAGGTGTCTATAATGGACAAGAGGAGATTTTTAAAGATCTAGATGTAATTGTAATTCAAAGTAACATGCATGCACTTCCCATACACAAAATGACCGATGGTTTTTCAATTGTACCCCATGTTCTTCGTAATGATCGGTTTAGTTTGATGTTTGGGTGGCCTATTTGGCGGATACAAGTATGATAAACGGTAATCTAATGGGCAAAAATTAAAGTAGTTAGATGGTTAGAACCCTGATCATACAATCAGATCATTTTATGGTCAATTTTGTAAATGGACAAGAACAAAGTGGATTTTTGAGGTGATCTATGTATATTGATAGATTAAAGTGACTACTCACGGCACAAGTACAGGTTACTCAAAACGTTGTTCTAACGATAGGTTAAGCATATTCATAGGTGACGAACAAGATGAATGGATCCAAATCTGAATTCAATGCGTAAACAAGCGGATATGGACACCTGGTGGTTGTTTACTACGATTTGGTGGTCCAAAATCGACGCAAATGGTCAGATATCTTCGTCTAGTGGTGAGTAGTCGATTGGACGGTTGGTCTTTGATGTACAGAAGGGAATACTAGGGTACGGGCCTTACACTCCTTAACAGAGAAACTCACGGCGGAGCTTGTCAATATGGAGAATGATGGACTAGGGGTGATGAGGACATCAGACCCTTCAAAGTTTATCAAACACAAAGGTGGCCGACGAATACATCTGTCTCGATGATGGTTCATGGCACAACCAAGGATGAATTTGAAGATCTGGTTAATTGCACAACTAAGGATGATTTTGAAGATCTGGTTAATTGCACAACTAAGGATGATTTTGAAGACCTTACACGTGTCCTTGGATTAATTGAAGGCCCCACATTAGGAGGACACACATGTAGGATGAGTTAGAAAACTGATCTGCTACGCATGATTTTTTTATTTTTATTTTTTTAGAAAGCTTTGTTTCACACGTTTTTTTTTCCTTTTGTTATAGGGGTAGTTTAGTCATTTTCTTTTAAATCTGAATTTTATAAATAGGGTGCTTTCTACCCTAAACCTAATGATATTTTTTTAATGAAAGTTTGGTGCCTCCTTCCCCTTTCTCTCTGTGGTAAGTTCTTCTCTTTCTCTAATCTCCTCTTCTTCTAACTTCTATGTCTAGCCCTCCAACATTCTTCTTCTCTTTCTATGCCTAGTCTTTTTTTCCTTTTTTTTGTTAATATTGACCCTGAAAATCTGAGAATTGATCCCAACCCTCTCTCAGATTTTCCAACCCTCCCTATTCCAAAAATCATTTGATTTCCTGGACTAGAGAAGCTGTATTGATTGTTGGATTGAAACCATGTAAGATCGAGAGGTCTCATCCCTCGCCGGATCCAATCCACGCATGATTTGAATACGGTACCGCAGGATTGTGAGGATGGTCTGCAACCATTACATGTTCCCTTTATTATTATCATTACTATGATGTGGAATGTGAATATTCCAATTGATTTGCTTAGTTTATCTCGTTGGATCATTTTTGTGCTCACACATGCATTCTACTTTAGATCGTCCTGCATCAAATTTGGTATCAAAGCCTTCGGTTTTGCATGGTTTTTGTTAGATCAAGTTATCTGAACATAGGATCATCTGTTTTCTCATCTAGGATTGCCTAAATAACTCCAGATCTACATGCCACAGAAATTGCGAACCTGATTTTTCATATTCACAGTCCTGTGAGATATAAGTCTGAATTTCTAGATTTGTGTTTTCATTCTAGTTAAATCTGAAAAACTGCAACATTCATACATCATATAGAAATAGGATCATACATCCATATTGAGGTCAGTTCAAACCTTGAGTCGAGCTTAGGAAAATCAAGTTCGAGTTTTTTGGTGTATGCCCACTAAAAGTGGTAAGGGTTTTGGCCAACACCGCATCATGAATAACGAGCAATCAAGCAACCACCTCGCTCAATTACTCCAAAAGATAACTGTCATAGAGACATCCGAAAAAAATATCGAATGAAAATTGACCGCCACCGAAGCTAGACATGAGCGATTAGAGGCATCCCAAAGGGAAAACCCCACTGTTTGGAGAGATGTGCAATCGCAGGCAGGTGGTGTTGGTGAGGAGTCAGCCCCTAGACAAACCCCCACCAATGGAGGGCATGTGGGTAGAGAACGGGCATATCAGGGCCACTTTGATCCTGACGAGAGGGCCATGAAGAATGTCGGGATTGATGCCCCGAGCTTTGATGGTCGCTTTGAACCCAAGCCATTCCTTAATTGGTTAGCTGACATGAACCACTATTTTCAGTGGCATGAGATGTCAGAGAACCAACAAGTGCGGTTTGCCAAAATGAAGCTTGTGGGGAAAGCGAAGATGTATTGGACCAATAAAGAGCGTAGGATTGAACGGGTAGGAGTTCCCGTTATCTAATGGAGCAAGATGAAAACTATGCTAAGAGAGAAGTACCTCCCTCTCTCTTATCACCAGAAGCTCCAGGAACAATGGCAATCTTTACGCCATAGATCCATGCCTGTCACGGAATACATCGCAAAATTTGAGGAATTTATGATGCGGTATGACATTAAGGAAGACCCTCTAGTAACGCTCACGTGTTTCAAGACGAGCCTTCGATCGGATCTTTAGCATGACTTTTGGGCTCCTCCCTTGACAGATTTGGACGATATGTACCAAGTGGTGCAGGAATTAGAGCAGTATCTAAAGACTCCTGTCACAAGACGGTTCGATTCCCGAGACTCTAATGTTAGGACTGGTTCTCAGGGAACTAGACCCAACATTAGTAATCAACTCAGGGCGCACGCAAATGTTCCGCCTAGGCCTAGGGATGACAAGGGAAAAGGTGTCCTTGGTGCTGGTCCAGGTGGAGGACAGAATGTGCGATGCTACGAATGTGGGAATATTGGCCATTTTGTAACTCAGTGTCCCACTAAGAGCAAAGGAAAAGCCTTAGTTATAGGCGATTCCAAGGATAACGAGTATGATCAGGGCGACTCTGAAGTCGAAGAATATCAGCCCGTAGGATCATTAAGTGATGAGGATGAGGTGGGTGATGATGCCACACTAGCAGTTGTCATGTGTGTACTAGCCCAGACTAGAACTAGTGTTGACTCACGTCGCAACACTATCTTCTACACGATCGCCAAGTGTGGCAAGAAAAATTGTAAGGTGATAGTGGACAGTGGGAGTTGTCAAAATGTAATTCCCACTAGCACCTTAGGTCGTCTAAAGTTAGAGGCAACCCCTCATCCTGACCCGTACAAAGTCTCATGGGTAGACAAGACTTCCCTTCCTGTCACCCATCAATGTCTTATACCAATCGAGTTTAGGTCTTATAAGGAGTCCCTGTGGTGTGATGTGTTGCCCATGGATGTAGGTCACATCATCCTAGGCAAACCGTGGCTATTCGATAATGACGTCACGATCTACGGTCATTCTAATGCGTGTACCTTCATGCATAACGGCAAGAAGACCAAAATTAATCCTATCCCACCACAAAACACTGCATAGAAGAAAGGTGAGAAGGCTAGTGAGCCTAAAGAAGTGAGGAAATCCACACTCAAGTCTCTCCACATCATCACGGCTAAAGAGTTTGAAAGAGAGACTGAGGAGGATTCCACGGTGTATACCTTAGTGGCTAGAGAGGCTACACTAGAAGTACCAGTAGGGTTACCCCACGAGGTAGCCCCAGTCTTAGAGGAGTACAGAGATGTATTCTCTGAGGATTTGCAAGATGACTTGCCACTCATGAGGGACATCCAGCATGTCATTGATCTTGTCCCTAGGTCGACTCTACCAAACCTTCCTCACTATAGGATGAACCCTGCAGAGCATCCAGAGTTGAAGAAGCAGGTAAATGAGCTCCTACGAAAGGGTTTCATCCAAGAGAGCACGAGCCCGTGTGCCGTACCCGCTTTACTGACACCTAAGAAAGATGGCACTTGACGCATGTGTGTGGACAATAGAGCCATCAACAAAATCACGGTCAAGTATAGGTTTTCCACACCTGGGCTTGATGACATGTCAGACATGATGGCTAAATCCATCACTTTCTCTAAAATAGATCTCAAGAGTGGGTATCACCAAATCCGTATACACCCCGGTGATGAATGGAAGACAGCCTTCAAGACGAAGGATGGGCTATATGAGTGGTTGATCATGCCTTTTGGTTTGACTAACGCATCCAGCACTTTCATGTGAGTGATCACCCAGGTCTTGAGACCATTCATGGGAAAATTCTTAGTGGTGTACTTCGACGATATCCTGATCTATAGCACCACTAGAGAATCACACCTTGAACATTTGAAATTGGTCTATAGCGTCCTTAGGGCGGAGAAATTATATGCTAACCTTAAGAAGTGTTCATTCATGTTCAGTCAGGTTGTGTTCTTAGGGTTTATAGTGTCAGCGGAAGGGATGCGTGCAGACCCAGAGAAAGTCAAGGTCATAGTTGATTGGCCTGAACCAAGGAACATCCATGAAGTGCGAAGCTTCCATGGCTTAGCCACATTCTATCGTCGGTTCATTAGGAGTTTTAGCACGATTATGGCTCCCATTACAGAGTGTATGAAGAAGGGAGAATTTGTGTGGTCAAAAGCCGCAGTTAAGGCTTTCAAAGAAATTAAGGGCAAGATGGTCGAAGCTCCTGTCATGCGCCTTCCCGACTTTTCTAAAGTCTTTGAAGTTGCGTGCGATGCATCTAGTGTTGGTATAGGTGGAGTCCTGAGTCAAGAGGATTATCTTGTTGCCTATTTCAGTGAAAAACTGAATGAGAAAAAACAAAAATACTCTACCTATGATAAGGAATTCTATGCGGTAGTGCAGTCTTTGAGACATTGGCGCCACTACCTCCTACCGCGGGAATTTGTCTTATTCTCTGATCATGAGGCCTTACGTTATCTTCACTCCCAGAAGAAACTTAACCCAAGGCATGCTGAGTGGGTTGCGTTCCTTCAAGAGTATTCGTTACACAAGCCCGGAGTAAAGAATAAACCAATCGATGCCCTTAACCGTAAAGTGGTGTTGCTCAATTCTTTGAGTGTAGGAGTTGTCGGCTTTGAGCAACTGAGAGACGAGTACCCCACATGTCCAGATTTTGGGGGTACCTATACGTCACTCTCGAGTGATCAGCAAAGTGCGGGGGATTTCATGTTGAGAGATGGATTCCTTTTTAAAGGAAATCTTTTATGTATTCCCCGTATGTCCCTCTGTGAATTCCTCATTTGGGAGCTTCATTCGGGAGGGATAGCTAGCCACTTTGGCTGCGATAAGACTATTACTCTAATGGAGGATCGTTTCTATTGGCCAAGTCTCAAGCAAGATGTCGCCAAAATTTTACGGTGGTGTAGAACGTGCCAGATGGCGAAGCAACAAAAGAAAATTTCTAAATTATATATGCCATTACCTGTGCCACATGCTCTGTGGCAAGACATTAGCATGGATTTCGTGCTTGGGCTTCCCAAGACGATTAAAAAGCACAATTCCATTTTTGTTGTTGTGGACTGCTTCTCTAAGATGGCGCATTTCATCCCATGTTCTAAAACTTCGGATGCGTCTAATATTGCTAAGGTCTTTTTTGATGGTGTGGTCCGTCTCCATAGTTTACCTAAGACCATAGTGTCTGACCGTGATGTCAGATTTACCAGCTATTTTTGGAAGACACTATGGCACATGATGAGAACACGTTTGCAGTTTTCTATTGCATACCACCCCCAAACTGATGGCCAAACTGAGGTGGTTAATTGCAGCCTTGGAAACCTCTTACGATGCTTAGTGGGTGAACATATGAAAACTTGGGATTTGATTCTACCTATAGCCGAGTTCGCCTACAACAGTTCAGTCAATAGATCTACAGGGTTGAGTCCATTTGAAATTGTTAGAGGGTACAAACCTCGGATGCCCATAAACTTGTTACCCATGTCAGTTACCCAAAGATCTTCTGAATCAGCCGATGCATTTGCACGACACATTCATGATTTGCATGCGCATGTTAGCCAGCAAATAAATGTGAGTAATGATAATTATAAATGTTCAACTAACCAATATCGTAGGTGGACAGAATTTAATGAAGGGGATTATGTAATGGTTAGGATTAGACCAGAGCGGTTTCATCTAGGTTCCGCTAAGAAATTACAAGCCTCTGTCCTAACCCTTCCATTGTTTCTTCTTCCCACCCTTGGCCACTTTCCGACTTCTCAACCCACTCCACCCCTTCCACTATCAATTGACCATAAGGAAGAGATTGAAGGGATAGTGGATGAGGAGATTGTTTCCACAAGAAATGGGGGCTTCCAAAGGTACCTTGTCAAATGGAAGAACAAGTCACCATTCGATTCCACGCGGCTTACAGAAGTGGAATTGTAGCGGATTGATTCGGACCTTCCCGAGACGCACAAAAGTTTTAACTCATCGGACCCGAGTTCTTCTCACCCGAGGGGAGTTAATGAGGACATCAGACCCTTCAATGTTTATCAAACACGAAGGCGGCCGATGAATACATCTTTATGGTTGATGATGGTTCATGGCACAACCAAGGATGAATTTGAAGATCCGGTTAATTGCACAACTAAGGATGATTTTGAATATCTGGTTAATTGCACAACTAAGGATGATTTTGAAGACCTTACACGTGTCCTTGGATTAATTGAAGGCCCACATTAGGAGGACACACATGTAGGATGAGTTAGAAGACTGATCTGTTACGCATGATTTTTTATTTTTTATTTTTAGAAAGCTTTGTTTTACACTTTTTTTTTTCCTTTTGTTATAGGGGTAGTTTAATCATTTTCTTTTAAATCCGATTTTTATAAATAGGGTGCTTTCTACCCTAAACCTAATGATATTTTTTTAATGAAAGCTTGGTGCCACCTTCCCCTTTCTCTCTGTGGTAAGTTCTTCTCTTCCCCTAATCTCCTCTTCTTCTAACTTCTATTTCTAGCCCTCCAACATTCTTCTTCTCTTTCTATGCCTAGTCTTTTTTTCTTTTTTTTGTTGCTATTAACCCTGAAAATCTGAGAATTGATCCCAACCCTCTCTCAGATTTTTCAATCGTCCCCATTCCAGAAATCCTTTGATTTCCTGGACTAGAGAAGCTGCATTGATTGTTGGATTGAAACAATGCAAGATCGGGAGGTCCCATCCCTCGCCGGATCCAATCCATGCATGATTTGAATACGGTACCACAAGATTGTGATGATGGTCTGCAACCATTGCATGTTCCCTTTATTATTATCTTTACTATGATGTGGAATGTGAATATTTCAATTGATTTGCTTAGTTTATTTTGCTGGATCATTTTTGTGCTCACACATGCATTCTACTTTAGACCGCCCTGCATTAAGGGACAATGAAACAAAGATATAAAGTAAACAAGTAAGTTTGACATACATGACTTGATCAAATTTATCCTTCCTCGCAGGGAAAGAAGTTGGTTTTTCCATGGGGTCAATTTCCTTTCCATTCTCTCGATCATTTCATCCCACAAATGCAAATGAGGTTTACCCACACAAAGGGGCACGAAATAGGTAGTAGGCAAAAACCCCATTGAATAGCCGAAGGATTCGGCCAAATGAATTGTTCCCTCCCTTGAAATGTTGAGCCCAAAGAACTACTTATGCACAAATTAACGTTTAAGTCAAAAACCACTTCGAACCAGTAAATGGTCATACTCAACAGATCGACCATTGACTCACTAGCTTCACAACACAAAAGACTATCATCTGTGAATTGAAGGTGGCAAATCCGATTAGGGAAGTTCTCCACCTAAAATTCCTTAAACAAACCCACCTCTTGACCCCTACTTAACATATAACTTAGAGCTTCTAAAAAAATAACAAATGGGAAGGGGGAGAGCAGGTCACCTTGGCAAAGACCTCCTGAAAATTTTAGCCAGCAAAAGCACCAAACCATACAGGTTTGCGCAATACAAAGACTGGAGCGAGTGCAAAGAAAATTGGAGGGGGGAGGGGACCATTGATCAAGATTCACAAGCCTCAAAACAGGAAACAAGGAAGGATTAAAAGGACTTGGATTGAGGTGGTGAGAATGGATATGAAGGCTAGTTCACAATTTGGTTGGTTAAATTAGGCGCTCATTCACTTTGTGTCCTACGAGGAAATTGGCTAATTATTGAATGTAAACCATTGGAAGTAATTATCCATTTGCTAGCCACTAATCAAATGGCTATGATCATTGGTTGATCCACTAATTGTCCACTTGAGTTGATGTTACCTATCATGGATGGACCACAAGACAAATATCTCTCAGAATGGAAGGTCCTGGTCATCCCTTCTTTAGCTTGTTTTCATTTGAATGTGAACCATTGTCATATATCTCTTAATTGTCTACTTGTAGCCATCAATCAAAGGGTCCGGATTTTCCTGCCAAGGAGATTTAGGGATGGTCTATTGATGGTGGGGTCGATTAGACTAACAGATCGGATCATGAAGACATGGCAAAATTGAATGTGGACCAATTACCAAGTGGGACACCATGGTCCTGCTTTCCACCAATTACCAAGTTTCAACGGAACAATAAGAACAACACCACAGTGATACTCTAAAGACTAAAGAGTGGTGACTCCCCCACCAAGCATGTGGCATGCAAGCCAATACAAACCATTCAAATTTTGAAGGAAGCATAGCTTGAAAATAAGCATGATAGAACAATTCCAACATCCTATTGGTGGTTAACAAATGGACAGTTAACATGATTGTTAACAAAGTACAATGGGTGATAAGGACATCAGTGCACCATACCAGAGGAGGGTTGAGCCAATCTCCTCATGGCTAGATGACCATTACACAGGCCCACTTGGCCCAATTCACATTCCTAGCCACGTTGAAGACCCCAAGTGCATGTTTGTGCATCTTTAAGGACCTCACACTAAGAAGATGCGCATGGGTTGCATATAGGAGCTTGATGGACACATTTGGACTGCTAGATTTCGACCATGGACCATTCTAACGGTTGGATTTCGACCGTGGACCATTTTGACGGTTAGATCATCATCATTGGACATTTTGATCGTGGATCCCCATGGCCATGAAATAGTTTAGTTGTTTAGTTTGTTTACATGTTTCATTATTTTTTGTATGACCTATATTTGTGTTGAGATTAGGGAGTTAAGAACAACCTTTAATTCTTTAAACGTCTTTTATGTTGAGAATCTTATCTGAGAGTGCCTATTTGTAAAAGTTTTTTATGAGACTATAAAGGGTGGACGTCCCCACCTTAGCCATGATGCATGTTATGAATGAAAGTGATTTTTCTCCTTTTGCTTTGAGATTAAGCAAAAAAAAAAAAAAAAACATTTGATCATTAGATTACTGCTGCAAAACCACAAGGAGCGATTCCCTAGTTATCTTTTCTACTTTTTTCTCTTCTCAACAAGGTATCATCTTATCTTATCTTCTTCTATTCTTCCTTATTCATTTTTCCTTTTTTTTTTCCTTCTTTCTTCTTTTCAACCTTCATTCTTCTTCTTTCTACAACCCCAAATCCACCCAAACCTAATTCTTAAAACCATAGTTTTCAAAACCCTAAATCCCTAAAACCTTAACCCTGAATCCCTAAAACCCTAACCCTAAGTCTTTAAAACCCTAATCCAAATTTTCCTAAAATTCCCTAATTTCGCAAAACCTAATTTTCCAAAATCCCCAAATCTCAAATCCCTAGTTCTTAAGCCCTTTAACAAACCAAGAGATTCCATTTTAAATTAGATCAATTCCTATGCTAGGATGGGGGTTCTATCTCCCATAAGTCCTAGTTAATCAATAATTTATGAGATTCGCAATGCGTGATTTGTCATAAGATTGAATTTGGACATGTCATGAGTCTGAAATTTCTAAATTTATGGCAAATTAGCTTTATTTTGTCCTTCCATTGCTCTAGTTAATGTCTTTTAATTTCATGACATCATATTAGGTTAGATCATTCTGTCCTGCATCAATGGGTTAAACCAAATGGCTTGGCTAATCCATTCAGTTTTTTTTTCAACTCTCTACAATTCACTTAGCTACTTGGATGGTCTAGCTTTCTATACAACTACACCATGCATACAATTGCAAAGTCACCACTAGGGGTGTACATCGAGTCGAATCGAGTCGAGCTGGCCTCAGCTCAACTCGGCTCGGCCACTAGCTAACCTCAGCTCGAAATCGGCTCGGCTCGGTCCTCGAGCCTGACTGGCCAGCTCAGTTCGGTCAGCAGCTCGGGCCAGTTCGAGCCGAGTTCCCCTGTGCAGCATTTTCACAAACACCTGGACTGCACCTTCAAAATTTCACTGTATTTAAGACAGCAGCAATGGTTTTACAGGTATTTTATCAAACACCTTCTGAGCAAAATAAAAATCAAGAAAAAAAGAGTATTGGTTTCATATACATACCTTCCTTGCCACTAACCACACTTCGTTGGGTCATTTCATCTAACACTTGGTGAGCAACATCAATATCAAAGTAACCGAGTCACCGAACTAGTTCGATCCGAGTTCGATTCGAGCTGGGTTCGATCCAAGTCAAGTCGAGCCGAGGCCAGCTCGAACTCATTTTCGAGCTCAAAAAATTAGCTCGACTCGGCTCGAACTCAGCTTTGAACCGAGTTGAATCGAGCTTTTTCGAGTCGAGTCGAGCGAGCTAACCGAGCTAGCTCAGTTCGTGTACACCTCTAGTCACCACCATTTTTCTAAATGGTACAAAACTAACATAAGAATTTAGCTACGAAACCTATATCAGTAAAATTCTCTTTATTATATGTTCACATGCATCATATATTGTGATTATGTGAACATTTCAAAAAACAATCACTGTACCAGTTTGTACTATTATTTTTATTAAATATTTTAATAATCAAAATATATAATTATAGAAATTTTAATGAAGCTTATTTATTCGACTTAAATAGTTTAAAATATTTTAAAATTATTTAAATTTAAAATATATTAAAATACCAATACCTCTTAAATCTTAATACTTGTAAATTTATTTGTTGTTAAATATTTTAATTATTTAATTTTAAAATATTGTTCAATATTCTTTAAATATTTTAAAAGAGATAACCTTCTCCAAGACGGGACGATATTTTGAATATTTAATAATAATTTCTATTTTAATAAAACAATCATTTTACCATTTTATATAATACTATCAACAAGATGGGCCTTGGGGTTGGCTTCGACTAGGATTTTGCATTGTTTGGGATGGGCTTGACGAAATGGGCCTATTCAAAAATTTTATTTTTCCCAGCCCAAGCCAAGCCAATTGGCAGCCCTAATTTCATATAATTGTGCTTTTTAATTAAATATTTTTGTCAAAAAATTAAATAATAATTAGGAACTTTAATGATTTTTCTAATAAACCTTTTAAAACTATTGAAATTATTTATTTTTACAATTAAATTATAAAATCACTATGTTCGACGTGCATTTGCGCCTCCTTGGCTAACTATTCCAATAAAAAGAGAAAAGTGGGAAATAGTGTTTCCCACAAATGCCCACAATGAAAGGCCTCACAAACAATGGAAGTTAGTTTCATAGGGAATCTCGTTTCCTTTGCTTTCTATGTATCCAAATAGGCCCTAAAAGGAAGGGCACAACACATGTAAATTTTATATAGGAACAATTTTGTCCCTACATTTTTGCATTACTGATGCAAAAAAGAAAAAGAAAAAAAAAATTTAAAGAAGTCCCTGCACTTTTTGAAGACGTATATTAAGGGTTGAAGGCACCCAATTGTTCAATCAATATTAGAAGCTCTAAAACTTTTTTCACAAGCCTTTAACCTGCATGACATTGTAAGTTGCAACCTTACAAAGGCATTTTCCCTAGGATGCTAGAGAATTTTGGGCACCATAGACTCACTCAATGGAAGACTTGCAAAATATATAATAAATAAATAAACAATTCAATTGAAAGTATTTTTCCATGTCCCTTACACCAGGGAAGTTGACAAGGCACTGAAAACAAAAGAATTTAGAAAAAAAGAAAATTTATATACAGTAAAATAGAGGCTACAACATACAAAATTAAGACAACACACCAAAACGAAGTAAACGCAACAATTTAGGTAATATATTAACATGTGGAACATCCAAAGATAAGGACAAACTCCGCCCTACCTAATCAGGATTGGTTCAAAAAAATTTCAGCAAAAGCAATCCAAGGCAGAGTGGAAAATGATAGCTGCATCAAACAGGCTCACTTTTCCAAGCTTTTTCACAACAAACTGCAAGTTGGATAAGAACTGCTCAGAGCTATTCTTGTCCCCCTCACGATTTAGGCAGAGCGCATAGTCCACTGCAATTAGGGAACTCCCAAAGTGCCCTAAAATCCTAAGGTTCCTCTTTACTCCAGGAAATATTGGCACTAAAAAAAAAAACTATAGACCTGTAAGCAAGGAAGAATTGTGGGTTTGCATAGGTGTAAGTGAATGCACATTAGCACATAGATGTGTGGCTCGAATCAATAATCATCAAACTAGAAAAATATAGATATTAAAACAGATCTCAAAATTAGTGAAGATAATATCATAAGCACACTAAAACATAATGGATGAAGTATCTACCCCAAGGGCAGGAATGTTGAAACAATAAAATAAAATCGACAGTTCGATGCAGCACATAAATGAATAGTTCAGGATGAAACAAACCCGCAATTGTAAACTGCTTGAGTAAGCATATCCAGACTCGATCTTGGATCCACTAAAGGAACAAAGCATTCTTCCAACACAGAAAGGGACAAGGAGAGTTTTGCATTGCATTCCATGATAAATGATGGCTTTTTATTCGAGCTGATGCCCTTGTCTTCATCAATACGCCGTAATACAGTCCATGAAAAACCCTCTTCGGTTGGTTTAGTAACTCCAAGCATATTGGAAAGGCCTTCAGCTACCTGTAATTTAAGAATATGAAAGGTTATATTAATATGAAACCATTATGACACTGGCAAATCAGATATTCGAAGTACCTAATAAAGTGTCCTATCATGAAGTGGAGCGCAACTATTCATAATTTGCCCTTTCAACACAATATCATAACAAGGAAATAAAGCATATCTTACTTGATCAAAGCAGAAATCAGTCCGAACAAGGAGAACTTAAACTGAAAAGTTAAGTTCACCAAAAATAAAACTAAGGCCATGTTTGGGTGCCACTTCAAAATGAATTCATCTCATTTTAATTAATATCAATTACGTATTAGAGATCATAGTTTATATTAATTGCTGGTTGTATTTTTTAATCTTACCAAAAGAATTGGTCTCTAATACATAATTATGATTAAATAAAATGATATGAACTCATTTTTTAAGTGGCAACCAAAAAGGTCCTAAGAGTTGCATGAATGTCAGAAAAGAATAGTTCTATCGAGGATCTTGGGCAGTGCTTGTTCTGTGAAATACTAGTGGAAAAAGAATTTGGAAATGGAAATCTCTCTTCATTTCTTTAATGTCCAGAGAAGTGTGTTGTCTCCATGTGCCAATTTCAGGGGAAACTCTCTTCCTCCAGAAATAGAAGCTTTCCCTTGGATGGCCTCAGAAAAGAAAATCCTAACATTGGACCAACCACAGAATATAGAGAATCGCCTGGCAAACACTTGCTTCACATGTAAGATTGCATATGCTACAGTCACTCTTCTAAGCCACCCAGCTCACTTTTAGGCCATGTCAACTACACTGTCGAACACTTACACACCTAATGTGCAGCCTGGATCTTTTTTCGGAGACTAACAAGAATTCGGTTTTTTTTTGTTTTTTGTTTTTGAAGCATTTCAAAAGGGAAAATGAGTTTCCAATAGAAAAACCCTAACAGCTTGATAGAAACGAAGAGAATGAGAAAAGAAATAGAGAAGGGAGAAGAGGAGAAATAGAAGATGAAGAAGAAGAGAGAAGAGTTTTTAGGTTGAAAGGACATGTTGTGTTAGGTCAAAATTGACTAACACACACCTTTATATTAGTTTAAGAGAAACACATAGCATTCTCTGTAACAAGAAGTTGATTTTAAAAAAACATTTCAAAAGGGAAAACGAGTTTCCAATAGAAAGACCCTAACAGCTCAATAGAAAAGAAGAGATTGAGAAAAGAAATAGAGAAGGGAGAAAAGGAGAGAGAAGATGAAGAAGAAAAGAGAAGAGTTTTTAGGTTGAAAGGATATGTTGTGTTAGGTCAAAATTGACTAACACGCATCTTTATATTAGTTTAAGAGAAACACATAGCATTCTCTATAGAGTACCAAGGACTATGTGCACATATGCACACAATTTACATATATTCCATCTCCTATAATACCCTTAAGTTAGAGCATAGATATTAATCATGCCCAACTTGTCAATAATACAATGAAAAGCATCTCGACTAAGAGATTTAATGAGAATATCGGCCAACTGCTCCCCTGAGCAAACAAAAGGGATCTCAATCTCCTTATTAGCAACATTTTGCCCGTATAAAATGAAAATCAACCTTAACCTGCTCAGTGCGCTTATGAAACACCAAACTGCTACCAATGTGAATCACAGCTTGATTATCACAATATAATGGAATGGGACTCGAGGAAGGATGGCCAAGTTCCTGTAATATGGTTGTAACCAAATAAGCTCACATGTAGCATGAGTCATCGCCTTATACTCAGCTTCTGCAGTGGATCAAGCAACAACAAACTACTTTTTACTTCTTCAAGTGACAAGGTTTCCACCCGCGAAGTACAGTAACCTAACATAGACCGTTGACCATTAAAACTTCCAGCACAATCAACATCAGAGTAACCAAAAATATGAAGATATCCATGCCGTTGAAAACGTAACCTATGCCGGGAGCCAGCTTTAGATAACAAAGAAGTTGATACATGGCAGTGACATGAGTTGTGCGAAGAGTATGCACAAATTGACTGACAACACCCACAATATATAAAACATCAGGTTGTGTAACAGTCAAGTAGATGAGTCGGTCGACCAACCGGCCATACTAAGATAAAAAAGGACCATTGAGGCCAATTTTCTGAGTAACATCCATAGGTTTAGCAAAAACTTTGCACCTAAGCATCCTAATCTGTGACAAGAGATTAAGAGCATATTTCCTTTGAGATATAACAATTCTAGACTTAGACTAAGCAACCTCAATTCCAAGAAAATAACAAAGAATCTCAAGATCTCTGATCTCAAATCTTGTCTTAAGAAAGGATTTAACAGCAACAACACCCACAATATCGTTTCCAGACAACACAATGTCACCCACTTTTTTTTTAAAGCGATAATAGTGAACTTTTATTAAGAAAAAAGGCCAAAGGCCAAAAAATACAAAGAAAAGTACAAAAGAAAAACCAAACTCAAAAGGATTTACAACTCAAACTAACTGGCTGGAAACAGATCAGCAGCTAGAACATTAGTTGCTTGCGCCCATTCTAATACATCTTGCTTTGCCCTAATGAAGACTATCAATCAAGGTATTCCGTAATGGTAACGATGGTTGTAACAGCCGCCATCGCTACCTTTAACGACTGTTATAGTCTCTTTTTTTTTTTTAAATTAAAATTTAAAAATAAAAAAATAAAAAAATAAAAAAAACCAAACCGAAAAAACCTGTATCAGCCCCATAATGGACCGTTATGGGGCCGCTATGGCCTTTAAGGGGGGCATAACGGGTCGTTACTTTGATACACCACACTCTGACAGCTTAAGCTTTTGGAGTAAATGGTGTTTGACATGGTATCAAAGAGGAAGATCCTATGTTCGAATCTCGAGAGCAGCAAATATGCCTCGCTAATATATTATTCTCCCACGAGGGGTCAGGAAAATCATGTCCGGCCTAGGGACCGGGAAATTAAGCCCGGCCTATTTATGGTGTGAGTGTCCCTCCACCCTCGTCAGTATGTTCCCGTGCGGAGTTCTCACCCCGCACGTGCGGGGGGGTGTTGAAGTGATAAAGTCCCTTGATATACATTGATACACCACACTCTGACAGCTTAAACTTTTGGAGTAAATGGTTGTTTGACATGGTATCAAAGAGGAAGATCCTATGTTCGAATCTCGAGAGCAGCAAATATGCCTCGCTAATATATTATTCTCCCACGGGGGATCAGGAAAATCATGTCCGACCCAAAGACCGGGAAATTAAGCCCGACCTATTTATGGCGTGAGTGTCCCTCCACCCTCGTCAGTATGTTCCCGTGCGGAGTTCTCACCCCGCACGTGCGGGGGGGTGTTGAAGTGATAAAGTCCCTTGATATACATTGATACACCACACTCTGACAGCTTAAGCTTTTGGAGTAAATGGTTGTTTGACAGTTACAGGGGTTGTAACGACCTTTACAGGTCATTTTTTTCCATGACAGCCGTTACAGCCTCTACGACCCCCTAACATGTAACAGTCCACCATTACCTTTTACATAACGACCAATACAACACACCATGCTTCCAATGGACCGCTCCTACAATTTTTAAAACATTGACTATTTCTCTCCAACCAAATACTCCATAGGCCTACTAATAAACATAAGTATCAAACTTGTTTCCTGACTTTACTTCTACCCCCTCCATGTCAATCCAAAAAAAAAAAAACTATTCTACCAAACTTTTAAAAACCCATGAGACTCTGAAGAGGGATAGGAATCCACTCCAAATATTAGAGGCAAACGGACAGTGGATAAATAAATGATTGACCGACTCCTCATTCTTATAGCATAATAAGCTCACATTTGGGATTATCATGCCTCGCCTTCGAAGATTGTTGACGGAAATGACCTTCTTCCCACCAACCAAGCAAATGCCGCCACCTTGGATGGAGCTCCATAACGCCAAATAGAGGTTACATGACATACGGCCTGATCAACATGCACCCCGACTAATCTCTTGCAAAAAGAATTTAGCAAGAACTATCCCGATTTATCAATGAGGCACACCAAAGTATCTTCCTCCAAAAATAATGGATGTTGAGATGACAAGATCTAGAAGCCTAATCAACTCCTCTATCTCTTCATCATTTAGGTTTCTTCTGCAGGGAGGAGCCCAACTTCCTCGCCTCGAACAGAGAAACACCCCTCTACCAGAATATTCAGCTCTATAGCAATACCTGTTAAATGGGTAAATGAGATGCTCAATTTTTTACTTCCAACCCACACATCTTCCCAAAAATGAATCTTCTTGCCATTCCCAAGCACGAACCTCAAGTTTTTCAAAACTAAATTTTTCTATGAATTCATCAACTTCCATAATGAGGAGGCCCTATACAACGAAGAAGCTTTTGTCCATTTGCCCCCATCCTCGACTCCATATTTTCTTCCCACTACTTCTCTCCACAAATTTTCCTTATGTCACATATTAAAACCATAACTCCAGCAGACTGACGACAGATAAAAAGAGAAAAATCGATATGCCAAAGTCTAAAAGAGTGCGACTAAATTTGTCAAACTAGGCCTGAGGGGATTGCTTGAGACCATAAATAGGCTTCTTTAGATGACACACAAGATGTAAGTCATTTGGCACAAATAAATCCGATGGTTGGTCCATATACACTTCCTTTGCAAGATTGTTATATAAGAAACACTTCTTCACATCCAGTTGGAATAAAGGCCAAGAAAAATTATTCCAAAGAAATAACCACATAAACGGAGCTAAGGTTGGCCACTGGAGAAATTGTCTCAAAATAATCGACCCTATATGTCTTTGTGTAAACCTTGGCGACTAAAAGAGCCTTATCGTTGTTCAAAAAAAAAAACCATCAAGAAGATATTTAACAACATAAATCCACTAGCATCCAACAATCATCTTTTCCTTAGGTAATGAAACTAACTCTCAGGTTTTGTTTTTCTCAAGGGCCTACATTTCTTCCATTATAGCTTGTTTCTTGTCAACACTACTCAAAGCTTCCTTCAGATTATCATAAACAAATGAGGATATGGAAGCTACGAAAGACCTAAAAGATGGTGAAAGATACTTGAAAGCAAACAAAGTTACCAATGGGATGTTTAGTGCATAAACGAGAAGGTTTATCCAAGGCATTAAGAGGATTATCGGGAGAAGGAGAGAAAGTGCATGAACCACCAGTAGAAGCAAATAGAATGATGAAGGGCTAATTAGTGGAGGATTTCTTCCGGTGCTAATAAACAAGAAGAGGCTTGGTGGATTCAAAAGAAGTGGGAGCATCATCAAGAAAATGGACTGCAAGGGGTATAGAATTACATGGCAAATGCTCTCCCTGACTAGTAGGAGGATCGTGTAGTGAATATCCTTTAGAAGAGAAATAAGGGATATCCTCGAAGAAGGTGACATCAGCCGATACATATCTCTTACAGGCCAAAGGGTTATAATGCTTATACCTTTTTCTAAGAACAAGAGTTGTAGGAGA
This sequence comes from Magnolia sinica, assembly GCF_029962835.1. NCBI lineage: Eukaryota > Viridiplantae > Streptophyta > Magnoliopsida > Magnoliales > Magnoliaceae > Magnolia > Magnolia sinica. The sequence continues at coordinate 54,104,575 of NC_080591.1, read as the reverse complement.
TGGAATGTATACAGTGTTCGAAGTATCAGTATCACTACAAGTTTCAGTGGCTGGGGATACAGAAATAATATCGATAACGATGATAATATCACCGATAACCGGAAATGCAGGGAAACATAGGGAAAATGGTAGAATTTTTTTGTGAAACTTCAAGAGATGCTAAAATACACATATTTGTATATTTAGGAATTAAAATTTAAAAAAATTTAAAATTTAAAATTTTTAAAAAAAAAAAAGGTAAAAAAAAAATGCATACATAATAAGTTTCCATTTAATAGGGGCCAAAATGCATGTATTTTTGTAAGAAATCAGTCCAACCATCACATCCATCCAAACATCCATCGATATTTCAAAATATCGACGACACACGACATTTTGCCAAGAAATTGTCGACAACTAGAAAGGAAACAAAAGATTGTGGTCTCGATATTGCCCATGTTGCGATAACGATAAATTGTGATATTATTGATATTATCGTCAACAAATTAAACACCGCATACAACCATGCGCCCATAAAAAATTGAAATGAATTTCTTTTTAATAAACAATTTGTTGGCGATATTATCAAAATACCACCGATACACTAGCGACGCAAGCAACACCTGGAATTTACACAATAAAAAATATTGGTGATACATTGGCGATACTTTGGCGATACTTGGCAGTACATCGCCGATACCTAGAATTTCCGATACTACCAATGTTATCGGTATCACCGAGCTAGAGATACGGATAATATCGGGGATACTTCGAACAATGAAATTATGTGCGTGCATGTGCATAATCCTTGGTACTCCTACAGAGAATGTTATATTTTTTCTCTCAAATTAATATAAAGATGTTTGTTAGTCGATTTTGACCTAACACGGCATCTCCTTCAAACCCAAAACTCTTCTCTCTTCTTCGTTATCTTTTCTTTCTCCTTTTCTCCCTTCTTCTCTATTTCTTATTATCAATCTCTTCTTTTCTACTTGGTATCAAAGTAAAGAATTTTCATGTCGATCGCTACTACGAGATCAATGTCAACAAAGGTATTGTTGATGTCAGCTTTTGTAAAATGGACAATATTGATCGGGTAAAATATGGTTTGAAGAAGCTTGATTTTAAAAGATTTGTCATGATTTTTGTCGAATTTTTTGGGTTGATTTGAGGTACATTTGAGCCATTTTTTGCATCCATCGAAAAAGTCCTAAAAGCATAATTTTTTGAGATCTCTCCAAATCGCATGTTGTTTCTCAAAACTTTTTTCATGAGGTTGATATGTTTGACCCTAATAAACTATCCATAGCCTTGCCTTGGATTGCTTTATGGATTTTGGTGGTATTTTGGTGATTATAGTGGACCAATTCCATCACTTTTGGGCCCTTTTCATCTCTGGCCATACACTAGATACTCGGTATATATTCTAAAGTCTTGTGAAGGTGTCCAATGCATTGATCCAAAGAGTTGATGATGTGCCATGTTAGGGTTTCATTCTTGATGCTTCTTTTGGGCTATTTTGATACAAACATGTGGTGTATGAACTGAAGTTGTGTACCCTAGTTTGGGTCTTTTATTTCTTTAAGAAGGTTATTGTGTACAAGTTTTCTTGAGGTTAGGTACCAATATGGAAGAAAAACTTCCTTTCAGATTTATTGTGGGGTCTTCTGAATCCCATACTCTATCGATTACAACTATTAAGTTAAATGGTAATAACTATCTACAATGAGCTCAATCAGTTAAGTTGTTTTAGGAAGTAGAGACGGACTCACATGTGTATTGGATGAACATCCCGACCCTATTGATGGGAATTTTAAAACTTGGACTGAGAAAAACTATCAGTTATGGCTTGGTTACTTGATAGTATGGAACCCTCTATAACTCTATTATGTTTTTAACATCCACCAAAAAGATATAGGACACCATTCATGACATGTATTCAAAGGCTTCGAACATATCCAGGGTTTACAAGTTAATCCCATATATTAGCAAGTTTCAACAAGATATTAAAACCTAGAAAGAATACTTCACTGCCCTCCGGGGTATGTGGGATGAATTTGATCTTTATCACCCTCTTCCCTCGCATTACACTCAAGATTATGACCTCATCTGGCAGCAGCGAGAAGAAACTCAAATTATGCAATTTCTTTATGGGCTTCAATCCGAATATCAGGGTGTTCACGATCGGATGGAACCCTTACCTTCTATGACTTCCATTTATGCTCTTGTTCATAGGGTTGTTATCTCATCTTCCACCGCTCCTATAATAGCTGACAAATCTACTTGCACTACTAGGGATCGGCCCTCTTATAGCCCTAGCCCTAGAGCCCAAGGAGGGGGCGTGCATGGTCATGGATGTGATTCTAGATATGGTAATTGAGGTAGGGATCATAATAATGAGAGAGGTGAGCGTGGCAATCATGCTCGAGGTCGTGGCCTTGATGAACCTACTCGTGTATGCACTCACAGTGGTCGCACGAATCATTCTGTTAACCGATGTTTGGATATTATTGGTCATCCTTCATGGGCAGGATCATCTCTGACTAGTAATGCCTCATTTGACTCCGAGAAGACTCCATAAGCAACTTCTGTTATGCCCCAAGTAATGTCTACCTCAAGTAATTTTGTTACCTAATCCCGAGAGGCCTGTGATGCCTGCCTTAATGTAGCTTCATGTTCAAAACATTGTTGCTACTTCCAGAGCCACTATAGCTCACTCATGTACTGCTCTCCATGTGTATTCCCCTTTTTCTTCCCGAGTCACTGACTCCGGACTTCTCATATGACTAGTTAGTATCATTTGTTCAAATCTTATTAATCTTCTAGTTAGCCACATTTTGTCACTGCTATTGATGGTAAGTTTTTCTCTTAATCTTTTATCTGTTAGCTCTCTGACAAAAAAATTTAAATTGTTCTGTAACATTTTTCTCTTCTTTCTTGTGTTTCAGGACCTCCAGACGACGCAAACAATTAATGGGGGCTATGAGCATAGGGGGATTTATTTCTTGAATGATACGCCTATGATGGCATCTAGTGCTTTCTCGTCAAATAGGAAATCCTTGTCAAGATGGCATTGTTGTTTACGACACCTATTTTTGTTTAAATTAAAGTACATGTTTCCTTTAATTCCAGGTATTAAATGTTATCTTGTGATACACGTGAGTTCTCTAAACATCACCAGACTGTGTTTCCTCCTAGTTCATCTGAGAAGAAATCCAAACCATTTGAGTTAGTTCATTCTAATGTTTAGGGTTTTGCTCATGTGAACTCTAATTCAAGCTATATATACTTTATTTCTTTTATAGATGATTATTTTAGGATGACATGGTTTTAACTTATGAAATTTAAGATGAGGTGTTTGATATGTTCAATGCTTTTTATAATTACCCCTAAATTTCAATGTCCTATTAAATTCTGCATACTGACAACAGTGTCATTTTTGCAGGATTGTGGTATCTTATCTTTAGACGAGGAAACCCCCCCCCCCCCTGAGGTCACGCGTGCTCTCCTTTTTTGTATAAACATTTTTGGGATGATGCTATTCTTACTGCAAGTTTTCTAATCAATTGTATACCATCTTGAATATTGTTGCCTTTTGAAATCTTGCATCCACATGAGAAACCTTTCCATTTACCTCCTAAGGTCTTTGCATGTACTTGTTTTATTCATATTCTTGATGGTAGTAACGATAAGTTGAGTCCTCAGGCTATAAAGTCCAAGTAGGTACATTCATTAGTTGGGCTATGTGTATGTGAAAATGGTTATTAGAAGCAAAAGATCAACAACACATTTTTATTAATGTGGCCCACTGGACGAGTGGGCCAGCTTGATTTGGCAAGGCATGCTCAGGTGGGTACCCCTTGATGAATGGCCAAGATCAACATGCATTCAATCTTTCAGTGTACTTCAATTGGTGGGACCCATTGTGAACATGCTCTAACCTGGATCTCACACATGTATTTCAATCTCTCGATGCATCAATCAGTGGAACTCATTATGAACATGCCTAGCCCAGAAATCAAGCTGGAACATTCATCAAGTGGCCCACTAATGAACACAGGCCACTGCTCTTTTTCTTCTAACTGTCCATTTTCTCATACACATGTAACCCACTGGATCAGCGGACCATACAGACTTTTGGTTGGGGGATATTCATGATAAACCCCACCTGATGAATAGCTCAAATCTTGCACATGTGTCTCATTGGCTTGTGGGCCACAAATCAATCACCATTTGCTTTGCATCCTTAGGATAAAATAAAATAGGAACAACATGTGTTTAATGAAGCTTAGTTTTAAGGAGTCACGGACACTTTTTAATGTTTTACAAGGAGCTTACTGTAAAAACTCCATTTTTATTGATATGAAATTTAAAATCTTTAATGACATATATAGATGCTTCCTAGGCAGTCCACTTCCTGAAATTTGAGAGCCGTCACTTTCCTGCTTCCCCAACTGCTTCCACTCTCATATCTTCTCCAGCTCATGTAATTAAGAATCGAAGGCAACAAAATGAGTTGTGTTCTATTCATAAGATATAATGGTACATCAGACCCATAATATAATTAACAAAAAAAAAAAAAAAAAAGTTACTCATAATGATCCGAAAGTAGTAATTAACGGTAAACAGTGCAGTTTCTAGGTGGAATAGAGCACTAGCTAACACATGACACACCGACACATTACACATAACAATTAGCAGCAGCGAGCACTTTTTGTCTAATGCTTAATTGTTCAATCACTCAACACTTCATCTGATTTTTTGAAAACTAGGCAGGTAAAATTAGGTAAAAGGCGCACTCCAATGGTATCAGTACAACTGTCAGCTTATGATGGTACCATGGAGATGTGAGGCCCACGTGATGTATGCAGGACACCTAACCATCCATCAGATGGGTGAGCACATGCTAGCCCCATGCGTCAAAAAATCAGCCCTATCGAACACTCGTGTGGTTCACGGCACAGAGAACAAGATGGAAGGGACTGCCCACCCAGCCACCCTTGACTTGCACCAAAGCCCACCTGAGTTGCAAAACAACCTGAATTTGGGCCTGATCCTTAATCCAGGCCAGATGAAGGTTATGAATGGCCTGGATTGCAGATAAACTACATGGGGCCCTCTATCAAAAACAACGCTAGGCAACCTCTCTCAACTTGTTCCCTGTGATGTGGCCCACCTGAGTTTTTAATCAGGCTGAGGTTTGGGTACCAGCAGTAACCTGAGGTCACACAGCTGATGGACAGTCGGATGTCATAAATACACCACGTGGACCCCAATTCTATCCAGTACCACCATAGCTTACAGTGATACTGGTACAACAAGAGTGCACGCCATATGGTAAAGAAAATGCTAGCCAATTGTCCATAGAATATTTCTGTGGAGACAATATGCCTTGACAGAGCTAATAAAAAATGCAATAAGATAAGAAAATAGTCCACCATGCATTTCTTCAAAGAAAAAGGACAATATATTCAACACCTAAAGATGATGAATTAAAGGTACCTCCACGATCACCTACACCTCAAAAAGCATGCATTAAGCAAACAAAGGAATACCTTCTTGCAATATATCCCACAAAAAGATAAAGATTCGGAGCCCATCATTGGCAGATCATGTCCCCAAGCACACTCCCTGTGATCTGCAGTAATATTATAAGTGATCAATTAAACAAAGGGAAAGTTTAAAGCTGAAAGGATCTGATAATCAACCAATTGAGGCATCAACGGTAGCAGATTTACTTACATCTGCGCCCGCATTGAATACATTTGAGTAACATAAAGGATTCTCGGGTTCTATCTTGCACCTGCTTAACCATCATACAGAGTGCACATCTGCAATATGGGCAATACCAACTGCCTTCTGGGAGGGCCTGCAACAGGTTACGAATTCAGATAGCAAAGAGTGCCTTGAATTTGAAAACAAAAAATAAATAAATAAATAAAAAGTGACCTAAAGAAATTATTTTATTAACAGAAAATGTGTTGAGTGTGGACTTAAAATTAAAAACAAAAAAAAAAACAAAAAACAAAAAACAAAAAACAAAACAAAACAAAACAAAACAAAAAAAAAAAGCTCTAAAACCTTGAGTTGGAAAATTGATACCACACCACAGTGACCACGCAATAGGAGTCATTCAGTACACTTGCTGAATATAATGATTGAAACATGTGCACAACCACTGTAAAGATGTCTAAACATGTGCATAACCACTGTAAACATGGCATGCATGCATAAATTTACATTAATCCAAATCGTCCAAATCATGGAAGCCACGTGGTGTATGGCCTCACAATGAGATTGATAAAATGATTCGAACCTCTGTAAATAGACATTTATTTCTGCAATTTGGACAGCCGACCATGTTGTTTTAACTTTTAACCAGCCATTTATGGCCACTAATCAAACAGTTACGATCATCCATTCAGTGCAAGTTTGGGTTTATACACATCCGTCAGGCCCACAATTCGGAAAGTCGGATTCCTGTAATGTGTGCCACATATATGTATAGTTGTGTGCAATGCATATTGATCATCACCATATGCACTGCCGATATATCATGTAATTCATACACCAAGTAGCCATCAATGTACCATGGATTGATGGAAAGATCCGTGACTAGTTAAGTACCTAAAAACTTGGGTCGAGGCTTGAACCTGTACCTCAATCTGATGGTGCTGAGTATTTAACCTTGAGGTTGCAGGTTCGATCCTAGTATACCCCACGAAAGAGTACTCAAAATATTTCAAAATACAAACAAAGAACACATCACATCAGGAGGCTTATTCTTGCTTTCTTTGTTTCAAAAATATGTATACTGGGTAATGCTAAAGGGTTTTGAACAACAATAAAGTCATATCCACTTAGGTATATAATATAGGTAGCATTGAAAATAGCATTAAAAAATAAAAATAAAAAATAAAAAGATAGAAAGAAAGAAATTGAAATGTTAAAGAAGGGTAGGGAAAGAGGTAGAGTTCCTGTAGAGAGGGAAGCCTTTTTAGAAAAATATCACAGTACACTCATATATAATTATTCTGAAGATATCATCATATCACAACGTTTTCTAGAGTTTTTAGTTTGAAAGATGCTCTTATGCTCTCAGAGCACTATAAGTTATAGTGCTACTAGTTGCATCGGGGCAGTTAAACTGTCCAATCGATTGATCTAGACAGTCCATTAGGTCCAACACATATTTCATGGGCTACCATGCAAATATCACACTGATCTAATGATTTTAACCATCTGATCAATGGCATCTAATATGGACGGTCAAGAACATTTGTACAAAACATAGGTGTAACCAGCAATACGATCCATCTATTTCATAGTTCCCATCATGGATTATCTAATCATTTCTGTCAGGCAATCCTAACCATCCCCGTCCATGGGTTGGAAAAGGGATGGCTACAGAAAACAAGGCCAAATCTATAATGGATTTGATCATCTGACCACTCTTATTTTTGCATGTAGCCCTTGAGATGTGTTCTGGACTTCACGCACAGTTTAGATAGATCTATTGCACTGTCCAAGTTACCTGATGCAACTAGAAGCACTATAACTTATGGTGCTTTGAGAGCCTTGGAACATTTCTCTTCTAGTTTTGTTAGAATATTTGCAAAAGTTGCATTTTACTTTCAAAAAGACATGAGAACATCTAGAGAATTTATGGAAAGACAAGAAGAGTGAAAGAGTAACACCTTTAGCATCACGCAATCCTGATGATAGAATATTTGCAAAAGTTGCATTTTACTTTCAAAAGGACAAAAGAACATCTAGAGAATTTATGGAAAGACAAGAAGAGTGAAAGAGTAACACCTTTAGCATCACACAATCCTGATGAAAAGTCGAAGGACAATTATCACAACATATCAAGCTGCCGCCATCAGCACATACCCCACATGTATCGTCACTAGGATCGGGATCATTAACTCCTACTATCTGGAATCCAACTTTCCTCAGTTTCTTTTCCTTCTCCCATGCCTCAAGGAGGCACGACAGCAATGACCTGCCAGAGCCAAGGTGAGTGTTATCCCAGGGTTGACGAAGATCCCTACCAGCATGGGCTTCAAACTCTAACAAGGACATGACCTTCTTGCAACAGTTGCACCGAATTCCACCTTTAGTAACCCATCCTTTCAACATACTGCCACAATTCTTGTTTTTGTACATGACCTTTTCATTTTCAGTCAACACACCAGCATCAATCAGCCAAGAGAGTATGCTAGCCTTTGTTTCAGGCGATATCTTTTCTTCATGGTCACCTTTCCCCAACCTCCTAACCGTGAGACTGCACCCACCACTCCTCTTTTTCTTCTTTTTCCCATTTGAAATCCCACCACCAACAGACTTCCTTTTACTTGTAGATGAAGGAGAGCGTTTCTCTAGAATCAGAGCTTTTCCTCCATTTCTCTTTGATGGAGAGCACTTAGTAGAAACAGGAGTCCTCACCCCATTACCTTTCCTTAAATCTTTCCGGTTTTCTGTCTTTTGGTGATTGATTTTCTTTCTACTTGTTTGCTTTATCGATTTCTTGCCCCGAGTGGGAATTCTAGCTTCCACATTCTCAACTTTCAAAGTTGGGGTCATCAATGCTTCCATTCCCTTCCTTGCTGCTCTGTAAATTACACATTCAGATGAACCAAGATAATCATCACCAGCCTCCATTATCAAATCAAAATCACTATCTACAGGAACGCGTTTCCCATTAATGCGAACAGACCTCCTCACCCCTAGCAATTTGCCGTCTTGATGCAAATTGCTTTTACTGCTGCCTTCATTCATAGAGTCTGTCCTACAGAAATCCGAATTTTCAGTTTCCACCTCCATTCTAGAGCAACCTGAACTCTCAGTTACACCACTCGAGCTTCCTTCTTTCATGCAAGAACTTACCCTTTTGTGATCTCCCACGCAAGACGCTACCACTTTGTGATCTCCCATGCAAGATGCTACCAGCTTGGGTGCTTCTTCCCTAGGTCCCACTTCTTCCAACCGTAATGAGAGTTGCGTGGAAACCTGTTTGGATGAATCCAAATAAGCGCCTTCATCAGCTTCCGTTTCGAGATCCGACTCATAATGTACACGGACATGTTTCCCATTAATACGTGCCGACCTCCGAATGCTGGACAATTTTACATTCTGGTGCATATCACCGGCACTGTTTTCGTCAATATTTACAGCTTCCGACATCAAGCAAGCTGAATCTTTTACTTCACGACTCAAGGATGCATCTTTAGTACAGCTTTTTGCCTTCTCTTTCACCATGCAAAAAGTGACATCCTTGTGTGATAAGGATTCAGTGGCAATGTCTTCATTTAGCTCCTGCATCCTTCGTTGTAGTTTATCCTTTATTAACATGGTGGGCCTAACAGGCCCCACTCTCGCAAGGGGTTTCTTTCTTTTACTTGAACGTCTCTTCTTCTTCTGAACAGATTTCACAACATCTCGACTGACAGGGCCTATTTTACTAGCCAAATCAGGAGCAGGAGATACATGATTCCTTTTAAGCCCTCCATCATCGATTGATGGAGGCATACCCCACCGCTTATTTGTAGGCTTGGAAATGTCCCGTGAAAAGGCCTCCAAAGCCTTTGGAAGAGACCCATACGTAGAACCTGATGGAGAAACATAGACAGCCTCTCCCAAGCCTTCTCGTGACACAACCATCCATCCGGAGTTCAGTAACAGCTCCTTGAGGCCATCAGGCATGGCTGTGCTTTGAATGTGTGATTTCTGAACATCCATGCCATTGCCTACCTCCGACACATTATCCATTGACTTCTTGCCCCACCAACTGTATTTTGGTCCCAATTTCTGGCATCCTAAGTGCCCCATTGACTCTTTCTGGGTTTTCTTCTTTTCATCATTCCGTGCAATATCAGACCCCTTCTCGTTCGAACGGCTCGTGAGTACTTCTCCAAAAGCAAAACCAATCCCAACCCCATTGAGGCCCTGATTCCTCCATGCACTACCACAGTCTTCCTCACCGAAATTCTCATTCCCAACCATTCCCATAGAAGACCCAAACCGCGAATTCCCCAAGCTGAGTTCGAAAAATGAATGACGCAAGCTCTCCTTCTCTGATCTGTTCTTCAGAGCTCCCGATTCACTCGGCAAACAGCGACGAACCAGCACCTCATTCCCTGCGACTTCACCACCCCCAACCGTCCCATCAAATCGGAACGAATATCCAATCGATTCCACAAAACCCATCTTCTGATTCGAAACCATACCCAAAACCAAAAAACCAGAACCGAGGACTTCTCCAATATATTATTAACCGGCCGTTCCTCAAAACCCAAATGCCGAAACCATCACAAACGGATCAAACGGTCGATTCACATGCAGAAAGCCCGATTCGTATTCGCTGAGCTAGTTTGAAAAGAGCTGGGAAAAAAAAAGGGTGGATTCAACCAAAACCAAAGGATGGGATTTTGAATCTACTTACTTGGAATGCAGAGAATTCCATGGATATGGAATCTGAAAAAACTCTCGAAAATGTAGGAGAGGTAGATGTAGAGAAGAGAGAGTGAGGGATTTACAAAGAAAATGCCATGGAAAGAAAGAGAAGAAAAGGAAGGAAGAAATGTGAAGGCTTTTGGGGGTATAAATAGAGTTTGAAATCTCTCTCTCTATCTCTCTATGGAGATTTTGTTTTTAAAAGGGTACGAAAATGGAGGATTTGTTCGTTTAAAACCATTTACAGAGATTTTAAGGAGGGAGGCATTGGACGCGGTTTGGCTACTGACCCCAACATCAGCCAGCCAGCTACTGTCAATGCTCCGTGGGCCTCACCATGATATATTTGTCCCATCCACGCTGTTATTCCATTTTACCAGCTCATTTTAGGCCATTATAGAGAAAATGAGTCACATCCAAATCTCAGTTGGACCACACCAATGGAAAACAGTGTCGATTGATCATTCACCATTAAAATTTCTAAGGCCCACCGTTTATTTTCCATCCAACCCGTTACTTGATAAATTTGCATAAACCCGCACAAAGGGAAAGCACGAATATCATCTTGATCCAAAACTTTCATGACCATTAAAAAAAATTCAACACTAAATCGTTCAATCTCCGTTGTTTCATGTACTGTGATCCACGTAAGATTTACATCTCTTTAAGGCTCGTGCCATGAAATGATTCAGAAAATCATATGGACGGAATGGATAAAACACATATATAAGCGGGGAGCTAGCAAAGCTTTGACACCAGCTATGTGGCTAGTGCTGGGTCACTTGACAAACCGCATCCGGCGTTTTGTACCCACGTGGGCTCAAGCGGTTCTGGAAAGTGTGCGGAGGAAGCGGATTGGCCGGTGTACCACACGCCAGCTATGTAGTATTGACTTCAGCAAGCTCTTTGGGTTCCATCACAAGGTATGTGTTATATCCAAACCGTCCATCCATTTTGCAAGCTCGTCATAAGGCTTGAGCCAAAAATTAAGACAGATCTAATGATAAAGTGAACCAAACTGAAAAAAACAATGAAGGATTGAACGTCTACCGTTGAAATCCTTTTAGGGGTAACGACGTTATGGTGGGCCCTGCAAATTTTTTAACGGTGAAAATCATTATCGGGCTGTTATTTTTGGTGTTGTCCATTTGAGCTTATGATTAATTTTTTATTTAATGCTCTAAAGTGGCATATCATTTTAAAGCATTAGGCTAAGTAGATCACACGGTGAGAACAACGGGATAATGCCACTCCCATTGAAAGGTTTCCACAGTCTACCATAATTTTTATTTGCCATTCAACCTATTGGTAAGGCCAGGCGCCCCGGATGAAGGGAAAACACACATATCACTGACCTGTGGCTGTGATGAGTTTTTAGTGGTGGACGCTATTTCTAATGGTGCAGTCTACTTGTCATTTGGATTTGCTTCAAAGTTTGGACAGTGATCTAAATTGATACTGCGAAATTGATAGACAGCGTGGATGACTGGCATACATCAGGCTGGCCCCACAATGTTAGGTGGTGTTGGGTCCACTTTGGATTGTAGGGTGACCCTAATGCAAGGCAGCTACCTGGGTCAGAATCCAGTGGGGCCTGCCCAAGTAGGAAGACCCGGCTGATGTGTTGATGTCACCAAGTTATGTGGGAGGTATGTATTGTATCCGAATCATTCGTACATTTGGTGAGCTTGTCTTAAGGGTTGAGCCAAAAAATAAAATAGATCCAATGATCAAGTGGACCACACAGCAGAAAACAATGAGGACTGAAGGTGTACCATTGAAACCCTTATAGGGTCACATTAGTTTTGGATCAATATGATACTTAGTTTTCCTCTTCATACAGGTCTGCATGACCTTATCACAGATTGGATGGAAAATAAATGTTATGGTAGACTCTACAAATGTTTTACTGGTGATAATCATTGTCCCATTGCTATTTGTAGTATGGTCCACTTGAGCTTTGAATATGACTCACTTTTGGAATCATGCTCTAAAATGATATAATCAAATGGAAGAAAGGCGTGGATATAATGAATATATCATTGTGGTACTTTGATCTCCTTTGAACCGTTCGTACAACATAAAGTTATGAGGAGCCTAGTGCTCGGCTTTGCACACCAGCTAATCTGCTCCCCCATACTAGAGGTGGGCATAGCTGACCCGATCCAGTAGATCTGACCCGATTAGACCTGATCTGACCCGTTCTGAACGTTTAAAAAAAAAAAAAAAAAAAAAAGGTGTTCTATATTATGCCTAATCTTATCATACTCGCTGTGGCAACTAGTGGCCGGGCCCACTGGGGTTGGGTCCAGACACCAATCGGTCCATCCAAAACTTGATGGTGGACTTCGCCTTCTCAAACATAAAAGGGTAAGTCGCCAGGTGATTGTTGCCAGCGAAATCCTTCGACAACGGCCTCACCGCCTCAACACCAACATGCTATGAAATTACAACATAGGTGATGAAAACAAGAAAAACTGCTCATGTTCGTTGGGGACTCATCGTTTTCAGAGATGGGGTCGATGTCACCGGAATTAAGAAGGCCAAGAAGCTCTTACTACAAGAAGTTGTGGTGGACTTTGTAAGCGTTTGTGGAAATGTATTGAGTGATTGTGTTAAGGTAGTGTTTGCATTGAGTATTTATAGTGTTTTTGCTTGTGATTTCTTTGACTGATCGAAGTTCCTGTGCAAATGGAGAAAGAGTGCGTGTTCCCATGGATTGGAATATGGATTTCTTGATTAGAAATCATGAATAGACGGATATAGATTCACACAGGCTAAATGACTGAAATGACTCTGGTGATATTGCTTTTGTGAGGGTAGTTTGGTCATTTTACAAGTAAGAAGATAATACTGCAATGCAAGACAGGATAGGTGAGTCCACAGTTGCATGCCCGCACTTCCTTACACAGCACGTAAACATAGCTGTACGCGCCTTAAGTTCCGAGTTATATGAACGGCTCACATGAGATCAATATTACGTGGCTCACAATGATGTATTTATTATATCTATACCGTTTATCTATTTTTCATGAATATTTTAGAGCATATGAAAAAAAAATTGAATCATATCTAAAGCTCAAATGGACTACACTGAAAATAGTAGCAATGATAATGATTTTTACTGTTAAAAAAATCTATCCGAATTGTACCCAACCCGATCCGACTCGATTTCCTTGACCGAGTCGAACTCGGTTCGAGTCAGGCCAACTGCGCATCGGATCGGTTCGGGTCCGATGTCTCGGACTTAGCCTTGGATCAGATCGGGTTCGGGGTCGAACCATGTGAATTTCAGACCGAATTGGGTTGAACCAAATCCAATCCGACTCGGTTCGTTGCCCAACTCTACCCCTGACTATGATGGTTTGGCTAGTGCTGGGTGGCTAGTGGTTGGTGCTATGCGAACCCCATCATAATGTATGTGTTTTAACCATGTTGTTCATCCATTTTGAAAGATAATTTTAGAACTTGGTCCCAAAAATGAAGTAGATCTAAATCTAAGGTGGACCACACCATGGGAAAATAATAGTAATTAAATGTCCACCATTAAAAACCTCTTAAGGCCCACTGTAATGGTTATTTGATATCTAAAGGTCATATAAACTTTGGCGTTGGGAAAAAATATATATCAGCTCGATCCAAAACTTTTACGGCTCTTAAGAAGATTTTAATGGTAGACCTTCAATTAACATTGTATGGTTCACTTGAGATTTGGATCAACCTCTATTTTGAGCTCATGCCTTAAAATGATACGAAGGAATGGGCAGATAGCATCAATGAAACACATACACCATGGTGGGGCCCACATAGCACCCACCACTAGTCATTGGCTCATGGCTGCCAATCGGTTTCCATTTTATCTGTACCGTCATGACACCACATTCCCACACAATCCTTGAGGCGCAGTTTGGTCGACCGTGGTAGGTGGATGCCTAATTAGAACCTATTGTGATGTATGTGCCTTACAAACACACCATCCATCATTTTAACAGCTTATTTGACGGCATTATACCAAAAATGAAAGAAATTCAAAATTTTAGGGAACATGCTACGTGAAATATTCATGATTGAATCCCCGCCATTAAAAACTCAAGGGGCTATCAAAATATTTATTTGCCATCCAACCGGTTGATATGGTTATAAAGACCTCGATGAAAATACCACAGAAATATCAGCTTGATCCAAAACTTGTACCATGAAAAAATTCTAATAGTTGATTACCACTATTTTTTATATTATGGTCCACTTAAAATTTATATCTACTTCATTTTTTAAATCATGCCTTAAAATGAGTTTTAAAAAAAGGATGGACGGAGTGGATATAAGGTGAATGTATTAAAGTGAACCCCACGTTCAGGGGTCCCAACTACCTCGGTGGCCCCGGTTCCGCCTAAGCCAGATGCCGAAGTAGCGCTCTCCCGTCACACTGTGGGGGAGCTATTTGATACTCCAGCCGCCTCCGACGCTTGGCACTTTAATTATCGCACGCACAATATATACTTACCTAGTTGGAGCTGACGGTCGATAAGTCACGGATCCAAAATTAGATTTGGTTGAACAATCCTAGCCTATGATTCTATACACTGTTTGTTGAAATAAGACCATTGAATTTTTATTTTTAACCATCCAATAAATGTCCACTAATCCAACAGTCAGAGAACCAAATAAACCTACTATTTTGTTCAAGTCTGGATCGTTTAATTTGAATCGTGGCCCCACATTGGATGGGCCACATCCCTAGTCTCAGATTGATAGACGATCATCTCCTCTGGTTTATGGACATTGAAATCTTGGATTTGGACGGTTGATTGTTTTCCGATTTTAACCATAGATTTCAAAGCTAACAATCGGATGGCTTGGATCGTCCGTTTCCTATGGCATTGGGCTTATAAACTATGGCCTACAATTTTGACGGTCTGGATACACATGCGAGACATGTAAAGGGTTATCTCCATCTTCTGCAAGGCTATCATGTACTGTCCTAAGAATCATCATCATACGAAATGTGGCCCACCAAAGGTGGGCCTACCCTACCTAGGGTCCCAATCGTAGGGAAACAGATTGGCTAATCCCCTGCCACGAGCCCGGTGGTGATGTTCGGTGCTCTGTGGGGCCCACCATGATGTATGTGTTTCATCCGTGCTATTCATCCATTTTTACAGTTAATTTCAGCACTTGGTCAAAAAATTGAGAGGAATATAAATCTCAGGTGGACCACACCACAGGAAAACAATAGTGATTATCCATCATTAAAATCCTCCTAAGGAACACTGTACTGTTTATTTGACAACTAATCTGTTGGCTAGGTTATATAGACCCAGATGAAGGGAAAAAAATAAAGATTAGAATGATCTAAAACTTTTATGCCCCCGAGAGGTTTTTAATGGTCAATGTTCATTCAACATTGGTCTCATACTATAAAATGATCTAGAAAAAAAAAATAGATGGGCAACATGGATGAAGTACATGCATCATTTTGGGTCCCACGTAGCACCGACCACCGGTCATTGGCTAGGGGCAGAGGGGAGTAGCCAATCGGTTACGTGTAATGAGAAATTTACAGCTGTACAACCCATTTATGCCCATTTACATGTGTAGGCCCACTTCTTTTTACCTTTCAAAAATAAGCTCCATATGTACGGATGGCTTCCCAAAAGTCGAAAATGCCCCTCCTTTTCCTTCCGCAAGAGGATCAGCCTCTGACGCTCCTCGAACTGCAGGTTGTACGAACGGTTCAAAAGATATCAAAGTTACATGGCCCCACAGTCATGTATTTATTATATCCACGCTGTTCATCCATATTTCGAGATCATTTCGGAGCATTATAAAAAAAAGAAAATCATACCCAATGATTAACTGGACCACACCACAAAGAGTAGTGGAAAAATTGATTTTCACCATTAAAAATTTTGTAGGGCCCACCATAATATTTATTTTTCATCCCATCTATTCATAAGGTCACAAAGACATAGATGAAGAGGAAAAACAAATTTCAACATGATCCAAAACTTCTGCGACGCCTAAAAGGGTTTCAATGGTAGACGTTCAATCCTCCACTGCCTTCTACAGTGTGGTCCACTTGATAGCTAGATCTGTCTTATTTTTCGTCTCAAGACTTAATACAAGTTCGCCAAATAGATGGACGGTTTGGATATAACACATACCTTATAAAAGGACCCACAAAGGCGGTGGGGATTACAATAGGAAAAAAAAGAGTCCGGAACCTATTGTTACCGATTATAACCGTAGCCATAACCACAGCCCATGCTTTTTCGATTTCTCTTTTGCTATGTATCGAAGGTCTTTCGATATGTACTTCGATATGTATCGAATGTCTTTCGATTGATCAAAAAAGGTCCAGAACTGTCTAGCAAGTTTGCCTAAAAAATCCGACAATTTTCGATACATATCGGAGTGTATTTGATATGTATCGAAGCTATCGCTATGGATTATAGCTGTAGCCATAACTGTAGTCCGTAAAAGTCTATGTAATTTTTTATTTTATTTTTAATTTTTTATTTTTACATGGAGAACTTTATTCTACCTACAATTTTCTCTAATACATATTTATATAAATATGTATATATAAGCATATAAAAAATTTTCTCTCTTTTTTTCATTTCTTTCTCTATTCATTTAACAAGAATATCTTCTAAACCAAAATTAGTTACTTGACGTACCATATATGATTTTGGGGTAAGAGAAGCTAATTTAGCCAACTAACCTTGTTATTTTCCAATATTCCATTAGGTAGATGGTGTTACAATTTCATTCACTTCACGGACAATTTCAATCAGTTTGCGGTTAATTTCATTTACTTCGCGATCAATTCCATGCATTTCACGATCAATCCCAGCGATTCCCCTTCACTTCACGGTCAATTCCATGCATTTCACGGTCATTTTCGGCAATTCTGTTTAGATTCACGGTCAATTCCCTTCACTTCACGGTCATTTCCAAGCATTTAACGGTCAATTCGCTTCACTTCAGTGTCATTTCTATGCATTTCACGGTCATTTCTGGCGATTCTGTTTAGATTCACGGTCATTTCCATGCACTTCACGGTTAATTGCCTTCACTTCACGGTCATTTCCACGCATTTCACGGTCAATTCGCTTCATTTCACGGTCATTTCCATGCATTTCACGATCATTTTCGGCGATTCCGTTTAGATTCATGGTCATTTCCATGCACTTCACGGTCATTTCCATTCATTTCACGGTCATTCCGGCGATTCCGTTTAGATTCACGGTCATTTCCATGCACTTCACGGTCAATTCCCTTCACTTCACGGTCATTTCCATGCATTTCACGGTCATTTTAGGCGATTCTGTTTAGATTCACGGTCATTTCCATGCACTTCACGGTCAATTCCCTTCACTTCATGGTCATTTCCATGCATTTCACGGTCAATTCACTTCACTTTAGGGTCATTTCCATGCATTTCACGGTCATTTTCGACGATTCCGTTTAGATTCACAGTCAATTGCCTTCACTTCTCGGTCATTTCCACACATTTCACGGTCAATTCGCTTCACTTCACGGTTATTTCCATGCATTTCATGGTCATTTCTGGCGATTCCATTTAGATTCATGGTCATTTCCATGCACTTCACGATCAATTCCCTTCACTTCACGGTCATTTCCATGCATTTCACGGTCAATTTGCTTCACTACACGATTATTTCCATGCATTTCACGGTCATTTCCGACGATTCTGTTTCATTTCACGGTCATTTCCATGCATTTCACGGTCAATTCCCTTCACTTCACGGTCATTTCCATGCATTTCACGGTCAATTCGCTTCACTTCACGGTCATTTCCATGCATTTCACGGTCATTTCCGGCGATTCCGTTTAGATTCACGGTCATTTCCATGCACTTCACGGTCAATTCCCTTCACTTCACGGTCATTTCCATGCATTTCACGGTCATTTCGCTTCACTTCACGGTCATTTTCATGCATTTCACGGTCATTTCCAGCAATTCCGTTTCACTTCACGGTCATTTCCATGCACTTCACGGTCAATTCCCTTCACTTCACGGTCATTTCCATGCATTTCACGGTCAATTCGCTTCACTTCACGGTCATTTCCATGCATTTCACGGTCATTTCGCTTCACTTCACGGTCATTTCCATGCATTTCACGGTCAATTCCCTTCACTTCACGGTCATTTCCATGCATTTCATGGTCAATTCCCTTCACTTCACAGTCATTTTCATGCATTTCACGGTCATTTTCGGCGATTTCGATTAGATTCACGGTCATTTCCATGTACTTCACGATCAATTCCCTTCACTTCACGGTCATTTCTATGCATTTCACGGTCATTTTGCTTCACTTCACGTTCATTTCCATGCATTTCACGGTCATTTCCGGGGATTCCATTTAGATTCACGGTCATTTCCATGCACTTCACGGTCAATTCCCTTCACTTCAAGGGCATTTCCATGTATTTCACGGTCATTTCGCTTCACTTCAAAGTCATTTCCCTGCATTTTATGGTCATTTCCAACAATTCCATTTAACTTCACGGTCATTTCCATGCACTTTACTGTCAATTCCCTTCACTTCACGGTCATTTCCATGCATTTCACGGTCAATTCAGTTCACTTCAGGGTCATTTCCATGCATTTCACGGTCATTTCCGACTATTCCATTTAGATTCACGGTCATTTCCATGCACTTCACAGTCAATTCCCTTCACTTCATGATCATTTCTGTGCATTTCACGGTCAATTCCTTTCACTTCATGGTCATTTCCATGCATTTCACAGTCATTTCCAGCGATTTCGTTTAGATTCACGATCATTTCCAAGCACTTCACGGTCAATTCCCTTCACTTCACGATCATTTCCATGCATTTCACAGTCAATTCGCTTCACTACACGGCCATTTCCATGCATTTCACGGTCATTTTCGGTGATTCTGTTTAGATTCACGGTCATTTCCATGCACTTTACGGTCAATTGCCTTCACTTCATGGTCATTTCCACGCATTTCACGGGCAATTCGGTTCACTTCACGGTCATTTCCATGTATTTCATGGTCGTTTTCGGTGATTTCGTTTAGATTCACGGCCATTTCCATGCACTTCACAGTCAATTCTCTTCACTTCACGGTCATTTCCAAGCATTTCACGGTCAATTCGCTTCACTTCACGGTCATTTCCACGCATTTCATGGTCATTTCTGACGGTTCCGTTTAGATTCACGGTCATTTCCAAGCACTTCACGATCAATTCCCTTCACTTCACGGTCGTTTCCACGCATTTCACAGTCAATTCGCTTCACTACATGGTCATTTCCATTCATTTCACGGTCATTTCCGGCAATTCAATTTAGATTCACGGTCATTTCCATGCACTTCATGGTCAATTGCCTTCACTTCACAGTCATTTCCACGCATTTCACGGTCAATTCGCTTCACTTTACGGTCATTTCCATGCATTTCATGGTCATTTTCGGCGATTCCGTTTAGATTCACGGTCATTTCCATGCATTTCACGATCAATTGCCTTCACTTCACGGTCATGTTCACGCATTTCACGGTTAATTCGCTTCACTTCACGGTCATTTCCATGCATTTCACAGTCATTTTTGGCGATTCCGTTTAGATTCACGGTCAATTCCATGCACTTCACGGTCAATTCCCTTCACTTCATGGTCATTTCCATGCATTTCACGGTAAATTCGCTTCACTTCACGGTCATTTCCATGCATTTCATTGTCATTTTCGGTGATTGCGTTTACATTCACTGTCATTTCCAAGCACTTCACGGTCATTTCCATGCATTTCACGGTCAATTCGCTTCACTACACGGTCATTTTCATGCATTTCACGGTCATTTTCAGCGATTCTGTTTAGATTCACGGTCATTTCCATGCACTTCAGGGTCAATTGCCTTCACTTCACGGTCATTTCCACGCATTTCACGGTTAATTGAAATGACCGTGAAGTGAAGGGAATTGACCGTGAAGTGCATGGAAATGACCGTGAATCTAAACGGAATCACCGGAAATGATCGTGAAGTGAAGCAAATTGACCATGAAATGCGTGAAAATGACTGTGAAGTAAAGGGAATTGACCGTGAAGTGCATGGAAATGGCCGTGAATCTAAACAGAATCGCCGGAAGTGACCTTGAAATGTATAGAAATGACCGTGAAGTGAAGTGAATTGACTGCGGCATGGAAATGACTGTGAAATCTAAACGAAATCACTAGAAATGACCATGAAATGTATGGAAATGATTGTGAAGTGAAGCAAAATGACCGTGAAATGCATGGAAATGACAGTGAATTGAAACGAAATGATCATGAAATGCATGGAAATGAGCGTGAAGGGCAGGAAATTTACCGTGAAGTGCATGGAAATGACCCTGCATCTAACCGAAATCGCCGCAAATGACTGTAACAGGCAGGGCAATGAACGTGAAGTGAAGCGAAATGACCGTGAAATGCATAGAAATGACCGTGAAGTGAAGGGAATTGATCGTGAAGTACATGGAAATGACCGTGAATCTAAACGGAATCGCCGAAAATGACCGTGAAATGCATGAAAATGACGGTGAAGTGAAGGGAATTGATCGTGAAATGCATGGAAATGACCGTGAAGTGAAGGGAGTTGATCGTGAAGTGCATGGAAATGACCGTGAATCTAAATGGAATCGCTGAAAATGACTGTGAAATGCATGGAAATGACTGTGAACTGAAGTGAATTGACCGTGAAATGCATGGAAATGACCGTGAAGTGAAGGGAATTGATCGTGAAGTACATGGAAGTGACCATAAAGTTAAACAGAATCACTGGAAATGATCATGAGATGCATGGAAATGACCGTGAAGTGAAGCGAAATGACCGTGAAATGCATGGAAATGATCGTGAAGTGAAGGGAATTAACCGTGAAGTGCATGGAAATGACCGTAAATCTAAACGGAATCGCTGGAAATGACCGTGAAACGCATGGAAATGACCGTGAAGGGAATCGAATTGACCGTGAAATGCGTGGAAATAACTGTGAAGTGTAGGCAGTGAAGTGCATGGAAATGACCGTGATTTAAATGGAATCGCCGAAAATGACCATGAAATGCATGGAAATAACCGCGAAGTGAAACGAAATGACTGTGAAGTGTTGGAAATGACCATGAAGTGAAGGGAATGGACCGTGAAGTGCATGGAAATGACCGTGAATCTAAACGGAATCGCTGAAAATGACCGTGAAATGCATGGAAATGTCCGTGAAGTGAAGCGAATTGACCGTGAAATGTGTGGAAATGGCCGTGAAGTGAAGGCAATTGACTGTGAAGTGCATGGAAATGACCGTGATTCTAGACGGAATCGCCGAAAATGACCGTGAAATGCATACAAATGACACTGAAGTGAATTGAATTAATCGTGAAATGCATGGAAATGACTGTGAAGTGAAGGGAAATGACTGTGAAGTGCATGGAAATGACCGTGAAATGCATGAAAATGACACTGAAGTGAAACGAATTGACCGTGAAATGCTTGGAGATGACCTTGAAGTGAAGGGAATTGACCGTGAAGTGCATGGAAATGACCGTGAAGTTAAACAGAATCGCATGGAAATGACCGTGAAATGCATGGAAATGACCGTGAAGTGAAGGGAATTGACCATGAAGTGCATAGAAATGACCGTGAATCTAAACGGAATCACCAAAAATGATCGTGAAATGCATAGAAATGACCGTGAAGTGAAGCGAATTGACCATGAAATGCGTGGAAATGACCGTGAAGTGAAGGCAATTGACTGTGAAGTGCATGGAAATGACCGTGAATCTAAATGGAATCGCGGGAAATGACCGTGAAATGCATAGAAATGACACTAAAGTGAATCGAATTGACCATGAAATGCATGGAAATGACCGTGAAGTGATGGGAATTGACCGTGAAGTGCATGGAAATGACTGTGAATCTAAACGGAATTGCCAGAAATGATCGTGAAATGCATGGAAATGACCGTGAAGTGAAGCAAAATGACCGTGAAATGCACGGAAATGACGAAGTGAAGGGAATTGACCGTGAAGTGCATGGAAATGACCATGAATCTAAACGGAATTGCTGGGAAAAATGACCGTGAATCTAAACGGAATTGCTGGGAATGACCATGAAATGCATGGAAATGACCGTGAAGTGAAGCGAATTGGCCATGAAATGCGTAGAAATGACCGTGAAGTGAAGGCAATTCACCATGAAGTGCATGGAAATGACCGTGAATCTAAATGGAATCACCGAAAATGACCGTGAAGTGAAGGCAATTCACCATGAAGTGCATGGAAATGACCGTGAATCTAAATGGAATCACCGGAAATGACCGTGAAATGCATAAAAATGACACTGAAGTGAAGCGAATTGATCGTGAAATGCGTGGCAATGACCGTGAAGTGAAGGAAATTGACCGTGAGTGCATGGAAATGACCGTGAATCTAAACGAAATCGCCGAAAATGACCGTGAAATGCATGGAATTGACCGTGAAGTGAAGGGGAATCGCTGGGATTGACCGTGAAATGCATGGAATTGATCGCAAAGTAAATGAAATAAATGAAATTGACCGCAAAGTGATTGAAATTGTTCGCGAAGTGAATGAAATGGATTTTCGACCATCGACCTGATGGAATCTTGGAAAATAACAAGGCTAGTTGGCTAAAGTAGCTTCTCTTACCCCAAAATCATATATGGTACGTCAAGTAACTAGTTTTGGTTTAGAAGATATTCTTGTTAAATGAATAAAGAAAGAAATGAAAAAAAAAGAGTGATTTGTTTTTTATATGCTTATATATTCATATTTATATAAATATGTATTAGAGAAAATTGTAGGTAGAATAATGTTCTCCATGTTAAAAAAATAAAAAAATAAAAAAATTTACACAAACTTTTATTGACTACAATAATGGCTACGGTTATAATCCATAGCGATAGCTTCGATACATATCAAATACACTTCAATATGTATCGAAAATTGCAAGATGTTTTAGGCAAACTTGTTGGATAGTATATTGTATATCAGACCCTAATTAGTGCATGATTTTACATACATGATAATGCTTAATGAAATATTTTAATTATATTTTTGTTACAGGATGAAATCAGGAGCGTTGATGGAAAAAGAGTACTACAAGCGTGGATTTGATGTTCCAAAGTCACCAGAGTAAGGGACGCACTCCAGAGAACTAAGACTGAAGAATTCACATGCCAGGGACCCGAGGAAATCAAGCCGTTCACATTAAAAAGGCCCGAAAATGGTCCAGAATGCAAGATCACATGGTTCCCGCCATCCGATTGACTCGAAACTTCATGCATAGCCTGGATGCCATAAATAAACCGTACATATTAAATTTCAACCATTGGATATCTCGAGAAGTGGGTCAATGGACACATCAGCCCATTAATCTCCAATTTTAGGCCCACCTACAATCTGGATATACTTCAAATTTGACTTAAACGGTTTAAAGAAGATGAGCAATAGGATGGACGGATTGGATTTCTCGAAATCATCACAGTGGACCTATATCTATAGCGTGTGTACACAGTGCACATGTGCACTGCCTGAGCACCGAACGGACTAAAGTCGGTCAGCAGCGCTGACCCGACTTTCTTATTTCAAAAACGGAAGTTTCCGTTTCAGCGCGCGTAACGGACGGAAATCCATTTTTTACGGACAGCTGTGGGCCCCACCGGTAGCACGTACGGTTAATCTAAACCGTTCATCGTGTAGAAGGGCTCAATATCTACAAAATCATGTTTTCCGTTTATGCCCATAAGTGCACACGTGTGAGCTACAGAGGTCACAAGCGGGCTGCCCTATAACGTTCAAAAAGATCTCAGCATGATTGGGTTGCACCGAATCCACCCCAAAACCAGTCAATTCCTACTGATTTTTCGAGCTGAAACCAATGGACGGCGTGGATTCCTGTGAAAAGTCCAATAATGGACCCAACCATCATCGCAGCGTCGGTTTGGCGTCCGCGAAACGCACGGACGCTGCCAGTTTTTGCGAAAATTAGTGGGCCCCACTCGTCAACCTTCCGGAAGATCTGATCCGTCCATCGTGTAGAGGGCTTCGAGAGCTTCAAAACCATGTTGATATTCCTCGCCCATGCGTACACACGTGTGCGGTACAGAGGCCAAAAGTAGACTGCCCCGGGACGTTCAAAACTGAGTTTTTTTGAAATTTCTTCTGTGGGCCGCGCTAATGGACCTTCGAATCCACCCATTCTTGACTGAATTTTCGTTCTGAATCCAATGGACGGGGTGTATTTTCCAGAAAATACCTCTGTGGGGCCCACCGATCACGGCTGCAAAAATTTGTACTCCGAGTCCTTCTACGACTCTGCCACCGACCCCAGCCATCCAGCAGCTATAAAAGGGGAGTTTTGGACGTGGGAAAGGCATTCAGAACCAGGGGATTCCAGATCTGGAGCAAGGGAGAGAAGAAAGAGAAGAAAGAAGAGAGAGAGATTGTTTGGTTTGACGTTTTTTTTTATGAATTTTATTTAATATTTTTTATGGATTTTATGGGTCACTAATCTCTCAGCTAGGGCTGAGATGAAGCCCCTAATTTGATTAGCTCTTGTATTGGTTGATTTACTTTGAATTTCAATTAATTTGTTTCTTTCTTTAAGTGGGCTTTATGGGTTTAAATTCTATACTTCTCCATCTATGAACTTGATTAAAGTATATATATGGATGTTGTTTGGATGCTTATTATAGGTGCTTGTGTCTGATCAAGAACAAGTTTCCTATAGAGGAAGAAACAGGGTGCTTTAATGAATGTACATTCCATGTGCCTGACCAAGGACATGGGATATGTCATTCATGGCATTGCTTAAAGGAATTAGACAGTCTGTATGCCCGATTAAGGACACAGATTGTGCTTTCTCTGTATAAGTGGTATCAATCTAGATCAAGGTGAATCAACAGACAAAACAAGGGTTAGGATAATTAGGGGTGGATTCGAAAGTCCTAGTGCTCTCTCTCTGATTGAATTTTCTTCCATGTTCTTAATTAATTGTTTTTCATAAAATTGTGCTTAGTAATTCATTCCATTATTTGTTGGATTAGTTAAGGAGAATCATAGATTTGAATTGTGACGACCAGTCCTCGTGGGAACGATCTCGTAATACGTACCGTATCTACATCTGATTCGTATACTTGCGAGTTTAAAAATCATTTAAATCATGTTGGTTTAAATAAAACATCAAGTTTTTGGCGCCGTTGCCGGGGACTGTTTCGTTCCAAATTGAATTTGGGATTCTCTCTTATCATAATTCATAGCTTAGGATTTTTTCTAACTTAGAGTTCTTTTCTTGATTTTAGAAACTAACCTATTTCCTGTTTTGTAGGATCCTGACATAAATTTCTAAGTTAGATTCTAACATAGATCTCCAAATTGGAAGTGAAGGAGGAGCTCCCTATTCTTCAGACATCAATCATCTCCTTTTCCGGGTTCTTTCTTCCCATTCTTATTTACATAGTTTTAACTTGTTTTAGAATCTCATAGTTTCTAGGTCTAGTTTTATTTCTCTTAGGTTGCTTCTTAGTTTAGTTTTCTTTCTTACATTGCAATAACATAGTTTATGCTAGGACGTAGATCTCTGAATATAGAACTAGCACCGTTTGATCCTGAGATTGAAAGAACAATTCGTGAAAGATTGAGAAATAATCTTGTTGAAATGGCGAATGAGACTGAAGTTAAAGCTCTCAAAGATTATTCAGCTCCTGTCCAATTTAATGCGCCTTCATGCATAGTGTTGCCAACCACTACAGCAGCACACTTTGAACTTAAACCTGGAGTCATACAATTGTTGCCATCCTTTTATGGATTGGACAAGGACCCATATCATCATGTGAAAGAATTCTTAAACATTTGCTCCACCTTTAAGTTCCAAAACTTCTCAGACGATTTGATCCGCCTACGCCTTTTTCCTTTTTCATTGAATGATAAGGATAAAGCATTTTTTAATTCTATAGAAGTTGTATCTATCACTACATTGTATCAAATGTCTAAGAAGTTATTAAACAAGTTCTTCCCACCAATGCCCTCCGTAGAGAAATTACTAACTTCACACAAAAAGAGGGCGAGCACTTTCATGAATGTTGGGAAAGATGGAAGGACTTGCTTCTTAAATGTCCTCACCATGGTTTTGAGAAGTGGCAACAAGTTCAATACTTCTATGACGGTCTGACACAGAACCGTCGCATGGTTGATGCCACCAATGGAGGGTCATTCATGACCAAAAGTGATGTCGAAGCGTGGAACTTCTTTGAAACCTTGTGCGAAAATTCCCAGCAATGGGATTATTCAAATAGAGGTGACAGAAGTCCCCAACCACAGAAGAGAGGTGGTATATATGAGATAGGAGTCATGCCAGAGCTGAGCGCCAAGCTTGATAACCTGACAAAGAAAGTTGATGCTCTGGTATTAAATAATGGACCACCACAAACAGCTCAAGTCGAGGCATATGCCACATGTTCTAGTCCGTCCCATCCTATGCGGTCTTGTCCATCTGGTGCAGCATTCCCAGAACTTCTCTCTGAACAAGTTCATGCTATGAACACTTTTCAAAAATCTGGGAATGATCCTTACTCGAACACATACAACCCGGGTGGGCTAGACATCCAAATTTCTCTTGGGCAAAAGGACCACAACAAGGAGGACCATCGGAAATCCTCCCATGCAACCACACCTCCAAGTTGGCAATCAACAACCTCAACAGTTTCCACAATATCAACAATTGCCTACACAATCAAGGAAATCATCTCTTGAGGATACACTCCATCTTTTCATGCGGAGTTCTCTCCAATTCCAAAAGACACCCAACAAACCTCACTGGCCACCAGCGAAGCTTACATGCAAATGCACAATCCATTGCCAAGTTGGAAGTACAAATGGGTCAACTAGCTGCCACATTGAGTGAGAGAGAGAAGGGCAAGTTCCTAGCCAACCTGAGGCTAATCCAAAGGGACAGTATGAGATTGACTCTAATTCCAACCAAGGGCAATATCATGAACAGGCCAAATCGATCCCTACCCTTAGGTCAGGCAAGCAGATTGATAACAGAATAGAGATGCCTGAGGATGAATCAAATTCTAAAACAGAAGATCAAGATGAAGCAGAGAGCCATACCAATGCATCCGAAGTCCAAAAGCTCTCTGACTCTCCAAGAGCCACTAATGTGCCACCTTATGTGCCCAAAGCACCCTTTCCTCAACGTCGGCACCAATAAAGAAAAGAAATAACTATGATGAAATCTTGGATGTGTTTCAAAAAGTGCAAGTCAACATCCCGTTGCTTGACGCTATCAAGCAAGTCCCTGCTTACGCTAAGTTTCTTAAAGATTTATGCACTCAAAAGCGTAAGCAGAATGTTCATAAGAAAGTCTTCCTTGCAGAGCAGCTCAGCTCCATGATTCAACATAACACCCCTCCTAAATTTAGGGATCCAGGAGCTCCCACCATTTCTTGCGGCATAGGAGATCATAAGATCGGGAAGGCATTACTTGATTTAGGGGCGAGTGTCAATTTGTTACCATATTCGGTTTATGAGCAGCTAGGACTTGGTGAGTTGAAACCGACTAAGGTAACATTACAACTAGCCGATAGATCTATCAAGGTGCCCCGGGGTGTTATTGAAGATGTGTTAATCCAGGTTGATAAATTTTATTTTCCAATGGATTTCATAGTTATAGATACTTAGCCTGTCCAGAATCTTCATAGTCAAATCCCAGTCATTTTGGGTCGTCCATTTTTGGCAACATCTAATGCTAGTATCAATTGCAGGAATGGAGTTATGAAATTGTTCTTTGGTAACATGAATATTAAACTCAATGTTTTTAATGCAGGACAACAACCCTCAGATTTAGATGACATATTTGAAGTGGACATGATCGAGAGCCTTGTGCAGGACTCCTTCCGTACATCTTTTGAAGATCCTCTTGAGACCTGCTTAGCACAATCGGGCATGGATTTTGACATTGATAGTCCCATCCATGAAGTCAATGCATTGCTCGACTCTACTCCTATATTGGAGACTGAAAAATGGAGAGCGAAAGTGGAACCTCTTCATCCCTCTGAGACTCTTCCTGACAGCACAGTTTGTAACTCTGAGAAGACAAAGGCGAGCAGGCTGCTTAATGTTCTTAGAACATATAAGGCAGCAATTGAACGGAAGATAGAAAAAATCCAGGGAGTATGCCCCACTGTATGGATGGATCATGCTGTGGTAATATCGCATAACATGCAAAGGAAGCGTGATCCTAACATAGAAGAAGTCGTTCGAGCAGAAGTCCTTAAATTATTTGATGACAATGTCAGGGAACTCACATCACTTGTCTAGGATCGGTTAATGAAAGTGTTGAGGTAATTTCTTTGGCGGACCCTGGTTATAAAGATTATTTCATTCATGGTCCGTTCTTGTCTGGCTGAAGACGTTAAACTTAGCGCTCATGGGAGGCAACCCAGCCTTTTGCTTTATTGTATTGCTTTTTATTTCATTCATTTTCATTTTTCTTAGTTAGTTACTTCAATGTTTGTGGGTAACATTACGCAAACTCTCACGAGACTACAACTCGTCCACTAGGGGTAACCTAGGGGTTTAAAGGCTTGTTGCATGCGCTAAATGCAATCGAGAGCACTGCGAAAGTGGTATAGGTAGGATCTTCTTTTGTTTTTCTTTTTGTTATTTTTGCTTATGTTGATTTCTCTCTTGTGCTAACTCGCTTTTACGTTGAAATTTTTCACAAATTTTGAGAAAGCTTCTTGATTCTCTATCCGGTATTATCTTTTCATCACTCCTCTTTTATTCTCGTTGTCCCATGTGCATTGCTTGTTTATTTCTTTTACATTGAGGACAATGTAGATTTTAGGTTGGGGGTGGGAGATTAGGGTACCTAATCAGTATTTTCTTGGTCTTGAGCAAAATTTGTGAAAATTTTAAAATTTTTTCTGAATTTCTATTGAATTCAAAGTGATTTTGAAGGATAGTTGTGATTTTAACATTATAAGATACATGATGTTGGTAACTAATGACTCTTGGATTCGGCCATCTGCTTGATTTCACAGTCAATTTTGAATTGTTAATCCATAATTAGACGTTGTAAACATTGATTGAGTCATGATTTCACATATCACATCTCGCTTGCACATTAAGTTTTGGTTCGATAACTGAATGATTAACTTAGTAAAAAGAAGAATTAAAAGGCTAAGTCACATAATCTTCACCATAGGTTTGCTCCCTATAGGTGTAGATTTGATTCCCCATAGTTGACTTATAAAAAAAATGAGGCGACGAGTTTTCACCATAGGTTTGCTCCCTGTAGGTGAGGATTTGATTCCCTTCCTTGGCGTACTGTTCATAAAGAAAATAAAAAATAAAAAATAAAAATAAAAATAAAATTTCTAAAATGCTAGTGTTGGTTGTCAGGAATTCTGTTGTTAATTACCAATTTTAGCATGAAATTGATTATTGGAACTCTTAATGATTGTAAGCTGAGATTATACTATACACCTGTGGAACTCCATGTTTAGGAATGTTCTAATTAATGGATTAATATGTTGAACTTGATTATGAAGTTTACTGTGAGGTTGATTTCAGGAGAAAATTCTACTTACCATTCATGAATCTTAGAATTTTCACATCTCAGCTATCTGTTCATAAGTCACTCGGGTTCACAGGAATTGTCCTTTATTTCTGAAATTATTTTTTTCGCATGTTTTGCTCGGGACTAGCAAAATGCTGGTTGGGGGTTGTGATGAGGGTCGAATATTGCATATCAGACCCTAATTAGTGCATGATTTTACATACATGATAATGCTTAATGAAATATTTTAATTATATTTTTGTTACAGGATGAAATCAGGAGCGTTGATGGAAAAAGAGTACTACAAGCGTGGATTTGATGTTCCAAAGTCACCAGAGTAAGGGACGCACTCCAGAGAACTAAGACTGAAGAATTCACATGCCAGGGACCCGAGGAAATCAAGCCGTTCACATTAAAAAGGCCCGAAAATGGTCCAGAATGCAAGATCACATGGTTCCCGCCATCCGATTGACTCGAAACTTCATGCATAGCCTGGATGCCATAAATAAACCGTACATATTAAATTTCAACCATTGGATATCTCGAGAAGTGGGTCAATGGACACATCAGCCCATTAATCTCCAATTTTAGGCCCACCTACAATCTGGATATACTTCAAATTTGACTTAAACGGTTTAAAGAAGATGAGCAATAGGATGGACGGATTGGATTTCTCGAAATCATCACAGTGGACCTATATCTATAGCGTGTGTACACAGTGCACATGTGCACTGCCTGAGCACCGAACGGACTAAAGTCGGTCAGCAGCGCTGACCCGACTTTCTTATTTCAAAAACGGAAGTTTCCGTTTCAGCGCGCGTAACGGACGGAAATCCATTTTTTACGGACAGCTGTGGGCCCCACCGGTAGCACGTACGGTTAATCTAAACCGTTCATCGTGTAGAAGGGCTCAATATCTACAAAACCATGTTTTCCGTTTATGCCCATACGTGCACACGTGTGAGCTACAGAGGTCACAAGCGGGCTGCCCTATAACGTTCAAAAAGATCTCAGCATGATTCCTTCTCTGGGCCGCGTCCACGCAAATTCAAAACCACCCATATGCGGTCGAAATTCCGTCCTGCATCCAATGGACGGCGTGGATTCCTGTGAAAAGTCCAATAATGGACCCAACCATCATCGCAGCGTCGGTTTGGCGTCCGCGAAACGCACGGACGCTGTCTGTTTTTGCGAAGGATTGTGGGCCCCGTACGTCACCCGTACGGCCTATCCGATCCGTCCTTCGTTTAGTGGGCTTCGAGTGCTTCAAATCCATGTTGTTAGTCCTCGCCCTTGCGTACTCACGTGTGCGATACAAAGGCCAAAAGTAGACTGCCCCGGGACGTTCAAAATTGAGTTTTTTGAGATTTCTTCTGTGGGCCGCGCTAATGGACCTTCAAAACCACCCATTCTTGACTGAAATTTCGTTCTGAATCCAATGGACGGGGTGGATTTTCCAGAAAATCTCCGTGGGGCCCACCGATCACTGCTGCAAAATTTGTACTCAGAGTCCTTCTACGACTCTGCCACCGACCCCATCCAGCAGGTATAAAAGGGGAGTTTTGGACGTGGGAAAGGCATTGAGAACCAGGAGATTCCAGATCGGAGCAAGGGAGAGAAGAAAGAGAAGAAAGAAGAGAGAGAGAGATTGTTTGGTTTGACGTTTCTTTTATGAATTTTATTTATTATTTTTTATAGATTTTATGGGTACTAATCTCTCAGCTAGGGCTGAGATGAAGCCCTAATTTGATTAGCTCTTGTATTGGTTGATTTACTTTGAATTTCAATTAATTTGTTTCTTTCTTTAAGTGGGCTTTATGGGTTTAAATTCTATACTTCTCCATCTATGAACTTGATTAAAGTATATATATGGATGTTGTTTGGATGCTTATTATAGGTGCTTGTGTCTGATCAAGAACAAGTTTCCTATAGAGGAAGAAACAGGGTGCTTTAATGAATGTACATTCCATGTACCCGACCAAGGACATGGGATATGTCATTCATGGCATTGCTTAAAGGAATTAGACAGTCTGTATGCCCGATTAAGGACACAGATTGTGCTTTCTCTGTATAAGTGGTATCAATCTAGATCAAGGTGAATCAACAGACAAAACAAGGGTTAGGATAATTAGGGGTGGATTCGAAAGTCCTAGTGCTCTCTCTCTGATTGAATTTTCTTCCCTGTTCTTAATTAATTGTTTTTCATAAAATTGTGCTTAGTAATTCATTCCATTATTTGTTGGATTAGTTAAGGAGAATCATAGATTTGAATTGTGACGACCAGTCCTCGTGGGAACGATCTCGTAATACGTACCGTATCTGCATCTGATTCGTATACTTGCGAGTTTAAAAATCATTTAAATCGTGTTGGTTTAAATAAAACATCAGAAGTCTATTTTAGTAAACTGCGTAAATTTGAGGCAGTTTCTAAAGTTTTCCAAGTAGTTGTGAAAGTTGGAGTTCTCCACTTATAAATAGGGCTTCTTAGGGCATTCCTAAGTATCATTCAAAGCATTCAGGAGCAAGATTTAAGGTTTTTAAAGAGTTTTCGATTTTATTAAAGTTTTGTAAATTATTTTTTTTCTTTTAAATCTTTTCTATTTTTATGAACTTATATTAAGCTTGGAGACGAAAAATAAGACAGATTTAGCTATCAAGTGGACCACACTGTAAAAGGCAGTGGAGGATTGAACGTCTACCATTGAAACCCTTTTAGGGGTCGCAGAAGTTTTGGATCACTATAAAATTTGTTTTTCCTCTTCATCCATGTCTTTGTGACATTATAAATAAATTGGATGGAAAATAAACGTTATGGTGGGCCCTACAAAATTTTTAACGGTGAAAATCAATTTTACCGCTGCTCTTTGTGGTGTGGTCCAGTTGATCTCTGGGTATGAATTTTTCTGTTTTTCTTTTTTTATAATAAATACATAACGTTGGGATATAATAATTACATAACCGCGGGGCCATGTAACTCCGGTATCTTTTGAACCGGTCGTACAACTCGGACTTCGAGGAGCGTCCGCGGCCGATCCTCTTGCGGAAGGAAAAGCAGGGCATTTTCGACTTTTGGGAAACCGTCCGTACGTATGATGAAAGGAAAAAAGAAGTGGGTCTACAAATGTAAATGAGCCATAAACGGGTCGTACAGTTGTTAATTTCTCATGTGTAATAGAGATTTGGGGCGTGACCCAAATGCGGTGCTCCCGCGAGACATGTAGCCTCTATGCACGCCCATTTCAGGAGATGCGGAATCGGTCCCATTATCAGAATGGCCCACCGACGGTGGCGCCCATTCACTAGATGAAAGGCTATAATTATACAAGGGGATGCACTGGTGTTTGGTGGGGATTGGTGCAACGCATGATTACGGGAGTCTCTGGCGGTCACCTAATTGGTAGATCACGTGACTATCACGAGATGGAGAAAGTTTAAAAGAGTTATTTGATACTGTGGCAGAGTATGGTAAGCATATGCATGCGTTCAAGCACCTCACGGGTGTAATAAATAAATCTTAATCCAAACCGTTGAAATAACTAGAAAATCGGTCTATGAACTTTATTTCATAAAATTGATTTATTTCAGATGATCCTGACCGCACATTAATGGATTTTTTTTTATCAAACCTGTACCATTGAACTCTTTATTATCTAACTTCCCATAAGATGTTGATCAATCTTCCAGTGATGTTAACTCATTCACTGTGCATATAAAGCGGGGCCGACAATTGGATGGTTTATCTTGAGGTAAGTACATGAAAGTACGTGTTCATGTGTATTGATAAGCACGCTCTACCAGAGTATCAAAAGTTTTACAAGTCAGACAAGCCGAAAAGAACAGGGAGAGGATTAGGTGAGACCGGGATCCACCGAGGTGGGTGAGACCCCTTACTGTGGGGTTCACAGTGATGTATTTTCCTTAAATCCACACCGTCCAGACATTTTTAAAGATCATTTTATGCAAGATAAAAAAATTAAAAATTACTCAAATCTCATGTGGACCACACCACAGGAAATAGTTTTGATTGAATCTCCACCATTAAATATTTTACAAATTTCCACGGAATGTTTATTTTATCCAACCTGTTACTAAGGTCACAAACGCCTAGATGAAGAGACCGCATAAATATCATCTTGATTCAAAGATTTTGTGGCCCATAATAAGTTTTTAATGGTCAATCACTATTGTTTCCTGTACTGTGCGCCATGTGAGATTTACTACTTCATTTTTTGGGTCATGCCCTAAAATGAGGTTTCAGTACGGATGGACGGCATGGATGTAGTCACATACATCACAGTGGGCCTCACAGTCAGGTCCCACCCACTTCGGTGGATTCGGGGCCTCACCTAATCCGCTCCCAAAAGAGCGCGGGTGATTTTGGGAGATATCTGAGCTGGAGTGCCAGGTGGAATTTTATCACGTGTGCTTACATCGTAAGAAAATGTGCATTTTAAGGAGGGAGAAATTGATACTCTGGCATAGTGTAACGGATG
Organism: Magnolia sinica; assembly: GCF_029962835.1. Lineage (NCBI taxonomy): Eukaryota > Viridiplantae > Streptophyta > Magnoliopsida > Magnoliales > Magnoliaceae > Magnolia > Magnolia sinica. Next base: position 54,070,045 of record NC_080591.1, on the reverse strand, counting down.
ATACACGGGTATTCAGAAATGGCATATGTTTCATCAAATAAAGTCAAGTTAAATTAAATTTTCCAGGCATGGATGTAAGATTAACCAAAATTTACACTTATTTGATAATCCAATTCTAAGATTGGTGGACATTTATTGGACGGTTAAAAATGATAAAATATCTAATTTTAACAAACAGTGTCCACAAATCAAAGGTCAGGATTGTTCGAACAGAATTATTTTAGGCATGTACTTTATCCATAGAGAAATCTATATTTTAGTCAATTTAATTTGAGCTAACGAATGTGCGCGTACAAACTATAAGTACTTGCGTATCAAGTGTCATACGCTCCCGACTATTACTACTCCATTGGGAAGGTATTATTGCTGCGCGTATCGTCGAAATGGGAAGATACAAAAAACACAAATCTACCTATCGTAAATTGAATTTATTAAGGCAGACATGCTACCGTTAGACATTTTAGAACCCATCTACTCTATACCCCCACACGTGGTAGGAGAAAGGGTGGATCAGAGCCATTCGGAAATAATTATGATTATGCAAGTAATGCATTTTCAAAGGGACACGGTTTGGCTAGTGATCCACACACCAGCCAGCTAGCTAGTGTCAAAGCTCCATGGGCCTCACTATGATGCATGTGTTTTATCCCGGGCGTCTACCAATCTTTAGTTCATTTTATAACATGAGCCTAAAACAGGAGCAAATTCAAATCTTTAATACATAAAATCATAGAATCATGGAAAACAATGTTGATTGAACGTGTATGGTTAAAAACTTCCAAGGTCTTGCTATAATGCTTATTTGACTTCTATGAGTAAGGTCACATGAACGTGGATTGGTCATTCTTTAGGTGGGTTTATCTCTTTTCTCTGATCATTTAAAAGTATCAAAACAAAAACGGGTGGATCCAACCTCAAGTGAACCACACTACATATGACTCTTACATTTAACATAACTGACATTTAATACTTTATCTTATTATTTGGTGTGGTCCACTTGAGTGTTGAATCTGCATAATTTTGAGAGAAGGGATGTATGGTGTGTATAAACATATATAATAGGGAGGGCCTGCCCACAAAACTGCTCGTTCGGCGCTAGAGATGGGTGGGGGTAGGACGCAATTAATGTGTCCAGGTCACATTGGTCCAAAAAAGTCTTCGTTAATAAACATTAAATTCCCACTATTTCCTATCATTTGTTTACCTAAAATTTGATTCTAACTAATTTTTAAACGCATGGTCTAAAATGATTTTTTTTTTTTTTTTTTAAAAATGATTGGATAATATGAATAAACAGACATACATCACAATGGGGTCTATTGAACTTCGACACCATTTAGCTGGCCGGTGCTGGGACTAGCTAAACCCCATCTTTTTCTTTTTTTTCTTCTTTTTTGGAGTGGAATAATAAAAATGCCCTCACGTAAATTTTTTTAATTTTCCGTAAATTGCGCAGAGTCAAGCATTGTGTAGCTCACGCGCCATGTGTTTGAAGGCATCTTTGCCATTGCAAAGGTGTACCCCACCATGATGATCAGATGAATTGAAAATCAGGCCATAAGAGATAATATACGCCAATCATAACCTCCAAATTTACATGTGGCCCAATGAGTAGGATTATTGGATTGACCTTTTTTATATGATTTTTACGATAGAGCCATCCGTTTTTCCATATCATTTTAGGGCTCGTTCGGACAAATGTATTCAAGCGGAGTAGGTTGTAATGGGGTGGGGTGCACAGAAAACGAGGTCATTTATTGCTCGTCAGTGGATTGTCTCCAATCCAACTGGAGTAGGCGATCTAGCGCCCACTTGGTGTGCACGTTTGGACGGTTCACGAAATCCATGGATGGCCGATGTGGTGGATGTTTCGCCAGGCATGGGATTACATGCAATCCAATGGTGAGAGTGTTTGGATGTTATAGAATTTGAAACTGACGGTCACCACTGTATTTGAAAGGGTGTCATGGACCGGATTAGGTACTCCACGGGGCACCATGATGTCTGTATCTCATCCACGCCGTTCAATGGGTACCGTCCAAACCTGTGTCTCATCCACGTCATCCATATATATATTGACCTATTAGATGGTTAGTACAGAAACAACTTTCTGTGAATATCCCAAATTCTACTGACCACATTACAGGAAAATAGATCTCCATAAGCGTTGACCATTAAAGACATTTTGAGGCCATGAAAGTTTTCGATCAAGCTAATTTTTGCAGTTCCCCTTCATCTGTTTATTTTCTACAAAATCAACCTATTGGATCTGAAGTCGTGGATGAGAGTGTTAGATTGGACGGTCATAATGATGGATATCCAATCGCTATTGTTTTCAGCTTGTGTGGTCCACCAGAGATTTATATACCTCTAATTTCTGAAATGAAGTCATAACAAATTCAATGAAAGTGGATGAACAGAATGGATGAAAGATATACATTATGGTGGGGCCCACTATGTAAACGCTGGAGTTGTAGAGCATATCTCAGTATGCAAATCGATTTCACATAATCCATATGGAACTATCTATTTCAAATATGGGCCGCACATTCATGGATGTGTTCCATCCATTCCGTTCATTTTGGTAACCAATAGAATTAAGAGATCCATGTCAGATTAATACTAGAGATGTCGAGAGATATCAAAAGCACAAAGAAAATCTATTCAACATACACGCAAACTATAATATATTAAACTCTTCGGCTAGTCTACAAAAATCATAAATGAAAGTCAAAAATTTAATCAAAGATACAACAATAATATTTAAAATTTAATAATAATAAGCAATGAAAAAAAAAAAACCAAGACACCCATGAAAATGGCAATGACTTTCTCGCTATCCGATAGAGCAAGATCATCAGTCGATGTGGCCCTCTCTACCACCTCCTATCTTGTCTAGGTCAATTGATGGCACCACAAGAAAAGACACTTTTGCCTACGAAGATTTTCGTAGGTAAAAACTCCTTTTTCGTAGGCAATTTTGCTGCTAAAAGGTGACCCAGAAAACTTTTACCCACGAAAAAGATATTTCGTGGGTAAAGATAAGACTTTTGCCAACGATTTTATTGCGTAGGTAAAACATTTTACCAACGTTTTTTTTTGCGGGAAAAAATATTGATAAATCTTTTTGCCTACGGTTATTTTCGTAGGTAAAAAGATTTACAAACCTCTTTTCGTACGTAAAAATAATGACAAAACTCATTATGACAAAACTTATAGGTAAAAATTCTGAAGGGAAAATTGTTACAAAAGTTTTACCGGCGAATACTTTCGTAGCTAATAATATTTACAAAACTTAAAATATTTACAGTACCTACGGATATTTTGGTAGGTAATAATATTTTCAAAACGTTTACCTACGAATATTAACATAGCTAAAAATATTTACGGAACATGTACCTACGAAAATTTTCGTAGGTAAAAAACCTGGATTATACTTTTACCTACGAAAAGTTTCGTAGGTAAAAACCAATTTTCCTACATTCACACATAAATACATATAAGTTTTAACATCATAAATAAAATAAAATAAAATCACAAAGATGGCTTGTGTTTCTGAAGACCAAATGGGGCATATAAAGTAAATAAGGTAGAAATGAATGACAGCTACTTGTTGCTGGCTTCAGAGGAAAAAAATGGCTTTTAGATAAAATGGCAGTTTGTTCAGTCTTAGGCATGAGTATAAGAAAGATTCAGTTTGAAAATTTTACCCTTGTTTAGCAATCTGGTGAGTGGAGTGGATTCATGATGATACAAATATTTACAAATCTGTAGTCTATGAACAGGTGCATTGTCCAAGTACTTGGGTTTACATGATCTGCTATTTACAAATCTATAGTCTATGAACAGGTGCTTTGTGGGCCCCATTTTTTTGACCAATCAATTCGATAACAACAAGACCAGTGGATTGCTAACTGTGAGGCCCATTGATAGTGATGTAGGTGCCTTACATCCATGATGTCCATTCATTTTGATAGCTTATTTTAAGGCATGAGCCCAAAAATGAAGCAGATTGAAAAAATAGTGGTCATTGACCATTAAAAAGTTTTGGATCAAGCTACTGATATTTATTTTTTCCACCACTGAAAAGGACTCACTCCCTTGCAAATGTGAGTGCACTCCTCTACCTCTAGCAATAGGTACCACTCTTCATCCCATGGAACTTTCACTGTCCCTGTGATGATCAACAAGGCATACCCTCCATAATGCAAATTTCAGCTACTTGGGATCTTTAAATGCATCATCCATTGGCAGAGAGAAAATGCATAAGAAAATACTTCTGAAACCTGTTCCAAGTAGTGTGGACAAATCTATACTCCTTAATTGTGACATTTGGAAGCAATGGCTTCCATGATAAATGCAGACTAACATGGCTTCTAATATGAACAGAATCCATAAATTGTGACCCAACAAAATACAGCCACAATAAAGTAAGAAGTCATGCATTAACTAGTTTAGCAGAAACCATCACAAATACACAATTAGACAGATAATTGGATAAAATAGAACATTGAAAAAATGAATTGAAAAAGGAAAAGGAAAAAAGGCAGTGGACCGATGTGAACACACATTTCTATTCTTGGTGTTTCTAGGAAAAAAGATAAGAGGCAAAATATTTCTCTTTGATCAAAGTCGTCCACCGATGGAGATTGCAAAAGCAAGCCGCCAAGTATATCACTCAAAGGAACCTGTAATCAAGGACCAAGAAAAGGTTAGATATAAAAATTCGCTGTCATATTTAGAATAAGTATTACTTATTGAGTTTTTAATATGGATTTGGGTCGAATATTTGCCCAAGTCTTCAGGTCAACTCGACCAGACTTCAAGTCGAGTCGAGGTTTCAGCTTACAGAGGCATTGTTTCTAGTCATAAGTTTTCTTATTCTTTTTTTTTTTTTCCATGGCACCACGCCAGTTCCCTTCTTACAACTTTTCCTTTGGTTACCAAGTTCTAGACATGAAGGCCTTAATACCCCGAGTAGGATGTCCCCATATATCTAGAAAGGAGAATTTGATTAGGCTGCATCTGTAAATAGAAAACAACATAAAAACATGTATTCCGCTTTTGAACTGACATGTAAGGATGATGACAATGGGAACCCAAGCAACCGGTTTTACAGTGTAGAAGTTGAACAAGAAAAGTACATTGATAAGGTCTATAGTTCCAAGAAGGATGTCATGGATTTGGTTGATTAACTGGAGCCTATACTTGTACCAGGGAACTTAAAAATTGACTAATTGTTGTTGAATTTGTGTTGCTAATGACAAGTACATATTTTCATTTCTGAATCTAACAAATGATTAATAGCTGCTTCATAACCTACTTTAAGAGCTCTTGTATTTCCAACTTTGGTTTGTCCTGCCCCAATCCCTTTCAGTGCTGGATTCTTTTGTGTTCATTATTTAAAAATGTCTCAAAACTTTTCGGATAAGCTCTTCAATAGAAGTGAGAGTACTACTTGTTCAGCTACATAATGCTTCATTTTGCATTTTAAGTTTTTAACAAAATGAAATACAGTGATTAGTACTTGAATAGAAAAAAAAAAAAAAAAAAGTCTCTTGAACAGAGAAAATCAAATTCACTCCGTGCTCATTTACTGGATCAACAACAGTCTTTGAGTTTTCCCAGCAATTTGCTACATCTTAGTAATAATTGGACCCCTGCCTCAAACGAGTTTCAGCTTGTGTTTTCAAATTTAGCAAGATCTATTTATTCAATATAGAGGCTAGAAGTTTAGAGATATCACTGTCATGCAGAAGCCTTAAGAACTCTACAGCTTTATACTTGTATTGTGACGAACAGTTGTCTCCATAATCATCACTAAAACTGCTATATCCCATTAACTCCATGCTATCAGATATGCAGCAATATATTCTGCTTTTTCTTTTCTTTTTCTTTGAACATAATGTAGATATGAATTTAACTTTTATATCCGCTGCTGCTATTGCTGGCCCAAGCTTGTGGGCTTCCTTCATGCAGTTTCTAGCTGGTCAAGACTCAAGATATTATTCATCTACTCAGAACTTGGGAGAGTTTGACTAAGTGTAGCGAACCTAAATTCCGAATTTGAAACATATTTATAAATCATTGTTGAATTTCTGTCAACTTGTCTTGAGTTGAACTTGTTGGCTGGGAGCACAGACAGCACATGCCTTGTTAATTTTGAGCACCTAAACTGAGTAAAATGTTTCTACCTCAATGTGTTGTAATTGTGTATTGTTTATTTCCAGCCCTTTTGCAGAGGATTGGGCTATACATATTCAGAGGACATGCGTATACCAGTCGTTAATACTAGATGTTGGACCTGCATCCCATAAAAATCCAATTTGCTAAAATTTCTGAATAAATGAAATGTCTAGACATAGGCATAAAAGTATCTAAATTTATTTTTTCAAAATTGACACTGCGAAACATCCATTCCAGCAACTGGTTTGTAAAATAAAATAAAATTTCAGCATAATCTTATATTTCCCTTGGAAGACCAAACAACTCATGGGTTTGCAAAGTTTCAAACTATTTCACAGCACTGTATGTATGTATAAACATTATGCTATCATCATTCATCATCACATTATCATTATAGTGCTGTCCTGAATTCTATTTTGCCAATCACATTTGAAACAAGAATATGTATGGTTGCCATCAGAAGTTCTATGGACGGCTTCCCACTGGGCATGAAGCCTGCTTGAGTTTGGGACTGCCTGGCTCATTGCTTCCTGGAAGTGATTATGAACTTATACACCATAAAATAGGACCATTAGATATTTTAAGTTCTCAATCATCCAATAAATATCGAACAATCCAATGATCAGACAATTAAATAAGCATCCTGATACATCTAAAATGAAACACAATTAGGCCAGTTTACTTTGAATTACGTATATGCCACGCATTCAATTTTTAAGTGTTTTTGCATCGTCCATCACACTCTGATACCTCTAACACGTGGCAGCTTGGCATGTGTGCAAGATATCCAAGCCACTCATTATGTGGGTTCCACAAGGTGGATGCCTAAAATCAGACCAACTTAATAATCGGGTAAATGTGCATGTATGTTGAATGAAGGCCTTTTATGCTCTTAACATTGTAACTTGGTAAGAGTTAAGGTGATGAGATCTTTCATAAAAAAGTGAAGGACATTGGGTCTGGGAGGCAAGCAAGGAAACAAAGAGTTTTATAGGTCTCATGAGAAATAGGAACCACTAACAATTATCATAGTTAACCACAATTCACAGACACATTACTCACAAACATATTTGATGATATTATCATAAATTGTTGTGGAAATTTGTGATAGAGAGATGCTACAATAAGATGTCATTCCAGTCTGCATATTAACAACATCATCTACTGGTCTATACTTCATATTTGACTCATGCTATTCATAGTGCAGATATCCATGAGAAAGAATTTTGATAAAGTCAAGGAAACCTTCAAATCCATATGTGATTAATGAGAGAAGCGTTTCCCTGGATTTGCCTTTTTGAAATGTTATATTCCCTATCTTTTTTACTCTCAACCTAGGGTTCATGTCCAAATCGTCTTTGTTGAGTCGTCCATGAATGATGCAATTGTATGAAATGACAAAATGCTTATTTCAGCAGCCTCATGTTATTTGTGATAGAAAGGGTTGATTCCCTTCACTAAAGCTGATATGTCTGACAGGTCTGGATTCAGATTGAAATCAGTGAACTCGTTGTTAAAATCAGTTTTGATATATTTCGTCTTCTTGGAATTTGAACTATACGATATCAAATGTGGGTAGACCCAAATGAAAAATCTGTCACAGAAGAAGAAGAAGAAGAACAGAGCTGCGGATGTTGCTAATGTCGCATGAAGGTGGGAATGTTAGCATTCACCATACAATACATACATCCATACATCCATACATATACAGCAGAACAGAGCTCCGAGAACCACAGAGAGAGAGAGAGAGAGATAGAGAGACGAACCTTGTCTTCTACTTTCTTCTTTTGCTTCATCTGCTTGAAGGGCTTGAGATAGAAAGGGAAAGGAGATCGGGACGAAGGTCGAGAGAGAGAGAGAGAGAGAGAGAGAGAGAGAGAGAGAGAGAGGAATAGGGAGCAGAGATCGGGCGGGTGAGAGAGGGAATAAGGGAACGGAGAAAGGGAGAGATAGGTTTAGGTTTTTTCGGGCGCGCGCTCAAATTTTGGGCATGAATTAGGCGGAGACAGATTGGCTACTCAACCGCCACGTGGCTGATGGTCGGTGCTCTGTGGGCCCATCATGATGTATGTGTTTCATCCATTCCGTTCATCCATTTTTACATGTCATTTTAGGGATTGTCAAAAAAAATGATAGGGATATAAATCTTAGGTGGACCACACCACAGGAAAACAATAATGGTTAGATATCCACCATTAAAATCCTCCTCAGGCCCACTGTACTGTTTATTTGACATCCAATCTGTTGATTAGGTCATGAAGACCTAGATGAAGGGAAAAAAAAATATCAATCCAAAACTTTTATAATCCCCATAACGTTTTTTATGGTCAATGTTCATTCTATACTGTTTCTTGTAATGTGGTCCACTTGAGATTGAGTTATACCTCATTTTTTCTTGTAATGTTCATTCAACATTGTTTCTTGTAATGGTGGGGCCCACATAGCACTGACTACCAGCCAATGGCTGGTGGCAGGGATCAAGTCATAAAATGATATGTAAAAAATGATATCCATTTTATTACATCTATATACAGTAGTATGCAAAAATTGAGGAAGGTCCACGGCTCCAATAAGCCACACCAAAGGAAGCATTGGTGATAATGATGCACATAGTCAAGACCTTTGGAAGGGCCACCATGATGGTCTTTTCAACACACCAACCTATTCATAAGGTCATGTAGACCCGGATGAAATGAAAACACCAATATCAACTTGATCGGAAACTTCTATAGGTCCCAGCAAGTTTTTAATGGTGAGCATTCAATCCCCACTTTGTGGTCAACTTAAGCATTAGTTCCAACTCATTATATTGAGCTAGCCTAAATGTGATTCACATATCCAACCCACTCATTATGTGAGTCCCACTTGGATGAGGGGTCAGACCAAGTTTCAGTCGCATCCAAAACTCTTGTGGGCCCCATTAAGTGCTTTTATATTTTTTAGGATGTCTTCACATAGTTTTAAATGTTATGACCCACTTGAGTTTTGTTTACCGATGATTTTTGAGATATCTCATAACCTAAAGGGGACACATCAAATCCACGGTATTGATGTTCGACACACATCATGATGGGGCCCACAAAACTTACTAACTTCAATTCTTCAAAGAAAAAGATGTACAGAGAATAGACACGGATTAGGTGGATCCCTGACTGTGGGGCCCACCACGCCCCATAGTCAGGGATCCACCAAAGCCCCATTTACATAGAATGAGATTTTGTAAAGATTATTAAGTCAAGTTAGTCCTTGAGAAAATCACTAGCAGCTTCCTTAAGTAAAAAAATTACACATATCAGGCAATTAGGGCATCTATGGCCCACGTGACAAAAAATTCTAATCACTGTATGTAGGGGTGTACACGGGTCGGGCTGAGTCGAACTGGCCTCAGCCCGTCCAGGCCCGTTCAACAGCCGCACCAGGCCCGAACCCAGCTTGGCCTGGTCACCGGGCCAACATCACCAGCCCGAACCCGGCCCGGTAGCAATCGGGCGAGTTCGGGCCAGTTTCGAACCTGAGTTCGGGCCAGTTTCGAACCTTCGAGTTCGAGCCAGTTTCGACGGACGGACGAGCAGAGAGAGGCGGAGGTCCTCTGGTGGTTGGACGGATGGACGAGCAGAGAGAGGCGGACGACCTCTGGTGGTCGGACGAGCAGAGACTGAGAGATGCGGACGACCTCCGGTGGTAGGATGAGCAAAAAGAGGCGGACGACCTCGCAAAAAGAGGTGGACGACTTCTGGTGGTCGGACGAGCAGAGAGAGGCGAACGGCCTCTGTTGGTCGGACGATCAGAGAGAGGCGGACGACCTCTACTGGTCAGACGAGAGAGAGAGAGCTTAGAGAGGTGGAGAGCCAAGAGAGAGAGAGAGAGATTTGGTGGGGTCGGGCAGGGAGAGAGCGAGCAGGGGAGAGGGTTTGGTGGGGACAACTGGGGTCGGGCGTTTTCTCAAAAGGGAAAGGGGAAAGCGACTTAGGGTTTTTTTAAAAGGGGTATATATAGTATGGCGAGTCAGGACGGGTCGAGTCGGGTTTCAGACCGAGTCGGGCCGAACTTGGACGTATCCGAACTCAACCCGAACTCAATTTCGGGCTGTAGAACTAGCCCGTCCTGACCTGAACTCAGTTTCGGGTCGGGCCGAGTCGAGTTCTTTCGGGCCGAGTCGAACGAGTTAACCGGGCTAGCCCGGTTTGTGTACACTCCTAACTGTATGTGTGCTACATTTAAGACAATTAGCCGTTTATGTTGAAGAGAGTTGGGCCCTAGCCTAGCACCTAAGATGAACCATACATGTGTATGGTGGTACCTCAAATTGTGCCCCTCACCAAACTCGGTGATGTGGTGTTTTCAATTCTGATCCTAAACATGAAATGAAAATGTTTGGGAAACCATAGTATTTCTAGACATATAATCATTATCCAATAATAATGCTAATTTCCATCAATGCAAATGTAATCATTATATTCCCATTGTTTCATGTGGTATGATCCACTTAAGCTCTGGATTTGCTTCAATTTTGGTGTCAATCCCATAAAGAAGCTGGAAAAATGGATGGACAACATGGATAAATCATAAACATTCATTGTGGGTCAACTAAGTTTACTCGATACGATAAAAGATCTGATTTCATTGTCAATAGGTTGGATGGTAAATCGGATTGAGTACTGAGTTACTCGGTACGCTCTTATCGCACCGAGTAAACTCAGTCGAGCTCACCTTGAACGTATGTGGTCTATCCATGCCGTCCATCCATTTTTCCATCTAATTTAAGGGGTTACGCCCAAAATTGCCGCATATACAAAAATGAAGTGGATCATACCACTGGACAATTAGGATAATGATTTCCACTTGTGAAACCTTTCTAGGCCCAACAGTAATGTTTATTTGTCACTCAATTTAAACATTAAGAATAAACTTCTTCAGTGAAAAACTTGGCAACACAAACACGGTGGGCCTAAAATCCTGGTGGAAAAATGGTTGGGCAGAGTGGATATATAACACATCATCAAGGTGGGCCCACGGCAGGGGTAACACCTACTACTGTATTACCGTGATGGGTGTCAAACATCTACCCAATAAGTAAAATGCACCACTCCATGTTGGGCCTGGGGCTTAAAAATCAAGTCAATCCATGACTTTTTTGGGCCACACCACATACAAAAGTTGAGAGGGGTTACCCTCCATTAAAATATTCATAATCGTTTGTTGGGCTCACCAAGATGTGGTTCACAAATCCAGCCCATCCGTTATGTGTGTCCCACTTGGATGAGTAGTTAGACCAAGTTTCATATGCATTAAAATTTCAGGTGGGCCCTACCAAGTGATTTTATATGTTTTAGGCATTTCTTCGCATGATTTTAGATGATATGGCCCACCTAAGTTCCGTATATGGCTGATTTTTGGGATATCCCATAATTTAAAGGGGGCCCATCAAATGCACGGTGTTGATGGTTGACACGCATCACAGTGGGGCCACACAGCTCGACCATGTGGGAAGTTCCCATGAGCATGACCGTACAAAACCCTTTCCTAACCCCACCCGACCCTAGCCCCCTTTCCCTTTCCTCTCTCACTCCCAACCACACGCCGGGCCGCCCGGCCGCCCGACCCTCTCCCTCCTCTCTCTCTCTCTCTCTCTCTCTCTCTCTCTCGCACCCTCTCCTTCCTCTCTCTCTCTCTCCGATGGCGAAAGATCTGAAACCTCTCTCTGCTGAAAGACCCGAAAACCCTCTCTCACTCCCACTCACGAAAAATAAAAAACCCCTTTCCGCTGATAGATTTGAAAGTGGAGCTCTCTCTGCTACTTGTTGCAAAAGTCATAGGCGTAGCACCAAACAATCTCTTTAAGGAAAGGTTAGTTTATGTAGAAACGACTTTCAATCAATTTTTTGTTGTTTATTTCCAAATTTCGGATGTTTGGATTTAGGAGTTTCTGTTTTTTTTTTTTTTTTCACGATTTATACTTAAAAAAAAAAATTTGAAATCGAATGTTGAGATTAGTGTAATTTGGTTATTTATTTTAGTGGGCATGCTTCGTTCCTCCTACAACAATTGTTACATGTCCATGAAATTGCTTGAATTTGTTAAAAAGAAACAGAATTTTGCAAGTAGTTAGCGACTCATTGCCGATGTGTTTGGAAACCCAATTGATTGAATTAAAATAACTCAATTTTATACAGTGGAAATGACTTATGTGGGCTTATTCCAACTCATTTCTATATATTTGAAAAGGAAATTGTCATATTGGATAAAATTTGTGTGGAAAAAGAATTTTACAAAAAAGAATTCTAAATAACCTATTTATTTTTGCATTTCTTATTTTTCATGCTAATGTTAATAGGTTAATGATTGAAAAGTGAGAGCCCCATCTCGAAAAAAATTTAAAAATCCATATCTTCAGTTTTGTTTTTTTTTTTTTTTTTTCAACAAACGGAAATCACCAATTTTTGAGGATAACGGTTGAAATGGAGAGTTCTGCTGCTGATTTTGTTTCTGCAAATAGCAAGAGAAGCTGTGTTCGAGGAAAATAATTTCTTTCTAAAGTAGAAAACGAGATTCCACTAATCCAAACAAGCCTTAAACCATCCTCCACATAATATCTAAATTCTAAAATTTTGGATGGATGGGTTTTTTCTTAAACTTGAACATATAGCATTTTTCAATCCATAATCTCTAAATTCTGCAATTTTTTGCCTTGATTAGCCTAGCAATTTTCAATCCATGTATGTGGAGCTAATGAATCTTTTGCATGGCTTGTTTCATTGGCTAAAGAGAAAAGCGCACACCATACAATCTGTTGGTTAATAGTATCTTCTCAGTGCAATCTGTTGGTTATGCTCCTTTGGTACTTGGGTCAGCAATTTGGACAGTTCGGATTTCCATACAACTATGCCATGCATGTAGTTGAAGAAGAGCCACTCCCATTTTTAAATGGTGCAGAAACTAACTTGGGGGTGTAGCCTATGTTTCTAAGTACTTATATTTGTATTCCATATTATCTTTTCTTCATTAAAATATATCTTTGTAGGTGGATTCACTTTTCAAGGAGAGGGCCTTAGATAGGAATGATTGGCAATACATGATTTGTAAAGGTGACTCCAAATAGTTGGGACAAGGACATGATGATGATTGGAGTAACAATGTAGGGCATCTAATTGCAGGTTATTTTAGCTGATTTAAATTTATTTAAACATCTAGAGGTCTGAGGGTTTTGGAGTTTAACCTCCATAGGATGGTATTGATGGGTCTCCTCATCCCTAGGGACAAATCAATGCATTTCTTGAATGGCCTTGAGAGCAAAAATGGATCTTTAACCTTGTTGAGAGTCATGAGACAACTAGCTTGCCAACAGGAGCAGCATTTTATTTATTTATTTATTTTTATTGTTTCCTGTAATGAACAGGAGTGGCATATCATGATAAAACTGAACCATTAGTGTTGTGTGTTCTATTTTATACTGTTCTCACCTTACATAGGGAACTGTAAAAAAGGTCCCATGACTTTGTATCATCATTTCTAGAAAATGAGTCATGTATCCCATGACTTTGCCTTAGTTGGTGACATATTGAAGTCAAAAGTCTCCCCTTTTGCCTCGGTTGGTGAAAAATTGAGGCAAAAAATCTAACCTTTTGCCTCGGTTGGTTAAAAACTGAGGTTAAAAGTTTGCCCTCAGTGATTTGGAATGTCCAGATCGGTTTAACTGAAAAGTTTTGGTGATTAATCTTGACCGTCCATCTCAGTAGTCATCAGCTGAAGTGCCTAGTCGTCAAAAACCATTTGGACCAGGTGATTAATCTTGACCGTCCATCTCACTACCAAAGAAAGGAGCAAAGGTTGTAGAATACGAGTAAAGATACGTAGCTTTATTGATACGTCTTTAAACTGTAGAAAAAAGACATCAAATCCGTAGCTAAAGTTCCATTACAGAAAAAAATAAAATCAGATAACGTCTATTTCATTCTCGCGGTTGGCTATTCCCATTCTATATTCCCCCTTTCAACGCAGAGGTCTGCGTTCGCTCTCTCCCACCAACCCCTTTCTAAAATCATTCAAATCTACCAAGCCCTAACCCTAGAATCAACCCAATTTCACTCCATCTTCTTACCAAATCCTCTACATCACCTCAATCCATGGACTCTCAACTCTTCCCAGCCCTGCATCACCAAAATCCATCTCATTTTCGCCATCGGTTCGCGGTTCCTTCTCCCAAGCCCGATCTCTAAACAAGAGATGTCACGATCAGAGCAAGCTCCAGCCCGGAAAGCACCAGCAAGAGCACCAAATCGATCAGCCTATTGTAGATGCTGCAGCTTGCATCTCTATTCGGGCTCTGGTTTTCCCCTTCTATCTCTCTCTCATTTTCCCTCTCCCTATCTGACTCTCGATCTGCAATCCTTACACCGCATCCACCAACTTCTGAAACCCTACCGCATCTCCGGTCATCAACAGCAATAGACGTTGTTGAGCTCCAACCTATTGCCAATCTGAAGAGGTGATGTTGCCTTTTGATTTGTCTGTTCATTTTGGTTTTGAATCTCTGTTTTTGAGAAAATCTGATGTTATTAGTGTAGGATAATGTGAGTAATGGTTTCAAACGTCACATTTTTGAAGGATTTTTTCCTGTGATATTGCTGATTTGGCTTTTAAAGTTGGTGTTTCTATTCTCTGAGTATGGATTCTAAGGAATAGCTCTTGATTTTCTTCGTTTCAGTTCAAATTTGGCTTTTGATTCTTTTGCATGGTGCGGATCTGAACCTTTTGCTGTAGATTTTTTTATGACTTGACACCATCTGTTTATGGATATTTTATAAGATCTTTAAAAAAGTCCCTGTTTTTATAGGATTATTTGTAAATTTTACTTTGAAACTTGACATTTACATGAAAAGTAAGCTTGGGATGTTTGTCCTTGGAGATTTCTTTTTCTTCAAGATTTTGTTTAACGGTTTTTTAGGTTCTGATGCATCAGGACATATGGCGTCTGATGTTTCCAGTCTCTGTAGGAGTGGGCACTATGGTTTACTTATTGCATCGTGGATGGATGATTCCCCAAGCTTCCTAGATTGTAAGGATCCTAATCTCTTGACCTGCAAATTGTTATGGGAAAAAAATATGCAGATGTTGACTTGTTATAACATCAAGTGAAAATTTGGTGTGCCCGAGGAAGTCTTGGTGATTGTATAAGTCTTGGTATTAATGGTTATTTGTGAGACTGGTTATGCTTATGCCCTATAGTGCATTTGATGACACAATGCACTTTCATTTCAGGTCATGGTTACTTGAAGACCCCATCTTGCTCCTGCCACCAAGCATTGCTATCATGATTCTACCAATTCTACCTTTAACTTTAGTAGACTTATGGAATCTAGATGTCATCAAGCATTTAAATCCTCAGAAACAGAGTCGCTAAATAAGTTTATTCTGTGTAATAAGTTGTTTTCACCATCATAGCCTTTTCCTAGCTATTTGCGGTTGTCTTTGTAACTCATATTTTACATTAAATACAAACCTTAGGGCTTTTTTTTTTTTGGTAAATAGAGGTTGAATAGCATGTGAAACAGTTGATACATACCAAATCAATTGCAATCCCCAATAGATTTGATGGATTATCATCTGAATATCTTTCTTTTTTTCCTATTTACAAATGAGTTTGTTTAGCTAATGTCAGGACGCGGGATCACCAATCTCACTAATTGGAGCCTACATATAGAGATGGTCTGATGATACGAATTATCTATGTTTTGTTCTGGATGCTATGTTTAATGGGCCACTATAAGAAACTTTTACTGAAATCTTCCCCATGTGTAGATGAATCATGAATGTAGGGCATTCAAATGAAAAATTTCAACCATACAACACAAAAATGAAATGGTCCGGGATCATCCTTGAAGTTTGATTATTGGATGCATGCCAGTGCTGATCTTGAGCATGAAGGAAAGCAAATAGAAAAACAGGTTGGCTATTGTATTTCCGCATAGCCCTTACAAAACCAAGGAATGGGTGCGGCCATTACTCGAGGTAAAAGTCAAACACTGCTATGAATTTTCTCATCTCTTTGCCATTATACAGAATTCACAACACCATGGACTAGAAATGAAATGCAATTGCAATTTGAGAGCTACTTCCTCATATGATTAGTAGGCAACACAATATCATTTGATAATTTCCATTGATTGAACTGAATGTTCACAATTTAGTTTAATTGTGTATCCAAACAAGCTCTTGATCTTTTAATTGAGATAGTATTGTTCTATGAATACCTGTTGAGCAAGAGCTTAGATTTCTTCATCTTTGGTTTGTCTATATAACCATAAGAAACTTTCAATTCAAGCTTATGTTTGGATTAGCATGACTACTGATTTGATACATTTCAATGGAAACATGAAGATGAAAAACGAAGCAAGTTGCTAGATTGGGAGAAGCAGTTCAACATCATCTTAGGGATAGATGGAGGCCTTCTGTATCTTCACCAAGATTTGAGGTTGATACTTGAGCCATTGCAATATAATTTCTACAAATAGCTTTAGATCAAGATCTAAATTAATGACAGTTTTTGTTTTATTTGTTGTATTTGATTTTTTATTATATTTGATTTTTCGAAGTTTATTGATTTGATTTTATCTTTCCTCTCAGTTATTGTCATTGATTTTTTTTAGAGACTAAATCCAAATCTTATTTCAGGTGAATGTGAATGTGAATGTAGTTTATGTTTGGATGGATTTACGTAGTTTGGGTTTAGATGGATGTGAATGTGAATATGATGAAATATATTATATAATAGGTGTATATCAGGAAGAGTATGATGAACTATATTGTAAGAGGTGTATATCAGGAATTTTGAGCTGGAATTTTTTTTAAAAAAAAAGGCTTTTACCTATGGCAAAGAAAATACGTTTTTACCTACGACAATTTTCGTAGGCAAAAGTCTAAATATTATATTTTACACGTCTTTTACCTATGAAAATTTCGTAGGTGAAGGCCTCAACTACGTTTAAAAGTTAAGTTAGAGATTATATTTTTACTTACGATCTACACGTTTTTTACCAACGAAAAATTTCGTAGGTAAAGGCCTCAACTACATTTGAAGGTTAAGTTAGAGATTATATTTTTACTTACGATCTATTGCATAGGTAAATGTCCCTTATACGTTTTTTCGCTACAAAATCTTTCATAGGTAAAAGTCTCATTTTTGAGTTAAATATTATATTTTTACGTATGAAATATTTCTTCGTAGCTAAAAGTCTCATCTTTAAGTTAAATATTATATTTTTGCCTATGAAATATTTTGTAGGGAAATGTGTCATATTTGTTTTTACCTGCGCAAATATTCGTAGGTAAAAGTCTCATAGACTTTTTTTACTTACGAAACCGTTGGTAGGTAAAAGTAAACTTTTCGATTTTTCATTTTTTCAAAAATTTAAAACACCTTACCTACAACAGTTTTCGTAGGTAAAGATGGCTTACATACCAAATTAGCTTACGTAGGAAAAAGTAAACTTTTCTATTGTTTGTATTTAGAAAAAATGAAAAGACCCTTTACCTACGAAAATTATCATAGGGAAAAATGACTTTTAAAAATCCAAAACATTTTTTCCCTACGAACATATTCGTAGGTAAAGATGACTTTTTTCGTAGGTAAAAATAAACTTTTTCGTTTGAAAATTTGAAAACATCCCTTACCTACGAAATTTGTCGTAGGGAAATATGACTTTTATCTAGTAAATATGAGTTTTACCTACAAAATTACATTTCGTAGGTAAAAGTTTTTGTTATAAATTGAAAACCCCCTTTACCTACGACTATTCGTAGGTAAATATGACATTTACCTCCGAAATTAACAAAAAATGGAAACACCCTTTACCTATGAACATTTTTGTAGTTAAAGATGACTTTTACCTACGAAAAATAATTTCGTCGGCAAAAGTTAACTTTTACCTACGAAAATAAATTTCATAGGTAAAAGTCATCTTTACCTACGAAAAATAGTTTCGTCAGTAAAAACCATATTTCTTGTAGTGTGGGTAGATGAAGTCGTAGCGTGCTGGATCTCCATCTCAGCAGATGTAATGGCAACTTAAAGACACGAAGACTCTGGCAGCGGTTTGGATGGCTCACAAGCCTTACGGAAAAAATTGTCCCAGCATGCTATAGCCTCCTTCCAGTTCCAAAAGGCGTGGTACTTGCCGCCACTGTATCCCTCAACTTCTACTCGCGCCTCGTCCCAAGTGTCATATATCCTAGGGCGACATCCGACGAGGACAACGTAGTATTTTTCTTTACTCATCTGCAATGACATGCATGGATTATTTTTATTATATATCAAAAATTGAACATCCGTAATTCAAATATCTCATACTAATCCTTGATAAGAGTATGAAAGTTGTATGTACTTACCCTTCCTGCTTTATATTAACTAACTAATCCAATCCAAGTTAATGTGCGTAATGCGAGCATGTGAGTAGATATACCAAATTGCTTCTAAAACATATTTAGTCATTAAAATAGAAGTCACAATGGTATACATTAGGCATATATACCAACACAGCAAAATCCAAAATTATGAAAATAAAAATAAAAATTCAGTATGCGGAAACAAACATCACAACAATATAAGTTATTATATGCCCATAATAGAAACTAGCACAACAAACCCATTGACCACACCCTGTCAGACAACCATCACCTCCATCACCGAAGTGATCATGGAGTTTTTCCTTTAACCACTTCACTCGGCGCTTGGGTCGAATACTGACAAAGAACGACGCCAACAACTTGTCCTTACTCAGGATCTCACCAACATCAATAAATTCTTTATTGGTCAGGCCTTTTACCTCTTCCAGCATATCAAGTACTTTGTTAGTACAATTAACCTATTTGCCAAGCCCAATTTTCATCATTGACTCGGCAACGGTATTTAATGAGGCCTCGAGTATATCACATGGACGAGGCAGGCGCGATCGTTTCCTTGTTGCTATCCCTTTGCAAGTACCATTGGAATCAGGAGTGCGAGTGGGAGTGCCATGGGACCCGTGACGTCCTATCGCAGGACTGTCCGATGGTAATGGAATGGTCCCTATGGAGTCTGTTACATAATCCTTCGATAGATCTATCGTATTATCTATATCGTCATTAACAGAATTCCATACTTCATTAAGGTCTCGCTGTAGACGAGAAGAAGATGCCGATGCGGCCATACTCCTGTTGCCTCGTACATAGCGGCCCATGGCTTAATCGGATCCGCATATGACTGCGAGGTTATCCATCCTGTCGATTCGTTTCCCGCGGAGTCTTACAGCATTTGGGTGGGACTGCCAGAGGAATAAGACAGATGTAATAATGGGTAAATACTACATAGAGATGGATGATAGGAAATTCAAAATCAGTAAAACTGACCCTAAGATATTGCTCGTAGATTTCATCAGGAGCTGTCACAACCATCCACTCAGAGTCCCAACCAAAGCCACTCGCTGCCAGCATGTCCTTCACTGCAGTATACTCTCGTATGTAATATCTCAACCGATTGGACATGTTTTGTCATGTGACAATTACCTCAGTGTGCTTTGTAACTTCGTCGGCCGCAATTTGGTACGCCTCCCGCTTGTTATTAGCCTTACGGCGTAGTGCGACCTATTCGAGAAATGTGTCAAATAGTATTTGGTCCATCGCACTTGTCCATTTGATCTTCAGCGCTCTAGACGAAGGCTCCGCGAGAGATTTCACAGTTTTTGCAAGTGGTGAACATCGGGTGGCTACCGGTGGTGTTTTTACCGGTGATTAGGTCGGTGTGGATGTTTCGTTAAAGAATGAGTTTGCCATTTCACCTGAATATGAAGTATGTATGATTTTTTTGCAAATGGCAACTATAATCGTTAAAACAACAAATATTAAGATAGACTTATATAACATAAATTCACTGGTCCTTATAAGTATCCAACAGACCACCAAGTGTGTAACTCGGTGACCATAATTCCTGTTTTTCAAAGTTAAGTAAATCTTAAATATAGCATCACCAACTAATGTATGAAAATTAAATAGAAATTATCCTCATCTACTCCTACTATTCTGTTGAGCATCTGCCCACATTTTAGCTGCAATATCATCGCACATTTGATTCCAAGCATCTTTTTTACGCTGTGTTACTCGAAGCAACCATTGCCGCTCGTCATTACTTGATACCTCTTGTAGCATTGGGATACCGTCCCCATCGGCAGTAGATATACCAGTGAAATCATTGTCCTGTGGAGACTCATTTTAACCACGTATATAATTGTGTAGGACACAACAGGCTATCACAATCTGGACTTGTGTTTGAAATTCGTACTGCATAGCGCTCTTCAAGATGAGAAATCTGCCTTTCAATACATCGAAACATTGCTCGATTGCATTGCGCAATTGTGCATGTCGGTAATTAAACAGCTCCTTCATGTTCGCAGAAGCTCTCCCGGTTCGATACTCCTGTAAGTGTTACCAAACGCCCCGGTATGGAGCCATAAATCTAGGTGAATGAGCGTACCCAGCGTTGATAACATAATATTTTCCTACACATTCGAATCAGCGTTCTAGTAACTGAAAAATCGGATACAGTCATAGTTAAGAATTAGATTGACACTTTTATAACAAATAGCCAGTACCATTTGGGACAAGCAAGGGATCATCTGATCAGGTTAATGCATTGTGTAGCACTCTCGCATCCGAAGTAAAACCCTCCCAACTGGCTAATACATATGTAAATTTCATATCGAAAGAATATGCTACCAGTACATTTTGGGAGAGCACCCCTTTACGATTGCGGAAGCTCGCGTGGTCAACCACCAACACATACGCTGGAATGTGTGTACCATCAATTGCATCGACGTAATTCTAAATGTGAAGAATCAACAATCATGAAGCGACTGTACAATGGAGGGAAGTGAAAAAAAACAGACTTAGAAAACACACCTATTACAAATGTACCTGAAAGTAAGCAGACCAATTTAGATTTGTTTGGATCTCTGATGACGTTTCTGTTCTGGCCGATTTAACTAAATCAGGGTACATTGATTTAATTGCCTCTAGCACACGGTAAAAGTGCCTACTGACTGTCTCACCCGATCAAATAAATCTGTGACCTATGACCCGGTTGCGAACATTATGCCCCAACGTGTGAAGGAAAATAACTATTTATTCTTCAAGACTAACATTATGCGTATCACAGAGTCGTGTCTTCTCACGTAGCAGCGTACATAGTTCAAAAAATGAATCTCGATTCATCCTAAGTTGATCTACACAATCTCCGTCGCTAGCCTGAATAATAGAATTGATGAACCTCGCTTGCTCATCATCCCCATGACGCGCCGGTTGCTTGAACATGTATGTGAGACAATATTCCCCAACAGGCTATACACAAGCTGCCAACGCTTGAAACATAATTATTCTATTCGGCGATTCCTCATCTAAAGAATCCATCGTCAACTGAAAACCTACACTCTCACGTATGGATTTCTCATAAATATATATCGCAAATAACAGTGGGTATAGATATATATGTTGGATGAAGGTATATTATATATATATATTATATATAGTATATTGTTGAGGGTCAAATATTGCATATTAGACCCCAGTTACTACATGAATTTACGAACATGACACTGCTTAACGGTTTATTTTAATCGTGTTTGTGATGCAAGGTGAATCTAGGAGCGTGGACTGGAAAGGATGCTAAAAGCATGGATTTAATGCTCAGGCATCACCAAGGCATTGGATGGGACTCCATGGGACCAAGATCGAGGATTTACACGCCAGGTATCAGAGAAATTCCAGCCACTCCCTTCAAACAGGCCTGAAAAATGTCCAGAATGCAAGATCACAGGGTTCCCACCATCTAATCAACTCGAAACTTCATACATGGCCTAACAACCACAAATGAACCGTACACATCGAATCTTAGCCATTAGATCCCTGTGTAAGTGTCCCAAAGGTAAGATCATCCATAAATTGCCAATCCGGGGCCCACCTGACATCTGGATATGTCTCACTTTTAGATTTAACTCCTTAATTGAGGTGGAAAAACAGATGGATGGATTGGATTTCTCATAAACATCATAGTGGACCCCATCCGAGCAGTGTGTGCATAATCCACTGGTGCACTAGCCGTGCACTGCCGTGAAAGTCAGGTCAAATCGATTTTGACCCACGACCCCATCCAAAAATGAAAATTTCGGTGTCCTGCTGCGTAAAAGCGGAAACAGGGAGTGCGGAGGCAACGTCAGTGGGCCATCATCATGGTCCACAAGATCAATCCGAGCTGTCCATTTGATTCGTAAGAGGATTCTAACCAAGTCTGGTGGTTCTTTGCCTGAAGAATGCCAGCAATAAGGTGTAATGTGTGTTGGATGGCAGAACCATGGCGCAAGATAAAAGCAAGTGGGCCGCGTTATCAACGCTCCAAAACTGGCCATATTGGAACGGTTTTTATAGATGAGATTAATGGACGGTTTGGATTTCTCATCCAACGACATTCATGGCTCCACTAACAACATCAGCGCATGGTAGCGCAGACCCTGTTTACAAAGCATCCAAAACTCAGACGCTGCGGGCCATTTTGCAGACGTGACCAGGATCGGTCCGATGACCCTGGCCGTTCAAAATTCTCTCCTAGGCCAACCGACCAGAGCTATGAAGGCTGAATGGCTCAAATCTTGCACTACCAGCCCCTGTAGCCGAAAAATCTATTCCAAACGCAGACCGGATACGTTTTGCTGTGGAGAATCTCTCCCTTTCGTACTCCCAGCCGACCGACTCTCAGCTGCTCATAAGAAAGAAAGAGAGAGAATGTGATAGAGGATCCGAATTCCTTGGACGTGCACAAGAGGGAGAGTAGAGTTTGTAGGGTTTTTATTTTTATTTTTCTGTTTTATTTTTCCTTTCTTTTAAGGTGTAGCCTAATCATGTTGCTAGGCTAAACCTCTTAGCTAGGGCTAAGAGGTGAAGCTTGTAGTGTGATTGGGTTGTTAGCTTTGCTTTGATTCATGGTTATTGAACTCTTGTGGACTTTAGTTTGATTATTAAGGAATACTTTTAGTTTTTAATGGTTTATTGTGACTCAAATTATAGTAGATCTGCAATAGCTTTGAGTATGTTCTTTTCATTATGAGATTGTGAACTTAGGAGGCCCTGTTGTTCACCATTGTCTCCTTGGCATGGTTGGGTGATGGAACTCCTTCCTAGCTTTCACAATTCTCTTGTGATTGACTGTGGGTTTGGTAAATTACTGTTGTTTGCCATAGTCTCCTAGGCATGGTTAGGTGATGGGATCACTTCTAAATTTACACTAATCATATCTGTTGGTGATTAGATCCATGAGACATTCAGAGATCTGACAAATCTCTTCTTACCAACTGGATAGGATGGGACTCTGATTCCAGTTGTGTCCTTGAATCAATGCAAGGTAACTTCCCAATTGCTATAAGTGGATCCTTGGCACCCGAGTTCCCACCTTTATTTTAATTAGTTTTTAATTAATCTATTCACAATCATTCACTCATATTCGCTTGATTTAGATTACATCTTAGTCTAGTTCTAGTTCTATTTAGTTTCAGATTACGTACAGGTTTCAATCCCTTGGGATTCGACCTCGGTCTCATCGAGTTTATTACTATATCACAACCCTATACTTGGAGAGTGAACAAGTTTTTGGCATCGTTGCTGGGAATTGACGGTTACGTTTTCTGAAATTAACTAGTTTTAGGATTAGTTTAAGATTAGGATTTTTCTAACTTTAGGTTTAGGTTTTTTTTTAATTTCTAGAAACACACCTGTTTTCCTGTTTTGTAAGATCCTGACATAAACTTCTAAATTGGTAATCCCTTTCTAATTCCTTTACTTTTTCTATTTTTAGAATTAGGGTTTGAGTTTTAGAAAATTTCTAATTCTAGGTTTTTTTTTTTTTAAATTTTAGAAATTTTCTATTTTCTAATTTAAATTTTTTTCCCCTTTTAGAAACTAACATTACTTTCTATTTTAGGATTATGCTTTTTTTTTAAAGAATTTTCTAACTTTAGGTTTAGAACTTTCATACTTATTTTTAGAAACTCTCTAATTTTAGGTTTTATTTTCTCATTTTAGAAATTTTCTAATTCTAGTATTTTTCTATTTTTCAGAACTAGTTTATTTTTAAAAACTTTCCTCTTTTGTTTTTAGAAACTAGGTTAGTTATTTCTCTTTTTCGAAATTTTTTCTAATTTTAGAAACTAACTCATCTTTCCTTTATTTTATTTTTAGAAACTTTCCTTTTTAAGAATTAGTTTATTTTTAGAAACTTTTTAATTTTAGGTTTAGATTTTCTATTTTAGAAACTTTCTAATTCTAGGTCTTCTTTTTAGAAACTAACTTAGCTTCTAGGTTTAGGGAACTTTCCTTTTTAGAAACTAACTTTCTATTTCAATTGTAGGAACTTTCTAACTTTAGACTTTCTATTTTAGAAACTAATTTCTTTTATTTTCTTTTGCAGGATCTTAACATAGGAACTTCTCATTTGATACATTCTCTCTAACTTCTCCTTCTCTTAATTTCCATATTGCTGTAGGATCCTTTCTTTTGTTTTTGTTAGGATTAGATTCAGAGTTCGGGTTTCACCATGTATATGCATGAGTGGGAATGTCAGTATGCTGAGAAGAATAACATATATTGGGATGATGATTACGATAGAAAACAACTTATGTCTCAAAACTTTTCTGAAACTATCATCGAGAAACGATCGGAATATAAAGATCCATCGGTTAAGAAGTCCTTACGTGATCATATGCAAGAGAACAATTACACCCCACGGATTAACAAAACAGTACGTGAGTGTTGGGGTTATCATAACTATGGGAGTGAGAATTATTAGCACCCATCCGATAAAAAGAAAACAATGTGTGATTATATTATGAGTGATAATATGTATTACCAACCATCAGATTCTTCCACCTATGATTCGTATGACTATAATCAGTGGAAACATCAAAATTGGAAAAATGAACCAACAACATGTTATAATGATTATTCTCTTGGATCCCCTACCTTTGAGATCCAACTAGAAATGATCCAAGAGGATTCATTTCAGCATAACATGGCCTGTCTTGTGGAAATTAGAAAAGCAATGGAAGCACTCAATTCGCACTCGATAGGATAGAGGAAACTCGCTCATCCCAACCACAACCCAATCCAGAAATACAATGCGAGGAAAGTGATCCTCACTCGCTTTTAAAGAAATCTGAAATTTGGAATGAGGAGTTGGATTCCATTAATGAGCATACGGTTCAATTTCCCGATGAGTCGATCTCGATGATTATTCAAAAGAATGGTGAAGATATATGGGTGTCTTTCAAATATAATGATGATGACACACCTCCCTCACATGACACACTGGATTTCAATGATAAGGTAAAGGTTAATTTATTCGAACCTCAATGCAATTCAGGAATGGAATGTGCGGAAAGCTATCCCACCCCAAGTGTGCACTACTGGATGGAATTAGACAATGATGCGTATTGGGATGACTATTATGAACGTGCAGCCCAAATTTCCCTCGAATCAATCTCAAGTTTGGTCCAGGTCAATGATCAAGACGTACACGAAGTGGTCGGTCATAATGAGCCAATCCCCTCACCTGACATGTCTTATTTCATAGTGGAGGATGAGCCCCTTACAACCGACCCTTCTAACTCTTGTGAAACATGTTTGGACCTCTCATCTGAATCGAATGATGATGTGATTCGGGAGAAGGACGAGTTGCTTGCTACGACCTTAGAATTTGAAACCACTCAGTTGAGGCCACCATCTAAGCTGTACATGTTTGACAATTCAATGCCTCGATTGAGTAGTTTCGATGAACAGAGTGATCACATCGATGCTTCCCCTATTGATTTTCAATTTGTCTGTGCAGGGCAAGAGCAAGCGAGCATGTTTCCATCCACTTCAAAAGACGATGGAATCCTTGGACAAATCATCACAGACTTCGATGCAGGAGACGAGTCACTCTCAGTTGATTGTCCTAATCCTTTCACTACATGTGTGGTACACTTTGTGGATTCTGACAAACCTATGATACGTGAAATAGTGGATGCCTCACAAGACAGTACCTCGGTAGTTTTTACTAACCGAGAGAACCCTTACTCTGAAGCCCCTTATTCCCCAGATCCTAATTGTTTACCATTAAGGGACGAGAAGCTGAAAATTGAATTGAAGTCTGAAACTTCGGAATGTGTCACGAATACATCACTTTCTGAAAAGTTTTCTGAGTTTTATTTACCTGTAGTCTCTGATTGACCATGTGATACTAACATTGAAACTTTTTCTGTCACAGGTGAATCATATATACTTTAATACCTCAGGCGAATCAATGACAAATTTTTGCTGAGGTACATTAGTTTTTCTTGACATTCATGCTCCAGGGCATCCAAGCTTATTGCAAAAAGGGCTTTTGGATGATCTTGTTGAGAAACCTATTGAGAAATTTATCCAGATATTGGCTGGAAGAGGAACCTTGCGGCATGCTCGATTAGTTTTTCCTTGCTTTCATAGGACTAGGGTAATTTGCTTTATGTTGTTCTAGGATAGATGGTTTTATGCCATTAGGTTAGTTTGCTTCCTACATTGTTTTAGGATAGTTTGCTTTCATGTCTTTACTCTTGTGCTTAGTTGCTCTCATACCGCGTTCTCTTTGGAAAAAGCTTGATTTATTCGTCTAGGTACTATCTTTCCATCACTTCTCCCTTAATTTCATTGTCTCATATGCATTGCATGCTCATCTATCTTTTACATTGAGGACAATGTAGATTTTAGGTTGGGGGTGAGAGATTAGGTTACTTAATCAGTGTTTTCTTGGTCTTGAGTAAAAATTGTTAAAATTTTTAAAATTTTCTGAAATTTCTTGTAAACTCGATGCGATTTTGACGGCCATCTTTGATTTAGAATTACAAGACATGTGATGTTGGTAATTTATGACTCTTGGATTCAGTTATCTATTAGATTTCACAGTTAAGTTTGATTTGTTAATCCAAAATTAGAAGTTATAAACATTGATTGAGTCATGATTCCACATGTCACATCTCGCTTACATATTAAGGTTTCAGTTTGATATTGAAAGGTTAACTTGGTAATTACTAAGCATGTAAGGAACTAGCTTAGAAGATTTTTCGGTCATGATCAATTGAAGAAAAAGAAAATACCCAGCTGAAAAAAAAATAGATACCTTTGGAAAGGGTTGGGCGAATAGTCTTCACCATAGGTTTGCTCCCTATAGGTGTAGATTTAATTCCCCATGGGTGATATGTGAAAAGAGTTGGGTGTACGATCTTCACTATAGGTTTGCTCCTTACAGGTACGGATTTGATTCCCCTCCCCCTTGATGGAAAAATCAAAAGCTGGAAGAATGAAAGAATGATCTATGAGGCACGTTTAGTTTTTGGGTGTCTTGAATGCTCTTGTTGCTTACCAATGGTATCATCAAATAGCGAAATGAATTTTAATGATGATAACCTGAGATTACACTATACACCTATGGAACTCAATGTTTAGAATCTTTTTTAATTGATGGATTAATACTTTGAGCCTGACTATGGAATCAACTATGCGCTTAAGTCCAGGAGAAGGTAAGGCCCAACATCCATGAATCTTAGAACTCTAGGATCTGGATTGTTTTTCAAAAATCACTCGAGTTTATACAAACTGTCCTGTAATTCTCAACTTATTTTTCACATACTTTGCTCGGGACTAGCAAAATGCTGGTTGGGGGTTGTGTTGAGGGTCAAATATTGCATATTAGGCCCTAGTTACTACATGGATTTACGAACATGACACTGCTTAACGGTTTATTTTAATCGTGTTTGTGATGCAAGGTGAATCTAGGAGCGTGGACTGGAAAGGATGCTAAAAGCATGGATTTAACACTCAGGCATCACCAGGCATTGGATGGGACTCTATGGGACCAAGATCGAGGATTTACACGCCAAAGATCAGAGAAATTCCAGCCACTCCCTTCAAACAGGCTTGACAAACGTCCAGAATGCAAGATCAAAGGGTTCCCATCAACTGATCGGCTCGAAACTTCATACATGGCCTGACAACCACAAATGAATTGTATACATTGAATCTCAGTCATTAGATCCCTGTGTAAGTGTCCCAAAGGTCAGATCATCCATAAATTGCCAATCTGGGGCCCACCTGACATCTGGATATGTCTCACTTTTAGATTCAACCCCTTAATTGAGGTGGAAAAACGGACGGATGGATTGGATTTCTCATAAACATCGTAGTGGACCCCATCCGAGCAGTGTGTGCATAATCCACTGGTGCACTAGCCGTGCACTGCAGTGAAAGTCAGGTCAAACTGATTTTGACCTGCGACCCCAGCCAAAAACGGAAATTTCCGTTTCCTCCTGCGTAAAAGCGAAAACAGGGAGTGTGGAGGCAATGTCAGTGGGCCATCATCATGGTCCACAAGATCAATCCCAACCGTCCATTTGATTTGTACGAGGATTCTAACCAAGTTTGGTGGTTCTTTGCCTGAAGAATGCCAGCAATAAGGTGCAATGTGTGTTGGACTGCAGAACCATTGCGCAAGATAAAAGCAAGTGGGCCGCATTATCAGCGCTCCAAAACTAGCCATATTGGAACGGTTTTTGTAGATGAGATTAATGGATGGTTTGGATTTCTCATCCAACGACATTCATGGCTCCACCAACAACATCAGCGCACGGTTGCGCAGACCCTGTTTACAGAGCATTCGAAACCCAGACGCTGCAGGCCGTTTTGCAGACGTGACTAGGATCGGGCCGTTTAAAATTCTCTCCTGGGCCAACCGACCAGAGCTATGAAGGCTGAATGGCTCAGATCTTGCACTACTAGCCCATATAGCTGAAAAATCTATTCCAAATGCAGACCGGATGCGTTTTGCTGCGGAGAATCTCTCCCTTTCGCACTCCCAGCCGACCGACTCTCGGCTGCCTATAAGAAAGAAAGAGAGAGAATGTGATAGGGGATCCGAATTCCTTGGACGTGCACAAGAGGGAGAGTAGAGTTTGTAGGGTTTTTATTTTTATTTTTCTGTTTTATTTTTCCTTTCTTTTAAGGTGTAGCCTAATCATGTTGCTGGGCTAAACCTCTTAGCTAAGGCTAAGAGGCGAAGCTTGTAGTGTGATTGGGTTGTTAGCTTTGCTTTGATTCATGATTATTAAAATCTTATGGATTTTAGTTTGATTATTAAGGAATACTTTTAGTTTTTAATGGTTTATTGTGACTCAAATTACAGTAGATCTGCAATAGCTTTGAGTATGTTCTTTTCATTATGAGAATGTGAACTTAGGAGGCTCTGTTGTTCACCATTGTCTCCTTGGCATGGTTAGGTGACGGAACCCCTTCCTAACTTTCACAATTCTCTTGTGATTGGCTGTGGGTTTGGTAAATTGCTGTTATTTGCCATAGTTTCCTGGGCATGGTTAGGTGATGGGATCACTTCCAAATCTACACCAATCGTATCTGTTGATGATTAGATCCATGAGATATTCAGAGATCTGACAAATCTCTTCTTACCAACTGGATAGGATGAGACTCTGATTCCAGTTGTGTCCTTGAATCAATACAAGGTAACTTCCCAATTGCTACAAGTAGATCCTTGACACCCAAGTTCCTACCTTTATTTTTATTAGTTTTTAATTAATCTATTCACAATTATTCCCTCATATTCGCTTGATTTAGATTACATCTTAGTCTAGTTCTAGTTCTATTTAGTTTCAGATTACGTACATGTTTCAGTCCCTTGAGATTCGACCTCGATCTCACCGAGTTTATTACTACATCACAACCCTATACTTGGGGAGTGAACATATATGAATACTTAGACTTCCATGGTTGGCCTCTAACCCTTCCCAAGGATCACATCTTTCTCTTCACCCAAAGATCAATATAGAATTGTGTATGAATGTTGTTTTTTTGCCCTCTTATCTTCTACTGAAGAGGCAAAGAAAGAGGAAGATAGCTAACTGATATATAATGTTCATCTTCTTTCTGAGAGTAAGCTAAAGGCAGAACTCATATACAAGTACATAGAAGTCAGATTCCTGAGGTGTATTAAACTATTCATTTTATTTTCCCAATAGGGGGACTTGTATGATGAAAAACTTAAACAATGAGAAATGGAAACCAGCGCGTGAATCATCTGGTAAGGGTTACTTTTGTGGTCAGAGATGTTCTGTTGTACTCATCTGGTGAAGGTTATATTTTTTATATATAAAAGATGGTCTAATTAGCTATGTTAGAAGAAGCTGTCAAAAGAAATATAGAATGCAATATAAGATCAATCTATAGTGGTTCTACCTGATACACAGCTTCGAATGGTGTCCCCACTGTATAAGTAAATACTTGTCATTGGGTCCACAAATAAGCTTGATAAGAAACAACAACAAACATGAGGATTTATAACACTCTGGGAATCTTCTACTGAAAATCTTCATAGATAAACCCCGGTATGGAGATCTGATTGGCATGTCTTAGTAGTTGAAATGATCATATTCAAAAAGTATTTATCCACTTGTTCAACCCCATATAGATTCATGACAGATGTAGCAAAATTATGAAAATTGCCTATCATTACCATATAGCAATAAACAGCTCCTTCCTGTTCACTTGATTATGCATGTTAAACCATTCACATGTAACCTATATGTTTCTTCATTTCAAAACAAATGACCAAACTGACAGCAGCACGCAGAGTATTCCTTAGTCCACAACAATGCAGGGCCTTGTAAGAAACAATACAGGGCACAATTATATCTTTCAGACAGGCAATGAACGGAAATCGTAGATTAAGAGATAAACAAAACTCCAATCATTGTGACAGACAATGAACAGAAATCTTAGAATAAGAGATAACCAAATTGACTACATCAATTGGTGCGAATTTGGGTCAGCCCAGCAAGTCTTCAAACTACATGATATTGATATGGGGCCAACCAAATTGACTTGTCCTTGGTAAATAGAGTGAGAATATTGCTATTGGGTACATAGAGATTTAGGAAGAGAGGAGGCTGCTAGTTCATGATTTTGTTGTACAAGGACATGTATTCTGGCATACATCCCATTTTCAAAAATGCCTAAATGTGAAGAACATCTCTCCAGTTGGAGTAGTGAAAATGCCTAAATGGGCATACATCCCATTTGAAAAATGCCTAAATGTGAAGTACATATGTATGATCTTTTTTTCACAACAATTTTGTGATGATTGTTGCAGTATCAGTTGGCAAATGATGAGATGGTAGTGTAATATTTGTTGGAAGAGTGGCTGCAAGATCTTAGTTGTATCATTATTTCTTTATTTGGAATGTTTAGAAGGCAATTGTAAAATGGAAAATGAAGAAATACCTTTGTTGTAATTGGAAATATGCTCTTCAGTATAAAAGTTTGAAACTCAGCTGCATATTGACATTAATAGTGACAATCTTCGTTGCAACAATAAAATAGTCTTGAAAAATACAAGTCTATAGGCTATACACACCAAACACATGTACCTAACATGTGCAGTATCTTACTTTCATATCGAAGGAAGGATCCCATTGCAGACTGACCTGAGGGTTGATCTTCACTATTGCCACCAGAAACCTAAAACACAAGTCAAGGGATAGAGGTTGCGATGCATAACAATGAGTTGGATATTCCTATTGTAGTACTTTACGTATGCCATTAGCTTGAAAAAAATATGGATAAAGTAAAACCCAATATGTAAGGAGTTTGAAATGTCCAAATTTCAATATATACTCTCGAAGGACCAGTGTTTAACTTTGTTCCCTGTACAGGTCTTCCTACAATCTCTCTTGAAACCTAATTTCAAGCATGTGAACCACTTTGATTGAATCTTAGAATAAATTCACAATAGAAGTATATATTCACTTGCTCAAAAATTATCCAAATTTCATAGTTGGAGAGTTATATAAAAGAGGTGTGAATGTATGCATTTGGGCAACAAGGTGGGATATTTTAAACAAGAAGAACTCACGAATCAATTGTCCAAAACTCATTTAAATGATCAGTGGCATATGAAGATAAACTAAATAAGCAAGCTTCCTTTGTCGGTGTATGCAGGTTTTGAAGGACATGACATATGCACATTAGGTCATGTTATTAACAGCAAAATATGAGATTAATGTGTTCAGCCTTAGATTACTAATAACACCCTTGAATCTCAGAATCTGAATCAGTGATGCAACAAGGGTAAACTAGATTTGGCAAGGATTCACCATCACACTCATGATTAGTGAGACCTGTCCAGTCAAATGGTTCACCATTTGCATATAATGACTGGATCGATGTGCCTCAACAACTGGATCCCAAACAGAAATGGACATAGTAACTTGTTTCATAATAAACTTTTCCTTAAGAGGCAAAATAAAAATAATTTCTCCATGAAGATAGCAGAGTGGATAACATATATCATAATTCGAGGGATATTGCACTATCTATCAAACTGTGAAACAGAGTAAAGAGTGATCTACAATAATATTTCATCACTTTCAGCTATGGAGGTATAAAATGCTATGAATGAGAGAGGAAAAAAGTAAGAAAAATAATATGGAGCATATTAGAGATCTTTATCTAAGCCAATTGCGGAGATAAAAGAACACTGAGTTGGAAATGGAAGAAAATCAACAGTTGGATATGAAGATTGTTAGATTTTAGATTAATTGAAAATTGAAAATCTTGAAACTCCTATTTTCTGAAGAACCCTCCCAACATTAGAATTAAGATTTCATAAAATCCCCAATATCCAGAAACCATGAGCAAACATGTTTTGAAAATTGAAATCCATCAGTTCAATACAGACTGTTTCAAGCAGAATCAGTCCTCCTGGATGCGAAAATCCATCTCAGATTAAGCAAAAATGGCCAAAATCCAGAAATTGGGGGTTATCTGGAGTGGGATTGAAGAGTAGAATTAAGATTTCACAAAACCCCCAATTTCTAGATACCATGAGCAAATTGGTTTCCGAAAATCAACAATAGGACTGAATACAAACTGTTTGAAGAAGAATCAATTATCCAAATTATGAAAATCCAAATCAGATTATGCCACCACACCCACAATCCGCTTACATGGGGGTTATCTGGAGAAGGTAACATCGAAAAAATTTGATTTCCCAAAACCCCTAATATCCGGAAAACATAAGCAAAGAGGTTTCTGAAAATGGAAGCAATCAATTGAATACAGAAGTATTGAAGCATAAACAATCCTCCTGGATTCTCTATTCCATCTCAGATTAAGCCATCACACTTTAAAAACCTGAAACCCCCAATTTCTGGAGTACACAATACATAAAAAATCAGATTGCACAAAAACTCCCAAAATCCAGGAGCCTTTGTAACCGGACATGCAGATTGGAAGCCAGTGGCCCTCTCACAGAGTGGTGGGATGAGATGCATGACGGATTCCCAACTGTATGCCACCGTATCAGGCCACAGGAGGAAGAAGACGTACCTGCGCGTAGCAATGGTGATGGCTCTGATGGCCACCATCGTCGAAAATACCTGAGATTTGTAAGATGATTATCGCGCGAAATGATCCTTCCCGCCACCGCTCCCGCCATATCCAGTGACCTTCAATCCCATCCCACAGTCCATACGAAGGACTGGGATGGGCTCGAGGCAAATCCAGAGAGAGAGAGAGCTTCGTATCTAGCGCTATCCTGCAATCTAGTAGGCAACGCCGCCCTGCTCATCTCTCTCCCATCCAAACAGGCAGACGCCCATACTTTGTTGGATATGGCGCTCATATCCAACCTACTACGACCGAATACACTTTAATACATCCGTCCAAATGGCCCCTTAGGGCATGGAACCTGTTATGGGAAAGATAGGATGGTCTATAAAAAGAGTTTGAACTAACAACCAGCATGAACCATAGACCAAACTACCCGAAAGAAAATTACTGGCTGGGAAGAGCCAACCAATAAGATAGCTCGGTCCAGTCACAAGTTGGCATGACTATGGCTCGGCCTGATCATAGGTCTGCCCAGTCACAGGTCGACGCGACTATAACTCAGCCTAATAATAGGTCAAAGTCATTATGGGTCGGCGTGACCTTTGACGACCTTGGACAAGGGGAGCTGATAACTACTGGAATCAACGATCACAAGGAACACTACAAGCTGATCGACATCGGATGATATAGACCTATAAATAGCTTAATACTACCTACCTCTAAGGCTTGATTTGCCTTAACCATCCGATCTTACCTAAAGGTCGAATAGACTTATCAATTACCGACTAAACGTTTGGTTTTATCCAAAGCAAACGGCTCAAAGATCTCGAGAGATGAGGCCAGGATCCCCAAGATCCCAGACACCCATGATCTGAGGAGGATCCCGGGCATATCAGGAGTCCCAAACGAGAAAAATCTCCAACGGTGTAATCTTCCCTCTAAATAGAGAAGATTTCTCACTCGTGTGATCTTCCCTCTCGATGAATAGGGAAGCCCCTAGACGGTGAAAGATATGCACACATTCGCACAACTCATAAACCTGAAAAGACTAGTGACTCTTTCCCTTTGAACCATTCTTTATAAAGACCCAGATCCCTGACTTTGGCATCGAAGGGTCCCCTGCATAAGCCAAGGTCTTCCTTTTGTCCTTTGCTTCTTTTGTGCAAGTGCTTAAGGGTCCAAGGAGGGTTCATCGAAAAACTGCATCAACAATTTAACATCGTCTGTGGAAACTGACGTCGAAAGTTGTTTCCTACTTTGCCAGAAAGACCGTGATGGTTAGAGGGAAGAAGAAAACACGGGTCTCCCAGGTTGTGCATGACCTTACGCCACCACCGGAACAGCCTGACAATCATCGGGGTTCTTCCTCCCAATAGCAAGCTGACTTCGGTCCCGGAAGGCAAGGTTGGCAATCTCGCAACAAAGAAGGACAGTTAAACTCCCTCGCGCAACAGATCGAAATGCTAAACAACAACATGAACTCCATGAGGTAATTGTTAGAACAACTACAGCCTTAGCAAGTGCAGAAGACTACTATGGAGGATGAGCAAATGGGCCACAATCCCCCTCAGCCTTCTAGTGTGCCTGCCACCTCTTAAAGAAGTCGACAGCACGGCTCGATCAAATCGGCCCCATCTCACGTTTCTAGGACCGTAACCTTGCCCGCTTCCGATCAACACCATGAACTAGACCGAAAGAAGATTGGCAAAGCCCCGGTCGAGACTACTGCTGAGAGCGGTAAACCATGGGAAGTCGAACTCAAAGATTTGCGAGGTCAGATCGAAAATATGCGACAAGCCTACCGTATGAACTCACCGACTTCGATGGAAGAAACTAAACCTCTGTTTACTGTTGACATTTATGCATGCCTGACTTCTAGACCGATTTCATATGCCTCAGATATCTTCCTTCTCAAGAGTTACCAACCCATCAGAACATCTAGAATCCTTCAGGGTCTGGATGGAGCTCCACAACGCGTCCATCGCAGTGATGTGCTGAGCTTTCTCCTTAACCTTAACCGGAGCTGCCCGGTTATGGTTTAAGCAATTGAAGCCAATCTCCATCAACTCATTCTCCCAACTTGGCCAGATCTTTATCAGAAACTTTATCGGGGGAAAGAAGAGACTCAAACCGGCCTCCCACCCCCTTCACGTCATTCAAAAAGATAGTGAACTATTAAAGGATTACATCAAGCACTTCAATCTCAAAACAATGCAAGTACAGAAGCACTCTGAGGAACTTGCATTGACTGCAACAATGGGAGGACTAAGAGATCGTCAATTTCTCTTTTTGTTGGATAAGAACCCACCGACGACAATGACTGATATACTGAACAGGTCGCAAAAATATGCTAACGCCGAAGAAGCCCATACCCTGCGAGATGCCATCCAGAATAAAGGCATCCTGGCCAAGGAGCGGCGATGAGGGTAGAGCCTAGTTCGGCCACTACAAGCAAGTAAAGGAAGGACGACCAATCACGTGATAATCAACGTCCAAGCAAGCAACCTAACAGCAAGTTCAAGACGTACACTCCTCTTAACAAGACGCTCGAACAAGTTCTGATGGAAATTCAGGACCAAAGTATCCTCAACTAGCTGAGCAAGTTGAAGTCTGATCCTAATAAAAAGATTAAAAACAAATATTATCTTTTTCATCAGGATCACAATCATTTGACGCGCGACTACTTCGACCTCAAGCAAGAAATCGAAACACTCATTCGCAGCAGACACCTCGGGGAATACATCAGTCATCGAGAAGATCGGGCCATTACAAAAGATGCACAGCTCGTCAATAATGAGCCAACAGGAGAAATATGCACCATCTTTGGGGGCCCTGGCTGTGAAGGAGATTCGAACCAAGCATGGACAGCCCACATGCGAAGCATCGACCACTCTGACTCAGAACGTGACCACCAGCCGACCTTCAAAAGAGACCTGCAGCTTAACCTTCACCGAAGAAGATGCCCGAGGGGTCCATCATTCGCACGACGATGCACTTGTGGTTACGCTAACCATAGCCAACCACAAGGTATTTCGGATCCTCATGGACATTGGATCATCGGTTGACATTCTCTTCGCGCATGCGGTCGACAAAATGTGAGTTGGTCTATCTACACTTCGACCCATTAAAACTCCTCTACTCGATTTCTCAAGTGGCAAAATTATACCCGAAGGATCAATACAACTCCCGCTTACTGCCGAAGATGGACAAAACCAGGTAACCACGATGATTGAGTTACTGGTAGTAGATTGCTCGCCTGTCTACAATGTGATCCTCAGCCAACCTTCCCTCAATACCTTGCGAGTTGTGGTCTCGACCTATCACTTAACAATGAAATTCCCGACCGAGCAGGGCGTCGGATCAGTGAAGGGAGATCAACATGAAGCTTGGCAGTGTTACACGATAGTGTTAAGGACTTCGCACCAGGCAATGATGATCACATCTCAGGAACCCTAAGAAGATTCTGGAGAAAGAGGTTGCCCCGTGGAAGATCTTATTCCCGTTCCGATCGATGGCTCTGATTCATCTAGTGTCATCTAGATTGGATCATCCCTAACACCCCCACTCAGGGATAAGATGACAGTATGCGCGAGAGGGATCGTCGCACCCGATCCTTGTGTAGTCGTCTGGTCGAATGGCAGCCTAATAGGAGTCTTCTGGCTACCAACATGATGGACGACTTCCGTTTGCTTCACCACATGTGTACGTTCAATGTATACCCAAGGTGGAGCAACCGCAGCGAGTGTACGCGCCTGATGGTAGATTTTCTGTATCAGGTGGGGCAAGAAGCGAAGTTGTGTGTGCCGACGTACATCCTGCGCCAGATTATTCTCATCGCTCGTTCGACTAGGAGGACCGAATTACTTCCTTTTGGTCGCCTCATTTGTAAGCTTGCACATGAGTTTGGCTATAGGCTTGGAGCAAAGAAGCCGGTTCCTGTTCGTCATACTAGCCTAATGACCCTTAAGCAGATGGAGATTGGTTCTGGTCGACATGCCTCAGAGAGTGAGGATGAGTCAGAGAGCGATGATGAAGAGAGTTATGCTGAAGGTGGTGCTGAGATTGAGGAAGAAACAGAGCAGGACGAGGAAGAGGTAGAGGCACAGGATACGAGTGAGAGCTCTCCTCCTGTGGCACCAAAGCAGAGCGCAGAGCAGACTGCCAGAGATGCCCGTATTGCTCGGCTTGAAGAAGGGCAGGCTGTTCTACGCCAGGATATTATGGATTTTTGAGGCCTTGTGAAGCATAAGTTTAAGAAGGTGACTCGAACTCTAAAGTCTATCCTGTGTTGCTTGCAGGATAAGGGTGCCCCGCCTCCATCTCCTGATTCCGACGAGTAGCTGTCGTTGTAGTCGTCCTTTGCTTTGTTTGTTGTTTCTTTCTGTGTGTAGTTGTTGGCTTGTAGTTGGAGTTATTTGTTGTTGCTTGAAGTGTTAGATGTTGTGGTTCACATGCTTTCCTAGTCGTGATTCATGTAATGCTGCACTACTTGTATTGCGATAATTTTATTTAATGGAATGCATGTTGTTCATCTTTGGAGTTGTGTTGTGAATGCTGTGTGGATGGATTATGTGGACGTAGAATCAGACATGTTGCATCCTCTGTTGAATGTAGGGATGCCTCCTAAGGGTTCGAAGACTTCGGCCCGTCTCTCCTTGGTTGAGTCGCTTGCTGGGGTTCCTCCCTTGAGCGATAGCCAGACGGATCCACAGGCGGGCCCGTCTCATGCCGGTGTTGGGCCGACACCTATGGCTCCTCCAGTCACCCCCTCGGTTCCTAAGCCGAGCCGTGCACCTTCGTCTGCTCCGCCTACTGATAGGTTTGAGCAGATGATGCTGTTGATGCAGCAGCAGTAGATTCAGCAGTAGCAGCAGCAGCAGCAGTAGCAGCAGGAGTTCCTCTCTTCCATGGCTGGCATCTTTGCTCAGTCAGTGGGGGCGACTCCACCTGCTTCACCTATGCCTCCATCTGAGAGCGTCAGTGCGAGCGGCACTTTTCAGCGATTCCAGCGCTTGCGACCTCCTACATTTGCGGGTTCTCATAGACCCGAGGAGGCCGAGTATTGGATCAATCGCATCTCTAAGATGCTGAGACCGCTGCACTGCTCTGAGGTTGAGCAGGTTGAGCTTGCCTCCTTCATGTTTGAGAAGGGTGCCAGTCTGTGGTGGGACAGTGTTCTTCGCACTGTCGAGGAAAGTTTTGTGTGGTCGTGGCAGGCGTTTGAGGCACGCTTCTACGAGAAGTATTTTCCGGTTACATACCGACATGAGAAGGAGAGTGAGTTCCTTCGCCTCCACCAAGGAGGGTTGTCGATGACGGAGTATGAGAACCAGTTCACTGAACTGGGTTGGTATGTGCCTTTGATTCTGGGCGATCAGCCGATGAGGATGCGGCGTTTCTCTGAGGGATTGAGACCTGAGATCCGATCGAAGATTTACTGTGCCAGCATTTCTTCTTATGCGGAGTTGGTGAGCATGTCCTTGCAAGCAGAGCAGGACAGGCATAGGTCGTCCCGCATGCGAGCACCGATGGTTCCTAGGCCGCGACCAGACTTTCAGGGTGCACCTTTTCTCAGCAAGAGGCCGCGAGCAGATTCTCCTCCTAGGCGTTTAGTGCCGCCCGCTCAGCAGATGAGAGCTGATCTTCGCTGTTCGTATTGTGGGAAGATGGGGCACTTGGACCGTTTTTGCTTTTCGAGTATGCGAGCAGGTGGTTTTACTCCACCGCAGAGGATTAGCCGTCCGATGCCTCAGGTTATTTCTCCTCCACCTCTTCGATCAGCGCCAGCTCATCCATCCTTCAGACCTACAGTTCCTAGCTTTAGGCCACCTCAGCGGCCCATAGTTCCTCCGCCGAATCGTCAGCAGCAGGCTCAAGTTCATGCGCTCTCAGCTGAAGCGCCTATGTCTGACTTGGTGCCGAGATCCTTCGAGGTGACAATGCACATTGAAGGTATTCCCATTTCTATGTTGGTGAATACAGGGTCCACTACTTCTCTTATATCTTATGCGGTAGTTAGGCGTTTGGGTTTGAGAACTGTTCCTATGCAAGGAGTGATGCTTACTATCGCTACGGGAATTTCCTCTGCTTTGGGCAAGCGTTGTATGGATTATTTGGTCGATCTTGGAAGTGGATCGATCCGTGTTGATTTCTTTGTCGCACCTCTTTATCATTACGATGTTATTATGGGTATGGATTGGCTCACGAGGATGCGAGCTGAGATTGATTGTGAAGCAAGGTCGGTGACCATCCATGCACCTGAGGGCGAGAAAGTTACTTTCCCAGTTCAGGTCAGTTACCCTTTTCGTATTGATTATTATACTTCTCTGTTGGAGAGTATGGCTGAATCGGCGTTAGTTAGCACGCCGGTAGTTCGGGAGTTTGAAGATGTGTTTGAGTTGATTCCTGATTACCTCCTCAGCGTGAGATTGATTTTGCTATCCACCTCATGCCTGGTGCGGTGCCCATTTCATTGCCCACCTATCGTATGCCTCCGAGTGAAATGGACGAGTTGAGGAAGCAGATAGATGGTTTGCTGAATTTAGGTTTTATTCGGCCTAGTGTGTCTCCTTGGGAAGCACCTGTTTTGTTTGTGAAGAAGAAGGATGGTTTCTTGCGATTATGTATTGATTATCGCAGGTTGAATTTGGTAACTGTGAAGAATAAGTACCCTTTGCCCAGGATTGATGATCTGTTTGATCAATTGAAGGGGGCACGGTACTTTTCAAAGGTTGATCTGCAGTATGGGTATCATCAGTTGCACGTCAAGGATGGGGACGTGTAGAAGACCGCTTTCAGGACTAGCTTCGGTCACTATGAGTTCCTTGTGATGTCGTTCGGTCTTACGAACGCACCGGCCGTGTTCATGGATCTGATGAACAGGGTGTTTCGGCCATTCTTGTTCCGATTCGTCATTGTCTTTATCGATGACATCTTGATTTATTCGGCGAGCCGGGAAGAACACGAGGAGCACTTAAGAGCGATTTTGGATACTCTTAGGAAGAATCAGCTCTTTGCGTAGTTCAAGAAGTATGATTTCTGGAAAGAGGAAGTCAAGTTCCTGGGACATGTGGTGTCCAAGGAAGGGATAGCTGTCGATCTTGCCAAGGTAGCTGCAGTGCAGGACTGGAAGCAGCCTGGTTCAGTTACTGAGGTAAGGAGTTTTCTGGGTCTTGCAGGCTATTATCGACGCTTCATTCAAGACTTCTCGAAGATTGCCAGACCGTTATCGCAGTTGACACGGAAGGATTTGAAGTTTGCTTGGAATGAGAAGGTGGAGTTAGCTTTTCAGGAGTTGAAGGACAAGTTGACGTCCGCCCCTGTGCTAGTATTGCCAGAGCAAGGGGTTAAGTATATTATATATACCGACGCCTCTCGCGTTAGCCTGGGTTGTGTCTTTATGCAGAAGGACAGGGTGATTGCTTATGCTTCGCGTCAGTTGAGGAAACACGAAGAGAATTACCCTACGCACGACCTGGAGTTAGCAGCTGTCATTTTCGCATTAAAGCTCTGGTGACATTACCTCTATGGTGAGGAGTTCGAGCTCTTTTGCGACCACAAGAGCCTTAAGTATATTTTCACGCAGCGTGATTTGAATATGAGACAGCGTCGATGGATGGAAACATTGAAGGACTTTAAGTTCGATGTTTCTTACCATCCGGGCAAGGCGAACCTTGTGGCATATGCGTTGAGTCGCAAGGAGGCTATTGAGTTTGCGGCTCCGCTGATGATAGCAGAGTGGGATATGTTGGAGTTCATGCGAGATTTTGAGTAGAAGCTTACGGTGGTTGAGCCGTATGAGGTTATCGCACACATTCGTGTACAGCCCCTTATCAACGAGAAGATCGTTGCAGCTCAGGCAGATGATGAGATTTTGGTGAAGATGAGGAAGTGGATTGGTACAGATGAGAACTCCGACTGGAGTGTTAGTTCTAATGGGGGCCTACGATTTCGTGGCCGGTTTTGTGTTCCTGACATCCCTGACTTGAGACGGGAGGTTCTCGAGTTAAGCCATAGTTCTAAGCTTGCGATGCATCCCGGTAGTACGAAGATGTATCAGGATATGAGGAGATCTTATTGGTGGGACAATATGAAGGTCCAGATTGCTGAGTTTGTTTCTCGTTGTCTCACGTGCCAGCATTTCAAGGCAGAGCATCGCCAACCTCTTGGGTTGTTGCAGCCCATGCCCATAGCAGAATGGAAGTGGGACTTCATCTCTATGGATTTTATTTCTGGGTTTCCGAGAACGAGGAAGGGATATGACTCTATTTGGGTGATCGTCGACCGATTGACGAAGTCGGCGCATTTCTTACCGATCAGAGTCACAAACTCTACAGACGAGTTAGTTAGGCTGTATATCAAGGAGATAGTACGTCTGCATGGAGTTCCCCTGGAGATTGTGTCTGATAGAGACACGCGTTTCACATCTATCTTCTGGACTCGTATTCAGGAAGCGATGGGTGTGAAACTGAAGTTCACCACCGCGTTTCATTCGCAAACAGATGGGCAGACAGAACGCGTGAATCAGGTCATGGAAGACATGTTGCGAGCTTGTGTTCTGGATTTCAAGGACAGTTGGGATGATTGTCTTCAGTATGCAGAGTTCGCGTATAATAACAGTTTCCAGGCGAGTATCGGCATGGCTCCCTATGAGGCGTTATATGGTCGCCCGTGCAGAGCACCGCATTGCTGGGCAGAAACTGGAGAGCGTAGTTTGCTTGGCCCGGAGTTGGTGTAGGTGACCTCAGAGAAAGTTGACAACATTTGACGTCGACTCCTGACAGCCCAGAGTAGGCAGAAGAGTTATGCTGATACGAGGCGTCGACCGCTTGAGTTTGAGGTTGGAGATCATGTATTTCTGAAGGTCTCTCCTATGAAGGGAGTTCTGCGGTTCGGTAAGAAGGGGAAGCTGACACCGAGATTTATTAGTCCATTTCAAGTTCTGGATCGAGTGGGAGTGGTAGCATACCGCCTTGCTTTGCCCACACCTCTTGCGGGCATGCATAACGTATTTCATGTTTCCATGTTGAAGAAGTACGTTCCTGATCCTTCGCATATTATCAGTTAGGAGCAGGTGCAGTTGAGTGAGGATGCCACTTATGTACTGCGACCGACGCGTATTCTTGACAGGAAGGAGCAGGTATTGCGTAGCAAGGTTATCCCTCTTGTGAAGGTGCTATGGACGCATCATAGTGAGGAAGAGGCTACTTGGGAATCTGAAGCTGAGGTTAGGAAGAGCTACCCTCAGATCCTTGAGGAATATGAGAAGGTATGAATTTCGAGGACGAAATTTTCTTTAAGGGGGGTAGATTGTAATGACCTTGAAAATTTTGTGCTTTTCTTTCCTTAGTAGTTTTTGGGGTAATTAGCGCTATACTCGATTGCTTGTGAAATCTGCATCAATCACTTTAAATTATATCTGCATGACTCAAAACTTGTAGATTAGTTAGCGCTATGTTACTCTGAAATCTGAGATCCATCGCTAAATCCAGTTGTTTTTGAAAGTACGATAGCGATGATCTTAGGCTGTTGTGGTCACCATGTTGGACTTGACCATCACCTCAAAAATCAAGTCTAGATGATGTTCTGGGTCGATTTGTTTGAGTTCGGAGTGAAAAGTGTGAGAACGGTTGGAAATTTAATAAGATTTTATGAAATCTGAGTCGTGTCGCTTGCGCGATGATTTTAAGCAATTTGACCGTTAGATTCTGACCCAATTTCACCCTCTGATCAGGGAAGGTGGCCCAGGCATGTCCTTATGCTTGTGGACCTAATCGAGATTTAGTGACCATTGAATTGAGTGTGGTCCGCCACGGCTGATCTGAAGATCTGGTCGGTACGAAAACTCAGCTTGACCTAGATCCATGGTTAAAGAGCTTAAGTCTGACCTTTCGTGGTAATAGGCCCACCGGAGTGATTTGTTGGATGGTGAGAGGCTGGTTTTGGTTATACCCTAAGTATACCTTGGCCCTGGGGTTATTTTTATCAATATTAGGTCTATTTATAGTCCTTAAACCCTAGCCTTCTTTTCCATACGAATTTCCTAACCCTACCTAAGAAAGAGAAAGGAAAAGAGAGAGAAAGTGAGAGAGAAGTTGGTGAATCATCTTAGATTCTTTCCTGTTCTTCTTCATCTTGAACCTTCACTCTGAGTCGTTATTCTGACGATTCTGAGTTCATCTTTGGGTAAGTTAACCTAACCCTAATCTGTGTTAGAGCTTAGAATAGTCTTGGTGTTGTTGTATCTCATTTCTATTCTTGCCTTAGGTTATCTTGTCGCCGTTGACGAAGACATATCGTCTGAAATCAGTTCGGTGTTCTTTTCTGGCTTAAGGTGCGGACTTTAAGTGTATATGTTATGGTTTTCAAGGCTTTCAATGCTAGTTAATGGTTTATTCTTGTTATGGATGAGTTTTCACATGCCAAATGTTATGTTTATGTTGCGTTCCTGATATGCATGTGTTATATTGAGATTTGTGTATTATATGTGTATGTATAAAGTACCGTATACGTATAAAATGTGCACCTGTGTTTGCCATGATTATTTGTCATGTATGTATGCTAATTGTATGTGCGGCAACTCCTTGGTAAAAGGAATTGTCCAAATGCTTGTATTTTAACATACGTCATGTATGTTGTATTATGTATTCTAAGTGTTTGTAGAAATGTCTGAATGATCTAAAGTGTGATATATCAACCTAGTATGGGCGTTGAGAAGCGATTCTCAACTCTCCCACTAGAGTGTATGATTTCCTTCCTGCAAGTT
Source organism: Magnolia sinica (assembly GCF_029962835.1). Taxonomy (NCBI): domain Eukaryota; kingdom Viridiplantae; phylum Streptophyta; class Magnoliopsida; order Magnoliales; family Magnoliaceae; genus Magnolia; species Magnolia sinica. Next base: position 54,025,614 of record NC_080591.1, on the reverse strand, counting down.
ACATTCCTTGTTATTTAATTTCAAGCATTACTTATGCTTACATTTATGTTAAGTTGATATTCTTCAAATGCTTGAGTACCACATGATTTGAGTTATTGTTCCATTACTATTCTAAATTGTAGTTATGAATATCTGTTGTAGTGTAATGTGTGTGGGACTATGCATTAGTCCAGGAAATCGGTAATCGGCCTTAAGATCGTGGCTGAGGTTGCTTTCGCCACGTAGGACGTATTAGACGAACCCGAGTCGTATTAGAGTTGTCGGCAGTGGTTTGGCCACGCGGAGTGTTTGCGCACTCTATGTCGCTCAACCCAACGTGCACTCATGCTAGTCGAGTTCGTTAAGTAACCCGATTGTCCGATGTATGTTCACCATGTATGGACGCTATTGCTTGAATCTTAGGTACCAAACTTACCAATGAAATCCTATTAACCATGGTACTTGATCCGCTAAGACTCATGAGCCGGACATGATGGTATGGGACACCGTGGTCTAGCTGTCGGCCTACGCTGGGGTGACGAGCCTCCCCGTAGTGACCAGTGAGCAACTAAACTCGTGAGCCGATTATGGTGGTATGTGACACTATATTTGCGTTGTCGGCCTACATTGATTGGTGACAAGCCCTTTTGTAGTGACCTCGAGCATACCTGGATACCGCATTGAGGTGACGAGCCTTAGTGTAGTAACGAAGGTGTGAAAGGCGTGCATTGATTGGTGACGAGCCCTTTGCAACGACCTCAAACCATATGATCGTATGAGATGTCTAGGACTGACGACCCTAGAATGGATCACTGTTTGGATGGTGATATGAGGAAGGTATCTTAGCTTCCCAATCTTGCTCTATGAAAAGGACTAATAACAACTTGGTAATCATATTCATGCACCGCATTTGCATGTGCTTTGTAGACGTGGCGCACTTTGAGGTGGTGTCATGTGTAACGTAAGATGAAGACGCTGAGGGTGTACGCATGAGGGCACACATCATTCTGCATACATCCTTGCATTAACAAGAGTACTTAGGACTTGTTTAATTGTTCTGCTTTATCAGTACTGCTTGATTGAACCTATAACATGTTAACCTGTGCTTTATTGTTCCACTGAGTTGATCACTCACTCCCACGTTCTGGGGCGGTGTTAAACACCCACCAGACTCTGTCTTAGCTGCTGATGTTGCAGATGTTGAGGCGACTTCTGAGGCAGAGCGGGAGATTGATGATGATGAGGCTGCTTTCCCTTTTATGCAGTTTTCAGACGGGTTCTAGTGAGCCTTGTTCTGATGCGCGGGATGTTAGGATTTTTTTTGAAAAATTAAATGATGTAATCTAATACTTATAATTTTGATAGTAACACTTGTCAGAACGACCTGGTATGTATATGTACTTCAGGGATTTGCACTTGTACACATATATTTCTATAAGTCTTCCGCTTGCTTTCTTCACTTATCCCTGAATTATATTTGCTATTTGGCTTAATCTATTCCATGTTTTATGCACTAATACAGACAACATACATCCATCATTAAATATGTTGCATAAGTGATGTTTTGGAACTCGGGAGCTGAGTTATGCTTGACTCCCGAATTTCAGGGCGTTACAAGTATCAACCCCGAACAACTATTAAAGGTCAGGAAGTGGCTAACTTTATCGTTAAACTTACCCTAGCGCTCGAGCAAGGAGCCGACCTGAACATTTAGATCGACCTATCCAGGTCAGAGCTTGTTCTGAGCGATCCATCTGACCAAGCGTCTGGTTCTCAGGTTGATCCTAACCTACCCAGATGGACATTATATATTGATGGCTCATCTAACTCTAAAGCCAGTGGGGTCGGAATAGTCCTATAAACTCCAGATCATGTATGCATGCAATATGCCTTAAGATTTGTATTCCAAGCCTCCAACAACATGGCAGAATACGAAGCGTTGATCGTTGGACTTAGGTTGGAAACCACTATGGGAGCCTTAGGCCTTGAAGTTTTCAGTGATTCTCAATTGGTTGTCAATCAAATAACTAAAGAATATCAAGACAAGAAGGAACACATGAGAGCATATCTATGAAAAGTAAAAGAATTGATCGACAGATTTCAAAAATGCAACGTCACCTTGATCCTTCGAGCAGAAAATTTCAAAGCCAACATGTTAGCAAAGTTGGCCACTACAGACGATGATGACATTCCAAGATCAGTTCTGATCGAATTTCTTACCAAACCTAGCATTGACGAAACTGATCTTGGTATAACTCTTCCAGTTAACTTGGAACCAACATGAATGGATCCAATCATCAATTTCCTTAGGGAAACAAAGTTACTCAAAGACCGAACGAAAGTGCGGAAGCTGTGGACCAAGGTAGCTCGTTACACCTTAGTCAACAACATCCTCTACAAGAAGGGGTTCTATCTCCCTTATCTCAGATGCCTTCAACTAGAGGAAGTGGAGTACGTTCTAAGGGAAACTCATGAGGGTATTTGCCAAAATCACTTTGGAGGTCGAGCCTTATCCCACAAGGTCGTTCGACAAGGGTACTGTTGGCTGACCATTTAAGTTGATACTCGACAGTACACCCGAAAATGCAATAAATGCCAGCGCTTTGTGAATATACCTTGGCAACCTCCCGAAGAACTAACTCCTATGACTGGGCCATGGCCATTTTTCTAGTAGGGGATCGACATCATCAGCCCTCTCCCGACTAGCAAAGGTCAGACCAAAGTTTGTTGTGGTCGCAGTTGACTACTTCATGAAGTGGGCCGAAGCCGAACCTTTGGCAAAAATCACTGAGTAAAAAATAACAAACTTCATTTGGAAGAACATCATATGTAGGTTCGACATTCCTCACACTATCTTCTTTGATAATGGAAAGCAATTCAATAACAAACAATTCCAAGGTGTGAAAACCTCAGAATTTGGAATATTTACTCCTTGCCATGACATCCGTAGGGCAATGGACAAGTCGAAGTGGTCAACAAGATCATCGAACATGATCTCCGAACCAAGCTTGAGAAGGCTAAAGGAGTGTGGGCTGAAGAACTCACTAACGTTCTTTGAGCATACCGTACTACAACCCAAATAGCCACTAGGGAAACTCCCTTTTCCTTAGTCTATGGGGCCGAAGCCGTCACCTTAGTAGGAATTGGACTACGACTGCTCGGACCGAGTCCTTTGATGAATAAAAAAATTCTAAACTTATGGCCCTAGATCTTGATCTTCTCGAGGAAAGGAGAGAGCAAGCTCAGATTCAGACTGCAATAAGCTAACAACAAGTAACACGTTTCTATAATACCAAAGTAAAAGTTAGGAGGTTTCGGGCTGGAGACTTGGTCCTTTGCAGAACTTTCCAAAACACTAAAGAACTCGGCTCGGGAACCTTGGGCCCGAATTGGGAAGGACATTATGTAGTAATGAGTACGAGCTGACCTGGATCATACAGCTTGGAAGATCTGGATGGTTAGCTCCTACCTCATCCTTAGAATGCCGAACACCTCAAAATCTACCATTCTTGAGGGTCCAATTCATGATTTACAGTGTATTGGTCATGTTCGAAATAGTATAATTGAGAATCTTGTTGCATGTTCCCTACTTTCATAGGATTGTTCGTTGAAACGATCTACTAGGGGCTTCCCAAGATAACCAGGAAGAACGGCCCTTATCGATGCATCAAACCCCTCTAGGGGGGTCGGATCCCATGTTATAAAGTTGTCACGCCCCAAACTAAAAAACAAAGCTCATAAAATTTCCGATCGCCGAATTCGGCGCCGACAGCCTCCGTAGTACCCCATTCTCAGCTCCCGGCACCCATACACCAAGTTCTGATCCTGAGATTCTACAAAGAGGATTTCTAACATGATTTTGATTCGTAATGAGCATAACCATAAGTATAACCCACGAACAATAACCACAAGAACACCATTACAAAATTCATTATGATAAAAAACTTTGAGTATAATGCGTATGAAGGGAAATACAAGATAGTGATAATAACGGAAACTCCTGAAGCTCGACTGCACGCTCCAACTATGGGGAGGCTACGACTGCGTCCGGGCGTCACCTGCACACATCAATCATGCATAAGCTAATGAAAGCTTAGAGGGTGGTGTATGTGTGTGCGCAATATGAGCGTGCTCAGAATGCAATATCAGAGTAATGTGAAATCATGCTGATGAGTACACGAATGCAATCAGTCGTACCAAGGCTATGCGGTGCAAAACATGAATTCTATCGGCCATATCAAGGCCATGCGATGCGAAATGCAACTCATGCATGCCAATCCTCATCCATATATCAATGCAACTCCTCACTAGAGCATCAAATATCAGTACGGTTCTCAGTCTGGATAATCATCGGGGTTTGGTACCCTTCAAATGGGACTGCCCCTTTCCCAGGCGCGAGTCCAAGTGAGTGTAAGAAATCTCACTATTCGCCTAACTAATAGTCTGCTAATATCTGTCCGGCACGTTGATAGTGGACCCATTCACGAGCTGGTCAAACTCAGCCTAGCAATGCCCCCTACCCTTGGGAGATTAAGGTGACACCCCTTTTCAACCGACTATGACATAGTGGGAGACGCAGCCTTATGGCATTTGGCCCTCGTGTACTCATGTGTCCTCTCGGTCTCGACATTGGAGTCAACCTCTGGTACCATTGGGTTTAGAGATTTTCAACCAGGGACAACTATGACGCCTCGATGCTTAGAACAATATTTCCAGTATCCAATTCGGCCATCCACGATGTGTCTGTGGAGGCTATGGCCCTGATGTCGCTAGGGCATATAGTAATCACCATCACACAAACACAAAGTGCATGAGTCACAATACCAGTCATGCAACAATCCTGCGTGTACCGCGCACTCATGAAGGGCAACTCCACCTATCAGGGAGCCCATAAACAATCTGCCCGAAGGCATATGTTATGATCAGTCACTCCTCATATCAAGCATACATATGATGCATATGAGCATGGATTATGGAACTATACTAAACATGTTATATGGTGATAGATCCTATTCATAACGAAGAGGGGCCTAGATGGCTTACACACTACAAGTATGGGCCTATTAATGGGCCCTAGGGAGAGTTATGATGCGGACATTTAACAATCATTGCTCTTATAATGTGGACATAAAACCATCATTGCTCCTAAGGCATGGCCGCCAAAACATCATTACATACATTGTGGTAGAATCTCATATCGCAATGGGCCTTATATACATCATATTCAACTCATACAAAGGCCTCACATACGCCTCATTGGGCATTATATAATTCAAATGAGCTGATTCAATGGGCCGAATCACACGGGCCGGTCAAATGGGCCGATTCAATGGGTCGAATCACATGGGCCGAATCAAATGGGCCGATCAAATGGGCCGAATCACATGGGCTGAATCAAATGGGCCCAAACCAACCACACCATTCACCTACTACTAGAGGTCATTTTAGAGCATTAATTCAAAAAAAAAGAATCACATCCAAGGATCATCTGGACCATACCACAAATGGCAGTGGTGATATTGATTCCCTAAATTAAAAATTTAGAGGGCCCACCATAGCATTTATCTCCCATCCATACTGTTCATAAGGTTACAAAGACCTGGATATAGAGGGAAAACAGATATCACATTGGCCCAGGACCAGGACCCTATAACCCAAAGGGGTTTTCAATGGTGGACGTTCATCCCACTGTTTTCTGCAGTGTGGTCCACTTAATATTAGATCTGCCTTATTTTTAATCATAGGCCGTGAGACAAGGTTGCCAATTAGATGGACGATTTGGATGCATCACATCCATCAAAATGGGGCCATGAGCACGTTAGATGGATGGACGACATGGCTAGAAAAATGCATCAAGGTGGGGCGCATGAGACAGGTCAGATGGATGAACGGTTGGATGGAAAGACATCCATCAAAGAGGGGCCACTAGAACGCCAGATGGATGAACGGTTTGGTTAACATCATGGTAGGCTCCACTCGTCCAGATTGCTAAACGGTGTGGATGAGACCCACACACGTGGTGTGGCCCATCCAGTACTGTCTAGAAATGGACAGCTGGACTAAGCTACATGGGTCCCACGTATGCGGCCACCCCACATCCCTCTCTTCTCTGTATATATATATATATTAATATAATATAAGATAATATAATATACTATATTATAATATAATATATACTAATTAAAGTACCCACCGTCCAGACCCTCTGGACGATCTGGACGGTGGGATATAACGCTTATATCATGGTGGGTCCACACGCGTGGCCCACCTCAATGTACTAACACTATGTATTATATATATATATATTTAAATAATAATTTCTCTCCTTTTTTTAAAGCTAGCTAGTTAGTACACACCACCTTCAATTCACACTACACTGCTAGCCACACCCCACTGTCAATTCACACATTCCATTGACGGTATGGATTCAACACAGGGATCATGGTGGGTCCCACATTGATGTGGCCCACCTGCTGGATTGATCTTATATTTGTATTTTTCCTTTCCTTCCAGACCTGTTAATGGGCTGAACGGTATAGATCTAACACATCCATCAGGTGGGTCCCACAAAGGTGGATGGCATGGATAAGATACATACTTCATGGTGGGCCACACTTGGCTTTGGGAGAGAGAGAGAGCTTGGACGTTGGAATTTTTTGTTGCTTGGGAGATTTTTTTTGAGAAATGAGGGAAAGAGAGAAGTGATGGGATGATAAGAGATGGAGTGATGGGTGATGGGTAATGGGTGGAGTGATGGATGAAGTGATGTAAGGGTTGACTTTGGGGTAGCTTGTGTAAGAGAGAGGTAAGGGTAGGGTATGGGTTGCTTGTACTTGACTTGAGGTGGATGTGTACTTGATTGATGAGATTAATTGATTGATGGAATAGGTCGTAGAGATTCTCTCGAAATTCGCACGTGCGGCATTTTTCTCAAAATAAATGCGGGCCCATATCTTCTAGCTTGGGTATCGGATCGGTGCGCGAGTCGCGGCGTTGGAACCGCGGCGATGACGCGGTTGCTAGGGTACAAGTTTCGGGTCGATCTGACTTCGGTATACAAGACTTGACTTAGGATTACGCGCAAACATCGGATACAGGTTGAGGGTTGTTGGAATTCAACCAGGAGGACCGTGGGAGCCTACAGAATGGTACGGTATAGGGTATGGGTCTTACAAAATGTTTCCCTCTAAGGGGAGAAGAAACCTATTTAACTATATTGTACTCTAAAAGGAAGAGTAACCCTTCGACGATTTCCACGACTAGGATGATCGATTGAACGACCCTTTCCCCAAAGGTCGACCTATCTATCTACTGCGTTCGACCTATCCACTGAGTTTGACTTATCTACTGGATCTGATCTATCTACTTAAATTATTCTATCTACTTAAAAGAATTCACATACAAGCATCATACCAAAAAAGTGAATTATATTAATAAAAGCCCTCGGAGTGTGTAATATTGAAAAGTTTATAAAATTACAGGGAGAGTAGGTCTTTATGCTTTAAGAGGCTGCTCAGAAGGTGCGTCTTTGGGAGAAGTCTCGGAGTCAGCATCCTCTAAACTAGAGAGGTTCAAATTTGGAAAGGCCTCCTTAATCTCTTTGACGCACTTCGAAAAGGCCATCTGGTACAAGGTATGTCTATCTTCCGAATATTCTTTGGAAGACTTGTACTCCTCGATGGCGGCTACTCGACCCAAAGAAATAGCCGCCTGAGCTTCTACTTTGGCAATCTCGAGCTTCACCTCAGCCTTCCTGAGCTTCACCTTCAGTTCCCTGTTGTCGGCTTCCGACCAAGCCGGCCTATCCGAGGCCTCAGTAAGAAGCTTCTTCGTTGCCTCTAGTTCGGCCTCCAAGGCTGAAGCATGAGCTTCTGCAGCAGAGCAGGCCTGGTTGGCCACAATAACTGTGGTTCAAGATTGTTCGGCTTCAATCTTCATCAATAAAAGCTTCTGCTTGCCCTCACTCACCATCATTTACAGGTGAATGATATCATGTTGTACTTTTAGCATGCAAGGGGAAAAATGCCAAAAGAACAAGAGAGAATATCAATAGCCGAACAGAAAGGAAGTAAAATAATGAATGCTTAGGAGATTTACTTACTCCGAGGAAACTCTTTGTTGCAGATGTAAGGACCACGACCACATCCGGAGTGCAGTTTAGTGAATGGAAGAACTCCTTTTTGGGCAGATTCTACTCAGCCCAGGGAAGAAGCTCTTCGATAACTTCACTAACCATCCTAGAAGGACATCCTCCCTCCTCCCGAGCCTCGGAAGGCCCCGCAAAAGGCCTACTAGCCTCTTCAGCCTCAATAGGCCAAGCCTCATTAGAAGGCTCGACAACTCCTTGGACCTCCATAAAGGGAGCCTCCTCACGAGAGGTCGCCTCGACTATCGTCTTAGCAATAGCAGGGGCAGAGACTGCTGTCGTTGCCTCATCTTCAGTCTCCATAACAATGGGAGATGAAGGACAGATCTTCCCCTTGCTCTTGGAGATCGTATTCTTCTTCTTCATCATCTTCTTCTCCATTACAATATCCTTAAGAGAATGTGCCTTGCACTTGAGGATAGGCTTTAACAAGAGATGAGCTTCAGACATATCTATAATCAGAATGAAAAAAGAGTTCCTCACAAATTCATGAAAATTTTCTCAAGTCCTAAAGGTCGGCGAAGGTTCTTAACTGTGAGCTCAGTATCAAGGCCTGATTTCTACAAGAGCTCCGGTTGGAGAAGCTTTCTCCAAGACCGATCTTCCTCTTTCAATGCCCTCACCCCTTAAACTCAAGCAAGAGGTCCAGTAGCTAGTACACGAGGATATTTGGGAATAACTGAGACAAAGGAAAATATATGTGCAAATGGTCAAGAATATTTAAGGCCAACTAATTCAGAAATAATCAAGGAAGAGCTAAGTCTGAGGAAAGCCAACCTGAAGTAGTGAATATGGTAGGGACAAGACTACAATGAAAGGTCAAGCCTGCCACTTCCCAACTGCCAGAGGCCCAGAACCAGTTACTCCTCCAGTTCTTGTTGGAGGTTGGGGCATCCGTGATAATGCTTCCTCCAGTCCCCCTCCAGGCAGAAAGATAGTACCAACCTTCGTAAAAACAATTAGGCTTCGCTGGTACATGTGGAGCTCAACAGTAAGCATGGGTTGCTCGAGCTCGGACCATAGGACGGTACAACCGATCAACGTCCTCCATACATTAGGGATCAATTGTCCCGGGGCCATATCTAAATGAACGAGCACCTGCCTCACTATACTTTGCAAAGGAAGCCTCAGGCCGCATTAGAGAGCGACCTGAAAAATGGCAATTGCTTCCTTTGGTGGATGATTAGGTAGCTCGTCTAGTGAAGGAACCCGGAGGATCACCAACTCCGGGATATGATATCCCGACCTAATCTGAGCTAGGTCGGCCTTATTAAGGGTCAACTTTATGAGACCCTTCACCCCCTCATCACTAGAGGATTTGTCTGCATCCTCCTCGTCGAGCAGATGTGCTCTACCCTAATTAGCGGTTCTATTGGAGACTACTCCAGCGTTCTTGATGACTGCGACACCTAAAAATTGGCGTCGCTCATCATCACCAACAGTGACGGTGGGTTAAAAATTGGTCTAAGGCTACTCGCCCCACTGTCACTAGTAGAGACCCCCTCCCGTGAAATCAAAGAATCAGACATGGCAGTCACCCTTACAAATGCTGGTAATCGATGACAGAGGAAGAAAGAGGAAAGGGAGGGGGTGAGTTGAGAAGCAATGCTCACCGAAGAAAGGAAGTTGTTCGGTTACTGTTAATGTCACAAAGTCCAAATTGCTGGGAATCACCTCTGCAAGTTGAGGAAGACGATTCAGAGGGGAAGATGCAAATAGCCTCTCGAAGACATTAGGGCTTTCCTTATAAAGGGAAGCCACGTGGCAGCAATCGAATACCTCCTTTGATGTGAGCTTCATACGACACCTCTTCGAATAGCCCATCTTGATAGGTGGCGTAACCCCATTCAACACTTGACCCTACTATCGAGAAAACGACACGCATCACTCCCATTAATTGGGCATCGAAGCGACAGCCTGACAAGTCACGTGGCCTCGATCTAAGCTATGCCACCTCGACTTCACTGTACATGATTACTGACGCACCTCGATCCTGTGATGGCCGCCGTATTCAACATTTATGACTGAATGGTTCGACCCACTACATTTCGACCTACTTTCCAAGCCCATATAGCAAACTCGAAAGTAGGGGGCTTACTGTTATGGGAAAGCTAAGATGGTCCATAAAAAGAGTTTGAACTAACAACCATCATGAACCTATAGACCAAACTACCCGAAAGAAAACCACTTGCTGGGAAGAGCCGACCAATAAGATAGCTCGGTCTAGTCACAGGTCGGCACGACTATGGCTCAGCCTGATCATAGGTCAGCCCAGTCACAGGTCGGTGTGACTATAACTCGGCTTGATCATAGGTTGGAGCCACTATGGGTTAGCGCAACCTTCAACAACCTTCTACAAAGGGAGCCGATAACTACTGGAGCCAATGATCACAAGGACACTACAAGCCGATCGACATCAGAATGATACCGACCTACAAATAGCTCGATACTACCTGCCTCTGGGGCTTGATTTGCCTCAACCATCCGATCTTGCCGAAAGGTCAGATAGATTTATCGGTTCCTGACTAAATGTTTGGTCTTATCCAAAGAAAACGGCCCGAAGATCTCTCCCGAAGATCTCAGGAGATGAAGCCAGGATTCCAGAGATCTTAGATACCCATGATCTAAGAAGGATCCCCGACATATCAGGAGTCCCAAATGGGAAAGATCTCCAATGGTGTAATCTTCCCTCTAAATGCAGAAGAGTTCCGGCTCGTGTGATCTTCCCTTTCGATAAATAGGGGAGCCCCTAGACAGTGAAGGTATGCACACATTCGTACAACCCATAAACCTGAAAAGACTAGTGACTCTTTCCCTTTGAACCATTCTCTACAAAGACCCAGATTCCTGACTTTGGCATCAGAGGGTCCCTTGCATTAGCCAGGGTCTTCCTTTTGTCCTTTGCTTCTTTTATGCAGGTGCTTCAGGGTCCAAGGAGGGTTCATCGGAAAACTATATCAACAAGACTAAAATTGAAGCAGATCCAAATCTCATGGACACATCATAAGAAAGAGTGGTGATTTAATGTCTATTGTTAAAAACTTCTAGGGTTCAGTTAATGCCCACGGTGATGTTTATTTGCCATCTAACCTATTGATATGGTCATACAAATCTAGATTAAGGGGATCTAAAACTTTTATGGCCAATGAAATTTTTTTAATGGTCAATCACCATTGTTTTGTTTTGCATGGTGTGGTCCACATAAGATTTGAAACTACTTTGTTTTTGGGTTCAGTAGATTGCCCACACTTAAAACATGACTACTTAGCTTTGTAATTTGGGTGGGTTCTTGATTTGAGTAGCTAAAATCATCATAGAAAAGTAACCAACGGTCTATATTAAGCACCTGATGGTGAAAATTGAGCTTGAGGGTTGGCTTTTTGCATAAACACAGTGGAACCACCACCATCTTTGCTCACAGACGTCAGTTCCACCACTGTCTTTGCTATAAAAAACCATCGCACGATCCACTAGAGGCCCTGTTTATGTGCCTAGCTCGCTTGCATATTGGTTCGATTTCCCTGAGCCTATGACTCAGCACTTTCGCCCATCCATGACTCATTCATGACCCATGTGATGGCATGGTTCATATGAACCTATCTTTCAAACTAAACTTGTGGTTCGTGAAGTCTAAACCTACCCTTCCAAATGCCTATAAAAAGGGGGGGCTCGACTTTAAAAGAAAAAAGGCCTTCAGAGGTAGAAGCAGAGTCCAAAGGCCGAGAGTCCAGAGGTTGAGAGCTAGTAAGCTAGGGGGAGCTAGATAAAGTTATAAGACAGAGACAGGGGACCTTGACTCTTTGTTCTCTCGATCTCTTCTAGCATTTTGATCTTTTCTATTCTATTTCAATTTCAAAGCCAATGCCATATTCTCGATCTATCCTTTTTCAATCTATATATCCACCATTACTTTGAATGCTTGAGGTAGTAGGCTCTGCTCTGACATCAAGTAAAGAATGCTCTATAGTCACCTCTCTTGAGGATCTTCTATATCAACAAAACATGACTTAAAGGAGTAACCAAAACCTCTGTGTTCTTTTTCTTTCCGTATTTCCATCGGAAATCCATTTTTACCATTTCATTTCCATTTTCTTTTTATCTTTTGTAGTTTAGATATTTAAAGCTTAGTCTTTTACTAGAAGTTCTTTGAATCTCCTTTGAAAGTATACAACCTGACAAAGTAGAGACCGTGTTTAACAATGGCAGTAAAAGGGTGACTAACCACTTTCTTTTTGGTATTCGAGACCCTTGCCCAAAATTCACGGCGCAGGCTTATCCAAGAGTCATCTAAGCCGGAAATTCTTCAATTTTCTCGATCTCAAGGTGATTTCACAGATTCTAGCCAACTGTGGATTCTGGAGCCTTCATTTTGACCAGTGGTGACTCTACATGAACACAAATACGTTGCATGAAGTATTACAAAAGGTATACATATAAATATTAAGCTTCTCTTCTCAACTCCTCCACGAGGTTCAGGTATAGAGGTCTTAACTATGGGTATCACGAGTTTGGATAGACTTCATATATAGGCCTTCATAGGCTATCGCCCCGTATCGACCAAGCACCTAAGAAATTATATCATTCTTCTCAACCTTCCTCAAGGTTCAGGTATGGATGTCTTAGCTATGGGTTCCATCGGATCTGGATAGATTTCGTATATGAGCCTTCAGAAATCGGAGTAAATTTTAGTTTTATATATATATATATATATATATCCATTGTTTGACTCATGCAACCATCAAAAAGTCCGACTTCGGACGCCTAATGGGCAAGCCTAGGAGGAAATCTCCCGCCAACATCCACAAAATGACGACTTTACAGGGGATGATGCTAACCATTATCCAAGGCTCGACTTGAAACACCTAGTTATATACTTTTAAGAAATTCTTTTAACTTCTAGTCTTTACTAGTATTACAACATTCCAATTCCATATTGGTCCATTTACCTTATAAGTCTCTAGTGAATACTGGTCTATGTACTTTCTTGCTTACATCCTGCATTCCAGTGAAAACTAGTCCCCTTACTTTCTTGCAAGCATCCTTCATTCCAGTGCATATTGGTCCCATTTACATTTTGGCCTATACATACCACACTTTACTTTCTGTTGTAATTAAAAAAATTGCTTACGGGTCTGTCACCCCTCAAAGATAGCGCACATGTACTAGAATTCTATTTGAACTTGCACACTGACAACCATGTCAATCCAAGGAGCACAGTTTAGGATCTCTCCTAGAGTCTCCCAGGTGGCAAACCACTCAATTCGTGGCTACTACTTCAATAACCGACCTAGCCCTTAGCATGAATAGGCTAAAACCTCATGACCAACTTCCGTTAAAGCAGAGCCTCCGCATCAAACCAAAACATGTCGGCACAACCGCTGATCACTTCAATCAATCCATCGATTTAAAGCTTGGCTTTGTATACTGTCAATCAATTCTAGCACACTCTCCCTTAATGAGAGCAATAGCCAGGTCCTTCCTCCTTTGAGAAGGAAGCAATACACGCACCATAGGGGACCCTTCCTAGTTAGGCCCCTTTGAAATTGATCAGTTCTGGGAACATTTCGAGGAGTAACTCAGGGCCATGAAAAATAACCTTCAGAAGCAACATGGGGTGGAACTCCCATTCACCCGATTCAGGGACCTTTGTCCCTTCCCTAATGGCAGGCTACCTGTTAATTTCAAAGTCTCAAAGTTTCAACGATATGAAGGTATAGGATGTCCCACAACCCACCTGAAAGCATTTTACAGTGAACTCAATGCCATGACAGGGTATGGCAAAATTTTAATTCAATTATTCCAAAAGTCTCTGAGAGGTAGCGCGCTTAGTTGGTATATATTACTTGATCACCACAAAGTTAGGACCTGGGAAGACTTGTCCCAAGTATTCATTGATTGCTTTACGTACAATCTAAACATAACATCTGAAAGGGCAGATCTTGCTGCTTTAAGACAAATGAATGACGAGTCTTTTTTAGCTTATATTGAGCAGTAGCGGGCCAAGGCCATCAAGATGAAAACACCCATCAACAAGGAAGAACAGATGCCACGCTCCAAACTTGGTAGACAGGTTCACAGAAATTTTGAGTTCCGAATTAGGCAGTGATAACCTTCATAGTACCCTATTCTCAGCTCTTATCTTACATACGCTAGGTTCCGATCCTGAGATCCCATAAGGAAGATTTTCAGGGTGATTTTTTTTTTGTACATGAGTATAACCACAAGTGTACCAAAACTAAAAACATAATCACATTTTCACTATAATATCATATTGAGTACAGTGCTGGAAGGAAAATACATGATATAACAAAAGTCCAAAAGATCAGGCACATGTTCTTACCTCAATGCTACTACGGTCTAGCATAACCTACATGTAAACAATGTGCATAAGCTTACCACAAAGCTTAGAGAGTACGTGCACACATTCGCAATGCATGTGCTAAGCATACAAATATTAGAGTAAGCAGAAATGATGAATGACTAAGCTGTTAAGTCCATAAATGTTATCAGCCATTCCCAGGCTATGCGATGCAAGGGCCTACATGACCAAATGTCATATGCTAAAGATGCAATGCAACGTACCAATTCTCCACTAGTTCACATGTCAAAATAGTTCACAATTCGATCATCATCAGAGTTTAGTACACTTTCGACACTGGTTGCAGCCCATCGCGTGCAAGACCAAGTGAGTGCAAAAGACCTCACTATCCGCCTCACCAATGGTATACGGAAAACCACCAGGCCCATTGATAGCAAACTCATTTTACGAGTTGAACAAACTCAACCTAGCATATAACCCTCTGCACCCGTACAGGTAAGGTCAAACCCCCTTTCAACCGAGCTTGACACAGTGGGAGATGCGGCCTACCGGTATTCAGTCATTATGTGCTCATGAATCCACTCCGTCTAGACGTTGAAGCATCCTATTGGTACCATAGGGTTTAGGGACTTTCGTCCAGGGACGCTTGCGATACCCTATAACCTCAATAGTTTCCGGTGTCCAAAAAATCATCTGCTAGCGACAACAAGACTATGAGGCTATGTTCCTGGTATCGCTATGGAGTAGATGTAATGTGTCACACATAATACACAATACATATCACATTATCGAAGACATGCATTAAACTTACGTGTACCGCATGATCATGCAAGGCGACCCTATCTTGTACGGGTTCTCCAAGTATGTTATGATTAATCGTCATTCTAAGATAGGCATACAAATGATGCGTATAAGCATATGAATAAGCAATGTATCAATTTTACTAAGCATATTATTAGTGTGACCTATCAGGCAAAGTACACTGTCACAATATCAACTACAACGTATGATAATTGGCCTTAAAAGGCCTGACATATAGGGTAAGGTCTTGTTGCGCAGCACGCCAACAACGCAGTGAGCCTAGATCCAATTTCAGACCTCACCCACAAATGATAAACAGGAAGAAATATAAACTAGAAATAGATCAAAGCATTCAAAACAAACCACAAGACAAGATATACGTGAAAAAATCCCAAACTAGAGTAAAAAACCACGGATGCAAACTTCCACCATGAAGAACGAAGATTACAAAGCAATATGCTAACCTCTCCCTTGGAAGCACATAGAAAACCCTTTACCCACACCTTAGAATAATTTTTTCTTACTTTTTTTTTTCTCTCTCTCTGAAAAAAACCATAGGAACCCCTGTTTATAGTTTAGGAAACTCCCATTTCCTCATCCCAGTTGTGAAAGAACTTGCGACACAAAATCTGTGCAAAATCGCGGAACGAATCTGCGTAACCTCGACTAGTCGTGTAGCCTGCACGACCGGTTGAGAGTACCCCACGACTGGTCGTGAATGGGCTACGACCGGTCGAACACCTCGAGATCAAAAAAATAGTGCTCGCTGGACTTTGAGTCGAGCCGGTCCACGACCGGTTAAGCCGGACCCTACGACCGGTCGAGCATGGCTCACGACCGGTCGAGGACGGTCCCAGATATGGCTCCACATCTTAACAATCTCCCACTTGGAGACATATCGCCTTAAACCTTCGTCTTCTTCATCCAGAGTACATCACCTCCCTGTCTTCAAGCCTGAAGACCAATCAAAGCTGAACAGAGCTTCAACTTCTCTCGTGTGACCGCCTTGGTCAGCATATCCGCAGGATTCTCACTTGTATGAATCTTCTCCAGAGCAATCGATCCATCTTCCAGTAACGAACGAATGAAGTGATATCTGATGGCATTATGCTTGGTCCTTGAATGAAAGGCTGAATTCTTAGCCAAGTGTATTACACTCTGACTGTCACTGTACATCTTACAATCTGCTTGCTTCTTACCCAACTCTTCCATGAAACCTTGCATCCACACCATCTCCTTGCATGCTTTTGTAGCCGCAACATATTCTACTTTTGTCGTACTGATAGATACTATCTTCTGTAACTGAGAGACGCAACTGACTGCAACACTATCTAGAGTAAAGACATAACCTGTAGTGCTTCTTCTGCTGTCGATGTCTCCTGCCAAATCTGAATCCACATAGCCCTGTAGCTTGATTTCTGATCCACTAAGCACAACCCTACATCCTTAGTACCTACCAGGTATCTAAGAATCCACTTCACAGCTTCCCAATATTCCTTCCCGGGGTTGTTCATGAACCTGCTAACAACTCCCACTGCTTGAGCAATGTCTGTCCTCATGCTCACCATAACATACATGAGACTCCCAATAGCTGCACGTATGAGACTATAGCTATGTAGTCTCGTTCCTCCTGCGTCTTTGCACCTTGTTCCTTAGAATGCTTGAAGTGGTTGGCTAATGGAGTCCGGCTTAGCACCTCCCACATTGAATCGATCACGTACCTTAGTTATGTACTCTGCCTGTCACAAAACCAGTTTCTTGTTTTCCTTGTCACGCTTTATCTTTATGCCTAGGATTTGTTTTGCAGCTCCTAAATCCTTCATGACAAATTCTCTAGACAATTGTCTTTTGAGATCTGAGATGTCCTTTACGCTTGAACCAACCACAAGCATATTATCAGCGTACAGAAGAAGGATGATGATGACGTATCAAACTTCTTCAAATAGCAACAATGGTCTGCATGACATCTCCTATAACCGTTTTCCGACATGAAATTGTCGAATTTCTTGTACCACTACCTTGGGGCCTGCTTTAGGCCATATAGACTCTTCTTCAGTCTGCATACTTTGTTCTCCTTTCCTGGTGCCACGTATCATATCAGCTGATGCATATATATCTCTTTTTCAAGGTCTCCATGAAGAAAGGCTGTCTTAACATCTAGCTGCTCTAGATGTAAGTCCTCTGTAGCCACTATACTCAAGACCATACGAATCGTAGACATTTTCACCACAGGTGAAAATATTTCAGTGAAATCGATACCTGCCTTTTGTTGAAACCCTTTCACAACCAGTCTAACCTTGTACCATTTCAAACCATCGTGCTCCTCCTTCAGTCTGTAAACCAACTTGTTATGAAGAGCTTTCTTACCCATAAGTAGGGTGAATAGCTCCCATGTACGATTGGACTTAAGAGAGTCCATCTCCTCATCCATGGCCTGCTCCCACTTAACCCTTGCATCTGTCTTTAATGCATCTTCAAAATATTCTGGTTCACCATTATCTGTCAGCAGTAGATAATGTAAGGACGGTGAGTATCAGACCGTGGATCTCCTCTCCCGAGTAGACCTCCTCACAACCGGTGTATGCGGCTCTGCCTCATAATGCTCCTGTGCATGATCATCCTGTGGCGCTGTAACACCCGTGTCCTGTAACTCTTCCATCTCTACGAATTCTTTCTCCTCGGCCTTATTTTCCTGCACACTGTCCTTATGCATCACTTTTTCATTGAAAATTATGTCCTTGCTTCTGATAATTTTCTTGTTTTCTGCATCCCAAAACTTGTAGCCAAAATCATGCTGCCTGTAGCCTATAAACGTGCACCTCCTGGACTTCGCATCTAGCTTGTTTCTGTGCTCTGTATCAATGTGAACATATGAAGTGCAACCGAACACTTTCAGATGTGCAAGGTTTACTTCTTTCCCAGTCCATGTTTCTTCTGGTAGCCCACCATCCAATGGTGCTGAGGGACTTCTATTGATGAGATATGCGACAATATTCACAGCATCTGCCCAAAAGGTCTTGGGCAACTCTGCATGTAGTCTCATGCTCCTGACTCGCTCAAGGATGGTCCTGTTAACCATTCTGCTGTAGTGTCCCTGGAATCATTTTCTGATGTTTGATTCCATTTGCTGCATAATACTTTTCAAATCTCTTATCACAGTACTCTCCCCCATTATAAGATCTGAGACATTTTACTGTTCTACCTGTCTCGTTTTCTACCATAACTTTCTACTTCTTAAATACGTCAAATATATCATATTTGTGTTTTAAGAAATAGACTCACAGTTTTCTACTAGCATCATCAATAAAGGAAACAAAATAACGTGAGCCACCAAGAGATGATACCTGTGCCGGTCCCCACACATCAGTGTATACAAGCTCCAACAGATGCGTCTTTGGAGTGCGTCCTGTCTTCTTGAAACTTACCCTCTTCTGCTTGCCATATACGCAGTCCTCGCAAAATTCCAAGTCAATAGACTTTAGCCCCGGTAGCTTCCCTTTTGACAATAGCTCTTTCATCCCTTTCTCACTCATATGTCCCAACCTCTGATGTCATAACTGCCCATTCACTCCAGTTGATGCGACTGAGAGTGAACAATACGATCTTGAAGTCACGTATAAAGTACCTTCCTTTTTCCCTCGAGATATCACCAAGGCACCTTTTGTGATATTCCAGGAATCACTAGTGAATGTCGTCACATAACCGGTATCGGCCAATTGCCCCATTGAGATCAAGTTACATTTCAAACTCGGTACATGTCTGACATTCTTCAATTTCAAAACAGTTTCGTCTTTCTGATTGACATGAACGTCTCCCTTTCCAACAATACTGCACGGCTCATCATCACCCAGGTAGACTCTCCCAAAGTCACCTGACATATAATCACGCAGAACTTCCTTACATGAAGTGGCATGAAACGAAGCACCCGAGTCTATAACTCAAGACTCATTCCTCGCATCAAGTGACAAGATTAAGGCCTCCGTGTCACTCTCCTCAGATAGATTCACTGAATCCTTCCTGCCTTGAGAGTTTCCTTCTTGTTTCTTGAGCGTCCTGCAATCACGTTTCATGTGCCCCTTCTTGCCGCAATTCCAACACCCGTCTTTGTCTTTCGGTCCCTTAGACTTCTTCCTTGACTTAGAACGCCCATGTTTATTGCTTCCTTTGTTCAATGATCTTCCTCTTCCTTCAACATTTAGAGCATTCCCTGAATCCCTTGAAACTCCTGATGCCTTTCTTCTAGATTCTTCGCTGAGAATTAGACTAACCACATCATCAAATTTCAACTTCGTCGACCCTGAAGAATTGCTCACAACAATCACCAAACCATCCCATCTGTCTGGTAAACTGGATAAGATCAATAACGCCCTTACCTCATCCTCAAAACAATGCCAACGGATTCCAACTAGCTCGTGATTATTGAACTCGTTTAGATGTTCAGCCACGCTCCCACCATCTGACATCTTCATGTTGAATAACTGTTTCATAAGATGAACCTTGTTGGATGCTGAGGGTTTTTCATACATGGTGGCTAGGGCTTCCATTAATTCTTTTGTCATTTTTACCTTGGATATATTGAAGGCGACGCTCTTAGACAAAGAGAGTCGGATCGTTCCTAAAGCCTTCCTATCCAGTAAAAACCATTAATCATCTGTCATCTTTTCTGATTTCTTCTCTTTTCCTCCTAGAGGAATATAGAGGTCCTTCTGATACAGATAATCTTCCATCTGCATCTTCCAGAAGGCAAAGTTTGAACCATCAAACTTCTCAATTCTAGTTTTCCCTTCTTCCATCATCGCTCCCAATAGAACTAAACCAATAGCTCTGATACCAGTTGTTGCGCAGCACGCCAACAACGCAGTGAGCCTAGATCCAATCTCAGGCCTCACCCACAAACGATAAATAGGAAGAAATATAAACTAGAAATAGATCAAAGCATTCAAAACAAACCACAAGACAAGATATACGTGAAAAAACCCCAAACTAGGGTAAAAAACCACGGATGCAAACTTCCACTATGAAGAACGAAGATTACAAAGCAATATACTAATCTCTCCCTTGGAGGCACATAGAAAACCCTTTGCCCACATCTTAGAATAATTTTCCCTTACTTTTTTTTTCTCTCTTTGAAAAAAAAACCTAGGAACCCCTGTTTATAGTTTAGGAAACTCCCCTTTCCGCATCCCAGTTGCGAAAGGACTTGCGACACAAAATCCGCGCAAAATCACGGAACGAATCTGCGTAACCTCGATTGGTCGTGTAGCTTGCACGACCGGTCGAGAGTACCCCACGATCGGTCGTGAATGGGCCATGACCGGTCGAACACCTCGGGATCAAAAAACAGTGCTCGCTGGACTTTGAGTCGAGCCGGTCCACGACCGGTCGAGCCGGACCCTACGACCGGTCGAGCATGGCTCACGACCGGTTGAGGACGGTCCCAGATGTGGCTCCACATCTTAACAGGCCTGACATATAGGGAGTGGAACCCAATTAGCGGGCACCTCTACTAATGTAAGGGTCTACGTCGCCTGGTCCACTTGAGACAGGAATCAACCATATACTTGCGCCTATGCATATAACATAAACTTGTAAAACTGATGATCAGATAAGATATAATATATACATTAAGGTGGAACCTACTTGGGATAAACAAACACACACCATGGTGGGGAGCTAAGTAGGACCCTCCGACAAGTTGGCCGGCAACTAACATTACAATGGGCTCGTGGAAGTTTCCAATGGTAGGCACTCATCCATCCACGTAGAACACCCAGATGGGCCCCACAATCTTGACAAAACTGCAGGACCACCTTGCTGTCCATTCAGAGTGCCTAACAAGGCACTGTTCATTGCCTAAACTTCATCGGCCACAAGGGCTCGTGGCCTTTTCCCACTATCAAAACTGGTGGGCCATCCGGTCATCACATGTACATCATGGTGGGACTCCACAATGGTTCCCACGGCCCCTAGATGTGGTGGCAATAAAAAAATAGGGTGGGCCCACTAATCACCTACTGCCCATGGTGGGTTCACTTGAGCTGGATATGCCTCTCTTATGGTCGGTCCACCAGGGTCCATGGTCCTTTTTCGTGGCCAAAACAGGTGGGCCACCTGGGTATGGTACGTACACCATGGCGTGAATCCACAGTGGGCTCCACAGCCCCTGAATGGGCGGAAAACAATTATCACAGGGGCCCAAGAAGGTTTCTACGGTAGGCGTTTATTACCAGTGTTTCCATAGGTGCTGTCCATCTGAGCTTTGGATCCACTTCCTCTTTAGGCTGGAAAGGATGGACGGTGTGGGTGTGGTTGTCGTACATACCACGTGTGGGCCCATGGATCAGTGGCCCACAGGAATTATTGCTACCCACTGCACTTGAACCACACGCTGAAATAAGCTGGAAAAAAATGGATGAGCAGCGTGGATGGACATACAACATGGTGGGTCCCACGAGTGGACCACCTGTTGGCTACACACAATAGAAGAGGCAGGCGCCCCATGGAGGCTTCAACGGTGGGCGTCCTTATCTCCACTGTTTCCAATGGTGTGGATCATTAGAGTCTGGAATGACCTCATTTTTTGGTCTAGACCCTTAGATAATATGGAGAAGCAGATGGACGGTGTGGATTCAACATATACATCATGATGGGTCCCACGAGTGGGAGCCCGTACTTGCCCAAGGAGGCCTTCCGCCCTGTCGCTGGGCACGTAAATTTTGTTGTTTTCTGTTCTTCTCTCTCTCTCGCTCTTTTTTTTTTTAGAAATTTCCCAACCACGTGGATCCATTTGCAAGATCCGAACTGTCCATTGGGTTGCCCAGCTCTCCGTGGATCCAAAAAGTTCTATCTTTGACAGGTTCCACTGCACATACACACATCACAGTGGGCCTTAGAAAGTTTCAACAGTGGGTGCCATCACCATCACTATTTTCTATGGCGTGGCCCACCCAGTTCCGGATTTGGCTCATATTTGAGCCCATTGTCTGAAATGATCTGAACAAAAAGTATGAAAGGTGTGGATTATACACAAACATCATAGTCTCCCGCCACCATCACGTTGCTGGGCAGTAATGGCCAGCACGCAAACTCCTTTTTTATTATTTATTACTTATTTGTTTATTTATTAATTATTATTATTATTATTATTATTTTAATGTTTCTGTTGAATGAGACCCACAGAGGTGATCCCCTCCATTCATGAACCCAAGGATTCTAATCTTGGGTGGGTTCCACTACACGTACACATCACAGTGACCTTAGGAAGTTTCAACTGTGGTGCCATTATCACCACTATTTTCTATGGTGTGGCCCACTCGAGATTTGAATATGTCTCAAATTTGAGCCCTTGACCCAAAATAAATGGACGGTGTGGATCATACACATGAATCAATGTGGGCCCCAAGAGTGGAGACCCCACTCTCCATCCACCCAAGTAGCGTCGAGGGGTATCTGACACGGACATTTTCTTTCCCACACACATATATATAGAGTAATGCTAACACACTAGTAATTAGACCGTCCAATTAGTTGTCTGAATTAATGCTAGTTAATGTAAATGAATAATGCCACTGCAAAAGATATTTTAAATAGGAAAAGGATTTACTGGCTTGGGATGGCCCCACGATGGTGTTCATGTAAAATTCACCCCAGCCATTAGCTAAGTTACCCAATGTTACACCCAGGGCCCTTAAATCAGGCCCATCAGTGCATGGTTCATATAGACCACACCATTAAAAACAACCTACAAGGAATGCTTACCCTGAAAATTGTTTCTCTTCTTATGGCCCCACTTGAATCATTTACGAGCCTTCATTTTAGTCATCAGGCCTAGAATCTGGTGTGGAATCGAATGGTTGGAATGGATTTCACATGCTCATTACGGTGAGCCTGATAACAATCAAGAGTGGACGTCTCTCCCAACTGTTTTTATTAGTATGGCCTACTTGAATCAAGTATCAGCCTGATTTTTTATTTTTTATTTTTATTTTTGGCTCTAGACCCTGCATAGGATTACGTATACAATGATAAGAGTAGATCTAGTGGTACACATCACGGCAGGCCCTGTGCAAATATAAAGGTGGACCTCTTGGACGGTTGGTTCCTGAAATGTCGGACGTTCCCGAGACTGGTGGGGGAGCGGATCAGCGTTACCTGGTAACAAAGAGTGGGACGCTTACCTGACCGTGGGGCCCACCTTCATGTATGCGCTGTATATCCATGCCATCCATCAGTTTTTGCACATCATTCCAGTATATGATACCAAAAATGAAGCAGATCCAAATTTTAAGTGGACCACACCATTGAAAAGAGTAGACATTGACTACTAACCATTAAAAACTCCCCAGGGCCTATCTTAATGTTTTTTAGCCATCCAACCTGCTGATAAGGTCACAGTGACATGGATAAAGGGAACACACAAAAATCAGCTTGATCCAAAATGTGAGGTTTATATACATTGACAATCCACTTCATTCATCTATTTGACCACCTCATAGTGCGACCAAAATGCCTTAGATCAACTTAACCTTGCATTTATCTTTCATCCAAATCTATGTGATCTTAAAAACAAGTTGGATGGCAAATACATATCATGGCGGGCCACACAAGGTGGTCCACGTTGTGATAGCATATGGGGCACTCAGTCTCATAGCGTGGCCCACTTGTGGGCCCCACAATGGTCTACAATATTAAATGAAAGAAAAAGCAGGGAAAAGGAAGGAAAGAGGAGATCAGCCATTGGATGAGCCTCTGCCACTATGGGGGCCTCTACACACAACAATCACATGCACAAAGTGGGTCTCACCCTTTTTGGGCCCATGAAAAATGAAAAAAAGTAAGGAAAATTGAGAGTTTGTCATCCCTTGCACTCACAATGATGGATGGATAGTTGGATTGGACTGGATCGTCGATCGGACGACTAAGATGGTGAAACTCCTATCCTAAAATCCTCTAAACTTCCCTCAAGCTCTAATATCTTTTAATATATCTTAAAACAATTCTTTCCCTCAAGCACTCTCCCTTCTCTTTCCAATATCTCTTTAATTTTCCCTAATCTTTTTCTCTCTCTCTCTAATCTTCTCTAATGGTCTCTCTCTCTCTCTCTCTCTCTCTCTCTCTCTCTCTCTAGTCTCTTTTCTTTCTTTTCTTCTCACTCTAACTTAGTAGGAGAATTGTGGAAAATGAGAGGGATCCGGGGGCTTTGTGGTAGAACTTTTTGGATAGAGAAGAAATTATGAAAAGAGGGAGGGGTAGAATGGGAAGAGGGAAAGATAGAAGCGAGTGTCTTAGCATGGGCAATGGTATAAGTGAGTGATGGGAGACATGTGCTTGTTTGACTAATGGGGAGAGAGAGAGAGAGAGAGAGAGAGAGAGAGATGAGTGATTGATGAGTTGATTAATTGATTGATTGAACTACCTTGAGATTTGTGCAAGTGGAGCCCATGTCATGAGTACCATATGCTACAACTTCTAATCTTGGTGTCATAATAGAGTGTGACGCGTGGTGTTAGAATCATAACGCCTGCACGGTCGTCGAGGTACAAGTCTCGGGTCGTTGTAGTACTGAAATATGGCTATGATCGAAGCTCGCTGATTTGTTCCGCCTAGAACGTGTCGGCACTGCAAACGAAGCATACAGTTGGTCTCATAGGGTTATGGGTCTTACAACAAATTTCCAATATTGTCCACTCAGCAGACCCGTGTATATCTGGATACCTTGTCTTGTATTCGTATGCTAATTCACCCAACTGATCCATGCCGGGGAACAAGTAGAAAACGAAATAAGGGTTGGAATAATCTTCCCTTGGCCACATCAAGCCGCCCAAAAAAATGAGATTAAGTGAATGAAAAGCCTATTGAATATAAGCCTACCAGATATGGGAGCGATGAAGACGATATCCCCATCTTCTGTCTAATAGAAGATGATAATCTTGTCACCTTTGCCCAAGGTGCACCATTCGTCCTCAATAGGGACAACACCATCACCAGCAACAACCGTAGAAATAAAGCTTGCAATACTTCAATCAGAATCAACAAAGGGGAATGGTGAGTCACACCAATAGATGGATGGACGGTTGGATTGGACCGGATCGTCGATCGGACGACTCAGATGGTGAAACTCTTCTTAACTTCCCTCAAGTTCTAGTATCTTTTAATATCTCTTAAAACAATTCTTTCCCTCGAGCACTCTCCCTTCTCTCTCTAATATCTCTCTAATTTTCCCTAATCTTTTTTTTTACTCTCTCTAATGTTCTCTAATCTCTCTCTCTCTCTAATATATTTTTCTTTCTTTTCTTCTCACTCTCACTTGGTAGGAGAATTGTGGAAAATGAGAGGATCTGAGGGCTTTATGGTAGAACTTTTTGGATAGAGAGGAAATTATGAAAAGAGGGAGGGGTAGAATGGGAAGAGGGAAAGATAGAAGGGAGTGGCTTAGCATGGGCAATGGTGTAAGTGAGTGATGGGAGGCATGTGCTTGTTTAACTAATGGGAAAAGAGAGATATGAGCGATTGATGAATGAATTGATTGATTAAACTACCTTGGGATTTGTGCAAGTGGACCCACGCTAGCGTGCATTGTGTGGTCTACCTCGGCTTACATTATAAGCTACAACTTCTAATCTGGGTGTCATAATAGGACGTGCGGCATGGTGTTAGAATCACAATGCCTGCCTGATCGGCAAGGTACAAGTCTCTGGTCATTGCAGTACTGAAATAGGGTTATGATCGAAGCTTGTTGATTGGGTCCGCCTGGAACTCGCCAGCACTGGAAACGAAGCATACAGTTGCTCTCAAAAGGTTACGGGTCTTACAACAAATCTCCATGATTGTCCACTCGGTAGATCCGAGTATATTTGGATACCTTGTCTCGTATTCGCATGCTAATTCACCCAACTAATCTCGAAAACGAAATAAGGGTTAGAACAATCTTCCCCTGGCCACATCAAGCCGCCCAAAAAAGTGTGATTAAGTGAATGAAAAGCCTTCCGAATACAAGCCTATCGAATACAAGCCTACCGGATATGAGAGCGATGAAGATGATATCCTCGTCTTCTGTCCAATAGAAGATAGCAATCTTGTCACCTTTGCTCAAGGTGCACCATTCGTCCCACAACAGGGACAACACCATCACGAGCAGCAACCACAAAAACGGAGCTTGCAATACTTCAATCAGAATCAACAAATGGGTATGGTTTAGGAACCTAGGCAGTTCACTCCACTAACTCAAATCTTATAGTGACACACTAGTCATCCTAGTCCAAAGGCAACTCCTTACCCCACTACAGCCTAGGCCCCCACCAAACCCACTGCCGTCAAACTATAATGAAAATGAGTATTGTACGTTCCATCAGTTCAGGGGGCACACGACGGACCGCTATTTTACATTAAAACATACGGTCCAAAATTTGATCGACCAAAGAAAAATTTCGAACACAATCCTAAATACAGAAGCTAACAACATACTCCAAAATCCCATGTCACAACATCAAGTAAACCCCAATACATCGGGCATCCTGCCATCAATCCTATTCAAGAAAGGTCTCATCTTCATCTAATCTAGTCCACTCATGCAATAAACTCTCTTCCAGAGTTTGCACCACTCATCTTGCAGGGGGCACCATCCTACTCAGTCCCCCTCCAATCTTAATCCCCCAGGGAAAGGCCCCTAAGCTGACCTTCTCCCCATCATCAAGCTCCATCCAGACGTGGACCAATCAGTCATTAGTCCTTCAAGGAAAGGCCCCAGATCCACTATGTTTCCTATCTTCTATACTAGTAAGATAGGAGTCGATCAATCATCGGTCCTTTAGGAAAAGATTTACCAACAAGTATTCATCACTGCTCCCTGTTATAGTGCAACGTAGTTGTAACGCCCTGCCCAAATTGGAGCAGTATCTTGAGGCGCCCACGTGCGCATTGGCGTAGGACCATATGAATTGATCACATGTGCGGATAAATTACTGGTAAATTAATTCGGATTAAATCACCAATGTGATGCAATCCAATTACATTCGAGCAGAGCACGGGCCGTCGGGCTGGTTAGTCCAATGGTACTTGGCGACGGCTTGTATGAGCCGTGCACTG
This sequence comes from Magnolia sinica, assembly GCF_029962835.1. Taxonomy (NCBI): domain Eukaryota; kingdom Viridiplantae; phylum Streptophyta; class Magnoliopsida; order Magnoliales; family Magnoliaceae; genus Magnolia; species Magnolia sinica. The sequence continues at coordinate 53,998,285 of NC_080591.1, read as the reverse complement.
CCCGAGGTGGGACAGGAAATTTCGAAACTTGGGGAGGCCAGGGGCCTCACTGGGTTTGTGGTCCATCGCGGACGTCAAGCTCAGATAATGCCCAGAAATGGATGAATCGTGCCGTTCAGTCAGCACTTGTAAACCGCGAGTCGCCCCACTTAAAAAAAATGGTTGAAATTTTAAATCAATCGGCCCTGTTACTTGAGTCAGTGAATACGTAAATTTCAGCCGTCGGATCTCTTCTAAATTTACACCGAAGGCTAGAAATATTTCCTTGCACTTGCCCACAAAATCTGACCCTTGATCGAGGATCGGTGACCATTGATCGTAAATTGAGCCATTGTGACTAAATCCCGTATTCGTTTGTGGTCTATCACGCCCCAAACTCGGAAATCGGGCTCACAAAATTTTCGATCGCCGAATCTGGCGCTGACAGCCTCCGTCGTACCCCATTCTCAGTTCCCAGCACCCATACAACAGGTTTCAATCCTGGGATTCTATAAGGAAGATTTCTAACATGAGTTTGATTCGTAATGAGCATAACCATAAGCATAACCCATGAACAATAACCACAAGAACACCATCACAAAATTCACTATGATAAAAAACTTTGAGTATAATGCGTATGAAGAGAGGTACAAGATAATGATAGTAACGAAAACTCCTGAAGCTTGACTGCACGCTCCTGCTGCGACTAAGCTACGGCTGCGTCTTGGCGTCACCTGCACGCATCAATCGTGCAAAAGCTTATAGGAAGCTTAGAGGGTGGTGTAAGTGTGTGTGCAATACGAGCGTGCTCAGAATGCAATATCAGAGTAAAGCAGAATCATCCTGATGAGTCTATGAATGCAATCAGCCGTACCAAGGCTATGCGATGCAAGGCATGAATGCTATCAGCCATATCAAGGCTATACGATGTAAGGAGTGAATGATGTCGGCCATACGAAGGCCATGCGATGCGAGATGCAACTCAAGCACACTAGTCCTCATCCGAATCCACATGTCAATGTAACTCATCGCTAGAGCATCAATTATTAATACAGTTCTCACGTTGGACAATCCCTGGGGTCTAGCACACTCCATGCCAGCTTGGCACCCCTATCCACAACTAGATAAGTGGAAGATACCTCACTATCTACCTGCCAATATCGGACTCGGCTCGTCGATAGCGCACTCATTCCTCAAGCTGGACAAACTCAACCTAGTTATTGCCCCCTCACTTAGGCGGGTAAGGTCACACCCCTTTTCACCTGACCACGACACAGTGGGAGACGTGACTTACTGGTATACGGCCCTCGTGCGCTCATGTATCCACTCGGTCTCGACGTTGGAGTCATCCTCTGGGACCATCGGGTTTAGGGATTTTCACCCAAGGAAATCTATGGCGCCTCGATACTAGTAACAATATTTTCGGTGTCTGATCCTATCATCCACGATATGTCTATGGAGGCCACAACCCTGATGTCACTAGGGCGTATAGTAATCATGTCATACAAATGCGAAGTGCATGAATCACACTATCAGTCATGCATCAATCCTGCGCGTACTGTGCGCTGATGTGAGACAACTCTGCCTATCAGGGAGCCCATAAACAATTTGCCCGAAGCCATATGCTATAATCAGTCGCTCCTTATATCAAGTATACATATGATGCGTATGAGCATGAATCATGGAGCTATACTAAAAATGTTATATAGTGGACTCTATTCATAACAAAGATGGGCCTAGACAGCCTACACACTATAAGTATGGGCTTATCAATGGACCCTAGGGAGAGTTACAATGCGGACATTTAACCATCATTGCTCCCAAGGCATGACCACCATAAACATTATTACATAATCATGGTGGAATCTCACATCACAATGGGCCTCATATACATCAAGTGGGTCATATCAACGGGCCACACCAATGGGCCAACATGCATGAAATGGGTCACATCATATGGGCCGCACCAATGGGCCCATATACATCAAGTGGGCCATATCAACGGGCCACACCAATGGGCCCATATACATCAAGTGGGCTGTATTAACGGGTCACACCAATGGGCCAACATGCATCAAATGGGCCACATCATATGGGCCGCACCAATGGGCCCATATACATCAAGTGGGCCGTATCAACGGGCCACACAAATGGGCCAACATGCGTCAAATGGGCCACATCATATGGGTCGCACCACTCACACCATTCATCTATTTTTTAGAGATCATTTTATATCATTATCCAAAAAATGAAACAGACCCATACCACAAATGACAGTGGTGATAAAGAGTTCCACTGTTAAGATTCCAGTGGGCCCACCATAGTATTTATTTTCCATCCAGTCTGTTCATAAGGTCATAAAGACTCGAATTAAGAGGATAAACAAATATCATATTGGTCCAAAACTACTATAACCCAAAGGGTTTCCAATGGTGGGTGTTTAAACCCACTATTTCTGCAGTGTGGTCCCCTTAATACTAGATCTGTCTTATTTTTTTTCCCAAGCCCTAGGACTGGCTCACCAAATGGAAGGATGGTTTGGATGAACCATATACATCAGAGTGGGGTCCACGTACGTGGCCCACTAGAGATTTGAACACATCCATCATGGTGAAGTCCCCACAGCCCGTCCAAATGGATGGCGTGGAATACAAAACATACATCGTGGTGGGGCCATACATGGCACCGTCTAGATGGACAGTGCAGATGATACACATACATAAATGGTGGGTCCCACGGAACTTGTTGACATCCCATGTCAGCAGGATGACTGATGTGAGATACACCAGCCAATCCATTTCCCAGATAGGTGGGTCCCACGTAGGGCCCACCTCCCATACTTGTATATATTATATTATATATAAAATATAATATCATATATCATTGTTATATATATATATATAGTATAATATTATATATCATTATATTATTATTATTATTATTATTATTATTTTTAAGGAAGCAACGTCCAGGTCCTCTAGACAGACGGGTGGTCTTAAAACACATGCATCATGGAGGATCCCACCGTCCAGAGGTCTGGACGGTGCAAATCTTAGCATAACATCAATGGTGGGTCCACACGTGTGGCCCACCTCAGCTTTGGATTACGCTGATATTTTTGTTTTCCCTTCACCCAACGTCCAAGATGGGCGGCAAGGGTAGAACGCAGGTCGGGGCCCTACTGTCTAAAGCATCTGGACGGTTGGATGGCATGGGTATATATCAGGTGGGCCTACACGGCTTGTACGGAATTGATTAAGAGGGCCACACCCATCATGAGAGAGAGAGAGAGAGAGAGAGAGAGAGAGAGAGAGAGGCTTGAAGGGGAGGGACCCGCCACTATCGGGCCCTCCTATATACAATACATACATCAAGTGGGTCCCACAACAAATGGGCCCTTAAAACAAAAATCAATGGTGGATCACCCATCTATCGGCCTTCTTCTTTAGCTCCTTGAACTCCTATGCTCCTTATCTTTGATCTTGATGGAGGTTGATAAGAATGGAGGGTTGAGATGGGAGATGAGAGGGTAGGAAAGTGGGCCACACTTGGCTTTGGGAAGCTTGGGGAGTTTGGACGTTGGAAGCTCTCTTGGGAGTTGGGAGATTGCTTAGAGAATAAGAGAGAGAGAGAGAGAGAGAGAGAGAGAGAGAGAGAGAGGAATGATGGATTGATAAAGAATGGTGGAATAGGCGTTATAAGGAATGGGGATGGGAAGGTATGAGTTTGGTTGAAATTTGGGTAAAAGAGGAATGGGTGGGGGGAGAGAGAGTTGACTTGGGGAAAAGAGGGAATGGGTGCTTGTACTTGTGATAGGGTGAGGTGGCATGAGGGTATGGATGATGTACTTGACTTGATTGATGTGACGAATTATAGAGATTCTCTCAGAATTTGCAACGCACGACATTTTCCTCGAAATGAATATGGGCCCATAACTTCTGGCCTGGGTATCGGATCGGTGCTTGAGTCGCGGCGTTGGAACAACGGTGACGGCACGGTCGTAGGGGTACAAGTTTCGATTTGAGCCGATATAAATCTTTGGGATGCGACTTAGGTTCGTGTACAATTGCCGGTTATAGGTTGAGGGTCACCGGAATTCAACCGGATGACCGCGGAAGCCTACGAAACGGTGGACGCCAGGCAACTCTCCCCTCCTAATAAAAATTTTATCCTCAAAATTTACACAATCAACGCAACTAGACATAACTCATAAAGAAAGAGAAAACATAGCATCGCCATATAAAATTACAGACAACATACAAGATACAACATATAATCAATTATCAAAGAGATGGGGATAACGCTCTCGAATCTTGGCCTCGCGCTCCCAAGACACCTCATCAACGGAATGGTGACCCCACTGAACCTTCACTAAGGGAATGACCTTGGTCCAGAGGACCTGCTCCTTCCAATCAAGGTAACAAACTAGCTGCTCAATGTAAGAAGCGTCCTCACGAACCTCCAGCGGCTGCCAATCAATAACAGGAACTATGTCTGACCCACATTTCCTCAGCATAGAGACATGGAACATGTTGTGAACGCCAGGCAACTGAAACGGTAAGGTAAGCCGATAGGCCACGGCATCAACGCGCCCAATGATCTCGAAAGGTCCTATGAATTTCAGGGCAAGCTTGCCATTCGCTCCAAATTGAACTACGCCCTTCTAGGTAAGACCTTGAGATACACTGTCCCCAATTGCGAACTCTAAGGGACGACGCCGGCAATCAGCAAAACTCTTCTGCCGGCTCAAAGCTATGCGAATCCTCTACCTGATGATATCGATAGCCTCTGACTTTGCTGCACAAGCTATGGACCTAAGAGACGCCGCTCTCCGACTTCGGTCTAACAACTCAGAGATCTGCACGGTTTGTCACACAATGCCTCAAAAGGAGCCATGCCAATGGTCGCCTGATAGCTGTTGTTGTATGCGAACTCAACCAATCGCAGATGCTCATCCTAGCTACCCCCAAAGTTAATCATGCAGGCCCAAAGCATATCCTCAAGGATCTGGTTGACCCTCTCAGTTTGGCCATCGATCTGCGGATGGTACATGGTGCTGAGCTGTAAAATAGCCCCCATCACCCTCTGAAAGCTTCACAAAACTGAGACGTGAACCTTGGGTATCGATAAAAAACGATCGAGACAGGAATGCCATGCAGTCTCACAATCTCCTCGATGAATAACTTCGCATGCCGGTTCATAGACCAAATCGCACGAATCGCAAGAAAATGTGCTGACTTCGTTAGACAATCCACGACAACCCATATGGCGTCATGATCACGTTGAGTCCTCGGTAAGTCCATAATAAAATCTGTTGACATGTACTCCCACTTCCACGTTGGGACACTCAACGGCTGCAATGGACCAGGGGGTCTTTGATGATCGGCCTTGACACACTGGCATGTGTCACACTCGGCCACAAAAATGGCGATCTGGCGCTTCATCCCCACCCAAAAATACTGTCGCCTCATGTCACAGTACATCTTCGTCGAGCCAGGGTGGATAAAAAATCGTGATCGATGTGCCTCAGTCGTAAGATCTCTACGTAACTCAGGAATATCCGGGACACATAATCGACCTCTGAAGTGAAGTCCATCATCAGAATTAATCTGCCAATCTGTCTGACTCTCAGATACCGCCTCAGCCCTATAACTCTGTAATGACTCATCAGCTTGCTGACCCTCGATCACCCTTGCGACAAGAAAGGGTTGAATCGACAGGCTCGATAACTGTATGATAGAAGACTGCAAACCAGACTCAAAATCATATGTCGCCATATCCTCAAGCATCCTCCACTCCTGAATCATCAAGTGTGCCACCAGGCCTCGTGGTTGACGGCCGAGGGCATCCACCACCACATTTGCCTTACCTGGGTGGTACTGGAGATCAAAATCATAGTCAATTAGGAGCTCCATCCAACACTTTTATCTCATGTTCAGCTCAGACTGAGAGAATAGGTATTTCAAGCTCTTGTGGTCAGAGAAGAGCTCAAACCTAACCCTATAGAGATAGTGCCTCCACACCTTCAGTGCGAAGACAACTGCGATGAGTTCCAAATCATGCGTGGGGTAGTTCAGCTCATGGACCTTGAGCTGGTGAGACGCATAAGCCACTGGTTTCCTGTGCTACATCGGGATAGCACCCAAGCCAATACGTGAAGCATTAGTAAATACAACAAATCCATCACTCCTAGAGGAAAGAGTAAGGATAAGAGCGGACATGAGGCGGTCCTTCAGCTCCATAAATGCTCGCTCATAAGCGTCGCTCTAAACAAACTCTATGCCCTTCTGAGTCAACCTGATTAATGAGGTTATGATACGGGAGAAGCCCTCAATGAAACGCCGGTAGTAGCCCGCCAAACCAAGAAAACTGCGGATCTCGGATGCGCTCATGGGCTGGTCCCATTGAAGCACTACCTCAACCTTCGAGGGGTCCACTGCGACACCCTCCCTTATCACCATGTGACCAAGGAACCTCACCTCCTCCTGCCAAAACTCACACTTCTCCAGCTTCACATACAGCTGGTGGGCACGGAGGGTTTGCAGTACAATCTCCAGATGCTGTGCATGCTCCTCACGGGTCCTCAAATATATCAGAATGTTATCGATGAATATCACAACAAACTGATCAAGATACGGATGACAAACCTCGTTTATCAACTGCATAAAGACTACGGGTGATTGGTCAGTCCGAAGGACATGACCTAAAACTTAAAATGACCATAATGCGTCTTGAAAGCTGTCTTCAGGATGTCCTCTTCTCAGACTCGAATCTGATGATAACCAGAACGCAGGTCAATCTTCGAAAAGAACTGTGCACCCTGCAGCTGATTAAATAAGTCGTATATCCTTAAGAGCGGGTACTTGTTCTTGATTGTGACTCGGTTGTGCTCGCGATAATCTATGCAGAGCCTCAACGAGCCATCCTTCTTCCTGATGAAGAGTACCAACACTCTCCAAGGTGAACTGCTTAGACAAATGAATCCCAACTCACACAAATTGTCCAACTATCGCTGTAGCTCCCTCAACTCTATCGGTGCCATACGATACGGGGCCTTTGAAATAGGCGCTGTACCAGGCACGAGATCAATCTGGAACTTAATATGCCGGCACAGCGGTAATCCTAGAATTTCCTGGAACACATCAGGAAAATTGCAGACCACTGGCACCTAATCGATACATAAGGTAACAGGCTCCTCAACTGTGCAAGACATGAGACAAGACAACGACTCTCCTCAGGGCTCGGCAACGAACTGGAACTGAGGCAAGCCTGGTATATAGAATGTGACTGGCCTCGCAGAGCAGTCCAGGATGGTGTGGTACTCAACAAGCCAATTTATGCCCATGATAACATCAAAATCTGACATCGGCAATGCAAATAAGTTAGCGGGCAAAAAGATATCACCAACCAGAACAGGGCAAGACAAACAGAAATGACCCAACACTGCAGTCTTCTCCAAGGGCATCGATACGGTCAATCCCTCACTAGCAGACTCTATCTGTTATCCATTCGAACAGTAAAATCCCTCAGACATGAATGAATGCAAAGCACCGGAATCAAATAATACTCGGACGATGCATGCAGAGACTGGGAGTATACCCTTAACGACTCCTCCAGAGGACTGCGGCTCTTGCTGAGCCGCGTAGAACCTAGCCTGAGCTGGTTGGGGAGGTGCATGTGCCCTCTAAGGGTGTTGTTGCTTTCGTTGTCGCTGAGGCGGTCGAAACTGTTGTCTCTACTACTGTGGTATAGGAGGCTGGTGCTGATACTGCCGCTGAGGGGGCCTCGACGGTGGGAGTTGCTGTCGCTACTACTGCAGAGGCTGCTGTAGTGCTCTCAGCTGCTACTGTAGAGGTTGATACGGTGCTCTCAGCTACTGCTGTTGTGGTCGGGGACACTCCCACTTATGGTGTCCTATCCCACTGCATCTATAATAAACACCGGGAAGCTGCCTTTGAGGTGGTGCCGTGGCGGTTGGGTGGCCTGTGCGCCTCTGCTACTGACGACGGTACTGCTGATGGGAGCTACCAGAGGGGGCTTGCCTCTTCCGGTCTCTCCTCTAATCACGGTCACTCTACATGCTGGCCCACTCAGTCCTGTAAATCTGAGCCCTCCGTACTATAGCTTGAAAAGTCAGGAGCTCATGCCCAACAACACGTCCTCGAAGACCGTAACACAAGCCATTCTCGAAACGGTGGGCCTTCCGCCCCTCATCATTAACCAAATATGGCGTGAACCTCGATGGCGCTACGAAACAAGCCACGTATTGTGCCACAGACATGTCTCCCTGTACTAAGGTCTCGAACTCTAACGCTCGCTGCCGATGAATGTGGTTGGGGAAGTACTGCTGCTTGAATCGGTCTACGAAAGCCTCTCATGTCTAGACGAAATCAGGCCCCGCAACACGAGTAACAGATGTCCACCAGTGCTCGGCCTCACTCTGGAGAAAAAATACTACCAACCGGACTTGCTGCTGTGTTGTTCATGCAACCTTATCAAAAATCTTCTCCACATCGGAGCGTCATCTCTCGACTGCAGTCGGATCTGGCTCGCCTTGAAAATGCGGGGGATCAAGCTGTCAGAACTCTCGAAGAAGGGCTCTCGCGCGCTCCTGCTCTGCTTGGGCTAGTGAAACAATAGGGTACCTACCTTGTCCTTGAAGTGCAACCGTAACAGCTTACAACATCTGTTATAACTGGGAGACACAAGTACCGTTGGGTCCACACCGGTCTCAGGTGGAAGAACGACATCCTCAGGCTAGGGAGCAGGGATCTCAGGAGGTGGAGTGGGAGTCATAAGTGGTAAAGTGGGAGCCTCAGATGGTGGAGCAGGAGTCGCTTAGTTCGCTCTCCTAGGTGGCATGTCCTATAGGAAAGAATAAGGACACCAATCAACCTTGAGAATCTCTCGAATACACGCACGTTAAGGGACTAAATTGAGATGTAACGCACTCGGGACCTAATTGTCCTAAACCCATATCAAATATGTGATGTTGTTCTGGGTTATTCTCAAGTTATGATCTGATACCAATTTCTGTCATGCTCCAAACTTAGAAATCGGGCTCACAAAATTCCTGATCACCGAATCCGGCGCCGATAGCCTCCATAGTACCCCATTCTTAGCTCCCGACACCCATACACCAGGTTTTAATCCTGGAATTCTACAAGGATGATTTCTAACATGATTTTGATTCGTAATGAGCATAACCCACGAACAATAACCATAAGAACACCATCACAAAATCCACTATGATTAAAAACTTTGAGTAGAATGCGTATGAAGGGAGATACAAGATAATGATAATAATGAAAACTCCTGAAGCTCGATTGCACGCTCTTGCTGCAACTAAGATACGACTGTGTCCTAGCGTCACCTGCACGCATCAATCGTGCATAAGCTTATAGGAAGCTTAGAGGGTGGTGTAAGTGTGTGTGCAATACGAGCGTGCTCAGAATGCAATATTAGAGTAAAGCAGAATCATACTGATGAGTCCATGAATGCAATCAGCCGTACCAAGGCTATGCGATGCAAGGCATGAATGCTATCGGCCATATCAAGGCCATACGATGCAAGGAGTGAATGATGTCGGCTATACCAAGGCCATGCGATGCGAGATGCAACTTAAGCACACTAGTCCTCATCCAAATCCACATGTCAATGCAACTCATCGTTAGAGCATCAATTATCAGTACAGTTCTCACGCTGGACAATCACTGGGGTCTAGTACACTCCACGCCAGCTTGCCGCCCCTATCCACAATTGGGTAAGTGGAAGAGACCTCACTATCCGCCTGCCAATATCGGACTCGGCTCGTCGATACCGGACTCATTCCTCAAGCTGGTCAAACTCAACCTAGTTATTGCCCCCTCACTCAGGCGGGTAAGGTCACACTCCTTTCCAACTGACCACGACACAGTGGGAGATGCAGCCTACTAGTATTCAGCCCTCGCGCGCTCATGTATCCACTCGGTCTCGAATTTTCACCTAGAGACATCTATGGCACCCCGATGCTAGTAATAATATTTTCGGTGCTGATCCTGCCATCCACGATATGTCTGTGGAGGCCACAACCCTGATGTCGCTATGGCGTATAGTAATATGTCATACAAATGCGAAGTGTATGAATCACACTATCAGTCATGCATCAATCCTGCGTGTACCGTGCACTGATGTGGGGCAACTTCGCCTATCAGGGAGCCCATAAACAATCTGCCCGAAGGCATATGCAATGATCAGTCACTCCTCATATCAAGCATACATATGATGTCTATGAGCATGAATCGTGGAGCTATACTAAACATGTTATATGGTGATGGACTCTATTCATAGTGAAGATGGGCTTAGACGGCCTACACACTACAAGTATGGGCCTATCAATGGACCCTAGGAAGAGTTACAATGCGGACATTTAACCATCATTGATTCCAAGGCATGGCCACCATAAATATCATTACAAACATCATGGTGGAATCTCACATCGCAATGGGCCTCCTATACATCAAGTGGGCCGTATCAACAGGCCACACCAATGGGCCAATATGCATCAAATGGGCCACATCATATGGGTCGCACCAATGGGCCCATATACATCAAGTGAGCCGTATCAACGGGCCACACTAATGGGCTAACATGCATCAAATGGGCTGCATCAATGGCCCATATATTTTAAGTGGGCCGTATCAACGAGCCACACAAATGGGCCAACATGCATCAAATGGGCCACATCATATGGGCCGCACCAATGGGCCCATAAACATCAAGTGGGCCGCATCAACGGGCCACACTAATGGGCCAACATACATCAAATGGGCCGCACCACTTACACCATTCATCTATTTTTCAGAGATCATTTTGGAGCATTATCAAAAAAACGAATCATACCCAAAGGATCATTTGGACCATACCACAAATGACAGTGGTGATAAAGAGTTCCACTGTTAAGATTCCAATGTGCCCACCATAGTATTTATTTTACATCCAGTATGTTCATAAGGTCATAATGACCTGAATTAAGAGGATAAACAAATATTATATTGGTCTAAAACTACTGTAACCCAAAGGGTTTCCAATGGTGGGCGTTTAAACCCACTGTTTCTGCAGTGTGGTCCCCTTGATTCTAGATCTGTCTCATTTTTCTTCCTAAGCCTTAAGACTGGCTCACCAAATGGATGGACGGTTTGGATGAACCATATACATCAGAGTGGGGTCCACGTACGTGGCCCACTAGAGATTTGAACACATCCATCATGGTGGGGTCCCACAGCCCGTCCAAATGGACGACGTGGAATACAAAACATACATTGTAGTGGGGCCATACATGGCACCGTGCAGATGGACGGTGCAGATGATACACATACATAAATGGTGGGTCCCACAGAACTTGCTGACATCCCACGTCAACAGGATGACTGGTGTGAGATACACCAGCCAATCCATTTCCTAGATTGGTGGGTCCCACGTGGGGCCCACCTCCCATACTTGTATATATTATATTATATATATAAGATAGGTGGGTCCCATGTGGGGCCCACCTCCCATACTTGTATATATTATATTATATATATAATATAATATCATATATCATTGTTATATATATAATATAATATGATATATCATTATATTATTATTATTATTATTATTATTATTATTATTATTTTAATTTTTAAGGAAGCAACGTCCAGGTCCTCTGGACAGATGGGTGGTCTTAAAACACATGCATCATGGAGGATCCCACCGTCAAGGGGTCTGGACGGTGCGGATCTTAACATAGCATCAATGGTGGGTTAACACGTGTGGCCCACCTCAGCTTTGGATTAAGTTGATATTTTTGTTTTCCCTTCACCCAGCGTCTAAGATAGGCGGCAAGGGTAGAACACAGGTCGGGGCCGTACCGTCCAAAGCATCTAGACGGTTGGATGGCACAGATGAAAGGCATACATCAGGTGGGCCTACACAACTTGTACGGAATGGATCAAGAGGGCCACACCCATCATAAGAGAGAGAGAGAGAGAGAGAGAGAGAGAGAAAAGCGTGAAGGGGAGGGACCCCGCCACTATTGGCCCCTCCCATATACAATGTATACATCAAGTGGGTCCCACAACAAGTGGGCCCTTAAAACAAAAATCAACGGTGGATCACCCACCTATCGGCCTTCGTCTTTAGCTCCTTGAACTCTTATGCTACTTGTCTTTGATCTTGATGGAGGTTGATGAAGAATGGAGGGTTGAGATGGGAGATGAGAGGGTAGGAAAGTGGACCACACTTGGCTTTTGAAAGCTTGGGGAGTTTGGATGTTGGAAGCTCTCTTGGGAGTTGGGAGATTGCTTAGAGAATGAGAGAGAGAGAAAGCGAGGAATGATGGATTGATAAAGAATGGTGGAATGGGTGTTGTAAGGAATGGGGATGGGAAGGTATGGATTTAGTTGAAATTTGGGTAAAAGAGGAATGAGTGGGGAGAGAGAGAGTTGACTTGGGGAAAAGAGGGAATAGGTGCTTGTACTTGTGATAGGGTGAGGTGGCATGGGGGTATGGATGATGTACTTGACTTGATTGATGTGATGAATTATAGAGATTCTCTCAGAATTCGCAACGTGCGCCGTTTTCCTCGAAATGAACGCGGCCCATAACTTCTGGCCTGGGTATCGGATCGGTGAGTGAGTTGCGGCGTTGGAACCGTAGCAACGACGCGGTCACAGGGGTATAAGTTTCGAGTCAAGATGATATAAATCTTATGGATGCGACTTAGGTTCGCGTGCAATTGCCGGTTACAGGTTGAGGGTCGTCGGAATTCAACCGGGAGGACCGCGGAAGCTTACGGAACGGTACGGTGTAGGATACGGGCCTTACATGGTCAAACTTTACCTGACCCTTAATCTGGCCCTGGGGCACTTGTTTCACGAATCAGATGGGCTAGGGGGCCATCAAGGCAGCCCCAATAGTTGTAAATGGACCCCATAAGGCTGTTGAAGGCATTTAATGAAGCATATGGCCAAATGATGTAAATTTAAGGGTATTTAATATTCAACCTCCCTCACTCCCACAAAATCCAGCAGCTGAGAGAGGGAGAGAGAGAGAGAGAGAGAGAGAGAGAGAGAGAGAGAGAGAGAGAGAGAGAGAGAGAGGAGAAAGGAGTGGTGTAGTATGGTAGTGCTTGGAGATTGAAATTCCTCGCACCTACACCCTCCATCTGCTGGGAACTTCAACCTGATCATCGTAGGAGCAAACCCCGTTCAATCCAAGGTAAGAATTGGGCTCCAATTCATCCCTCTCTAGTCTCTAGCAACATGCATGCATCTTACCACCACTCTATGCAATGCAGGGCCCCGACACATCGAGTTTACAGACCCGGCGACTTTAGGATGATTTCAACGGCTTCTGGTCAACAATATGTGCGGACCATTACCTTTAGGTGGTTGATTATCGTGCTTAGCGCCGAATTTAGTGAATGTGTGTGGTGAATTGCTCTTGCATGTTACTGAATTTTTGGACTGCATGTTTGGGACTATAGATCTAGGATTTCCTGAAAATGTGGGAAGGGGTTTAGGCCCCGAACACCCCAAAATGTGTGTAATGCTGGTTTGCATGCTTAGTTTGGGTGTAAGCATTTAATTTCCCCAATTGTTGCTGATTTGTTGTTGAATCTTGTTGCATGATAATATGCTAGGCGTTGAAGGAGTGAAATGTTGTCAAATTGTTGAATTGCTGAATTAATTGCATTTAATTCCTGCTATATAGTTGATTTGTATGATTCATGTTGGCACATGCGAAATTGAATTGTTGTGAATGGGTATATGGCTGTCCATCTTGTTAAATAGTTGGAATATGTTGGATATGATTCTTATAGTTTGGTGGAGTTTAGTATATTGCTGTCCATGTACTTAGATTGCTGAATTGTGCTTGTTATTTGTGAATTATCCCTGAATTCGATAATACATGATATCTAGTAGAGCGTATGCCACTCGTGGATTGACCGATTAATAGGAATCACATGGGCGTCCTTCCGTTGCACCAGCCCACGAGTAATCTGGCCCGACTAGGTAGATCGTAAATTGTCGGCCGTAGTTGGACTACACGAGACATCATTCTCAGGCCGATCAATTTATGGTTCAGCTCATCAGGGTATATTAGCTCACAAATCGGTCATCCTTGTATGTTAACCATGGTTGAACACGCTTGTATGAACCTGAAGTACCCTGAGACCTTTGCGCCCACTGTTAATTGTGATTTACGGCCCACAAGACTCATAAGTCAGGGATGGTGGTATGGGATACTATGCCCACGCTGTTGACCTACGCTGGGGTGACAGGCCTTCCTATAGTGACTGTTCACTCCCCAAGTATAGGGTTGTGATGTAGTAATAAACTCAGTGAGACCGAGGTCGAATCCCAAGGGACTGATACCTGTACGTTACCTGAAACTAGGTAGAAATAGAACTAGCCTAAGATCAAATCTAAATCAAATATAAATTGATGAATAATGGTGAGAGATTTATCTAAAACTTAAGAGAAATCACAAATAAGAAACTAGAGATTCAGAGGATCCACTTATAGAGATCAGGGAGATCTTTTGGCTGCATCAACATTATGAAAATTAAACTGAACTTCCTCATATATAATTTTAAAGAGATGAAAGGTATATGAATTAGAATGAATTCCATCACAAAACCATGCCCATGAGATAAAGCAAACAACAAAATCAAACCAATTCACAGCCAATCTGAGTGGTGTATGAATGTCAGGAAGAGTTCCGTCATCCAACCATGTCCAAGGGGCAATGGTGAACAACAGGGTTTCCTAACTGCTTAGTCACAATAAGGGAATGGACATACTCAAAGCCATCGCAAATGTATTGTAATTTAAGTCACAATAAATCATTAAAAACTTGAAAGCATTCCATTTAATCAAACTAAAATCAACGTCAGTTCATTACATGCATCCAAGCCGTAGGATCAACCCCATCACGCCACAAGCTTCACCTCTTAGCCCTAGCTAAGAGGTTCAACCCAACATGAATGGGCTGGATCCAAAATAAATAAAATAAAATAAAAATAAAAATAAAAATTCCTTTCAACTCTCTGTCTAACGTTCCACCTTCCAGCCGTAGATCCTTGTAACCTAAATCAAATAGAATTTAAGTAATAATTGTGGAATAATTATCTAAAACTTAAAGAATTCAGAGATAAGAAACTAGGGATTCAGAGGATCCACTTGTAGAGATCAGGGAGATCTTTTGGCTGCATCAACATTATGAAAATTAAACTAAACTTTCTCAGATATAATTTTAAACAGATGAAAGGTATATGAATTAGAATGGATTCCATCACCAAACCATGCCCAGGGGACAAAGTCAATAAAAGAATTAAACTAATTACCAACCAATCAGATGATTATGAATGTTAGGAAGGGTACCGACATCCAACCATGCCCAGGAGACGATGGTGAACAACAGGGCTTCCTGACGTCATAATCAAAATAAGGAAAAAGAAATACTCAAAGCCATTGCAAACCCATTATAATTTCAGTCACAACAGGCCATTAAGAACTAAAAGTATTCCCATAATAAAATTAAATCAGAAACCCCTTCAATCTAAACAAAAGGCATAAACAACATCTCTCCCATCAGACTACAAGCTTCACCTCTTAGCCCTAGCTAAGAGGTTCAGCCAAGAATGGACATGATTAGGCTGAACTCAAAATAAACAAGAGAAGAAGAAGAAAAGAAAAAGAGAAAACTAAGCCCAATCCAAGCCAGCCCTACGTCCATACCTGCCAAAGTCTTCCCATGCCGAAGTCTTCTCTCCCCCTTGCAGTCGTCCAAGCCTGCCACCGAGCTCACTTGCAGCCACCCCAATTTGGATCCCCGGTGCCCCCCTTTTAGCGCTGGACGATCCTTCTTTTCAGGTATTTCCGCCCAATCTCTTGCTAAACGGACCTACGCAAGCACTGTTTTTGCGTTGCGAAACCGTGGAAGCCGACTTGCGCACAATCCAAATTTGGTTCGTTGACCGTCTAAAATTTTCAAATCTGACTTCTTAGGCAGAGTCAGGACCATCTTTACAAGAGTTTAGACGATCCGGATCATGGCCTTGATCTGGATCTTGATCGTCCAACAGCTCACGGTGGCCCGTGCGGCGTCCGCAATTGCCGTTCGCACGCCTTCTATGAATTTTACCGCGCTGTGATGGTTGGTGGGCCCATGATAGATGCTGGAGAGGAAATCCACTTCGTCAGTTGGATTCGCCTCGAAATTTCGGTTGGAGATGGACGGTTTTGGTTGTCCGTTGATGCGGCCCATGGAATCTTTTTTTCTGTTGTTCGTCTTGCGTTTGAACAGTTGAAAATCGATCTTACTGCTCTTTCATAAATTCCTCTCCTAGGTCTGGATCAAATGGCCTGTTAATGCCTGATGGACGGTCCAGATCAGCCTTCTGGGCCGAGATGGTGGCCCATCTGCAATCATCCGTAACTCCATGTTTGCATTTTCACAGGCGAGAGGAAGGATTGTTAAATCCTTGCGGGTCAGCGGTTGGTTTGACCACGTCTGCTGATTCGGTACATAGCGGGTGCACTCCTGCTGTGTACACCAGCCACGTGAAGTGGGGCCCACCTTACTGTTTTGAGAAAATCTACTCCGTCCATCCGGTTTCCTACCTGATTTGAGGGTCGAGTCCAAAATTTGAAGCATATCCAGAGATCAAGTAGCCCAAAATTAATGGTTGATCTGTCAACTGGCTTTGGCGATTCTTGAGCGTTAAATCCATGCTTTTAGCATCCTTTTCAATCCAAGCTCTTGAATTCACCTTGGTAGCTTCAGGGCATCAAAACCATGCTCTTAACATCCTTTTCAGTCCTATGCTCGTAAATACGCCCTGCATCACAAACATGATTAAATCAGCCATTAAACGGAATTATGCTTGTAGATCCAAGTAATAACTGGGGTTTAATATGCAATATTTGACCCTCAATAGTGACCAGTGCGCACCTAGACTCGTGAGTCGAGGACAGTGGTATGGGACACTGTGCCCGTGCTGTCGGCCTATGCTGGGGTGATGACCTCCTTATAGTGACCGCGAGTAGGACTTTGAAGTCCCAACTATTTTCATCTGAGCTTAAGGACTATGGGATTAACGAACCCACGAGGGCTAAGGACCGCTAGAGTCATATGACTACGACCATTATGCCGCGCGATCGGATTAGGGCAATGTTTCTGATAAGGGTATTCTGGTTTCTCCAACCTATTGGATAAATGAACCTAATTAATCAACTGGGCTAACATATTACATAACATTGCATTATCTATTATGGCGATTCAGCAGTCGAGGTCGCACTGAGGAAGTGTTGGTCATTGTGATTGTTAGATGTTGTCGCTCGAGGGAGTGTTGGTGGTGAGGGGCATGCATCATATCATTAAATCATGCATTGCATTAACCAAGAGTACTTATGATTCTATGATATATGTTGTTCACTAAATTTACTTTATGTATAATAATTTATGTAGCCTATTGCTAATGGTACTACTGAGTTAGCTACTCACTCTCATTCTAGGACGGTGTTCTAAAACACCAACCAGAATCTGGCATAGATGCAGGAACATTTGAGTGGGACATGCTGGAAGATGTCGATGCGGACGACAACGAGGAGCAGGTATACTTCCAGACTTTTGACGGACCCTACTAGGTCGATGGATGACGGTGGGATTGGGCCAGAGCCCTAATCTTTTTGGGGAGTGACGTGAGGATGGGATTGGGTTCCTGGTAGATGATATTGTGAATGTTGGATATTTTATTTCATTAGTAGCACTTGAACTTTTAATTTGGTTTAAATATTAAGCATGCTTGGTTTAATTCTCCATTGCCCTCTAATACCTAATATTCATATGCATTTGAGGCCCACTAAGGCACACGTGGCACTCGAAAGTTCGGGAGCCGAGTTCCTACTCGACCCTTGAAATTCGGAGCATTACAGTGGTCTAGCCAACCGCTCGTCCTTTAAGAAAGGACATTCGACCTGAATTGCCCACCACATATCTCGGTTGAGTCAGAACACCATGTTGACCAACCAGCTTTCTGCCAAGCTCGGGATTCACCCCCCTCCTCGGGTCTCCCAACATGCAGCGAGCTGGTGATCCTCCAAGAAAAGAGCCTGGTAAGTTTGTTCACACTACAAGTATAGGGTTGCGATGTAGTAATAATCTCGGTAAGACCGAGGTCGAATCCACAGGGACTGAACCTTGCACGTATTCTGGAAGTAACCAGAACTAGAACTAGAATAAGATGAAATCTAAATTAGAGGGATTTAAGAGAATAATGGTGAATAAATTTAACTAAAACTTGTAAAATTCAAAGGTGGGAAACCAGGGTGTCAAGGATCCACTTGTAGAGATCAGGGAGATCTACGCTTGATTCATGAACTCAACTAGATTTAGAGTCCCATCTTCATCTAGTTGGAAGATATACCATTAAAAATCATACCCGAACTTCATTTAATTTAGTTTTCAAGAGATGAGAGGTATAAGAATTAGAATGGATTCCATCACAAAACCATGCTTATGAGACAAAGTAAACAACAAAATTAAACCAATCCGCAACCAATCTGAGAGATGTATGAATGTTAGGAAGGATTCCATCATCCAACCATGTCCAAGGGGCAATGGTGAACAACAGGGCTTTCTAACTTCACAATCAAAATAATGAAAAAGAAATACTCAAAGCTGAAAAGGCCAAGCTATATGTCCTAGAGGGGGGGTGAATAGGACAATGCCAAATAAAAACTTATAACAGCGGAATAATAAAGAAAATGATAGCCAAATTAAATAACAATGCAGGAAAGTAAAACAACCTTAAAATTTAGATCTTGAGAGGTTGATACAAACATTATTCTAAGGACAACCTTACACCAAAAACAGAGTTTATGGTAGGACAACCTTATTTCTAGAAAGGTCTTTGTATCAAGTCTCAAATCGAAGAGGAATACAGAATTAAATATAAACTGAAATGAAATAACTTGTAATTAAAAATGTATTGTTCTAGGGACAGCCATACACCATAAAAATGGCAGGGCAACCTTGCTGGAACAACTTTCAAATGAAATTGAAAATCAAGCTTATAAAGGAATAGCAGAAAGTAAATTCTAAGCTATTACAACATTCTCACAAAGCTTGAAATAATTACAACATTCACCACCATACATACATCCCACAAAAAGAATAAAAAATTAGAAGAATAAAACAATCAACCACAACTCAAGGGATTATAGTGGTTCGCCTGTGTGTTCACCAACTGTTATACAACAGCCACATAAAAAGCTACTCCACTCCTAATATCCTCACACAGGGGATATTAGCGTTCACTAAAAATAGGTTTTCCCAGGTTCACCCAAAACCCTTACAATTGTGTTTTTGTATGTGGGCTTACACAATTAAAAAAACCCCACTTCTGAGTTTTCCTGGCTTTCCTCAGATAACCAAAATAACAAGATTTTTCTGGCAAATCTTGAAAGAAACCAAAATAATAGAAAGGAATTTACAATATGTAAAATACCTGAAAATCTCCTTCGTTGTAGCAGCCCGGTAGAACCAAATCAAAGTAGATGATTGAATGTCCAAGTTCAATGTCCAGTACTCGATTACAATGGTTCTAGTTCTAATAGATTTTAAATTAAACCAAATAGGGCTTGCTTTAATTGATTTTGATTCCAAAGAAAGGGAATAATAATTCCTCTTTATCAAATCAGATTGGAATATAAGAAACAAAATCAATTAAAATAAAGCTAAGGAAAGAGAATATTAAATAAGCACACTTAGCTTAGATGGAGCACAAAATTATCTCTCAGAAGTTCGACGAAGATTGGCTTGAATATTTTAACTAAATCGATGATTTCTTCTGAGATTCGTGCACTATTTATAGGTGAGAAGATCGGGTCTTCGACTGGTCTAGAGTGCTCTTCAACTAGTCGAAGCTCTAACAGATATTTGAAAAATTCGGCGGGATATGCTCAGACCGTTCTACGACTGGTCGTAGCTCACCTACGACTGGTCGTAGGTTTCCTTCGACTAGTCGTAGGTCCTGTAAATCTTCGCTGGACTTCGAGTCGAAGGTTGTACGACTGGTCGAAGATCAGTCGACACTGTTCCTACGACTGGTCGAACAGATTCCAGGACTAGTCGAAGGCTAACAGATTTTATTCAGAATTTGTAACAAACTTACGACTGGTCGAGGAATTTCTTAGGCTGGTCGAAGCAAGTCTAGGACTAGTCGAAGAACAGACCAATCACATGAAAAAATAACATTCGGCTTATGTATCCGAAATGACCTACTTCTAAGGTCAACCTATGGTCAATCAAACCTCAATCATGAAGTATGGACATTGAAGCATTAGGAACAAGTGACCTTGAAGTATCAGTCTTGAAGTCTTGATGTAGTTGAACTCTTCATGTAACTCAATCTTGAAAGTGGCTTGAGTTTCAGCTTGAGTCTTGAGTTCAGCTTGAGTTTCAACTTGAGTTTCAGCTTGAGTCTTGATTTCAGCTTGAGTCTTGCCTTGTACTTTCTTTTCAGCTTGAGTCTTGTTTTGTGAGCAGTTCTTTCATTCAAGATCTTGAGTCTTGTACTTGAGAGCTTTGCTTGTTGTGAGCTTAGCTTGTTTATGAATGTTGATCCTTGAGAGAGCTTCACTTATGCAAGTTATATATAACAGAGTATAATAGTGATTTTGGCACTACAAATTTGACAACAAAGAGGGATAGAAACTATAGCACTTACAAAAGCCATTTTAGATTTATTATAATTTAAGTCACAACAGACCATTTAAAACTAAAGTAATTCCTTATAATCAAACTAGAATCAAAGTCAGTTCATAAACATAAATTATATCCATAGAAATTTACCCATCACACCACAAGCTTCACCTCTTAGCCCTAGCTAAGAGGTTTTAGCCTGACATGATCATGCTCAGCCAAAAATCTCTAAAAGAAAGCATAAAAGAATGCTAAGCCGTCCAAGCTCTCTTTGTCTTTCTCTCTCTCTTGTCCACGGTCCTAGGATACCGACTCTCTCTCTCTTCTCTTTCTTTTATAGGCAGAGAGGTCGGCTAGACGGGAGAACCGACTCTGCACAGCAGCGTGTAAGGAGGCGTGCATAAGAAACGCAAACAGCAGGTGGTTTGATGCGCAGCGGAACCACATAACTTGGTGCGTTTTGGGTTACTTTTTGGGACGGAAGATCGTCTCAGCTCCAAATTCTTTCCATAGGCAGGGTCGTTTTTGGCCTGGGCACCGTCTAAATGGTTCAGATTGGCCAACCGATCATAATCATGGTCGTACAACATCCATAAAACTCGGACAGCGTCCGGACGCGAAAACAGGGCCTGATCCTTTGCTGCGTTGCTTGGTGGGCACCTGATTAGCATCAAAGTGAAATCTACTCTGTCCATTAGATTTATAACGAAATCTCAGTTGGGAAGGGATGGTTTTGGATCAGATTCGGTGTGACCCACGGAAGAAATCATGCTGCAACAGGTTTGGACGAAGCAGAATAGTCTTTTTGTGACCGTTGAAACCAGCACGTGTGAATGCATGAATGCACAAGGTCAACATGAATTTGACCATATTGAGCCCCTCTGCATAATGGATGGCTCTGATTGGGCGTTTGATCCTTGATGATGGCCCGCTGAATTTCATCCGCACCCCCTGTTTCCTGTTTCATGGATGGAAATGGAGATTTCCAATTTGAGTCGGTCAACAATTTGTTGACCGACTTCACTGACTCGGTGCACCTCGAGAGCTCGTGCATGGTGTGCACGTGCCCTCCCAAATGGAACCCACTGAGATGTATTTGGGGAAATTCGCTCCGGTCATCCATTTTGTCACCTCATATAAGGGGTTGAGACCACATTTGAAGCATATCCAGATATCAAGTGTGCCCCAATTCATGGGCTGATCTGACCTTTGGGCCACTTTCACAGGGATCCAAGGACTGAAATTCTACGTTTACGGTTAATTTAGGGTCCTCAGGCCAGATATAAATTTTTGAGCCAAACGGATGATGGGAACCTTGTGATATTGCATTCAGGATGACTTTCAGGCCCCTTTGGACCCAACCACTTGATTTTCTCGAATCTTGGGTGTGTAAGTTCTTCAATCTCGGTCCCTTGGAGTCCGTCTCTTTCCTTGGTGATTCTTAAGCATTAAATTCATGCCTTTAGCATCATTTTCAGTCCATGCTCATAAATTCACCTTGCAACACAAACATGATTAAAATAGGATGTTAAATAGTATCATGTTGGCAAAAACAAGTAGTAATTGGGGTATAATATACAATATTTGACCCTCAACAAAGTTACTCTGACCCATTGGCCTTTGTCTCTCATGGTCCTTAAGCCCTAACTTCTCAATCCCCGGTCATAAACATACAACAACCCAAAAATGACACACCGAACAACAGTTTCAAACTGGAAGCTATAAATTGATTTCCATCTGCGTGTCCTATCAGATCAGATTATGTCTTTTCTCCTGCTAGGAACCAAATTTTCTATTATCAGCTTGAATATCAAGACTTGACCAGGGTCATTGATGTTTGAGAAAATTCAAGCAGGACCAGATCAAGATATCAACCTACTTCAAATTCAAGGGTAGGGCAACAAAGTCCAACAAAAGAACAAGGCCAGGGGAGGAAAATGATCCCTTCACCTTCCCACTAATCAAACACATCAATACATGGATTGTTTATCCCAATGATGGGCTGGACCCCGCCCTAGAGGACCAATTGCATGGGCCGACCTTGACAGAGATGACTGATGAAGGCCTGGACGAGAGGCAAAGGTTTTCCTTCATTGATTGGACCATCGTCCACATCCCATCTAAGTTGCACATAATCGAGGAGCTTCAATGCCTCGGGGAGTACCCAAATGCCCCCACATGTGCCATTGACTCGGAGCCTAACGCCATATACATCATGATGTTTAGGCACAATGGTGAAGGTTTGCCTACTTTAATCTTTGGCCCTACCTCCTGAGGGGAGGGAGCGCTAGGCATCAGTCAATTCATTGTCCCCATGATGACCAAATAAGCCGATCGATCTTTCAAGATGTCGGTCCCAATAAAGGCAGCTGTTGAGTCATAGTGTCGTCCTGCTCAGGGTATGAAAAAATTCATAAGAAAAAAAAACCAACAATGTTTAAAATCTATTAAAAAAACCCTTAAAAATTCCAGCAATAAAGTGCTTAACCCACCTGACGATCCACATGAATTTAAAGTCGACTTTCACAATTTCAATCCAGAATTTGACTTCAAACCCATGCGTTTGGAAGAAGTTAAGGACGTGGGAAATTATGACCTGACTCCTGAACTAGAAGACCTTGAAAAGTTCAATCCAAAGGCCTATGTCAATTTTGACGATTTCAAGATCATGAATCTGAGGGGCATTCAAAATCCCTAGGAAAGTGAGTACTGGAAATTTTCTCCCCCTGAGAATAAGCAAAGGAAGAATAAATTCTCGGAACTGCGATTGTCAAAATTTTCCTTTCCTCACGCCTGGATTCAACCAACACACAACTTTCCACCTATAAGTTAAGTTGCCACATGATAGCTACCCTTAAGGTGCCAACATCAAGCCATATTTAGAAGCCCAAACACACCATAAAGATAATGCACACAGATCATTGCCTGTCAGACCAACTCATGTTTTACAATGACATTCTGTGCATGCAAATCTCTCAACTAGGTCTTGTTACTATATGTGTCCATAAAGAAGTCTGCAATCTGCACATGAACGAGCATATGATGACTAAAGAAGATCTTACGGCAACGATACCAACAAATGTCTATGGAGTTAGATTACTACCAGCACGTCCAGAATGCTTCAAATGCTAGGAGCGCGTGAATCACATCCATGTGCTCACTTCTGATCTTTACAACCTATCAACATCCTTGCCATTCTCAAAGTGAGATATCCACATCATTGGCTAAAGTGAGCCCGAAAGCATTCAATGATCACGAGTGCATTCTCACGGTAATCTGTTACTTAAGATCAGCATATCACACCACCATAGCAATATCTCCGAAAAGCAACGTCACCAGCCATCACAAACTACAAGTACCATGAAAAATAGGACACCCTTCATATACCAAAAGTCAAAGGACTTATTTGAAACAAGTTACCATGAGCTTGCTACAATCAACTACATCAGAAGATTGAAGTATATACAAGTGTTGTGTCATACCCCTCACTTGCTCAATCTCGAAAGACACAATTTGGCTGACAATGAAGGAAATTCCCTCATTAATTGCAACTTTTGGAAAAAAATAATAAGGGAAAAAAAATCAAAAGGGTGTTCAAAGCGCAAAGGGTGATGTGAAAATCTGCGAGGACACCTCGAGTAAAAATAGTGGATGCACTATAAACTTGGTGAAAACCCAAAAGGGCGTTAAAGGTAAAAGGCACAATTGCCAAGGGGTAGACTGAACATGGCGAAAACTCGAAAGGGCACTATGGGTAAAAATGGTCAGAAAAAAAAGAAAGAAGAATCTCAAAGACAAGTAAGAACTGTTCAAAGCAAGACAAAGATGATAGTCACGATATTTTAATATCCTTTAACCATACTCAGACTTAAGGTAAAGCTTCCTCTAAATACTTTCTAAAGGCATCGCAACTCTCCAAAAATCAACTCAAGAAAAAGAATCAAGTAACGCATGGTTTACTCAACATACCAAATCCCTACAATCTAGAGCACTGAAATTCAAACCACGAATCATACAGACGGGCTGGCACAAGAGCTTGTTCAGTTCATTTCTTCCATTGATAGTTCTATGTGCTTTCTTTAAAAAAAAAGAACACAGAAAAAGTAAAACGGGTACACATACATGTATATAATTAATCTTCGAAAAAAAGCCACTCCATAGGTTGCGTCACTCAAGCTAGGTACACTTCTCTGAAGTGTTCAATCAACAACAACCTTAACCCACTGCCCATGTAAGCATTGATTCATATGTCTATTCCATTTCCATTCACATACATGTAATAAAATACATCTCCGATCTTGATCATAAATACTCTGATCGAGGCATTTGGGCACCGTATGATGGATCAGACCTGCATATCGATCACCCATGCGCGCATCACATTTCATCAAGATCCCTGTTCTTGGCATCCAACATCCATTTGGAGCCCTTCGAACATTGTATGATGGATTAGATCCATTCTATCGATCACCATATTTTGATTTTGATTGTCGAATGCTCTGATCGAGGCATTTTGACACTGTATGATAGATCATATTTGCGTATCGATCATACATAACGAGGGTTGTACATGAACCGAGTTAGCTCAGTTAGCTCTCTCGACTTGACTCGAAAAAGCTCGATTCGGCTCGATTTGAAACTAAGTTTGAGCTTAGTCGAGCTAATTTTTTAAGCTCAAAAAAATTTCGAACTGAGTTCGAGCTTGCCCAAGCTTGACTCGACTCAGATAGAACCCCAACTCGGATCGAAAGTTCTGTGACTCGTTTACTTTGATATTGATGTTGCTCACCAAGTGTTTGTTAAAATGACTCAAAGAAGTGTCGGCTGGTGGCAAGGAAGGTATGTATAAGAAATAAATACATTTTTTTCTTGATTTTGATGTTGCCTACAAGGTGTTTGATGAAATACCTGTAAACTATTGCTACCGTTTTACATACAGTTAGATGACCCGAGTTGCTCCATGTGTTTGTGAAAATGCCGCACATGCTCGATCTTGGCTTGAACTAGCCCAAGTTGCTAACCGAAGGCTCGAGGACCGAGCCAAGCCAAGTTTAAGCTGGAGTCAGCTAGTGGCCGAGCCGAGTCGAGCTATGCCAAGCTCGACTTGGTTCGACTCGTGTACACCTCTATACATAACACACATCACGCACATGACACATATCATGCATTCATAGACATCATGAATCTCATTTCATGCATTTTTCCATTCCCCCGTGGACCCCTAATATTGATCATTCCGCATCCACTTGGAGCCCTTTGGATGTCGGATGATGGGTCAGATCCGTTCCATTTTATTCTATGCAATTTTCTTTTGTTTCTCTAGTGGAGATCTAATCTTGACTGTCCCACATTCGCTTAGAGCTCTTTGGACATTGGATGACGGATCAGATCCATTCCATTTCATCCTATGCATTTGCATTTTATTTTATTTTCCCAGTCGATATCTAGTCTTGACCGTCTCACATCCACTTGGAGCCCTTTTGGATGTTGGATGATTGATTAGATCCACTCCAATTTATCACTTCATGCATTTCATTTCATCATATCACGCATTTGCATCCATCTCATTTTCAGGCATGATTTAATAAGGGAACACTGATTCTGATTGTCCAAATTTCTTAAAAGACCATTTGGACATCGAGTGGCAAATCAGGTCCGTTCCATTTCATCCAACATCTCCGATCTTGACCGTCTATAGCTTTGATCGAGGCACTTAGATGTTGTATGATGGATCAGATCCGCATCATTCCACATAAATCAAACCCTGATTTCAACCTCCAAATTTCCTAAACAGGCCTTTTGGACACCGGATGACAAATCAAGTCTGCCCCATTGCATTCAACATTTACTAATCCAGTCCGTCTAATACTCTGTCAAGGCCACTAGACGCAATATGACAAGTTGGATCGACGTATATTGATCACCCTAGATCTTGACCGCCCAAAATTCCCCTCAGAATCAAATGGACACCGTATGATGGATTAAATCTATCCCGAGCCGTACAACATACTATACACGTAACACCTACATGAATGCCAGAAGGCATGTATGTCTGTTAAACACAAAATTCACAAAAATTAAAAATAATTTAAAAATTCCAAAAAAAATGCAACGTATTTAACATCTTATACTTCGATTAGTTTCCCATACTCCTCAGTGGATGCCAACGCAATAATAAATTTGATTTCGGTTTAATCCCAAGTGATTTCAGCTAAACATCTTTTTTAAAAACCAAACATAAGATGATAAACTTGACCTCATAGCCTTAGGTCAGTCATCCTAGGAAAATGATAGATCTAGAATACTTTATTTTGATACTTGGATTAGCGTAACCATGCTCACACTTGCGAAAAGAACTTTTGCAAGCAACTATGATAAAATTCAAAACTTGATTGGATAAAGCATAGTTCAAACAACTTTAGTCCAGGGCACTTGCAAAACTATTGCATTGTAATGCGAGAGATCCGTAAGGCCACAAAACACACAGGCAACTGCCCATTACAAATAATATGCTTGCTTCGAAGCGATCCTAGGGGATTGTGTAGAATCAAAAAACTACTTTAAAAAAAAATCCAACGTGTGCTATCCTCGCAAAGCTGCACGCATGCAATGACTCTAACCACTTAAACATCTAACCAATATATTTCTTTGATGCCTATACCAATCAACGGTGTGAAAGGGTTGTAATAAGATATTGCAACTTTTTCCCCACCCTCGTGAATTATTTGAGTTAAGCTTCTAACTAAGAAAGCTTCTCGATCATGACACTCTACAAGCAGATGAACTAATCACCTCTTCATCTACTATAGGTTGGTTGTCCACTCGGTTTAGCATTTGGTTGTAACTTGACCTTTACCAAAGAGGGGTATTTATAGAGACCCCAAAATCAAAACATCACCACTTGGCTTTATAACTTGGGTGGGCCCATGAATTGAGCGGCTAAAATCATCATATGAAAGTAATCAACAATCAAAGATGACGTTGCCACCACTGTCTTTGCGAAAAAACTGTCGCACAGTCCATTGGAGGCGATGTTTATGCGCACGGCTTGCTCGTCCGCTCATTGGCTCACCTATTTTCTCATTGGTTTGATTTTCCCAAACCCGTGACTCGGTACTTTTGTCCATCCATGACCCATGTGATGGCATGGTTCACACGAACCCATCTTTTAAACCAAACATGTGGTTCATGAATCCCGAACCTACCCTTCCCAATGCCTATAAAAATAGGGGCTCACCTTCAGAAAGAAAATGACATTTAGAGGCAGAAGCAGAGACCAGAGGCTGAGAGACAATAAGCCAGGGGGAGCTAAAGAGTTTTGAGATAGAAATAGAGACCTTGACTTTCTGTTCTCTCAATCTCTTCTAGCCTTTTAATCTTTTCTATTCTATTTCAACTTGAAAGCCAACACCGTATTCTCGATCTATCATTTTCCAGTCTATATATTTCAACCCTCTTTGTAAGACCCGTATCCTAGACCGTACCGTTCCGTATGCTTCCGCGGTCCTCTCGGTCGAATTCTGGCAACCCTCTACCTGTATCCGACGTTTGCGCGCGATCCTAAGCTGAGACCTGCATACCGAAGTCGGCTCAACCCGAAACTTGTATCTTAGCGACCGCACCGTCGCCATGGTTCCAACGCCACGACTCGCGCACCGATCCAATACCCAGGCTAGGAGTTGTGAGCCCGCGTTCATTTCGAGGAAAACGCCGCACGTTGCGAATTTCGAGGAAATCTCTACAACATGTCCCATCAATCAATCAATCAATCAAGTCAAGTACACTCCATACCTCAAGTACCAACACCCATCCCTCCTTTTTTCACAAGTCAACTCTCTCTCTCCCCTACCCATCCCTCTTTTACAAATTTCAAACAAAACCTTACCTCTCCATCTCCTTTCCTTACAACCACCACTCCATCCATCCCTTTATCCATTATTTCTATCTCTCTCTCTCTCATTCTCTATCAACTTCCCAAATCCCATGAGAAATATCCAACAACTAAGCTCTCTCCCAAAAGCTAAGTGTGGCCCACCCTCTCATGTCACATCACAACCATTCATTCATCATCTACCTCCATCAACATTGAAGGCAAGGAGCTAAGGAGGTTAAGGGATCAAGGAGGAGTGTAATAGGTGGGTGTCCACCATTAAATTTCAATTTTTAAGGGCCCACTTATTGTGGGACCCACTTGATGTATGTATGGTGCAAGGGAGGGCCCAATATTGGCGGGGTCCCTCCCCTTCTCACGCTTTTCTCTTTTTCTCTCTCTTCTTCTTACCTTGATGATGGTGATGATGTGTGTGGCCCATTTGATGCGGCCAATGACCTGGACAGTCCAAATTTCTTGGTTAGTGGGATAGTCCACTGGTGCGGTCCCCACCATATATTTGTTGCACATTGGCAAGACACAACATCAGCCAAAATATATATATATATAATAATAATAATAAAACAATTTTTGGTGGGCCACACCACGTGGACCCACCTTGCTGACCGTGGATCCAACCATCCAGCGTCACCCCCTGGACGCTAGATGTTGTAATTTTATAATATAATATTATATATATTGTAATATATTTTATAATATATATTACAGTGACTATATATGTTATATAATATAATATAATATAATATATTAAATGTAATTAGGTGGGCCACACCCATGTGATATCTCCACTGAATACATCCAGCCGTCCATTGCTGGACGCTGGATCTGGATGCTAGGTGAATATATATTATAATATATATAAAATTATATATACATAATAAAGATATAATATATATATTAGATTTTTATATAAATGTGGTGGGCCGCACGTGCGAGCCACCTGTGCCGTTTGAACTCTTACAGCAGCTATATAGCTGCTGTATATATATATATATTTTGACGTCAACAAGTAGGCGGGACCCACTCCCCTGTGTTGATCCGTCGTGAAATCAGTGGGCCACACCTGATGTAATTATCCTACCGTCCATCACCACATGTGATGTATACGTAGTATCCATACCGTCCATCTGCTGGACGCTGTGCTGCTGGCCCAGCAGTCCAGCGGCATGGATGCCAGGTGCGGCCCCACCATGATGTATGTATTGTATCCACACAGTCCAACAGACCGATGCATGTGCTGCATATATACCATCCATCAATGGGCCTCATGACACCAGCAATTCTGTGGGGCCCGCTGGTGTATGTGTTATATCTAAACCATCCATCCATTTGGCAGACTCGTCTAAAGGCTTGAGACTGAAAATAAGACACATGTGAACCACACTACAGAAAACAATGGGTTTAGACGTCTACCATTGAAACCCTTTGGGTACAGAAGTTTTAGACCAATATGGTACTTGTTAGTTTTAGACCAATATGATACTTGTTTATCCGCTTAATACTTGGTCTTTGTGAACTTATGAACAATATGGGTGGGAAATAAATGCTATGGTGGGCCCTCTAAATTTTTTTTTAATTGTGGGAATCATTATCACCACTCTTAGATGTGGTATGGTCTAGTTGATCTTTTAATATGATTCATTTCTTATATAATACTCCATATTGATCTCTAAAAATAGATGAATTGTGTTGTAATCGGCCCATTTGATCCGACCCATTGACTTGGCCCATTTGATCGACCCAATTGTATTGCCCATTTGATCGACCCAATCAACTTGGCCCATTTGATTCGGTCATTGATTCAGCTATTTGAATCGGCCCATTTGATTTATATGAGGCCCATTGCGATATGTGATTCCACCACGATGTATGTAATGATGTTTTGGCGGCCATGCCTTGGGAGCAATGATAGTTTGATGTCCACATTGTAAGAACAATGATGGTTAAATGTCTACATTGTAACTCTCCCTAGGGCCCATTGATAGGCCCATACTAGTAGTGTGTAGGCCGTCTAGGCCCCTCTTCGTCATGAACAGGATCCATCACCACATAACATGTTTAGTATAGTTCCGTGATCCATGCTCATACGCATCATATGTATGCTTGATATGAGGAGTGAATGATCATCGCATACGCCTTCGGGCAGATTGTTTATGGGCTCCCTGATAAGCAGAGTTGCCCTTCATGAGCGCGTGGTACGCGAAGGATTGTTGCATGACTGGTAGTGTGACTCATGCACTTTGCATTTGTGTGATGGTGATTACTATATTCCCTAGCGACATCAGGGCCATAGCCTCCATAGACACATCGTGATGGCCAGATTGGATACCGAAAATACTATTCTAAGCATCGGGGCGCCATAAATGTCCCTAGGTGAAAATTCCTAAACCCGATGGAACCAGAGGATGACTCCAATGTCGAGACCGAGTGGATACATGAGCGCACGAGGGCCGAATACTAGGAGGTTGTGTCTCCCACTGTGTCGTAGTCGGTTGGAAAGGGGTGTGGCCTTACTCGCCCGAGGGTAGGGGGCATTACTAGGTTGAGTTTGACCAGCTCGTGAATGGGTCCGCTATCAATGTGCCGGGTATATATTAGCAGACTATTGGCTAGGCGGATAGTGAGGTTTCTTACGCTCACTTGGACTGCGTGCCTGGGAAAGGGGCAGTGCCATTTAGAGTGTATTAAACCCCGGTGATTATCCAGAATGAGAACTGTACTGATATTTAATAAGCTGTATGAGGATTTGGATGAGGATTAGCATGCTTGAGTTACATCTCATATCGCATGGTCTCGACATGGCCAATAACTTCATATCCTCACTGCATAGCCTTGGTACGACCGATTCCATTCATGTACTTATCAGCATGTTTCCTCATTACTCTGACATTGCATTCTGAGCACGCTCATATTGCGCACACACTTACACCACCCTCTAAGCTTTCTATAAGCTTATGCACGATTGATGCGTGCAGGTGATGCCAGGACGCAGTCGTAGCTTCGCCGCAGTAGGAGCGTGCAGTCGAGCTTCAGGAGTTTCCATTATTATCATTATCTTGTATTTCCCTTCATACGCATTGTACTCAAAGTTTTTTTTATCATAGTGGATTTTGTGATGTTCTTGTGGTTATTGTTCGTGGGTTATGCTTATGGTTATGTTCATTACGAATCAGATTGATGTTAAAAATCCTCCTTGTAGGATCCCAGGATCGGAACCTGGTGTATGAGTGCCAGGAGCCGAGAATGGGGTACTACGGAGGCTGTCGGTACCGGATTCAGCAATCGAGAATTTTGTAAGCTCGGTTTCTGAGTTTGAGGCATGACACCCTTTCTTTGAACACCTGATATAGTAAGCTCTACTCTGATATCATGTAAAGTATGCTCTACAGTCACCTCTCTTGAACATCTTCTATATCAGAAACACGTGACTTAAAAGAGTAACCTAAAGCTATGTGTTCTTTTTCTTTCATATTTTTATCAAAAATCATTTTTACTGTTCTTCGGGTACAAAAAATGCACGAGTCAATAGGAGTTTGGTTTGTTGTGTATTAAGGATCCAAGATAGGTAACCCTGCCCATTACGCGGCCCTCTCTCTATCATCCCTTCCTCTGAAAAAATCTGTCGAGCATGAATAACGTTGCGTGGTGAATAGTGTTACGTGGTGAATAGAGTTACACGGTGAATAGTTGGTGGAATGGGGCCCATTACATGTAAATCGATGCCTCACACATGTGAAAGCCTATAAATACCCCCTCCCCATCTCATTTGCATGAGCAGAAGTTTCAGAGAGGTGCAAGGAGCAAGGAGAGAGAGAGAGAGAGAGAGAGAGAGAGAGAGAGAGAGAGAAGGAATAGGTATTGAGAAGATGAGTTGAAGATGAGTTGTGCGGACCCGTGCAACAAGGTACATTGTATATGGGCGCAACAAGTGTCCTAACTGTAAATGCTATAGTGTAAATCTAGCACCCGAAGAGTTGTCAAATTTTGTTATGTCAAACCATTTATAATTTGTATCATGCTTTGAATTGAATTAATCAGGTTCGTGCATTTTAAAGTTGCTTGCATCTTCGTCAAACTTGCCTACATTTCAAGTTGAAGAGAAGATTATTGAAGATCATGGTTTCAAGCTCAAATTCCTGAACTAAGGCTCAAGAAGTCAAGTTCAAGTTTGAAGTTCAAATACTGTACGCTAAAGACTTTAAGAACTCAAGCGTAACTCAAGCTCAAGTTCAAGAGATCGAACTCAAGCTTCACGTATCACTAGAAATCAAGATTATGAAGCAAATGATGTTTCAATTGTTCCAACTCACAAACAAGTATGGATGACCCTAGATTGACCATAGGTTGAGTCATATTCATTACATATTTTATGTGGGTCATTTTATAAGTTTATAGGTCATTTTCTCGACTAGTCTTAGTCCTTGTTCGACTAGTCCAAGTACTGGCTCGACCAGTCTAAGAGTTTTCTCGACCAGTCCAAGGTTTATTGCAATTTTTCAGAATTTTCTGTTGAACTCTCGACCAGTCCTGTAGACTGCTCGACCAGTTGAATGAACAATGCTTGATCGGTCGTGCAGTGCTCGACTCAAAGTCCACCGAGTTTTTTTAGCCCACTCGACCAGTTGAGTGCATTGCTCGATCAGTCGAGCAGGCCACTCGAGCAGTCGAGTAATAACCTTATCTTCTCCTGCCAAAAAATTTAAAATTTAGTTGGTCCTTCGACCAGTCAAACCGATCCTTAGACCAGTCGAGTGAACGGTATTTTCACCTATAAATAGAGCACGAATTTCAGAGTTTATTCATTTATTCAAAACTAAATCAAGACACCACTCTGAAAGATAAGTTTGTGAATTTATTAAACTATATTATACTCATTTTAGATTCTCTTTAATTAGCTTTTGTAATTTGATTTTGTGATCCTCATTCCAATCTTATATTATGAAGGGATTTGTGTTTTACCCTTTCTTGAGATCAAAATTAAATCAAGCTAGCCCAGATTGATTTAATTAAAAATCATTTAGAACTAGAACCTTTTCATCTGTGAGACTGGACATTGAACATCTTCGTTCACATCGGATTGGTTCTACTGGGCTTCTTCAAAAGGAGAATTTTTAGATAAGTATCATTTATATTTTGTATATCCTTTTTGTGGTTTTTGAGGTTGTGCTAGAAAAATCTCATTTTGATTTTATCTGAGGTAATCAAGAAGATCTCAGAGTTTGGGGTTTTTGTAATTGTATGAACCCAACTAAAGACATAATTGTGAAGGTTTTAAGGTAAACCTTGGAAAACCTTTTTCATAGTGAACGCTAATATCCCAAGGAAGTGGATATTAAGAGTGGAGCAGTTGTGTGGTTGTTTTCTAATAGTTGGTGTACACACAAATGAACCACTATAATTCCTAATGTTGTGGTGGATGATTGAATGTGCTTTTGTATGTGAATGTTGTAATTTACTTTAAGCATTTGTGGTGAATGGTGTAATTTATTTTATACACTTGTGAGAATATTGTAATAACTTAGTTTATTTCCTTTGCCTCTTTATTAGTTTAGGTTTTTGATACTTACAAATGTTCTAGTAAGGTTAGCCTGCCATAAGCCTTTGATTTTTGGTGTTAGGTTGTCCTTAGAACTAATTTTGTATCAACCTCTCAAGACTAGTATATTTGAGGTTGCTATTTACTTGCGCTTCTTTATTATTTGATTGTGCTATCTTTCTTTCAATTCCGCATTTATTTTTTTAATTTGGTATAGTCCTATTCACCCCCCCTCTAAGACGTTTAGCTCGACCTTTTCACTAACAGCTCTATTCTTTGTGGTTTTGTGGATTCTTTCATGGTCTAACCTCTAATGTGTATATTCATCGTGTCACCCCCCGAACTCGGAAACCGGACTCACAAAATTCCCGATCGCCGAATCCGGTGCCGACAGCCTCCGTAGAACCCCATTTTCGGATCCCGGCACCCATTCACCAGGTTCCGATCCTGGGATACTACAAGGAGGATTTCAGTCATCAGTCTGATTCATAATGAGCATAACAAAAGCATAACCCACAAACAATAACCACAAGAACACCACCACAAAATCCACTATGATCAAAAACTTTTGAGTACAATGCGATAGAAAGGGAAAAATACAATGTAACAAAAGAAATAAAACTCCAGAAGCTCGGCTGCACGCTCCAACTACAACGAGACTATGGCTGCGACTGCGTCCTGACGTCACTTGCACGCATCAATCGTGCATAAGCTTATATAAAGCTTAGAGGGTGGTGTAAGTATGTGCGCAATATAAGCGTGCTCAAAATGCAAGGTCAGAGTAATGCGGAATCATGGTAATGAGTACATGGATGCAATCAGCCGTACCAAGGCTATGCAGTGCAATATATGAATGCCATTAGCCATAACACGGCCATGCGATGCGAGATGCAACTCAAGCATGCCAATCCTCATCATGTATCAGTACAGTTCTCATTCTGGATAATCACCGGGGTTCAATACACTCCAAATGGCACTGTCGCTCTCCTAGCCGCACAGTCCAAGTGAGCGTAAGAAACCTCACTATCCGCCTGGCCAATAGTCTGCCAATACCTATCCGGCACGTCGATAGCGGACCCATTCGCGAGCTGGTCAAACTCAGCTTAGTATTGCCCCCTACCCTCGGGCGAGTAAGGCCACACTCCTTTCCAACCGACCACGACACAGTGGGAGACGCGGCCTCCTGGTATTCGGCCCTCGTGCGCTCATATATCCACTCGGTCTCGACGTTGGAGTCATCCTCTGGTACCATCGGGTTTAGAGATTTTCACCCAGGGACGTCTATGGCGCCCGTATGCTAGAACCAAATATTTTCGGTATCCAATCCTGCCATCCACGATGTGTTTGTGGAGGCTATGGCCCTGATGTGGCTAGGGCATACAGTAACTACAATCACACAAATGCAAGTGCATGAATCACACTATCAGTCATGCAACAGCCCTGTATATACCATGCACTTATATGAGGCAACTCCGCCTATCAGGGAGCCCATAAAGACTATCCAAAGGTATATGCTATGATCGGTCACTCCTCACATCAGGCATACATATGGTGCGAATGATCATGAATCATGGATCTATACTAAACATGTATAAAGAGATGGGCTCTAGGTATAATGGAGATGGCCCTAGACGGCCTACTTACCATAATTATGGGCCTATCAGTGGGCCTTAGGGAGAGTTATAATACGGACATTTAACCAACATTATCCATTCAATGTGGACATCAAACCAACATTGCTCCCAAGGAATGGCCTTCCATGAATCACACATTGTAATGGGCCTTTTGTACATCTAATTGGGCCTTGACCCAAGGACCCAAATACATCAAATGGGCTATATAACATGAGCCCCATATCTATATCAAGGTGGGCCTCAATGGGCCTCATAATATGGGCCTAATACAAATCAAGGTGGGCCTCAACAAGGACCACTAATGCATGAAGATGGGCCTCCATAATGGGCCTTAAATTATCTCCAAAACAGTTGGACAGTGGGATGAAACACATACATTATGATGGAGCCCACACTAATAGAGGGTGTGGTTTACAATACTTACATAAGTGGGGCCCACCAAAATGCTCATTTTCCACCCAGCCTAAGGCCCAATATAATGTTTATTTTCCACCCAACTTAAGGCCCAACATAATGTTTATTTTCCACCCAACTGTTCATAAAGCTACCTGAACCAAGGTAGGGCCCACTGGACTGGGCCCACTGGAATGTTTATTTTCCACCCAAACTATTCATAAGGTCACACGGACCGTGGGTGGGGCCCACCATTTATTTTTATTTTTTTTTTCATCCCTCAGTACACGGTCAGGGAGCCCCACCGTGCTGATTTTATTTTATTTTATTTTATTTTATTTTATTTATTTACATATGTATAAATATATATATATATATATATATATATATATATATATATATATATATATATATATATATATATCACATGGACAGGGGGGCCCACCGTGATGTGGTCCACAAATCCAGCCCGCTCATTATGTGTGCCCCACTTGGCTAAGGGTACAGACCAAGTTTCAACCGCATCCAAATTTCAGGTAGGCCCCACCAAGTGTTTTTATATGCTTAAACATGTCTTTACATGATTTTAGATGGTGTGGCCCACATGAGTTCCGTTTGCGGCTGATTTTTGGAGTGGACGGCCGGTCCGTGGGGACCCAGCAAATGCACGGTGTTGATGATCGAAACGCATCAAATTGGGGCCCACAGCTGGGGCCGTGACCCCCA
Source organism: Magnolia sinica (assembly GCF_029962835.1). Lineage (NCBI taxonomy): Eukaryota > Viridiplantae > Streptophyta > Magnoliopsida > Magnoliales > Magnoliaceae > Magnolia > Magnolia sinica. Next base: position 53,961,393 of record NC_080591.1, on the reverse strand, counting down.
GCCCGCCCGTCCGTCCGTCAGCGGCAGCGCAGCCTTGTCAGTGGCAGCGGCTGCTGCTGGCTTCTTGTTTTTTTTTTTTGAAAATTGTTTTTCTACGGTTTTTCCCAAGCGGGGCCCGCTTCAGTAAGATCCACACCAGCCATCAGTCCCTGTGGCTCGATACAAACCCATAGAGTCCAATATTGGGCTGTTTCAAATGTACCGGAGCATCAGGGAGTAAATCAAAGGTAGGAAACTTGTTTCCTATGGTATGGCCCGCTAAGGAAGGGGATCAACTTCATTTTTCAGCTCAACGCCTAAAATGAGATGGGGAACAAAATGGACGGCTTGGATTTTACATATACATCAAGGTGGGGCCTGCATGAGTGGCCCACCACTCCCTCCTCAAGGCTAGCTCGTTAGTACAGCCCATGCCAATTTACACTTAACTGTTTGCCAACGTCCAGCGTCCAGGGACGCTGGACGGCATGCATAAACACATTGCTGTGGTGGGTCCCACGTAGATGTGGCCCACCAACATATATGCATATAATATATATATTATATTATATATATAATACATATTATATTATATATATTATATAAAATATAACATATATACATATATTTATATATATATATAAATACATTGGGTCCATCCAAACAATGGATGGTGTGGATCATCACCTGCAATAGAGTGGGCCACACCGTCTGATGTAGATGGACGGGGTAGATGTAGCACATATTGGTGGGATCCACACCATTACAAAGAAAGAGAGAAAGAGAGAGATAGAGAGAAATATACGGTGAGATAGAGGAGCCCCGCCACTATGGGCCCTCTTGATTAAATCACATACATCCAAATGGGTCCCACCAACAAGTGGGCCCTAAAATTTAAAATAATGACAAATCACCCACCTTATCTTCCTTCTTCTTGGTCCCTTAGACTCCAATGCTCCTTAGCTTCAACTTTGATGGAGGTTGATGGACTTTTGATGGTGGGGATGAGAGATGAGAGGGTGTAGATGGAAGATGGAAGGTGGGCCACACTTGAGAGGGAGAGGAAGCTTGGACGTTTGAGGCTTAGGGTTACTTGGAGATTTTGAGAAATGAGGGAGAGAAAGAAGATATGGATGGGTGAGGTAAGGTGATGGAGTGATGGGTGATGGGTTGGGTTGAAATTTTTGAAAAGGGGTATGGTTGTTGTTGAAAATGAGAAAAAAGAGGAGTGGTAAGGGGGAAAGAGGGTGGACTTTTGAAAAAGGAGGAAATGGGTTGATGTACTTGAGGTAAGGCTTGCATTTATGATTGATTGATGGGACTTATAGTAGAGATTCTCTCGAAATTCGCAACGCGCGGTGTTTCTTCGGAATAAAAGCAGACTGACATCTTCTTGCCTGGGTATCGGTTCGGTGGGCAAGTCACGGCGTTGGAACCGCGGCGACGACGCGGTCGCTATGATACAACTTTCGGATCAAGCCGATGTCGGTGCGCGGGACCTGGCTTAGGATCATGCGCAAATGCCGGATACGGTGCGAAGGTTGCCGAAATTTGACCGGAAGGACCGCGGAAGCCAACGGAACAGTACGGACTAGGACACGGGTCTTACACATCGAATGTCGGCTTGAGGCGAGGATCTTGGACCCGCACAACCCCTTTGTGACTCCAATGGATGCAAAACACGCCGAAATGATACCGAAATTGCCATTGGATTACTTCTCCTTCATATCGTTGTGCTGGTTCATTGTACTTTATTTTAAAATCAAGGGAAACATGAGGATGTTATTGAAACTCATAATGAATGAAATACTTTGTGATGATTATTCTCTCATTCTTTCTTTGTTATTATTGAATGATAATTCCCTTATCGAAATGCTTTCATTTTTTATAGAAACAAAAAGATGACTCTACTGGTGATCGAACCTAGAATCTCTGCTAGGGACTTGTTATTATTCAATGATAACTTAAAAAATATTTAGAAGATTTTCATCACTTTTTAGCGTCGTATAGATGACAAAATGGCAACTCTGAATGGGAACATCCTCCCCTTCATCTCTAAAATAAAATACAAACTTATTTAATTAAAATAACTGGTACTATGTTTTGAATAATAGGTATTCCATCCTTACACAACCACAATGACTTTTCTCCTGAGCAATGCGATTGTTTACTTCACACCCAACGGATTCGTGGTAGATTATATCGACAATACGCGATCATCATTACAGAAAATTCCTGAAAAAGTTGAATCAGTTATGATCAAAGATAGACAGTGCCAGGTGATGTCCGAAATAATTTCTGCTTTACCAGCAGCGCAGTAAGACGGTGAAAGATGAATGATAATGACATCCGAAAGACGAAGGGTTCGATTTGTTCTCACAAGAAGTATCGTCCCTCCAAGTATGGTTAGAGGGTCGATTATGCGAAATGTCACAAGGTGCAGCCTCGCCTCAGTCACGAAATCATTTCATTCGAGAAGGACTGAAAAGCCCGTCACTCCTAAATGTCTTCCAGTACCGCCAACTACAACTTTAAAGACATCTTCCACAAAATCATTACGAATTCAGAAGAATAAAGGAAAAGCTATTATGATAAGCGAATGTTCACTTACAACACCCCTCAAAGAATTTAACACGAACTCAAGCACCAAGGATATTGCGATTCGAGTCAGTGGTCCTTCGAAGCGGCAATACGCTAGTTTCAAATCAAACAACAGTTCATCTTCCTTAACGGCATCAGCAATTCAGCGTTCGCTTCCTCCTTTAATATCATGACAATCGAAGTATAAAGAAATAGAAAACTTGTCGATAAATATTAATCAGCCTAATCGGCTTTTGCTAGATGAGTATGTGGCTGAAGAAATCCATAATCTTCTAACAACGATTGCCGTGAACAATATTAAACCACAAGCAGAAAGGCCAAAACCACGAGTGGTTAGATTTCATAGATCGACGCCTAATATTGTTCAAATCGTAATGCAGGGAGAAATCCGACAGATGGTCACCGAAACCATTCATCTAGAGAAAGAATGAAATCAGCATAAAAGGTTCCGATATCAGACACCGTATCCCCCTAGAATAGAATAAATTTCATTTCCCGTTGATTTTAAACATCCAGACTTGCAGAAATTTAATGGGGACAAGTCACCGGAAGAACATATGATGCACTTCATAACAATGATGAGAAATTTCTCTAAAATTCCTCAATATTGTTTGTAATTATCTGGGTTATCTCTGAAAGGAAAAGCCTTCAAATGATATTTAACTTTGGATCCAGGGTCTATTTATTCTTGGGAATAGATGCAAGATACTTTTATGTCGAACTTTTTCTCTTCCGACATAAAAGTCAGTTTGACCAAATTGGCCTTTATTCGCCAAGGGAAAAATGAACCAGTCGATAAAAGGACTTGGGGGCATCATGTCGATATCTGCAAGGAGAATTAGAACAGGTTAAGCTATGTTTAGGAGGCATAAGACTAGAAGTGGCATGCAACCTGATTAGTGCAGATATACAGACCTTTCATGATATTGCTACAAAGGCTTATGCTCTTGAAAAGATAGTTGAAAAAGTGTCAGTTTTTTACATAAAGTTATTATATCATAATCTTTACGAAACATCGGCCAACATCACTAGTAAAGAAGAAAAGAAAGAAGATTATTATGATGATAAAAGAAACAATGATAAAGAAGATAGAAATGGTCATGCGGTTATGATGACATATAAAAGGTCTAGACAAAATAAAGACCATATGAAATATACATTCACGAGAAAAGACGTGCTTCCTATAATGAATCAATTGTTGACTATGAAGATTATCAAATTACCTCGGCTAAAACACCTCGGAGAAGTTAAAAAGACAAGAGGAAATTATTATTGTCATTATCACCATACATTTGGGCATCATATAAAAAGTTGTAATTTCCTCAAGAAAAAGCTACAAAAGATGATCAATAAGGGAGAAATTGTGATGGAAGAATATGACAGAAAGAGAAGAATGTCAAGTCCAAAACATTGATAATCTTTTGAGAAAGGGAACAAGATTCTAGTGTTAGTACAGTTCATCATGCTTATCCGCAAGAAGAAAAGAAGAGCTATGTAACAACATAATAGACAACTAATCTTGATACAGAATAATTTTCAGTCATATATCTCATGGGTTTTCATCCCTTAGTGAAGCAAAGATGAAGAATGATTAGCAAATGGAAGAGTCAAAGAAAGACAATTTCTAAAAATCTGTTCATATACTTTTTAAGTAGTGAGATGAAATTCTCAATCCACCTAATCCCAAAGAAGTTAATTTTTGATTTCCTGAGATGATAATTGTCGATATCAATTTTTACAAGTCAACATTAGGGTAAGAATCATTACCACGGCTGAATTATTATATATTAACGCTGAAGCCCAGGATTATTATTATGATTGGATTATTGCTACAGCCGACAAAAGTGGCTACAAAATTATATATATTCTAAAAAAGGAAAGCCATCACAAAACTATTTCTGAGCCCTGACCAGTTATCTGCAAGATTTATGAAGAGACAATTATATCCAGATTATTAGCAATTATTAGGCTTATAATGCCAATTAAGACATGAAGATGTTCAACACATATTCTTCAAGAAAGATGATACATTGAGATTTATTAAAGGTCACTTACGAGACCAGGGTCAAGTTTAAATCCTAAATGAGATAATTAATATATTATTACTGAAGATTATATCAACAGGATTTATCAAGCCAGGGATCAGAATGAATAAGGCATTGGAATGCCTGCAGATATTTATCCTATTAAAATTATTGTTCTCGAAAGGTAAATAAGTTTTGATTGTAAAGATTCTCAGAGAAAATCTCATCCAATCAAAAGGGGATAGATCAGGTAACAATTATACAATAGCCGCAATAAGCATATTATCGCCTGAAGATTTATCAAAGTCACGCCCATATCATATCTTCAGCAAGCGATGATTATTAGCAACCAGACGATAGCCACCTTATATTATCATTCATGATAGAATATTATATCGGTTAATCGACAGAATTATTCTTACAAACTATTAAAGAACTATTGCCTTAAATATATTCCAAAGCATTACTGATTATTAAAATATTGTTAGTTATCGCTGATATCGCTAATTATCACTGGCTATGAAAATTAATACAAAGCATTGACGATCGTTAATACATAGTTTATTGCAGAATATTATTACAGATCATCATTGATATTGTCATTATTGCTGCCAAGCTAATATTATCATCTCAATAAAATGATGCTATCATTTATCAATGAGCTATTATTATCATTGAGTATTAGACATCATCACTTATTATCAACATAATAAAAGTTGTAATCATGTTAATGATATTACCAACTATCGATCATCGCTGACTATCGCTGACTACATAGCATTAATTATTTTACTAATTCATTTATATACAGCAGCAGTGAGTGCCCAAGAAGGCGAACCATACATAAGCCCTATATTATCAACGATGACGATTCATTTGTATATAGCAGCAATGAGATCTGAGCAAGTCAACCATGCATGAGACCTATATACAATACTCTAACAACTTAAGAGCCTAAGCTGTAAATGCTTAAACAACTTAAGAGCCTAAACTATGAATGCTCAAATAACTTAAGAGCCTAAATTGTGAATTTTCCTTGAGCCCAACCCAAAATCGATGATAAACTATAATTGCTGCTTAAGCCCAGTCCGAAATTAGCAGTAAATTATAATTGCTCATTGAGCCTAGTCAAAGTCAAGTCTAATGAAGGTCAAGTCTAGTTAAAGTCAGGTCCAGTCAAAATATGTCTAATCAAAGTTATATTCGCTCCAACACCTTAAGAGCTTAAACTATGGACTGAAGTTGACATATTAATCATATTGATATGACTAATCTCATAACTAAATTCTAAAAAGAATACAAAAAATGCAATGTAAAGTACACTGACAAGTACGAAAATTGAAATGACCAAATTATTATTATATTAGATCAAATCATTATTATATTATATATCGCAAATAAAGGAAACATATAGTTCAAATCATTATACATTGTAATTATTTCAAAGTTATCAATACGTTATGATTATTTCAGAATTTTCAATAATTATTTTGAATCTGTTTTTGAAATTATCATACCTGAAATCCTGGATTATACAGTTCAAAGAAAGAGTTGCCAAAGCTAATCGAAGAGATTGTTATAGCAAGAGCAACATTAAAAGACAGTTCTCTGATCAAGTTATTCAAAGATGAAGTCATCACAGCTGTTATATCGCCAAGTTTCGATGAAAAGAGAATTGCGCGAATAAGGGAGTTAAAACTGCAAAGGATGCAATTGCGGCCCTATTAATAGAAAGGCATTCTATCTGATTGACTGTTATGAAGACAGAGTACTTTTGTTACCACCATTATCCTCCCCATTGAAGCATTCACTCGGTACTTCTAACTTGGGGGCATTCAGTCTTTCGTTGAGCGCGATCATTCAGTCTTCCGTTCGAGCGCGATCATCTAGTTATCCTTCAACCGCAATTCATTTAAGCTTGATTCCTTTGACCGTAATTCATTTGATAGCAATCCATTCGAACACGATTTCTCCGAGCTTGATTCATTTGAGCTCAACTCTTCAGTTCTCCGTTTGAGCGATCCTTCTCCGTTATGCGACCAACTTTATTTTCATGAAGAATCCTTCTCCAACATGAAATGATTTTTGTGAAGAAGAAGATCGATCCTCCATTTGATTTCATAAATCAATCAAAGAAGGATCGAGGGGGCATCTGTTAGGGCACAAAAAATGCACAAGTCGTAAAAGTTTGGTTTGTTGTGCATCAAGGATCCAAGATAGGTAATCCTTCCCATTACACGGTCCTCTCTCCATCATCCATCTCTTTGGAAAATATGTTGTGCGTGAATAGTGTTGTGCGGTGAATAGTTGTGTGGTGAATAGTGTTGTGTAGTTAATAGTTGTGCGGTGAATAATGTTGCGCGATGAATAGTATTGCACGACGTTTGAACAATGTTGCGAGGTGAATAGTGTTGTGTGGTGAATAGTTGTGTGGAATGGGGCTCATGGCACGTAAATCAATGCCTCACACATGTGAAAGCCTATAAATACCCTCTCTCCCTCTCATTTGTATGTTCAAATGTTTCAAAGAGGTGTCAGAAGTAAGGAGAGAGAGAGAGAGAAGAAACAGGTATTGGGAAGATGAGTTGTGCGGACCTGTGCAACAAGGTACACTGTATATGGGCGCAACAAGTGTCCCCACAAGTTCCACAACTTTATTCTTTACAATTTTATGGATTCTTTCACGGTTTGACCTGCAATATATATATATATATATATATATATATATATATATATATATATATATATATATATATATATATTCATCGAATGTCGACTTGAGGTGAGGATCTTGGACCCACACAACCCCTCTGTCACTCCAACAGATGCGAAACACACTGAAATGCTGTTGAAATTATCATTGGATTACTTCTCTTTCATGTCATTGTGCTGGTTCATTGTACTTTGTTTTATTAGAATCAAGGGAAACACGAGGATGTAATTGAAAGTCAGAATTAATGAAATATTTTGTGATGATTGTTCTCTCATTCTTTCTTTGTTATTATTGAATGATAATTCCCCTATCGAAATACTTTCATTTCTTATTGAAACAATTGTTTCATTTTTTTTTCATCTATCGTTTATAGTTTAGACATCTAAAGCTTAGTATTTTACTGAAAGTTCTTTGAATCCATTTTGAAAGCATACAACTTGGCAAAGTTTAGACCGTGTTTAAAACGGATAGTATAAGGGTGCCTAACCTCTTCCTTTTTTGTAACTAGGGTTGTACACAAACCAAGTTAGCTTGCTTGACTTGGCTCGAAAAAGCTCGATTCGACTTGGTTCAAAACTGAGTTTAAGCCGATTCGAGTTGATTTTTTGAGCTTGAAAAAATTTCGAACCAAGTTCAAGCTTGCCCGAGCTCGACTCGACTCAGATCGGACCCAACTCGAATCAAACTCGGATCAAACTAGTTCGGTGACTTGGTTACTTTGATATTGATGTTGCTCACCAAGTGTTTGATGAAATGACTCAACGTAGTGTCGACTGGTGGCATGGAAGGTATGTATATGAAACAAATACTTCTTTTTCTTGATTTTGATGTTACCTACAAGGTGTTTAATGAAATACCTGTAAACAGCTGCTACTATTTTACATAAAGTAATAAATTGAAAGTGCACTCCATGTGTTTGTAAAAATGCCGCATAGGCTCAATCTTGGCTCGAACTAGCCCGAGCTGTTGACTGAACCGAGCCGAGCTGGCCAGTGAGGCTCAGGGACCGATTTGAGTCGAGTTCGAGTTGGGGTTAGCTAGTGGCCAAGCTTGACTCAGTTCGACTCATGTACACCTCTATCTATAATTGAGGCCTTACCTAGAATCCACAGTGCAAACCTATCCAAAAGTCATTTAAGTCGAGAATTCTTCGGTTTTCTTGATATCAAGGTGATTCACGGATTCTAGCCAACTATGGATTCTAGAGCCTAGCTAGTGGTGACTCTGATCAATTCATGGACACGAGTAGTTTGCATCAGGTATTTCGAATGATATACAAATAATTATTAAGCTTCTCTTCTCGAGGTTCAAGTATGGAGGTCTTAACTATGAGTTTCACTAGATTTGGATAGACTTCGGATCTGAGACTGCATATGATATCGATCGTACCAACCAAGCACCTAAGAAATCATATCCACTCTTTTCAACTCATCTGCGAGGTTCATGTATGGAGGTCTAAGCAATGGGTTTCATCGGATCTGAATAGACTTCAATTTTGGGCATTCACATACTATTGCACATATTAACTATGCATACCATGTTATTTAGGTTTAAAAAAGATGTATGCTCTATCGCT